>NC_089505.1:217771557-219022387 GCF_036850995.1 Saccopteryx leptura
ACCTGAGGCGGAGGCCATCGAGCCATCCTCAATGCCTAGGGCCAACTTGCTCATACCACTTCAGCCATGGCTGTGGGAGAGGAAGAGAGAGAAAGACAGAGAAAGAGAAAGAGAAGGGGGGGATGGAGAAGCAGATGGTAGCTTCTCCTGTGTGCCATGACCAGGAATCAAACCTAGGACTTCCACATGCTGGGCCAATGCTCTACCACTGAGCCAACCAGCTAGGGCCCAGTTTTTATTTAAAGACATGCCCCTCTGGGAAAGTTTCAGGAAGAGAAAACCAAACAAACAACCCCAGATGAAACACCAGTAAACATAAAGTGGCATACTTCAGGCCTGGTCTGGGAGGCAGCCTTTGGGCTGCCTAGCCTCTGATTTCAGGTTTTCCATTTATAAAATGAAAGGACCACTCAGATGCACTCCAAAAGTGTTTCAAGCTTTGGAAAATTTGATTCTAATATCTTGGGAATATAACAGAGTTTCAGATCATTGATGATTCCTCAGTAACAGTAAATTGTGTCCACAAATGGATTAAAAAGAGCTTCTGGACATTAATGTTCCTGCAACTCAGAGCATTCAAGTCTAAGATGACACCTGATCTATCCTCTCTTGAGGTGTACAGTTTATACAAGTCTTTTAATCAGTCCAATATGAAATCTAAGAATACAGAAGTTAGTGAGCTGTACCCAGGGAGAGACCCAGCTGCTGTCCCTTCACAAGAATGAATGATGGAAAGGAACAGAAATGAAATAAGAAGATTTATTAATTTCTCTAGAAGATAGCTTGCAAAAGGAAAAAAAATACATGATAAAATTTTTCTCTAATTTACCTTGAAAGTGGACCTAAACAAATGGATTCTTCCCCAAAAAGGCAAAGGTCATGCCATTGTCATGAGAACAAAGAAGTTAGCAGGTGGTATGATGGCAGCCAATAGACAGGACGTCAAGGAGTATGACATACATATTTATTGCTCCCATCCCCCACCTAGCTTCTAGAGTGTAACTTTATGATCCACAGCACTCACCAATTAAATACATGAAAAACATAAATATGTACTGCCTGGAATCAATGTGATAACTCTCTAAATATGATAGTAAAAAAAAAAAAAATCTGCCCTGAACAACATAAATTGCAGGACAGTTAATGTGAGACAACACCAGTTGTCTAATGGGACTAGAAAATGTTCTGCCAAGACTGATTGTTGGAAGTCTTGATTACAAAAGCCATGTTTCAGTGGGCCCCCCTGAAGGAAGAATTGATTGAGTCAAAAAGGAAAATGAAATTGAGCACATTTGTTTCTACTCACTTTACAGTGTTAATGGTAGCCTCCCCACATGCAACTGTAAGGAAGTGGGAAGCACCTTTGCCTATTGGACTGGTTCTTCATTTTCTAATCATTGCTATGGAGGTGGGCATCATTGACTGCATGCTAGAGGCATCAACTACATACACTGCCTGATCCTCAGAGCAAGTTTTGTTGAGGCAGATGGCAAGCACATTTGAACAGTATGGCTGATGGGTTAGGGAGTTAGTGGTATGAAAGGCACCCAATTCCTTCATAACATTTTGAGTTCCAAGACAGTGATTTGAAAATGTTTTCAGTCAACAAAATCCTTCATCAAACAAAATCTAATGCAGAAATCCTATACATCATATGGAAAATAGAGAAGCTCTGGTTGAAGGAACCTTGGGGAGAATGGCCAATGTGGGGTGACAAAAAGCTCTACATAAATTCAGTTGGGTCCCTGAGGCACTTCTACAGACCCCAAGTTTGTGTGAACAGTTTAAAAATCTCTGATCGGAGGGGCTTACCACATTCTGTCCATGGTGCTTACGGGGGAGCTTAAAAGAATGAAACTAGGCTTGACTGGCTTTTGTTGGAAAGCTGAGGACTAAGCAGTCTATTTTTGGAGTAACTAAACCCACTAGGGCATACATACACATAAACAAAAGCAACTATAAAAGACTCTATCACAAATGCACTTTAGATGGAGCCACTGAAAAGCTCTTTTGGATTTTTTAGTAAGCACAACTTGGAGGAAGGGTAGGGATACAATAATAATGCAAAACTGTTCTGAAGATGGCTCACATCAGCTAATAAAAGCTGTTAAGATTCCAGAAACTTTTCAAGACAATAGTTAAAAACTGCAATTATTAAAAATTAAATTATCCATTCAGCAATCATACTCCTTATTTACCAAAATTATTTGTAAACTTATGTTCACACACACATACAAAACCAGCACATGTATGTATGTTCACAGCAGCTTTATTCATAATTGTCAAAACTTGGAAGCAACTGCAATATCCTTCAGTATGTGAATGGATAAATAAACTGGTACACCCAGACAATGCAATAATATTTAACAGTAAAAAGAAATGAGCTATGAAGCCATGAAAAGTCATGGAGAAAACATAAGAGCATGTCATTTGTCATTAAGTGAATGAAGCCAATCTGAAAAGGCAGTACTTTCTGAATCCAACTATATGACATTCTGGGAAAGGCTAAACAGAAGACAATAAAAATATCAGTGATTTCCAGGGATTGGAGGTGGGGTGGGGAGAGGAGAGAAGAATAGGTGGAGCACTAAAGGTTTTTAAGGTAGTGAAACTCTTTTATATGATACTACAATGATGATACATGTCATTATACATTTATCAAAAACGATAGCATATACACCACCAAGAGCAAACCCTGATGTAAACCATGAACTTTGGTGATGATGTGTTAGTGTAGATTCAGCAGTTGTAATAAATGTACCATTTTAGTGAGGATTTTAATAATGGGGGTGCTTTGCAAATGTAGGGGCAGAGGGGATATGGGTCATCTCTGCACCTTCCACTCACTTTTGCTGTGAACCTAAAAGTGCTCTAAAAAATTAAGACTTAAAAAATTAGATGAAGGGGATCCAAGATGGCAGTGAAGTAGGTAGAACTTACACTCCCTTCCTCCCAAGATCAAACTGGAATTACAATTAAAATATAGAGTAATCCACCTGTATAACCAACTGAAGACTAGCTGAAGAGAAATCTTCTAACCAGGAACTTACAGAAGAAGCCATTGAGACTGGTAGGAAGGGCAAAGACATGAAAGGGCTGACCCTATACCCAAGTGAGAGGGCTGAGGTTTCAGAGGAATATCTCAGCTACAAAAGTTCCTTCTGAGGACCATGGGGTCTCAACTCCATGCAAGCCTCCCTAAGTCAGAGCACCAGAGTTGGGAAGAGGCGCTTGTATAACATCAAGCTGTGAAAATCAGAGACATTTTATTTTGTCCACCAGGGAGAGATGAGTCTGATATAAGCCCAGGTGCCTTCTTAAAAGGTCAATGTAGGAGATTGCAAGTGGCAAAGCCTTTGTAAGTTCGAGGCTTAGCAAAAGGCTAAGTTCTCCCCCCCCACACACACCTCCATATTGGCTAAGAAGCTGAGTATTTGCACTCATCCCATCCCCCACCTTACTTGCTTGGTTAAATTGCTAGAAGCAATTTACATGCCCTTTCTCTCACCCTTTGTTCAGATGTTGGTTGATTTTACTTACACATGGTGGGGGGATTCCTGTTTATGCCTCAAATGGATTCCTGTTTATGCCTTAAGAGAATTCCTGTTTTTGCCTCAGATGTGTGACTTTGTATCCAAGACTTCCTTATTTGGATATGGCTATATAATAAAGCAAATCAGGGGCTGTTGTGCTCTGTCCTGCCATCAGCTTGCAGAGGCCTCCCGATCCAATGCTATTTCTCTTTAAGTCTAACTTCTTCATCTGCATTGTTCTCCCTCAGGACCTGGAATTACTAGCTGCATTGGTTCGCGGCAGGTCAGTGCACAAAATCCCAATCTCAGCCATTCTTCCTAGAGTTCTTCAAAGAGAGATTGAGTTGTATGGCTCCAATGAGAAAGCTAAATGGACAGCTGCCAAAGTGCCTGAACTGAGTCCCTCTTCCACACCACTCATAAACACCAACTGTCTTGAGTCCAGCACTGCCCTCCATATGGCATCAACCTGAAGGAATGCGATAGCCACAGCCTCCCAACTTCCTGTTTCCCTACCCTGTGGAGTTCAGGTCCTTTGGAGGAATCAGGTACTTGAGCTTGTGGTGTTGAGATCTGGGCAGATCCAGGGAGTGTCAGAGACTGAGTTGTGTGGCTTTAAGGTGGGAGTCATTTTCCTCACTTTCCTGAGAGCCTGACTGGCATTGATAACACAAGGGAGATCCACTAGCCCTATCCCCCTGACTCTGGGCTGCCCTATCCTGCTGAGGCAGAGACCAGGACAGGCTGAGTCATATGGTTCTGGAGCAGGGGTAATTTTTTCCATGTATACCCAACCTATTCAGAGACCTCCCTTCACACAGCCAAATTTTGGTTTGTTTGGGCCTGATGAACTCTGCTGTCCTCTCTGTGATGACTCCCTGAGACTCCACCCTACCACAAAAGTCTGTAAGTACCCTGCAGATGGCAGCTAGCCTTGGTGTATTCTGGGACTCTTGCTGAATAGACTCAGACCCAGCACTGGCACCGAGTTTGAGTTTGTTTCAATCTGTTGAATACCACTTTCCCTTATCTGGTGACTCACTGAAAACCCACCTCATACAACTCAAGTCCCACCAGAAGATCTTTTGGTGACTAAGTTTAATAAGTAGCCAGCAGGCAGAGGCAAGCAGAGGCAAATCTTGAAGTGCATTGGGACTTTTGCTGCCCTGTCCCAGGCTCATTGCTGGTGGAAACCAGTCTAAGTGCACAGCATGACCCTTCCCATGCATACCCAGGCCCAGCAGAGGCAGCCACAAACTGTGGATTGCTTTGTAGTTCAAAACAAGTTGCCCAGGGTTAGTCACAGGCGATGTATGACATTGACCTGCACCAGATTTCCTCCTCAGAGTCCCTACAACCAACATATCTAGTCACTAACTTCATAGAACATCAGAGCAAGATTCAATTAGCTCCACAAGTGGCACATCCAAAAGAAGATCTTGGCAGGCACCAGACCATGCTGAGACAAATTCCACTTTGTGTAGTCAGCATCCATACACAGCTCATGCACTGTGGTCAGGGTTGATTCTCACAGTCAGCCAACCTGAGGTCAACCCCACGTGCAGATGGGCCAACAGCAAGTAAGAATCAACTAAAACAGGAGGGCTCACATAACCCGCACAAAGGACATTCCTGAATTCCCCAGCTCAGGTGATAAGGGAGACTAGGTCTCACAGGACACCTACTATATAAGGCCAACCTACCAAGACTTGAAGATCTAATAGGCAGAAACTAACACAAAATGGCACCTAAAATGAGCAGACAAAGAAACATGTCCAAATGAAAAAACAGGAGAAATCTCCACAAAATGAACTAAATGAAATGGAGGTAAACACTCTACCAGAAATTGAGTTCAAATAAATGATTATAAGGATGCTCAAGGAACTTAGTGAAAACTTCAATAGCATAAAAAGGGACATAGAAGCCATAAAATACAGTCATAAATGAAGAATACAGTATCTAAACTGAAGAATACACTAGACAGAATTAACACTAGATGAAGCAAAAATCAAATCAGAAATTTGCAAGAAAAGGTAGCAAAAAAAAACCCCAATTGGAGCAGCAAATTGATAATAATTAATAAATAGCCTGACCTGGTGGCACAGTGCATAAAGCATCAACCTGGAATGCTGAGGTTGCCAGTTCAAAACCCTGGGCTTGCCTGGTCAAGGCACATATGGGACTTGATGCTTCCTGCTCTTCCCCCTTCTCTCTCTCTCTCTCTCTCTCTCTCTCTCTCTCTCTCTTTCTCTCCTCTCTAAAATGAATTTAAAAAATTAATTTAAATAAATAATTTAAAAATAAGATCATTTAATAGATATTTGGGACCACATGAAACATAACAACATACACATCATAGGGGTATCAGAATGAGAGAGAGAGAACAAGAGATAGAGAATTTACAAGAATAAATGATGACTGAAAACTTCCCTAACTCGTGAATAAAAAAGACACACAAGTCTAAGAAACACAGAGAGTCCCAAACAAGATAAATCCAGCATGGCCCACAGCAAGACATGTCATAATTAAAATAAAAGGATAAAGACAAAGAGAAAATCCTAAAAACAGCAAGAGAAAGAAAGTTACCTATAAGAAAGCTGATTTCTCAACAGAAACATTTCAAGCCAGAAGGGATTGGCATGAAATTCTCAAAGGAATAAAAAGCAAAGTCCTACAACCAAAATTCATCTACCTAGCAAAGCTATTATTTAGAATTAAAGGGCAAATAGTTTCCCAGACAAGAAAAAAATTAAAGAAATTTATCACCACCAAGCCAGAAATGTTAAAGGGTCTTCTTTAAGAAGACGGGGAAAAAAAGAAGAATATAATTATAAAGAATAAAATGGCAACAAATATGTATCTATCAATAATCACTAAATGTGAAGGGAAGAAAGATGGCGACAGAGTAAGCGGATGTTCCAACTACCACCTCCCAAGACCAAATTAGATTACAACTTAATTTAAGAACAACCATCCTGCCCTGGCCGGTTGGCTCAGCGGTAGAGCGTCGGCCTGGCGTGCAGAGGACCCGGGTTCGATTCCCGGCCAGGGCACACAGGAGAAGCGCCCATTTGCTTCTCCACCCCTCCGCCGCGCTTTCCTCTCTGTCTCTCTCTTCCCCTCCCACAGCCAAGGCTCCATTGGAGCAAAGATGATGGCCCGGGCGCTGGGGATGGCTCTGTGGCCTCTGCCCCAGGCGCTAGAGTGGCTCTGGTCGCAACATGGCGACGCCCAGGATGGGCAGAGCATCGCCCCCTGGTGGGCAGAGCATCGCCCCTGGTGGGCGTGCCGGGTGTATCCCGGTCGGGCGCATGCGGGAGTCTGTCTGACTGTCTCTCCCCGTTTCCAGCTTCAGAAAAATAAAAAAAAAAAAAAAAAAGAACAACCATCCTGAAAAAACAACTTTGGACTAAACTAAGATGACTGTTTAACCAAGAATCACTGAAGAAGCCACACCAAGACTGGTAGGAAGGGCGGAGATGCTGAAAGGGCTGCCCAGCTCCCAGGAGCGAGCAGTGGTTGGGGGTCTGGAGAGACTCTCATGGCGGGGTGGGTTGCCCTGAGCAGTGTGGGTGCTCAGTATCAGGCCCGGAGCCCCAGAGCCTAGAGGAGATGCCCAGACAACATTTAGCTGTGAAAAGAGCCAGGTCTCTGTCCACGAGAAAGAGACACATCTATCAGACGCAAACTCTGTTTTAAAGGGATGGCACAAAAAACCTTGTTTACAGCCACTTACCCGGGGCTCTGGCAGGGGACAGCTGAGAGAGCTGGAGTTACAGGAGGAGAGTGTAAAGTTGCAGGCCCAGGGAGAGACACTGATAGGGACGGCCACTGGAACCCTTGTGCTGAATCATTCTCCAGTAGTGCAGTCACCATCTTTATTGGGTGGAGAAATCCCCTCTGAGTGGCATCAGCGTGGGGAAAAACAACTGCTCTGCCCTTGGGAGTATCCCCTACCCCAGGGATGGTGATGGGTCATTCTGAGAGGCCAGCAAGCAGGGGGCAGGCACATCAGTGACTCAGTGTTCTAGTGTTGAGACCGGAGCTCCCCACTACACTCTCCTGAGTCTATGACTGGTGCTTCCACCTCACAAGATACTCAGTTGAAACTGTGGGTGGGTAGACCACACCTGTGGGTCTCAGAGGCCACACCAACCAGACTTTTGGAGCCTCACCCTACAAAGGTCTGTGAAAAAAGTCTGGAAAGACTGACACCTGAGGCCAAGGGGTAGAGCCAAACCCACCACCCTACCTAATTGCCAGATTGCTGCAGGCTCTAGACTGGCTCCAGCAGAGGTTTATTCAGCAGCTGAGCCCAACAAGCAGCCAGCAGACAGGCTGCAAGAGGCGAGACTCAAGGAAACTTGGCTGTTTGAGCAGATCAGACTGGACCAGAGTGGATAAAAGCCAGCCCAGGAGTACAACTTGGTATTTCCATGTAGACCTGGGCTCAGCAGAGGCAGCCACAAACTCTGAATTCCTTGTATCTCCAAAAAGGTTGCTGAGGGCCAATCATGGGCAGTGTCTCCAAATGGTCTGCACTGGGTTCCTGCTTGTGAGGCCCAGGACTGGCACATCCAGGGGCCAGATGCAGAAAGCATTGGTTCAGGACCTAACCATTGCTAGAGTGGTATCCTAACAAAAATCTCCTCACACCCAGCCTGGCTGAGGTGAGTTCCACTCTCTGTGATCAGCAGTGGAACAGCAGCTCATGTGCATTGGATAGGGTGGAGCTTCACAGTCAACCATCCTGGGTGCTGGGTATTCTGTCCTGCTAGTCTAGATTCCACAGGGGGGAAGGGAAAGAGGCTTGGAGCATGGACATTTAAAGTGTTGGTCCCTGTGAGTCTATTGTTGGAACTGGTCAAGGGGCTTAGCCACCTTTGGAAGGGGTACAGTCAGAGGACTCTCTCAGTCTTCCTCCCTGAGACCGGAGTCTCAACTGCTGAAAGAACTTCTGCAGAGGGGACTGTTGGCCACACGTAGTCTGAAACTGCTGTTCACCATGTTTGAGAGAAATAAAATTTAAGTATCCAGCATTGGCTGAGGGATCAAGCTATGGAATAGGGGCCACATTCATTGTACTGTCCTTCAAACATTGTATTCACAACCTCAGCTGCCCTAACCCACCAAGCATGCAACATGTAGAAGTGTTGGTAGGGAGAGGCCAATCTGAGCCCACACTACAGACTTACTACAGAAGACTCAGTGGGAAGACCAGGCACCTGCAAGAGGAGGAGGAGAAGCTGAAAAGTCAAGACAAATCTTACAGAGCTTTGGGCTGTTACAGAGCTGTGGTCATCTCTAAGCAGGAGGAAGATGATCTTTATACAAAAGTTAGCCCCTCTCACAGTATCCAAACACATAAAATGCAGACACAAACAGTAAAAAGTGCAGTAGCTACAGACTGATAACCCACAGCAGGTTACAAACAATAGCTGATGTCAATCCAAGAAGAACTAAAGCCACCACTACTGGTAGTGAGTGGCAGACAGCACCAACCCTAGACTCAACTACCTACAAAAGCAGCACACCCAAAGGTGGTGTCTAGCAGGCACCAGACCCTGTGGAGAATAAATACGCACAATAGGACAGACATTGCACAGTGTGTAATACACATAATCAAGGCTGACCCTTACAGCCAGTGAGCCAGAAGCAATAACTATACCTATGAAAGAACCAACTGCATCTAATACTCACATACAACAAGAGGGAAAATAGTATCCTCTAGAAACATTCCTAGAATAAGAAAAACAAGTGACCTGAAACACAGTACAACCAAGACCATCTTCTTCATAAAGACCACACAAAAATGTCAAAGTCAGACAATATTACCTAATACACAGACAAAATGGGCAGACAGAGAAATGTGACCCAAATGAATCAACAAGAGAAATTCCCAGAAAAAGAACTGATTGAGATGGAAGCAACCAAAATACAAGACACAGAGTTTAAATAATGATTTTTAGGATGCTCAAGGAATTTAGAGAAACAATGGATGGACATAATGAGCACCTAAATGAAAAGATAGCAAACATCAAAAAGGACATTGAAATCATTAAAAAGAACCAGTCAGAAATGACAAATACAATATCAGAAATGAAGATTGCACTAGGAGGAATTAAAAGCAGGCTGGATGAAGCAGAGGATCAAATCAGCAATTTAGAGGACAAGATAAATGAAAGCATGGAAGCAGAGCATCAAAAAGAAAAGAGGCTCAAAAAGTCTGAGGAAACTCTAAGAGAGCTCTGTGACAACATGAAGAGAAATAACATCCACATCATAGGGATTCCTGAAGAAGAGAATGAACAAGTAATAGAGAAACCGTTTGAAAAAATTATAGCTGAAAAATTTCCTAAGTTGATGAAGCACAGAGAGTTCCATTAAAGAGGAACCCAAGGAGGCCTACAGCAAGACACACCAAAATTAAAGTGTCAAAGTTAAGAAACAAAGAAAGAATAGTAAAAGCTGCAAGAGAAAAGCAGTTTATTACTAAGAGCTCCCATAAGGATGACATCGACTTCTCAACAGAAACACCTGAGGCCAGAAGGGATTGGCAAGAGATATTCAAAGTGATGCAAAGCAAGAAACTACAACCAAGACTTCCTTACCCAGCAAGGCTATTGTTTAAAATAGAACAAATAAAAAGCTTCCCAGACAAAAAGAAACTCATAGAATTCATTACAACCAAACCATTGCTGCAAGAAATGTTAAGGGGCCTCTTTGAAAAAAGCAAAGGAAAAAAAAATCAAGAAAAAGATGATTATAGATTTAAAGAATAAAATGGCAATAAACAAATACATATCAAGAATAACCTTAACTGTAAATGGATTAAATGCTCCAATCAAAGGACATAGGGTAGCTGCATGGATAATAAAACAGGACCCGTACATATGCTGTCTACCAGAGACCCACCTCAGAACAAAAGATACACAATGACTGAAAGTAAAAAGTCAGAAAAAATTATTTCCCATAAATGGAAATAAAAAAATGGTGGGGTAGCAATACTTATATCTTATAAAATAATCTTTAAAACAAAAGTTGTAGTAAGGGATAAAGAAGGTCACTACATAATGACAAAGGGAACAATCCAACAGAAGGATATAACCATTTTAAATATATATGCACCTAATATAGGAGCACATAAATATATAAAGCAGATTTTGATGCACATAAAGGGTGAGATGAACAGCAATACTATAATAGTAGGTGATTTTAATACCCTACTAACATCAATGGATAGATCCTCCAGACAGAATATTAAAAAAGAAACAGTGGCCTTAAATTTCACACTAGATCAAATGGATTTAATAGATATTTTCAGAACCTTTCACTGCAAAGGAGCAGAATATACCTTTTTTTCAAGTTCTCATGGTACATTCTCTAGGATAGACCACATGTTAGGACACAAAACTAGTCTCAATAAATTTAAGAAGACTGAAATCATATCAAGCATCTTCTCTGATCACAATAGTATGAAACTAGAAATCAACTACAATAGAAAAACTGAAAAACATTCAAACACTTGGAGGCTTAATAGCATTGTTATTAAATAACAAGTGGGTTAACAACAAGAACAAGGAAGAAATAAAAAATTTCCTTGAAACAAATAAAAATGAACATACAACAACTCAAAATTTATGGGACACAGCAAAAGCAGTACTGAGAAGGAAGTTCATAGCATTACAGGCATACCTGAAGAAGAAAAAGCTCAAATAAACAACTTAACCCTGCATCTAAAAGAACTAGAAAAAGACCAACAAATAAAGCACAGAGAAAGTAGAAGGAAGGGAATAATAAAGATCAGAGTGGAAATAAATGACATAGAGGCTAAAAAACAATACAGAAGATCAATGAACCAAGAGCTGGTTTTTTGAAAGGGTAAGTAAGATTGATGAACCTTTAACCAGACTCATCAAGAGAAAAAGAGAGAGGACTCAAATAAAATTAGAAATGAAAATGTAGACGTAACAACTGACACCACAGAAATACAAAGAATGGTAAGAAAACACTATGAAGATCTGTATGCCAAAAAAATTGGACAACCTAGGCAAAATGGATAAATTCCTAGAAATATATAATCTTCCAAAACTCAAGCTGGAAAAATCAGAAAACCTAAAGAGACTAATTTACAACAAATGAAATTGAAACAGTTATTAAAAAACTCCCAGCAAACAAAAGCCCTGGACCAGATGGCTTCACAGATGAATTTAACCAAATATTCAAAGAACTAACAGCTATCCTTCTCAAGCTATCTCAAAAAAATTCAACAGGAGGGAAACCTCCCAAGCTCCCTTTATGAGGCAAGCATTATTCTCATTCCAAAACCAGGTAAAGACACTACAAAGAAAGAAAATTATAGACCAATATCCCTGATGAACTTAGATGCTAAAATTCTCAACAAAAAATTAGCAAACCAGATCCAGCAATACATGAAAAAAATCATACATCATGATCAAGTGGGATTTATTCTAGGGAGGCAAGGCTGGTTCAATATTCACAAATCCAGCCCGATCAGGCAGTGGCGCAGTGGATGGAGCGTCAGACTGGGATGTGGAAGGACCCAGGTTTGAGACCCCAAGGTCGTCAGCTTGAGCGCGGGCTCATCTGGCTTGAGCAAAAAGCTTGCCGGCTTGGACCCAAGGTTGCTAGCTCCAGCAAGGAGTTACTCGGTCTGCTGAAGGCCCCTGGTCAAGGCACATATGAGAAAGCAATCAGTGAACAACTAAGGTGTCGCAACGAAAGACTGATGATTGATGCTTCTCATTTCTCTCCATTCCTGTCTGTCTGTCCCTAACTATCCCTCTCTCTGATTCTCTCTCTGTCCCTGTAAAAAAAAAAAAATTACAAATCCATAAATGTGATTCATCACATAAACAAAAGAAAGGATAAATATCACATGATAGTATCAATAGATGCAGAAAAAGCATTTGATAAAATTTAGCACCCATTTATGATCAAAACTCTCAGCAAAGTGGGAATACAGGGAACATACCTCAACATGATAAAGGTCATCTATGACAAACCCACAGCCAACATCATACACAATGGGCAAAAATTAAAAGCAATCCCTTTAACATCAAGAACAAGGCAGGGTTCCCCGTTTCACCATTCTTATTCAACATAGTTCAGGAAGTCCTAGCCACCAGACAAGAAGAAGAAATAAAAGGCATTCAAATTGGAAAAGAAGAAGTAAAACTATCATTATTTGCTGATGATGTGATATTGTACATAAAAAACCCTAAAGTCTCAGTCAAAAAATAACTAGACCTGATGAATGAATTTGGCAAGGTGGCAGGATATAAAATTAATATTCAGAAATCAGTGGCACTTTTATACACCAACAATAAACTGTTGGAAAGAAAAATTAAGGAAACAATCCCCTTCACTATTGCAAAAAAATAATAATAATAAAGTACCTAGGAGTAAAATTAACCAAGGTGTAAAGGACTTGTACTCAGAAAATTATAAAGCATTGATAAAAAAAAATCAAGGAAGATACAAACAAGTGGAAGCATATACCATGTTCATGGATAGGAAGAATAAACATCATTAAAATGTCTATATTACCCTAAGCAATCTATAAATTTAATGCAATTCCTATTAAAGTACCAATAGCATACTTTAAAGATATAGAACAAATATGCCAAAAATTTATATGGAACCAAAAAAGAATACCAATAGCCTCAGCAATCTTGAAAATGAAGAATGAAGTGGGAGGTATTACACTTTCTGATATCAAGTCCATTGTACTTAAAACAGCTTGGTACTGGCATAAGAACAGCCATACAGATCAATGGAACAGAACAAAGAACCCAGAAATAAACCCAAGCCTTTATGGTCAATTGATATTTGACAAAGGAGCATTCAATGAAGTAAAGAAAGTCTCTTTAACAAATGGTGTTGTGAAAATTGGACAGGTACATGCATAAAAATAAAACTAGACCACCAAGTCACACCATTCACAGAAATAAACTCAAAATGGATACTTAAATGTAAGTTGTGAAACCATAAACATCTTGGAAGAAAACATAAGCAGTAAACTCTTTGATATCTCTTGTAGCAATGTTTTTGCTGATTTATCTCCATCAAGTCTAGTGAAATAAAGGACAGGATGAACAGATGGGACTATATCAAACTAAAAAGCTTTTGCACAGCAAAAGACACCATGAACAAAATAAAAAGGCAACCCACACAATGGGAGAACATATTTGTCAATATGTCTGATAAGGGGTTAATAACCAAAATTTATAAAGAATTTCTAAAACTCAACACCAGGAAGATAAACAATCCAATTAAAAAGTGGGCAAAAGAACTAAATAGACACTTCTCCAAAGAGGACATACAAATGGCCAGTAGGCAGATGAAAAAATGTTCAACATCACTAATCATTAGAGAAATGCAAATTAAAACTACAGAATGTGCACTCATCAACACCTGTCAGAATGGCACTCATCAACAAAACAACACACAATAAGTGCTGGCGAGGGTGTGGAGAAAAGGGAACCGTCCTGCAATGCTGGTGGGAATGCAGACTGGTGCAGCCACTGTGGAAAACAGTATGGATATTCCTCAAAAAATTAAAAGTGGATACTCTTGTTTCTCTTCAGATCGCATAAATCTTTTGCCTTTTAAAAAATTAAAAGTGGAACTGCCTTTTGACTCAGCTATCCCACTGTTAGGAATATACCCTAAGAACACCATAGCACTGTTCCAAAAGGAGAAATGCACCCCATGTTTATGGCAGCATTGTTCACAATAGCGAAGATCTGGAAACAGCCCAAGTGTCTGTCAGTGGACGAGTGGATTAAATAGCAGTGGTACATATACACAATGGAATACAACATGGCAGTGAAAAAGAAGGTAATCTTATCTTTTGTGACTGCATGGATGGACCTCAAGATTATTATGCTAAGAGAAATAAACCAAGCAGAGAAAGAAAAATATCATATGATCTCACAAATATGTTGAATCTAATGAACAAAGTGAACTGAGAAATGGAATAGAGGCAGAGGCGGGGTCACAGAGAGCAGAGGGATAGCAGTCAGAGGGAAGAGGGATGAGGGGATGGGATCAAAGAAGGTAAAGAGATTAGTGAAACTATATATACATAACACAGAGATATAGATAACAGGACAGCAAATCCTAGAGCGAAGAAGGGAAGGAGTTAGGGGGAGGGGGGCAAAGGAGGTATAAAAAGGGACACAGGAGTGGGGGTGAGGGAGTTATATTCAGTTGGACACTTAAATCCATGTAAATGCAATAAATTAAATGTTAATAAAAAAATTTTTACAAATCACTAAATGTAAATTGCTTGAAAGCTCTAATCAAAAGGCATAGAGTAGCTGAAAAGGTACGAAAACAAGACCCATATATATGCCGTCTGCAAGAGACCCACATCAGAATGAAAGCCACACACAGACTGAACGTAAAGGGATGGAAACAGATACTTCATGCAAATGAAAATGGAAAAGAACAAACCTGAGTCAGCAATATTATATCAGACAAAATAGACTTTAAAACAAAGGCTATAATAAGAGACAAAGAAGTACACTACATAATGAGAAAGGGATCAACCCAACAAAAGGATATAACCCTTATAAAAATTTATGCATTCAACATAGGAGCACCTAAATAGAGTGGTAAGCAAAAGTAGGTTTATAGTTGTTCATATGGGAAGATATGCAGGTTATTATTATAATAGCTTTACTAATTCAAAGATGTCACTCACAATTGTAAACCTACTTTTGCCCACCCCTGTATATAGCTTGCTTTATGTCTTGATGGACATAAAAGGCGAGATTGACAGTAAAACAGTCCTAGTGGGAGATTTTAACACTCCCTTGATGTCAATGAACAGATCTTTCAAACAGATAACTAACAAGGAAACAGCAGCCTTAAATGACATACTAAACCAGATAGATTTAATTGATACCATCAGAGCATTTCACCCCTAAGCATCAGAATATACATTCTTTTCAAGCTACATGGAACATTTTCTGGGATATACCACATATGAAGACACAAAAAAAGTCTCAATAAATTTTAAAAGAGTAAAATTATATCAAGCATCTTCTCTGACCACAATGAAATAACCAGTATGAAACTAGAAATCAATTATTTCCAAGGTCTCAACAACAATATTAAAATATTGCCAAACAAATAATATAGAGGTATTTAATCCCTTGAGTTCTTCAGGTCATATCAAGTTATTGCTAACAGTGTCACAGTGAGATCTTTTGTAATTTCAAGGTTGCATAGGCCACAGGGAGTCTGTAGGCCTCTTTTACCTCACCTCCTCCCTGTGGAGAAAACAGGTTTGTTAGGCTTGCTTGCTGGTGTTTCGGCTGCAAGCACTTTGCACAATTAGTGTGTGAGCTCATGACAGAAAGCCACATATGTGTTTTTCTGTGAAAAGCTATGGGTGCTTTCCCTTTGGGGTGATTGTCGCAGATGGCTCTCCTGCCACTGTGAGGGGAGGATTCCTGATTCCCTCAGCCACCACAGTGAGGGGCGGTGTTCCTGGTTCCTTACCCTCCACTTCGAAAAACAGGTTTTCCTGTTTATTCACTCAACCATCTCTGCAAGCCTCCAATAAATGGGTAATGGCCCAACACTTTTGAGTTCCACAGTTCCTCTGCTCTCCGCTAGAATTCAATGCAGACCTGCCTGACCAGCATTACAGTCCCCCACTAAAGTTTCCTTTTTCAGACCCTTCATTCCTAAATGACTCCAGATCAGAATTTCTCATTTCTTCTTTCTATCAAGTCAATAAATCTTATGTCTGTGCAGCCGGATGCTGTAAGAACCTCCTGCACTGAGTTCTTCGGGGCAGGAATGGTGGCCAGGAGCTCGGTGTGGCTTCTTTCCCTTCAGGCTAGTGACTTAGCACTGTCCGGGTATACCCAGAGACTCTGCCTCCCAGGGTCATTCTCTAGTTAGGATACTGGAAACGTGTGTGTATGATTCTCTACTTCAAAATGTTTATTCTTGCAAAGGCTTTAGTAGGTTTAGTACCCTTAACAACTGCCTCCTCACCCACAGCAGTGGTTCCATCGCCTGTCAGAGAGACCCTCAACTGAGCCTTTCCTCAAAATCTGGGGATCCAGACTGCGTCCAGTGCTTGGAGAAGCCCTGCCTTGAGACAGGCAGCCTGGCAATGAACTGGCTTGCCAGATGACAGTTTGCTTCTTTCACAAAAAAGACCAAACACATGTTTTTCTCACGACATTCTTGCACCCTGTGAGATGGGGCTACCCACCGGCCCTGTCTGTTCTGGGTGTACCGCCTCCCAGGCCCAGGGCTGCCGTGGGGGCAAGGGCATGCTGCTCCTATTGTCACCTCCCACCGCCTGGCCTCCAGCTGGTCCACTTTCCCCTCCCTGCAGCCCCCCAAACCAACTCTTATCAGGCAACTGCTTCTCCAAGTGCCTGTGACAGGAAACCCCAAAGAGCTCTGAAAAGAGGATGTTGGAAAGACAGAAGGGATGAAGTTTGGGAGAGGAGACCTTTGAAAAGCAGCCAAATGTCTATGTGGGTGGATGCTGCTGGGCTGGCTGACCACTTGACTTTTGACCTCTGCCTCTGGGAAAGTTTAGTCTCATTTCTTTCCATTTATTTATGGCTTCATTTGAGGTTTTTGTTTTTGTTTTTTTTTGTATTTTTCTGAAGCTGGAAACGGGGAGAGACAGTCAGACAGACTCTCGCATGCGCCCGACCGGGATCCACCTGGCACGCCCACCAGGGGCGATGCTCTGCCCACCAGGGGGCGTCGCTCTGCCGCAACCAGAGCCACTCTAGCGCCTGGGGCAGAGGCCAAGAAGCCATCCCCAGCACCCGGGCCATCTTTGCTCCAATGGAGCCTTGGCTGCGGGAGGGGAAGAGAGAGACAGAGCGGAAGGAGGGGGGGTGGAGAAGCAAATGGGCACTTCTCCTATGTGCCCTGGCCGGGAATCGAACCCGGGTCCCCCGCACACCAGGCCGACGCTCTACCGCTGAGCCAAATGGCCAGGGCTCATTTGAGCTTTAATGTCACATTAATTCTCTGACAGAAGAGGGTTCTTCTTTGGCCAGATACTGAGTTCTGCTCCCTCTGTGTGACCAGCTGTCCCTCTCACAGACCTGTCACACTGCCCACATCTCAACCCATTCCAAGGTCTTTCCGTTTGGACTTTTACATTTCAGATATGCAGAGATAATTTGCTGCATGGAAAATTCAGAATCATGCCCATTTTCTTCCTTGTTAATTAGGAACAGTGTGTAGCAAAACTTATGTCACAACTGCTCCCTTCCTATTTAGATTTTGTACACAATAAGGAAAACAGTAGGTGTATGAGGAGGGCTTTGTGATGACCCAGAGACCGGACACAGCGCTACACTGACCGTATCTGATGTGCTCCGGTGTTGGGCAGATAAAATATATTATGCTCACTTTGTTAAAGATGGTGCTGCCCACGTGGAAGCCCGTCGCCCAGGTGATATTAATGTGTGTTGGGGGCGGGCTGTGGGCAGGCAGGATGCTTGTAGCCTGGGGCTTGGTTTTAGGACTAAGCCTTTCCCATCCTTTTTGATGTGGGGTGGACTTTGTATGAGAGACTTCCCTATTTTGTATATTGGATTAAAGGTTTTGATTTCTGCACTATGAAGTAGGGCAGACCGGGAGCTTGCTCTCTCGGTTCCTGAAATTAGCATTAGAGGAGAGAGCAGAGAGGAGAGCAGAGAAAGGCAAAAGCAGGAAGAGGCCAGGAGAAGCAGCTAAGATGGTGGAGTGCTGAAGGAAAAGCCAGTTTGTGCAGAGTTGTGCAGGGAGAAGAAAGGAGATGGGGAACAGAGATGAATAAGTCTGGTGAACTAGAAATTTTTGATTCTAGGAAACTCGGATAAAGTCAGTAGCTTTGTGAGCACTGAATCAGTGGGTTTTGGAGCCCAGTGTGTGTTTTTACTTGTCTTCCAGATGCAATCTAGAATTAAAGGTAATGGCCCACCAGTTCTTGGCTCCATTGTTTCATTACCATCTGACTGAATCCAATGGGAACCTGCAGGTGAATGGCCATGATGGCGGCTCCTGGCTTTACAGATACCTTTGATTCTAGGAAATTCGGATAAGTCAGTAGCTTTGTGAGCACTGAATAAGTGGGTTTTGGAGCCCAGTGTGTGTTTTTATTTGCCTGCCAGGTGCAAGCTAGGATTAAAGATGATGGTCCACCAGTTCTTGGCTCCATTTTTCTTTACCGACTGTCCGAATCCAATGCGAACCTGCATGGGCCAGGTGGCTGTGATGGTGGCCGCGGATACTGGCTTCACATCAGCTAGGCTTCTGAAGGAGGGTTTTTTCTGCTGTAACCCACTCCTATGGAAGGAGAGGCAGAGGAAGCTGGGGCTGACATGCAGGTCAGTGTCTCCTGTGACAAAGAATGACAAAAAGAAACTAAATTCACAAGAGATGATAAGGGCTTCCATTTGAAAGTAAATGACCTTGGCCTGACCTCTGGTGCAGCCATTTGAACAGGAGGGAGCCTCTGGCACAGAGGAGCTCTGCTCCAGACACCCTGGAACACAGAAGTGAGGTCATGACACCACCCCTGATTGAAAGGCCCAGAGCCTCAAACTGTATATGCCCACCTTCACTTTGCCAGAGGAACAGCTCAACTTTCAAGAAAAGTAACTTGGGGACATAAACGGATCCTTTGCAGAAGTCTGACGCAGGCCCAGAGATGGGCACTCCAGAGGTACTTGTCGGGGCAGTGGGAAGAAATTTCAGAGGGAGCTGTGACCGTTCTGTCCAACCTGCTTCTCCGTCTGCACTTTGGAGGGAGGAGTTCCTTATTTGCAGAAAGAGTTTAGCTGATTTTGTTTGTTTGCCTTTTATTCAGGTTGCATTCTACACAGTCTGTTGGATAATCACTGATTATGCATTTTCTCTTTCTGCCTGTGAGACTGACATTCCCCATATATCAGAAGAAGCCGGCCCAAGTAAGAAGGAACTTGCCCAGCAGTGACTTACCTGGAATATTAAATTAAAGGTGTGGCACAAAGGATCTGTGCAAAGAGGTCAGTGAAACACAGATTCACTCCACTTGGTGTCCTTCTGCTAGTGTCCTGATACCACATGTGCACCCACCCTTGCCCAGCCCTTGGCTCTCTGTTCCTTCCCCCGTGCTTGTCGGCTTGTCAACAGTACTGTGGAAGTGCTGGTCCTCGCAGATCCAGGAAAGCAGTGTAGATAAATCAACCTGTCAGACTTGGCTCCTCTCACATCACTCCTGTTTCCCAAGAAGAGGATCAGATATAAAGGAAACACAGAATTTGAGGTAAAGGACGGTAATGGAGAGATCAGAAAGTATCTTCACAGACAACAGCGAAGGAATGCAATAACATGTAGGACAATATGGTTATTGGGTCAGAGGAAGCCACTCAGAGACAGAAAGAACATAACTGTCAAAAAAAGTTATAAAACAATGCACATTAGAGAGACAATGAAAACAGTGGCATAGGTTGGAACTTTGTGTATTTTCAAAGACTTAAACAAATTAAAATGTTTTTAAAAATGTTCCTTAATTGTTTGAAAATATTTAGGCTTTAAAAATATTTCCAAATGCCATCAGTGAAGAAGGGCATATCCAAATTTCTAACCCAGGTGATGTTTTTGAAACAGACTGTAAAAGCCGTCCTCTAAAGGAAATAGGATACCTTGCATATTTGATTTATAAAATCTCCATATGTTTTAAAAATAATGTAATCTGAATCTCTTAAAATGTTGCAGGGATTCAGGAGTAAACTGAACACACCATTTAGAGTTTTCAGTGAACATACAGCTTTTTAATAAGCAATGCATCGATGGTTTATTTCAGTCTCTAAGTTTACCCATGAGCTGTAGGGATAGGTTTGCCGCCCCTATGAACTTGCTCATGTGGGTCCTGCCTTGGTCTGTCACTGACCCACAAACACTTGAGAGAAACAAACCCAAAGAGCCTAACTGCTTATTTAAGTATATGGTGTGGTGTTCATACAAGTGAGTTCAGATTTTAAACCCAACAGCTGGGTCTGAAAGGAATACAACTCCAAATCAGGCTTTCAAAATCTGGTTCTAGAATATGATATGTTCCTGCCTTGTCTTTGTGGGTGTGTTTAGTAAGCAATTGTGTGTTGAAGAAGTGCAAGTAGAAATCAAGACTGGACAGTGACTATTTATTTTTTAATGTCATCCATGGCACACTCAAAAGCTATGCAGGAACTGTATAGTTCTTTGAAATGTAGAATGTCCTTTGCACAGTTATTCTTAAGCTGGATAAGTTCTCCCAATTCCAGGACCCCTATTAAAACAACTGTGGGAAACAACAAGGGATGAGCTTACAGAGAAATAATGCTCAGACTTCTCACACAGTAGACGCTGGGCATGTGGGTCTATCACCTTCCTCCGCTGGCCTCATCTTCTTCCCCAAACTGCTCAGCTTCCAACTTTGGAAAGATGGGACATAACTTGGAACCCTAGATCTTTAGCAAATGACCTGATTACTGCTGAGTACTTGAGCTGCTGCCTAGTGAGAACATCCCAGTGTTCGTGGCAGTCATCAGGGACAATGCCGTCTTGTTGGAGCAAGTGGGCTTTTTCCTTGGAAAGCCATAGGCTTACCAGGGGTCCCCAAACTTTTTACACAGGGGGCCAGTTCACTGTCCCTCAGACCATTGGAGGGATGCCACATAAAGTGCTCCTCTTACTGACCACCAAAGAAAGAGGTGCCCCTTCCAGAAGTGCGGCGGGGGCTGGACAAATGGCCTCAGGGGGTTGCATGTGGCCTGCAGGCTGTAGTTTGGGGATGCCTGAAACCCTAAGATGTCAAAAATCATGGCTTATATATTTCAAAATTAATTACCAATATGTAAAATTGAAGCAGTTCTGTTGTCCTATTGATGAGCAAGGCCTCTTAGAATAATCACATTTCTAAGTCAACTTTTTCAGACCATGACAACCTTGCCCTTGGATATGGACAGGACACCTGGGCTGTGCTCTTTATGAATAGGGCCTACATCTCATCCTTTGTTCTGGAGTCCAGCACAGTGCCTGGCAAAAAAGTTAGCATTCAGAAATTGTTTGTATATTTAGACTGGAGTGCTTCCTGGCTGGTCTAATGTGCTAGCTATTCATTCTACACGTTACTACCATTGTTAATTATCTTGACTTGCTGCATGTGGGAAAAATATAGACACCTCCATCTGGCTTTGAAAGCCCCTATTTCAGACCTTAGAACCCACTATTCTGTCTGATATGTTCTTTCATTAATTCTACAGGTATTTTCTGGGTGCGTACTACATACCTGCCATAGAACCTACTAAAGAATAAGACAGCACTTGCCTACAAGGAACCTCAGATAGATGGTGATTGCAACACAGAGTGAAAAGGTTGTTCCTGGGGTGACGGAGGTAGGTAGACAAAGGGGGCCAGTGGGCCTGGGCAACTCTCCACCTCCCTGCACTGTTCTCCTGTCACACACGGACTGACCCAGGTTCTTGTCCCAGTTCTGGCCTTGCAGAGCCTACTTTCAGGGTAAAAAGTATTATTTAGATATATATAGTAAAAAAAAAAAAAAAAAAAGAAAAAAAATATATAAAATATATATATATATAAATATATATATATATTTAAAGAGATGCTCAAGTATGACCAACACTAAAGTCAAGATGGGGATTTTTCTGCCATGGTCAGGTAGCTCAGCTGTTTGGGGCATCGTCTCGATATGCAAGGTGTGGGTTCTATCCCCGGTCAGGGCACACACAAGAATCAACCAATGAGTGCATAACTAAGTGGAACAACAAATAAATGTTTCTCTCTCTCCCTTCCCCTACCTTTCTTCTATATCCAAAATCAATTTTAAAAATTAAAAGAATGAAAAGTAAACACAAGAGGTTTCCTGTAGGGAATCTGATGAAAAGGGGTCACAGTTAGTAACAGCTCATAACCATGTTGGTAATGATTTAGTTTTAAAACTGGTATATACACAGATGTGCAAAGTTATTCTTTATATCATGTTTATGTATTAAATACCCACAATAAATGTGGTTTTAGAAGGATGTAATTTTGCCTCCTTAGCCTTCCAGGTGATGGGGCTCGCACTTCCTGCCGGGTTTGCCTGCTGCTGGGCGCGCACCTGCTCCGAACCCAGATTGTCCACTGCAGGCGGAGTCTGCAGTGTTCTGCTCAGTCCATGTCTGCTTTGGACCCGCAAAATATGTTTTACAAAATGGAAAATGTCTTCTACTCTATCCTGACCTTGTCTTGAAAGACTGTGCCATGGCCCACCTGTGTCTCTTAAAGGACCATGCCTTCCAATAGTTTGTAGTCAGGAAACTTCATGATTATGTTGAAGAAAACTGATGGGGGGCCAGATTCCCCCCTCCAACAGCTTTCTCCTGAAATCCATTTTCTCAGACTCAAATCCACTGTGTGGTATATCTAGTTTTGTTTGTTGTTTGTTTTCGTTTTAGGTGGTAAAGAAGAGGGTGGTCAATCCTGTGTGTGTGTGTGCATGTGTGTGTGTGTATGCACGAGCATCTTTTGGGGGCAGTCCTTTCACTTCTTGATTAGCATCTTGATTACATTCCCCACACACCTTCTCCAGGTGCAACAGATCACCAACAGCATTGTCTGTGATGACAGAAATTCTGGCCAGGGGAGGGAGGCTCTGTGACCTCACTTTCAGCAATTTCTTGTGCTGTTTTGATTTCTGTGTCCAGACTGATCCATTCAGAGGCCAGTTTACAGCAACAATAAAAGTTTTGCATCCAGGGCTTGATGTCAGAGAAATGGTACCATAAGGAGTGATACCGATAAATCTCCCCCAAAATTCAACAAGATCTTCAACCAGAGACAGAAAAATCTATCCACGCTATCTATCTAACTTCTGGTGCCTCCAGAAGTTCCATGCTAAACACGAAGGTATGATTGAGCGAAAAATTGACTAAATATATAATCAACCCTGAAGGAAATAAGGAGGAAGAAACACTCCGCTTTCCTCACTAACCTAAACAAGGGCTGCTTTCACTGGGAACTGAGAGAATAGGAACTAAGGCACGCAAAGGGTGTGAATAGAACCAGACTCGGGACAAACGTCTGAGCCAGGCTGTGGCACGGACATCCAAGCCGAGGAAAAACTGTGCTTGTGGCAACCTAGTCAACACAAGCTAATGCTCGTGCCAAATCCAGCCAAAGAAAAGCACTTGGGAGAGCCATCCGACTGATCTCCTGGTCGGTGCACGCATATAGTGGGCAAGAGATTCTTCCTAGAGCCCTGGGAGTGGGTGCCCATGCTACTGGACAGAGGGGCAGGGTCAGAGGCCTTTGTGTGGGCTGAATCCGGAGTCTCTAGGTTGCCTCTGTGCCCCAAAAAGCAGCGCGTGAGAAGGGAGTGGGAACGAAATTCCCTACACTCGAACTTGACCATGCAGGCAGGGCACCTCACCCAGAGTGAGAGGCAGCCAGCCTTATATCCTGGTCAGCGAGCGTGGATAGTGGGGGAGAAATTTCTCCTGGGAGTGGGCGCCTGTGTTCCCGGACAGAAGGGCAGAGTCAGAGGCCTTTCTGTGGGCCAAAACTAGAGTCTTGAGGTCTCCCCTGCGCCCTGAAATGCAGCGTGCAGAGAGTGAGTAGGAGCAAAGTTCCCTACCTCAAACTTTTCTGTGTGGGCGGGGCACCTCACCAGGAGTGAGAGGCGGCTGGCCAGATATCCTGGTTGGCCAGTGCAGATAGTGGGCAAGAGATTCCCCCGGGAGTGGGCGCCCGTGTTCCTGGACAGAGGAACAGAGTCAGTGGTCTTTATGTGGGCTGAAGCCCCGCCTGATTATGCTAGTGGCTCTGACTGATTAAGCCTTACCCAGAGCCCTGAGCTGAGTGGGAATAGACTGGGGATTTGCCAGCTCTTTGAGCCTCTTACTCTCCAGGCAGAGGCAGCAGCAACCCCAGCAACCCCATAGCTGGATCATCAAGCTACTAATTCAGGAAGGAAAGATGAGGAGAGAGGCTCCAGGAATACGGACTCTCTCATTGGCGGAGCTTGCAAATGCTAATGAGCCTCGACTGCCAACGAGACTGAAGCCCAATATATGACATCGCCATAGAGACTTATCAACTGCAAATCTCTACCTAAGCGTGCCACAGGGGCAGAACCTGGGGTACAGAGTCACCAACCAGGAAGAGGGAGAGAGAAGAAAAAGCAAGAAGATAACTTCTCAAAATCAAGAATAATCCACAGACTTTATAACCTATCTCATTTTATTATATTTGTTTGTTTGTTTCTCTTATCTCCATCTCTTGATTATTTTCTTCCTCTTCCAATTTGGTCATTTAATTCTCTGCTGGTCTTACTCTCTCCTCTCCTTGAACTACACTACCCATAAGTGATACATTCCCATTATCTTTTCTTTCTTCTTCCTTTCTCTCTATGAGGGTTGTACTCCAAAACCCTTAACTCTCTCTCTCTCTCTCTCTCTCTCCTTTTATTCTTTTTTCTTCTTATTGTGTTTTCCTCTTTCTTTTTTTTTCTCCCTCTATATTAGTTTCGTCTTTTCTCCTTTACTTTTCCTCTCATTCAATCCTCAATCACAAACAAATTACTTTATCTGGGTCTCAAATTTTTCTTTGTGGTGCTTTGGGGATTTTTTACTTCACTTTTTTAACTCACTAGCAGTGCTCCCAACCCTGGCTCTCCATTTTATCTAGTTCTTGCTCCACTAAATACAATAGTAATTTTTTAATTTTCCCCCCTTTTTCCTGTTTTCCTCTTATTTCTCTCATCATATCTCTTAGTCAACCATCACCTAAAAGCAAATCATTTTATTCTTAACCCAAATTTTTCCTTTTTTGCATTTTTGGGTCCATACCCCCTTTTTTGCCCCTTTATCACTTCTCCCCAACTCAGGCCCTCCATTATAGGTAGTTTTTGTTCTACTTAGCACAATATAATTCACAGTTCACCACAAGATTTTCTCAAGAAGGAAGGGAGAGGAGAGGAGAGGGAAAAAAGGGGAGAGGAATAATAATTTTTTTATTATTATTTATTCTTTTTATTTTTTATTTTTATTTTTTTAACTTTTTATTCTTTATTAATTCTCATTGATACTATCAAAAAAACAACCCTCAGATGCCATTAAGGAAAAAGAAATCAAATATCATGGATACATTAGACAGAGAGGTAGCACAGATAGATGAAGAAAAATCTATGGAGAAAAAATTTAATATATTGGAAACCTTGGGGCTAAATGACAGAGAATTTAAAAATGAAATCTTAAAAATACTCAGAGATATACAAGAAAACACAGAAAGGCAATTTAAGGAGCTCAGAAAACAACTCAATAAACACAAAGAATATATTACCAAGGAAATTGAAACTATAAAAACAAATCAAACAGAGATGAAAAACTCAATTCACAAGCTGAAAAATGAGGTAACAAGCTTAGCTAATAGAACAGGCCAGGTAGAAGGTAGGATTAGTGAAATAGAAGACAAGCAACTTGAGGCACAACAGAGAGAAAAAGAAAGAGACTCAAAAATTTTAAAAAAGGAGAAAGCCCTTCAGGAATTGTCTGAATCCATCAAAAAGAATAATATAAGAATAATAGGTATTTCAGAGGGAGAAGAGAGAGAAAATGGAATGGAGAACATATTCAAACAAATAATAGATGAGAACTTCCCAAGCCTGTGGAAAGAACTAAAGCCTCAAATTTAAGAAGTAAACAGAACTTCGAGTTTTCTTAACCCTAACAAACCTACTCCAAGGCACATCATACTGAAATTGGCACAAACCAACGACAAAGAAAAAATTCTCAAGGCAGCCAGGGAAAAGAAGAATATAACATATAAAGGAAGGCCCATTAGATTAACATCAGATTTCTCAACAGAGACTCTACAAGCTAGAAGAGAGTGGACCCCAATATTTAAAGTCCTGAAAGAGAGGAACTTTCAGCCATGAATACTATACCCTTCAAAGCTATCCTTCAAATACGAAGGAGAAATAAAAACATTCACAGATATAGAAAAAATGAGAGAATTTATCATCAGAAAACCCCCACTCCAGGAATTACTAAAGGGGGGTTTCCAACCAAATACAAAGAACAGAACAAAACAAAACCACAAGTAAAAGCTCCACCAAGAACACAATAAAACCAAATTTAAACTGTGACAACAACAAAAGGGGGGAGAGAGGATGCAGATTAACAGTAGCAGAGGATGATGGAGTGCAAAAGTACTCACAAGATAGTGCACTACAATGAACAGGGTAGCAACACTTTTCATTACTTAATGGTAACCACCATTGAAAAAACCACTGCAGAAGCACATGATTTAAAAGAGATAGTAACAGAGGAAAGATGTATGGACTACAAACAAACAAAAACAAAAGATATAAAAACAAAAGAGAAGAATCAAACAAGACACAAAACTAACAGAAAGCAATGTATAAAATGGCACTAAGGAACTCACTAGTGTCAATAATTACACTAAATGTAAATGGATTAAACTCACCAATAAAAAGGCACAGAGTAGCAGCATGGATTAAAAAAGAAAATCCAACTGTATGATGCCTAGAAGAAACTCATCTAAGCAACAGGATAAAAACAAATTCAAAGTCAAAGGCTGGAAAACAATACTCCAAGCAAATAACATAAAAAAAAAAAAGCAGACATAGCAATACTCATATCGGATAATGCTTACTACAAGACAGCAAAAGTACTCAGAGACAAAAATGGTCATTTCATAATGATTAAGGGGATGCTGAATCAAGAAGACATAACAATTCTTAATATATATGCACCAAACCAAGGAGCACCAAAATATATAAGACAGCTACTTATTAACTTTAAAACAAAAACTGACAAAAATAGTCATACTTGGAGACCTCAATACACCGCTGACGGCTCTAGATTGGTCATCCAAACAGAGAATCAATAAAGATATATTGGCCTTAAACAAAACACTAGAGCACCTGGATATGATAGACATCTACAGGACATTTCATCCCAAAGTGACTGAGTATACATTTTTCTCCAGTGTACATGAATCATTCTCAAGAATTGACCATATGTTGGGCCACATCAGCAAATTCAGAAAAATTGAGATTATACCAAGCATATTTTCTGATCATAAAGCCTTGAAACTAGAATTCAACTGCAAAAAAGAGAAAAAATAACCCACAAAAATGTGGAAACTAAACAACATACTTTTAAAAAATGAATGGGTCAAAGAAGAAATAAGCGCAGAAATCAAAAGATATATACAGACAAATGAAAATGACAATACGACATAGCAGAATCTCTGGGATGCAGCAAAAGCAGTGATAACAGGGAAGTTCATATCACTTCAGGCCTATATGAACAAAAAAGAGAGAGCCCAAGTAACCATTTAACTTCACACCTTAAGGAACTGGAAAAAGAAGAACAAAGACAACCCAAAATCAGCCAAAGAAAGGAGATAAAAAAAATCAGAGCAGAGTTAAATAAAGTAGAGAACAGAAAACTATAGAAAAAATTAATAGAACAAGGAGCTGGTTCTTTGAAAAGATCAACAAAATTGACAAACCCTTGGCAAGACTTACCAAGGAAAAAAGAGAAAGAACTCATATAAACAAAATCCAAAATGAAAGAGGAGAAATCACCACGAACATCATAGATATACAAACAATTATTGTAGAATACTATGAAAAACTTTATGCCACTAAATTCAACAATCTAGAAGAAATGGATAAATTCCTAGAACAATACAACCTTCCTAGATTGAGTCATGAAGAAGCAGAAAGCGTACACAGACCAATTAGTAGAGAAGAAATAGAAAAAACTATTAAAAACCTCCCCAAAAATAAAAGTCCATACCCAGACGGTTATACTAGCAAATTCTATCAAACATTCAAAGACTTGGTTCCTATTCTACTCAAAGTCTTCCAAAAAATTGAAGAAGAACCAATACTTCCAAATACATTTTATGCGGCCAACATAACCCTCATACAAAACCGGGCAAGAACAGCACAAAAAAAGAAAACTACAGACCAATATCTCTAATGAATACAGATGCTAAAATACTAAACAAAATACTAGTAAATCAAATACAACAACATATTAAAAAAATAATATATCACGATCAAGAGGGATTCATCCCAGAATCTCAAGTATGATTCAACATACGTAAAACGGTTAACGTAATATACCATATCAACAAAACAAAAACAAAAAACCACATGATCTTATCAATAGATGCAGAAAAGGCATTTGATAAAATACAACACAATTTTATGTTTAAGACTCTCAACAAAATGGGTATAGAAGGAAAATATCTCAACATGATAAAGGCCATATATGATAAACCATCAGCTAACATCATATTAAATGGCACAAAACTGAAGGCTTTTCCCCTTAAATCAGGAACAAGATAGGGTTGTCCACTCTCTGCACTCTTACTTAATGTGGTGATAGAGGTTCTAGCCAGAGCAATCAGACAAGACAAAGAAATAGAAGGCATCCATATAGGAAAAGAAGAAGTAAAGGTATCACTTTTTGCAGATAATATGATCCTATACATCGAAAACCCCAAAGAATCTACAAAAAGACTACTAGAAACAATAAGCCAATACAGTAAGGTCGCAGGATACAAAATTAACATACAAAAGTCCATAGCCTTTCTATATGCCAACAATGAAACATTTGAGAAGAACTCAAAAAAAAAAAAAATCCCCTTCACGATTGCAACAAAAAAATAAAATACCTAGGAATAAACATAACAAAGAATGTAAAGGACTTATATAATGAAAACTACAAACCATTGTTAAGGAAAATCGAAAAAGATACAATGAGATGGAAGAATATTCTTTGTTCTTGGATAGGAAGAATAAATATAATCAAGATGGCCATATTACCCAAAACAATATACAAATTTAATGCAATTCCCATCAAAATTCCAATGACATTTTTTTAAAGAAGTGGAACAAAAAATCATCAGATTTATATGGAACTATAAAAAAACCCTAATAGCCAAAGCAATCCTAAAGAAAAAGAATGAAGCTGGGGCATTACAATACCTGACTTCAAACTATATTATAGAGCCACGACAATCAAAACAGCATGGTATTGGGAGAAAAATAGATACTCAGACCAATGGAACAGAATAGAAAGTCCAGAAATAAAACCACATATATATGATCAAATAATTTTTGATAAAGGGGCCAACAACACACAATGGAGAAAAGAAAGCCTCTTCAACAAATGGTGCTGGGAAAACTGGAAAGCCACATGCAAAAGAATGAAACTCGACTACAGTTTGTCCCTTGTACTAAAATTAATTCAAAATGGATCAAAGATCTAAATATAAGACCTGAAACAATAAAGTACCTAGACATAGATTCTAAACTCATGGACCTTGATTTTAAAGAGCATTTTATGAATTTGACTCCAAAGGCAAGGGAAGTGAAGGCAAAAATAAATGAATGGGAATACATCAGACTAAGAAGTTTTTGCTCAGCAAGAGAAACTGACAACAAAATAAACAGACAGCCAACTAAATGGGAAATGATATTTTCAAACAACAGCTCAGATAAGGGCCTAATATCCAAAATATACAAAGTACTCATAAAACTCAACAACAAACAAACAAACAATCCAATAAAAAAATGGGAAGAGGACATGAACAGACACTTCTTTCAGGAAGAAATACAAATGGCCAACAGATATATGAAAAGATGTTCATCTTCATTAGTTATTAGAGAAATGCAAATCAAAACTGCAATGAAATACTATCTCACACCTTTAGATTAGCTATTACTAGCAGGACAGGTAATAGCAAATGTTGAAGAGGCTGTGGAGAAAAAGGAACCCTCATTCACTGTTGGTGGGAATGTAAAGTAATACAACCATTATGGAAGAAAGTATGGTGGTTCCTCAAAAAACTGAAAATAGAACTACCTTATGACCCAGCAATTCCTGTACTGGGTATATACCCCCAAAACTCAGAAACTTTGATATGTAAAGACACATGCAGCCCCATGTTCATTGCAACATTGTTCACAGTGGCCAAGACATGGAAACAACCAAAAAGCCCTTCAATAGAAGACTGGATAAAGAAAATGTGGCACATATACACTATGGAATACTATTCAGCCATAAGAAATGATGACATCGGATCATTTACAACAAAATGGTGGGATCTTGATAACATTATACGAAGTGAAAGAAGTAAATCAGAAAAAAACCAAGAACTGCTTTATTCTATACGTATGTGGGACATAAAAATGAGACTAAGAGACATTGATAAGAGTGTGGTGGTTATGGGGGTGGAGGGGAGAGAGAGGAAAAGGGGGAGGGGCACAAAGAAAACTAGATAGAAGGTGACAGATGACAATCTGACTTTGGGTGATGGGTATGCAACATAATTGATTGACAAGATAACCTGGACATATTTTCTTTGAACATATGTACCCTGATTTATTGATGTCTCCCTAGTAAAATTAATAAAAAAAATTAAAGAAAAAGCTTTTCATCCAAGCCTGCTGGAAGCCAGTGTTATCAATAGCTAAAAGCTGGACAGACACCAAGGTACCATTGGATTGAGTTTCAGAATCCCCTTTTGTCCATTGAACTTCATCTTCTGCCTTTAAGAACATTCACACAGCTTTGTAATATATTTTTTCTTGGAGCTCAGTGTTCCTCTTTTGCTATGATCTTTCTTTCCTAAGAAAGGCTTGTCTTAGCTCAGGCTGCCATAACAAAATACCACAGACTTGGGGTTTAAATAGCACACATTTATTTCTCACAGTTCTGGAGACTGCAAGTCCAGATTGAGGTGCAGGCAGATACTGTTCCTAGTGAGAGCTTTTTCTGTGGTTTTCAGATGACTATCTTTTTGCTGTGTCTTCATGTTGTAGGGTTTGAGAGATGACAAGCTTTCTGGTGTTTCCTCTTATAAGGGTACTAATCCAATGTGGGGGCCCCACCCTGTGCCCTCATCTAAACCCAATCACTTCCCAAAGGCTCTACCTTCAAATAGAGTCATGTTTCAACGTATTTTCAGGGGGCATAATTCAATCCATAGTAAGAGTCACACCATCTTGAAGCTTTCCAGTTTTGGCTTGCACTTAAAGTCATCCAAAGCCCCCAAGTTGAGACAGTTTCTTCTGCTGCCTCACCATGCTGTGGCACCTCAGAGGAAGGAGCCAGGTTCGTCTATGCCCAGCACAATATGCAGTGCAAGGAGGTTCCCGAAGTAAGTGCCACCAGCTCCGGAATTATGTTGGCCTTTTCCTCTGCTGCTTGATGCTGCTGCCTTTTGCCTGCAGGCCAAGACAGTATTCTTGAAAACTGTTTTAGCAGTGGAGATCTTTTGTTCAAATGAAACATAATATGTGTAAACTAGATAAACTGCTCTATCCATTCAGATATGCAAATATTGTAACAATTGTTATTTTTCTAAGTAAGTACTCAAGCTCTCACCTCACATATTAACAAAAAAAATTCAGTGTATTCTTCATGAAGCCTTCTTTCCAAAAGAACGTACATACACATGCATACTCATACACACCCACGCACATATGCATCTACATACTCACATATGCATGCATACCGCACACACACATGTATTCTCCAGGAACCCCAGGGGCAACCATCAAAATCACGAGCCTGGCAGTGTGCTGGCCCTTTGACGAACACTGATGCTGTTTAAGGCTGTTGCACACAGGTCTTGAAAAGATCCTGCTGCCAGGATCCTCTATGGGGACAGATCTGTCCATTGACCAACCAGGATTTCAAGCCAAGCGGAGTCCCCTCATCCAAGGGCACCTTCCCAGCTGGGCTCCTAAGGCCACTGTTCTGATTGCTCAACTCAGTTTCCACACACAGCTGGCCCATCTCCCTATGCCAGGGCTACCACAGCTTCCCAAGTGCTGTCCTTCCCTCCCTGGTGGTACACTCCAAAGGCTCAGGTAGCTTTTCCTTTTAAGCCTATAAAACACAAAGGGTCTAGCTGCTCCCACACCCTTCTCCTAGACCAGTGGTCCTCAACCCCTGGGCCGTGGACCAGTACCGGTCCGTGGGCCATTTGGTACTGGTCAGCAGAGAAAGAATAAATAACTTACATTATTTCTGCTTTATTTATATTTAAGTCTGAACAATGTTTTATTTTTTTAAAATGACCAGATTCCCTCTGTTACATCCATCTAAGACTCACTCTTGACACTTGTCTCGGTCACATGATACATTTATCTGTCCCACCCTAAAGGCTGGTCTGTGAAAATATTTTCTGACATTAAACCAGTCCGTGGCTCAAAAAAGGTTGGGGACCACTGTCCTAGACCATGGGGCCACCATCCCACACTCCTAAGGACTGCCCCCTCCTGCAGTGACTCCAATGAAATGGAGAAAAGGAAGAATCTCACAACTGAGTTTCTGACCAGGTCTCCCACTGCGCCAGAAAGATGGACAAGCACACATATTGTAGCTTACAAGCCAAGCTGCTGGAGCTGACTAAGAGGACTGCTGGAGCCCCAGGACTTCCTAGAGTGGAATCTGGAAATCACCAGCCTCAGGGATGCTTGTCTATGGGAATGTGATCAATGGTCTGCTGAAGCTCCATCTTAGTCCCTCAGGTCCAGTCATGGTACACAGGGACCAATGTAGTGTGGTCCTGCACCCCACTATCAGGCTGCACCCCAACCCTGCCGGGGGCTTGGTGACTGACCACTCACAACTCTGGGACTTACTCTTGTCCAAAGAAAGCTGTCTTGCCCAAGGTCATGCTCCTTCCCAGGGAGAGTCAGCACCCTAAGAACAGTCAGTGTGTCTCACCACGATTTGGGGCATCTATAAAGGGTGTCCCAGCCCAGAGCTCCCTGTACGATGGGCTGAGGCCTCCACTGCAATGTCTCTTTCTTCTCCATGCCTCCTTCATTGCCCACAAACATCGTTCCCCAAAGCACACCTTCTCAACTCAATCTCAGGGTCTCAGGGTCTAGTCCAGAGATCTTGAGAGAGCTTGTTTGGAGGTTCTAGCAGGGGGGTGCAAAGCCACTCATATACCCTTGATCAAAGAGTAGTCCTCTTTGACTGAGCACACAGCTTTGGGAGGGATGCACATGGAGGGAGGAAGGGGACACGGTCAGCCAGATAAGCCGAATCAAACATGGCGATCAGTGGGGTGACAGATGTTGCAGCCAGATTGCTCTCACACCCTAGTCCAGAGTGTTGGAATACATGGGAGTCTGAAAAGACCAGAGTAACAGGCTTTATTGAAAGGAAGAAAGAAACCCTGCTGGGCACTTCTCCAGGGAGGAGGGCACTGGTTACAGACTAGGGGTGAATTTTATAGCGTTTGGGAGATCCTGAGGGGTTACTGAGTCAGAAGTTCTGGTATGTTCCCTTCTGTGGTTTTTGGATTTCAGCTTTCTGGAATGCCCCTCCTTGGGCAGTTGATCAGCTTTCTGGAACTCTTCTGCCTCAGGGGCGATAGTCCAGTAAGTAGGGGTGAGGTCAGGCAGCCAGGTGGGACAAAATAAGGGCAGTTTGGAATTCCTGGTAAATTCATATATCTATCATTGCTCAACTCTGTGATATGATAAAAAGGAAAAGAGGTGGGGGAAGGAGAGGGCATGGGGTTCAGGAAGGAGGTTTGTATCGGACTGGCCATCTTCTGGAGCTACTTCCTGCTGTTATCCTTATTGGGGACCTCCTTCGTGAACCTCTCCCTGGGGCAGTTGGGGTAGGGGTTGTAAAAGCATTGGATTATAGGTAATCCTGGAGATTTCTCTCATTCAAGCCTGCAAGAACTTGATAAAGAAAGAGGCAAGCATTAAAATTAAGTACAAAATTAGGATTGGTCCTATAATTGGTGCTAGCATTGAGAATAAGGGGTTTTTCCACCATTGTTTGAAGTAGGGGTGTATTTATAGGGTTCCAGATTTTTCTGTTTTGTGAGGGCAGGTTTCAGGGTTAGTGTGTAGGGTTAGGTAGATTTTTCCAATTTTCTGATTGGTGAAGGTCTGCATGTGGTTCTGTAAGAAACTAGTGAACAAACATAAGAGGCAGGGTCCAAAAGTTAGAAAAATAAATAGGAGAGTGAGTGGACTAATGAAAGGCAATAGTCAAGATACCCAGTTTGTGTGAAACCACTGATTCCATGTGTAAGAATTTGCTGAGCTTCAGAGGGAAAGAGAGAGTAGGAATAAGACAGAGAAGTGGCCAGTCCCCCTGTCCCTAGATCCACTTTTATAGAAATTCTTAAAGCAACAAATTACCTGTATAGCTCGTTTGGTCCTTAGATTGATGGGTAGTATATCAGGAACTAGAAGAAGCTCATGAGGTGGGATTAGGTTGATATTTGGGGTCAGATGGATTAGGGTACAGGTTTCTGTCCAATTAGTAGGGAGACACATATAGGTGTTGGTCCCACACAAATAGAAAGCCCCTGATTGGTTGATACAGAATGAGAGGTGGATAGAGAATAGAAGGACAAGGGGTCAGTTTTTTTTCTCAGTTTCTGAGCTCCAGATGGTCAGGGTGGAGGAAAGAGTCACCCTAATAAGTGGGGAGAGTAGAGAATTGTTAGCAAGGGTGACTAATTAAACATTCTTTGAAAACCAGTTTTCTGACTGTACAAATTCTTTTTTCTTGGTACAAACTTCCTACAATCTGCACAAACCTTCTACAACTTACATAAACTTTCAGCTTTCATGCACTTTCTTATCCAGAAATAACTGGCTTTCATAACAACTTACTTTTTCCTTTTTCTTTCAAAAGTATTTTCATACCTTATACCTTCTATTATCAAAACCATACAATTCCTTTCTAGTCAGAACTCTTGATTTAAAAATCTTTAACCTTTAGTGACAGTTAAGTTGACTATCTTTTTACCCAAGTTTCCCTTTTCCCAAAGTCTGATTAAAAGAGTCCTTAGTTTCTTCATATATTCACCATACATAGACCAACCAGCTTCTGGTTTGTGGTTGGAGTAAGGCATGCTGTTTTTCTACTTTAGCAGCAGTGGGAGTTGTCAGGATCACAGTGTGTGAACCTGTCCATGTGAAAGTCAGTCCTTGGGTGATGTAATGCTGGAAGCGCCTCTTGTACAGTCTTTGAACAGTTTGCTGAGTGACCTGTAAATCCTGCAAGTACTTGGAGAAAGGTTGGTTACATTTCTACACTTTGCAGCTAGAGTTTAAGTCCTAGTGACCACTGCTTCTAGCTGGAATTAGCAGCAGTTTCCAGCCTACAATAGGCATGGGGCATTGAGACAAGAGGAATAAAAGAGATAGTATACATTAAATAAAGCAACAAAATCAGACTGTCAATACTCACAGTAGAGATCTTTGAGGGATAAATAAAATTCAAATATTCAGGCAAGGCATAGAAGATGGCCCTTGTGTTCACAAGAAATATGAGATCAGTTTATCTGCTACTTGGAAGAAATACCTTAGGCTCATGAACTATGTCCTTGGGCCTTCAGTGGCAATTCCCAGCATGCTGGGCAAGGTCAGGTCACAGGTAGCTGGAGCAGGGCTAGAAGAGATTGAACCATCCCTTCATGGAGCAAGGGGGAAGCTTACCTTCTCATGTCCCTTTTCCACAGCAATGATGTGTCCCTTGATGGGGCCGGGAAGCCTGGCAGGCTTCAATTCAATGACCTTTCTTTCCACTCTGGAGCAGGGCCCTGATGGAATCCTATGAAGCCCTTTAGGGCGCTGAAGCCTTTAAGAGCGTATTCCAAAAGCTGGTATTTCCTGACTTCTTTTGGGCCTTATTTGCCTTTTCTGTTGCTTCCTTGGCCATTATAGACCTTAAAAGCCATGGTCAGGCCCTGGCCGGTTGGCTCAGCAGTAGAGCATCGGCCTGGCGTGTGGGGGACCCGGGTTCGATTCCCGGCCAGGGCACACAGGAGAAGCACCCATTTGCTTCTCCACCCCCCCTCCTTCCTCTCTGTCTCTCTCTTCCCCTCCCGCAGCCAAGGCTCCATTGGAGCAAAGATGGCCCGGGCACTGGGGATGGCTCCTTGGCCTCTGCCCCAGGCACTAGAGTGGCTCTGGTCATGGCAGAGCGACGCCCCAGAGGGGCAGAGCATCGCCCCCTGGTGGGAAGAGCGTCGCCCCTGGTGGGCGTGCCAGGTGGATCTCGGTCGGGTGCATGCGGGAGTCTGTCTGACTGTCTCTCCCCGTTTCCAGCTTCAGAAAAATACAAAAAAAAAAAAAAAAAAAAAAAGCCATGCTCAGAAAATTTCACTGAGGGGCTTGACTAAGAGAGCAAAATTGGGAATCCAGTGTTTAAAGAAGCTGATTAGACTGAAGAAAGAAAAGATTTGATTTGTGGTGGTAGGTAGTTGGAGACTGTGGAGGGTCTGAGTTCAATTTAGAGTGAGACTTCAAGTGATGGGGGTTAAAGCAATGCCTAGATAGACTACGGACTAAGAGTGAAATTGAGCCTTAGCAGAGAAGACATGATATCACTTCATAGCGAGGAAGTTAAGAAGGGTGGTGGTGTGTCCCCTTGAGGCAGGCAGGGAGGAGCTATAGAGGAGTAGGTTATGTACATATTGTAAGAGAGTACTAGTTTTGTGATTACATGCTGCTAAATTCTGAGCTAGTGACTGCCCAAACAGGTGTGGGCTGTTTTTGATCCCCTGGAGTAAGACAGCCCATGTAAGTTGCTGGGCTGCATTAGTGTCCAGGTAAAGGCAAACAGAAAGTAAGAGTCAGGGTGTAGAGGAATGATAAAGAAGGCATTCTTGAGGTCTAGGACCGTGAAGTAAGTGGTGTTTGAGGGAATGTGTGACAGTAACTTGTAAATATTAGGGACTACTGGATGGAGGGGAATTATCACCTCATTGATTAGGTGTAAGGCTTGTACAAGGCAATAAGCCCCTGAAGGTTTTAGAACAGGAAGGATGAGGGTATTGCAGGGAGAGTCCGTGGGGATGAGTAAGCCTTGGTTTAAGAGACGGGTAATTATTGGCTTAAGGCCTTAGAAACAGACACAGTTACACATTAAACAAAGATTTTACAAATTATGAATTAAGGAATTTAAATGAGCATGCTTTACTTGTTTCAATTCAAATTATACTAGAGATATTTTCTGACAAACAAAGAGACAAGAGGGATTACTTACATAGCTCAGTAGACAACTCTGCTTTTTAAGCTTTTCGAGATGGCAGGGAGTTGTCAGCATAGAGGGGAGGAAGAGAGAATGCAGATGGATGGACAGTGTGAATAGCTGTATGGAAAGAAGGAGGGTCAGAATCTGCAGGAGGAGAAGGAGGTTGAGGTGCTTGGTGGTGTTGCCACATGGTTAGAGGAGTCAAAAAGATTTGGAACTCTGAAGAGGGGAGAGGATGAGGGGAGAAGGACATAGCTGTAGCCTGTGAGGAGGGGGGTTGGGGCGAGGAGAAGAAAGGCAGAGCCTGCAGTTTTTAAGGAGGGAGGAAGGGTTAAAGAACACAGTGGAGAAGGGAGAGGCCCCTGGCCAGCCGGGGAGGAGAAAGAGAGGATGGTATTTGCAGGTGAATGAGAAACAGGATTCTGAAGAGAGGGGAGTTTCTGGAGGGAAGAGACTCGAGTGGAAGAGGTCCACAGAGGGACCAGAGAGAAGTCTCGAAAGAGGGGTTCCCTGGGGGTCAGGCAGGAGGGGGAGAGAGTTGGGAGTCTGCTGAGAAGAAAAAATTAGAAGCAGAGGTTTTAGGTGAGGTTTCTCTGGTCAAAAATGGCCTGCGTGTAGCACAAGCGGCATAGAGATTTAGGACAGGAGCAAAGGGAGAAGAATGGCCTGCATGTAAGAAATCTCTGATGCCCTCCCTGTCCGGTAGCAGAAATTGTCAAGATCTCTTAGGATATTGTAATGGTAGTAGAAAGCAACTTGGCTAGGTGCCTAGACTTTTGAGGAAGTCCATAGAAGCAGGCTGCTCAGAGTAGAAACCTCCCAAACTGTGAACCTCAGAGAGTAGAGTGAGTCCCGAAGGAGTAGAGGAGTCGTCTCTGAGGCCTGAGATTCGAGGAGCCCATGTTCTGAGGGGAGTCTGGCTGGACGGTTTGGACTGAGAGGAGCCCACAGTAGAGGAGACTGGTGAGAGAAGGGGGTATCCCCCCCTTCAGTCTCAGTTCCGAGAGGAGAAAATCTCCGTAGAAAGAGAGTCTCAGACAAGAGGTCGTCACCCCAAGGCTGAGATCCCGTGACGTAGGAGAGTGGCCTGGCTAGGCATACCTAGACTTTCATAGAAGTCCATAAAGGAGTAGAGTCAGATCACTTGTAGATATGGGGTTTGAAGTCAGAACCGTCCAACCAGGAAGGGGTGTTTTTAAAGAGAAATTTGGAGGCCAACTGGGGAAGGGGGAGGGAGAAACTCCTTAACTTTCTGGTCCAGCAGGGGTTCAGGACAGGGTTAGACTGCCGGCCAATCAACCTACAATCACACGTCTAAACATAATCAGGGAGTAAGCCCGGGACGAGCTGCCGCTGCCCATTGCTTCCCTGGTTGTAAGCTTGGACGGCAAAGAGGGATCGTCCAGGCAGTTAGTACCCTGCCCCCGGTTTGGAATCCATGGGAGTCCAAAAAGACCAGAGTAACAGGCTTTATTGAAAGGAAGAAAGGAACCCTGCCCGGCACTTCTCTGGGGAGAAGGACACCGGTTACAGACTAGAAGCAAATTTTATAGAGTTTGGGAGAGCCTGAGGGGATACTGAGTCAAAAGTTCTGGTATGTTCCCTTTTATGGTTTTAGGATTTTAGCTTTCTGGAATGCTCCTTCTTGGGATAGGTTGATCAGCTTTCTGGAACTCTTCTGCCTCAGGGGCAATTATCCAGTAAGTAAGGGTGAGGTCAGGCAGCCAGGTGGGACAACAAAAGGGCAGTTGGAGTTCTGGTAAATTCATATATCTATCACAGAGATCTTGACTTGTGACAACCACTGAGGATGGCACACCCTGACCTGTGCCCGAATGTGGTCCTAGCCAAATCTTCCACAACCAAAGACATCAGATTGAAAGGGTGAAGCTAAAAAGGCCATGATATAAATAATCAATAAAACGCACTGGGAGTAAATTTGAAGATATTTGAAATTTGAGTCAGAAAGTGCTTGCTACTTGGACTGAGATGGTCAAAGATGGCAGGTTGAAGCCACATTTATTTAATCTCCTCCCCTTCCAGAGATTCCAATAAAATTATAAAAAAAGGAAGAAAAAAATATAATATGTGAATGCAAAATAAATGAAGAGATGCTTCAACAAAACGCGGGGACAAGGAGAGCAGACAGTGGAGGTGGGAAGGGCAGGCTGGCCTGTTCCCAGAAAGGTCTGGAGGGGGAAGCCAGCAGGCCCCGCAGACCACCTGCTAGCTCAGGTGTGGACCTGCCAGCGATGGGAGCAGGCATGGGACACAATGCTGGACACAGCTGACACCTCCAGGTCAAAAAGGCCTGTTCATCCCACTATTCCTTCTCATTCCAAGTGTTCTTTAACTTTTAAAAAATCCATCTGCATGTACTCCAGTTTAATAGCAAAGAAACAGCATTTTAAGTAAAGATAACTTTGGAAAGAATCATTTTTCTCTTCTCCCTACTCCCCTCCAGTGGATAAGGTCTCAAACAAGCCACATAAAAGCTGAGACCTCTCACAGCTGCCTGCTCTTCTACTTCCTGGGTGAGATGCCAAGGACAGCTCTGTGGGAACCCTGGGTTCCAGGGACATGAGTTTGAAAACCATTGTGAAAACTAAGGGACTGGAGGTTCCATCAGCTTTTAAGCAGTTGCGTTCCTGTTGGGCAGATAAAATGTATTATGCTCACTTTGTTAAAGATGCCGTCGCCCAGGTGATATTAATGTGTGTTGGGGGCAGGCAGGATCATTGTAGCCTGGGGCTTGGTTTTGGGATTAAGCCTCTCCCACCCGTTTTGATGTGGGGTGGTACAATTCAATCATGCCTCAGAGAAGTGACTTTGTATTAGAGACTTCCCTATTTTGTATATTGGATTAAAGGTTGTGAAGCTATACTATAAAATGGGGGCAGAACGGGAGCTGCGCCGCTCTTGGTTCCTGAGATTATCATTAGAAGAGAGAGCAGAGGAGAGCAGAGAAAGGCCACGTGGAGGAGGCCAGGAGAAGCAGCCAAGATGGCGGAGTGCTGAGTGAGATGCCAGTTTGTAGAGTTTGTATCTGGGATAAGGAAGGAGATGGAGAACAGAGGTGAATAAGTCTGGTGAGCTAGAAACCTTTGATTCTAGGAAACTCGGATAAGTCAGTGGCTTTGTGAGCACTGAATGTGAGTGGGCTCTGGAGCCCTGTGTGTGTTTTTACTTGCCCGCCGGGTGCAAGCTAGAATTAAAGACTATGGCCCACCAGTTTGTGGCTCCGTTGTTTCTTTACCGACTGTCCGAATCCAATGCAAACCTGCATGGGCCAGGCGGCTGCTGCGATAGTGGCCCTGGCCTTGGATACTGGCTTTACAGTTCCCTTTCTAGAAGTGTGCTGGTGTCTCAGCCCCTCGCTGGGTGCTGTGCCTGGAGTTGGGCAGACTGTCATTTCAGTGGCCCCCTAATCACTTTCTTGCCGGAATCTAGAGGTGTTAGGGACTGCAGCTACAAAGAGAAGCACTTCCCACCACATTTACAGGCATGGGGAGTGAGCTCTCATTGGTGTGCTCACATTGGTAGGCATCCTTCAAAACCAGTGAAAGGCAAATTGGCAGTTCCCAGACTTTGGAGAGCTGCCTGCTGCAAAGGAGCTGGTGAAACTCAATTTACAGCAGAGGTTCAAATGGTGACAAGGAGACAGGAGTGGTCTAGTGTGTGCTGATTTATAGTGGTCTGGATGATCTGAAGCATAACCAGGGAGAATGGGGGAGCTCAGAGCAGCGTGTCTGTATTTCATCCCAGAGAGAATGTGGGGAAACAAGGAGATCCCTATGGAGTGTGCCACCTGTCTGCCTTGCAAGCAGGGTGGAGAGAGGCCACTGAAGAAATGCAGGAAATGTGGAAGCAGACACACAGGATACTCAGTGTTAGTCAAATAAGTTTGTAAATATGATATATATGTTTGCTTGCTTATAGTTTGCATTGGGTATAAGAGACAGCCTGTAGGCTGGCAAGGTCCTTATAACCTAAGGCTTGGTTTTAAGACTAAGCCTTTTCCACCCTTTTAATACTAAGATCTTCTCAACACTAAGCTTTTCCTCACACCCTTGACTGTTGCATGATATGGGATGGTGCACTCTTATGAGGAATCCCATTTATGCCTCAGATAAGTGGCTTTGTATCAGAGACTTTCTTATTTGTATATTGGCTTAAAGACTTTAATTTTCTACACTATAAAATGGGGCAGACCGAGGGCTTGATCACTCAGATCTTGCCGTTAGCATTGCAGAGGAGAGGCAGCCAAGATGGCGGAGTGCTAAAGAAGCCAGTTTGTGCAAAGAGAAGGAGATGGGGAACAGAGGTGAATAAGGCTGGTGAGGCCTTTGATTTTAGAAATACTCAGATGAGTCAGTGGCTTTGGGAGCCCTGAATGGAAAGGTAACTGTTTTCCCACTGTGTGTATTACTTGCCTGCCAGGTGCGAGCTATGATTAAAGCTAATGGCCCACCAGTTCTTGGCTCCATTGTTTCATTACTGTCTGTCCAAACTGAATGCAAACCTGCACAGGCCAGGTGCCTGTGATGGTGGCCATGGCTACTATCTTTACAGGGATATGTGAGAAAATGACCAGAGATTAGATGCTGCCCTGAAACAAGTCTTTGGTGTGGACATTGGAACGCCAAGTCCTGTCGGGGAAGAACACTGCCCTGGTATTCTGACCAGAATTTTATTCGAACCCATGCCTTAGCCCAGGGCAAACTCTCAGTCTGGCAGAAGACATTTTTGTGCAAGGAAACATTCCTGTGTTTCCTCTATTTCTTTCTTCAGTAATTGCTGACGGTGCTCCTCTTCTGTGTTTAGAGGTTGGAAGCAACTGAAATGTGGGCTTACCCAGAACACCATGGCACCAGCTGCTACAGCAGCCACTTTCCCGTAGGCCTCCAGAGCAGTCTGCATACTACATGTTTACCCACATCTTCATGTTATTTGCAGGGTGAGATATCAGCTCTGTTGGGCAGATAAAATGTATTATGCTCACTTTGTTAAAGATAACATGAGGAGGCCGTCACCCAGGTGATATTAGTGTGTGTTGGGGTGGGCTAAAGGCAGGTGGAATCCTTGTAGCCTGGGGCTTGATTTTGGGATTAAGCCTTTCCTACCCTTTTTTGATGTGGGGTGGTACAATCCAATCATGCCTCAGAGAAGTGACTTTGTATTAGAGACTTCCCTATTTTGTATTGGATTAAAGGTTTGGATTTCTACACTATAAAATAGGGGCGGAACAGGAGCTTGCTCTTGGTTCCTGAGATTATCATTAGAGAAGAGAGCAGAGGAGAGCAGAGAAAGGCCATGTGGAGGAGGCCAGGAGAAGCAGCCAAGATGGTGGAGTGCTGAGTGAGATGCCAGTTTGTGTAGAGTTTGTATTTGGGATAAGGAAGGAGATGGGGAACAGAGGTGAATAAGTCTGGTGAGCTAGAAACCTTTGGTTCTAGGAAACTCGGATAAGTCAGTGGCTTTGTGAGCACTGAATGTGACTGGGTTTTGGAGCCCAGTGTGTATTTTTACTTGCCTGCCGGGTGCAAGCTAGAATTAAAGACTATGGCCCACCAGTTTGTGGCTCCGTTGTTTCTTTACCGACTGTCCGAATCCAATGCGAACCTGCATGGGCTGGGTGGCTCTGATGGTGGCCCCGGCCGTGCCTCCTGGCTTTACAAGCTCTTATTGAATTATTGGCAGCTGTAAAGCCAGTAGCCGCGGCCACCATCACAGTCGCCTGGCCCATGCAGGTTTGCATTGGATTCAGACAGTCGGTAAAGAAACAACGGAGCTAAAAACTGATAAGTTATCATCTTTAATCCTAGCTTGCACCCAGTGGGCAAGTAAAAACACACACTGGGCTCGAAAACCCACTCATTCAGTGCTCACAAAGCTACTGACTTATCCGAGTTTCCTAGAATCAAAGGTTTCTAGCTCACCAGACTTATTCACCTCTGTTCCCCATCTCCTTCCTTCTCCCTGCACAAACTCTGCACTAACTGGCTTCTCACTCAACACTCTGCCATCTTGGCTGCTTCTCCTGGCCTCCTCCATGTGGCCTTTCTCTGCTCTGCTCTCTAATGCTTTCTCAGGAACCAAGAGAGCAAGCTCCCATTTTACCCCCATTTTATAGTGTAGAAATGAAAACCTTTAATCCAATATACAAAATAGGGAAGTCTCTAATACAAAGTCACTTATCTGGGGCATGATGGGATTGCACCACCCCACATCAAAAAGGATGGGAAAGACTTAGTCCTAAAACCAAGCCCCAGGCTACAAGGATCCTACCTGCCCACAGCCCACCTCCAACACATATTAATATCACCTGGGCGACAGGCTTCCATATGGGCAGAGCCATCTTTAACAAAGTGAGCGTAATATATTTTATCTGCCCGACAGCAGGGTTTTAGGAGGTGAGGATACTGGGTAGAGTGCTCTAACCTCTGTGTGCCTCTCTTCCTCATCCAGTATTGGAACTCTATAATTTTTAGGTTGTCTTACTAGATGCTCCAGTTTCATTAAATAACCAATGACTCTTTGAGCCACGCTCCTCAGATACTAGATCAGAAATGCATTTAAAGCCATTTCTCTTTGAATAGCTCATACTATAGGCTTTATAGGATAAGCCGATGCTGAAAGAGGACAGTGTTTCCCTCATGACTACACCAGGGCCTCACCCTGCAAACTCAGTGACCATGTTGCTGCTGCAGACACAACCACTGAGGCCTGGCATCTGCTCATTTAAATAATAACGATTTTTCCTCCATTGTCACAGGCGTCAGCTAGACTCACCTCAATCTGTAGACATAGAGCAGTCCACATCCCTGGTACTAGGAAGGCCTTGTATTTGTGCTCAAAATCATGCAACCAAAATGCAGAAGTCTAGAAGATAGCCATTTATCACATATCAGAGGGTTCCACTGACTTCTAGAACCCTATAGTACTTTGTTGGGATCAATCTTTATAGATCCTTTTTACAAAAGTAATTCACTCACAATTCAAATTTACACTCCTCATCTGACCTTGGTTCAGGTCAGTAGTTTTCAGCCTTGACTGCCCAGTAGTATCACCTGGTGATCTTTTAGAATTACAAATGTCCTACTGTTGGGCAGATAAAATATATTATGCTCACTTTGTTAAAGATTGCACTGCCCACATGGAAGCCTGTCGTCCAGGTGATATTAATGTGTGTTGGGGGCAGTCTGTGGGCAGGCAAGATGCTTGTAGCCTGGAGCTTGGTTTTAGGACTAAGCCTTTCCCATCCATTTTGATGTGGGGTGGTGCAATCCCATCATGCCCCAGATAAGTGACTTTGTATTAGAGACTTCCCTATTTTGTATATTGGATTAAAGGTTTTCATTTCTACACTATAAAATGGGGGTAGAATGAGAGCTTGCTCTCTTGGTTCCTGAGAAAACATTAGAGCAGAGAGCAGAGAGGAGAGCAGAGAAAGGCCACATGGAGGAGGCCAGGAGAAGCAGCCAAGATGGTGGAGTGTTGAGTGAGAAGCCAGTTAGTGCAGAGTTTGTGCAGGGAGAAGGAAGGAGATGGGGAACAGAGGTGAATAAGTCTGGTGAGCTAGAAACCTTTGATTCTAGGAAACTCAGATAAGGCAGTAGCTTTGTGAGCACTGAATGCGAGTGGGTTTTGGAGCCCAGAGTGTGTTGTACTTGCCTGCCGGGTGCAAGCTAGGATTAAAGATGATGGCCCGCCAGTTTTCGGCTCCGTTGTTTCTTTTCCAACTGTCCGAATCCAATGCGAACCTGCATTGGCCAGGCTGCTGTGATGGTGGCCGTGGTTCCTGGCCTTACACCTACCCGGGCTAAAATCACTGGGGACTTGTTAAGTTGCGAATTCTCAGGCTTGCCTCAGAACTACTGAATCAGAAATTCTGGTGGTGGGTTCAGGCAACCTAGATTTTTATCAAGCCCACCCAAGTTTGAGACTACCTCACCTGAAAACAATTAATTCAGAATCTCTGGGGTGGCATGAGGAGGCCTGGCTTTGTTAGAGGTTCACTAGGTGATTCTAACATGCACTTGAGGTTGAGACATTCTCGAACTTGCCTTGAGATGAAGATGGTTTGTAGAAGTAGGATTAACTAGAATCATCAAGGTTCAGAGACAAGGACAAAGAGAAATGGGGACGAAGCCGGCTAAACAAGGAAGTTCTTTTGTTTTAATCACATATAGTAAGAAGACTGTCTCAGAGACAGCTACCCTGACAGAAGAGCTATTACTCATAGTTCCCAAGAGGGTAAGGCACACCATACCTCACAAGGCCACGTGGGGAAATATCAGGGCAGTCTGGAGGCAGAAGATGCTAGGGAATGCACAGGCCAGGCCCTTTATTTTGGTTTTGCTGGTAAGAAATGGGTGAAGGAGGAAGTAAGCTAAATGAATCTGGTATTGAACAGCTTGAAATATTTCTGTGAGATCAGGCTGCAGGGGTGGTCCCTAGTTTTCTGGTGCCTGGCGCTGTTGCACTCAAGGGGAGGGGAATATTGGCTGGTATGTGAGACTTAGATGAAGAAAGTGAATGGGAGCATGGGCTCTGGATTGATTAATTTGCATATCAAAGGCATGTTCACAGGCTAGATGTTTGCTAAGTAGAAAACAGATAACTAGGAGAGGCAATCCTTTCCCAGGTTCACAAGGCCCTGTGGTATCAAAGCATTATAAAATATTAAAATTAGAAATATACTTAACATAGAAGTCAAGTCACAGATCCAGGATGTGTCGGGCTTCCTGCTTATCAGCCACATAAACTTGACTTCTCTCTGTGTCAGTTTCTTCTTCTCTAAAATGGGGATAACAGCTATTCAGAGTGTGTAAAAAAATTATATAAGATGATGCACTACAATGTCTGGCTCAACAACCAAGCATTTAATACATGATAGTTATTACTCTTGGCTCAGTAGCTCATTTGGCTAGACTGAGCATCGTCCTGATACACCCAGGATGTGGGTTCGATCCTTGGTCAAGTCAGAGCACATACAAGAATCAACCAATCAATACATAAATGAGTGAAACAATAAATTGATGTCTCTCTCTCTTTCTTACTAAAATCAATAATTATTTTTAAAAAGCATATCTTAAAAAAATACATGAGACCTATAATAAAAATGAAGTTTCAGAAAATGATGGAGTCACTGACAGAGGCAGGATGCAGGTCATTTGCGTAAGAAGAGGGCAGGGCTGGGTTTAGACTTGCTTAGTGGGGTATCAAGACATTCGAGAGGAGGGACCTTGGCCCAGATCTGTGGACTTGACAGTGGGGTCATCTAGGGGTGTGGACCAGTGATGGTATTCAGCTAGTTTGTACTGGTTCAGCAGAACCAATACCTAAATTTTTGTTGAGTTCTGCAAACCAGTTGTTAAAATGGCACTTGTAATTAGAGTTTTTTCTAAGATGGGCACCTGGGCAGCCAATGTGGAATTCACAAATTTACATTCCTTATCTTTTTTAATGTTCATCTGCACAACAGCGTACTCTAAGTGCCCATAGTAATGTTGATTCCATCCATAGGTGAAAAAAATTGCAAGTGAAGACGCCAATCAAGAAGCAATATGGAAATATCTTAAATAACAGTTTCATTGGTTTTTGTCAGGTATTATTTAATATTTTTTCTTTAACATTTTAAAACTCTTTCTTATAATATAATCTAGTTTTGTGTGTAAGGTATTCCCCCACTCCCCCCAGGAAGGAAGAAGGGCATATTTACTGAGTGTGAAATAACAGAAGCTTTATTCAGAGCGCATCTCAGGCAAAGTTCTCTGGTCTGCGAGATGGACCAGAGAAGTTGTGCGGATTCCTCCACTGGGAGGTGATTTATAGGGTGGGTAGGGTGCCGGGGAGTTGATATGACATGGCGAAATTTCATTGGCTGACAGACGGTCATTCTTTTTCAAAGGGCTCCTGGCTGGGTTTTTTTTTTTTTTTTTTGGTGGGCATGGGTGTGGGCGGTTCCAGCCAAAGTTTCCAGACCTGGTTCCTCATGTGACCTTCCCCCATTGCCAACCAGCCTCACATTCTGACCATTTATGTTAGATAGGGGCGCCACTATTCATCTGGCTACTTCCTGCTGGTTAGGGGCATTGTGGGGAGAACTCTGAGAGGGGTCGCATATATGGGTGTAGGAGCATCTGTTTGTGACTCGAGAAACTTCATAGACGCGATCCTGTAAGGATTTAAAAAAGAGGAGTAAATATGAGTAATATGCTGATAATTAGAAGAGGACCTAGGATAGGGGCAGCACAGGTGAGGATGGGTGGCTGCCACAAGGAGTTAAGTGGGTTGTAGGAGGAAAGGTCCTTGTGCAGTTTCTCTTGTAGACGGTTGAGGACCCTGATGCTTTCTTCCATTGGGCCAGTCTCGTTGAACAGCACTGCTTCTTGCTTTAGCTCACTCTGGATGCAGGTTTCTGGTGGGAGGGACAGGAGCAACAGGAGGGTCTGTGGGGCCTAACCTTTTAGTGAGCTGGAGACAGGTAGGGCCCAGTGGTTCCAACTGCCAGTGGTCCTGCATGGGGGGCAAGCTTGAGGCGAGAGACATGGTACCAAGGTGTTTGTCCTAGGAGCTTGGCTAGAGTAGGAGTAGTCAATATTACCATATGGGGTCCCGTCCACCTGGGCTGTAGGGAGCCAGGCTGAAGCTCCCTCAGAAGAACCCTGTCTCCTGGCTGGAGGGGGACCACTTGGGTGTGCTTCATCTGGACCCCCTATGGGAGGTAGGGTCTGGTCCACATGTTCTCTGAGAAGATGGCAGAGTAAATACAGAAAGGGGAGGTAGGTGGCAAGAGGAGGGGATTTGGCTAAGAGAGAAAAATTGGGAATTCAGTGTTGAAAGAAGCCTATTAGATTGAGGAAAAAAAGAATCTGAAGGAGTGCAAAAAAGGGGATTCCCTCCAAACTGCATGTCAGGAGTGGTGTGCGAAGGGGAAAAGAAGGGGTCCCATCAACTCCCATAACCAAAACCTGTGAGGGAACTAGAGGTCTAGAGTGTGATTGCAAAACAGAGAAGGTAGCCCCCGTGTCCACAAGAAATGAGATGGACTTACCCGCTACCTGTAGTATTACACAGGGCTTGGCGAGGGTGATGGGGGCCTCTGAGTCCGGACTGCATCAGTCGTCCATGAGGTCGAGAAGTTCGAACGATGGGCCCGCCTGGCTGGCTTGACCTCCCATTTAGGTGGCTTGTCCTCCACGTAGAGGCACTGAGTAAGAGCCTGTTTCCCAAAAGGGGCAATTGCTCCACCAGTGACTGGGCTGCTTGCAGTTAGGGCAGGATTTAGTGGGTGGCCTCAGGCAGGGGCACTGCTGAAACCAGTGACCCTCTTTGCCACATTTAAAGCAAGCTCCTGGTGGGGTTCCTCTTTGCGGTCCAGACTTGGGTTGGACACTTTCTATGCCTTGCCCTTGTTGCTCTGCTGGCCTCAGGGCTGCCACAAGAGCCTGGGTTTGGAGTATTACCTTCTGCTGCATGCGGGCCTGGTGAACAGCCTTGGCCTGTTCCTCCCAACTTTAAATGCCATATTCACCAGGTCTCGGATAAGGGGTTAGGGGTTGAGAATAAGAGAAGGGGGCTCCTGGGGAGCCCGGCACCCAGATCTGGCCAGAAACTCTGGAGCCAGAGGCAGGACAAGGCCAGGCCTTCCTGCAAGAAGATTGGGGTTGGGCCATGGGTTTAGGAGTCCTGCAAATCCAGGTGAGGGCCAATGGCCGGCAGAAGAGGGCCTGATGGGGAGGGGCTTAAGAACACAGAGGAGAAGGGAGGGGCTCCTGGCTGGCAGGGGAGGGGGCTCTTGGAGAAAAGAGACCTGAGCAGCAGAAGTCCGCAGAGGGACCAGAGAGGGGCGCTCCTGGGGGTTGGGCAGGATGGGGAGAGAGTTGGGGGTCGGTGAAGGAGGAAAGATCAGGAATGGAGGGTTTAGCTGAGATTTCTCTGGCCAAAAAGGGTCTGCACTGTAGAATAGGCAGCACAGAGATTAGGATGGGAGCGCAAATGCCAGAAGCCCTGAATGTAAGGGATCTCCAACCATTTCCCAGACATTGGCAATAGTTAAATTGGTGAGTGTGTTAAAATTGAAAGTCCCTTCAGGAGGCCACCTGGTTCAATTATCCAATGGGTTCTGTGGCCCGGCCACATCAGAGAAGAAGATCAGTTTCTTCTTCTTTAGGGAAGGAGAGATTCCGGATAAGGCACTGAAGAAGTGTTTTTGAGTCAGGTTTAGATTCCTGTGCCCCGCATGGCTTCCCTCAGCTCTCAGAGTGATCAGAGATGAGAATTGGCATCCCACAACTCAAGTTCTGGCCACCAGATGGTTGGGTAGAGTGGGAGTGTCCAGGACGTCTTCAAGGGCACACACACACTCGGAATGGATAAGAGGTCGGTGACATAGCTGCGATTATGGACAGGGAGTCTTGGTGGAAAGAACTGAGGGGAGGCTGGAGGCAGGGGACTTACCAGCACCATGTGCCAAAGTGGGTGGGAGGTCAGAGATCCTGTACTTTCTCAGAAGGGAAGGGGAGAGGAGCGGTCCCTTGTGGACTTTAAGCTCCTCCCGGGTTTCGGCACCAAATATAAGGTATTTCCCACTGAGGAAGAAAGAAGAGTGTATTTACCAAGTGTGGAATAACAAAAGCTTTATTCAGAGCGCATCTTGGGCAAAGTTCTCTGGTCTGCGAGATGGGATTCTTCTGTGTGGGGGTAATTTATAGGGTCGGTAGGGTGATGGTGAGTTGATATGACGTGGCAAAATTTCATTGGCTGACAGATGGTTGTTCTTTTTCAAAGGGCTCCGGGCCATTTCTTTTTGGTGGGCATGGGTGTGGGCGGTTCAAGCCAAAGTTCCCGGGCCTGGTACCTCACGTGATCTTCCCCATTGCCAACTGGCCTCGCATTGTGTACCTCTTTTATTGTTCTTCTTTAAGTATTAAATGCATGAAACAATAAACTACTTTTTAGTATATCATTTTATACTTAAAACGGTCATTAGGGCAGAGAACCAGTTGTAAATTATTTGAATCTCACCACTGGTATGAATTTGCAAGGTAGGTGACTGCTGAGGGAGAATGAGCAGTGAAGTTCATACCCAAGGCTGGGCCCCATTGGGGGTGGGGGAGAAAGAGGTGCCAGTGAATAGGGATAGATTCACTACCCTCATACTGCAGAGGTTTGGCAATTAGGAGCTGAAATTGTCTGAAGCCATAGCTATTTGAAAAAAATGTTATTGAATGAATATATTAGTTTCACTTTGTAGGAGTGCATTGGTGTCCTGTTGGGTGCTGAAACAAATTACCACATGCTTAGTGGTTGAAAACAATGTGAATTTATTATCATACAGTTCTGTAGGTAAAAAATTTGACATGGGTCTCCCCCAGCTATGAGCAACGTGTTGGCAGTTTATTCTGAAAGCTCCAAAGGAGAATCCATTTCTTTCCTTTTCCAGCTTCTAAAGATCACCTGTGTACCTTAGCTCACAGTTGCCATCAGTGGCCATGCCCTTGTTCAGCCCCCTTTGCACCAGAAGTACACTCCCCTAAGGGACCCAAGTCTGAGGTTATACACACTGTGTATGGTGCTGAGTGAGCCACCAAGGGAGGGGACAAGAAGAGGCCAGGGATGTCCTCCGTGCTTGGCCACAGTTCTTCAGCCCAGTATGCTATCCACCCTGCAACTCTGCATCCAGATCACCACCATGGCATCTGCCTTCCTTCAGGTACTCTGGAGAAGAAATTGAAAGCAAATATACATCTTAATGTGAGGACCAAGGGCCTACCTGCAGAAAGAGGGGGACACCGTGGGAACAGGGAAGGAGTGCCAAAATATTGTTACAGAGGGTCCAGGAAACTCATTTACTGCAGGTCTTGCACCTGCCGGGTGCCATGCTTGGCACCCTCAATTGGTCCTTTTGACAGCCTTATCAACCTTATGACTCAGGCCTTATCATCTCCATTCCAGATGAGAGGCTGGAGCTCACAAGGCCCTGGCACACATGGGACTTATTTCTCAGTCTGTCCTAGCTCAACTCCCAGTCTATGCAGGGAATCGACCTGAGGTTGACTTTTCTCAGTGTTTTGTTGTTCCTGATACAAAGTACTTCTTGGATTTCTCTCCAGAGCAGGGAAAGAGATGCTCTGGGACGTGTCTGTAGACCTGTGGACTTCATTAGAACTCAGGGGACTGTGGAATGCTGAAAAATGCCTTTTGCAGGAAATGCAAACTGAGCCCAATTCACATAAGAAAGTGTGTGAGGTGTTTCTATTTGAACGTTATTCAAATAAAGGATTATAAATAATCTTGGTAGTTTACATTACCTCTCTGTATGAATATATATATATCCATTGTTTAGAACAAGGGCTTTGTTTTATGACCACAAAAAAGAAAGGTGTATTTCTTTTTAATTCAAAATAATGGAAACTCAGGTATGAAAAGCCACTGAAGAGAACATTTTAGACTAATCCCTTTCCCTTGCTCCACCTCCTGCACACAAAAGCATAAATCCCTCCCATTTAGTTGGATGGTAAATAATCCAAGATCAATGTGCTAGCAATGTAGCAAGGAGCAAAATGGTGTTTGGTCCCCTGATTTCTGCAATTTGCCCTTTCTCAGTAAAGGAGGTCCATGCTATTTGCTACTACTATAGCAAATAACACAATGTAATGACTTAAACAACACAAATTTGTTGTCTTACAATTCTGGAGGTCGAGGGGAGCCTCTAGAAGCCTCCCCCACCTTTGCCAGCTTGTGGAGGCAACCTGCTGTCCTTGGCTCATGGTCCCTTCCTCTGTCTTCAGAACCAGCAGTGTAACATCCTAAATTCTCTCTGGCTCGTCTACCTCTCGCCATCACTTATAAGGACTTTTGTGATTATATTGACCTATCCCAAGAAATCGAGATAATCTCCCCATCTCAAAATTTTCAATTATATCTGCAAAGTCCCTTTTGCCCATCAACATATTCACAAGTCCAGAAATTAGGACATAGACATCTTTGGGGGCCATTATTCTGTCTACCCTAAAACCCTGTTTTGAAAGGCAAGTTGGAGGAATGTCGTGTGGAAATCCCCAGAGGGGGGGTGTTGGCACAGAAGCTGAAGCACCACCTCAGTATCTCAGAAAGAGGTAGGGCCCATGTTGGAGGTGCTGGAAGTCCACCCCCCAGGGTTCTCAACCTAATCCCAAAGAGTCCCAACCCCACATTTCCCATGGAAGCAGTAGAGACTTCCATCAAGGGATTCCAGAACTTAGATAGTGAAGGCATTACATCAACGTGGGTGAATGTGAAATGGAGGACAGGAAAACTTTCCAAAAGTCTTAGGGCATGATTCCTAATCACAGTGAGGGAGCTCCATTTATGGCTGAAATTGAGACTTGGGCAGGGTTTCAATATGATTTATAAAAATTAAATAATATGGCATTTGTTCACCCAATTGTAGAATTTCTCAGTCTACAATTGTGCCTCACTCATGGTTCTTACTATTAGAATTAACCCTGAATGGATAGTTAACAATCAGCCTGTGAATTGTTTTATGACCACAAAAAAAGAGGCTCCCCTCGACCTCCAGAATCGTAAGACAACAAATTTGTGTTGTTTAAGTCATTACATTTCATTGGCAGGGGTGGAGCAGCCATTCAAGACCTACATCCCCCCCCCCCACCTTCTCTAAAATTTCTCCCAACAACACTAGTTGAGGGCCACCTCCCTCTTCCCATAGCATTCACTACCTGTGCTTTTTGTTTTACTGGAAGCATTTGTGCTCTTGTGTTATAATTGTCTTTGGTGAACACATAACACTGAGTGTTCTGACCTTCCCAACCTAGCTGGAGACATGTGGAAGGGGAAATCCATGAGCCATTCATTTCTGAGCTGCCTTCTGGGCCTGGCACCACAGATAATAGAATCGGTTCTGGAAAGATGATTATTGTCCATCACTGTTTTGGTGCAGCCCAAGAAAATTGCATCTGGCAAGCACAGTCCCCACAGCACGAGAAGGTGCACCAGGGCACGAGGAATTAATGGAGTTGGCCTTTGTGCCTTTTGTCTAGTTTGCAGCTTTTCCATCTGCCTAGATTTCCCTACTATTGCCCGTGCTAGTTTGACTGCCAAACCCTGAAAACCGGCTTCACTGCTTAAGGCCAAACTCTTGGCCTGGCTCACAGAGTACGACCCTCATTCCTCAAGCCTTGCCTTCAAACCAGCCTCTCTTCCTTCATCTTTTCCTAAATTTATGATCAGCTCTCAGGTGATGTGATGCTGCTAGTTCAGGAACACTCTAGTCTACACAATAAACAAGACCAGATTATTGTCATTAGTTCATCTCTAAACCTTGTCCACCAGAATGAGAGGTCCCAGAGGCAGACACGTGGGTTTCCTGAAGCACGCAGCCAATATCTGTGAATGACAGGACAAATCCCCAGTGTTCAGCTCATGCCTGAAAGGCAGCAGGTGCTTCTTAAATGTTTATTAAATGGTTGAATAGATGTGGCCTCTGAAGGATTTTAGGAATAGCTGCCTTTAAAGTCGTTTGGTTTATTTTGTTGGTATTTTTCAAATAACAATATTTGGTAGTACCCATGTTATGTTATAATATAAACCCAACTTTTCATTTAAACGGCAATAATAATAAGCCTAATTGTTGAACTAAAGAAACTTTGGCTGTGTAAGAAAATGCCCAGAGATTAGATGCTGTCCTGAAACAAGTCTTCGGTGCGGACTTTGGAACGCCAAGAACACTGCCCCGGCAAGCACTGATAAGATTGTTTAAAGTAGCTAATCTATAGCCATTTCCAGCATACCTGAAAGGTATTAGTTAATCTCTGCACCTGAATCCATGCTCTGCTAATTTAACCCAGGCTCTGCTAATTTGCTTGATGATTATAGAAACGAATAAATACAATGAGCCTGCAGAGATCTGGGCTCTCAGTCCTAGAGGCTGGGAGTCCACTGTACCCATCTTTTCTCTATGTTGTGTCTTGTGTGTTTTTTCTTAAGTCCTGCAGTGCCTCTTTCATGCACACCCAGTGCCGAGCTGGTCTCAGCAGAGCTATATTGAGTTTTGCTATTCATCTGAATGAGAACCAGTAATAGAGATCCTACTTTATTCAGTGTAGTTAGGGTGTAAGGAAAGAGGAGGACAGTGGTTGTTGCTTTCTAGACCTTTCTATTCTCCACCAGCTTCTGCCTAGTGCTCTTAGTACTGTTGATAGAAACTTGAGGACAGGTGCGCTGAAGCTGCGGAGGTTTAACTGTCAACAAATGAAGCTATAGATGTCCAGAGTGATTTGCATATTTATAAATCCTTATCCACCAGTGAGTATATTATAGTTTTATTAAATTCCTAGCATAGGCACTAACAATATAAGGAAATTATACACAATTTTATTTAAAGGCCACATTCTCTTGCCCTAAAATGTATAAATAATAGAATCCTGCTTCTTCCAATTAGCTCTACCCCAGCCATGAATAGAAAGTGCTATCATTGAAAAGAAACCAAAATGTAATAAGCACTCTCCTACCCTCCATTTTTAGTGTGTGTATGAATAAAGTTCCTTCAGTCAAAATCAGTAGAAATTGCTCTGGCTAACTCCAGCAGAAAGGGAATCTAATGGAAGGGTGGGAAGGAAGTAGCTGATAATCTGGAAAGAAGATAAAAGGACATGACCCAGAACAGATATGAGGACCTAGAGTGTAGGAACCAAAGGACCATCTGTTATAGATGCCATTATCCGCATGAATCAGCTTCAAACACTTTCTATTCTGCATCACTCAGCTCAAGACTCATACCCAGAGAAGAGTTTCCTATTTCTCCAGGTTAGGTGGCATGTCTATCCCTGAGTCATAAGAGAAAAAAATATTGATAGAAACAAACATCAGCAAGAATTCTTATTTAGGAGGAAGTAAAATTTCTCAAGAAAAAGTGAGCAAGCTTGACCAGGCGGTGGTGCAGTGGATAGAGCATTGGACTGGGATACCAAGGACCCAGGTTCGAGACCCCGAGGTTGCCAGCTTGAGCGCAGGCTCATCTGGTTTCAGCAAAAGCTCACCAGCTTGGATCCAAGGTTGCTGGCTCGAGCAAGGGGTTACTCAGTCTGCTGAAGGCCCATGGTCAAGGCACATATGAGAAAGCCTTGAACAACTAAGGTGTCGCAATGCGCAATGAGAAACAATGATCAATGCTTCTCATCTCTCCATTCCTGTCTGTCTTTGTCTATCCCTCTCTCTGACTCTCTCACTGTCTGTGAAAAAAAGAAAAAGAAAAAAAAGAAAAAGTGAGCAATGTTACCATAAAAAAGAAAGAGGAATGGGGTCTGCAACAACAAATGTCTGCCGCAATGGACATAGCTTCTTCCCCAATGCCTAGAAAAAGGAATGCTGAGTAGTACATTTAAATTAAAGTTGAACCTGATTATTTATTAATTACCTAATTGTGAATTCAGTTACTCACTAAAATTCATTTGCAGTCCTCAGATAAAAATTCTCACTGCTTTGCTGGTGTTTTGCAGATATGTGCAGATGAAAAATTTTGAGTTGCCCAAAGTGTATATTCCCAGCTGAGGTGGAACAAGGCATGGCACCCTCTTCTCATGTCACCCTCGTGCTGTGAGAAGCATCCCTTTCCCAGGCTATTTCGGACCGCTAAATATTCTTCCATTTCTGTGCATTTTGTTCGTGATTTTGCATTCAAAAAAACCCCTATGAGTAGTGTTTGTTATCTGGTGGTGCTAAATACAAGAAAATTGTGATGTGCCTTATGAAGAAAATGTGTTAGATGAGTTTTGTTCAGGCATGAATTATAGTGCTGTTGCCATGAGTTTAATGTCAATGAGTTAATGAATATTAAACAGAAACATGAATAAAACCAGGTTCTGTATCCATCAGTTGACCAGATGCTCACAGGAACCTAATCATGTATTTCTCCTAAGAGCAATTGTTCCATATTCACTAAATCTATGTCTGCAGCAACTTTATAGAAGGCAACTTCTATGAATAATGAGATTAGACTATATCTATTCTTAGATTCTTGTTCTTCAAGAATAAATTATTAGAGAGATAGGCATAGCCTTCCTGAAAGAGCTATCAAGAGCCTACCCACCAGGTTTAAAAGATGACTACCTTTCTTCCATGTGAGGCAAGCAGTCAGTTCAGCTCACACTAATACTATATTCCCCTTGCCGATGAGCTTCAGCACCAGTTTTTCTTTTATTACTTTCCTCCTAGCTAGAGTGAGCTTCTTTCTATGGTTCTATGTCCCTGCTGAGAATTGTCTCAGCCCTAAATTATGTCCTTACCTATAATCACATTTAATTATTGTGAAGCCAGTATCCACGACCACCATCACAGCCCTCTAGCCCATGCAGGTTTGCATTGGATTCGGACAGTTGGAAAAGAAACAACGGAGCCAAAAACTGGTGGGCCATCATTTTTAATCCTAGCTTGCACCCGGTGGGCAAGTAAAAACACACACTGGGCTCCAAAACCCACTCATTCAGTGCTCACGAAGCTACTGACTTTATCCAAGTTTCCTAGAATCAAAAGTTTCTAGCTCACCAGACTTATTCACCTCTGTTCCCCATCTCCTTCCTTCTCCCTGCACAAACTGACTTCTCACTCAGCCTCCTCCCCATGGCCTTTCTCTGCTCTGCTCTCTAATGCTAATCTCAGAAGCCGAGAGAGCAAGCTCCCAATCTGCCCCACTTTATAGTGCAGAAATCAAAACCTTTAATCCAATATACAAAATAGGGAAGTCTCTAATACAAAGTTACTTATCTGAGGCATGATGAGATTGCACCACCCCACATCAAAAAGGATGGGAAAGGCTTAGTCCTAAAACCAAGCCCCAGGCTACAATAATCCTGCCTGCCCACAGCCCACCCCCAACACACATTAATATCACCTGGGCGATGGGCATCCACGTGGGCAGTGCCATCTTTAACAAAGTGAGCATAATATATTTTATCTGCTCAACAATTATGAAACTTGCCATGAGGTTATGTGAATCCATTGGAAGGAGTTATCTGGCCCAGTGAGATTTCTCTCATTAAAATATCTACTCTGGATTTACAGAAAAAAATATTTTTTATTAAATGGGAGGTGAGGAGGCAGAGAGACAGACTCCTGCATGCACTCCAACTGGGATCCACCCTGAAAGCCCCCTACCAGGCGGTGCTCTGCCCGTTTGGAACCCTTACTCCATTGCTCCCCAACGGAGCTATTTTAGCCTGTGAAATAAAGGCCATGGAGCCAACCTCAGTGCCCGAGGCCAAGTTTGCTTGAACCAATTGAGCCATGGCTGTGGGAGGGGAAGAGAAAGATACAGAAAGAGAAAAGGGGCAGGATGACGTCAGAGTAATGGCGGGGTAGGAAGCGATACCGATAAATCTCCCCCAAAACTCAACAAGATCTTCAACCAGAAACAGAAAAACCTATCCTTGGAGCCTCCAGATGTTTCGCAATACACCTGAAGGTATGGTTGAGCGAAAAATTGGCTAAATATATAACCAAACCCCGAAGGAAATAGGGAGTAAGAAATGCTCCACCTTCCTCACTAACCTAAACAGGGTGGCTTTCTCTGGGATCCATGAATATAGAAACTGAGGCGGGCAAAGGGGGTGAATAGATCCAGGCCGTGGCACAAACGGCCAAACCAGACTGTGGCACGGAGATCCAAGCCGAGGAAAAACTGATCCTGTGGCAACCCGGGCAACACAAGCTAACAGTTGCGCCAAACCCAAACAAAGAAAGACAAGCGGGACAGCCATTTTACCCAATCTCCTGGTTGGCGCGCGCAGATAGCGCAGATAGTGGGCGAGAGATTTCTTCCTAAGCCCCGGGAGTGGGTGCCCGTGTTACCCCACAGAGAGGCAGAGTCAGAGGCCTTTCTGTTGGCCAAAAGCGGAATCTCTGGGCAGCCCCAGTGCCCTGGGAAAGCCACGCATGGGAGGGAGCGAGAACTAATTCCAATGGTGGAACTTTTCCATGCTGGTAGAGGATTCACTCAGAGGGAAACGCGGCCGGCCTCATATCCTGGTCTGTGCGCACAGATAGTGAGTGAGAGATTCCTCCGAGTGCCTCGGCAGTGCGCGCCCGTGTTATCGCACAGAGGGGCAGTGTCAGGGGCCTTTGTGTGGGCCAAAGCGGAATCTCGGGCCACCCCAGCGCCTTCCAAAAGCCGCGCACGGGGACGGAGTGAGAGCCAATTCCAACGCTGCAACTTTTCCATGCGGTTGGGGGTTTCACTCAGAGCGTGAGACTGCTGGCCGGATATCCTGGTCTGCACGTGCAGATAGTGAGTGAGAGTTTCCTCCAAGTGCCCCGGAAGTGGGTGCCCACCTGTGTTACCGGACAGAGTGGTAGAGCCAGAGGTCTTTGAGTGGGCGTAAACCCCGCCTGATTATGCTAGCAGCTCTGACTGACTGAGCCTTACCCAGAGCCCTGTGCTGAGTGGAACTAGAGTGGGGAGTTGCCATCTCTTTGAGCCTCTTACTCTACAGGCAGAAGCAGCAGCAACCCCATAGCTGGATTATCAGGCTACTAATTGAGGAAGGAAAGACTAGGAGAAAGGCTCCAGGAACACAGACTCTCTCACTGTCGGAGCCTATAAATGCTAATGAGCCTCGACTGCCAACGAGATTAAAGCACAATATATGACATTGCCATAGAGACTTATCAACTGCAAACCTCTACCTGAGCATGCCAAAGGGGCAGAACCCAGGGTACAGAGTCACCGACCAAGAAGAGGGAGAGAAAAGAAAGAGCAAGAAGATAACCTCTCAAAATCAAGAATAATCCGCAGACTTTATAACCTATCCCATTTTATTATATTTGTTCGTTTGTTTCTCTTATCTTCATTCTTGATATTTTTTTTCCTCCTCCAATTTGGCCGATTAACTCTGCCAATCTTGCTCTTTCCTCTCCTTGAACTACACTACCCATAAGTGTTACATCTCCCATTATCTTTTCTCTCCTCTTCCTTTCTCTCTATGAGGGTTGCACTCCAAAACCCTTAACTCTCTCTCTCTCTCTCTCTCTCTCTCTCTCTCTCCTTTCTTTTTTCTTCTTTTAGTGGTTCCCTCTTTTTCTCTCTCTCTCTCTTTCTTTTCTCCCTCTATATTAGTTTCTTCCTTTCTCCTTTACATCTCCTCTCATTCAAACTTCAATAACAAACAAATTATCTTATCTGGGACTGAAACTTATGTTTGTGGCATTTTGGGGGTTTTTTACTTCACCTTTTTAACTCACTAGCAGTGCTCCCATCCCTGTCTCTCCATTTTATCTAGTTCTTGTTCCACTAAATACAATTTGTCCCCCCATTTTTCTGTTTTCCTCTTATTCCTCTCATCATAACTCTTAGTCAACCAACACCTAAAAGCAAATCATTTTATTCTTGACCCAAATTTTTTCCTTATTTGCTTTCTGTGGGTCCATACCCCCTTCTTTTTTCTTTTCTTTTTTTTTTTTGCCCCTTTATTACTTTTCCCCAATTCAGGCCCTCCATTACAGGCATTGTTTGTTATAATTCAGAGTTCACCACAAGATTTTCTCAAGAAAGAGGGGAGAGGAGAGGAGAGGAAAAAAGGAGGGGGGGAATAATTTTCTTTTTTTAAAATTTTTATTTTATTTTATTTTTCTTTATTTCATTATTAATTTTTTTTTTTAAAAAACAACTCTTTTCGATTTTTTATTTTTTTAACTTTTTATTCTTTATTAAATCTCATTAATACTATCAACAAAACCACCCACAGAAGCCATTAAGGAAGAGAAAATTAAATATCATGGATACAAAAGAAAGAGAGGTAACACAGCTAGATGAGGAAAAATCTATGGAGAAAAAATTTAATATATTGGAAACCTTCAAGCTAAATGACAGAGAATTCAAGATAGAAATCCTAAAAATCCTCCGAGATATACAAGAAAACACAGAAAGGCAATTTAGGGAGCTCAGAAAACAACTCAATGAACACAAAGAATATATTTCCAAGGAAATTAAAACTACAAAAACAAATCAAACAGAGATTAAAAACTCAATTCATGAGCTGAAAAACGAAGTAACAAGCTTAGCTAATAGAACAGGTCAGATAGAAGAGAGGGTTAGTGAAATAGAAGACAAGCAACTTGAGGCACAACAGAGAGAAGAAGAAAGAGACTCAAAAATTAAAAAAAAATGAGATAGCCCTACAAGAATTATCTGACTCCATCAGAAAGAATAACATAAGAATTATAGGTATATCAGAAGAAGAAGAGAGAGAAAATGGAATGGAGAACATACTCAAACAAATAATAGATGAGAACTTCCCAAGCCTGTGGAAAGAACTAAAGCCTCAAATTCATGAAGCAAACAGAACTCCGAGTTTTCTTAACCCCAACAAACCTACTCCAAGGCACATCATAATGAAATTGGCACAAACCAATGGCAAAGAAAAAATTCTCAAGGCAGCCAGGGAAAAGAAGAATACAACATATAAAGGAAGGCCCATTAGATTATTATCAGATTTCTCAGCAGAAACTCTACAAGCTAGAAGAGAGTGAACCGCAATATTTAAAGTCCTGAAAGAGAGGAACTTTCAGTCACGAATTCTATACCCATCAAAGCTATCCTTCAAATATGAAGGAGAAATAAAAACATTCACAGATACAGAAAAGATGAGGGAATTTATCATCAGAAAACCCCCACTCCAGGAATTACTAAAGGGGGTCCTCCAATCAGATACAAAGAACAACAACAAAAAAAACCAGAGCCACAAATAAAAGCTCCAAGAAGAACACAATAAAACCAAAATTAAACTGTGACAACAACAAAAAGAAAGGGGGGGAGAGGATGGAGATTTACAGTAGCAAAGGACGATGGAGTGCAAAAGTACTCACAAAATAGTGCACTACAATGAACAGGGTAGGGACCCTTTTTATTACTCAAAGGTAACCACCATTGAAAAAACCACCACAGAAGCACATGAGATAAAAAAGATAGCAACAGAGGAAAGATGTATGGAATACAACCAAATAAAAACAAAAGATAGAAAAACAAAAGAAAAGGATCAAACAAGACACAAAACTAACAGAAAGCAAGATATAAAATGGCAATAGGGAACTAACAAGTGTCAATAATTACACTAAATGTAAACGGATTAAACTCACCAATAAAAAGGCACAGAGTAGCAGAATGGATTAAAAAAGAAAATCCAACTGTATGCTGCCTACAGGAAACTCATCTAAGTAACAAGGATAAAAACAAATTCAAAGTGAAAGGCTGGAAAACAATACTCCAAGCAAATAACATCCAAAAAAAAGCAGGTGTAGCAATACTCATATCGGATAATGCTGACTACAAGACAGGAAAAGTACTCAGAGACAAAAATGTCCATTTCATAATGGCTAAGGAGACACTGAATCAAGAAGACATAACAATTCTTAATATATATGCACCAAACCAAGGAGCACCAAAATATATAAGACAGCTAATTATTGATCTTAAAACAAAAACTGACAAAAATACAATCATACTTGGAGACCTCATAACACTGCTGACGGCTCTAGATCGGTCATCCAAACAGAGAATCAACAAAGACATAGTGGCCTTAAACAAAACACTAGAGCACCTGGATATGATAGACATCCACAGGACATTTCATCCCAAAGTGACTGAGTATACATTTTTCTCCAATGTACATGGATCATTCTCAAGAATTGACCATATGTTGGGCCACAAAAACAACATCAGCAAATTCAGAAAAATTGAAGTTGTACCAAGCATATTTTCTGATCATAAAGCCTTGAAACTAGAATTCAACTGCAAAAAAGAGGAAAACAATCCCACAAAAATGTGGAAACTAAACAACATACTTTTAAAAAATGAATGGGTCAAAGAAGAAATAAGTGCAGAGATCAAAAGATATATACAGACTAATGAAAATGACAATACGACATATCAGAATCTATTGGATGCAGCAAAACCAGTGATAAGAGGATAGTTCATATCACTTCAGGCATATATGAACAAACAAGAGAGAGCCCAAGTGAACCACTTAACTTCAGACCTTAAGGAACTAGAAAAAGAAGAACAAAGACAACCCAAAACCAGCTGAAGAAAGGAGATAATAAAAATCAGAGCAGAAATAAATGAATTAGAGAACAGAGAAACTATAGAAAAATTAATAGAACAAGGAGCTGGTTCTTTGAAAAGATCAACAAAATTGACAAACCCTTGGCAAGACTTACCAAGGAAAAAAGAGAAAGAACTCATATAAACAAAATCCAAAATGAAAGAGGAGAAATCACCACGGACACCGTAGATATACAAAGAATTATTGTAGAATACTATGAAAAACTATATGCCACTAAATTCAACAACCTAGAAGAAATGGATAAATTCCTAGAACAATACAACCTTCCTAGACTGAGTCAAGAAGAAGCAGAAAGCCTAAACAGACCTATTAGTAGAGAAGAAATAGAAAAAAACATTAAAAACCTCCCCAAAAATAAAAGTCCAGGCCCTGATGGCTATACCAGCGAATTATATCAAACATTCAAAGAAGACTTGGTTCCTATTCTACTCAAAGTCTTCCAAAAAATTGAAGAAGAAGCAATACTTCCAAACACATTTTATGAGGCCAACATAACCCTCATACCAAAACCAGGCCAGGATGGCACAAAAAAAGAAAACTACAGACCAATATCTCTAATGAATACAGATGCTAAAATACTGAACAAAATACTAGCAAATCGAATACAACAACATATTAAAAAAATAATACATCATGATCAAGTGGGATTCATCCCAGAATCTCAAGGATGGTTCAACATACGTAAAACGGTTAACGTAATACACCATATCAACAAAACAAAGAACAAAAACCACATGATCTTATCAATAGATGCAGAAAAGGCTTTCGATAAAATACAACACAATTTTATGTTTAAGACTCTCAACAAAATGGGTATAGAAGGAAAATATCTCAACATGATAAAGGCCATATATGATAAACCATCAGCTAACATCATATTAAATGGCACTAAACTGAAGGCTTTCCCCCTTAAATCAGGAACAAGACAGGGTTGTCCACTCTCTCCACTCTTATTTAATGTGGTACTAGAGGTTCTAGCCAGAGCAATCAGACAAGACAAAGAAATAAAAGGCATCCATATCGGAAAAGAAGTAAAGGTATCACTTTTTGCAGATGATATGATCCTATACATCGAAAACCCCAAAGAATCCACAAAAAGACTACTACAAACAATAAGCCAATACAGTAAGGTCGCAGGATACAAAATTAACATACAGAAGTCAATAGCCTTTCTATATGCCAACAATGAAACAATTGAGAACGAACTCAAAAGAATAATCCCCTTCACGATTGCAACAACAACAAAAAAATACTTAGGAATAAACATAACAAAGAATGTAAAGGACTTATATAATGAAAACTATAAACCATTGTTAAGGGAAATCGAAAAAGATATAATGAGATGGAAGAATATACCTTGTTCTTGGCTAGGAAGAATAAATATAATTAAGATGGCTATATTACCCAAAGCAATATACAAATTTAATGCAATTACCATCAAACTTCCAATAACATTTTTTAAAGAAATAGAGCAAAAAATCATCAGATTTATATGGAACTATAAAAAACCCCGAATAGCCAAAGCAATCCTAAAGAAAAAGAATGAAGCTGGGGGCATTACAATACCTGACTTCAAACTCTATTATAGGGCCACGACAATCAAAACAGCATGGTATTGGCAGAAAAATAGACACTCAGACCAATGGAACAGAATAGAAAGTCCAGAAATAAAAGCACATATATATAGTCAAATAATTTTTGATAAAGGGGCCAAGAACACACAATGGAGAAAAGAAAGCCTCTTCAATAAATGGTGCTGGGAAAACTGGAAAGCCACATGCAAAAGAATGGAACTGGACTACAGTTTGTCCCCCTGTACAAAAATTAACTCAAAATGGATCAAAGATCTAAACATAAGACCTGAAACAATTAAGTACATAGAAGAAGACATAGGTACTCAACTCATGGACCTGGGTTTTAAAGAGCATTTTATGAATTTGACTCCACAGGCAAGAGAAGTGAAAGCAAAAATTAATGAATGGGACTACATCAGACTAAGAAGTTTTTGCTCAGCAAGAGAAACTGATAGCAAAATAAACAGAAAGCCAACTAAATGGGAAATGATATTTTCAAACAACAGCTCAGATAAGGGCCTAATATCCAAAATATACAAAGAACTCATAAAACTCAACAACAAACAAACAAACAATCCAATAAAAAAATGGGAAGAGGATATGAACAGACACTTCTCCCAGGAAGAAATACAAATGGCCAACAAATATATGAAAAGATGCTCATCTTCTTTAGCTATGAGAGAAATGCAAATCAAAACTGCAATGAGATACCACCTCACACCTGTTCAATTAGCTATTATTAGCAAGACAGGTAATAGCAAATGTTGGAGAGGCTGTGGAGAAAAAGGAACCCTTATACGTACACTGTTGGTGAAAATGTAAAGTAGTACAACCATTATGGAAGAAAGTATGGTGGTTCCTCAAAAAACTGCAAATAGAACTACCTTATGACCCAGCAATCCCTCTACTGGGTATATACCCCAAAAACTCAGAAACATTGATATGTAAAGACACGTGCAGCATCATGTTTATTGCAGCATTGTTCACAGTGGCCAGGACATGGAAACAACCAAAAAGCCCATCAATAGATGACTGGATAAAGAAGATGTGGCACATATACACTATGGAATACTACTCAGCCATAAGAAATGATGACATCGGAACATTTACAGCAAAATGGTGGGATCTTGATAACATGATACGAAGTGAAATAAGTAAATCAGAAAAAAACAGGAACTGCATTATTCCATACGTAGGTGGGACATAAAAGTGAAACTAAGAGACATTGATAAGAGTGTGGTGGTTACAGGGGGAAGGGGGAATGGGAGAGGGAAAGGGGGAGGGGGAGGGGCACAAAGAAAACTAGATAGAAGGTGACAGAGGACAATCTGACTTTGGGTGATGGGTATGCAACATAACTGAACGACAAGATAACCTGGACTTGTTATCTTTGAATATATGTATCCTGATTTATTGATGTCACCCCATTAAAAAAATAAAATTATTATAAAAAAAAAGAAAGAAAGAGAAAAGGGGGAGGGGAGAAGAAGGGGTAGAGAAGTAGATGGTTGCTCTCCTGTGTGCCTTGACAGAGAATCAAACTTGGGACTTCCACAAGCCAGGCCGATGCTCTACTACTGAGCCAACTGTCCAGGGCAGAAAATATTTTTTTACATATTTTATTTACCTTCAATATTAACTATTCTAATGCCAGCCATATAATTACTAAGAAATATTATCAAGTACTTGGCTTAAACTACAATCAAAACCAAAAATCCAAAAGTTCTGAGTCCATTATCTCTTGATGATATCAGGTAACTTAATTATTAATAATACAATCTGAACATACACTTTTATACAAAGTAGCCCATTTGCTTAGGGAAAATTTTCCTGCAATTATATTGCTATAAAATTTATTTTAGCTGGACCACGTGGTGGCGTAGTGGATAGAGCGTCGGACTGGGATGTGGAAGACCCAGGTTCGAGACCCCGAGGTCGCCAGCTTGAGCATGAGCTCATCTAGTTTGAGCAAAAGCTAACCAGCATGAACCCAAGGTCGCTGGCTCGAGCAAGGGGTTACTCAGCCTGCTGAAGACCCTCGGTCAAGGCACATATGAGAAAGCAATCAATAAACAACTAAGGTGTTGCAATGCACAATGAAAAACTAATGATTGATGCTTCTCATCTCTCCGTTCCTGTCTGTCTCTCCCTGTCTATCCCTCTCTCTGACTCTCTCTCTGTCTCTGTAAAAAAAAAAAAAAAATTTAAATTATAGTATTTTCAAAGTTCAAGTATCTCATTCTATAGACACTCAATATAAAAACAGGTAATAAGAATGTTTTATAATTTCCAAAACAGGAAATAGGAATAAATAATCAATAAACATATAAAAACAAGACCAAATTCAGCAATAAGGAAGTAACATGTGAATTTAAACTAGTTATAGTCATTCATCTATTATATTGATAATTCTGCTTATGACATAATATTAAACCATTTTATGGAAAGTGTGGGCAAAAGTTGGTGAATAATGGGTCCATCCTTCTGAGGGAATTTAGCAACATGTGTAAGTACTTGGAGTAATGTAGACGGAAAAGTAAACAAATTATGGCCTTGTTTTTGGATGGAATATTATTATGCATCCATCAAAAATTGTTTTTGAAAAATGGGCAAGGTTAATTAAAATCATAGTGATATTCCATTTTATACACATCATACTGGGAAAAAAATCTAAAAGTCTAATAATCTTGTGCATGAATAAGGACATGAGGCAACCTGAATTCTATGCATTGCTTGTGAGAATAAAACTGTTGCAACCACTTCGGAAATCAATTTGGCAATATCCAGGCAGGTGGAACATGCATGGGACAAACAATGCTACTCCAGGTATATTCCCTAGGACATGCTCACATATGTGAAAAAAAGACATGGCCAAAAACATCAACAGCAATGACATTTACAACAGAAGAAATGCTGGAAACAATGAAAGTGTTGTGAGTAGGATACTGGATACATTGCATCACCTTCCTGCAATGGTGCAAAGAAATGTATAGAACAGTGATCACATCAATCTTAGTGGGAAAATGAATTAAAACTAGGAGGAGGACACAAGGGTATCCAGTTCCATTAAGATATTTTATTCTTTGACTGGGGGATGGCTACATTGATGTTCTTTCTATCTCTTTGTAAATAATGCATGATTTTTAAAAAGAGTATGTGATGGTATGAGAAGATGCAATATAATATCACCCAAAAAGAGAAAATATGAAAGTACATTCAATAGAATTTTACATATGTGTGTGTGTATATATCACATGCACATACATACACAATACCATAATGTTCATCGGCATTATTACCTCTATATATTGAGATTAAGAGTGATGTTTATTTACTTTTTACATTGACGCCTTTCTATATTGAATATATATATACTATTTCCATCTCCAGAAAAATTAATTTTTCAAAAAATTTTAAATTTAAAACTTGTATCCTATTGGGCCTTTGATTGGCGTATGTCTTAATCACAGTTTGGAGTTACATTGCAACCTTCCTAGGAGCTCTCAGTAAATGTCTGTTAAAGTTAGGCTTCCATATTGCAGACAGGTCCTTGGAAGGCTCTCCACTACAAAGGAGTAGTCCCCATGGAGACAAAAGTAATTATAGCAGTTAGAATTGGTAAAAGACCCCTACTAGCAGTTATCAGTCTTGGAAAAGCCATTCGTTGTGAGAAGGAACAAGTACGTTGGAGGGAGAGAAAAGAACTCTGATTTCGCATATTTTGCATTCCTGCACATATCTCCTGGGAAGGAGAGGGAGCAGCTTCTGAAAGCGTGCCTGTGCTGTTTGCACTTGGTACTCTGTGCATTGAAGACAACACTCAAAATGCCTTTCGGTCTTTTTTCCCATTTTTCTTTAGCATCTTTTTTCAAAAAGCTTTCACATAGAAGAGGATTGAAAAAAGAGAGGAGTTACTCAAGGCCAAGCATTATCTAGGAGTGAGAAGAAAAGGTCAGAATCTTATCTCCTGAGTAGCATTTGAGATTGGACGTGGGGAGCTGGGGTAGTTGAACACACAGCAGAAAGATGAAGCGATCTCTTGCACATGCTTGTTCAGCACTGGATAGAAGCCTCCTTCAGAATTCTGTTTCAGAATATGTGGGCCATGCCAACAAGCAGAATGATAGGGTTCAGTTCACTCTGCTTCTGACCTGCAAATGTTTCCAGCAAGCTAAAAATGTATCAGAAAGAATGGAGTGAGTGCTTGCTTGGTTTTCAAATCCCTGTAGTGAGATCTGAGATTTACATTCTTGGGAAAGCAACAGTATTTGCCTTTAATTTCTCTGAGTGCTGGTATTTCTAATGGTGAAAAATGGCACCCATAGCACAGGCCCTCGCCTCTCCCAGCCTCCCCCTCACTTATCTCAGTAACAATGGTCAATTAGAAATCCATGACACCCCAGAACAGTAGATTGGATGATGGTTGCGGTGGTTATGTGGTTGCTGGTAATGGCGATCACAGGGCACCCAGAGATGCGTCCCCAGCAGCATTCCGCTGCTCCCTGCTCCGCCGGCCAGAAGTGAGGTCAAAGATCCCCTAACAGCATAACTGGAAGTCCCAGAACTAGATGCTCTGTGCCAGAGTTCTGTTGTTTTGGCCTACAGACCTTTGGCACAGAGTGTCTACACTACAGCAAATGTTTTATCCTCGGCTACTGCACCTAGCTATGTAGGTGCTGAGGATGAAACGTCCTTCTCGGCATGTGACCCCATACTTCTCTGGTATGCAGCCGCATGTGGCCACATGTCATCGAAAATAGCTCCGCGTGTAGTGCTGACACGCATGTCATAGGTTCGCCATCACGGGCCTAAGGCTTAGTTTTAAGACTAAGCTTTTCCCTACACCCTTGACTGATTGCACGATGTGGGGTGGTGCACTCTCATGAGGAATCCCATTATGCCTCAGATAAGTGACTTTGTATCAGAGACTTCCTTGTTTGTATATTGGATTAAAGGTTTGGATTTCTACACTATAAAGTGGGGCACTGGGAGCTTGCTCTCTTGGTTCCTAAGATTAGCATTAGAGAGCAGAGAGCAGATAAAGGCCACGTGGAGGAGAGGAGAAGCAGCCAAGATGGCAGAATGCTGAAAGAGAAGCCAGTTTGTGCAGAATTTGTGCAGAGAGAAGAAGATGGGGAACAGAGGAGAATGAGGCTGATGAGCTAGAAACCTTTGATTCTAGGAAACTCGGATAAGTCAGTAGCTTTGTGAACAAAGAATGAGTGGGTTTTAGAGCCCAGTGTGTATTTTTACTTGCCTGCCGGGTGCAAGCTAGGATTAAAGCTAATGGCCCACCAGTTCTTGGCTCCATTGTTTCATTACCATCTGTCCAAATCAAATGCAAACCTGCATGGGCCAAGGGACTGTGATGGTAGCCATGGCTACTGGCTTAACAGCCACCAAGGCTCAGGGTTGGGGCCTATTAGAGCAGCTAGTTTTACTGTAATACCCAGGCATTTCCTTTCTCAGGAGATTTTAGCTTCCCCACATATTTTAGCCATTTCAGCAAGAGTAACATTCCTGGACAATCTCACTGAAGACAGAATCTGTGAAGACGAGCAAAGATCTATACCTAGAGTCAAGTCTAGCTGCTCAAAGAATGGTCCACAGGTGGGCAGTATGAGCATTGCCTGGGAGCTTCCAGAAGTTCTGAGTGTCTGGACACACTTCAGAACTACTGAACAGCATCTGCCTTTTCATGAGAGCCTCAGGTGATTGGTGTGCACATCGAAGTCAAAGTGTGGTCCTGAGCACCAAGCTTGTGCTCTTTGCCAGCTGAGGCATCTCCTTACTCTTCAGATATTTCCTACCATATGAACTAAAGTGAGCCAGAAAGTCTGTCTAGCTCTAGGAGCATTAGAAGTGGATGTCCTATGACTCACTTTATTTATAAGTGAGATCATTCATAGAAACCTGGAGAGAAATGGCAATTGTAAGGGAAGCAACATTTTAGAGGCTATAAAGTGTGCTTTACTAAACAAGTAATGCCTGTTGTCGTGATTGTATGCTTGAATTTTTTCTGTTAAGTTTCTGATACTTAGGCTTTGTGATGTAACCACTTGCCACAGAGTATATGTGACACCTTCCTTCATATCTCCTAAAAGTTGATTTTTTGAGAGTAAACCCTTCTCAAAGGTAGAGTGTCATGAAGAACATCTCCATCACACACACTTATGCTGGGAGGTGCCTCTTCCACCTGATTGACAGTTGGTGGAAGGGTTCTATAAATATCTGGTGGCATGTTGTACTTGAGAAGTATTTGTTTTGCCTTTTGTTTTTAAAATATGTCTCTGGCATACAAAGTCCTCTTCATTTTAAAAGTACATGAACATACAACCCGAAATATGGACCACCAACCTTGTGCCTCTTTCAACCACCAAGTGCTATAGTGCCAGGGCTATTGCTTCATGGCCCTTTGTGGAAAAAATTCCCTCATCATCATTCTGTAGACTATCAAGGGCTCTCTGAGAAACATGTTCCTCTATAAGGATAATATTTTATGCTGCTGTAATATAACCTGAATATCAGTTCTTAGATAGTAGTTGGTGTGGTTTTTGTGATGAACGTGTGTGGCAGCTCACCCAGTTATTTATTTGCTTACTTATTCATGCAGCAGAACTTACAAGTTTGCTGCCTGTCATTATTAGAATTTACTACTAATGGCTGTCAAAATTGCAAGAACTCTTGCTGAAGTATGGCATCAGAGAGCTGATAAAAAAATAAAAGAGAATGTAAAAATCACCTTCCTAATGCTTAGGGGTGAAGCAAAGAGTTAGAGAGAAAAGAAGGAAAACAGAGAAACCTGGGGTCAAATTCCTTTTTATGTGTGAAATACAAAAGACCCTCTAAGCCCATCAGCACCTAATAGGCTGACCAGCTGGGTCAGATCGCACTCTCCCCCTCCCCATAAACCAGGGATCGGGAATCTTTTTGGCTGAGAGAGCCATGAACTCCACATATTTTAAAATGTAATACCATGAGAGCCATACAACGACCCATGTACCTTATGCATTATCCAATAAAAATTTGGTGGTGTCCCGGAGGACAGCTGTGATTGGCTCCAGCCACCTGCAATCATGAACATGAGTGGTAGGAAATGAATGGATTGTAATACATGAGAATGTTTTATATTTTTAACGTTATTATTTTTTTATTAAAGATTTATCTGCAAGCCAGATGCAGCCATCAAAAGAGCCACATCTGGCTCACGAGCCATAGGTTCCGACCCCTGCTGTAAACTATGCTGACAGGGGCCCAGGTATGCTGCATGGTGCTTACGGGTAAAGGCCCTCAAATATATCCAAGTACGTCTAGCCCTGTTAGTTAGTTGGGTCACATGTGCCACATAAGCAAGTTGTGTTTGTTCTCAAAGTTGTTCTGATCTTTGTATAATTTGTTTGAACAACACTACACAAATGAAATACAAGTACAAAAAGAAAGAGAACAGTTGCCTGAATGAAAAGTATATAAGTTGAATGCTTTGGAAAGAATCTCTAGCCTGAACCCTTCATAACCCCAAATCAACCTACATTTACAAGTAAAATACATTATAAACAAACATAGTCTCAAGTCATTTTTAAAAGGTCACTGTTTAAAACTCTTCAGTTTGACCAGGTGATAGCACAGTGGATAGAGTGTTGGTATGGGATGCAGAGGACCCAGGTTTGAAACCCAAGCTCATTGGTTTGAGTTAAGGCTCATCCGGCTTGAGCATGAGCTCACCATCTTGAGCACGAGCTCACCAGTTTGAGTGCAGGGTCACGAGCTTGAGTGTGGGATCATAGACATGACCTAAAGGTCGCTGGCTTGAAGCCCAAGGTCACTGGCTTGGCAAGGGGTTAGTTGTTTTGCTATAGCCTCCCCCCCGCCCTCCATCAAGGCACATGAGAAAGCAATCAATGAACAACTAAGGTGCCGCGATGAAGAACTGATGCTTCTCCTCTCTCTCCCTTCTTGCCTGTCTATACCTATCTGTCCCTCTCTCTGTCTTTCTCTCTCTCTCTGTCTCTGTCACACACATATCTTGGCTATTACCAGTAATGCTACAATGAATATAGGGGTGCATATGGTCTTTGAATCAGTGTTGTGAAATTCCTTGGATATGTTCAGAAGTGAAATCTTTGGGTCAAAAGGCAGTTCCATTTTTAATTTTTTGAGGACGCTTCATACTGTTTTCCATAGTAGCTGCACCAATCTTCATTCACACCAACAGTACATAGGGTTCTGTTTTCTCCACATCCTCACCAACACTTGTTTTTTGTTGATTTATTGGTGATAGACATTCTAACAGGTGTCAGATGATATCTCATTGTAGTTTTAATTTGCATTTCTCTAAGGATTAGTGGTATTGAGCATCTTTTCATATGTCTATTGGCCATCTGTATGTCCTCATTCACTGTTGAAGTTAGTCTGTACTAGAGAAAGTTATTTTAAAAGCAATTGGTTTGTATGTATCCAAAGCCCTAAAAGCTATTAATTACTTTAAGCTTAATGATATTACTTCTAGTAATTTATTCTAAATAAATAATCAGTTATGTGGTCAAAGATATATGTACAAATACATTCATCACAGCATTATTACTGCTAAAGATTTGAAGCCACATAAATGTACTAAATTAGGAGAAATATATATGTATGTATAAGTGTGTGTGTGTATGAAAATTACTTAGCCATTAAAGATTAATTACTTGAGCCTGACCAGGTGGTGGTGCAGCAGATAGAGCATCAGACTGGGACTCAGAGGACTGCAGTTCAAAACCCCAAGGTCACCAGCTTGAGTACAGGGTTGCTGACTTGAGCGTGGGATCATAGACATGACCCCATGGTCGCTGGCTTGAGCCCAAAGGTCTCTGGCTTGAACCCAAGGTCACTGGCTTGAGTAGGGGTCACTCGCTCTGCTGTAGCCCCCCAGTCAAGGCACATATGAGTAAGCAAGCAATAAACAACTAAGGATCCACAACGAAGAACTGATGATTCTCATCTCTCTCCCTTCCTGTTTGTCCCTATTTGTCCCTCTCTCTGTCTCTCTCTCTTTCTGTCTCTGTCACACACACATACACAAAGATTAGGTACTTGAACAACAGTGATATGTAGAATTGTTCATTTTATAATTTTAAGAAAGAAAGAACTGTGCAAAATTATATATACAAAATAATGTCATTTTTTGTTTAAAAATTATACTACATATTTATATTTATGATTTTTTAAAAATCATAAGGAGATACACCAACCAGCATGTTGACTAGTATGTTGAGATTTTTTTTCTTTTATATTTTTATTTACTTTTTTAATTTTCTGCACTGACTATATAAATAATTCACTTATAAGAAAGTAGAATTTATTCTTAAAAAGGAGCTAACAAGAACCAAAATGTCACACACATACACACATATACACACACTCACATTGTAGGAACAGCTGAGTGATGTTTCCTATACAAAATATAGCCCTTTCTTTCAAAGTGATAGGTGTCAGAAAAAAGCTTGTTTTTGTGTTGGGAAGAATACAAGGTGGCTCTAATCTAGGTGACCATATGACTTCATAAACATTTCCAAAGGCCTTTTTCTAGATTAATTTTAATTTCTATAAACAAAAATATGTATGATTGGATTTATAGAAAACCATTTAAAGCCAATTATTGGATGGTTGAATAATTTGATGTTGCCTCATATTTCATTGGTACTGTGGTCTTCAATTCTCCTAGATTCTTCTGGTTAGACTCCCTACACCTCAAGACTTTTCCTTATGAATGTCACCATCACATCTGTTGTTTTAATGACTTCAACTAGCAAACTGGAGTAAGGCCTGGATACGCTTCTCAAAATTCAATCCAGCCAAGGATTAATCATGAAGTACTAGGGTGATTTGTTTCTACTTAAATCCTAATATAAACCCCAAACTAGAAATGTACCCAAGTATACAGATAGATTTCAAAATGTCTGCAAATTCAGTAACTGCAAATCTTTATCTGCAAAGCTCGTAATTAATTTTTTTCGTAATTAATTTTGCCTCCAGTTATGTAGCCCAGAAATCAGCTGAGTGTTCAACTCAATCAACATCACTTAATTACTCATAGTTTTCTTTGTTCAAGTTATCCTGGATTTCCAAAACCATAGTCAGATATAGTTGGAATAATCTACATACTAGAGAATGAGAAATGGGTGACTAAAATATAGATCCATCTTTCTTTTTTATTTTTATTTTTTAGATTTTATTTATTTATTTTTAGAGAGGGGAGAAAGAGAGAGAGAAGGGGGGAGAAGCAGGAATAATCAACTCCCATATGTACCTTGACCAGGCAAGCCCAAGTTTTCGAACTGGTGACCTCAGCATTCCAAGTCGAAGTTTTATTCACTGCACCACCACAGGTCAGAATATAGATCCATCTTTAATTCAGAGTTCCAAAGATCATAACTCTCACTTTCCACATAAAAAAATACCTTGTTTTTAGAAAAAATAATTCTTTTTTTCATTAAAATATTACTCAAGCACTATAATATCCAACAGTATAAAATTCTTAACAAAATTTTCTATTACATGTGTAACTATGGATCAGAAGCTAGTAAATTTAATTTAATAAAAAATTAAATGAGAATAAATGTCTGTTCACAGAACTGGGGAAACACAACTTTGCTTTTTCTCTGAAGAGGGCACAGGGTTTTAGATAACCATATGTTTATTTATAGCTAAAAATAGGACATGGCTGCCAAATAAAGCTAGCGTAATCTAAGCTGTATTAACAAACGTACAGTGTCCAGTAGAAGGGTGATAATGGTCCCACTGTTCTGTGCGCTTTCAGGAGCACAGCCCATCTGGGGTACTGGAGCCAGCTCTGACCACTGAGGCTGCCAGGCGTGGGCCCCGGTGTAGAACCCGGTGTGCTAGGAGGCCCGAAAGCATGTCAAGCAATGAGCAGATGTGTGCACTGGCATGTGGGGTGGCATGTGACATTCACACTCCAGCATCTGCAGAGTTGTGTGAGACACAGCTTCCACTGAATGTGTGGCTTCAAAAGACAAAATTTAAAATAAAACCAAAGGATAGAATTTTAAAGGAAGAAAATTTCAGTTCCAGTAACCAGGCCTTTTGGCCTTAGAGTGAAGGGGAGGCTAAGCCTTCCATTGGTCATGGGTGGTAGGGCTTCAGTACTGCAATTTTGAGGTGCTTAAATTCCTTAAGAGCATCTTTCTTAAATTCTTCTATTTTTTCTTTCTTTCTTTCCTTTTTTTTTTTTTTTTTTACAAGAAAGTAAACACAAGTGTTCACTAGGAGAATTTTAGTGTTGGAGAAGACCTTTACAGGTCATCTGAAACAATGTCTTCCCTTTCCCAATAGGAGCAGTGAGGCCTAGGACAGTTACAACAAACACACACACTGGTAATCACATAGGTAGAGTAGAGCCTGGTCTTCTTTCCTGATCGCTAAGGCAGTGGCCTGCTGATCCCACAGCTTGACTGCTTTGTTTCACTGGAATGGACACTGTCTGTATCTCTACTCTACCTTCATGTTGAAGTGGGAAGAGAGTTAAATGGGAAGATGAATGAATTCAATTGAAGTTCCTGATATTTGCAAAGCATGATGACTCAGACATAAAAGAAAAATGATACCAACCCCTAGCACTGAAGAGTTTATAATCTGGTTGAAAAGAAAAGCAATTACATATGAGAAGGTAGAGTCCCATTGCAAGCCAATCTGTAAGAGTCAGACAGTTGGTTTGGAAGCCACACTTCTAAGAACTCTGAGAAAGAGGCTGGGCTGGAGCAGGAAAGATAGGACTTGAAGGTCAAGTATGACACAAAGACTAAGTGAGGGAGAGGAGTTTACAAATAAGAGGGGTGAAGGGGGGCAGCCATGTCAGCAGCATTGCAAGTGTCTCCTTGGCCCACCATTAAACAGCCCTGAAGTCATTAGTTAGAAGTATTCATGAGCAAGTAGCTAATTTGTGGTGTAGAGAGCTGTGTGGGCATACCTCACTACACATTTCCACATCAGCCCCCTTCCCAGGGTTGCTCTGATAAGACCCTGGACATTTCACTAGGATAGTTTGACATCCTGGGTACCCTGTGTAGCTAGGCCCACATAGCCCAGGTGAGCTAAACTGGGCAAAGGGCTGACAAAGTAAAAACATTCACCTTCCCCCCTACTCCGTGCATGTGAGAAATAGGGGTTCGAGGCCCTCTGAAAATAGATTTTTGCAGGATTTTTCAAGGGGCTTCAGAAACTCAAATTTACAACTTTGGCTATTCCCAGCAAAAATGTGGAGCCTATTGAGCATGAAGCACAGTGAAAGGAAGGCAATTAATCTGCCTTAGCTAGAGAGAGATTTTTTTTTTATCTTCAAGGCAAAGTAGAGCATAAATACATCTGAAAATTAAGGCAAATAGAATGATCAGGAACTACTAGATTTGATCTTTGCCAGTGTGTTTCTCTTTCTCTAAATAGCTAGAATGAGAGCAGAGAGAGTATGTTGGAGACTACCGAAGTGGCCTCTCCTTTGTGTGACACTTTCTTTTTTCCAAACTGAGGGGACAATATTCATGAAGTAATGGCTGGAAATATCGTTCCATGCCAGCATTTTAGCCGATTTTCAGAACAGATAATCTGGTGTCTGTAAAATAGCTGTGAGCTAGAAGGAAATTCTAAAAGGCAATGGATCAACAAACTCCAGGTGAACAAACAAGGAATTCCGCTCAGATGCTACTGCCCAGAGGAGTTAGGGGTTTTTCTCTAGGCAAAGTTGGTATTTTTAGTTCTGGGAACAAACTTTTGTTTATTCCTTCACATGGGTCTTCACAGGACCCTGAAAGGGGTGACTGTGGCCGTTGCACGTTTAATCCTTTGAGCTCCTTGAAGAGGACACTTTCCTCTATATTTTAGTGCACTTGTTTCTATTTATTCCCAAGTGACACAGTACTGGTCTATTCACTGACAATCAAAATTGTAGTTTCTAAAAGGTCCCCATTCCAGGGAGAGAGAGCTCTATTGTAGTCCCTGTCCACATGCTGGACGATCTGACAGGAAATTAATGACTTTGGAGACTGACATTTCTGCAACCCGAGGAAAAGGAAATTTCCAGTTTTTGCTGATCAGAAAGCTCTGGTGTGAGGTGTCTCTATCACCAATGAAACTGTCCTGCCACCAGGCCACCACTTGACCAGGCCTGGGATGGTGGGTGACAAAGAGGCTCGGAGGAGAGCTTTCCTTGGTGACCATTCTCTGCATTTTCCCCTAAGGAGGCACTCACAGGGACTCCGTGTCCTGGGAGACAGGTCAGTCAGACTCCATGTCAGAGTCGCACTGTGACAAAATCATGTCAACAAAGGTGGCATAAAAAGTCACTTTTCTAGAGAAAAACAAAATCTCAAACCAGGTGACTGTTAGATCCAGCTGCCTTCTTGAAAGAAGGGTCCTTTCTGTTCAACTTTTCCCAGAGGGGTGCACACACTGATACACACACACACACACACACACACACACACACACACACTTCCCAGGCTCCAGCTATGCCCTGGCTCCTGGCTTTGGTGTCGCTTGCTGTTCTTAGGAACAAACCTGTGTTCCAAGCCACTCGTCAGCTGTGCTGACTCAACTGTCTGGACTTAGTTTCCTCCTGACTGAAATGGGAATCAACCCCCACCACACAGGCCCATGAGGGGCCATGGTGCCATGAAAGGCACCGTGCTTTCTAAGCTCTGACATGTTGGCACATCTGAGCAACTATTCTGGGAAATGCAGACCTGTGGGGTCAAAAAAGAAGATACCAGCCCTCCTGTCCAGGGCTGCCTAGCTCACACAGTCACCTTCAGCAGAAGAAAAGCCATACATTATGCTCGTCCTGTGGGCCTCTCAAGAGGCCGGGCCAGCCAAGGGCTAGGTCTCTTCTCAGCCTCCTGCACCTTTATACTGAGGTCACCTGTTTGCCGTGCTTTCTTGTGCAAATCGACCTTGCCCTGTGTGCGAGGGCATGAGGACACAAGGGCCACTGTCAAAAGAAGTCTCCAGGATGGTTTCTAGGCTCCCTGCTCTCACAACCACATGGACTGCAGGGAGTGAGGGGCTGCTGCTCCCCACTCCCCGACTCAGGCATCACCTGGAACATTTAGCTCCTCCTGTTTTCATCATCTGCTTTAGTAGAAGCCATGATATAGCTTCTGTGTCTTGACGGGTTCTGTTTGGAAAGCAGAAAGCCTGTCTTGATGGTTAACACGTTCAGTCAGCCACTCCAAAGAGCACGTTTGTCACCACCGTACCTGAGAGTGTCTTCAGGGACGTGCATTTTATCAAGCAACTCTTGGGCAGAGGGAAAAGGAAGAAAATTGCTCAGAAAACAACACTCTGTCATCACAATCTGTGCAAACTGCTGGTGAGATCTTATTTTGAGAAATTGTCTTTTAATCAGAAAGCCTTCCATTTCTCCTTGTCTGTAATTCAGCATCACAGTCTTGAATGTCTCCCTCACAAGAAATCATCAGTGCCAAATGGGGGGCTCCAGTGAGCTCTAGAAAATGCAAGGCATCTGCAGGCGGCCATTCCTCTGCTTGCTGTGTGGAGCCAGGGTTACTGGTCAAGATCCCTCTCTGGATAACCAGTTCCTAGAAGGTGAGTGGAGTGGCGGAGTCTTGTTCCTCTCTGGACATCCATTATCTAGCACATGTTTGGTACAGAGGAATGCACACATGAATAAGACTGTTGTTATGAAATAAAGGCAGAATCCAAACAGTAGCAAGCTGACGTCCTTGCCAATCAAAAGAGGCAGGATGCAAATGCAGCAGTCAACATGCCTCTTTAATTGTGTACCTACTATGTGCAGAACATGTTGCCAAAAAATGAGGGGGGGGGGGCTTTGAATAGTTCAGACATAAGTTTCACCAAAATATTGTAGTTTTCCTAAAGCATTTCTCTCACATCAGTTTCTCGCTGTGGCCTAGGAGAATGTCCTGCTATAACATGTGACTGATGTGAGTGAGGCAGCAAGCAGAGAGAAAGCACTGCGCAGCTACTCACCTGCTGCAGGATCTAGTTTAAGACTCGTCGCACTGAACAAGTCTGCATCATTCCTCAAGCTCTCAGCACACCTGGTTTGCTATGTGATGGGAATAGGACCTGCTCTTTTCCTCTCGTTGTGAGGGTGTTAGGGTGTGTTTTGTTTCCTCAGCAACCAGTAGGTAAACAGATCAAGAGCATGACCAACACCGCGGTAAGCTGTGTGTCTTCAGTCGGCCTACTTAGGGCCAGAGTGAGCTTCAACATCTCTCCACACCTAGGCGCTCACTGATCTCTAGTGCCCAGATAATGGACAAAAGGTGGAATGTTTAACATGGGCAGAAAGAATTCTGCAGCTTGGCTAAAATAGAAGAACTGGCAGTGTGACCTGTTCCCAGTCTGCTCAGAGAGAGTGTGGCTCTCATTTATTCTAGGACCTTAGCTATCTATCTTCAGGCCTGGTGCAGGGCCAGAAAGAGAGGCACAGATACCTCATGATTAGAAAAATTACTTGAAGTGAGGGCTTCTGGGGTCTGTCCCATGCTTGGCCTCTCCACCTTCTGTTTGCATGTCTGAAAGTCTCTCAAAGCTACAGATTTATAGTTAGAAAATGGGAAGGGAAAAGTGCTTTGCACAAAGGACAGGTTGGTTGAACTGATCACTTGCAATGATCCTGGGGTATCCAGCATCCCTGGGCCTGCTATTCAGTCCAATGCAGTGGTTCTTGGACTTCAGCATGAATTCATCTCAATCACAAGAGGGCTTGTAAAGACACACTGTGCCAGCCCCTCACCCTCAGACTTCTGATGCAGCAGGCATAGGGCGAAGCTGAGAACCTGCATTTCTAACAAGTTCCTAAGTGATGTCATTGCCGCTGGTCCAGGACCTTACTTAGGTGCCCGTGTCTGGTAGGAGAGTGGCAGGAGTGGGGTAATCACTAGTTGAAATCCAGCTCCTCTGCTTTCTGGTGATGTGATCTGGGCCAACTTTTTTCTCTACTCCCAGTTTCTTCATCTGTGGAATAAAGATAATTATCCACTTCACTCATGAGGAGTTTGTGAGAATTGAATAAAGGATTGTGAGTAGAGTCTGACCAGTGGTTGCTTAGTGGCTAGAGCATCAACCTGGGATGCTGAGGTCACAGGTCGAAACCCCAAGGTTGCTGGCTGGAGGATGGGCTCACCAACTTGAGCACAGGATCCCTGGCTTGAGCGTGAGGTCATCAACATGATCCCAAGGTTGCTGGCTTGAATAAGGGTTTACTGGCTCAACTTGAGCTCTCTGGCAAGGCACGTATGAGCAACAATCAATGAACAACTACAGTGCTGCAAGTTCAAGTTGATGGTACTCATCTCTCTCCCTTCCTGCCTCTCTCTCTCTTTCTCTCAAAAGAAAAATAAATTGTGAGCAGAGCTCAGAGCCTAGCACATGTTCAGAAGTCAATACCATTTGTGACTCTTGTCTACCACCTTAGCTAAGAGTTAGAATCTGAGAAATTTTAACAACTTTCATGCTCACAACTGAGTTCAAATGTTACTCAAGAATTTTGTGCTTAAGGAGTGAGTGTGAAGGAACCCAAGTTGGGGTCTCTGTGTTTGGTAAGGCTTATGATAAGGAGGACATCACTTGCCTAGAGAATGACGAAAACAAGGAAGGTCTAATTCCCCAGGAGCCCAGGAAGTTACAGGTGGGAGTCAGAAACCATGTCATGTCTTCTACTAAGCAGATGAGGAACTTGAGTATATATAGTTGAGATTATCCATAGGCAAAACTTTTCATACCTGTCCACTTATTTGCAAACCCTTTTTCATGCATTCCAAAGAGGGACCTGTCAGGGGAGCCAGCTGTGAACCACAGCTGTGCTGTAAACCCTGGGGCGGGGCGTGGGTAGGGAGTGGGAAGCATATAAAAAGTAAATAAATCATCACCTTTACTTAAGCATCTGCCTGCACTGGTTGCTTTACAGAGAAAATTACAGAATGAGGCTTAATGAGTAGCAAAGACCACTAAGGAGCCTCAATTTGCCCTGATGCTGGGCTAACCTTCAGGAGGCAGGAAGGTTAAGAACCCAGTGGGATAGAATGTGACAACACATGGGGATGGATGTGCTGCAGTGCCATCGAGTGTGGCCCAGAGCTCCTCACACTGCAGTCTCAGTCTGCACAGAGGCACCACAATTGTCCTCTCCTCGTTAGGTTTCATCATCAGCCTGCCTTCCCATGGAAGCACCTGGTGCATGTGTGTGTGTGTATCAAATATCGATCCTCTACCTATATTTCTGTATGTATCTGTCTGAGGTGGGGGCCCCTCCCCACCTTTTCCTTCTTTTCTTGTTTTTTCAGGAGCACCAATTCCTATATTTATAAATACTTCAGACTAATTTGTCATGACCAAAGAGTCTAAAACTAAATCTTATTAATTTTTTTTCCTAACATGTCCATCCAACTCCTGTCCCATTTCCACTTTTTTTTTTTTTTTTTGCATTCTGGAATAAACATAGTCCACCTCCCACCTGAAATGGGCTCTCACTCCCTCCTCAGGCCTCGGGGTCGGTGGTAGAATTCAGCCAGTTCACACCAATCAGTTCGGCAGAACCGATTCCTAATTTTTTGTTGAGTTTGGCAAACTGGTCAGTAAAATGGCACTTGTAATCAGGGTTCTCTCTAAGGTGGGCACCTGGGCAGCCAATATGGAAATCACAAATTTACATTCCTTACTCTTTTTTAATGTTCATCTGCACAACAGCGCATTCTAAGCTCCCGTAGTAATGTTCATTCTATCCATAGGTGAAACAAATTACAAGTGAGGGCGCCAATCAAGAAGCAATATAGAAATGTCTTAAATAACAGTTTTATTGGTTTTTATCAGGTATTATTTAATATTTTTTATTAATATTTTAAAATTCTTATAACACAATCTAGTTTTGTGTACCTGTTTTATTGTTCTTAAGTATTAAATGCATGAAATAATAAACTACCTTTTGGTATATATTTTTTTATACTTAAAACGGTCATTAGGGCAGAGAACTGGTTGTTAAATTATTTGATTCCCACCACTGCTCGGGGGCCTGCCCCTCCACCACCCCAGCTCCATACAAGGTCTGATATGGCGTTCCCCATGGATCTCCTGTCCTTCTTTGGTAGCACCACATACATAACTCTTTCCTGACTCACTGTCACCTACTCCTGAACCAGATTGTCTGTCTCCTCTGTAGGACCCCTCCTCTGACTCCTGTCTCTCTGGTCTCCTAATCTCCTCTATCATCTGCCTACACTGGCTACACTTCTCAGCTGGCTCCATGCCTCAGTTTCATGCCTGTCTACTCTGCCTGGACATTTTCTTTGCCCCTAATCCTCCCAGAGCCCAGTGTTCCCTGGGAAGAAGCTCTCCTTGGTGGTGGCAGCCAGGGCCACCTCTCCCTCCTCCTGCATTTGTCCTCCAGAGCCACCGTTGGCTCTCTGTGGTGTGTGCCCCATTCCTTCTGCACCGCTCAGTGGAGCATGTGCTCACATGTACAGTTACGTCCAGGCAGTTGGACCCTTACTATCTCATTTCATGCATGCATATGTCTTTCTCAACCAACTGCTTTATCAGTCCCTCCAGGGCTGCACTTTCTAAGAGTTAGCACAATTGTGAAAAAAATAACAATCACGAGATAGAGATATGTGGCACATTCAAGCAATGGAATATTATTCTGGGCTGGAGGAACCTTAAAGACATATTACAAGAAGTGAAAGGAGTCAATCTAAAAAGGTTACCTACTCTGTGAGTCCAACTGTATGACATTCTTGAAAAGGCTGAAATATGGAGACAGTGCAAAGAGTTGAGGTTACCAGAGATGGGGGCAGGGAGGGATGAATAAGCAAGGCCCAGAGAAATGTTAGGGCGGTAGAACTAATCTGTATGATACTATAATAGTGGGTATATGTTATTACACGTTAGTCAAAACCCATAGACTAGACCACAAGGGAACCTTAACGTAAATATGGACTTTGGGTAACAATGATGTTTTTACTGACCCTTCCAAGTCAGAGACCTAAACCAAGGTCCTACTGCCCTGTGGGGCAGCTGTGTTAGGCTTGTCAAGGGTTTACAGGCTGCAAGCACTTTGCTCATTAGTGCGTGAGCACAGCAGAGGCACATGTGCACAGCCTGTATAAGGCTATGGGGTGCTTTTTCCGGGCAGCTATTCTCCCAGATCACTCTCAGCCACCGTGAGTTGTGGTTTTTCTTGCTCCCTTGCCCTTACTGTGAATAGCAGATTTTCCTTTGTTTATTACCTTTTCCCCTTTTGTTGTTTATTTGCTCACCTGTCCTTGCAAGCCTCCAGTAAATGGGTATGGCTCAATGCTTTCTGGCTCCACAGTTCCTCTACCGTCTGCCCTAATCCAATGTGAACCCGCCTGGCCTCAACCACTGGCATTACATGCCCAGTGCTGTCCACACCAATAGAATGAAACTGTGTTTGGTAAAGCAGAGCTGAAATTTTATTTTTTCATCAAGGAATGGAGGAGGGTGAGTTTATGCCTAAAGCACCTATTCCCAACTGTAAAGAAGCCTCTGTGCTTGTAGGCCGTGGTGTGGAATGATTACATTCTTCTAGGCACGAGTGGTTATTCAGCTGTTGCATTCAGCCCTTTGGCACGGACCTATCTACACACTCTGCCCCATTGCCATCTTGGCTTTTGTAGTCGGCACATCCTTTTCAGTTCCCATAGGCAAGCATGGCTTGTGACATACTCTAGGTATTGAGAAACATTAGGGTCGTTTCAGTGGTAGCCTGGTGACAATGTGTGCCCTGGTCAGGGCCACTCTGTTGGGACTGTGCACAAAATCTGCACCTTCTACTCAATTTACTGTGAAACTAAATCCACTATAGAAAATACATATTTTTAAAAATAATATAATAGCTGACATGTATTGAGGACTTCCCTATGTCCTCATATAAGCCAATCTCCATATATTACCTCATTTAATCACAGCAATGGCTCTGTTAGGTGGATACCATTATTAGTCCTATTTTACAAATATGGAAACTGAGGCTCAGAGGAATTTAGAAACTTCTCACTCAGAGAGTATCAGCTCCACTAGCTAGAAAAAGTTACCTTTTTTTAAGACCCCTGGGCCAGGGTTGAGACGGCAAAAGGTTCTGGAAGCATTTGCTGCTACTCTGTGTGTGTGACCAGTGCCCAAATGTGCTGTCTCCGTGGGCTGTAGCTGAGGTTTATTAACAGAAAGCTCAAAGTATCTGGTACTCACTGTCAGTAAACAAACAGTGAGTCACTGACGGCAGAATGGTGGAAATGAGAGCAGCAGGCACCATCCGGTAAACAAGCATGTCTCCTCCGGCCGTGACAGTGGTTCAGTCTGAGCAGAGAGCTAGAATTTCTATTCCTACCAGACCTAACCTGTATTTTCTGCACTGTCTGCTTCTCCCTGTGGTTTAGGGTAAACAGCTTCTGAGGTGGATTAGCCTGCTCATGATTACTGTTGACAGGTATGTTATCTGGTATGTTTTGGCATTTGGATTTTCTCTCAAGTTTTACTGGAAAGTTCTTTTCCAGCATTTTTAGTTATTAAAACCTAGTGAGTAAAGTGCACCATCCCAGTCAGTCCTTCAACTTGTCAAATTTGGTCATACAGCCAAGCTGAAGGCCCAAGAAGGGCATAGCCAGGATTGTAGAGGGAGAACCAGATGCCTCCAGTTGGCCCTCACAGGCCCGGGATGGAAGGTACTTAGACCTGCCTGGTCTGTGGTTCTCACTTCTTAAAAGAGACCAAGGGCCCGGGAGGCTTTCTGACTTTCATGTGCCCTCTGGTCGGTTAGAATACAGAGACAGGTTTAGAACCCAGAGCTCTAACTCAGTCTAACTCAAATTATCCTCTGAATTGGTCCCACCTTCTAAGGGGCGAGTTTGAACGCTAAGCCCTTTAACTCACCTGGGCAGCTTACCTGGTGCAGCCAGTGGTACCTGCCCCTCCCCACTTGTCTCAGCTTCCTGTTCCCCAGCTGTCTGGGGAACAGTACAAGTTTCTTAGCCCTGAGAAATGTGGTCTCACCAACTGCTGGATGAGCCCCCAGAAGGGGAGTCCACCTCCACCACACACAGGTGAAATGGAGGAGTAGAAAGGCCTGGTTGGCTGACCCAGGTGTTTGCTCCTGGTCTTCCTTCTTCCTTTGCATCGTAAAGCCAAGGAGAGAGGAGTTTATTCTACTCAGCATAGAAACAAGTTCCTATAAAGTGTCAGCACAAAAATATCTCTGTGCCACAAAGAAGCACCGAAATTGCCCTCTCTTCACTAGGTTTCATCATCAGCCTGCCTCCCTATGGAAGCACCTGGATGTGTGTGTGTGTGTGTGTGTGTGTGTGTGTCACTTGATGGGAAATTTCTTCTTTCTGTGAGAAACTAAGCACCAGGAAGGAGCTGGCCAGCTAAGGGTGTGGGCTGGGACGGCTATACCCCGAGAATTACAGGACTAAGAGAGATGCCTCTTTAAATGGAAGCATCAGCTAAGAGGCAGAGACAATGTTGCCTGGATGTGCAGACTGTTGGGGGCTTCTAGTTCCTAGAAATGGTTTGATCTTAGGTGAATCCAAAGGAATTTTCTGCTCCCCCTTGGAGGCAGCTGGAAGAGGAAGTTCACCCACTAAGGGACTTGATTTGGGTTGGTTCCACAGCTCCTTTCCCCTCCCCCAATTCCATCCCAACATCTCAAGGGTGGGCATCCCTCTGACAGTTTGAGTCTTTCCATGGCAAAAATATAAATTCTTTAAAGACTCCTCTAGCCACCTCCCTATACCTTTGTCACCAAAGATTTGCCATGTGGCTTCTATCACCTTCTGTCACCGTATCCCTCACCTCTCCTGCCTCCTGCTGCCCCAGAAGTTCTCTTCCTGTTTTTCTTTTCCTCCAGGTTTCTTACTGTGGAATGAGACATGGTAGAAGCCTCATGGCCCATTAAATAAGGACAACAGTTCTTGACTCATTAACTCTGAGTTGCCTTTAAATACTATTTATTTATTTGTTTGTTTGTTTATTTTTAAATTAAAAAGGCTGAAGATGAGTAGGAGGAGATTCTAAATTACATTCCAAAAGTAAGTAGAGGATGACTACTTTGTGTTGTGATTGTGGAATTTAAGAAGTATGAGCTACAGATGGGTCTTAATTTTATGTACCGTGTGTACATGTGTGTACATGGTATAGTTTATGTAGTGTGCATATTGTGCATAGTGTGTGTGTTATGTAGTTTATATAGCGTGTGTATGCATCTATAGGTGTATGTATGTGATTGTATAATATGTTTATATATGTGTCATAGTTTGTACAGTATGTGTATGTATACTATGTGTAATATAGCTTATATAATGTGTGTATTTGTGTGAATCATGTGTATATATGTGTGTTATACAGTGTATACAATGTATATATATGTATGTATATACCATATGGTGTAGATAGTGCATGTGTATGTGTGTGGTGCAGATGGTTGGGTGGTGGGTCATTCTGTAGGGGCTGTAAGATTGAGTCACAGCCTCCTGGGAAATGGATTTCTGTAACTGAGAGCAGGTTCTCTACTGGAACCTGAGACTTCTGTCTGCCAGAAGTTGCATGTCCTGAGGCCCAGAAAGATAAGGTGTCAAATGAGAATATGCTCTGGGTAGCCGATCGCATGGAAGCAGATGTGGTTTCTGTAGATAAATGAAACCAGGTCCTGGCAAGATGACCTCCATGAGATAATCTGCAGAATAGGGAGATGAGTTGGCTTAAGAAATAAATAAAGGCGAAGGTGTCCTGAGTTTGTAACCCCCTGCCAAGGCAATAGTAAAGTATCTGAACCTTGTTTTCTCTTCAAGTAAAGTTTTTGGTGGTATTCTCATTATCCTAAAATATAATATTATCAAAAACAAGACTTCTCAGTTAGATTGAGGAAATATGTCTGCAATGATAGAAGGTCAGTGATGGAGAAAGGGTATTTTGTTTATGACTGTTTACTTTTTTTTTTTTTGCTAACATTTATCTGTAGATTCCTCTTGATTTCCAAATGGCATTCTGCAAATGCCAAATCTATTCTTGGTGATTAATATCAGAACACTCTGGCTGCTGAAACTAGTATTGGTTGGAGAGTGGCAGGACAGGCCTTAAAGAAAACTTAGGTAAAACCCAACTTTCTTTTGTGATTTTTGTTTGTTTGTTTTTGTTTTTGTTTTAAGTGAAAGGAGTGGAAATAGTGAGACAGACTTCTACATGTACCCCGACTGGGATCTACTCAGCAACCCCTGTCTGGGGCTGGTGCTCTAATCAACTGAGCTATCCTCAGTGCCTGGAGCCAATGCTCAAACCAATCTAGCCATTTACTGTGTAAGGGGAAGAGGGAGAAAAGGGGGAGAAGAGGGGAAAGAGAAGCAGATGGTCACTTCTCACGCATGCCCTGACCAGGGATGGAATCTAGGACACCCTCGCACCAGGCTGATGCTGTATCCACTGAGCCAACTGACCAGGCCTTTTTCTTTTTTTAAAATTGATTTTAGAGAGACAAGGAAAGAGAGAGAGGGAGCAAGATCATAGTTGCTTCACTTTAGTTGTTCATTGATTGCTTTTCATTTGTGCCTTGACAGAGGAAGCCTGGAGATTTGAACTGCCATCCTCAGTGTTCAAGGTCAGTGCTCTACTCACTGAGCAACCAGAGGTCAGGCAGAAACCCAACTTTCTTTACACAAATCCAGTTTAATTTTGAGACACTTATGTGGCATTATGACCAGAAGCTATAAACTAAATTTTTAAGATTTATACTTTTGTGCAAATCTTAATGTTTAGAGAAGGTCTTTGTGGAAACACTTTGTTTTTCTTATGGATATGAGAATTTTGACATCAAATTTCCATTCCCCTTTAGCATGCTCCTATGTGTGGGGCAAAGGCTCATCTTAGTCTGACTACCTTCTTCTCTGACATAGAGGCCTAAGTCTTTGTCCTAAAGCTGTATTGCATTTTAGCTAAGTATTTGATAAATAATGTTTTCTATAGCATGTTTTCTTTCTTGTCTGAAATTTAACATATGCTTTTAAAATCAATTAAATATGGAGTTTTTCTTGTATAAGCATATGCTTAAATATTTGGAAATATGTATAACTCATAAAAATAACTAATATAATTGTCTTTATAAATTTCCTGCCACATTTTTTTGAAGGGTACTTTAAAAAAGAATTCCATGTTATAATTCAATAAGGGAATAAATATAGAATGCACTTTAATAAAATAAATCTCTGAGATTCATAGTAATATATTTTTTAAAAAGCAACTTCTCAAATCTACTTTACATGAGTTTCATGCTAGTAAAATATCATAATTACATGGATAGTGTAGTCCTTTTTCCATCTCACTGAAAAATAATACTTACCTTAACATTGTAATTAAAACTCCTAGGAAGCAAATATCATATAATTACAGAAAAGTATTGCCTCAGAAAGAATGACTAACACTTTCAGAAACAAAAAAAATTGAATGAGCCTGACCAGGCGGTGGCGCAGTGGATAGAGCGTCAAACTGGGATGCAGAGTAACCAAGTTCGAGACCCCGAGGTCGCCAGCTTGAGTGCGGGCTCATCTGGTTTGAGCAAAAAGCCCACCAGCTTGAACCCAAGGTTGCTGGCTCCAGCAAGGGGCCACTCGGTCTGCTAAAGGCCCGCGGTCAAGGCATATATGAGAAAGCAATCAGTGAACAACTAAGGTGTTGTGACGCGCAATGAAAAACTAATGATTGATGCTTCTCATCTCTCTCTGTTCCTGTCTGTCTGTCCCTGTCTATCCCTCTCTCTGACTCACTCTCTGTCTCTGTAAAAAAGAAAAAAAAGAAAAAAAAATTGAATGACTCAAGGAATTGTATGTATTATAAATTGTACTTACAAATGGACTGTTTGTGGTCCCCTAAAATTTATATGTTGAAATCCTAAAGTTCAATGTAATAGTGTTTAGAGATGAGACCCTTGGGAGGTGATTACGTCCTGAGGATAAAGACCCTCATGAATGAAATGGGTACCCTCATAAAGAAACCCCTGAGAGTTCCCTCCCACTTTGTCATATGAGGACACCCTGAGAAGACAGCCATCTCTAAACCAGAAAGTGGGCTCTCACCAGACTCTGAAACTTCTGGCCCTTTGATCTGGGACTTTGAGCCTCCAGAAGTGTGAGAAATACATTTCTGTTGTTTATGAGCTACCTGGTTTATTGTGTTTTGTTTCAGGAGCTTGATGAACTAAAACAGCATTTTAATTTCACATTTTTCCATGACATCATGCAAATAGAGGTTTGGTAAGTCCTAGTGTTTTTCTTGGGTTGTGAGAGGAGAGAAGTTACAGGTCCAAATTCTCTGCAATGACTTGTTTGAAAGACCTGTGTCTTGTAGGAAAAGGTTGGAAAATGATTGTGTGTAGGATGACATCAGACAGCATCATCCTCAATCTCTCTGCCCCCAAATATGAACTTGGAAGTTCTCTCTAATGAGATGAGGGCACACAACAATCAGCAAGGTGCTGACTGTGTGTGTCATTGCTGAGCTCTGGGATGTGGCAGAGGCCTGTAGACACTATGTGGTTTTCTGCCAATGCAGAAGGCAGGGAGTAGCATCAATGGAGCTGGTTTGACCAGAATCCCAAACCTCTGCAAATCTTGCAGTCTTATCCAGCTTCTCCTGCCATTACAGAAGGGAGTTTACACTGAAACTGCATGTGTAAAGGGGCCAGCTGCCAACAGCAGTGCAGTAGGAGGCAGAAGACCTTGTCTCCAGAGCCTTTTCCAGTACTTTGGGCAAGAACTTTACTCTTGGGAATCTTAGCTTTTTAATCTGTAAAATAGTCCTTTAGGGTCTTTCCAGGGGAAAAATTCAACTCTACTTTAAAAGAAACAAAATCTGAAATTAGATAGTAACTAGAAAGGACCTAGTTGCTGACTGATCACTTACTGGACAATAAGTTCTAAGCTATTAATTTATATCTATGTTAAACTTGTTAGATGTTAACTTTCCTCACCTAAGGTGAAAGCTGGAAGGCCAGGAGTTAATTCAAGGAGGCGTAAGTTCTATAAAGAAAGACAAAGGGGTCAGTTATTCACCCCAGGAGCAGGGGCACCACATCCCGCATTTGGGGGATAGAATATATGTGTTCTTTTTGTTTTGTTTTTGTATTTTTCTGAAGTTGGAAATGGGGAGGCAGTCAGACAGACTCCCGCATATGCCTGACTGGGATCCACCTGGCACACCCACCAGGGGGCGATGCTCTGCCCATCTGGGGCGTTGCTCTGTTGCAACCAGAGCCATTCTAGCACCTGAGGCAGAGGCCACAGAGCCACCCTCAGCGCCCAGACCAACTTTGCTCCAATGGAGCCTTGGCTGTGGAAGGGGAAGAGAGAAACAGAGAGGAAGGAGAGGGGGAGGGATGGAGAAGCAGATGGGCACTTCTCCTGTGTGCCCTGGCCAGGAATCAAACCTGGGACTCTTACACACCAGGCCGATGCTCTACCACTGAGCCAACTGGCCAGGGCCAAATATATGTTTTTATTGTAGGATTCATTGCAGTCTTTCAGTTAGAAGGGTAGTAGTTTTATTATTGTTCCAAGATCTGTTATCTCATTAACCATTGTCTTCAGCAAATAATTTTTCTGTTTAAAAAATGTAAGTTTAAAAGAATTATATATCATAGCTATGTGAGATTTATTCCTGGAATGTAAAGCTAGTTTAACATATAAAAATTAATTCATGTAATATGCCCTAATAACAGAATGAAGGAAAAAATCCACACAATCATTTCAATCGATGCAGAAAAAACATTTGACAAAATTCAATATACTTTCATGATGATAAAAACAAACAAACTAGGAATAGAAGGAAACTACTTCAATATATTAAAGGCCATCTATCAAAAGCCCAGAGCTGAGTTCTTTATATATTATACATATAACTTAACAACAACAACCCCCCCCCCATATAACCCAATTAAAAAATGAGCAAAGTGCTTGAATAGACGTCTCCCCAAAGAACCCATACAAAAGACCAATAAACATATGAAAAGATGCTCAGCATCATTGTCATTAGGAAAATGCAAATCAAAACCACAACTATTTCACACCCTCTAGGTTGGCTAGTATAAAAAATATTAAAACAATAAAAACAGAAAATAACATGCATTGGTAAGGATGTGGAGAAATTGGAGCCCTGTGTACTGCTGGTGGGAATATAAAATAGTGCAGCCACTATGGCGAACAGTCATAATGGTGCCTCAAAAAATTAAAAGCATAATTACCACATGATCAGCAATTTCATTCCTAGGTATATACCTGCAAGAATTAAAAACAAGGTCTCAAAGAAGTATCTGTACACACCTGGTCATAGCCACATTAGTCACAATAGTTAAAAGGTGGAACTAACTTAAGCATCCATAGAAAAATGAATGCAGTCTATACATACAATGGAATATTATTTAAAGTTAAAAAGAAAAGAAACTGCCCTGGCCTGTTGAATCAGTGGTAGAGCATTGCCCCAGCGTGTGGATGTCCCAGGTTTGATTCCCAGTCAGGACACACAGGAGAAGCGATCATCTATTTCTTTACTCCTCCCCCTCCTCTCTCTCTCTCTCTCTCTCTCTCTCTCTCTCTCTCTGAGTGTCTCTCTCTCTCACTTCCTGCAGCCATGGCTCGATTTATTTGAGTGAGTTAACCCCAAGTGCTGAGTATGGCTCCCTGGCCTCTGCCTCAGGCACTAAAAATAGCTTGGTTGTGGAGCAACAGAGCAATGCTCCAGATGGGCAGAGTATCACTGCATAAGGGATCGCATGCAGAAGTCTGTCTCTCTGCCTCTCCTGCTCTCACTTAATTAAAAAGAAAGGAGAGAAGAGAAGAGAAAAAAGAAAAGAGAAAAGAAACTCTGACGCATGTTACAACATGAATGAACCTTGAGGATATCATGCAACGTGAAACACTGTATAATTCCACTTATATGAGGTCCCTAGAGTAGTCAAATTCAGAAACAGAAAGTAAAATGATGGTTGCCAGAGGCTGGGGGAAGAGAAAATAAGTTATTGTTTATTGAGTACAGAGTCTCAGTTTTGCAAGATGAAAACAGTTCTGGAAGTGGGTTGCAAAACAATGTGAATATACTTAACACTACTGAACTGTACACTTAAAAAGGATTAGGATGGTAAAATTTATAATATGTGTATTTTGCCCTAATTTTGAAAAATGTAACTTTCAAATATGTACTGTATATATATAATAGATTTTCAAATATGAAAAACCAGTCATCCCAGATTTTATTTTTTACATATTTTCTCCCAGTATTTTTGGCTATATGTATATAACTTAGAGATAATCATAAAACGTTGCCATTGTGATTTTTTTTTTACTAACAATTTATCAGAATTTGTGTGTGTGTGTGTGTGTATAGTAGTGGTGGGATGTTTGGGTTGGGTTCTGTCCAGTAATCCAGGGATGGGATCTTAAAGAGGCAGCTGGGAGAATACAGGTAACCAAGCCTGATGAACAGTGAGGTAGGAATTACCAAGACATGGCCATCTGGCCATTCCGCTTAGAGCCAGTGTTTATTTAAAGTCACTAAATAAAGGGGTATGACGAAGAAAGCTTGAAGTCCATCCATCTTGGTTCTCAAAGAAAATGAATGTTGGTTATGTGAAAAATTGGTTATGTAGTGGTGTGCTAAACCAATGGTCCTCAGGGGCCCAGAGTGATGTTTATCCCAAAGGCCAGCATTTCATTATGAATTGGGGGTGTCTGTCTCAGACAAGGTGCTCCTTCCCGTGGCCCCATCATGTGGGCTCTCAAGGTTAAGGAGCAACTCCAAAGATGGCGGCATGCAAAACCAGTGAGGAGGAAATGAGATTCCGGGTACTCCAGCATCTGCAACCAGAGAGCCTGTCCAGACAGCGCTGCCCAGAAATGTCCTATATCACTTGAAAGTCTATCTCAGGAGGAGTTGTGTCTAATTTTAAACCTCCTACTTATTAAAAGGTCAGTTCCTTTATAAGATTCCTACTACTCTTCCTAACCCACTTCTACCAGACTCCCTAGGCTGCCAAAGAAATTTTTGAGAAAGTTAAGTGCAGAAATTATGGCAGCGAGGAAAACATTGACTAGAAACAGTGGACTCAAGGGAACTTTGAGGCATGAAGTAGCTTGTGGTCTATGGTAGGCTTGGGGTGGAGACAGTGGAGAGCATCATGGAGATTTTCTGAAAAAGAGAGGCATGCAGGAGCGCAGCAGGAGAAACATTTTTTAAAAGACAACTACATGCCTGTGTTGTTCCCTGCTTCTGTGGTTGTTTTCCAATGGCCAAACTACTAGTTAAGACATCCTGGAATTCAGTGAAATTGTATGTTTAACAGAATTTTTGTAACTTACTATATCCCCTTCCAGTAAATCCTAATCTATGACAGAAGCAGATCAGTGGTTGCGAATTCATTCATTGATTAGTTTTGCCTGTACTTGAACATCATGTAAGTAGAAACACAGTATTTACATTTTGGTGTCTAGCTCCTTTTCCTCAACAGAATTATTTTGAGATTCATTCTTGCTGTTGCATGAATTAGTAATTCACTCTTTAACATTACTGAGGGGGAGTTTGCTATAACTTGTTTATCTATTTATCTATTGATAGATATTTGAATTGTTACCAGTCTTTAGCTATTGTGAATAAATTGCTGTAAACATTCTAGTACAAGTCTTTCTGTAGAAATGTGTTTTCCTTTCCTTTAGACAAACACCTAGGAGTAGATTACTGAGTCTTGGTATAGGTATATGTTTTACTTTGTCAGAAAGTTTTTACCTTTACCATTTTAGCCTGGTACAAGCAAAGCATGAGACTCATAGTTGCTCCGCATCCTCACTGCTAGTGTGGCCAGGCCTTCCAGTTTTAGCCATACAAATAGTAGGTATGAAAAAGTGGTTTTCATTGACATTTCCTTGGTGCTAAGCATCTTTTCATGAGCTTATTGTCCATGCATATGTCTTCTTTAGTGAGGTATCTCTTCAAAGCTTTGGCTTGTTTCTTTTTGAGTTGTTAGTCTTTTTTTGTATTATTAATTTGAAAAAGCTCTTTATATACTCTAGATCTCCTTTGTCAAATATAGATATAGTGAATATTTTTTCTCAGTCTGTCACTTGCATTTTACCTTCTCAATGGTCTTATAAAGAGATCTTTAATTTTTATGAAGTTCAATTTATTATTTTTCTCTCCTTTATGGCTAATGCTTTTAGTGCCCTTTCTAAAAAATGTTTGCCAATACCAAGGTCATAAAATATTTTCTTTTTTTTCTTCTAGAAGCTTTAGAGTTTTAGATTTTAGGTTCAGACCTATTCTTATGCTCAAATAAAGTTTTGTGTGTGGTGTGAGGTAGGGCCAAGTCACCCCTATTCCTCTCTGTATCCATAACCACACACACACACACACACACACACACACACACACACACACACACACACTTTTATCCAGTTATTCCAGCATCATTCTTCTCCATTAAATTGTTTTGGCACATTTGTCAAAAATTATTTGACTACTATATACCAATATAACAGTCTTCTTTTTTTTTTTTACTTCAATAACAGCTTTTATTTGTATATTTTTAATTGATTTTAATTAATTGTGTTTACATAGATTATAGTGTCCTCCCGGAATGCATCACACCCACCCCCCACCCCCGGTGTTCCCCTCAACATCTCCCTTGCCCTCCTCCCCACAACACCCTTCCCCTTTCCCTCCAGAATGATCTCATCCTACCATCCCTCTTCCATCTGTTCGCTTTCCCTCTGGTTCCTTTGATCCCTTCTATGTCTCTATTTTGTTCCTCTCAGTTCACATTGTTCGTTGGATTCCTCAAATGAGTGAGGTCATATGATATTTTTCTTTCTCTGCCTGGCTTATTTTACTTAACATCATAGTTTCATCCATGTTGTCGCAAAAGGTAAGATTTCCTTCTTTTGCATGGTCCCATAGTATTCCATTGTGTATATGTACCACCGCTTTTTAATCCACTCGTCTAATGACGAAAATTGGGGCTGTTTCAATATCATGGTGATTGTAAACAGTGCTGCCATAAACATGGGGGTGCATTTCTTCTTTTGAATCAGTGATGTGGTGTTCTTGGGATATATTCCTATAAGTGGGATGGCTGGGTCAAAAGGCAGTTCCATTTTTAATTTTTTGAGGAATCTCCATACTGTTTTCCACAGTGGCTGAACAGGTCTGCATTCCCACCAGCAGTGCAGGAGGGTTCCCTTTTCTCCACATCCTTGCCAGCACTTATTATGTATTGTTTAGTTGAGTGCCATTCTGACTGGTGTGAGGTGATATCTCATTGTGGTTTTAATTTGCACTAATCTAATTATTGATTAGTGATGTTGAGCATTTTTTCATCTGTATGTCCTCTTTGGAGAAGTGTCTTTTCATTTCTTTTGCCAATTTTTTGATTGGATTGTTTATCTTCCTGGTGTTGAGTTTTACACGTTCTATATAAATTTTGGTTATCAACCCCTTATCAGACATATTGTCGAATATGTTCTCCCATTATGTAGTCTTTTTATTTATTCTGTTCTTATTGTCTTTAGCTGTGTAAAGCTTTTTAGTTGAATATAGTCCCATTTGTTTATCCTGTCCTTTATTTCACTTGCCTGTAGAGTTAAATCAGCAAATATATTGCTGCGAGAGATGTTGGAGAGCTTACTGCCTATGTTTTCTTCTAGATGCTTATGGTTTCACAACTTACATTAAAGTCTTTTATCCATTTTGAGTTTATTTTTGTGAATGGTGTAAGTTGGTGGTCTAGTTTCATTTTTTTGCAGGTGGCTGTCCAATTTTCCCAACACCATTTCTTAAAGAGACTGTCTTTAATCTATTGTATGCTGTTATCTCCTTTGTCAAATATCAATTGTCCATAAAGGTGTGGGTTTATTTTTGGGTTCTCTATTCTGTTCCATTGATCTATATGCCTGTTCTTAGGCCAGTACCAAGCTGTTTTGAGTGCAATGGCCTTGTAATATAACTTGATATCAGGAAGTGTGATACCACCCACTTTATTCCTCTTTATCAAGATTGCTGAGGCTATTCATTTTCTTTTTTGGTTCCATGTAAATTTTTAGAATATTTGTTCTATATCTTTGAAGTATATTATTGATATTTTAATAGAAATTGCATTGAATTTATAAATTGCTTTGGGTAATAAAGACATTTTAATGATGTTTATTCTTCCTATCCATGAACATGGTATATGTTTCCACTTATTTGTATCTTCCTTGATTTCTTTTATCAATGTTTTATAACTTTCCGAGTACAAGTCTTTAACTTCTTTGGTTAAATTTACTCCTAGGTACTTTATTTTTGTTATTTCAATAGTAAATGAGATTTTTTTCTTAATTTCTTTTTTAACAGCTCAGTGTTGGTGTATAAAAATGCCTCTGATTTCTGAATATTAATTTTATATCCTGCTACCTTGCCAAATTCATTTATCAGGTTTAGTAGTTTTTGACTGAGACTTTAGGGTTTTCTATGTACAATATCATATCATCAGCAAATAATGATAGTTTTACTACTTCTTTTCCAATTTGGATGCCTCTTATTTCTTTTTCTTGTCTGATTTCTGTGGCTAGGACTTCCAGAATTATATTGAATAAGAGTGGTGAAAGAAGGCAACCCTACCTTGTTCCTCATCTTAAGGGAATTGCTTTTAATTTTTGCCCATTGAGTATGATGTTGGCTGTGGGTTTGTTATAAATGGCCTTTGTAGTTGAGGCATACTCTCTGTATTCCCACTTTGCTGAGAGTTTTGATCATTAATGGGTGCTGGATCTTATCAAATGCTTTTTCTGCATCTATTGATATTATCATGTTGTTTTTCTCCTTCCTTTTATTTATGTGATGAATCACATTTATCGATTTGCAAATATTGTACCATCTTTGCCTCCTCAGAATAAATCCCACTTGATCATGATGTATGATTTTCTTCATATATTGCTGGATCTGGTTTGCTAATATTTTGTTGAGAATTTTAGCATCTAAATTCATCAAGGATATTGGCCTATAGTTTTCTTTCTTTGTGTTGGCTTTGCCTGGCTTTGGAATCAAAATTATACTCGCCTCATAAAAGGAGCTTGGAAGTCTTCCCTCACTTGAATTTTTTGAAATAGCTTGAGAAGGAGAGGAGTTAGTTCTTTTTGGAATATTTTGTAGAATTCACCTGTGAAGCCATCTGGCCCATGACTTTTGTTTGTTGGGAGTTTTTTGATAACTGTTTCAGTCTCATTTGTTGTAATCAGTTTGTTTAGGTTTTCTGATTCTTCCAGATTGATTTTTGAAAGATTATATGTTTCAAGGAATTTGTCCATTTCTTCTAGGTTGTCTAATTTTTGGCATACAGTTCTTCATAGTATTTTCTTACAATCCTTTGTATTTCTGCTGTGTCAGTTGTTACTTCACTCTCATTTCTAATTTTAGTTATTTGAGTCTTCTCTCTTTTTTTCTTGATGAGTCTGGTTAATGGTTCATTGATCTTACTTACTTTTTCAAAGAACCAGCTCTTGGATTCATTGATCCTCTGTATTGTTTATTAGCCTCTATATCATTTATTTTTGCTTTGATCTTTATTATTTCCTTCCTTCTACTTCCTTTGAGCTTTACTTGATGTTCTTTTTCTAGTTCTTTTAGATGCAGGGTCAAGTTGTTTATTTGAGCTTTTTCTAGCTTCTTAAGGTATGCCTGTAATGCTATGAACTTCCCTCTCAGTACTGCTTTTGCTGTGTCCCATAAATTTTGAGTTGTTGCATGCTCATTTTTATTTGTTTCAAGGAAATTTTTTATTTTTTTCTTGATCTCATTGTTAACTCATTTGTTATTTAATAACATGCTATTTAGTTTCCAAGTGTTTGAGTGTTTTTTAGTTTTTCCATTGTAGTTGATTTGTAGTTTCATGCTATTGTGATCAGAGAAGAGGCTTGATATAATTTAAATCTTCTTAAATTGGTTGAGACTCATTTTGTGCCCTAACATGTGGTCTATCCTAGAGAATGTACCATGAACACTTGAAAAGAATTTATATTCTGCTGCTTTAGGGTAAAAAGTTCTGAAGATATTTATTAAATCCAGTTGGTCTAGTGCAGGGGTCAGAAACCTATGGCTTGCAAGCCAGATGTGGCTCTTTTGATGGCTGCATCTGGCTCACAGACAAATTTTTAATAAAAAATATAATAACATTAAAATATAAAACATTCTCATGTATCACAATCTATTCATTTCCTACTGCTCAGGTTCATGGTTGTGGGTGGCTGGAGCCAATCACAGCTGTCCTCTGGGACAACACCAAATTTTTATTGGAGAATGCGTAATGTACATGGGTCGTTGTATGGCTCTCATGGTATTACATTTTAAAATATATGGCGTTCCTGGCTCTCTCTGCCAAAAATGTTCTCGACCCCTGACCTAGTGTCTGCTTTAAGTCTGCTGTTTCTTTGTTAATTTTTTTTTCTTGAGGATCTATCCAGTGATGTTAGTGGGGTATTGAAATCCCCTACTATTATAGTATTGCTGTTGATCTTGCCCTTTATGTCCATCAAAGTCTGCTTTATATATTTAGGTGCTCCTATATTAGGTGCATAGATATTTATAGTGATTATATCTTCCTGTTGGATTGCTCCTTTTATCATTATGTAGTGACTTTCTTTACCCCTTACTGTAGACTTTGTTTAAAGTCCATTTTATCTGATATAAGTATTGCTACCCCAGCTTTATTTTCCATTTCCATTTGCATGAAATATTTTTTCCCATCCTTTTACCTTTAGTCTATGTGTATCTTTTGTTTTGAGGTGTGTCTTTCATAGACAGCATATGTATGAGTCCTGTTTTCTTATTTATGCAGCTACCCTATGACTTTTGATTGGAGCATTTAATCCACTAACATTTAAGGTTATTATTGATATGTAGTTGTTTATTGCCATTTTATTCTTTAAATCTACATTTCTCTTTTACTAGATTGTTTCCCCCTTTGTTCTGTTTACAACAGGCCCCTTAACATTTCTTGCAGCATTGGTTTGGTTGTAATGAATTCCTTGAGGTTTTTTTTGTTTGTTTTGTTTTGTTTTCTTTTGTCTGGGAAGCTTTTTATTTCTCCTTCAATTTTAAATGAAAGACTTGCTGGATAAGGAAGTCTTGGTTGTAGGCTCTTGTTCTACATTACTTTGAATATTTCTTGCCATTCCCTTCTGGTCTCAAGTGTTTCTGTTGAGAAGTCGGATGTCATCCATATGGGGCTCCTTTGTAGGTGATTGACTGTTTTTCATTACAGCTTTTAGTATTCTTTCTTTATCTCTTAGCTTTGGTATTTTAATTATGATGTGTCTTGGTGTAGGTCTCTTTGGGTTCCTCTTTAGTGGGATTCTCTGTGTTTCTTGAACTTGTGTGACTTTTTCCTGCATTAACTTTGGGAAGTTTTCAGTTATGATTTCTTCAATCAGGTTCTCTATCCCTTGTTCTTTCTCTTTTTCTTCAGGAACCCCTGTGATGTGGATGTTATTTCTCTTCGTGTTGTCACAGAGCTCTCTTAAAGTTTTCTCAGACTTTCTGAGCCTCTTTTCTTTTTGATGCTCTGTTTCTATGCTTTTGTTTATCTTGTCTTCTAAATCACTGATTTGATCCTCTCCTTTATCCAGCCTGCTTTTAATTCCTTCTAGTGTAGTCTTCATTTCTGATATTTTATTTATTTCTGAGTGGTTCTTTTTTATGATTTCAATGTCTTTTTTGATGCTTGTTATCTCTTTATTTAGGTGTTTATTATGTCCATTCATTGTTGCTCTAAGATCTTTGAGCATCCTAACGATCATTATTTTAAACTCTGCATCCGGTAATTTGGTTATTTCCATCTCATTCAATTATTTTTCTGGGGATTTCTCTTGTTGATTCATTTGGATTGCATTTCTCCATCTTCCCATTTTGTCTGTGTATACACTCTTCCTTTGGGTGTATTGTTTGTGTAGCTAGCTGAGTCTAGGGTTGGTATTGTCTGCCTCCAATTTTCAGTTGTGTTGTTTCTAGGTCTTCTTGGGTTGGCATCAGCTCTTGTTTGTAATCTGCTGTGGGCTACTTATCTGCTATCACTATTCTTTTTGCTATTTGTGTTAGCGTTTTCTATGTCTTAGCTGGGTCAGGTGTGAGGAGTCCTTCCTTAAGCTACCACTCTAACAATGATTGTTAGGTCCTGAACTGGAGCTTTCCATATCTGGCTACTGAATGTGCCTGCCCTGGACTTCCCTGGCCAGAGCCTGGTGCAGATCAGTGGGGTCACTGCCTATTACTGACTCTTATCAACCTTTTTGAAGCTACAGGAGATCCAGATCTTGTGGCTGCGTCTGCTGGGCCCAGGTGCCATTGTAAATATCAGCTGCATTCCTAGGATAGCTTTTATCTACTATTGACCTGGGGGAAGTTCCTTTAAAAGTTAAAGTTCCCTTGAGATCCGCTTTCTGCTGCTTCTTATTGCTGGCTACTTGTTGGACTCAGTACTGTAATTCAGTGATTAGGTATGGTATTGGATGTGGCTTGCTCCTTAGCCTCAGATGTCATTTTATCCAGACTTTTTATTTATTTTACTTTGTTTTTTTTTTTTCTTTTTTCAACACTCAGAAGGGTATTGTCACAGGAGTCCAGTGGGTGTGGCCTCTGTGCTTCCAATGTGTGGTCTGTCTGCTGGCCCTCTGCAGCCACTGTTTCCACCTCGGGCATTTGGGCTCAGGCACTGCCGGTGCCAGCCCACCTCCACAGCTGCCACAGCTTCTGCCACCTTTGGTTGGCCCGTGTGCCCACTTGGACCACCTCCAATGTCACCTGGGCCCCCTCCACCTCCAAGGGCAGGTTCATGCCTAGGGCTGGACTGTCTGCGAGCTCGGACCTCCACAGGAGCCACCGTAGCTCCTGCTTCCATTCAGACTGCCTCCGCAATTGTCCGGGCTCAAGCTGTGGGTGGGCTTGAGCACTAGCTCTGGGGCTGAGGGCCCACAACCCACAACTCACTGTTCCCACCTTCTGGGTGGGCCCATGCATGCTTGCTTGGACTGCCCTGTCTCCTGCTGCCTGCCCCACTGCTGCCATCCCACCCACCCCCAGCCAGCACTTAGCAGCGTGGGGGGGGGCAGTGTAGCTCAGACCTCAGCACTCACTACCTGTGTCCCTAATGTGCTGCCTGCCTCCAAGCATCTTCTTGTTCTTACTGGAGCAGGAGAGCCTCTGGTGGGCAGGGTAATTTCTTCCCTTTGCTGGTGTTGTTGCTGCTTTGAAGGAAAATGTTCACTTTAGATTTGGGAAGTGATTCAGCCAGGGGTTAGGGTATCAATCCCTCAAAGTGTCTCCCCCTGTGCCTCCAAGACCATACTCTCCCCTGGCAACTCCAGTCTTCCTAGGACTCCTTGTTCTCAGAGCCCCAGGCAGTTGGCTGTGAGTGAGGCTCTCCGTGCGGTCCCTTTACTATGGAGCCTGGGTCTGAGAGTTCTGTCTCCTTCTCTCAAATAATATCTAAACTCCTTTCTTATCCAAAAACAGTCTGTTCACCCCTTCCAGGCTCCAGGGCTCTAGGCTGGGACTCCAGTTCTGGGGCTGAGGGCCCACAACCCACAACTCGCAGGGCAATCCTCCCCACCACGAGAGTCCCTCAAGGTCGCTGCTCACTCCCAGGAGCGGGGCAGCCTTTTCTGCATCTCCACCTTTCCTATCAGTCTCAGTGTGGGTTCTTTGGTAGTCCTTGGCTATAGAATCCTCTTAGTTTAGTCCAAAGTTGGTCTTTCAGGATGACTGTTCTTAAAATTAAGTTGTAATCCACTTTGGTTCTGGGATGTGGGAGTTGGAACATCCACCTATTCTGTGGCCATCTTGTCTCCTCCCAATATAACAGTCTTAATCAATGTTGCTTTATAGAAAGTTTTGAGTTCAGATAGTGTAAGACCTCCAAGACCTCCAATGTTCATTCTTGTATTCAATAATTTGCTTACTCTAATCCTTATGCTTAGAACCAACTTGTCAAATTGTACAATGAAGTCTATGATATTTTGATTGGTATTGAGTTGAATTTATGGATCAACATGGAAATAATGATCATCTTATCAATTGTGAGTCTTGAATAAGCATGTTATACCTTTCTATTCATTTAGGTCATCTTTAATTTTTTTAACCATATATTACTGTTTGCAGTATAAAGATCTTATATGTCTTTTGTTTAATCTAGTCTAAAGTATTGTACGGGTTTTTGGATGGAATTTAATATAGAAATAAAACAGAATCTTTATAATGAATAAAATTACAAAATAAATAAAATTGATTTTTGTATATTAACTTTGTATATTATGACATTATTATATTTATTAGTTCTTATAGTTGTTTTGTAGATTTCATAAGATTATTTTTTTACATAATCACTCAGCTGTGATTAGTCAGCTTCATATTTCCTTTTCAATTTTGTCTCATTTATTTTTCTTACCTTCTCACATTGACCAACAGCACAATGTTGGCTTGTTTCCTAGCACTTAATATTTTATTATTAAATACGATAGCTATAGTATATTTTTAGGTGTCCTTTATGAGTTTAAGTTACCTTCTACTCCTTATTTGCTGAGAAGTTTTTATCATGAATGATGTTAGATTTTATTCAGTGCTTTTTCTGCATCTATTTGAAATGACTATGTTTTTGTTCTCTAGTCTGGTAATATAATAAATTACATTGATTAACCTCCTGATGCTAAACCCTGATGGGACAAACCCCACTTGATCATGATAAATTTTCTTTTTATGTAAAGCCAAATTTGATTCATTAGTATTTTGTTAATGAGTTTCACATCTATATTCATAGGGAATATTGGTCTGCAATATTCTTTTCATATAATCTTTGCATAAAGTTTTAGTATTAGGGATGTACAGGCCCATAAAGAGTTAGAAAATATTTCTTTGTCTTCTATTTTCTTAAGTTTTGTGTAAGATTGGCATTATTTATCTTTAACTGTCTGGTAGAATTCATCATTAAAATTATCTAAGCCTGGTAGTTTGGGGGTGCAAGTTTTTTATTATAAATTTGAATTGTTGACTTGAGTTATATCACTATTCAGATTTTTCTATTTCTTCATGTATTAGTCATTTTAAGTTGTGTTTTCAAGAAATTTGACTATTTCATCCATGTTATCAAATATATTTGCATAAAACTGTTTATAATATTCCCTTATTATCCTTAAAATGCCTGCATGCCTGTGAAGATAACATTTCTGATATTCATAATTTGTGTTTTATATGATTTCATCATGATTGTTCTTGTTAGGAGCTTATCAAGCTCATAAAATATTTAAAGAATTAATTTATGGCCTTATTATATTCATTATTGTTTAATTATGGTTTCTACTTCATTGACTTATGCTCTTTCCTTCCCTCAGTTGACTTTATATACTATATAATAACAGTTCTACAGCCTTTTGCTGCTAACTCCACTGTCTGAACCATTCCAGGCTTTCTTTCTGTTGAATATTTTTGTCCTTGGCTATGGTTCACATTTTTCTGTTTCTTCATATGCTGAGTAGTTTTTTTAAATTTATACTGAACATTATAGAGAATATCATATAGAAATTCTGCTTTCTGTGCCCTTCCTTTATAGAATATTTGTTTTGTTGTAATAGGCAATGAAATTAGGCTGATTCCCTTGAATTTGCCAAGACTTGGTTTCATGTTTTGTCAGAGTAGACCTAGTATAGTTTTTCCCCTGGTATTAGGGTGAACCCTTCAGTCTTGGGACACAAAGTTTTCTCCTAACACATGACTTTCTTGGATTTCATTGGAGAACTCAAGTTGTTTGCCAGACTTCTCCAGCTTGTCAGAACTTGTATCCCAAACTGTCAGTTCTAGAGGTTCACAAGTAAAATCTCTGGTCAGTTCTGTCAGCCTTCTAGCTCTTGTTTTCTACTGGACTTTTGGGAAATGCCTACAAGTGTGTACAGGTCAATAATCAGCCAAGGATTAGAAGGGAAGTATGGGCAGAATTTAAGCCTTTTCCTTTTCCAGGGTTCTTTGTTCAATTCTAGCTTCTCTGGCAACCCTGATAAATTAAGCTGATCTGTTAGCAAGACTAGGACTTTTGCCACTCCCAACTCATGGGCTGGAATGCTCTTGGAAAGAATCTTTATAAAAATGAATTTCACGAAGTGTGAATCTCTTCTTCCAAAACTCCAGTCCCCTCTAGTTTCTCTTTGTTATTGGTTACTTTCTAATGCCTTCAAATAGTTATTGTCTTTAGTATTTTGTTCAGAGTTTGTAACTGTTACCTGCAGGAGGGTTCGTCCAGTGTAAGCTGCAGCACCACTTAATCATATCACTGAATTTTAAGGCATTCTGTCATGCAATGTGCATGGAAGAACTCCAGAAACAAAATATTATGGAATTTACAGATAATTAATTTACACACACATTTCAAATAGAATTATATTTCCAAAACTTAGGTACATCTTATCATTTGAAAATTAATTTGGGTTTCCTTATAAAACTGCCTAAATATGTGTCAAGATAGCTAGATAAAAACACATGGATGTTCATACTAGTTTATCATTACTGTACGACAAGTTACCACAAATTTAGCCACTTAATACAACACCCATTTGTTGCCTCATGATCTATGTCAGGGGTCTCAAACTCAACTCAGCATGTGGGCCGCAGAGCAAGATCACAGCCGTTTGGAGGGCCGCACTAGGTCTACAAAAGGCAACTGTTACGCAACACTTTTCTCACTGCAGTTGAAAACAAAAAAAAATCAGTACAACAAGCACAATTGTACATGCAGTTTACTCAGTGTCACAAAACGACCAGAAACTGTAGTTCGCATCACAACTGCTGTTAACTAAGCTAATATCTAGCTAGGGTGCTAGAGAAATGAAAAATACAAGTAGGCCCCTAGGCTTACTTAATTTTATCCAAAATATTTTGAACTTCGTGGATTAGTCTGCAGGCCGCACAAAATTGTTCGGTGGGCCGTGAGTTTGAGACCCCTGATCTATGTGTTACAAGTCTGGGTATGCTATAACTGGGTCCTGTGCTTTGGGTCTCAATCAAAGTATTAGCAAAGCTGCAACTCTCCTCAGGGGCTTATGTCTCTTCGAAGCTTATTCAGATCATTCTGATAGCACTTTCATCTTCATTGAGGCCAACAGGAAGTATCTGTCTGAAGCTTCATCTTCTTTAACAGGGCTCACCTGATTGGGTCAGGCTTATGTAGGACTATCTCCCTTTCTTTTTTTTTTTTTTTTTCTGAAGCTGGAAACAGGGAGAGACAGTCAGACTCCCACATGCGCCCGACCGGGATCCACCCAGCACGCCCACCAGAGGCAACGCTCTGCCCACCAGGGGGCAATGCTCTGCCCCTCCGGGGCATCGCTCTGCCGTGACCAGAGCCACTCCAGCGCCTGGGGCAGAGGCCAAGGAGCCATCCCCAGCACCTGGGCCATCTTTGCTCCTATGGAGCCTTGGCTGCGGGAGGGGAAGAGAGAGACAGAGAGGAAGGAGGGGGGGTGGAAAAGCAAATGGGCGCTTCCCCTATGTGCCCTGGCTGGGAATTGAACCCGGGTCCCCCGCACGCCAGGCCGATGCTCTACCGCTGAGCCAACCGGCCAGGGCCTATCTCCCTTTCAATTAAGTCAAAGTTGGTCCTAGCCTGTTGGCTCAGTGAATACAGCATCGTCCTAGTATGCAGACATGCCAGGTTCGATCCCTGGTCAAGGCATACACAAAAAGTGACTGTTTCTCTCCCCCTCCTTCTCCTCCTTCTCTCTCTCTCTTCCCCTCCCGCAGCCAGTGGCTCAATTGGCTCCAGCATAGGCCCCGGGTGCTGAGGATGGCTTGGCTGATTTGAGCATCAATCCTAAATGGAGGGTTGCCAGGTGGAACCCAGTCGGGGTGCATGTGGGAATCTGTCTCTCTATTTCCCCTTCTCTCACTTAAAAATAAAAGTTAAGTCAAAGTCAACTGATAAGTAACCTAAGTAGGAGGATTTACACAGTGTTTGACACCCGGGGCAGGGATCTCGGAGGTCATCAAGAATTCTGCTTACCAAATGTTCACTGCAGCATTGTTTATAATAGCAAAGAACTAAAAACATCTCAAATGTTCATTCTCAAATGTTCATTCATTGGGAGCTGGTTAAATAAATTGTAAATTATAATAATTTCATAAAAAATTTACTAAGACAAAAAAAGTATGTTTAAGATAATTTAAGTGAAAATTTGCTCTCAGAGATTATTATTGGTTATATTTAGTATACTTATAAGCATATTAACATATAGTTAATATTAAGTATACATCTATCCATGTAAAATATATATACAACTTATGCTGTTATTCAATATATAGATGCCAGAAATATATCCTTCTCTTTTTTCCCCCCTTCTTTTCCAAGTGAGAAGAGGGGAGATAGAGAGACAGGCTCCCACATGTGCTGTCTGGGACCAATGCTCTGCCCATCTGGGGCCATGCTCACAACCGAGTTATTTTTAGCACCTAAGGCAGGGAGAGACATCCTTGGCGCACAGGACAATGTGCTTGAACCAATCGAACCATGGCTGTGGGAGGAGAAGAGAGAGAAATAGAGAGAGGGGAGGGGGAGAGATGGAAAAGCAGATGGTTGTTTCTCCTCTGTGCCCTGACTGGGAATCGAACCGGAAACATCCTCAGGCTGCCCCGAGGATGTCTACCACTGAGCCAACCAGCCAGGGTCGAAATATATCCTTCTCTACATCTCAACACTGGGCCCAGTTTAGCTCACAAACCCTCATTTCTGCTGATGGCAAAAGAAAAATCTGCCTATTTTGGATGTGGCAATTTCAGGTTTCAGTTGAAATTAAGTCATGGTTCTGCCATCCCCTTGTTCTCTGCTTCCTTCTCCCTGAGGCAGAGGAAGTTCCTAGAGTGTTGTGTGTGCCTGGGCATCAGAGAATGGCAATGGTGCATGTTCTGCCTGGACTACCAGCACTGTGACAGCTGTCACTCCTGACCTTGGCACTGACCTGCACTGGCCCTCACAGCACTCCTGACTCAGGCCTTATCAGGTCCTCAGGAATGGCACACTTAGCTTTTCCATTGTCCCTAGGAAGGAAGAGTCTGGGAGGCTGCCCTAGGAAACTTCTGTTCTGATGGAAACTTAGCAGGTGTTATACTAGGTACAGGACATTCCTCTGAAAGTCACAACCTCCCAGTTTTCACCCAGAGAAACCAGTCCCTCCAGCTTCTCTAGACTTTCCACATCCTCCCAGGGGAGGAGCAAGGTCTGGAGGCTTCAGTCTGGTGCCCTAGCTGCTTGCTACCTCAGCATATCACCCCCATCTTATTCTTCCTATGGCCATGCTTTCCTCATTTTCTTTTCAGAGAGGACTTGATTGTTACCTGTCCTCATTTTTCTCCTTCCCATCACTTTGGCTGTAAACATCCTGGTTTCCACGTAGAAAGAAACGAAAACCAACGAGCACTATGTATTCAGAGCAGGCTATAGCAAAGGAGTTGGCCTCTATCACTTAGCTTTGACAGAGGCTCAAAGGCTGGGAGTGGGAAAGCATTGTGGTGGGAAAAGGGAAGGCTCAGCTGTGTCCTAAGTGGAGGCTGTTGGGGAAGCTGGAGGGAGACCAGAGTAGGGTGTCCTATGGGATTAGTTAAGGGCATATTGGGCTTTCCCTGGATGGTCTTGAGCTGGACACAGGAGCAGAATCAGTCAGCTGCCAGTTATTAATTCAGCCCTGGCCATTTGGGGCTAGGTATCTTAGGGGTTATTATTTGGCTTTCCAGACATTACTAGAGGAGTCCTCTGACTTGCCTGGCTGGTGTAGGTTGTGGATCAGAGTTCTGATTTTATATGTGGTCTGGCCATTGCCCATTTCTAGATTCTGTCTTTCATAGCTTTCATTCTCTATACTCAAGGGCCTCTTTCTCAGAGCAAAGCCTGGCTCGTGCAAAATAAACTATCTTATTTGTTTTGACTTTACAAAATCTGCTTATCAGCATCACTCAGAACCATTCAGGAAAACAAAAAACAGCACTAGACATTTCAAACCTGCAGAATGTAATACAAGGATTTGGTTACACAAGTGTTGGAAGGCTGACAAAGCAACCAGAGAGTGTAACCTAGGTAGCAGCTCCCAGCCCTACAACGGAGGGAATGCGTGGGAGAGGTGGTGCTGGCAGAAGGCGGGGCCCAGGCTCGGAGCCCGAAGTCCAGGCAGCTGGTGCTCAGAACCCTGAGGAAGGGGCGTGACCTGAGAGAGAGGGAGCGGGACAGCTGTCTGGGCAGCTCTGCGGATGCAGCAAGGCTGGTGCTGGCAGTGCTGAGAGTAGCTCGAGGCTGGAGCCCTGCTCTCTGTCTTGCTGCCAGGCAGAGTTAATAACACCAGTAGGAGGGAAGTCCCTTTTCCCACCACCAAGTTCACTAGAGCTTCACTGGCAGAAACCACCAGGAAGCTACTAGGAAAGAAGTCTGGGGAATGTAGTTTCCTGGGTCCCAGCCCCAGCCTCAGCCTCAAAGGCAGTGGTTGGAGCTGAAGGGCATTTGGTAAAGAAACCTGCATGGTAGTCAAGAGGGCAACTTAGATGGGAAGCAACTGTGATGGTCTTCGTAAGAGTGCCTGCAAGGGGCAGGGAGAAGCATTCTTCTCCATTCTCAAAACCTTCCCTATACATTTACATATGTATAAGCTGGCTGTATGTACACAGATTCCTATATACATAGAAAACAACTTGAAGAATATGCACATGATGCTAAGGGTGTCTGTCTGTGGACAGCAGAGAAGAAAGGACGAAGATGTAATGTAGCTAATTAATATCATTCTGCATTGCTTGATTGATTTACAATAAGCATATTACAAGTACAACTGTTAAAAAACCTTAACAATGCACATAGCACTGCACATAGTGTTCCTCTCTGACTAGTGCCGCTGCTGACCACTCCAGGCTGCCAGGGAGGATGTGCAGCACACCTGTGTGCAAGTGTTTGGAGCCAGTGCTCCCAGTGCATCCTACCCCTCGGCTCGGTTGTGCAGCGGTGTGTGCATCCCAGTGAGGAGAGGGAGGGGAACCAGGCTGCAAGCCCACATACAGCGTGCCTAGAATATCCCAGAATAACCACAAGCCCTATGCATCTGCAGCTGACCAGAGGAAATTATGCATGTCTAGAGGGTTTGTTCTGCCGTGGCCAATTGCTTCAGTGGTAGAGTGTTGGCCCAGTGTGTGGATGTCTGGGGTTCAATTCCCGGTCAGAAGACACAGAAGAAACGCCCATCTGCTTCCCCACCCTTCTCCCTCTTGCTTCTCTTTCTCCCTCTCTCTCTCTCTTCACCTCCCCTCCTGCAGCCAAGGCTCAATTAGAATGAGTTGACCCTGGACGCTAACAATGGCTCTACGGCCTCCACCTCAGGCACTAAAAAATGGCTCCAGTTACAACAGAGCATTCCCCCTAGTGGGCTTGCCAGGTAGATCCCAGTTGGGATGCATGTGGGTGTTTGTCTCTGTCTCCCCTTCTCTCACTAAAAAAAAAAAATTTTTAAATTAAAAAAAAAGAAAAAGTGATCTATTTGAAAGGAAATGTTTGTGAGAGATTTGATTTCTCTTTCTTCGGTTTTCCTCATTGTCCAGCTTTTCCCATTGCAATGTCGGTGGCCAAGGCCAGGCAGGTCCACATTGGATTCGGGCAGACAGTAGAAAAACTGCGGAGCCAGAAAGGGTTGAGCCTTTACCATTTAATAAAGTTTCACATGCAAATCAAAACAGCAATGAGATACCACCTCACACCTGTTAGATTAGCTATTATCAACAAGACAGGTAATAGCAAATGTTGGAGAGGCTGTGGAGAAAAAGGAACCCTCATTCACTGTTGGTGGGAATGTAAGGTAGTACAACCACTATGGAAGAAAGTATGGTGGTTCCTCAAAAAACTGAAAATAGAATACCTTATGACCCAGCAATCCCTCTACTGGATATATACCCCAAAAACTCAGAAACATTGATACGTAAAGACACATGCAGCCCATGTTCCTTGCAGCATTGTTCACCGTGGCCACGACATGGAAACAACCAAAAAGCCCTTCAATAGCCCTTCAAAGACTGGATAAAGAAGATGTGGCACATATACACTATGGAATACTACTCAGCCGTAAGAAATGATGACATCGGATCATTTACAACAAAATGGTGGGATCTTGATAACATTATAAGTGAAATAAGTAAATCAGAAAAAAACAAGAACTGCATTATTCCATACGTAGGTGGGACATAAAAAGGAGACTAAGAGACATTGACAAGAGTGTGGTGGTTATGGGGGGGGGAGGGGGAGGGGGAGGGGCACAAAGAAAACTAGATAGAAGGTGATGGAGGACAATCTGACTTTGGGTAATGGGTATGCGACATAATTGATTGACAAGATAATCTGGACATGTTTTCTTTGAACATATGTACCTTGATTTATTGATGTCACCTCATTAAAATTAATAAAAAAAAAGAATACTGAGAAGCCCCTTGTTGGATTTCTTGGGCCAGTATGTGTAAAGAATAAAACGCACTAGCCCTTTTGACAAAAAAATAAAATAAAAATAAAGTTTCACAATGGTGGACAAGCACACAGGCAGGGGAACCGCCTCCCAAGCAACCAAAGAGTAAAATGGCCCCTCACAGTGGCAGGCAAGCAATCCATGCACATCCGCTATGCCCCATCTCTCTCGAGCACAAGCACCCGTATAGCCTTATATCGGCTGTGCACATGGGCCTCTGCCAGGCGCTTAAGTACTAATCAAGCAAAGTGCTTGCAGCTGGTACACCAGTGAGCAAGCCTAACACAGCTGGCCCACACCTATTCCACCCCCTTTCCTGTCCTCTTAGGCTCCCGATATTCTCTTTTACTTTATGTCACTAAATAAACTCAGAAGCCAGGAAGTACATACCTGGAGAAGTGTTTCTCCAATGTGACTGTGTTTGACTGTCCCCTCCCAATGATTTGTTTATAAATACACATTCCTGGGCCTCCCCATTAGAGACCCCATAAAGGAGGGGTGGATGGGTTCAGGTATCAGCGCTTCAAACACCCTAAGTAATTATAAGGCAAATGCCCCCAACCACAATAGGAGAAAACTTCAGAGAGAAACATCAAAGTCCAGTTTGGGGCTCACCATGTTCCAACACACGACCAACATGGTTAAAACAGCCATCCCGAAGTTGTTGCCTCCTTCTCATTGTGAAAAGAGAGGTTATTTAATGTATTTTACCCTAAAACTCATGACTTGTCACTATATTTGAGCTACCTGAAGACACTACCACATGGGTTTGTGGTTGTGGCCCAGCTGTGTTAGGCTTGCTCGCTGGTGTATCAGCTGCAAGCACTTTCTTTGCTTGATTAGTGCGTGACATGGCAGAGGCCCATTTGCATGGCCTATATAAGGCTATGAGTGCTTGCTCTCCAGAGAGATGGGGGATTGTGGATGTGTGATTGCCTGCCTGCTTGTTGCTGTGAGGGACCATTTTGCTGTTTGTTTGCCTGAGAAATGGTTTCCCCTGCCTGTGTGCTTGTCCGCCATTATGAAACTTTATTAAACGGGTATGGCCCGACACTTTCTGGCTCCACAGTTCCTCTACCATCTGCCCTTAATCCCATGTGGACCTGCCTGGCCTCGGCCACTGGTATTACACTAAGTCACCCCAGGGCAAGCAATTTTTGTGTGAAAGAGAAGATAATGAAATCCACTCTTTGACAAGTTGAGTTTGGATGACTATTTAACCCGGGTAGCTAGGGCGTGAGGGGCCCCGGGCATTTTCTGCATGTGTGTGTACAGAGTCCATCTCCATCTCATCATGTGAGTCCCATCTGCCTGATTACGCATCCACCATAAGCCACGCTTCCTAGGGTCTGTTAATGTCAAACACCATGCACCATCTTGCCCCTGTGGTTCCCTCACACCGTTTATTTACACTGGTTCCATGGTGACCTAGGGTGCTGCCTCATTGGCCTGCCATTGCCCATGTTGTCCTCCTGACCTCCACCACTGTGACCTCTCACAGGTTTTACTGCTTTTCAAGGATGATGGCCACATGAGGTTTGCAGGATATTGTAAGTGATCACTCAATATCTGGTCATGTGGAATTTGCCACTCAGCATTTTATACTGTAAATGTGGAGCAACACGTCTCCCAATCTGGTCTTGTCTTGAATACTTGAGGCCTCCATTGCAGCGTCCCAGAACAGGGTCTCCCTGGCGGGCCACAGCCTGCCTCCATGGGGCCACCAATGAGGGGAGGGTGGGCTGCTCTCCTGGGTCACCAGGCACTGCCCTCCTCACAGAAGCACTGGCAGCCAAATGTTCTTGTTCTTGCCACGTAAAAGGAGAGATATTTTTAAATGGCTTTTTCTAGAACAGAAATAAATGGTAATAGCCTGCTCAGTCCTGCAATTGTTTTCCCCAATCCTCTGAGGCATTTTAAAAAACACATTTCCATTTAACTTTAGCTCACTCTTGAATATTCAACTGATCATTTTCTAAGTGCCAGGGAAAGGAGTGCAAATAAGCCCTATTCCTCATCACCAGCATCAATCAACTTAAAACCCAGCTATTCATGTTCTGCCCACTCTTCCTTTCAGAGGCCGCAGAAGACAATCAGCTCTGAGTGCCACCAGCCGGGGCTCCTGGGGCATTTGGGGCACGTTCCCACTCTCTGACGGTCTGCCACCCTTTAGCCTGAGTTCCAGCCTCTAAACAATAGGGCAGTGATTTTCAACTGGTGTGCCCCAGGATTTTTACAACATGCAATATCTGATTATCTACTCAGGGGCACTGACCTCTTTTCCCTTAGATCATTAAATTAAAAAAGTGACAACAGCTAATACAATAGCCATCCGGTGTGAATGAATGAAAATTACACCTATTTTTTTTGTCAGATCTGTAAAAAATAGATTTTTTTGTTGTGCCTCCAAATTGTAGCAATTAGTTTATGTGCCATTAGATGAAAAATGTTGAAAAGTGCTGCTCTAAGTTAATATGAGTACGAGCTGACCCCACCATCCAGTGCGAGGAGCTGGGCTCCAGCTATGAAAGCCGTGCCCTTGTCAGCTGCTGACTTCTAGCCCCACCACAGTGAATAAATGCTTTGTGTGCAGGCAGTTGCAGACCTCTCCCCTTTCTTTCTTCTTGGCAAGAACTCAGTCCCTTAGGAATTGCACTTAAGTGCTCTATTGGGAAGCATCTCTCCCCTGCTGCCAAGCATCAAAGGACACATATGCAGCCACATGTCAGCTCAGTTGCTTCTTTTGTTTGTTGTAAACCTAAATAAATCACGCCAACTTTTCAGCCAATGGAAACATCCTGTGTCTCAATAGAACTCATCTTCAGTTTCACATGAAGGAAAGTGTGATGAGGACAGGGAACATATTGTGCAAATGCTGTCTCCACAGTGTTGGCATCACTCTGAGAAGAGCAGGACCTGGAAGATCTGCAAACAGGGTCCTGGGTCTCTCACTTCAGAACTCAGGAAATCTGACTCAGGGCTCTGACTGCTAAACACCAGCAGCATTTCCTGAGCCCATGTGTTACTGGGGGCTTCCAGTGTTAGCCTGGCTACTGTGGCTGGGAGTAACCCTCAGCACCTCCACTGAGCCAGCTTTCTTCCCCCTTTGGAACCCAGTGCCCTTGGCTCCATGATGAGTTTTGCTGCACAGCCTTCTTGAACATATTGTTCAAACAACTCTTAGGCTCTTCCTTTGCAAAAGTTCTCCACTAACTATCCTGTAACTTGATTAATTTGTAGGTAATGGACCTCATGGTATTTGGTTTTATGAAATCTTGTTTTATCATTGTTAAAGAGCAAAGCATCTAACTAAAACATGGCCTTTTACATTTGAACATTTTTCCTGGATCCCTGATCTCTGTAAATGGAAGCCTGGAAGTCTTATTGGGATTTCCCCAGAGCAGACTCTCAGAGAAGGAGGCTAGGACCAGTAGTTTATTTGCAAGACAGTGCCAGGGAAGGACCATGGAAATGGGACAGGGAGAACAGGAAGCCAACAAAGGGTGTGTGCAGTGGACTAAATGTGTGTGTCCTCTCCTTAATTCATCTGTGGAAACCCTAATCCCCAGTGTGCTGGTGTTTGGAGGTGGAACTTTTGAGAAGTAATTAGGTCATAAGGGTGGACGCCCCCTGATGGAATTTGTGTTCTTATAAGAAGAGTCATATCAGGGACGATCTCTCTCTTTCTGCCATGTGAAGATACAGAAAGAAGGCATTTGTTTACAAACCAGATAAAAGGCTTTTACCTGGATGACTCAAATTGGTCAGCACCTTGGTCTTGGACTCCCAGCCTCCTGAACTTTGAGTAATAAGTGTCTATTGTTTAAGTACATAGTCTATAATATTTTTGTCACAGTAGCCCCAGCTGACTGAGACAGTATGTTGTTATTAAGCAAGTTGCCATTGATGGCAACTGGTGCTCAAGTCATCTAAGGACTTTGGAGAGACATTCTGAAACATGTGCTTCTCATGAGAGTGAGGGAGCTGGAGTATTTCTCTTCTAGTTCAAGTCAGTGGTTGAAAGTCGCTGGGTGCTGAGGTGTTCATTCTCTAGCTCTTCCAATCATTGGGGCTCTGAGTCCAGAGAAAGTCATCAGGCAGAGAGATGGAGGTGTTGAAGCTGGTGTCTAATGCTCCCACTGCAAGACCTGAGGGAATGGGGCAAACCGACTGAGCTGTCTGCTACATTTCCGTGTAGGTGTCGGTGTAACTGGTCAGTTCTGGGAGAATAAGGACAACAGTGCGTGTGGGGTCTGGAGAGCAAGGGTGAGAGTCATAGGAAGTGAGGTCAAGTGGAACCAGCAGACTGGATCAACAGAGTCTTGTAGGTCACGGAAAGAACTTTGTACTGTTATAAAGTATCCAATTTACAATTCCGTGAGTTGTTTTAGAGGCACCAAGTCCAAATAAGTTTTTGAAGAGTTTTATTAAAGGAGGAAATTTATTAAATATGTCAGCCACATATATCTTACATGGAGCAGCAGTCCCAAATCGTGTGTCTCATTAATATTCTAGGGGCTGGTTATATAGTCTTAATTATATATGGGTCGGGGAAAAGCCTGCCATCACGGCATAAGCTTATAACCTTTGTTTTCACCTATACAGGTTTGGGAAAAGGATGAAGGGAGGAATGGGACACAATTCATTAGCAAGTTTATAACATTTGTCTATAGGATCATAAAAAGGTGTTTCTTCACATTAAAACTTACAAGGTAACACAATAGTAAAAATGTCACTCTACATATTAAAAGATATTCCTTTATTTTCCAGTGTTCACCTGCCATTCCTTTGTTCAGAAGTACATACATTAACTACATGCTTTCAGGATGGGAGAGGTAGTTTCCATGGGGACAAATGCCTGTAAATGGCCCATTAATATAAGAAAAGGTTTAATTTAATCTTTTTCTGCCTGCACCTGGCTAGCTATTCACCCTATTTCCCCACAGGTGTGGTGGAAGGTCAGAGAATCCAAGTCTCCTTCCCTTTTGCATTTACAACACAATGCCATCAGCCATCTTGACTTTATGCTAATTACACAAGTACAAAGATCATTTACAAAATCTTTCTGCACACCTTGCTCAAATTAATAAAATGTTCTTTAAGCTTCCTAAAATATTAATATTAATTCTGTAACCTTTGATACCTTACAACAGTACTCTGTGTGAAGTCACTGCAGGACTCTGAGCAAAGCAGGGGCATGCTCTGATGCACAATTTAAAGGTCCACTTGCATTGAAAATATACCTTAGGGAGCAAGGTTTAAAGCAAGGAGACCACTTAGAAAGTTATCGGACAGCAAAGGTGGCTTGCCCTGAGTATAGCTGGAAAGGTCAGAAAAAAAAGTGGTCCCATTGTGGTTGTGTTCTGAAGGACAATTGCTTCAGAAAATGCATCACAATATGCATGATAAGCTAACCATGGGGAAGGGAAGGATGGACTGGGGGTTATTACAACTGGCTTATTATTAGTAGTAGTAGTATTAGTAGTAGTAGTAGTAGTTTTAGAGAGGAGAGAGAGAGGGAGAGAAAGGGGGAGAGGTAGGAAGCATCAACTCCCACTGGTGCCTTGACCAGGCAAGCCCAGGGTTTCAAACCGGTGACCTCAGAGTTCCAGGTCAATGTTTTATCCACTGCACCAGCACAGGTCAGGCTATTACAATTAGTCTTTAGGAGACATGGTGTTAAGCCCCAAGTCAGCTCTCATTGATTTTTTGTTACATCATTTGGGTCAAATCAATTTATTGCTTTGAACTTCAGTCTTCTCATCTACAAGGCGAAAATGATCACTTCTGCTTCTAAAAGCGCATGGTTCTTTCTTATTAGTAGCTTCACTCAAAGGTGAAACCAACTTCTGAATTCATCTCTGCTACTGAGATTGCCCACGGGAGAGAGCACTGTCCTGTAGCCCTTCTTCACGATTCCTGGTTCTCTCTCATCTCATCTCATACACTCACTGGTGGCTTGGCCTCATTCTGACATAGGTACAGTTAAAATGAAATGTACACTGCTTTGTTGAAAGGTAAAACATCAGCTAGTCATACAAAAACCCACAGTTAGCCTCTAAGACATCACCCTTGGGGAGAGAGTAAAGTATTGGAGAAGAAATGGTGGGAGCACAGCACCAATGCCATGTCTTACAAGGTGGGCAATAGGAGATAGTGCTTGTGTTAGGTGGAACAAGAAACACACCAACAGAAGAAAGGAAATATGGATAAACCCTCCTGGGGGAACAGGAGAGGGAGACAGCTTGTGTAAGTGAACAAAATCCTTGGTAATCCTAGGAATTAACAGTGAAGTCTTAACTTGGAAAATAAAGAAAGCTTGGCTCAAGCTTATAACTCAGAGACGTGTTGGTGGCCACATGAATAACCCAAGGCAGAACAGTTATAGGAGGGGTGAGCCTGCGGCAGAGGGAGGGCAGCCTTGGGCTCTCAGGGACCTAGGAAGAACAGCAGCAGGAGCTACCCCCACAGGACAGCCACAAGGCCGGCTGTGCACGGGCGGCACTGAGCACTCTCCTTACCGGATACTTTTGGGGCAAGTACATTCTGAAATTCAGAATTTTTCTGATTTTAGAACAGAAATAGGGTACCTACAGCATCTATTACCCAAAACGCTTAGCAGAGTATAGAGCTGCACCTCATCAACCGTGGGATAATTATATTCAAAGCAATAAACAAAGAACAACTAGCCTCATGCTGAGTCAGGCCAGATTTTGCCTGAAAACTCTGTTTTCAAACACTTTGGATTTCAAAATTACAGATGAGAAATTGAAGAATATTAGTATCCCCATTTTACAAATTATGACATGGAGATGCAGAGAAGGTATGCAAGTGCCCAAGGTCGTGATCATAGGCAGAGCAGGAATGGGGATTTGAGTCCAGGCTGTTGGATTCAGACCCTAAGCTATGCTTTCAAACAAAACAAAACAAAAATTAAAAAACCAGCCAAATTAACATCTATAAATGATTCATTAAGTGTCTACAAAACATCCCATTGTGTTCACTTCATTAATTATTGAATTCAACATGCATAAAAATTTTAATACACTAAAAAACAATTTACACCCTTTTCACTTTGCAAAACTCCCCTAACAGGTATTATGATTGCTGAGTCACTTGAACATAAATCATTTCAAAAGTAGAATGATAAAAATTATTTTAATTTTTAGAGCCAAAAATTACATTTAATAGAATGTGGATGCATTTTAATATTTTTGACTATGGTACATGTCAAGAATTCCAAAAATAATTGTACCTAAAATCTATAAATGTCTTAAAACTTCTTTTGGAAAAAGTGGAGCAGGGAAATATTACATTTTATAAGTTTTTTATTCTATTTTATTTAAAAATTATGTACTATACTGAGGTTTTTCTTAAATCAAAAAACTCTAACCTTTACATATTCCATGATGACTCAAAGGTGCAACTATGTCAGTGGAATAAATATTTTATTATATATGTATTTTTTTCTTGTTGATTGTTTTTAGAGAGACAGAGAGAGGAAGGGGGGGAGGGGCATTTATTTGTTGTTCCACTTAGTTGTGCAATCATTGGTTGCTTCCAGTGTGTGCCCTGACTGGGGATTGAACCTGCAACCTTGTTGTTTCAGGACAATGCTCTAAGCTAACTGGCCAGGGCATGATATATTTTTGATAGAATATTTTTTAATTGCCTTATTGAATAACTCATACTGAATCTGTGAAAAATGATGGACTTTTTTTTGTCCCAGAAATATCCTGGTCACAGCACTCACAATATGCCTTAGATTAGTCTGGTCACTCACATTTCTTTCTAATTAACCTTAAAGCTTACACCAGCTGGAATACTAAATTCATTCCATAAAAACTGAAAAAAATCAAACTTTTGTTGCCTGATAGACATTTGCTTGAATCCCTTAAAGTAGAACTTGGCTATCACTATCATGGTATAACAGAAACAATGTTAATATTTCCAAGTACCTATGAAATCATCAATTGCATATGGAATTTGTCTCATGTCTCTCAAAACTATCTAACATGAAGGACAAATGTCAAATAAGCAACTTTGTCAGTGGAAACCGTGCATGTGTTTTAGAGTACTTGACAGAGCTCCCATGCTACGACACGGCGTATCCTGAGTAACACTGTGGGTTCAATTTTGTACATAGCAAAATGGATCTGAAATCCATTTTCAGATCGCCTCACTGGACACTTTTTGGGGCAAGTACATTCTGAAATTCAGAATTAATAGATCTGAAATCTATTTTGCTGAAATGAGGCAACTGGCATTCTGAAATACGGAAGTCAAATGTGTCAACTAAGAGGTGAGTAACTTCACACTGGCTTTCCAGACCAGATTTTGCTTAGAATCAAGTGTCCTTCTATTCTGGAAAAAGAGCTGCTGTCTTAGGGCATCTTTATAGGATGCTGCTATGCGTCCCCTTCTACAAGCACCAGCTAAGTGTCTGGGACTAACCTCCATGTCTGAAATGCAGACAGAAAATCCCTGTCTTTCATGGAGCTTTCCTTTTGGCTGGAAAGGGGACAAACAACCATAGTAAATATAACAAATAAAAACCACATTTGAGGTTTTCTGTTAGATGGAGATGGTGTGAAAAGAACATCTTAAAAAGTGGGTCAGAGAGATTAGGAATGGAGAGACCGATGTGGGCTGTAAGTGTTAAAGGAGGAGGACAGTCTTCCGAGTGGCATTGCAGCAGAGGCATGAATGAGGCGAGCCATGTGGGCATTTAAGGGAAGAATGGGCCAGGCAGAGGGACTGGCCAGAGCAAAAGCCCTGAAATCGGAAGTGAGGACATCATGGGGTGAAGGACAATGAGAGGCTGTTAGAATCAGGGATGGAGGGTCCTGGTGGGCTCCGAGGGTTTCTGGAATTTTTTAAGGAGTAGCGGGAGAAGGCTGGAAAGACAGGAGGTAGTAGTCAGAGTCTGGAGTGAATGCCCCAAGCTTCTGTGTGAAGAACTGTCAGCCTTTGGTTACCGCCTCTGTCCACTCATTTGCTTTAGCAGGACCCAGAGTTGTGTTTAGTGCTTGGTCTACATTGCTTAGAGCAGAGCCCAGAGAGATGACCTTCTCTTTGGGGTGAGAACAGCAAGGACCTGCGGCCTGAGGAACAGGAGGCTGGCTGTGGTGGGGCTGGAGGCTCGAAGGAGCACTCAGCTTCTCAAAGACACAAACCTTTTCCCCAAAAAACACTTCACTTGTTACCAAACTGGTTACTAGAGGCTTGACATTTTAGGGTTACCCTCAGCTCCCTTTTCATTTGTTGGCCAAAACAAAGCAAAACAAAACACCAACTCAGGGTGAGCAATAGAAAGGTACAACTGGTATCTACTTTACTGGTCAGGTGAACTTCCGGATAAACAGGGTACTTTCTGTGCACTTCACTTGTCCTTCCTGATTCTGATACAGTGCCTTTAGTTCAATCGCAACTTATTTTCAATAAGTCATCTCCCGAAAAATGCAGGGGGCTCTGCTCCAAGTGAATAAGAGTTAATAGCAATTATTTCATAGTACTGTACTACAATAAATCATCCTTTCAAAGAAAATTTAATTATGGTATCTCTTCATGACTTGACATAGCCTAGGCTTGTCTGTTTACTTGATGTAATGCAACAAGGTCACCCTATTGGACTTCAGAAGTCCTCCTCCTTAATTTCCATCAACATCACACCATGTACCAGTGGGTCTCCGGCTATTGGTTTTGCAAGTTTCTAATATTTTTTAAATTGCTCTACCAGGCTGACCAAATAAATGTCACTATTGCCTGAGATGTGTTAGTCTCCATGGAATCAGGAGGAGAAACAGGGCTGGAGAAGATCTAAATTTCAAGGAACTTAAAATAATGCTGCAGATTTGGCGACAATTTTTATTCTTATTTAAATTCTCTGAGAGACTTTTCACTACTGAAGATTCTGCTTTGTATTTTATTAGGAGAAATTTCTGAATTTCCTGACATGATCTCTAATTGAGATACTGAAATTCTAAAATCAAGAGCTTTGTTCCCCATTACCATGTTACATTGTCCCTTGAACCAGACTTTCTGGCTTTTGATCCTAGAAACAGAAAATGTAAGTTTGTGGGTTGGTGTGTCAGCGCATGGACAGACACTTGGTCAGATGGGCCCAGGACAGAGTCCTGTGAAATAGTCTCTCTCTCTCTCTCTCTCTCTCTCTCTCTCTCTCTTTTCTGACAATCCCATCTGCATTTTCCTTTTAACCTTCAAAAAAGATGTGCAAACTTGAGGATTCTGAATGAATTTTGACTTTCAAATTGTTAAATCTGATCAGCCCAGCACAGAATTGGGGCTTTTCCTTTATCCACAGACCTGCTAAAGCATAAAGGTGATCCTGTAGGCTTCTCTGGGCTAAAGTACCATCCATTTAAAAAGCTGCTTTTTATATAAAAAACAACTCAAAATTACACATTAAATTTGGTTAGAAAACAATTATTTTTTTTATGTGCAGGGTCATTTATTTGGCTTTGTTTATTGATTTGAGAGAGATCGTGACAGGAACATCCATCTGCTCCTATATATGCCCTGACCGGAGATTGAACTGGCAACCTCCACGCTTCAGGATAATGCCCTAACTGAGTTAGGGCGGAATTTTTTTTTTAATTGAAGTGGTTGTATAGGAAAATCACTCATCTGGCCCTGGCCAGGTGGCTCAGTGGATAAAGCGTTGACCTGGCATACTGGAGGCTGTGGATTTGGCCCCCAGTCAGGACACCTATGAGAAGCAATTAATGAGTGCACAACTAGATGGAACTTAAGTGAAACAATGAGTTGATGCTTCTCTGTCTCTCTTTATGTGTGTCTCTCCCAAACCAACTGTAAATTTTTTCAAAAATAGTCATATGTGGCTCAATTGTCTATGTTTTTTAAATAAAAGGAAAGATTAATTAGTATGTTTAAAAACCTTGTTAATTTTCTCTAAGCAATTAGTTCAGAGAGAAGAACTGGTGCTTCAGAGAACAGTAGAAATGATGAAACTGTGTAGCCCAAGCCCTCCTTTCCAGGGAAGCAGCCCAGTGAGACACATCCAAAAGGGCCAGTGTTCAGGAAGAGGCCTGACCCTGCCTCCGTGCTCCAGTGTGATTCCAAACTAAGCTCTCTGCAGGTCAAAGACTGCTCATAGATCCTGTGAGGACACCGGGCCATTAGCATCTCACTCATGCCTAGCGGCCTGTAGTGGGACTCATGTAGCTCTCCTCTAGCACATCAGAAACTCTTTTGAAATCACCATTCTGTTGGGAAAAAAGTACTGCACAGACAAAAAGAATGAAATGAGCAGACCTTCAATCACTGTAGGCTCCCTGGGTTCTCCATCCCCAAACCTGCCACACAAACTCACTCTTGTGGAGCGGCTGTGTCTGTTGCTGCCCGGTGGCAAACTCCCCCCTTGACCTCCATGGTGCATAGTCTTGTACCTCATAAAACAAAAACATTTATTTATTTTTTTATAAATCACAAATCTCATTTTGAACCAAACAATTCCAACTACTCTAAGATTCTTGACATTGTCCTTGAATGGTTGTTGGAGTGTTTCTGCTTCGCCCACACTTCAGGTCTGCCTTCCAGTTAGTTTTCAATTTCATCTGGCTTCCTCACCAAAGGCAGCTGCCCGCAGGACAGGTGCTGTTTAACACACTTGACAGAGTGCCCACATAAGCAGGGTAACTTGGTCCCTTCGAGACGTCGAGAGCATATTTTACCCAAGTGTCTGTTCTAGAGGATGCTCTGCTGGTCTTGATGCTCACTTTGGGGTTGTCTTAAAAACAATCATTTGCTTCCAGGCTCTTACAGTCTTGGTAGACATGTCTGAGTAGCTTTATCTGACAGCATTTTCATGAAGATGCAGGTAGAGCTAACATTCCCGGCCCTCCCCACCCCACTTTTTCATCCTATCTTGACCCTAAAAATAGAAAAAGAAGTGGAAATTTGGCAATTATCCAACTAATTTGATTCATATAGAGAGGCCATCTGAATAACTTAGATGGCCAAGTGGATTTTTTTAGACACTCCACATTGCTAGACGTATACATTCATCAAATTAAATGGAAAAATGCCATGACTCCATTGGATGTTGTACTGTACAGTTACAGCCCAAAATATGGGCTAGACCCTGGATGGCTTCAGGTCTGTGGCAAGGATTGAATGAGAACTTCAATTTTTGATCCATGCTTAAAATTAGCTGATCATTTTATTTTTCCCAGAGGTTTTCAAAGTGAGTCTGAGTTGTGAAATTTTTTCTACAAAGGAAATTTTCAGGAAGTCTGGGAGGTAAAGATGGCTGCTCTGGTTGGCCACACAAAGCACTTTCCCTACCCTTAAAGTGCATTTGGAAATACACTGGCTTACAGAAAATTTATCATTGATGAAATCCAGTTATGCTATTTTTGAGGGTCAGGGAAAAGAAGAAAGGAAATAGATGGCACACTCAAATTAGGAGACTCTGAGGAGGTTTTGCTCACAAAAGTGTGGCACAGTGTGGGGAACCAGGTGGAAGGAGGACCAGGGAATAAATACTCTGATTCCTCTCTTCCTCCCTTCTTCCAGTCTCCTGCTGGGCCCCCCATTGGACAGCCAACCAGACTCCAGAGGGCAAGGAAACTCACAAATACACTTCAAAAAGAGCAGCTTTGTGGGGAGAGAGCAGGGCAAGTGTGGAGATGGACCCGGAGCAACAGACAGAAATTTTCTGTCAGCCTTGTCTTCACTACATCTGCTCTTCCTCTCCAGTCCCTTGCTGCAGCCTTGTGATGTAGGCTATCACTACTGAATTGTTTTAGGGCTTCTTAACAGGCTTTCGCACGTCAGTCTTTCTATCATACCACTGTGAAACTAATTTTCCTAAAACACATGGAAGGTCAAGGTTGGAAAGCTCCTTATGCTGGTCTAGATGATCTCAGTTATATGCTTGAACCCTGCTGGACCATTCCCACAAATGATGGCAAAGCCAATGCATAGGGACCTCTTTACTCTGCATGGAGACTATTTCAGCTTGGTGAAACTTGACAGTTTGATAGGTCTCCTGATGCTGTACTAAAATCTACTTCTCAGAAACCTCCACCCTCAACTCTTAGTTACAGGAATGCAGAGAGAATTGCTTCTCTTTTCTACACGAGGCCATTTCCTCCTGCATTCCAATACCCAGCTATCCAGCTATCTGGATGCCTTCTACCTGCCCAGCTGCTGGACCAGCCCCCAGGTGCCTCTCTGCAGTAGCCCTGCATGCTGCAACCAGACCAGCTGATTGTTCATAACTTTGACTTAATGTTCTTGGCACACGAAGAGCCTTCAACAGGTACTCATGAACAAATGAACACATCCTCCATGTGAACTCCCCTCTGCGGTATCCTCCTATTTCAATTATTTAAGCTAAGTAATGTGCAATTGCCACGTGAGGCTCCTGCTATTTTACCAAAGACCAAGATTGTTATCCTGAGTGTTATTCTGGACTCTAGTGAATTTTTTCTTTAAATTTGAAGTCAAATAGCAGAATCTTAGAAAGATTAAGGGTGTATCAGTTGGCTTAGGCTGCCATAATCCAATGCTGCAGATTGGGTGGCTTAAACAATGGAAATGTACTTTCTCACAGTCCTGGAGGCTAGCAGTCCAAGACCAAGGAGTTGTCTGGGCCAGTGTCTCCTGAGACCTCTCTTCTTGGCTTGCAGATGGCCACCTTCATGCTGTGCCTTCCCATGGGCTTTCTCTCTATGTGTGCATGTTTGTTGTCAAATTTCATTTTCTTATAAGGATGCTAGCTATATTGGTCATTGAAATTGACTCATCACTGGGTTGGTCCCAGATTTCTCTTGGAAATAATTATAGGAGGGAATTATCTGGGGGAGGCTTAATCCCAGGTCTACTCATGAGGCTGCCACACAGCTTTGCGCAACACTAGCAAATACCAGCATTACCTGGAAACAAATGTGACAGCATGATCACCTTCGCCACCAATGAGATACTGAAAATGTTCAGACCAAACTTTTAGCAGGTGACATAGTTGATAGGAAATTCTCAGTGTATCTGTAACTGTGATTCTAGGCCATTTACCATTGTGGTTTCGGTGGTGTTCTCTTGTATAAGACAGTCAATTACAGAACTATAACCTCCCATGTTGCATTCTGGTCAAACAGGAACCAAAACGAAAAGGCAATATTAATATAAATAATAAGGCAATATGTCCCAGAAAACACATTCCTGTTTACTGGGGTATGAATTAATGCTTTGAAGGTTAGTGTTTTAGAACATTTTATTGTATGTAATCAAGGTTTATACAGAGATCCAAGTCTGGGGTCACAGAGATCTTCTTAGCTAATTTGTAGACACTATGTAGCCTTGGTATTCTTGAAGCAACTCTGCCAGGTAGAGTTTTGTTATCTATATCCTGCAGGTGAAGAAACTGAAGTTCCTGACAGTTCATTTCTCCAAGTCCATACTGCTGGCGATTAGCAGAGCTGTGACTCCAGCCCAGATTTGTCTTAATTCAAAACCAATTCTCTTCCCACCCTTCATCCAGCTCTACTGGTTCTACAGAAATTAGGGAAAATTAGTATTCCATATTCCATGGCCCATTGGCTCTCAAAGGTAACCTATGGAGCAGCAGCGTTGGCATCACCTGGGAAACATCAAGAAATATAAATTCTCAGGCCCACCTCAAGTTTTGATTCAGACATTCTTGGTGGTGGTCGTGGTGGTAGTGGGATGACCAAGCAATCTGTTCTTGAATAAGCTGCCTGCCCCCAGGGAATTCCAATGCTCCCTCGAGAGTGAGAGCCCATAGACAGAAGGTTCCTTCCAATGCAGAGCAGTGGATTGTCTGTTATTTCACTTCATCCAGGTAACAGAACACCCGGTGCATGAAAATGGCAAGGATTACAAATGGATAGTGAAATTCAAATATAGGTCTGGGAGTATTTTACCACAAAGAATTTTAACTTGTTTAAGATTGCATGGTGAGCCTGACCAGGCAGTGACACAAGTGGATAGAGTCAGCCTGGGATGCAGAGGTTCAAAACCCCGAGGTCACCAGCTTGAGCACGGGCTTATTTGGCTTGAGCATGGGCTCACTGGCTTGAGCGTGGGGTCGTTGATTTGAGTGTGGGATCATAGATATGACTTCATGGTCACTGGCTTGAGCCCAAGGTTGCTGGCTTGAACAAGGGGTCACTGGCTCGGCTCTAGCTCTATGATCAAGGTACTTATGAGAAAGCAATCAATGAATAATGAAGGTGCCGCAATGAAGAATTGATGCTTCTCATCTCTCTCCCTTCCTGTCTGTCTGTCCCTCTCTGTCTCTCTCTGTGTGTCTCTCTTGCTAAAAAAACAAAACAAAAAAATTGCATGGTGAGTTTTACATGTGTAAGAGGGTTGACTCTGATCTAACTTTTAATTTAGCCAATTACCCTCTTTTCCCTTCCACACCCCCCACTGTCCTTTCCTGGAGTACATTACTCAGGCATCTGGCATTTACTGAGTGAAGACTACCTTCCAACTCAGAGGAATGTCAATTTCATCAGCAAACACTACCCTGCCAGCTACTGTGCTCAGGCAAACTGGAATTTTTGTCCAGAGATTTCGGTTCTGTCTATGCACTGAGTTCTAGGTGGATTCCTAGCAAAGAAGATGATTCACAGGAATTGACAACATAGCCATTGGATTTTCACTATTTGTTGACATTCTCTTGAGCACCACAAACAATAAGATGGAGTTCAGATGTTTAAACAAGACTCAAAGGCAATTTTTAGTCAGTCAGATGTCAACAATGGTAAAACAGATGAATATGGGGACTTGACATTTCATTGAAAAATGCACTGAAATTTAACACCTCCCAACCTCAGTAGGGGGCTGCAATACCCTGACACACCTCTATTAAGGATCCAAGGTATTAACTTGCTTATGTTGATTGAGCCAAAGTGGCAGAACATGAGTTGGTGAGATGGTTGGCAGAGTATCGATAATGAAATTTGAAGGAAATTGTTTTCTGGAGTTATTCACAAACAGCTGGGGATTCCTAGGGGAGATGAGAGGAAGCTGGGAGACAGTAGCAGTCCTGCTGCTAATCTAGCTTCCAGGAATACTTTGTTTCATTTCATGTCAGGTTTTGACAGTGTCACTGGAGCATCATAATCACACAGGAAGAGTGTAAATAGCAATGAGGGAGTCACAGTTAATTAAGACCTGCTAGGTCAACAGGACTGACTCAGCAGGAGCCACTCTGTGTGTATGTAGGAAATGAGAGCCCTTTGATAGGGACGTTCACACCCTACATGAGTAGGACTAGACAGACACTTGCAGAAAGGTAATGTGGTATGGTGGCTATAGGCCTGGACAGCCTGGGTTCAAAGCCAGCCTCTCTCGGTTACTGCCTGTGACCTGAAGGATGTTTGCCTCCCCTTTCAGTGACACATTTCTCACTGGAAGAGGGGATGATAGTCACAGTGCTGCCTCATAGGGCTGTGTTTAAATATACATCACATGCCTAGACCCAGGCTGGCCCTCTATCACCGTCAGCTATTATTATACAAATATTCAGCTGTATCATTTGAGAACCAGGCTAAGTGTTAAGACATCTTTGATATTGACAAAATCTTTACAAGCCACCTCAGTGTGTGGATTTATTAGATCAATAATACCTCAAATGTTATAATATTCCAGTGAAAAGAAGAAGGAAAATTAATATTTGCTGAGAACAGAGCAATGCAGGTACATGTGTGTTCCAAACTTTTAAATTCCTAAAGAAACAGAAACGTCAAATATTAAGAAATCTGTCTGGGTTCACAGAGGCAAGACTTTGAAGCCAGGATGCCAGCCTTCCTACTCAATGCCACAGCCTCCTCATGCTAGACACCTCCAAGTTCTGGCACATTTCCTTACAATGTTTTCATACCCACCTTCCCCTTGCCCTATCCCAGGTCCACCAGTTACCTGATATATAAACGAACTAGAGCTCAGAACCCTTTCCACCATGTGCCCAAAAGCAAATACATCAATGACCTCTTAGGTTTGACTTGGAACTGAGCTTCTTATCTAAATGTCCCAGTGCAGGCATAGTTTTTACTTGGCAGAAAATTTACTTCTATCACTTTGGATTAACTTGTGAACTGGCTCATTCCAAAGGCAATGAGCATGTAAGTAAAGATTGGATGACAATCACAGCAGTACTTTTATGATAAAGCATCACTAGCAGTTGCATGCAAACTAAAAAAGGCAACATTCATGTCTTATATTTATAGCCAATTTTTTTGAAGTGAATTTTAAGAAAAAAAATGGACTTCCAAAATTTAAAAGTTGTTCAAACAGTATAACACGACTATAGAATTTCTCAAAAACTTAACCCTAGCACAGCTCTTATCATTTTGGGATAGTTGCCTCCTTGAGTCTTTAGTAATTCAATCAACAAACATAATAAGAACAGGGAGATAGGACTCAGCATTAGGGGCAGCCTGAGCAGTGGAATCAAAGGTACAGAGTGTGGGGCTATTTAGAGGAAGATAGGTCTGGATGAGCTGCAGAGTTTGTGATGGGGACAGGGGCAGAAATCGAGCTAAAGAGGTAGCTCAGAGCTCACTGTCCACTCTGCCAGCCTATTTAATGCACCAAGGTCAGAGACATATTGCCCAGTACCTTCAGATTTTTCAGGGCCTCTGAATCCTGAAAGAAAATTATTAGCTCCAAAAAAGGGGGGAAACTTCAATGAAAGTGAATAAGATCATTCTAAGACTTAGAATCTAAGTAGTCAATAGCAACTCAACTCAATCTTCAACAGGTCAATATCCATATTTACTTTTATTCACAATGCAGTATGGCCCTATGTTCCATGCTGCAGATGCCTGCATGCCCCTGTCTACTCAGCACAATACTGGATGTCTAGTAGGTGGATCAAATTCACATGTCCACCACAGTTGGTAGCAATTACATCCTTCTAGTTCTCACGACCGAAGACTTGGAGTTATCCTTGCTTTTTTTCTCCCACTCACAGATGTCATTAGGAAATTCAGTAGCACTACCCTTTAAAAGATATTTGGGATCTGATTATATCTTACCACCCTGGTGTGAGCCACTCTCATCTGTCACCTGCATGACTGATAGGGTCCCATAATTGGTCTCCTTGTTTCTACCATTGCCTCCTCATTCCATTCTTAGCCCGGGAGAGAAACTCTTCTGGAACTCAAATCAGAGCATGCCCTTCCCTACTCAAACACTGCGGTGCTGCCCCTCTCACTCAGCTCAGAGTCAGGATCCTTACAAGGCCTGCATTCTCTGGCCCCCTCTCTCACTGCATCCCCTCACCCAATCTGGTCCATCACAGCCGCCACTGTGGGCCTTCAATGTGGCACGTGTAATCCCAGCTCACAGCATCTGCTGCAGCTGTTCCCTCTGTTTGAAGTGTTTTGTCCCAAATATTCACTTGGTGAACTCCATCCTTTCCTCTAAGTCTTTGTTCAGATCTCTCCTTCTCCTTGAGTTCCGGTTCTGGGCATCCTATTTCACACTGCTTCCTGCCCCATCTCACAGCCAACTGCCCTTGCAGTGTTCTGTTTCCCTTCCCCCTACCCCCACGCCCCCAGCACTGACCACCTTCTAATACACTGTAAAGTTTAGTGACTTATATTTATGGTTGGTCTCCACTGACTAGAACACAGCTCTGCAAGACCAAGGTTCTTTGTTCTGTTCAGAGGAGTAGGCCATGCTTATAGAACTATTCCTGGATAGTGATTAACACTCAGTAAGTATTTCTAAAATCAACAATGAATGACTTAATCTGGCAAAAGTGTAGGTGATTTCCTGGAGAAGTATAAGGAGTATACAGATAGGGATAGCCCACTGAAATTCAGGACTGTACTGAAAAGACAATATCTGGGCTGAGATACAAGGGCCCGAATAAAACATGTCACAGCAAAAGTAATGTAGATCTAGTTTGAATCTTCCTTTTTCCACTTAAAAAACATATCAGTCTTCTTGTTACTCAATGCAGTTTTCATAATAGCATTTAAAATAATGGCGTTATTCCAGTGAGTGGTTACAGAATAACTCTCTTACTTTTGTTGGGCACCTTGATTCTAATTTTTCACTATTATTAATGATATTGCTATAAATATCTTTGTGTGCATAGCCTTTGCTGTACTTTGTATTATTTCATTAGAATAGATTGACAAAGGCTAGCAAAATAGCATTCTAGATTCTCCAAAGAGCTGTGCCTAGTTTCATCATCTAATATTGTAGGAACGTACACATTTTACCATTATATTGGCAACATTGCCAATTAATATGGGAAAATATTGGCTTGTTATTTTCAATATATATTTCCTTTTCTGTATAATTCTTTTATTATAATTTTATTTTTTTAATGGGGCGACATCAAGAAATCAGGATACATATATTCAAAGATCAACAAGTCCAGGTTATCTTGTCTTTCAATTATGTTGCATACCCATCACCCAAAGTCAGATTGTCCTCTGTCACCTTCTATCTAGTTTTCTTTGTGCCCCTCCCCCTCCCCCTTTCCCTCTCCCTTTCCCCTCTCCCCCCGTAACCACCACACTCTTATCAATATCTCTTAGTTTCACTTTTATGTCCCACCTACGTATGGAATAATGCAGTTCCTGTTTTTTTCTGATTTACTTATTTCACTTCGTATAATGTTATCAAGACCCCACCATTTTGCTGTAAATGATCCAATGTCATCATTTCTTATGGCTGAGTAGTATTCCATAGTATATATGTGCCACATCTTCTTTATCCAGTCATCTATTGACGGGCTTTTTGGTTGTTTCCACGTCCTGGCCACTGTGAACAATGCTGCAATAAACATGATGCTGCATGTGTCTTTACATATCAATGTTTCTGAGTTTTGGGGGTATATACCCAGTAGAGGGATTGCTGGGTCATAAGGTAGTTTTATTTTCAGTTTTTTGAGGAACCACCATACTTTCTTCCATAATGGTTGTACTACTTACTTTACATTCCCACCAACAGTGTATGAGGGTTCCTTTTTCTCCACAGCCTCTCCAACATTTGCTATTACCTGTCTTGCTAATAACAGCTAATCGAACAGATGTGAGGTGGTATCTCATTGCAGTTTTGATTTGCATTTCTCTAATAGCTAAAGAAGATGAGCATCTTTTCATATATTTGTTGACCATTTGTATTTCTTCCTGGGAGAAGTGTCTGTTCATATCCTCTTCCCATTTTTTTATTGGATTGTTTGTTTGTTTGTTGTTGAGTTTTATGAGTTCTTTGTATATTTTGGATATTAGGCCCTTATCTGAGCTGTTGTTTGAAAATATCATTTCCCATTTAGTTGGCTTTCTGTTTATTTTGTTATCAGTTTCTTTTGCTGAGCAAAAACTTCTTAGTCTGATGTAGTCCCATTCATTAATTTTTGCTTTCACTTCTCTTGCCTGTGGAGTCAAATTCATAAAATGCTCTTTAAAACCCAGGTCCATGAGTTGAGTACCTATGTCTTCTTCTATGTACTTAATTGTTTCAGGTCTTATGTTTAGATCTTTGATCCATTTTGAGTTAATTTTTGTACAGGGGGACAAACTGTAGTCCAGTTTCATTCTTTTGCATGTGGCTTTCCAGTTTTCCCAGCACCATTTATTGAAGAGGCTTTCTTTTCTCCATTGTGTGTTCTTGGCCCCTTTATCAAAAATTATTTGACTATATATATGTGCTTTTATTTCTGGACTTTCTATTCTGTTCCATTGGTCTGAGTGTCTATTTTTCTGCCAATACCATGCTGTTTTGATTGTAGTGGCCCTATAATAGAGTTTGAAGTCAGGTATTGTAATGCCCCCAGCTTCATTCTTTTTCTTTAGGATTGCTTTGGCTATTCGGGGTTTTTTATAGTTCCATATAAATCTGATGATTTTTTGCTCTATTTCTTTAAAAAATGTCATTGGAAGTTTGATGGTAATTGCATTAAATTTGTATATTGCTTTGGGTAATATAGCCATCTTAATTATATTTATTCTTCCTAGCCAAGAACAAGGTATATTCTTCCATCTCATTATATCTTTTTCAATTTCCCTTAACAATGGTTTATAGTTTTCATTATATAAGTCCTTTACATTCTTTGTTATGTTTATTCCTAAGTATTTTATTTTTTTTTTGTTGCAATCGTGAAGGGGATTATTCTTTTGAGTTCGTTCTCAATTGTTTCATTGTTGGCATATAGAAAGGCTATTGACTTCTGTATGTTAATTTTCTATCCTGCGACCTTACGGTATTGGCTTATTGTTTCTAGTAGTCTTTTTGTGGATTCTTTGGGGTTTTCGATGTATAGGATCATATCATCTGCAAAAAGTGATACCTTTACTTCTTCTTTTCTGATATGGATGCCTTTTATTTCTTTGTCTTGTCTGATTGCTCTGGCTAGAACCTCTAGTACCACATTAAATAAGAGTGGAGACAGTGGACAACCCTGTCTTGTTCCTGATTTAAGGGGGAAAGCCTTCAGTTTAGTGCCATTTAATATGATGTTAGCTGATGGTTTATCATAGATGGCCTTTATCATGTTGAGATATTTTCCTTCTATACCCATTTTGTTGAGAGTCTTAAACATAAAATTGTGTTGTATTTTATCGAAAGCCTTTTCTGCGTCTATTGATAAGATCATGTGGTTTTTGTTCTTTGTTTTGTTGATATGGTGTATTACGTTAACCATTTTACGTATGTTGAACCATCCTTGAGATTCTGGGATGAATCCCACTTGATCATGATGTATTATTTTTTTAATATGTTGTTGTATTCGATTTGCTAGTATTTTGTTTAGTATTTTAGCATCTGTATTCGTTAGAGATATTGGTCTGTAGTTTTCTTTTTTTGTGCAGTCCTTGCCTGGTTTTGATATGAGGGTTATGTTGGCCTCATAAAATGTGTTTGGAAGTATTGCTTCTTCTTCAATTATTTGGAAGACTTTCAATAGAATAGGAACGAAGTCTTCTTTGAATGTTTGATAAAATTCACTGGTATAGCCGTCAGTGCCTGGACTTTTATTTTTGGGGAGGCTTTTAATGGTTTTTTCCATTTCTTCTCTACTAATAGGTCTGTTTAGGCTTTCTGCTTCTTCTTGACTCAGTCTAGGAAGGTTATATTGTTCTAGGAATTTATCCATTTCTTCTAGATTGTTGAATTTAGTGGCATAAAGTTTTTCATAGTATTCTACAATAATTCTTTGTATATCTACGGTGTCCGTGGTGATTTCTCCTCTTTCATTTTGGATTTTGTTTATATGAGTTCTTTCTCTTTTTTCCTTGGTAAGTCTTGCCAAGGGTTTGTCAATTTTGTTGATCTTTTCAAAGAACCAGCTCTTTGTTCTATTAATTTTTTCTAAAGTTTAACTGTTCTCTATTTCATTTATTTCTGCTCTGATTTTTATTATCTCTATTTTTCAGCTGGTTTTGGGTTGTCTTTGTTCTTCTTTTTCTAGTTCCTTAAGGTGTGAAGTTAAGTGGTTCATTGGGCTCTCTCTTGTTTGTTCATATATGCCTAAAGTGATATGAACTTCCCTCTTATCACTGCTTTTGCTGCATCCCATAGATTCTGATATGTCATATTGTCATTTTCATTAGTCTGTATATATCTTTTGATCTCTGCACTTATTTCTTCTTTGACCCATTCATTTTTTAAAAGTATGTTACTTAGTTTCCACATTTTTGTGGGATTTTTTTCCTCCTTTTTGCAATTGAATTCTAGTTTCAAGGCTTTATGATCAGAAAATATGCTTGGTACAACTTTGATTTTTCTGAATTTGCTGATGTTGTTTTTGTGGCCCAACATATGGTCAATTCTTGAGAATGATCCATGTACACTGGAGAAAAATGTATACTCAGTCACTTTGGGATGAAATGTCCTGTAGATGTCTATCATAGCCAGGTGCTCTAGTGTTTTGTTTAAGGCCACTATATCTTTGTTGATTCTCTGTTTAGATGACAAATCTAGAGCCGTCAGCGGTGTATTGAGGTCTCCAAGTATGATTGTATTTTTGTCAGTTTTTGGTTTAAGGTCAATAAGTAGCTGTCTTATATATTTTGGTGCTCCTTGGTTTGGTGCATATATATTAAGAATTGTTATGTCTTCTTGATTCAGTGTCCCCTTAGCCATTATGAAATGGCCATTTTTGTCTCTGAGTACTTTTGTTGTCTTGTAGTCAGCATTATCAGATATGAGTATTGCTACGCCTGCTTTTTTTTGGATGTTATTTGCTTGGAGTATTGTTTTCCAGCCTTTCACTTTGAATTTGTTTTTATCCTTGTTACTTAGATGAGTTTCCTGTAGGCAGCATACAGTTGGATTTTCTTTTTTAATCCATTCTGCTACTCTGTGTCTTTTTATTGGTGAGTTTAATCCGTTTACATTTAGTGTAATTATTGACACTTGTGAGTTCCCTATTGTCATTTCATAGATTGCTTTCTGTTAGTTTTGTGTCTTGTTTGATCCTTCTCTTTCGTTTTTCTATCTTTTGTTTTTATTTGGTTGTATTCCATACATCTTTCCTCTGTTGCTCTCTTTTTTATCTCATGTGCTTCTGTGGTGTTTTTTTCAATGGTGGTTACCTTTAAGTAATGAAAAGGGTTCCTACCCTGTTCATTGTAGAGCACTATTTTGTGAGTACTTTTGCACTCCATCGTCCTTTGCTACTGTTAATCTCCATCCTCTCCCCCCTTTTTTTTGTTGTTGTCGCAGTTTAAATTTGGTTTTATTGTGTTCTTCTTGGAGCTTTTACTTGTGGCTTTATTTTTTTTTTGTTCTTTTTATCTGATTGGAGAACTCCCTTTAGTAATTCCTGGAGTGGGGGTTTTCTGATGATAAATTCCCTCATCTTTTCTGTATCTGTGAATGTTTTTATTTCTCCTTCATATTTGAAGGATAGCTTTGATGGGTATAGAATTCCTGGCTGAAAGTTCCTCTCTTTCAGGACTTTAAATATTGGGGTCCACTCTCTTCTAGCTTGTAGAGTTTCTGCTGAGAAATCTGATGATAATCTAATGGGCCTTCCTTTATATGTTGTATTCTTCTTTTCCCTGGCTGCGTTGAGAATTTTTTCTTTGCCATTGGTTTGTGCCAATTTCATTATGATGTGCCTTGGAGTAGGTTTGTTGGGGTTAAGAAAACTCGGAGTTCTGTTTGCTTCATGAATTTGAGGCTTTAGTTCTTTCCACAGGCTTGGGAATTTCTCATCTATTATTTGTTTGAGTATGTTTTCCATTCCATTTTCTCTCTTTTCTTCCTCTGATATACCTATTATTCTTTTGTTATTCTTTCTGATGGAGTCAGATAATTCTTGTAGGGCTATCTCATTTTTTTTAATTTTTGAGTCTCTTTCTTCTTCTCTCTGTTGTGCCTCAAGTTGCTTGTCTTCTATTTCACTAATCCTCTCTTCTATCTGGCCTGTTCTATTAGCTAAGCTTGTTACCTTGTTTTTCAGCTCGTGAATTGAGTTTTTCATCTCTGTTTGATTTGTTTTTATAGTTTCAATTTCCTTGGACATATATTCTTTGTGTTCATTGAGTTGTTTTCTGAGCTCCCTAAATTGCCTTTCTGTGTTTTCTTGTATATCTCTGAGGATTTTTAGAATTTCTATCTTGAATTCTCTGTCATTTAGCTCCAAGGTTTCCAATATATTAAATTTTTTCTCCATAGATTTTTCCTCATCTATCTGTTTCCTCTCTTTCTTTTGTATCCATGATATTCGATTTTCTCTTCCTTAATGGCATCTGAGGGTGGTTTTGTTGATAGTATTAATGAGATTTAATAAAGAATAAAAAGTTAAAAAAATTAAAAATTGAAAAAAGTTGTGTTTTTTTAAAATTAATAATGACATAAAGAAAAATAAAATAAAATAAATATTAAAAAAAGGAAATTATTCCCCCCCTCCTTTTTTCCTCTCCTCTCCTCTCCTCTCCTCTCTTTCTTGAGAAAATCTTGTGGTGAACTGTGAATTATATTGTATTTAATAGAACAAATATTGCCTGTAATGGAGGGCCTGAATTGGGGAAAAGTAATAAAGGGGCAAAAAAAAGAAAAAAAAAAAGAAAAGAAAAAAGAAGGGGGTATGGACCCACAAAAAGCAAATAATGAAAAAATTTTTATCAAGAATAAAATGATTTACGTTTTGGTGTTGGTTGACTAAGAGTTACGATGAGAGGAATAAGAGGGAAACAGGAAAATGGGGGGACAAATTAAAAAATTACTATTGTATTTAGTGGAACAAGAGCTTGATAAAATGGAGAGCCAGGGATGGGAGCACTGCTAGTGAGTTAAAAAGGTGAAGTAAAAAACCCCCAAAATGCCACAAACATAAGTTTGAGTCCCAGATAAGATAATTTGTTTGTTATTGAAGTTTGAATGAGAGGAGATGTAAAGGAGAAAGGAAGAAACTAATATAGAGGGAGAAAAGAAAGAGAGAGAGAGAGAAAAAAGAGGGAACCACTAAAAGAAGAAAAAATAAAAAAGAGGAGAGAGAGAGAGAGAGTTAAGGGTTTTGGAGTGCAACCCTCATAGAGAGAAAGGAAGAGGAAAGAACGGATAATGGGTGATGTAACACTTATGGGTAGTGTAGTTCAAGGAGAGGAGAGAGTAAGACCGGTGGAGAGTTAAACAACCAAATTGGAGGAGGAATTAAAAATCAAGGATGAAGTTAAGAGAAACAAACGAACAAATATAATAAAATGGGATAGGTTATAAAGTCTGCGGATTATTCTTAATTTTGAGAGGTTATCTTCTTGCTTTTTCTTTTCTCTCCCTCTTCCTGGTCAGTGACTCTGTACCCTGGGTTCTGCCCCTTTGGCATGCTCAGGTAGAGGTTTGCAGTTGATAAGTCTCTATGGCAATGTCATGTATTGTGCTTCAGTCTCGTTGGCAGTCGAGGCTCATTAGCATTTATAGGCTCCGACAGTGAGAGAGTCCATGTTCCTGGAGCCTCTCTCCTAGTCTTTCCTTCCTCAATTAGTAGCCTGATAATCCAGCTATGGGGTTGCTGCTGCCTCTGTCTGGATAGTAAGAGGCTCAAAGGGCTGGCAACTCCCCACTCTATTCCCACTCAGCGCAGAGCTCTGGGTAAGGCTCAGTCAGTCAGAGCCGCTAGCATAATCAGGCGGGGCTTCCGCCCACTCAAAGACCTCTGGCTCTGCCACTTTGTCCGGTAACACGGGTGGGCACCCACTTCCGGGGCGCTTGTAGGAAACTCTCGCTCACTATCTGCGCGCGAAGACCAGGATGTCAGGCCGGAAGTCTCGCCCTCTGAGTGAAACCCCCCGCCTGCACTGAAAAGTTCCAGTGTTGGAATTGGCTCTCGCTCCGTCCCCATGTGCGGCTTTTTCAAGGTGCTGGGGCGGCCTGAGACTCCACCCTTGGCCCACACAAAGGCCCCCGACTCTGCCCCTCCGTGGGACAACACAGGCTCCCACTTCCGAGGTGCTGGGAGTAGTCTCCTGCCCACTCTCCGTGCGCGCAGACCAGGATGTCAGGCCAGAAATCTTGCCCTCTGAGTGAAACCCCCACCCGCACTGAAAAGTTCCAGCGTTGGAATTAGCTCTAGCTCCCTTCCCGTGCGCGGCTCCCTCAGGGCGCTGGGTCAGCCCGAGGTTCTGCTTTTGGCCCACACAAAGGCTCCTGACTCTGCCCTTCTGTGGGATAACACGGGCAGGCACTGCCGAGGCACTCGGAGGAATCTCTCGCTCACTATCTGCATGTGCAGACCAGGATATCAGACCAGCGGCCTCACCCTCTGAGTGAAACCCCCACCTGTACTGAACAGTTCCAGTGTTGGAATTAGTTCTCACTCCCTCCCCGTGTGCGGCTCTCCCAGGGCGCTGGGGTGGCCCGGAGGCTTTTGGCCCACACAAAGGCCTCTGACTCTGCCTCTCTGTGGGGTAACACAGGCGCACCCTCCCGGGGCTTTGGAAGGAATCTCTCACCCACTATCTGCACGCGCCGACCAGGAGATCGGGTAAAATGGCTTCCCCGCTTGTCTTTCTTTGTCTGGGTTTGGCTCGAGTGTTAGCTGTATTGCCCGGGTTGTCACAGGAACAGTTTTTCCTCGGCTTGGATCTCCGTGCCACAGCCTGGTTCGGCCGTTTGTGCCGCGGCCTGGATCTATTCACCCCCTTTGCCCGCCTTAGTTTTTATATTCTCAGTTTCCAGTGAAAGTCGCCCTGTTTAGGTTAGTGAGGAAGGCAGAGCATTTCTTACTCCCTATTTCCTTCAGGGTTTGGTTATATATTTAGCCAATTTTTCGCTCGATCATACCTTTGGGTGTATTGCGAAACATCTGGAGGCTCCAAGGATAGGTTTTTCTGTTTCTGGTTGAAGATCTTGTTGAGTTTTGGGGGAGATTTATCGGTATCGCTTCCTACCCCAACATTACTCTGACGTCATCTGACCCTGTATAATTTTTATGGGCATCCTTTCTTCACTTCTTCAGTTGAAGCTTATAATTTTTGTTTTATAGATTTGCTGCTGGGAACAATTTGTTGAAAGGTTCAGAAAACCTTGCTATATAGTCTGGCATGGCCAGCACGCTGGGACTGAGATGGCCAAAGCTTTGAAGGCACCTGTCTGTGTCCTGAGATGAACTAAGTAACAGTTTTGAAAGTGTAATTCTTTGGGCTTTCTCCACGGTTTTGTTTCTAGTCTAGACACATGACTTTCAGTATCTCAAAATCACTCCTTTAAAAAGACTCCAATTCATCTTGCTGCCATAGGGCGGGACAATAATTAAACTCTCTCAGAGAAATACCATCTCTTTTCTTTTTAAAGTGCTTCAGAGAAGAATAGTTTGTGAGAATGTTACTGACTGGTAGAGGACTACACACTCAGGGAGGCATAAAGTTCCAGGCAGTTGGAATGGGAGAAAGGCTGAGAAGGGATTTACAGGGAAAGCTCTGAGGCATCTGAACGGCCTCAGAAGGACTTTGTAACTGTGGCCTTTCCTCAAGTTGCGGGAGCACCCCCGGTTGGAGAGCTGTGATCAGAGGAGGGTGATGTGACACCCACAGCATACAGCAGATGTTTCTACCATGCAGAGTCAGAAGGTAATTTCTAGGCTTGATGCATCTCAGCGGCTGCAACTTCCCTCGTCTCTCTATCCATAGTCTATGGATGACTGTGCCAGAATGTTCTGGTGGTTGCTGCAGAAATGAGGCAAAGGTGAGCAGCTTTAATAGAGCACAAAGAAGGCCAAAGGAAGGCCTGATGCACCCACAAACCCTTTTCTTTGCCTGCCACAAGTTGTCCCCATTTGTGCTCAAAAAAGCAGATGACACAAAGAGCAGGGCCCCACGGGCGGGGGAGAGCAGGAATTGGGATTAGAGTCCGTGAAAGAATAATTGTGTTTTCACTTACCTTTATATTTTATTTGAAATTTTGGAAAATTTAAACAGCTGAACACAAGAGAATAGTACATATAATACATATAACAGTATTTATCAAAACACCAGGGGAGGAAGTTTCTTAAGCACAGAAATGACAGAGTAGTAAAACAAAAAGACCTGAATATATAATCATTTAGCACTTTTATGGCAAACACAAGAAAAGAAGGAAAACTATAGACTGAGACCAATTTGATAGAAAAATGCTTAATAATATATTTGTTAAAGAGATTGTACAAGTAAGCAAGAACATTGAAACGTTGATAGACAAATGCAAAGGAACACAGGAAGGGAATGTATGGGCAGGGAAACAGGGTTAATGATAGAAATATGAAGGAAACACAGCGATTCTCGCTTGTAATTGAAATTAGGTCAATGAAAACAACAAAATGGCCACATTTTTCACTTTTTCAATTGAATTTTCAAACAGATATTACCCAGTTCTGATCAAAGTGTATATGCAATGCCACTGTATTGCATTTTTTAAAGGACTTTGGAAATGTGTATAAAGAGTAAAAAGATATCCATGTTCTCCATTCCAATAATCCCATTTGTAAAGTTCAAATTTAAGGAAATATTTTCAAATAGGAAAAAATGTATATACACAAAGATAATTACAAAAGAGTTTATGAAAGAGCCACGAAAAGCTCCAACAGCTGGATTCTGGCATCGTACATTAGTGGTGCACTGTAGATTGTAAGAAATATTATAAAAGTTATAATAAGGCACAGAGAAAATGTTATTGAGTAAAACAAGTTGTGAAAAAGTGTATAGACAATAAAAAGTGCATCCAACTATGCAAATAAAATACATATTTGTAAAAAGCCTAGAAGATAATATGCCCAAAAATTGAAAATGGCTGGGTTGTGGCCATAAGATGATGTGAGAATTACTTCATTTTCAATATTTTTAGTATAAGGTTTATAAGATATCTAAATTTTTAAAACACATTTGTATGGTAAATGCCTTGAAAAATGGAAATCCCAGAAAGTGGAGGCACTGGTCATTCAGGTCATAAGAGTGTGTTCAGGTGGGGAGGGACCACCTTGTTGGACATCTCAGTGACTCTAAACCCATGTCTTTGGTCCATTTTTCTTCAGATCTAATCTAATTGCTATAAAATTGTTATTTCAGATGTATCAGGATATACCTGTATTAGTTTTCCATGAATGCTGCAATGAGTACCATGAATTTAGTGGCGTCAAACAACAGAAATGTATTTCGTTACAGTTCTGGAGGCCAGCAGTTGCAAAGTAGTCTCATGGGGCTGTCACCAGGGCTGAGTGCCCTTGGGGGCTCTAGGAGAGAAGCTGTTTCCTTGCCTTTTCCAGCGTCTAGAGTGTTCTTTGCGTTCCTTGGCTCCTGGTCCCTTCCTCCATCTTCAAAGACAGCATGCAGCATCCTCTCTGACGGCTTCCATCACATGGCCTTCTTTTCTGTCTGTGGTCAAATCATCCTCTGCCTCCTTTTTATAAGGATACATGTGATTGCATTTAAGTCACTCTAAAAACCCAAGGTAATCTGCCCTTCCTCAATCCTTAATTTAATCACATTTATAAAGACCCTTTCCATATAAGGTAGTAGCCCCTGGGACCATGATTCCACTACCACTCTTAGTCATTACAAATGTTGAAGACTTTTCTTGATAGTGGTGGATCTTTGGGTATATAAATGTGTCAGAACTTATCACATTGTACAGTTTAGACAGTTAAAATTTATAAAATGTAAATTATACCTCAACAAAGCTATTACTAAATAAAGTACTATTTCACACTCTGTGATAATCTCTGAGTAAATATGAAAACATTCTTTTGGAATCAGGTTTGTATTGTTTTAGGAAGTTGGAGAACTTGTAAGTATAACTTAAGACAGATGTCTATAGGAACAGCAGGTTAAAACCTGCATCCAGAAACCCACGGGAGTCCTAATTATTCTTTAACATAAACTTAAATCTCTTTGGGGGGGTTATAGTCCCACAGGTGACAGAAACTTAACCTTAATGGCTTCAGTATCCTCTCAGAAAAACACATTATTTTCTGAAGTTTGTCTGCATATATAGTGTCAGGGCATGGTGACAGACCAGGGGAAGGGATAGATGACCTCTCTGGGTAGTGACTTCTATCCTGGCTGTCACTCAACCTGGAGTCAGGTTGCTGTGGAGTCCCACCTCGAGTTTCACAGGGCCTTGCTGGGTCAGTCATCTGTTTATGTTATCTATTCATGCCATCCTTGTTGTGTAGGCTAGCAGGCTGTTCCTGCACTGCTTTGGACTCTAAGGAGTATCTAAAAGTGATCTAGAGCTCCAGCCAGTACGCCCTAGGTGGAAAGTCTTGGCACCTCTGGAGCTATACCCAAGAAAGGGGGCTCATGACCTTTTTAATCCCCAAATCCTTGAACTTCTATGGGGTTTTCTTTCTGGTGCTAGGCCAAGCTCAGGAGAAGAGCAGGAGTCTTCCTCTCTCACTCTTTTCTCAACCTTCTCTTTCCTGGGAGCCAAAAGCTACCGTATAAACTTCCAAGTCTATTGAGTTTGTTCAGGTGGCCTCAGATTTTGACATTTATTCCTATGCTCAGCCCTCTGATCCTTCCCAGAGGCCACAAATGTGGAGAGCCCTACAGCACATATGGGGACACAAGGAAAACAGGAGAATGGTTGGGGGTACCCTCGTTAGCATTTCACAATATTATTGACTTGTGATAGATAGTTGCAGGCACTCATCTGCACCTTCCTTTTACCCCATGAGATAGATAAATTTGAACTCAGTAGCTTGTAGAACAAGTGTCCATTTACTGTAAACTATACATCTATTGAACTCCACCAAAAAGCCAGAGATGATTCCACGGAAAGACAGGCCTTCAGAAATATTGAGTGGAAGACATCGTAAACACAGTTTAGAACACAACAGTTGTAAACACATAATAGATTATACTCTTAAAAATTAGGCAAGTTGAAGGTGTCAGTTAAAAAACATTAATTCCTTATTTTGTCAATCCTGAAAATTTAAAGTTTGAAACTCATATTTACCTAAAAAGGAGTATAATTTTTTTTTTTTAAATCCTGTGTCTTTACTATTTTTGAGTAATAGCTTGCAATCTGGAGATAGAACATGGAGACACTTGGGAAGGGTTTTAATCATAAAGAGCGCAACACCAGTTCTGTGTCTCTTCTGGGTGCCCTGACTACTTTATCACAGGTCTGACCTTCATTCTCTCTGTGGTTTTACCACTAAGTTTTCATCTTGATTTTTGTCTGCAGCCTTCATTCAAAGTCTAAAGTAAATCTCCTGAGTTTATAACTAGGAGTAGGAGAGCTGAGTGTCTGCTATGCACTGGCAAAGTTTAGAAGTCAAAAAGAATGCACATTTGAGGAACTGCTTGGAGAAGAATTCTAATATCTCTGATGCTTCATACTGAGGATCTGATTGAGGATATGCTGCCTGTTGTTTGCGTTAGAAACAGCTTATTACCTTTTTTCAGAATTCATGGATGTCTACGTCAAGATAGTTTCTAAAGACTGAATAAATGCTTAAAATGGAAGAGAAGGGCCCACCAAATTACTCTCAGCTTTAGTTTTAGGTTAAAGGTGAGATGAGTTTATAAATTTGGGCTAGAAATATGTATCCCTCTTCAGTCAATGTACAGTCTTAAAATAAGTAGCTCTTGGCCAAGTCCTTCGTCCCCTGCAGTATGCATAATAGAAAGGGGGCAGGCCCTGGCCGGTTGGCTCAGTGGTAGAGCGTCGGCCCGGCGTGCAGGAGTCCCGGGTTCAATTCCCGGCCAGGGCACACAGGAGAAGGGTCCATCTGCTTCTCCACCCCCCCCCCCTCCTTCCTCTCTGTCTCTCTCTTCCCCTCCCGCAGCCAAGGCTCCATTGGAGCAAAGATGGCCCGGGCGCTGGGGATGGCTCCTTGGCCTCTGCCCCAGGCGCTAGAGTGGCTCTGGTCACGGCAGAGCGACGCCCCGGAGGGGCAGAGCGTCGCCCCTGGTGGGCGTGCCGGGTGGATCCCGGTCGGGTGCATGCGGGAGTCTGTCTGACTGTCTCTCCCCGTTTCCAGCTTCAGAAAAAAAAAAGAAAGAAAGAAAGGGGGGCAGATGAAACCTCAGGAAATCAAACTGCTGTTGCCACTACAGTCACTGATGTTCCTGCCAAACATGGAAAGGTCCAATGTGTAGGTTTGTGAAGGCTAGAGAGACTGCGGTCCTAACTGAGCTTGTCAGCAAGAATCACCTGCTCTTGGAACAAGTCTGGAACCATACCTGTTTGAGTTATAATGCTGATTGATGAACTCCAGAGTTCTGCTTGCTCATTGTTCTCTGTCACCCTCCTTGAGTGCTGCTTCTCAGGAGGAGTGCCATTCCACATTGTCCCCAACTTGAGTCTGTCATCTCCTCAGTCCCCTCTGCATTTCAGGATATGAGTTAACCTATCACACAAGTCTTTCCTTGTGAATAAACATTTTCCACACATATAGCCAGAGCTGTATTTAATCCCATGGTGAGGATGCTATTTTTATTAGCAGGGCAGCTGACAGGTCGTTGAACTTCACTCAGGTGGCTCTGTGTGCAGCTGCTGCTTATGGGTGAGGCAGGGGTTTGGGCTGTGCAAGGATCCTGGCACTGTCAGCTGCTGCTCTCAGTAGCAGCAGAAGCAGGCACCGCAGGAAACTGAGGCACACCAATTAGCAGGCCCAGAAACTGCCACAGCAAGGTGCAGAAACAGGGCAGCCAAGGCTCAGCTGCAGTGTACCCGCTGTATGTCAACCCCAATTTGAGTAAAGAATTCTTCCAACCTTAAAAAGTCACTTTCTATGCAGTGAGCCATAATAACAACCTAATAGGCAGGGACCAGGCACAATTACAGAGGAAGAAAGGCACTCTGGGCCTCATGGGGTGTGCCCTGCCGTGTTCACAGAGCAGAACTGGCTTGTCATCCTGGTTCTGGTGGGGTACACTGGGAGACATTGATGTCGGAGATGGCAAGAGAAGCTACATCCTCCTTCACTGCCACCATCTCATTGTTCTGACTTGGATGACTACAAAAAGGCTGGCAAGATGAGGACAGGGAAGCTGCCAGTTCCTTTTGATTTCAGAAACAGTGATTTCAGCCCCATAGACCTGCTTTTATGTGATCAGGCTCACTCAGGCTGCTCTCCACTGGGCAGGAGCTGGATTTTGTGGGGATGTGGTGCCTGTGAAAGAAGTTTGCATTTCCAACATAGCACCCTGTGGTGGGCAGACTCTGAAGTAACCTCCAATGACCGGTACCTGCTGCTGTTAACACCTTTGGGTGCTGGTGGGATTTAATCACTTGTTCCTAATAAAGAGGAAATGACAAAAGTGATAGGATGTCAGTTTCAAGATTAGGAACAAATAGGTTATGGCTTTTGTCTTGTGCACTCTTTCTTGGTCCCCCTCTTGCTCATACTGAGGAAATTCAGCTGCCACCCTGTGAGCTGCATAGGGAGAGACCCTGTGGAAGGGGACTGAGGGAGGCTCCCAGCCAGTAGCCGGTGAGCACCTTGGGCCCTCAGTCCAGCAGCCTGCATGGAATTGAATCCTGATGGCCACCACACAGGTCAGTGCGGGAGCAGATCCTTCTCTCCCGCAGAGCCTCAAGCAATGCCAAAGCTCTGGACGACAGCAGGACTGTAACCTCATTAGAGTCCTCGACTCAGAAGTGTCCAGCTAACCTGCACCAGGAATTCCACCCCGCTGTCACTGTGAGAGCATACATGTATGTTGCTCTAGGTGTAAATGTTGGGGCAATTTGTTACATGGCAAGAGATAATTCATACACCACCATGATCAGAGATACAGAGTAATTCAATTGTGTGATAAAGGTTTGCCCAAACTTTTCTCTCCCACGGGTAGTTTCATGTGGCAACACGAAAAATGAAAATATTGTCCCAGCCAATAATTCTAAGCATTCACTCCACTAAGAACTTTTTATTAGAGTAACCAAAAAATTACCTGTTTTCAATTTTTGTTGTTATTCATAAATTATTCCATCTACCCTTCAGCGAAAGTCTAGATGAGCACTGAACTAGCCCAAAAGCAACTAGCTTGAGGGAAGAGAAATGAGGACTCCCAAACTAAATAGTCAGAAATGTTAGCATATCTGATTCAGATATTGACTGAGGAATGCAATTGGATAGTATTAGAGAAGGTAATAGTAAAACAATAAGACAAGAATGTGTATATGTGTATCTTCTGATTACATCTAATTAGACAATGTTTCAATCTTCAGGTTCAATGTCTTTTTTTAAAGAAAAAAGAAGTTTAAGTTCAAATTATAGGAATACAGTCTTTAGAAATGAAAGAACCTTAAAAATCAGTTAGTCTAAGAATTGTCAAAAAAAAAAAATTTAACCCCAGAGTGTATTACAAAAAATAAAATCTTAGAATTTTAATATGTAAAAGAGAAAATATGGTGTTTTGCTAGCATAAATTTATTTTACACATTCAAATCCATAACTCTTACTAATAAAGTAAATCACAGATAATAATCACATGAAAACAAAAGTTAGGAATTGGGACGCATGGATGGCGGGTACAGGCTTGTGTCCTCCACCCCTGGCAGTCCAGCTGCACAACATGAAAACAATTTAATTCACACAGACAAGTATACTGCTCAGAAAAATTAGGGGATGTTTCAAAATGAATATGAATCAATAAAAAAAAAGCATTTGATTTTTTTTATTAAACAAGAACATCAGAAAAGCAAATGACAAGTCAAAGAAAGTTGTTTGATTATGCAAATGAGATGTAAAACCAATTTTTATTTCATTGGTCAAAATACACTATACAAGAGGCTAAAAGTACTGGAGTATCTGCAAGTTCCCTGATCCCCTAATTTTTGTGAGCAATGTACTTCTAAATGGTAAAAAAAAAAAAATTAAGATTTTTAACAATCTAGGATACACATCAGTTAAGCTAATTCAAAAATTTGACAGAGAAAAAGTAAGGTAATTTTTGTATAATAATATTATATATAAGTGCTATTATGTCTTGATAGTTCTTAAATTTGGAGACAATCAGCCTGACCAGGCAGTGGCACAGTGGATTCAGCATCAGCCTGGGACGCTGAGAACCCAGGTTCAAAACGCCAAGGTCGTTGGCTTAAGTACTGGCTCACCAGCTTGAGTGTGGGATCATAGACATGACCCCATGGTCGCTGGCTTGAGCCCAAGGGGTCACTGGCTCAGCTGCAGCCCTGGTCAAGGCACATATGAGAAAGCAATCAATTAACAACTAAGATGCCGCAACGAAGAATTGATGCTTCTCATCTCTCTTCTTTCCTGTCTGTCTGTCCTTGTCTGTCTTCAACCCCCCTTGTTAAGAAATAAAAAAGAGAGTAAAGGACAAGCATAGCTAGAACAAAACAACTATGGGTATGAGCAATTCTTATTAAGGAAACTAATCAAGGGACAAAGGGGTTATGAACAGGAAGTAGATTACAGATTCTCTTCTTAGGCCCTGTTCGTGGAAGGACAGCTGAGTTAGAAACATCTCTTTGTTACAAATTAGAACAATGACTGCAAATTTTTGAGTAAAGGAGGATCCCTTTTTACAGAAACATAATTTTTTCAATTATCTTCACATTAATGTAGTAGTTTAAATATCCTTCAATTAGAAAACCACATGACTAAAAGCCACAATGAATTCAGTAACACTGCAGAATGAATTTGTACTATATTCATCACTACAGTATCTGCACATATTTGAAAAAGAGTAGTTTATGCATACATGAGATGTGCAAGGTGTGTGGTTTGCTCAGCCCAAAGGCTGGGAGACTGCACTGCTTCAGGGACTCAACACAGTGACTCTTGGATGGAGAAGAACCTGAAAGCCGTCTGAAAGGTGGTTGATAGGAGGACCCTGACAGGTCTACCATGACACTGCTTTAGATGTGTGCCCAGAAAATATATCCCATGAGGCCTCCCTGAGATGAACCCCCTGGGATGTCTGTCTCCTGAATTCCTGCCAATCAGTTGGGATTAGTTGTGCACCCAGCCTGCCTTTGTGTAGAACAATGGTGAGCAGTTTGGTAGAAAGGAACTGGGTGTAGAAACAGCAAAGTCCTTTGTATCCACAGATGCGTTCTTTTAAGGAGAACTGCTCCCCACCCCACACACGCACCCTCCAACCCAATGCTCCCCCACTCCACCTCAACTTGATTCTCAAATTATGCAATCTAAGCCTTCAAGGAATTGGACCTTGAGTGCTGAGTGGCATTCTCTGATGTCAAGAATCCTTGCTTTGTCAAACCTGGGTGGGTGTGTGGGTGTGTGTGTGTGTGTATGTGTGTGTGCTCACGGGTGCATTCTTTATAACAACTTTGAATTGGTACATGACTGTCTTAATTTAGGTTCATAGATAAGGATTTGAGTGTAAGTAATTTGTTTGGTATCATTGACCAAATTGCCCATCCCGAATTCACATGTTGAAGTCCTAACGCCAGTGTACCTGTATTTGGAGACAGGGCCTTTAAAGGTCTACTTAAGGTTAAATGAGGCCAGAGGGTAGGGCTCTAACTCAACATGACTAGTGTCCTTATAGAAAGAAGAAGAGACACCATGGATGTAAATGTAGAGGAAAGGTCATGTGAGGGTTTGCAAGCCAAGGGGAGAGGCCTGAAGGAAATCATCCCTGTGGGCACCTTGATCTTGGACTTCTGGTCTCCAAAACTGTGAGAAAATAAGTATCTGGTGTTTAAGCCCCCTTGCCTGTGATGTTTTGTTATGGTGGCCCTAACAGACTAAGGCAGTAGGTGTTCCCAAGAAGTACCAGGAAGGAGTAAGGATGTGAGGTGGGAAGGGAAAGAAGTAACCAGAGGGCCACTGCTACAGGGAACTGAGGCTCAGACCTGCTAGACTAGAAACCTCCCCCACTCAGAGTTGAGGAAGCCAGGGAATCTAGCTACAGACGCACCTCCCTGTTGGTTGGGTTGTTGAGGGTGGGCATTAATGCCCTATGGTCTGCCCTGCCCCTCACATGAGGGCCAGGCCCACTCCCATGCCCAGAGAGGAAGAAGGGAGCTGCAGGTGTCCCCCAGGGAGGACACGGGCAGGGCACTTACAGCATCTGCTACAATCATCTGGATGAAACAATAGTATCTACCTTTAGGTTACTTTGTGTTTATTAAATTATTAGAGGATTTAGACCAGTTTCTTCAATATCACATTTCCCCCCTTCTGCTTATACAGATTGGATAGAAAGGTGGTTTATTGGAGAACAACCAATGCTTCTGCTTGCTTCTACTCTACCTTGGGAATAAATTTACAAAGAACATAGGGATTTAGAGGTTGAAAGGTCTAAGGCAAATCACACTGGGAATATGTGTGTATTGGTAACATCAGGTTTAAACGGTACTCAAGGGCAGCTTGGATGAGAAGTTACAAAGGGGCAGCCTCGGCCTTAGGTGAGGCCTGAGATAGAGCGTTGTGGGCTTTGAGGTGGGAGCTGAGGGCCCTGGTTGGGGAGGGGCATGGGAAGTACTGTAGGGTGTCACACGGGGAGCCCAGTGCTGCTGACCTACAGAATGGCTCACTGCTTAGCACCAGCAGCACTGGGGTGCTCAGACATGGTGTGAGCACCTCACATAAACCATCTTCAAAAGGCCTCCACAAAAGTTTTACAAGACCACCCTCTTTAACCAGTCCCATGCTCCCTCCTTCAATACATTTGAGGAGTGACAGAAGGTTAAACCTGCAAATTTGATGGCTAACAGACACTGGAGTTCCCCTTGGTTGAGGAGATTCAATTCCTCTTTACTTCAGCTAACACCCACGTTGTTTCTGGACCAACTGAGACCAAGTACAAAAAGTCAGGAAAAATATGCCTTTTGTCCAAAGAGGTCGAGAGCTATGAAGTCAGTGAGACATTATGAGCCAATATCTGGGTGGAAATATTCTTAAAATTCTCAATTTTCATCCTTCCATTGCCTAACCTTACCAGGTTCTTCAACTCCTATGTAGGCATCATTTCCCAAATAATCCAGCTGCTATGCAAACCTTTGTCATGGTTCTCCTCTTTTGAAATCCATGTCAGGACATCTGAGAAAGCTGCTGATGAGTCATAAGGAGGCAGAGCTGGGAGTCAGAACTCCTTAGGTCAGAGCAGCTCTGCTTCTGATGCTTTCATGGGGAGAGCAGGACAACAATACATACCCCTCTGTTTGAACCCAGCACGTAGCCAGTCACTGCATCTGCTCAAGTGACCTCCTCTGGACAGTACATGGTCCTTTTTTCCTGGTACTCTCTACTATGACCATCACGGGCAGGCTTCCACCCATCACACCACTCTCCACACGGCAACCTCCACAGCTATAGTCTGTCCCCCATCCACTGGCATGCTGCTGCTGCCTGGCCAGTCTTCCAAAAATACTTGATCAAAATTAATATTTCTACTGATAAATCTAACCCACATACAGAAAACCACATAAAGGAATAGCTTAATTCATGATTATAAAGCAAACACTATTGTACCCACAGGCCTGGCTGCCATCCCAAAGCCCACCATGTGCCCCCTCCCAAACACCATCTCCTCCCCTTAAGTTCTCTCTTTTCTTCCTTTTTAGTGTACAACATGCATCCCTAGATCCTATGGTTTGCCAGTTTCTTTTTAAAGAAATGTATTTTGAGTCTTTTAAAATACAAGTTGACAGTCTGTCTTTATTTTTCTCAGCAACATACGTGGAAGAAGCCAGATCTTTGGTCCTGCAGGGTATCTGCAGTATGGATTTTACTGATTGCATTCTTGATACAGTTAGACATGTTCTCTGTCTCTTCTAATTCCTGTAATCTGGTTGCTGGATGCAAAACATCTTTTTACTCACGTCATGTCCTTGCTCAAGAAACCATCAGCTTCCCCAAATGCCTTCATCTGGCTCTACAATGGAGCATGCAACTTCTGAATGCAGGTGGGCTTTGCCTTAGTGGGCCAAGAAAGTGTCTTAACTTCTGCTAACACGTGATGCTCGTTTGGGGAAAGGAGCTCAGGGAATACAGACAGGAAGGGGTTTCTACTTCCAGGTATATGACACACTCATTCCCTCTCCATGCCCCTTCTTCCAATGGCTCCTGAAGTGAGAGTATCCTCCCTCCCTTCTTTATTCAGCACATGGCATCCTCATTCAGCCCCAAGCTCCATGGAACCCTCACAGGGATCACTCCTCTCTGTACTTCTACATGACTTAAAGTCTGTTCCAGAATAACGGCCACTCAAAGATGCCCCCTCCCTGCCCCCCAGATTCTGAGAATATATTACTTTACCCAGAAAAGAGACTTTGCAGAGGTGATTAAGAGCATGCAGAGATGATACTGGACTCTTCCGGTGGGCCCAGTGTAGTCACATGAGTCCTTAAGAGAGGACAGCCTTTCCTGGAGAGAGAGAGATTCAAAAATGCACAAAGGGTCAGAAAGATGCATGATGGCTAGCTTGGAAGATGGAGGAAGGGTCCATGAGCCAAGCAATGTGGGCAGCCTCTAGAAGCTGGAAAAGAGAGTGGCTTGTTCCCTAGCCTCCAAGAGGTAACATAACCCTGCCTTGATTTTTACCCCAAGGCTAGCTGTGTTGGATTTCTGACTCACAGAACTACAAAAATAAATCTGTGTTGTTAAAAGTCTCTGATCTTCTAGTAATTTGTTGTGGCAGCTCTAGGAAATTAACATTGAATCCAGTTGGCTCTGAGACCCACCTCAAAAGCTGTGAGTTTTCCTACAGGCTGCGTTTACATAGGTGAAGGTGTGAGAGACATTTTACTTCACCCTATACCCCATGACTCTGGTCATTAGAGTGAAATGAGGGACTCTCAGGAACTCTGTTAAGGAATCAATATAAAGGTGATTTAATGACAAAACACACACAATGTATTCACCTTGGTTATATTTCTCAGGCACCTTGTGAACCAATATTTGTATGTGAGATCACAAGCTTTTGGGGCTTTTTAAGCTTCAGTCTCCTTATCTATGTAATGGGTGTCCTCATGTGTCCTTCACTGAATTGTGTGAATCAGATAATGTGCTTGCTAAGCAGTAAGAACACAATGAATGAATAACTATAGAATTAATAATAACTCACAACATTCATAGCCAACTAACTATGTTTGCATTAACAAAACTACTTCTAAACAATTTATTTTTAAATCTCATAGCATTCCTTCAAAAAGAAAAACATTATTAACTGCCAACTTTATATGAGATACTCTGGGGAATTCCAAGAAATTATTCTTCCTTGTAATTGGTTTGTGATCTTTAAATATCATATGGACACATGTTACTATAAATCAGTGCACTTTAGGCTGAGTTCCCCAGCAGAAGTGTGGAGAAGGAGAAGAACTTCAGAAGAGAGCCTTGCTGAACACTGTGTGGGGGATACCATTTGGAAGAGAGGGCATCCCAGACTACTAGGTATTACACTGCACAGGGTCATTCTTCAAACACAGCCAATTTCCAGTTAAACAATTTCCATCACATTCACAGACTGTAGAGCTGTTCCAGGCAGTGCCCCACAAACAACAAAGTGAGAAAGGTATCTCATCACAGCGTTCTAAAACGTACTTTCTTGTTAACTTATTTGTCCCTTAGTAAAGAGTGTATTTATTAAAGAAGCATTCTACTCTTTACCTCAGGTTGACAATCTCTTTATATCTTAGAAGACTTTCTTTTTAAAACATGACTTTAAAACATTGAAGAACTTAGACTTTAAGTAATTTGGAGCTCTCATTAACTGGAAATCTCATGACTCAGCACTCTCCTTTTGGAAAAAGAGAGCAAATGCAGGAAAACGCATTCGTTTTATTAACTTATAAAATACTTTTAGCACATGACTCTGATGTAGTGCAGATTGTACCCGATCTTCTACACACTTAGCTACCAGAAATGAAGATGTACAGAATGATGACTCTGAGCCATTATGGCTGCATTGTTTAAGGTGAAATATCAGCTTGCAAGGTATATATATATGTGTGTGTGTATATGTGCGTGTGTGTATGTATATATGTGTGTGTGTGTGTGTGTGTGTGTGTTTGTGTGTATTTTTTTGGTGAGAGGAGGAGACACAGAGAGACAGACTCCCACAGGTGCCCTGGCTGAAATTCACCTGGCAACCCCACTAGGGGGCGATGCTCTGCCCACTGAGGTCTTTGCTCCTTTGCAACTGGAGCCATTTCTTTTAACTTTTTTATTTTTATTAGTTTTTAATTTATTGTGTTTACATAGATTCAAGCATCCCACTGAATATAACTCCCTCACCCCCACCCCTGTGTCCTTTTATACCCCGTTTGCCTCCCCTCCCCCTAAGTCCCTTACCCTTTCCCTCTAAAATTTGCTGTCCTGTTATCTATATCTCTGTGTTATGTATATATAGTTTCACTAATCGCTTTTACCTTCTATGATCCCATCCCCTCATTGCCCTTCCTCTGACTGCTGTCCTTCTGGTCCCTGTGACCCCTACTTCTGCCTCTATTCCATTCCTCAGTTCACTTTGTTCATTAAACTCCACATATATGTGACATCATATGATACTTGTCTTTCTCTGCCTGGCTTATTTCACTTAGCATAATAATCTCCAAGTCCATCCATGCTGTCACAAAAGATAAGATTTCCTTCCTTTTCACAGCTATAGTATTCCATTGCGTATATGTACCACAGCTTTTTAATCCACTTGTCCACTGATGGGCTGTTTCCACATCTTGGCTATTGTAAACAATGCTGCAATAAACATGGGGGTGCACTTCTTCTTTTGAATCAGTGCTGTGGTATTCTTAGGATATATTCCTAGAAGTGGGATAGCTGGGTCAAAAGGCAGTTCCATTTTTGATTTTTTGAGGAATCTCCATATTGTTTTCCACAGTGGCTGCACCAGTCTGCATTCCCACCAGCGGAGCAGGAGGGTTCCCTTTTCTCCACACCCTCATCAGCACTTATTATGTGTTGTTTTGTTAATGAGTGCCATTCTGACAGGTGTGAGGTGGTATCTCATTGTGGTTTTAATGTGCATTTCTCTGATGATTAGTGACATTGAACATTTTTTTCATATGCCTATTGGCCATCTGTATGTCCTCTTTGGAGAAGTGTCTATTCAGTTCTTTTGCCCATTTCTTAATTAGATTGTTTACCTTCCTGGTGTTGAGTTTCAGAAGTACTTTATAAATTTTGATTATTAACCCCTTATCAGATGTATTGACAAATATGTTCTCCCATTGTGTGGGTTGTCTTTTTATTTTGTTCACGGTGTCTTTTGCTGTGTAAAAGCTTTTTAGTTTGATATAGTCCCATTTATTTATCCTGTCCTTTATTTGTTTATTTCCATCTCATTTAATTCTTTTTCGGGGACTTAGAGATGACAATAGCTCCTCAAAAGCCCCAAGCTCTGTAAGATTTGTCTTGACTTTTCAGCTTCTCCTCCTCTTCTTGCAGCTGCCTGGTCTTCCCACAGTCTTCTGTAGTAAGATTGTAGTGTGGGCTCAGATTGGCCTCACCCAACCAACCCCTCTACAGGTTGCACACTTGGTGGGTTAGGGCAGCTGAGGTTGTGAATGCAATATTTGTTGGACCCCCTACTTCAAGAGTTTCTAGGTCAGGGAATGTGGCCCCTACTCCAGGGCTTGATCCCTCAGCCACTGCTGGATACTCAAATTTTATTTCTCCCCAAAAAGGTGAGCAGCAGGTACAGACCAAGTGTGGCTGACAGTCCCCTCTGCAGAGGTTCTTTCAACTGGTGAGACCCCAGTCTCAGGGAGGAAGACTGAGAGAGTCCTCTCCTGGGGCTGACTGTGCCCCTCCCGAAGGTGGCTAAGCCCCTCGACCAGATCTAACAATAGACTCACAGGAACCCACACTTTAAATGTTCATGCTCCAAGCCTCTCTCCCTTCCACCTGTGGAATCTAGCCCAGCAGGACAGACTATCCAATGCCCTGGCCAGCTGACTGTGAAGCTCCACCCTATCCAATGCACATGGGCCTCTGTGCCAGTGCTGATCACAGAGAGTGAAATTCACCTCAGCTGGGCCTGGTGTGAAGAGCTTTTCCTTGGGATACCACTCTAGCAAAAGTTGTTAGGTCCTGACCCAATTATTTCCACAGCTGACCCCTGGATGTGCCAGCCCTGGGCTTCCCAAGCAGGAACCCAGGGCAGATCTGTGGGAGACAATGCCCATGACTGGCCCTCAGCAACCTTCTTGGAGCTACAAGCAATCCAGAGTTTGTGGCTCCTTTGCTGAGCCCAGGTGTATATGGAAAGACCAGCTGCACACCTAGGCTGGCTTTATCCACTCTGGGCCTGGGGAAAGTTCCCTCAAATGGCCAAGTTTCCCTGAGTCTCGCCTTCTGCAGCCTGTATGCTGGCTGCTTCTTGGGCTCAGCCACTGCAAAAACCTCTGCTAGAGTCTAGAGCCTGTGGCAATTTAGCAATTAGGAAGGGTGGTGGGTGTGGCTCTGCCCCTTGGCCCCAGGTGTCAGTCTGTCCAGACTATTTTCACAGACCTAAGTAGGGTGTGGCCCCAGGAGTCTGGTGGGTGTGGCCTCTGAGACTTAGAGGTGTGGTCTTCCTCCTCTCCAGATAGTTTCTGCTGAGCCTCTTGTGAGGTGGGAGCACCAGTCATAGACTCAGGAGAGTGTGGAGGGGAGCTCCAGTCTCAACACCAGAAAACTGAGTCACTGACTTGCCTGCCCCCGGTTTCCTGGCCTCTCAGAACAACCCGTTGCTATCCCTGGGGTAGGAGAGAGTCCTGAGGGTGGGGCAGCTGCTTTCCCCAGGCTGATGCCACTCAGAGGGCATTTCTCAACCCAATAAAGATGGTGACTGCAGTACTTGAGAATGATTCAGCACTGTGGTTCCAGTGGCTGTCCCCCACAGTGTCTCTCCCTGGGCCTGCAACTTTACACTCTCCTCCTGCAACTCCATTCCTCTCAGCTCTCCCCCATCAGAGCCCCGGGTAAGTGGCTGTGAATGAGATTTTCTGAGGGCCTTTTAAAACGAAGTCCACGTCTGATAGGTGTGTCTATTTCTTGTTAACGGAAACCCGGCTCTTTTCACTGCTAAATGCTGTCTGGGCACCTCTTCTAGGCTCTGGGGCTCTAGGCTGGGGCTCCGGGCCTGGGGCTGAGGACCCACACCACTCAGGGCAACCCACCCGCCGTGAGAGTCCCTCTAGGCCGCCGCTTACTCCTGGGAGTTGAGCAGCCCTTTCTGCATCTCTGCCCTTCCTACTAGTCTCAGTGTGGTATCTTCTGTGACCCTTGGTTATAGACTCCACTTGGTTTAATCCAAAGTTTGTATTTCAAGATGATTGTTCTTAAATTAAGTTGTAATCCAATTTGGTCCTGGGAGGTGGCAGTTGGAACATTCACCTACTCCTTTGCGGTCTTTCAGACCCCTAGAGCCATTTTTTAGTACCTGAGATAGAGGCTGTGGAGCCATCCTCAGTGCCTGGGGCCAACTCATTCTAATTGAGCCTTGGATACAGGAGTGGAGGAGGCGGAGGAGGAGGAGGAGGAGGAGGAGGAGGGAGAGAGAGAGAGAGAGAGAGAGAGAGAGAGAGAGAAGAGAGAGGGGTGGAGAAGCAGATGGGTGCTTCTCCTGTGTGCCCTGACTGAGAATTGAACCCGGGATATCCGTATGCTGGGCCAATGCTCTATCACTGAGCCAACCAGCCAGGGCCTAAGTATATATTTTAATTTCAAGTTATGTTCCTGCTGACAGGGCTTTCTTCTTAACCCTTGACCAAAATGAAAATTTAATTTAATAGAACAGTTCTTTCCTTAGGCATCCTGATTAATTGAGGGTTAATTGTATCTAATAGAAATATTTCATGTGATGTTCACTTAAAGGCAGACTTCAAAATGAAAATTTGAGTAAAATCCTCTTAGTTTTTCTAAAGTTATGGAGCTGTCTTAGTTTTTTTCTATCTGAAATCAATTCTACCCTGCTACTTATAATAAAAAGCTATGTAAAGTGTGATTGTTTTTATATTTCAGTGCATGGTTCTATTTCTTCAAATTTTAAAATTATGATGTATCCCTATCACCATAGCAAGTGTTTCCTGACAAAACACATGCTAAAGATGGGATAGTGTTTGAGCACACTTTCTTTTCCCTAATTTTCTTTTTACCCTAAATTGGACCCAACATTATAGTATCTGAGGGAATGTATAAACTTTACCCTTTATTTGTGGTTAAAAGAAAAACTTAATCCTGTCAGCCACTGAGAGATGGAGTCTGTAGGTTTCTAGCTTGTTCCTTTTTTTTTTTTTTTTTTTTGTATTTTTCTGAAGCTGGAAACGGGGAGAGACAGTCAGACAGACTCCCGCATGCGACCGACCGGGATCCACCCGGCACGCCCACCAGGGGCGACGCTCTGCCCGCCAGGGGGCGATGCTCTGCCCCTCCAGGGCGTCGCTCTGCCGTGACCAGAGCCACTCTAGCACCTGGGGCAGAGGCCAAGGAGCCATCCCCAGTGCCCGGGCCATCTTTGCTCCAATGGAGCCTTGGCTGCGGGAGGGGAAGAGAGAGACAGAGAGGAAGGGGGGGGGGTGGAGAAGCAGATGGGCGCCTCCCCTGTGTGCCCTGGCCGGAAATTGAACCCGGGTCCCCCGCACGCCAGGCCAACGCTCTACCGCTGAGCCAACCGGCCAGGGCCGCTTGTTCCTTTTTTAATCTCAAGAAGTAATTGAAAAAGAATTTATGGCTTTGTGTAAGAAATTATCATGCCATCTCAAGACTCCTGTTTCTATCCCTTATCCTTAAGTAATGTATATAAGTAATGTATATAAAATTAAACACTGAAACCTGCAAGTTCACCACTATTTGGTTTAAAATTCTTATAGTGAGTTCATAAAGACCTCATTTTAGGTCTCTTCACTAATGCTTGCAGTTCCCCTTGGCAACTTATACATTGCTAAAGATTTGTTAAGTGGTTGCTCCCATACTGGATGTGTAGGAAAAGAAGCCCAGGCTGCAGAGTAAAATCAGACTGGGTTCCTGCCCTCAGGGTGTTTATATCATGCTCAGATGGATGACTCAATGAAGGAGCAATAAGGCTCATTACTCTAATGAAATATTTAGAGCACTAATAGCTACTTTCCTAGCAGAAAGTCACCTGAGAGCAGGAACAGTAACTTGCCCCTTTCTGTACCTCCTGTAGAGTATTCTCTGTGTAGTAAGTTGGCAAGAGTCATTAAATTTAACTGCATGTACAAAATCAGAACTGTTTATACCTCACAAACCAGTTAACCCCATTTTTGTATTTCTGATGTTGGCATCATCATCCACACCCTCCAATTATATTTGATGTCTGTTCTCTTTTTCTCTCCACAGCCAATCAGCTGTAAATTCCTTGTGAGCCTTTTATCTCAGTTTCTCTTAAACCATCTTCCATCCTAGTTTTGGTTGTTGCCTAAGTAATGCAAACTTCTACCTGCTCTTCCTCCCTCCAGGTGTGTCTGGTGAGTGTACCCAGTGAGTTCTGCTGCCGAGCCCAAACAATGTTCACACTTTATATCTCTCCCCAGGACCCCCTCCCAGCATCCTCTGTTTCATTTAGGCAAACGGGGCATTTTATATTTCCATGGAGTCCTCCCACAACCCCATTCTCTGGCCTCAGGATTCTAAGCTCCTTCCACTGGGAATTTCCTTCTTGTCTGTCTCCACATTTCAAAATCCTATAGTCTGTATCATTCAGGGGGTTTTGTTGCAAGAAGAGAAAGTGCATCTGGCTACCTTGAGCAGAACAAAAATTTACTGGAAGGATATCAAGAATCCTGCAGGGGGACTGGAAAAGCTGGGAGAAGAGAGGAGATCCAAGCAGGTTAATGACCTCTGTAGGAAGGTTCTGGGACTCTTCTAGCAACAGCCAAGTGAATCTAATCCTCCCTTCTTTTTGCCACCATCTTTGGTTTCAAAGTCCTGAGTGGGAGGGTTTTATTGGCCGATTCTAGGCCGTTCACTCTCAAGGGGCTTCTGAGAGTGGAAAGATGGAGGACTCCTCTGCCTCTAACTAAGGTTAGTCAGAGGTCCCCCTAAAACAGGGGTCGGGAACCTTTCTGGCTGAGAGCCATGAACGCCACATATTTTAAAATGTAATTCCGTGAGAGCCATACAACGACCCACGTACCTTATGCATTATCCCATAAAAATTTGGTGTTGTCCCAGAGGACAGCTGTGATTGGCTCCAGCCACCTGCTACCATGAACATGAGCAGTAGGAAATGAATAAATTGTAATACATGAGAATGTTTTATATTTTTAATGTTATTATTTTTTTTATTAAAGATTTGTCTGCAAGCCAGATGCAGCCATCAAAAGAGCCACATCTGGCTTGCAAGCCATAGGTTCCCGACCCCTGCTAAAATCAGGAATGAGGCTGAATGCCAGGAAGTCAAATTAGGGTCACTCCCCACCCTGTCATCTTTAAAGGTCCATTTCTAAGGCCACTGCCTAAAAACTAAAGCCATCTCTAATGTTCAGACACGTTTTGTTTGGTAATTTTCATATTTAGCTTTATGTTATCGTTATTTGTATACTGGTCTTATCCTTCCTCTAAAATTAAAAACTCAATTTATCTTTATTTCTCCTGAATTGATTCTTATGCCTTACAAAGAGAGATGTACTGAATATGTTTAATTGAATGGAGGGTTAAGATAGAAGTTCATGGAAGAGCTGATGTGCTTACCATGTGGCATGTGACTTATCTCATGTAATCTTCACAACTCTCTGTACTTTGCTATCCGAGGCCCAGAGAGGTTAAGTGATCTGGAGTTGCAGGCTTGTAGGCAGGCTGTGAGCCTGTTACATCTGACTGATCTCACCTTGAGTCTAAGAAGAGTCTAAGGAGAGGTGAGAAGGGGGCTTGAGTGGACTCTGAAGGAAGAGGAGGGGGACAGGGAATTGCTCACTGTGTCTGCACTGTTGGAGGTGGAAGTCAGTGTGACTGCATAGGGCACAGTGGGGAGAGAAGAGTGCCTGAAGCAGATGGCTTATGTTGGGACAGGGTAAACAGAAAGAGGTGATGCAGGACTAAGTTTGCGAGGCCATTGAAAGAGAAAGCTTAGAATTTAATTCTGATGTGGTTGATGTGATTCTGGGGGAAAGGTTTATGGTTTATGTACTTTCAATACTTCATTGTTGAAGACATTTTAATGGTAAAACAAATATAGCTATATTAATGGAATAGAATGCAGAAACACACTTTTACATCAAAAATAATCTTCAAAGAAATGTCTCCCCACACTGGGTCTTGTAGTAAGTTGAATGGTGGCCCCAAAAGATGTGTTCACCTGGAACCTGTGAAATATTATCCTATTTGGAAAAGGGGTCTTTGTAGATGTTACAAGGCAAGGGTCTAGGGATGTGATCATCCTGGATTTGTGTGGGCCCTTAACGTAATAAGTGTCCTTAAAAGAAGAGAGAAAGGGAGAGGACACACAGGGGACCAGTCCATATGAAGACAAAGGTAGAGATTGGAGAAATGTTAACACAGTCAAGGAACACTTGGAGCCACAGAAGCTGTAAGCGGAAGGAAGGATTGTCCTGTAGAGACCTCAGAGAGAAGGTCCTGCTGACACACTGATTTCAGACATTGCAGACCCTGGCCTCCAGCTCTTGGAGGGAATACATTTATCTGTTTTAAGTCAGACAATTGGAGATAATTTGTTAAAGTGGCCCTAGGAAATGAATGAATATAGATCTCTTAGGGCTCAATTCCTCAGCCTTCCTAGAAGTACATGCTCAAGTCTTCTGCTGTCAGAGAACTTTTGAGGAACTGCGTGGGCAATGGGAGCCACAAGAAGTTCTTGAACAGAGGAGGTGCAAGATAAAAGCAACTTTTAAGAAGGATAGGGTGACACTGATATCCAGCATAAATTTGAGGGATGGAAAGAAGTGAGTAAACAGGAGACCAGGTGAAAGGCAGTGGGGACCAGCATTTACAAATTGAGTACGTATGTGCAATTCTGGTTCCAGCTCCTTCACTTACTGTTTTTTGTTTTTGTTTTATGTGTAAAATGAGGATAATACTATTATGTGTGAGTTAGAGCTGACATATGTAAAGAATTCAAAAAAAGGCCCTTTAAATATTGTTAGTAATTATGTAAAAATGAGGATGTGGCATTGGAGATGAAAAGGAAGGTGCAAAAAGATGTTTAAGAATCACCGAGACTCAGAATCTTAAAGGCTTAGATTGATAGGGATTCCAAGGTCATCTAGATCCCTCTCCTCACTGTCTTTGGGGAGAGCTTAGAGAGAGGGAAGGACGACGTGAAGTGTAATGAGGTTTCTCCCAGGACATGAGGTGCCTGGCGGACTGTTGGCCAACCCCGAGACTGAGAAGAGGACGTAGTTTAGAAAGGAGATTAAGTTTCATTTTGAATGTGGTAAGTTTGAAGAGGTGATGAGCCAGGCGGGGGGATTGTGAATAAGCTTGGAAGTTCTCTAAGACTATAAACCTAGGAAGTAATAAATAAACATCCAGTCTGGAAGCTTATAAAACATGATGGACTCTTAAAAACAACAATAAGACCACATATCAGAATAAAAACAAAGGATCAAAGTCTGCTTTGAGATATTACTGTTAGGGGTAGGGAGGACAACATGCCCTACAAAAGACAGAAATGGGTGGGTCAGAAAGGTAGGTAAATGGAAAAAGAACCAAGTTTCAGGAAATAGCAGAATTGTCTGTCATGTGCTTCAAAAATTTTTTGTGGGATAAAGATTGAAAAAGAGACATTGGGTTTTTGATAGAGATGGTCTTTGGGGGCTTTACAAAGAATCAGAATGAAGAGGAGTTCAAGAACTATGATTCAATGAAAGTCTGTGTTGTTACACCTGTTTTGAATAAACTAGTTTAAAATTGGGCCAGACATTGACTACACTTCTGATTTCCTTATCAATAAGAAAAGTTTTCACAAAAAGATGGACCAAGGTAGCTTCTTTCGCAAGGGAACAACAGAGAAGGAGACTGTCCCAATTTCCTGATCTTAGACCCATCCAATCCCTGCTCAGGACAATGCACTTCCTTCTAGCTAATGACTTAATGAGTGCTGCCTATTGCCAGGGAGTGTGCCAGGGACTTGCAGAGGAGAAAGATCAATATTATCTCCCCATTTGAAAGGTTTTAAATAGGTTAAGAAATACCTGGGCGAGGTTTCATAGTTGAAGAAGTAGTCAACCATTCAACTGTGACTTCAAAGTTATACTGGTGGCTCTAGTTACCATCTTCTGGTACTTCCTTATGGGAGTAAGGCAGAGGATAAGTGATTTCAATGATACTGTGATATCACCTTGGGTATATTATTATTGCTTTAATAATAGTGAGAAGCCAGGAGCCTAAGAAAGAAATCTCATTAACATGAACCCAGGCTATTTTGCCAGGAAATCAGAATCATTTGAATGGCAGGATTTCCTTTTGGGAAGCCATATGGGAAGGAGATTGGAGAACAGACATCTGGATGCATATGCCTGTGAAAACTCTTGGGGTTAATATTCCAAGTCTGTTCATAGGTAAGCCACTTCATGTAGCCAGGTGACTGGACTAGTCCCAGTACTAGTGACAATACTCTCCGGGACCACATTCCTGCAGCTGCTTACAGGAATCTAACCCATGATTGTACTTGAGCCATACTCAACCCATGGGAGGCAGCAGAGGTTGAGTTTCCTTTCCTCTTCAAAAGTGCTTCCGACCAGAATGGAGCGAGAAAGTGTCTGCTTGGGAAAGTAAATAGATAGAAGGCAAATAAATAAAGATGCCCACAAGCAATTAGAGAGGAAGAGACATTTTCATGGAAGTCACTTTTCTGATAGAAAGCAGGCCTGGCTTGCTGCGAGTGCCGTGGGAATACTTCCGTCAGGAGGGCGCTCGCCAACTAGAGCATCGTGATTTAAAAATAATAAAACAAACAAAAAGAGGATGGGAAGATCACCCACCGGAGGCTGGAAGTTGTGGCCTTTATCTCCTCTCGTCCCTCAACCCTACTCCTGCCCCCACTCCCCCTGCAAGTCGTTTTAGGAATAGGGACCCTCTCCTCCCCTCGGCCCGGGCCCGCTTGGCTCTCTGGAGGCTGGATAGCCGCGCGCCCTGCGAACCGAGTGTCCCCCAGCACGGTCCTGTCCCGGTGTGGTTCCCAGAACGACCGCGCGTGGGCTCCAGAGCAGCCCACCGCCCCCAGGTGGGTCCGGGCCCCACGCGCCTCCGGAGCTGGGCCGGCCCCTAGGCGGTGTCACCGCGTGGCGGGGAGGAGCGGTGGGAGGTGGGGGAGGAGCACGGAGGGCGGGCGCCGCGCCGGGGGAGGGGTCGCCGCCGCCGCCGCCGCCTCCGCCGCAGCCGCCGCCGCCGCCGCCGCAGCGGAGAGGATAGTCAGGCCGGAGGCGCGCGGCTGAGCGGGGGGCGGGAGGCTCGGCGGCAGGGAGCTCGCGGCGCCCAGGCCGGCAAGGTCCGGCCGGGCGGGCAGCGTCCGCCAAGCGGAGCGGCGGGAAGAGGGAGCGGCGCAGACAAAGAGCGGCGCCTGGGCGGGCGCGGCCGCCGCCCCGGGACCCGCGCCGCTGCCCTCCGGCCTCGGCGGGCGGCGGGCGGCGAGGTAAGCCCGGCCGGCGGGCTCGGAGTGGGGGCCGCAAACTTGGGCCGCTCGGTGGAGTTGGAGTGCGGCGGGCTCGTGGGGCGGAACGCACCCGGAAAGGGGTCAGGGGACCGGTCCTCTCCGCTCCCCACCGGTGCCCTCTGCCCGCCGCGGCCTGGCCCCGTGGCCGCGGGCTACCGGCACCTCCCGACTCCGCACCTTCGCCCTGCGGGACCGGCGCTCAGCTCCGGAGACCGGTACCGGGGCGAGGGGCGCCGCCAAGGCCGCGGGCGGGGGCAGGGTCCTGGGCGGCGGGTGTCCGGGACCAGAGAGCGCCGGGCCTGCGGGCTGGCGGCGGGCCCGAAACCGGGGGCCTGTATGGGACGTGCAGTAGCCAGGGTCGCCGGGGTGCGAGTCTCCGGGAAGAATAGCTGCGAATCGCCGGTCCCGGCGCAGGGATGCGGGAGGCCGAGTGCGGCCGGCCCGCGGAACTTACTGTTTTTATTGGAACTATTTACGATCTCGCACAAAGCTGTTGTCACCTCGCATAAAGGAGGTCTTCTCCTGGGCGAGTGCGCTTTGTGCTGGGACTCAGGCTCTGCACCCTGTCCCACATTTACAGGACTCATACAGCCACCTGAAACAAAGTTTCTCATTACTCATTGTCCTCTCTGTTTATTCAGGATTATTTAACCACTGAGTGGTTCTGGGAGAAATTGGTGTGTGACTTTTAAGACATTGACTGTAACTCCCGCATAAGTGCGGTTAGAGCGTCATTTTGTGGAGGGATTTAATTTGCAAAACACTTTAATTTGTAGATGATCGCATTGAAAAGTCTACGAGGGATGCTGCCGGTCACTGGCTGATGAATTTTAACTAGCGTAACAGCTTGAGGGACAAAGCGGCAACGTGTGTGGAGTCTGCGCCTGTCTCTTAAAGACAGTTCAGTTGGCAGTTTCCTCTTTTTGGCTTTGTTTATTTTGCCAACAGGTGTAAGGCTGAATCTGCCAAGTTTGCATCTGTCTGCATGATGGGGTGAGCAGGCCCCAGTGCTAGGGCCAAGGACCCTAAACCCTTGAGCAGGCCCATTCCTTCTATTGACCCAAAAGGAAACTGAAGGATGGAGGCCCGTGGGCGTGGCTTCTCTAGGTGGCACAGGTAGGCGAGGCCCTTCCTGGCCCAGGCCCAGCCCTGGCTTCTCTCTGTTCTCTGGTTTCTCCGAAGGGATATTGGTAGGAATGAGAGTAATTTGGAGTGCCTTTCATAGCACGGCATTTGATTTCATTAGCAATAGTCCTTTTCCTTAAAATGACTGAAAATGAAGTTAATCTGTGCTACTTTAATTTATCACAACAGGTCTAAGATTTGCTCCTGAGCACTCCCTTAATTCACTTACCCATTGTTCATAAACTGGTAAGTTAGTAACGGGATTCAAGCACCTGTGCATTTATATAAAGAGAATGGCAGCCGCTAGACATGTGGAGTAGAAATGGACTTACCATGAAGATTGGGCTGGAGTTGCAGTTTTTAGGTTTTGGAAAAGGAATTTCCTGGAAACAGGTGCTAACCATGCTTGTGAAGCAGTGACTACAAGGGAAGATCCTACCTTAATATTTTCTCCTTGAGGTTGGTTAGATGTAGCTTTGACCAGAGAACGTGGTAGGATCTCAGTGGTCTTCTGGCTGCACCTACATGAGACTGAAATTGAGAACTTTAAGCAGTGAGCTGGTTCTGCTGGTTAGAGCATCGTCCTGATGTGCAGATGTTGCTGATTGGATCCCTGTTTGGGAAATATACAGGAACAGATCGATGAGTCTGTGTGTCTCTCTTCTTACCCCCCAAATCAATTAAAAAAAAAAAAGCAGTGATAAGTTCCTCCAGACCCCACCTGGGCTCTGAGCTTCCCAGTTGCCCCATAAACACTCACCAGGACCGATCATGGAACAAAGGATGAAATTGGGTGGCAGATTGCCTTTGGGAGAACTGCCTACTGCGTCACTCCCGTGCCCACTTGTGAAGAAACTGTCCCTTGTTAAGTAGGTGGGGCTGGGTTAGGGTACTTTACAAGTAGCTATGCTCAGTTTTCAGTCTTTGAGTTCTGCTTTATTATGTGCTTTACATATTTAAATTATCTTCATCCTGATCTCTTGGACCCTGCCACATTACCAACCTCTTATTTCCATTGGGGGGATTATTCGAATTTTCCAACAAATAGATCTTATGCATACAGTGTTTGAGAAATGTGTTAATATCCATGTTAAATACACCAGAAACTTCCCTTGCATGTGTGCAAAATGGATAACATTTTAAAATACCCTGAAGACTACCTGAGTACCTGGAATGGCCTGAGTCCTTTACTTGCTCACTTGCATTAGGTTAATTTGCCCTGGTGAGATAAGGCTGTGTTGCTCTCTGGGCCCACATGCTCTTAGCTGCCCCGACTAACTGGGGGACAGGGCTGTGGACATGGTTCCCTTAAAAAATGAGGCTGACTGGCTGAAAAGTTGTAGATTGTTTTCTGGCAGGGCAGTGAGTGATGTTTGGGAAAACTAGTAAGTTAACTTTTTTTCACAAATGAAGTGGAAACTCCCCAGAACTCACCCCAGAGGCTTAGGAAATTAGTTTTCCCATCTGGAGGATTGCAAATGGGACTTTGAAATTGTTTCTCTTTCCTTTTTCTATTTTTTATTTTTTTATCTTTAGTGAGAGTAGGGGAGGCAGAGAGACAGACTCTTGCATGTGCCCCAACAGGCATCAACCTGGCAAACCCACTAGGGGGCGATGCTCTGCCCATCTGGGGCCATTGCTCCATCGCTCTGCAATGGAGCCATTATTTTAGCACCTGAGGTGGAGGCCACAAAGCCATCCTCAGAGCAGGGCCATCTTCAGAGCCTGAGGCCAACTCTCTAGAGCAAATCGAGCCATATCCGCAGGAGGGGAGAGAGCGAGAAGAGAGAGGGGGAGGAGTGGAGAAGCAGATGGGCACTTCTCTTGTGTGCGCTGACCAGGAATTGAAGTCAGGACATCCACACACCAGGCTAATGCTCTACTGCTGAGCCAACTGTCCATGGCTAATGGAAACCCTTTAAGGCATGTTTTCAAAGGGCCTAACCTAAAAACTATATCATGTAGCATGTTGTTGGATGCTTGAGTTAAGGAAATTTAGAAGGAGGCCATGACAGCCTTTCAGCTGGTTATCGAAAATATGCAGCTAAAGTAAAAATAGTTTCTTAATTCTTTAGGCCACTTCAGTAATACAATTTAAAAAACTGGTTTTTCTTTTCCTGCATTTCATATTGAACAGATCCCAAAATTTGTATATTTATTACCCCCCCATACACACACATTCAAACACGTAAGCCTTTCTCACAGTCTGCTCTAAGGTCTCTTTGTGTTTGTATCTTATACATGTGGATGCCCAACAAATACTGATTGAATTAATGAATATTAAATTATTTTATTTTTTAAATGAGCAGTGGGAAAATAGAGAAACAGACTTCCACATGCACCCCGACCAGGATCTACCCGGCAACCCCTATCTTGGGCCGATGCTCAAATCAGGCCAGCTATCCTTAGTGCCTGAGGCTGATGCTTCAATAAACTGGGGAGGGGAAGAGGAGGTGGAAGGGGGAGAGAAGCAGATGGTCGCTTCTCTGTGTGCCTTGACAGGGAATCCAATCTGGGAGGTCCATATGCCAGGCTGACGCTCTATCCACTGAGCAACTGGCCAGGGCCATCAATATTAAATTTCTGAGCTTGTTGAATTATTAGGGCTATAGGTTCCCACTGAGAAGGAGTACTAAGTGGTCTCCAGAATCCTTATACCTCTGCTCACAACCTCTTTGCAATGGTGAAATTCTTTTTCCCCCGGGATGTCCAGACAGTGGGAGAATTTGCTCTGGTAGCTTCTCTATTTGGTAAGTTCTCTGTCAAATGAAGTACTTATAGTCCTTAAGCTAAACTTAAAAATAAAAACAAAAACAAAAACAAAAGCAAAACAACAAACCAAAGCAACTATATAATCAGCTGGTGGGACTGCTAAATACTTTACTTTCCAGTAGATGGTCTGTCTATACCAACCTGAACTAGAAAGCTCTGGTCAGAATATTGTTATCCTTGCCTTTTACATTAGTTATTTGGTGCCACCTTACTTCTTCCTACCATTTGTATTTTTATTTATTTTTCTTTTTAAAAATAAGCTTCAAGTGCACTCAGAATTTAAATATTGCAATTTCCTCTTTTGAGGCAGTTTTGGAAAATGGACTGGTTTTGTTGGTCAGTTGTTAATTAAAATCTAAAATGCCATTGATAAAAATTAAAAAGACTAATGCTTATATGGTAATTTATAGTTTACAAATTGCTTTTCACATATGCCATCATGTTTAATATTTGAAATAACATGGTAATATGGGCTTGAGGCCTTATTTTGGTGTGAAAAGACTGGAACTCAAGGAGAGTAATAAGGATGACAATTTTTTTTTTTTTAATTCAGTGAGAGCAAGGGAGGCAGAGAGACAGACTCCCGCATGCACCCTGACCAGGATTTACCCAACAAGCCCCTAGGGGATGATGCTCTGCCCATCTGGGGTGTTGTTCCATTGTTCAGTGATTGAGCTCTTTTTAGTGCCTGAGGCAGAGGCCACGGAGCCATCCTCAGCACCCAGGGCCAACTCGCTCCAATTAAGCCAAGGCTGCAGGAAGGGAAGAGAGAGTGAAGTGAGAGAGAGAGGGGTGGAGAAGCAGATGGGTGCTTCTCCTGTGTACCCTGACTGGGAATTGAACCCAGGACATCCACATGCTGGGCTGACACTCTATCACTGAGCCAACCTGCCAGGGCTAGAGAAATCTTGAACTTGGGTGTAAGTCCTTTTCTTCTACACCCTGGCCCCTCATTGAGCAGGCAGCAGCTAAAGAACACCAAATGGTGCTAGGTAGAGTTGTTTTTCTGAGGGTCCTGACCCACAGGCATGCTCTGATGGCATGGAGTATCGTGAGCCTGGAGCAGTGCCATGTTGCACATGTGAGCAAATGTTGGCAGGGGCTGATTCTACATGTGAGTTGACTCTTTGAAGATGAGCTGTTTTCAGGGAGCAGACAGGAGCAGTTTCAGTGAACTTTTATCCTTGCTTCACTATTAGGGGCCAGCAAGTTGAAGAGTACTTGTTTCTGTGTAGTGTGCCTATTGATGTGCTTGGGTTGCCATCACAGAACACCACAGACTGGGGATGAAACAGGCACTTGTTTCTCATAGTCTGGAGGCTGGGAAGTCCAGGATCAGGGTGCTGGCAGATTCAGTTCTTGGTAAGTCTCTTCCAAACTTGTACATGGCCACCTTCTTGGAGTGTCCTCACAGGTGCTTTTTTCCCTGGTGTTTCTTTCTCTTCTTATGAAGGTCACCAGTCTTATTGGATTAGAGTCCCACCTTTATAACCGCATTTAACCTTAATTACCCCCTTAAAGGCCTTATCTCCAAATACAGCCACATCAGAGTTTAGGGCTTCAAAATGTGAATATTGGGAGGGGGCAGTCCAGTTCATAACAGTGTTTAAGTTTGTGTTCAAAAACAAAGCTGATTGTTTTTAGCAAGTCCTGTTACTTCCTTCACCCAGATCTGAGTCTGTGTATTTGAGGACACTTGCCAGAATCGTGACAGGGCAATCAGGAGTGAAGAGGGAACAGCAGCTTACTGCTAATTGGAGAACCTTGAAATAGGAAGAAGCCCTGGCATGGGGCTTCCGGACACTGGTCAGTTTTCTAGTAGAATGATGGAGAGGAGACAGCGTTGACTTGTTCATTTATGGATGCTGCCCCTCAGGGTAGGGGGTTCAACTACAGACAATTTTTTTAGATAAGGGTCATAATAAAATATTGGATCAATAGAAAGTGTTGGACTTTGTGTGGAAGTGAAAGTGCATCCTGGCCCTAGATGGAGGGAGAGAGCTAAGGGAGAGGGTGAGGTTGGTCGCAACCCTAGGCAGAAAGGCCATGAAGGCTGGGCCTTCCTGCTGTTGCTTTGACTGCATCTTTGCCATGTGAGGCAGTGTCCCTGACAGTGCTCACTGATGTCCACCTGGAGCAGTACGTAAACGTGTCCAAGCTGGGCCAGTTTGAGTTGGTCATGATGATTACTTAAGGTTGGGGATGTCTGTGTGACTGGCAGCTCTCCAGCTCCAAATCTTGTATATTTATTCATGATTCATTCATTCAGTCACTCACTCAGTCCATATGAATTATATAACTTTCTACTGATCATTTCCACCCAACAGTCTGAATGTCACAAGCTGTATGCACTGTCTCCTGACTTGCCTGTCTTCTCAGCTACTGTCCCATCATTGACTCAACTTGGTCATCCTTGAATTCTTGCTCACTCCCCCAAGTATAAATGGTATTGATTTTACCTCCTAAAGGTCTCTTACATCTCAGCCCTGTTTTACATTTTATTTTCCCCTCACCTGGACTGTCAGAATACCTTTCTAACCACTCTTGCCAGTTTATTCTGCTCACCGCACCCTCATATTCAAGTCTGGCTGCAATCCACATTGGTGGCTCTCCATTGACTTTGAATCAGTGTCCCAAGTCCTTAGTGTTCCCTGAGTCACTACAGTTACCTGTGGCTTCACGCTAAACAGCAGTTTGCTAATTGTGATAACAAAATGCCAAAGTTTATAATCAGGGTATTTTTGAAAGACTTCCTTACAAATGGCACCATGACGCATCTACAGCTTTGCATCTGGAAACTGTGCGTGGCCCTTGTGGGAGGAGAGAGGTGGAGTGCAGTAAGCGCTATGTGTTTCTCAGTGTGGAGTGTCTGCCAGCAAATGCCCTTGAAGTGCTGGTTTGTTGAGAGCAGGGCTGTCCTGCTAAAAGAGAATGAGAGTCACAAATGGGGGCCACAGATATGACTTTAAGTGTCCCAGTAGCCACATTAAAAATGTAAAAAGAAACAAGTGGAATTAATTTTCATAATGTTTTATTTTACCCAGTATCTGAAATATAATTATTTCTACATGTAACCTATATGAAACACTACTAATGAGATGAGACACTTCACATTGTTTTTCTTGTGTGAAGTCTTTGAAATGGCACACGTCCCCATGCTTGGCACACCCGCTCCCTGCCCTTCCACATGCAGGGTCAGGTGCCACACGGCCTCAGGGGTCGCTGCACTGGCAATCGCTGGTCTGCACATTTATGTGATTTAAATTTCTTAATTTAGTCTGTATTTTCTAAAGTTGGGATAGCTGAAAAGGCATAGAGGAAACAACTTAGAATAATGGTGATTCCCCACTATTTTTATTCTTTAGTGGAAAAGCTATAATCTATATAGTTGTAAAAATAATATTTCATGTACTCATAACTTTAGAATACTAAAATCGGATTTGGTTACATATAATGAAAATTCCTTGTACATTTTACAAATATTTTAAAATGGGTTTTGAATTCTTGGGGTTAAATTACTCCTAGAAATAAGTCTTTAGTAAAATAACTCCTTTGGGCATTGGTATTCAGCACCTTTCTGATATATGTTAAGTATACTTAATTTTTAAGTACAAAAGATAAAATCATATTTTCTTTAGTGATCACACACTAAACACACACCCATAAGCACACATTTTAATTACCACACACCCATAAGCACACATTTTAATTACCATTCTAAGCACTGTATACAAAATAATAACTCATTGAATCCTCTAAAAAAATTAGTGTGGTTACTTTCTGTTTTTATAGATCGATATAGTAGAGACATAGCAGGTTATTTTGCCTAAGATCACATAACTAGTAAGGTTATGTAGTAGATCTTAATTCAAACTCAGACCGCCTGAGTACTGAATTTCATCTTATCACTAAGCTGTGCCACTATCTCTTCATTAAGATAATGTCTGAAAAGATATAAACAGAACCATATCTTTTATTATGGTACAAGATTTGAGAAATGTTGATAAAAAGTCATTGATCGGAACTGGAGCCCCTCCTCTCAGCCCAGTGGTAGGGGACACACCCTGAACTTTAGAAGGACATAATAAGTAATTAAGAGCTGAATCAGTGGTCCTGGAGGAGTCACTCTGGAGGGTCACAGAGGAGCATCACTGAGCACCAGTGGCCTTGCTGCTTGTCTCTCCCAGGGCCTCCTTACTCTCTACCATAAGCTGGTGGTCCTCACAGAGATGAATGCGCCAGCTCTGAGATGGGTATTGGCATCCCTGAAGAGCCACTTAAACCTCAGGTGGCTGGGCCCACCCACGTGTGTTGCAGAGGTGTGGGAATGTGCCTTTCTGATGAGTTCTCAGGTGACTTCTGTGCGATGGGCCCCAGCCGTTGAGAACTGCTGTATAGGGGTTTGCATGATGATGAGGGGGAGGTTTTCTGTTTTGTAGTAACAGCATTTAATTTAATAATATGCAGCAAGCCTGCTGTTCAGGCATTATCGCACAGGTCTGTGTGATTGTGCCCCTTCATAAAGAGCCCTGTGATGGATCCCCACCCTATCTTGACCACCACGGGGACTGGGCAAGCAGGAGTGACTGACGGTTGGAGACCCTTTGGGAGGCCATTTTTAGCTGCAGCTATATTTCTTTTTTTTCTTTTTTTTTTTTTTCATTTTTCTGAAGCTGGAAACAGGGAGAGACAGTCAGACAGACTCCCGCATGCGCCCGACCGGGATACACCCGGCACGCCCACCATGGGGCGATGCTCTGCCCATCCTGGGCGTCGCCATGTTGCGACCAGAGCCACTCTAGCGCCTGAGGCAGAGGCCACAGAGCCATCCCCAGTGCCCGGGCCATCTTTGCTCCAATGGAGCCTTGGCTGCGGGAGGGGAAGAGAGAGACAGAGAGGAAAGCGCGGCGGAGGGGTGGAGAAGCAAATGGGCGCTTCTCCTATGTGCCCTGGCCGGGAATCGAACCCGGGTCCTCCGCACGCTAGGCCGACGCTCTACCGCTGAGCCAACCGGCCAGGGCCTGCAGCTATATTTCTTAATGAGTTTCCCGTTAGTGACACAAATGTGAGTAGGTAGGTGCTTGCAGAGAACCCCAGGCGCAACACACCAAATGCGTTTCCTTTGTGCTCTTACAACATCTGTGCAGGCATGGAAGCATCTCCCCCATGGCTTTGACCTGTGCTTCTCAGGTCATGAGAGGGGCCAGGTCAGGTCTTAGCCTGGATTTTTGGAAGATTGCTGTTACCATCTGAGCGTTGGGCAGCCTTGCCCCAGAGCAGGTGGACCTGAGGAACAACCAGGAGTCTGGAGCCTCTGTTGGCAGAGGCTGCTGTATGTTCCAAGACTCAGGGACACTGGCTTTCAGATGGGCTACTACTTGGGCAGCTTCTTTCAGTTTGCAAGCCTAGATTTGCAGTCAGGCTGCTCTAGTGTGGCCAGCGCTGTCTATGTAGCATGTTCCAGGAGGAGGAGCAGCAAGGATTTATTTACTTAAAATAAGTTTAATAACTTCCCCAGCAATGTTGAGGCGGTCAGCTAGTGAGAAGTGTTAGAAGTTGCCCATAGCCATCTTTTTTTTTTTTTTTTTTTTTTTTCATTTTTCTGAAGCTGGAAACGGGGAGAGACAGTCAGACAGACTCCCGCATGCGCCCGACCGGGATACACCCGGCACGCCCACCAGGGGCGATGCTCTGCCCACCAGGGGGCGATGCTCTGCCCATCCTGGGGGTCGCCATGTTGCGACCAGAGCCACTCTAGGGCCTGGGGCAGAGGCCACAGAGCCATCCCCAGCGCCCGGGCCATCTTTGCTCCAATGGAGCCTTGGCTGCGGGAGGGGAAGAGAGAGACAGTGAGGAAAGCGCGGCGGAGGGGTGGAGAAGCAAATGGGCGCTTCTCCTGTGTGCCCTGGCTGGGAATCGAACCCGGGTCCTCCGCACGCTAGGCCGACGCTCTACCGCTGAGCCAACTGGCCAGGGCCAGCCCATAGCCATCTTATAGGACAAAGCCCATCAGTGTCTACATCAATTTTCCTTAAAGGATGTGCTCCAGTTTAATATCTTCTGAATTTTGGCTGAGTATTAAAAGATGTCTGCAAGTCAACAAATATTTGAATTATGTCACTTGCAAGGCGGCTATAGAGGAGAAGCTGTCTCTCTCTTTCCCTCTTGCCAGCTGTGTTCATTTCAAGGACAATCACTTTAAAAGCTGTATCCCTGTTGCCGAGTCTGTGTGTTGAGGGAGGTCTGGATGGGTGGTAAACAGCTCTCTCATTGCTCTGAGTGATGGATGCCAGCGTGGGGACACTGACACCTGACATAGAACCTGTAGCTGCTTAAGTATTTTTAAGAGAGCAAGAAATAACAGGGAGTTGGTTATTTTAGAGACAGTTTCAGGAAATTTGATGTAAGTGAATAATGAATTTTCATCAAACTTTTTTTTTAAGAAACATATTTAAGAGCAGAATCTGGTGAGACATATGAAAACAGATTTTTCTTTTGGGTCTCCCTTCTGGGTTTCACATTTGTCTGTGACTCACTTAATGTCCCCCTATGCCCCACCCTTTGTCTTAAAGTCATCTGTTTCCCATCTGTCTTCATTACCTGCACTCCCGTGGTTTCCCTCCACATGTTTTAGTTACTGCCTTCTTTAGACAGACCTAGCTTGAGTTTAGAAGTTCTCCTTTCCCTATTAAGCCATCTATCTTGCTTAATTTCCTTCTCGTAGTTTTTTTAATTGTTCTGTTTTATATGGTTCAGTAGATAGGACCCAATGACAGCTGTAAAGAAACATGCCATTATTCTCTACAAAATGGGGAGCAGGGATAACAGACACTGCTGTTGGGATTCTCATTTTGATGTGTGGCTAAATGTATTTAATACTTTGCTACTTAAACTTGACTGTGCCATGCACCTACTGTACTCAACCCTGGTCAGGAAAGCTGAGCCTGCCTTCCAGAAAAGAAAAGTCGATTCTCTTTTCCTTCAAGTCTCAGGTTGCAGAGTGTTACATGTTGAAGGAAGAAAATATGTTTTCAACATACTGCTCATTAATACTTGCAAAATTCCCATTTGTTTTTGGATCTTACTAGCTGTTATGTTTGGATTAAGGACTAAAATTAGTTCACTTTCCACAAATACAGAAGTACCTTTTTAAATGCTAGCATTAAAAAAAAACTTAATTGAAACTTGAAACTTCACTTTTATATATTGATTAGTGGTTCTCAACTGGGGGCAATTTTGCCCATAAGGACACGGGGCAATGTCTGGAGATAGTTTCTGATTGTCCTGACTGGGAAGTACTCCTGGCATCTAGTTGGGGATAGGCCAGGGATGCTGCTAAACACCCTGCAATACACAGGGCTGCCCCACCACAGAGAACAACCTGATCCCAAATCACTGTGCCAGCAGCCTTGATATAACTGAATGCTGCTCTACTTAGCTTAAACATTGAAGTTAATGGCAAATGTATTCTTTCTTACTGTTTCCCCTTTGGAGATGGTCCCCCCACCCAGTTTTATAAACATGAAGAATAATACCTCTTAACATTACTAAATAGACCTGGCCAGTTGGCTCCGCGGTAGAGCAGCCCAGCACGGAGAAGTCCTGGGTTTGATTCCTGGTCAGGGCACACAGGAGAAAAGACCATCTGCTTTTCCACCTCTTCTCTCTCTCACTCTCTCCCTCTCTTCTCCTCCCGCAGCCATGGTTCAAATGGTTTGAGCAAGTTGGCTCTGGGCGCTGAGGGTGGCTCCATGGCCTTACCTCAGGTGCTGAAATATCCTTTGCTGAGCAGCGGAGCAGCAGCCCCAGATGGGCAGAGTATCGGCATCGCCCCCTAGTGAGCTTGCCAGTGGGTCCCAGTTGGGGTGCATGTAGGAGTCTCTCTGCCTCCCTGCCTCTCACTTAATAAAAGAAAGAGAGAGAGAGCTAAACACTTCAATTAACATCTCTGCATTTAAATGCATAAAGGAGACTCTTTATAACGGACATAACCATGGCTTTTTGGTGATATGGTTACCTATAGATTATGGCACACCTTGCTCTTTGTTTTCCACTTCACATTTGGATGATATAAATATGAAATGTTGATTTGTAAGGACTCTGTTGATCCCTGGCTGAACTGTGATAAAAATTAATTTCTCTTAGAATGTTCACTTACAAGGAAGTAATGGGGGTCTTTTGTAAATTGCTTTTAATAACTAATTGATCTTCAAAGTTCAGTCTAATCAAAGACATCTGTTTATTTAACACAGAAACCTTACAAGTGGTGCTTGTCTTTAGAAAAAATTTTTTGTTATTACTAAAGCTCATGGGTCTAGGTTCAGCCTGATTATCTTTGAGCTGGTCACATCTGTGTTAGCTTTCAAATGTGTTTCCTTCTTTGTATAGTTCTAAAAAATAAACACTTTGGAAGAGAGAGAACAAAAATACCACAAATTAGACCTTCTCCAGGGAACAGGGAAAGGAAAATGACAGTTTGGCTGAGTCTGACTCCCAGTGTCTAGCTCAGTGGCACAGTTGCTGGTTAGCCCACCTGGAATAGGACGTTGATGTCTACACTTCTTTTCTTACAAGCTGGCTCTTACTTACCCAGTGGGAGAAGCCTCAACATTCGGAGGGTTGTCAATTAGACATTTCCTTGGCTTTATCTTGATCTTTGTGTAAATCGTTTCCTGTTGTAATGCCCTTCCTTTTTACTTGGTTGCTTCTTATCTCTTCTCTTCCTATTCTGTTACTAGGATAAACACAAAACCAACACTTTGTAATTTTTGAACTAATCTTGCTGGAGATAGTTAAAAGTACATCACTCTTCTTTTTCTCAATCCTGCCATCCACAAGGAGACTAAGAAAGATCTTTTTTTTTTTTTTTTAATTTTTCTGAAATGAGAAGCAGGGAGACAGACAGACTCCTGCATGCACTGAACCAGGATCCACCCACCAAGCCCACTAGGGGGTGATGCTCTGCCCATCAGGGCCATTGCTCCATTGCAACCAGAGCCATTCTAGCGCCTGAAGCAGAGGCCATGGAGCCATCCTCAGTGCCTGGGCCAACTTTGCTCTAATGGAGCCTTGGCTGTGGGAGGAGAAGAGAGAGGTAGATAGAAGAGGGGAGGATGGAGAAGCAGATGGGCACTTCTCCTTTGTGCCCTGGCCAAAAATTGAACCCAGGACTTCCACATGCTGGGCCGACACTCTACCGCTGAGCCAACTGGCCAGGGCCGAGAAAGATCTTTAAAAAATTAATGGTAACTCTTTGGACAGACTTAAAATTCTGAAGTTTTATGTTGTAAAACAGTGCGTACAACTAATTGTCATATCTGTCCATATCTTACAGCATTTTTTCTATAGAAGCAAGTGTTGTTAGTTCGCCATTGTGTAGATGAGAACAGGGTAGGTCACAGGGCACACTGACTGACCCTAGGGGGGTCTTGTTGGTGCCTGGCTGAGGAGCAGCCTCAGGCCCATGAGCTCAGTGGTACACCAGGCCTGGGGTATGTGTGAGACGCCCAGATCAAGAGCTGCAGACACTGGACCTCATTAGGGCCTTGAACTTGTTATTAAAATCTCCTTCCTTAAAATAAAATATTTGCCTTTCACTGCAGTAACTTCCTGATTTTTAATTAGAATAAGGAGATAGATTAAAACACGCCCATTCTGAGCTTCATTAAAAGCTACTCTAAATTGGAACTTCCAACATCTTGCATCACGCGAGGGCTAGAGAGGTAGATTCTCCTTTTCACCTGCTGCTCATTTGGCTCAAGTTGCACAGCACATTTTGTCCTCTCTTGACCTCCGTTTTGTCTTCTGTGAAACAAGGGCTTAGTTTTGTTTTGTTTTTAAAAGGGGCAGAAATTATTTTTATTAATAAAATATACAATCCAAAATTAAGGCATTATAGTCATGAACATCAACAGTGCTTAGTTCCAGTGTTTTAAAAGACCTTCATTGCTTCGCTATTCTGCATGTAAAAACTTGAACTGCACAGTTCTTTGTTAGAGGAGTTTCTTTGAAGCAGAGTGGCATGACATGACTTCATCAGTAAATCGATGTTGCTCTTAACTTTTTGTGAATCTAGTTAGAGGGCCAAACAAGCCTGTGTGTGGAGATGTGGAAAAAATTGCACTGTTGTGTTCCTCCTATCTGACCTATAAGTCAGACTGCTGTCTCAGTTTTGCTATAACTAAATTGTCACACTTAATACCTTGGGGTGCCAGCTATGTGAGAGCAACCCTGCCAGGTACTACAGAAACGCACCAAAGTCCTACCCTCAGGGAGCTTATAGACCAATGTGGAAACATTGTACAGGCTCACAATCAAGTGTCATCTCAGTTAACAAGTGCACAGAGTGACTGCTGATCGGTGTGAGGTCCTGGGAGACACAAGGGAAAACTCTTGGACAGTCCCCAAGGCCAGGTAGAATTTATTTCAGATTTTCCAAAGGAGGATAACATTTTCTTCAAGATCTGTGGAAGCTCTTCAGTGTCCATGTACCCTGGAGACAGTGGGACACCAGCTGAGGGCAAATGTGCCCCCCACTCATGATTATAGACTGTGATCTTCATACAACTTCAGGTGCTTGACTCTTTGCGGACGGGCACGAAATTTCTGGAGGACCAGCACCAATCACAGACCAGCAGTTGAAAAACATTGAACCAGTCCATAATTTTAAAACAGTGTAAACTTGATTTACATGTTGTTAATTGCTTAAGTCCTGTAGGTTTTAAAAACTAGTAAAACTCCTGTCAGTACTCTTAATGGAGCAATACAGCAGGGAGCACACCCGTGCTTCCTTAGTCCTTTTTAAATTGATAATGACATCAATGTGTTAGGCCTTTACGTTTTAATCTAAAAGAGGCTTATTTTGTCAAATGATTACTTTGCCTGGATTTAATGAATATTGTAAATCAATCCTACCCAGGAATTTTACAGGTTTGTTTTTTATACTAATTGTCTAGTTTGAAGGGTTTCCTTTGAAACTTAAACTTTGTCTTAATTCATTATAGATGTTCTTTTTTGTATATTTTAAGTGCAATTGTTTCATATTGTTGATTTCTGCTTAATCTAGCACCCACATCATTGTGCCATTTGGCCAGTGAGTTGGTACAAAACTGTTTTCTGCAGGTGACTGATTTTGTTTTAGCTCTGTTTAGTATGTGGCAGTGACCTAATGCTGGCGTTCAAACAGTTAGGGTCATAATTAGCTGTTTGTTGTCCATTTACCATTAAATCAATCAGTTTCCATTTTCTTTACCATTTGATGTGGATTCATTTAAACTAGTTTTTGTGATGAACTGTAATTAATGCTTAGTGTTTAAATTAATTTGAGAATAATGAGCATTTAATATGTTTTGTGATGTGTTGTTAAAGATTGATTGGAATTCATTGATTCCTGGCTATTGGGGACCTTGGTAGGAGGGAATTTAATGTGGGTTAAATAAGTTTGTGTTGGGTCTCATTCAGGAGAATAAGATCTTTTTGTTTACAAACTCATGCAGTATTTTTTATCATATTACGTGCTAAAGTACACATATATGTTCTCTGAAGAACAGCAAAAATTGTACTGTTGCAACCATTGCAGTAACCTTATCATGTTGTGTTAAGCTAGTCAATAAGTGTGTAGCTCCTTTTGTTGAATATATTTTCTACTTACATTTCCAAAGTACAGTATGTAAATGTTGAAAGTCATTCCTATTATGTTTTGCATATATGTATTTATGTATAAATAGGATATATATATATATTTTAAATCTGTAATTTTAGAATAGTTTTAGATTTACAGAACAATTTCAAAATTAGTATTAATAGTTCCCATATACCCCGTATTCAGTTTTCCTTATTATTAGCATTTACATTACAATGGTACATTGGTTATAATTTAGTATTGTTAACTAAAGTCCGTACTTTATTTGATTTTTAAAAATTTCTGTCTAGTGTCCTGTCTCTGCCCTGGGACCCCAATCCAGGACACATTACATTCAGTCGTCCTGTCTCCTTTGGCTTCTCTTGGCTCTGCAGTTTCTCAGACCTTCCTTGTCTCTAGGACCTTTACACTGTGGAGGAATGCCAGTCAGCTATTGTATGCGATGTCCCTCGGTTGGGATTTGTCTGGTATTTTCCTCTGGATTATACTGGGGTTATCGGTTTGGGGAGAAAGACCACAGAGATAAAGTGTCATTTCCTTGCATCATGTCAAGAGTACATGCTGTCAGCATGGTTATCACTGTTGACAACCTTGACCACCTGGCTGAAGCAGTGTTTGCAAGGATTCTCCACTGTAAAGCTAGCTGGTTTTCCCTTTGTCTCTATTGCAGTCTTTGGAAGGAAGTCACTTAAAGAGCAAGGAGTTATGCTTTGATTCCTCAAGGGGGATGAATATAGTATACATTAGTTACAGTCGTGCCCCCTTATCAACAGAGGATACTTCAAAACCCCCAGTGGATGCCCGAAACCACAGATAGTACTGAACCCTGTACATACTATGTTTTTTCATATTAAACATACCTATGATAAAGTTTAATTTGTAAATTAGACACAGTAAGAGATTAACAATTACTAATCATAAAATAAACCAATTTTAACAATATACTATAATAAAAAGTTATGTGAATGTGGTTTCCGTATCAAAATATCTCACTGTATTGTACTCACCTGTTCCCATCAAGGAAGCCTTTACGGCTTCTTTTTGGCATGTCTGAATTGGCAGCATCACTGTTCTAGCACTTGGGACCAATATTAAGTTAAATAAGGGTCACTTAAACACAAGCACTGTGAGACAGTGACAGTGAATCTGATAGCTCAGACGGCTCCCAGTGACTGACAGCATCTGCAGCGTGGAGTTGCTGAACAGAAACATGATTCATGTTCTGGGTGGGATGGAGTGGGAGGGCGTGAGATTTCATTGTGCTATTCAGAACAGGTTGCACTTTTAAACTCATGAATTGTTTATTTTCGGAATTTTCTATTTTATGTTTTTGGTCCACAGCTGAATGCATGTAACTGAAACCGTGGGAGGTGGAACCATGGATAAGAGAGAACTGCATTTGGACCACATGGGAGATTTAGCTGCTCCCCATATAGGCAGGAGATTTTCAGTGGTCAGCAAAGGCTCTGCAGCATGGCCCTGGCACTGCTCCTGAGGAGGGAAGCTGGGGGCCCATCTAGCCCCACTTGCTGTCCACACCTCCTCCCTGCCAGTCATACCTCATCTCTGGTCTCCCCTGCAGAAGGCCTCTGTGTTGACCAGCCTGCCCACACTTCTAACCCCCACTTGTCTGAGTGGCTTACTTTGTGTAAACCCAAGGTCATTCTTTGCTTTCTGGGTAACCGCTTCCTTTATGCAACACCCTCAGAGTTCTAGCCAAGGGGGAAACCATGAGGTTACAGCTGTGAAACCTGCTGTGTAAAGGCCAGCCTGGGCCAGATGCCAGGCTTGTCTGAAAATGATTTTTTTTTTTTTTTTTTTTTTTTTTTCATTTTTCTGAAGCTGGAAACAGGGAGAGACAGTCAGACAGACTCCCGCATGCGCCCGACCGGGATCCACCCGGCACGCCCACCATGGGGCGACGCTCTGCCCACCAGGGGGCGATGCTCTGCCCATCCTGGGCGTCGCCATGTTGCGACCAGAGCCACTCTAGCGCCTGAGGCAGCGGCCACCGAGCCATCCCCAGCGCCCGGGCCATGTTTGCTCCAATGGAGCCTTGGCTGCGGGAGGGGAAGAGAGAGACAGAGAGGAAAGCGCGGCGGAGGGGTGGAGAAGCAAATGGGCGCTTCTCCTGTGTGCCCTGGCCGGGAATCGAACCCAGGTCCTCCGCACGCTAGGCCGACGCTCTACCGCTGAGCCAACCGGCCAGGGCCTGAAAATGATTTTGTCACACGTGTTAGTGTGAAAGAAAGCAAGTGAGTGTGTTACAGAGTGTCCTGTGGACTCTTCAAGTTTGGGCAAATAAAAACCACCAGCAAGTTCTTATGATTTCCATGTGTGCCCGATGCCACCTGCTTTGATGTGGCTGTTTGGCTCCTAGGCAGATCCCTGGTGCAAGTAGGAAGGCAGTGGCCTGGGTGCCGTCTCCAGCTAGAGGAAGCTGAGCCTAGGGGAGCCTGTCCTGCATGGTGTTATCCCAGGATAGGGTACTGCCTGCTAGACACAGGGCCATTCTGCTGGCCTGAGTGCACTTTGCTGGCACTCAAGACCTGCCCAGGCACTATGACCCAACTCCAGGTGTGCCTGTGAGTGGCATTCTGGGCCAGGTGGGAGTTAGCTCAGAAGCTGGTTTGGGGAGGTGCTCAGGAGAGCCCCTTTTTCTCCAGTGGTTGAACAGGATGCAGGTTGAAGGTTCCAGAGAGTCTTTCTGCAGAGGGATAAGAGTTACTGACCTTTCTCTTGGGGTACAGAAAGGGTCAGAGTGAAGGCCAGTAGCCTATTTCACTTTACTGTTTGTACCTCTCCCCAACAATGGTGTGCTTTGCAGGTGGGGGCAGGTGAGCCATGTGGGGAGACTGCGTCCTGTTCCACCTCCCCTGAACTACACAGATGAGTCAGCGCATTGGTTCATTACATGAATATAATTTGTATCAGTGCATTTTGTTTATTAAAACTGACTGAACACAAACATCTGCAGTGCCTTTTTTGAACAGTTTTCTTTACATCTGTAATTTATGATTTCTATTTTGACCTTCAGAGGTCTGATAATTTTTTTAATCTTTTTTTTTTTTTTAATTTTTGTTTTGACTAATTTGTTATGTGAGTTTTGATGGCTTTGCATGAAAACGAAGACTCCCACTTTGCTGGAAAACAGTTTGAGGGCAGCATCTCTGGATGGGCTGGTCTGGGGTTTCTTTGTAGCAGGTCTGGAGCATAGGTTTCCTGTGAGAATGGGGTTGAGCACAGTGATCCCTCTCTCTAGCTCTCTGCCAGCTCTCAAGATAGAGGAGACTTGCCCAAGGAAACAGCAAGTAACCAGCATAGCATCAGACCAGGGGAAGGAGGTCCAGGTCTGGGCTACTCCCTCGCCTCAACAGGTGGTCCTGTTATTCGCAGCAACAGACAAGCCTCCCTGCTGTAAAAGGTGCCCTCTTCAGCCCTCTGCCCCAACTCTGGACCCTAGAAATTTATTCAATCTGATGGCCTGGGTTCGTGACCTAATGTGACCTAAAGTTCTGAGTGATTCCCTAAACTCAGAGTCCTTAACCCAGGGGCCCTGCTATGAATGGATGGATTTCAGAGGGGTCCATTAACTTGGTGTGGCCCCCAAAATTACATTTTTATTTCATTAGCCTCTACCTGAAATTTAGTATTTCCTCCCATTGTAAACATAGGCAGCACACCTGTGGCAGGCATCAGGGAAGTAACCAGTGACATCACATCACATCGCCGTGGTTACAGATATGCATAACTTCATTACTTTGAAGTTATGGTTGTTATTAGGCCTGGTGTGCTCATAGCATAAAGGAGCATAGATTACTCTGTATCCTGGCTCAGGAGGGCAGGGCCACGGTGGGGGCTGGGTGCTGTCTTTTTGAAAAGCTGTTGAGACTTAGACCTCCCACCACAGGAAGTCTACACGGGCATTACGGAAAAGTCATTTAGTTTTGCTGCCTAACAGAATTATTCCTAGCAGCACAGTGATGACAAGACATCCCCAAAGTGGATAAAACAAAATTTGTTCTCTAAAAGAAAACTCTAAAAAGAATTTTTAAAAATTGAATAGAAAGCCTAATCATTGTTTCTGTAAATTTAACTTAATTACTTAAATTGTCATAATGCGAAAATATATATTCATTTTATAGCTAAAAAACAACAACTCTCATGTAAACAGTGTTCTGGGATCTGTGATTATTAATAGTATAGTGACTCAATTAGGTTGTGGATTTGGCACATAGGTGTTTATACATAATAACTTCAGTATCAAGAAACTGACAGTGACTTTTAAAACTCTCTATATAAAAGAGTTTGACTTTTTGATTCTCAAGGGCATTATGGCAAAGTAGTCCCTGGAGTTTTTGACTACATATTTAACAAAAATGGGTTATATAAAAAAAAAAAAATTGGAAAAAAATTGACATTCTCCTTGCTTGCATTGTGTTTCTCCATACATAAAATTATAAATACCAGCGACAGCAAATTTTCTTCCAATGATGGATGGTGTGGAGGAACATTCCTAAAGTATTAGTGTGACAATAATAATATTTATTGAGCACTTGACGTCTCACATGCATTGTCTAATTTGATCTTCACCACAGGTCTAGAGGCTGCCCTTATCCCCGGTTAACAGAATGAGCTACGTGATTTGAGAACCTAACTGATGTATTCAAGTGATAGTGTGGCAGTGTCTCACTGGAGAGCTTTCATGTTGGTGTGTTATATTTACACACATGTGCAGACACTTGGAATGGGCTGGCTTTGCATCTTCACTGTGCAGGTCAATGGGAGTGCATGGGCACACTCCCACATCCCTAATTATTTCAGTGCTGAGCTTGGGTGTGCATGCCTCCTACATGGGTGTCTGAGTACTACGTCCCGGCAAAGCCTGCTGCCTGCAGCTGCTTTGAGCTGCAGCCACAAAGCAGCCTCCAGACTCAGTGACTGTCTCATCTGATTGAGGAACATAGGAAGGAAAATGACTCTTTTCTTCTGCTAAATCCTTTCCTTAACACAGATTCCTCCAGAAGAGGTTGCAGAGTTACATGGTATGGACATCGTTATGGTTCTTGAGATATGTTGCCATAATGATTTCTATAAGGTTGCTCCAATTTTACACCTGAACTACACTGCTTCTGAAAGTCAGGGTCTCATTGGCCCCCCTAATAAAGGTATTCCCTAGAGGACTTTATCTCACAGTGATTATAAAACAGTGTCATTGCTGTTGTAACAACAGACTGACTAAATTTGTACATGCTATGCACACTTTCATGTCCTTTAAAACAATCCTTGAATTTTAGGGACGCTGCCAGTGCTCACTGATTTTAGGACACCCTCCTAGTCACAAGTCTGGGCCCTGCTTCCAATTCTTAAAGAGTTTATTTTTCTAGCGGGTGGTCTGTTTGTTCTCTGAAGGGATTCTGATAGCACATGGAGTACCCTCAGCCATAGCATGCTACTTTTCCTTTCAAGGGTGAGTTTAGTTTTTGTTCATAAGAGATTGTTGTTTGGAGCCATATTTGGGGACATAGAATGGCTGATAGAACTGGACTATCTCTTTTAGGTCACTGACCAAGTGAGACAGAGGTAATGGGACTACTACTCTTTAAATTGGTAATCTGATCTTTAAAGGCATTTTCAGAAAGACTTGCAAATATTTTTAGTAAATTTACCACACCTATAATAGGTAGAGGATCTCCCGAAGGTACTGCTCAGAATGGGTGAGTGTATAAGTCGCTATCTAGTTACGTATGTGAGCTCTCTCTGGCTTAGTCCCCAAGTTAGGAGCCCAAACTTAAGACCCACAAACACTGAGATGCTCAGTTTGTGATTGGACACCAAGTGGTAGGTGACTTACTACAGTCTGCTAATTTAACTTGTTCTTAATGCTCGTTGGTTAGACTTTGCTGCCAAGCAGAGCCCCTTGAAATTATAAACTTAATACTTTATTAGATTCTTATAAATCTGTTTGGCTCAAGATATAGTAGAAATCACATTGTAGTATACCCTTTAAAAAAGATTTTTAAAGGAAGTGGAAATAATTTTCTGGGTTAAATAAGGTGAAGGGATTAAGCAAAACAAAAAGAGAAACAACTTATAGACACAGACAACAGTATAGCAGTTACCAGAGGGAAAGGGGGTAAGGGGAGAAAAAAGAAGAAAAGAAATGATAGAATGTAGGGGGACAGTGGGGTAAAGTGGGGACGGTGAACGTGGTGAGCCCTGTGACAGAATGAGGCAGAATGTGGGCATGCTTCCTGATGGGGAAGTGTCTGCGTTGTAGAGTGAACCTGATGTTCTTTCTCTCTCTTATTTCACTTAGGTGTTCTTTTCCAGTGTTCTGTTCCCTTTGTATTGTATTTATCCACCAGGCCCCTTTCGGGGTGGTCTCTGTAATACAAACCAGGAAGCATTGTCTCCAGATGCACAGCCTGGCCAGCCCCATTATCCCCCATCATGCCCTTTACTAGGCCTTCCCTACACCTGGTTTTGTCCCCCAAACTATTTCCATCTGTACTCAGCAATGTTAGATTTATGAGTTGTGTTTTTTTTTTTAAATTGAGAGCAGGGTAGGCAGAGAGATAGACTCCCCATGACCCACGGGGTAAGCCCCCTATGGGAAAATGCTCTGCCCATCTGGGGCGTTGCGCTGTATATCAGCAACTGAGCTATTTTTAGCACCTGAGGAAGAGGGCAAAGAGCCATCCTCAGTGGGGGGGGGGGGGCTACACTCCAGGGGACAATTCACTTGAGCCAATCGAACCATGGCTGTGGGAGGGACGAAAAAGAAAGAGAGAGAAAGAGAAAGATGAGAGGGTGAGGTGGAGAAGAAAATGGGCGCTTTGCCTTTGTGTCTGACTGGGAATTGAATCTGGGACATCCACATGCCAGGCTGATGCTCTACCACTGAGCCAACTGGCCAGGGTCATAAGTTAATATTTTTAAAAGTTTTCAAATTATACTGCTTAAAAAAATTAAGGGATATTTCAAAATGAATATAAAGTGATAAAATATCCCCTAATTTTTGTTAGCATAATAGTTTAATAACTGACCAGAGCCTTGCTCCATTTTCCTGCTGCCTATAGTATTGGTCAAAATTGGGAGTTGAGAGAAGGGTTGGGGTTGGTCACAAAGAGAACTACCCCAGTCTATCAGATCTTCAATCTATATCCAAAAAATTGGACAACCTAGGTGAAATGGAAAAATTCCTGGAAACATACAGTCTTCCAAAACTCAATCTGGAAGAATCAGAAAACCTAAACAGACCAATTACAATGAATGAAATTGAAACAGTTTTCAAAAAACTCTCAGCTAACAAAAGTCCTGGATTGGATGGCTTTACAGGTGAATTTTACCAAACATTCAAAGAAGAACTAAAAGCTATCTTTCTCAAGCTATTTCAAAAATTTCAAGAGGAGGGAAGACTTCCAAGTTTCTTTTATGAGAGGCAAACATTATCCTCATTCCAAAACGAGGTAAAGACACTACAAAGAAACTATAGGCCAATATCCCTGATGAACATAGATGCTAAAATTCCTCCCAAAACATTAGCAAACTAGATCTAGCAATACATCAAAAAGATCATCCATCATGATCAAGTGGGATTTATTCTGGGGAGCCAGGGCTGGTACCATATTTGCAAATCAATAAATGTGATTCATCCCATAAACTAAAGGAAGGAGAAAAATCACATGATTATATTAATAAATGCAGAAAAAGCATTTGATAAAATCCAGCACCATTTATGATCAAAACTCTCAGCAAAGTGTGAATACAGGGAACATACCTCAACATAATAAAGGCCATTAATGACAAACTGACAGCCAACATACTCAATGGTCAAAAATTAAAAGCAATTCCCTTAAGATCAGGAACAAGACAGGGGTGCCCCCTTTCACCACTCTTATTCAATATAGTTCTGGAAGTCCTAGCCACAGCAATCAGTCAAAAAGAAGAAATAAAAGGCATCCAAATTGGAAAAGAAGAAGTAAAACTATCTTTTCTGATGACATGATACTGTACATAGAAAACCCTAAAGGCTCAGTCAAAAAACTACTGGATCTGATAAATGAAATTGGCAAACTGGCAGGATATAAAATTAATATTCAGAAATCAGCAGCATTTTTATACATCAACAATAAACTATCAGAAAGAGAAATTAAGGAAGCAATCCCCTTCACTATCGCAACAAAAAAAATAGTGTTTAGGAGTAAATTTAACCAAGGAGGTAAAGACTTAGACATTGAAAAAAGAAATCAGGGAAGATACAAACAAGTGAAAACATATACCGTGCTCATGGATAGGAAGAATAAACATCATTAAAATGTCTATATTACCCAAAGCAATCTATAACTTCAATGCAATTCTTATTAAAATACCAATGGCATACTTCAAAGATACAGAACAAATATTCTAAAAATTGATATGGAACCAAAAAAAGGACATGAATATCCTCAGCAATCTTGAAAATGAAGAATAAAGCGGGGGGGGGGGATCACACTTCCTGATATCAATTTATTCTACAAGGCCATAGTAATCAAAACAGCTTGGTACTAGCATAAGAACAGGCATACAGATCAATGGAACAGAAACAGAATAGAGAACCCAGAAATAAACCTACGCCTTTATGGTCAATTGATAATTGACAAAAGAGGTAAGAGCATACAATGGAGTAAAGACAGTCTCTTTAATAAGGGGTGTTGGGAAAATTGGACAGGTACATGCAAAAAAAATGAAACTAGACCACCAACTTACACCACTCACAAAAACAAAATGGATAAAAGACTTAAATGTTAAGTCACAAAAACATAAACATCTTGGAAGAAAACATAGACAGTAAACTTTCCAGTACCTCTCATATCAATATTTTTGCTGATTTATGTCCACAGGCAAGTGAAATAAAGGACAAAATAAACAAATGGGACTATATCAAACAAAAGCTTTTGCACAGCAAAAGACACCATGAACAAAATAAAAAGACAACCCACACAGTGGGAGAACATATTTTCAATATGTCTGATATGGAGTTGATAACCAAAATTTATAAAGAACTTCTAAAACTTAACACCAGGAAGGTAAACAATCCAAATAAAAAAATGAGCAAAAGAACTGAATAGACACTTCTCCAAAGAGGACATACAGATGACCAGGCATATGAAAAATGTTCAACATCACTAATCATCAGAAAAATGCAAATTAAAACCACAATGAGATACCACTTCACACCTGTCAGAATGGCGCTCATTAACAAATCAACACACAATTAGTGCTCACAAGGGTGTGGAGAAAAGGGAACCCTCCTGCACTGCTGGTGGGAATGCAGACTTGCAGCCACTGTGGAAAACACTATGGTGTTTCCTCAAAAAATAAAAAATAGAATTGCCTTTTGACCCAGCCATCCCACTTTTAGGAATATATCCCAAGAACACCATATCACCCAACTGAAAAAAAGAAATGCATCCCCATGTTTATTGCAGCATTGTTTACAATAGCCAAGATGTGGTGTGGACGAGTGGATTAAAAAGCAATGATACATATACACAATGGAATTCTATGCAGCCATGAAAAAGAAGGAAATCTTTTGTGACAGCGTGGATGGACCTGGAGATTATTATGCTAAGTGAAATAAGCCAGGCAGAGAAAGAAAAGTATCATATGATGTTATGTATATGTGGAATCTAATGAACACAGTGAACTGAACAACAGAATGGAGGCAGAGGCGGGGTCACAGGGAGCAGAGGGACAGCTGTCAGAGGGAAGGGAGATGAGGGGATGGGATCAGAGAAGGTGACGGGATTAGTGAAATTATATATATATCACAGAGATACAGATAACAGGACAGTAAATCCCAGAGGGAAGGGGGGAGGGAGTTAAGGGTAAAGGAGGGGGTTAATGGGGGACAAGGTGGTGGGGTGAGGGAGTTATATTGAGTGGGACACTTGAATCCATGTTAACACAATAAATTAAAAATAATAATAAAAAAAAGATCTTCAAGGAGCTGTGCAAAAGGAAAAACTACAGATAGAAGGCAGCAGGACAAGAAAGTTACACTAGGTGGGAAAAGTGTGTTGATTACTACAAGGTCACTTTCCTTTAGTGGATGGTAGGGAGTCCGTCAGGCAAATTCCCTAAGTAGTGCTGTTCAGGTGATTCCTGATTGACTGGTTTAAAATTCCATTTCAGGGAGAAGCTGAACTGTAATTAAGTCTTGGCTTGGTGACCTGGGCTTAGCCTAAGTGACTCCATTTTGGGACCTGTTGTATTGTCTTTGTTTATATATAGGGCAGGGGTTGACAAACTACAGCCTATAGGCCAAACCTGGCTCCCAGGCTGTTGGAATACAAATACAGCCAGGCTTTTTAGTAACATATAATCTGTGGTAGCCCTCAGACTACAAGGACAAGGTTGAGTCATTGCATCAGAGGGTTTGTGGCTCAAAAATCCTCAAATATTGACCTGGCCGGCTGGTTCAGAGGTAGAGTGTTGGCCAGGCATGTGGAAGTCCCATGTTCAATTCCCAACCAGGGTATACAGGAGATGTACCCATCTGCTTCTCCACCCTTCCCCCTTTCCTTTCTCTCTATCTCTCTCTTCCCCTCCCGCAGCTAAACTCCATGGGAGCAAAGTTGGCCCGGACGCTGAGGATGGCTCCATGGCCTCTGCTTCAGGCGCTAGAATGACTCCGGTTGCAATAGAGCAACTCCCAAGATGGGCAGAGCATCGCCCCCGGTGGGCATGCCGGGTGGATCCTGGTTGGGCATATGCGAAGTCTGTCTGTCTCTCAGCCTCCCACTTCTCACTTCAGAAAAAAAAAAAATCTCAAATATTTACCTGGCCGTTTCCAGAAAAAGCTGGCTGACCCAGGTGTGCAGGAAAGAATGGGATTAAGTTGAAAGCTGCTTTATGTGCCTTTGCTGCTTCAGTGGCGGGAGGTTGGGTGCCTTCTGTGATAGGAGGAGGGGGTGTTCCCCTGTGAGGGTGAAACTATACCGGTACTGGGTGGTTCCCAGCATGTAATCAACGGGCAAGAAATATTAATACTTTCTCCCCTTTATTACTCAACATCCCTTGCCCCCATTCTCAAGTAGTGGCTTGCTTTGTCTGCATGTGAAAATTTGAGTTGCAAAGTGGGTTTCAGTCCCTAAATTTTGTTAAATGATACCATCCAGTAGAAGTAGAACACAAGCCACAGTGTGAGCTAAATGTATAAATGCAATTTTTTTAGTAATCACATTAAAAAAGTAGAAAGAAATAGGTGAAATGAATATTAGTAATGTACTTTTTTTATTCCACTATAATGTCAACTTAAAATCAATATAAAAATGACTAGTGAGATATTTGATTTTTTTTTTTTTTTTTTTTTTTGACACAAGTGTCTGGAATCCTGTGTGTGTCTAACCCTTGTTGTAGGGCATGGTTGGACTTTCTCCATCTCTGATTCTCTGACACCAACTGGGAGTCATATAATTCAGTTTAATTCTGATCCCACTGCTGGGAGTTAGCACAGACCCCAGAGGTGAAGGGCTCAGTCCATAAGAATATCTTTATCTTTAGATACCAGTTACAAGTCCTGGCAGGCTTGTACTTTTGACTGGTTAGAAATTATCACATTATCATGTTTGATTATTTGCTAGAATGACTCACAGAATTGGGAAAGCACTTTACTATCTATCAGTGGTTTATTACAAAGGATGCATCTTGGGAACAAAGAATGGTTCTCAGGAAGCAAATGTAGGAAAAATATAGTAACATTTCTCAGGGAGCTTAGAGATACAAACTTTAAATGTAGCACAAAAATTGTGATTTACAGATAGAAGAGGTTGGTAACAGTGGTCGACAAACTGTGGCTTGAGAGCCACATGCGGCTCTTTGGCCCCTTGAGTGAGGGTGCAAAGGCCAGTTTAGGAATATCCTAATTAAGTTAATAACAATGTACCTACCTATATAGTTTAAGTTAATAACTTTGGCTATCAAGAGAAATTCCAATCGTTGTACTGTTGATATTTGGCTCTGCTGACTAATGAGTTTGCCGACCACTGCCTAGAACAAGGAAGGTACGAGGAGAGAGGGGTACCAAGCCTCCCAGCACATCCCTGAATGTAGTTTTTACAACCCAATCTCCAACCCCCTCCTTCCCTAAAGTTGAGGGTTAGGGTTGAAAGTTTTGACCTTCTAATTACATGCCTGGACTTGCCTTGGCTAGCCCCATTCTGAAGCTATCCTAGGGCCAACCCTGTTACTTCATTAGCATAAACTTGGGCTGGTTATGGGTAACAAAAGCAGCTCCTATCACTCAGGAAATTCCAAGGGTGTTAGGAGCTCTGTGCCAATAACTGGGGACCAAGACAAAATATATATATATTTTTATTATACCACATCAGGACAGCCCTAGACTGCGTTCCCTCTCTTCTCCCTCCCCAGCTGGCTGTACCCTATTTAAGAACATTCCTGTTCTGTAAAACAACTGATGCATTATTATTGTACATTCTTCTCTACCCTCTGTTGACTAATCATAACTCTAACTGTGCTGATAACTCCTCTAGTTCTTGGTTCTCAGGAAGCAAATGTAGGAAAAATATAGTAACATTTCTCGGGAAGCTTAGACATACAAACTGTTTAAATGTAGCACAAAAAATTGTGACTTACAGAAGAATAATTCAAGTGTAGAAGACAGGCGTCTGTGGCTGCAGGTTTCTAAGAAATGGGGTATGTGAATGAACTGCCACACCATCCCTTATCTTGTGAACTCATGGGGTAAATTAGACCTGGCTGAGGAGACATAGGTCATTGCACCTCCAGCTCTCAGGAGTTGGGTGTCCATGTACCTCTAAAGCATTGAACATGTGCATCAAGGTATTGCCAATAAAACTAATTTAAAAGGAAAACAGAAAAATGAGGATTTTTATTCCTTACCTAGTCTTTGGTCTCCCTTCCTTACATGACATTCCTGTGTTTTATTTTCTTTTATTTTTTTTCTTTTATTTTTTTTCGTTGGCTTTATTTATTGATTTTTAGAGAGAGGAGAGAGAGAGAGAGAGAGAGAGAGAGAGAGAGAGAGAAGGGGGAGGAGCAGGAAGCATCAACTCCCATATGTGCCTTGACCAGGCAAGCCCAAGGTTTTGAACCCGCAACCTCAGTGTTCCAGGTCAACACTTTATCCCACTGCACCACCATAGGTCAGGCTTATTTTATTTTTAGATGAGAGGAGGAGAGATAGGCTGACTCCTGCATGCACCCCGACTGGGATCCACCAGGCAACCCCATCAGGGGCCAATACTCAAGTACCGAGGTATTTTTATTTTTAGTGCCTGAGGCTAATGTGCTCAGATCAGCCAAGCCATCCTCAGCACCCAGGGCCATGCTCAAAGCAATTGAGCCACTGACTGTGGGAGGGAAGAGGGAGCAGAGGGGGAGGTAAGGTGTGAAGCTAACAGTCGCTTCTCCTTTGTGCCCTGACCAGGAATTGAACCCAGGACGTCCATACTCCAGGCCAATATGCTATCCACTGAACCAGTTGGCCAGGGCTGATATTTCTGTATTGTTTTTAGCATCTTCTTATAATTTTAAATTCAAGTTTCTAGAACCTGAGGGCTTGAGTTCAGATCTTGGCCCGCCTCTAGGACCGTGAGCCAGCCTGGTTAGCTTATTACCTCTTGGTGTCTCTGTTGCCCTCACTGGAAAATGGGTTGTTCTGAAGATTAAAATGAGTAAAAAACATTGAGAATGGTGCCTGGCATTAGACAGCATTTGTTTAATTACATCCTGTAAAGCACTACTGAAAATGTGCGGGGATAAGAGGGAGTTGATGGAATGTCCAGGAGCTGTGTGAGTGCGCTGTGGTCATGAAAGGAAATCTGAAGAATCAGAATTTTTAAAAATGTGATCTCTTGCACATGGGTTACTCAAAATTCTTTAAACTTTAAGGGCATGATGAAAACTTCTGTTAATGTTACTAACTTCAGTTAGAAGTGACTTACTGGCTCTGTCTTATGTTAAAGATCTTTTTAAAGAGTGGTGTTTGTATCTGGCTTTTATCTTTCTGAGGTATATACATCAGTGATAAAATAGTGTTTTCTGCAACTAGGAACTGCCGAAACTTCCTGTCTAGTGTGTGTGTAGGATCGCCTATGGTCACATTTAAAGTGATTTTCTTAGGAATAGAAGGCTAGTATCTATCATTTCTTTTTTTTTTTTTTTTTTTTAAATAAATTTTTATTAATGGTAATGGGATGACATTAATAAATCAGGGTACATATATTCAAAGAAAACATGTCTAGGTTATTTTGTCATTAAATTATGTTGCATACCCCTCGCCCAAAGTCAGATTGTCCTTCGCCACCCTCTATCTAGTTCTCTGTGCCCCTCCCCCTCCCCCTAACTCTCCCCCTGTCCTCCCTCCCCCCACCCCTGGTAACCACCACACTCTTGTCCATGTCTCTTAGTCTCATTTTTATGTTCCACCAATGTATGGAATCATGTAGTTCTTGTTTTTTTCTGATTTACTTATTTCACTCCTTATAATGTTATCAAGATCCCACCATTTTGCTGTAAATGATCTGATGTCATCGTTTCTTATGGCTGAGTAGTATTCCATAGTGTATATGTGCCACATCTTCTTTATCCAGTCTTCTATTGAAGGGCTTTTTGGTTGTTTCCATGTCTTGGCCACTGTGAACAGTGCTGCAATGAACATGGGGCTACATGTGTCTTCACGTATCAATGTTTCTGAGTTTTGGGGGTATATACCCAGTAGAGGGATTGCTGGGTCATAAGGTAGTTCTATTTGCAGTTTTTTGAGGAACCACCATACTTTCCTCCATAATGGTTGTACTACCTTACAGTCCCACCAACAGTGAATGAGGGTTCCTTTTTCTCCACAGCCTCTCCAACATTTGCTATTACCCGTCTTGTTGATCATAGCTAATCTAACAGGTGTGAGGTGGTATCTCATTGTAGTTTTGATTTGCATTTCCCTAATAACTAATGAAGCTGAGCATTTTTTCATATATCTGTTGGCCATTTGTATCTCTTCCTGGGAGAAGTGTCTATTCATGTCTTCTTCCCATTTTTTTATTGGATTGTTTGTTTGTTTGTTGTTGAGTTTTATGAGTTCTTTGTAAATTTTGGAAATTAGGCCCTTATCTGAGCTGTTGTTTGAAAATATCATTTCCCATTTAGTTGGCTGTCTGTTTATTTTTATATCAGTTTCTCTTGCTGAGCAAAAACTTTTTATTCTGATGTAGTCCCATTCATTTATCTTTGCCTTCACTTCTCTTGCCATTGGAGTCAAGTTCATAAAATGTTCTTTAAAACCTAGGTCCATGAGTTTAGTACCTATGTCTTCTTCTATGTACTTTATTGTTTCAGGTCTTATATTTAGGTCTTTGATCCATTTTGAATTAATTTTAGTACACGGGGACAGGCTGTAGTCGAGTTTCATTCTTTTGCATGTGGCTTTCCAGTTTTCCCAACACCATTTGTTGAAGAGGCTTTCTTTTCTCCATTGTGTGTTGTTGGCCCCTTTATCAAAGATTATTTGACCATATATATGTGGTTTTATTTCTGGGCTTTCTATTCTGTTCCATTGGTCTGAGTGTCTATTTTTCTGCCAATACCATGCTGTTTTGATTATTGTGGCCCTATAATATAGTTTAAAGTCAGGTATTGTAATGCCCCCAGCTTCATTCTTTTTCCTTAGGATTGTTTTGGCTATTCGGGGTTTTTTATAGTTCCATATAAATCTGATGATTTTTTGTTCCATTTCTTTAAAAAATCTCATAGGAATTTTGATGGGAATTGCATTAAATTTGTATATTGCTTTGGGTAATATGGCCATTTTGATTATATTTATTCTTCCTATCCAAGAGCAAGGAATATTTTTCCATCTCATTGTATCTTTTTCGATTTCCCTTAACAATGCTTTGTAATTTTCATTATATAGGTCCTTTACATTCTTTGTTATGTTTATTCCTAGGTATTTTATTTTTTTTGTTGCAATCGTGAAGGGGATTATTTTTTTGAGTTCGTTTTCTAATATTTCATTGTTGGCATAGAGAAAGGCTATGGACTTCTGTATGTTAATTTTGTATCCTGCGACCTTACTGTATTGGTTTATTGTTTCTAATAATCTTTTTGTGGAGTCCTTCGGGTTTTCGATGTATAGGATCATATCATCAGCAAAAAGTGTAGTATCTATCATTTCTAAAGGATATAGCTGTGTTCCAGAAACAGGCCGTTGATTTGTAAGATGATGAAGTCAGGACTGAGAGTTTGGTTCATGTAGTGAGTCATAGCAGGCTATATTACCTAGAATGTTGATATTCAGTAGTCTTGAGTTATTTTTCATTATTTAACATCAGATGTCTTTATTTTAACAGGTCAAGAAAAACATTTTAAAAAATGTTTTTAGCCTTTTAATATTTCAGATATTCAAGGAAGTCATTTTGGGGAAGTAGGCTACATTGCATTAGTTTTTTAAAACTGCTTATAATTCCAGTTTTCAGTTTTGACAATCCTGATGTTATTATTACTATTTCTATCCTTTCATATTTTTCATTCTGACTTTATAGTAAGAAACATGAAACTAATTTATATCTTGGACATGTATTTCAAGAGAAGTTTCTCATTCTTTGCCATCATATAGCATAGGTGAAACTTTTTTTCTCATGATTAAAGGATATTTATTTTTAAAGCTAATATGTTTTAAATAGAGGCTGTCTTAGCTCCAGTTGTTATAACATAATCCCATGGGCTGAGTGTTTTAAACAACATTTATTTATTTCTCGTGGTTCTGGAGGCTGGGAAGTTCAAAATCAAGGTTCCCGCTGGTTGAGTTTTTGGTGAGGGTCTGCCTTCTGGGTTGGAGACAACTGTCATCTCATGGTGCTGTCCTCATCAGGCAGAGAACCTGTCTCTTCCTCTTCTTTTAAGGACATCTGTCCCATCACGGGGGCCGTACTCTCCTGATCTCAAGCAGACCTATAATTACCTACCAAAGACCTTACCACCAGATATCATCGGCTCAGGGTTTCAACATACAGATTGTGGCAAAACAAACATTCTGTCAGTAATGAGACTTGCTCTGCCTTCATAATTCTTTCTAAAGAAAGTGCATGCCTGGTGTAGCACTACTTGCCACTACTTCTAGCTTCCATTTTTCTGTTTGGAGTAAACACCTTCCAGGTGTCCCAGCCTCTGTGCCTTTGTCAGGCCTGCTCATCATTCATACCTCTGCTTTTCCTCACAGCTGTCTAAGAAGCTTTCTTGGGCTGACTTTCTCGTTCCCAGGGCAGTTTGAGGGCCTTGACTTTCTCTTCTTCTCAACCACCCTCCAAAAATTAGGTGTTGTAGACACGTGCAACAGCTCTTCGGCATGACGTCTTTGGGAAGTACAGCGTGGAAGCAGCCCCCTTTTGGCAGCCTGCCTGCCACCCGCCATTAGCTGGCAGGGCAGGGAGTCCTGCACCCGAAGCAGGTGGTCTCAGACAGTGGGAGGGTGGTGTGTGAAAGAAGTGGCAAGTACTGCTTTTTCTCATCAGAATCTTCCTAACAGCCTCTTGGAGCTTCTTGCAAACTCTTGACCTTTCTGGCCCTGAGTTTGTGAACCACAGATTCAGACTGTTGATTTTAACTTTCTCAAGGCCAGACTCAAACACTCAGCTTGCTTACTTAGTCCCCAGAGAGAGCCTTCGAACCTGTTGGAATGAATAGAATTAAGCGTCAGCCTCATCTGCCTGTGTTTTAGTTAACTTCTTTCTTCCTAGTGACTGCGGGCATTGTCCTGGTTCTCACTCGAGCCCCTGTCCACCATCCATCCCATCCTTTAGCTAGCTGGTGCTGTCTCAGATTCTCCCAGTGACTGCGTCTCTGGGCTTGGGTCTCCGCCCCTGCAGTGGAGTCATAGCTGCACTGAGCTGGGGCTTGATTGTCACAGTGGGCCTAGCACTGAGCCGTCATTGTAGAGCAAGGATCCCCAAACTACGGCCCGCGGGCCGCATGCAGCCCCCTGAGGCCATTTATCCGGCCCCCGCCGCACTTCCAGAAGGAGCACTTCTTTCATTGGTGGTCAGTCAGAGGAGCATAGTTCCCATTGAAATACTGGTCAGTTTGTTGATTTAAATTTACTTGTTCTTTATTTTAAATATTGTATTTATTCCCGTTTTGTTTTTTTACTTTAAAATAAGGTATGTGCAGTGTGCATAGGGATTTGTTCATAGTTTTTTTTATAGTTCGGCCCTCCAACAGTCTGAGGGACAGTGAACTGGCCCCTGTGTAGAAAGTTTGGGGACCCCTGTTGTAGAGGATGCAGCAGGAAAACAGCTGCATCCTCTGCTAATTGCCAGGTGCTTGGAAGCATTCTGATTCTCTCCTAGAGTTTTGTTTTCTTCATTCTCTTCTCTGGAATTGGCATCTTCTCCCTTCCCATGTCACAGTGAGAACCCAGTAGTGTCATCTTGGAGCCAGTGTCCCTTCTAGCTATCACCCTGCACCTTGAGCTCCTGGTTCAACACATGCCTGTTTCTCCCATCTTCTGATTCTGGGTCCCAGCTGCCTGGTCCCACAGACCTTTCTCACTATCGCACTTCCCACTGAGCATGCCAGTTTCCATCTGCCTGCTCATGCTACATGCCCCCTTGTTTCCCGTGCTCTCCTGTGACCATCCAGAGTGTAACTTCAAGATCTGTAGAAAGACTCCTACAGTGCCCCCTCACACTTAAAATCTCTAAAATCTCTCATCTCCCTCCCCAAGGCCTATAGTGCTCAGATACCACAGACCAGGGCCCTGGTCAGCAAACTGCGGCTCGCGAGCCACTTGTGGCTCTTTGGCCCCCTTGAGTGTGGCTCGTCCACAAAATACCAGTTGCAGGCGCTACCTCGAAAAGGAATGTACCTACCTATATAGTTTAAAAAAGTTTAAAAAATTTGACTCTCAAAAGAAATTTCAATCGTTGTATTGTTGATATTTAGCTCTGTTGACTAACTAGCAGCTTGTAAACAACTGAAACTTGTTGTTCACAGTTTTAGAGCCTGGAAGTCTGAGATCAGCAAGCCAGTCTAGTCAGGTGGGGGGGCATCTTCCTGTTGTAGACCTCTTGTGTTCTCACATGGAAAGGGGCTAGGGAGCTCTGTGGGGTCACTTTTATGAGGGCTCTTCCCTTGTGACCTAATCACCCCAAAGGCCCCACTTACTAATACCATCACCCCGGGGGTTAGAATTTCAACCTGAATTTTGGGGGGACAGAAACATTCAGACTGTAGCAGAGTCCCTTGACATACTGTACCTCATCACATAAATACTGTAGCTTTTTAATGTGCAATAGATTTTCCTTGAACGATTGGAAGCTTCAGTCACCCATTCAGCAAATATCTGAGTGCATGCTCTGCCAAGCACTGTTTCAGGCTCTTGCGACCCTGCGGTGGAAAGGCAGCCTAGCCCAGTGGCTTGGGGAATGGGCAGGACTGTGGCTCCTATTTTCACTTTTATGTATTCTTTGGGGTGGCATGGTAATCATTTCTTTAAGTGATTTAGTTGGTTTGGGGGAAAAAGAGTCTCCATTTTGATCATAAGAAAAATATTAGAGATACCAAATGAAATACACATCTAGAAACCCTAAGTCTAGAGGTATCTTAATGAAGGATGCTTTAGGTCACCTGAGCCCTTGGTAGGCCGTTACTCTGCCCTATGTGATGATGGTTCTGCTGAATTTCAGTTTTTTGTTTGATTGACAACAAAACTGACTGGTCAGAATTGGGTGGCCCACCTGTGAAGAATATAGGGATCCATTTTGTGTCTTGGTATGTGAGTCCTAGATTGGTATGTTGGGTCCCAGAGCCTGATACTGTTGTCTGTTAGGGCAGGTGTCCAGGGTTGGTCTGGTCAGCTGTGGCCACGGGTAGTGATGCAATAACACACCTGACTGCCAGGCATGTCCACCGTGGCCTGGGGGAAGGTAGGTGGTGGGTCTCAGGTTGTCTGGGGCTCCCTGGGCATCACAAATGTGTGCACAAGCACATCCTGTTTAAACTTACGTTTATTTAGCAATAAATAATATATCATCTAATAAAATATATCTTAAGACACTTTATATGATGTCTGTAAGGTATTTTTCCCCGCCGAGAAGGAAGGAAGGGGCCGGAGCCATGAAGTGTGGAATAACAAAAGGTTTTATTGAGTACAGCGCATCCCGCCCGGCGAGGTTCCCTGGCCCCGAGGAAAGATGGAGGCCAAGGAAGTCGCAAGTGGTGACCCGCGTGGGAAGTATTTAAAGGGTCCCTAGGGTGGTCGAGCTAATATGACGTGGTGAAATCTCACTGGCTGGCAGACGGTCGCTTTTCTCCAAAGGGCTCCTAGGAATTTTCTTTTGGCGTGCTTGGTTGTGGGCAGTCCTAGCCAAAGTTCCCGGGTCTGATCTTTCCCATTATCCACCAACCTTATAATGTCTAATTGAAAAAAAATGCTTTCTAAAATTGTCATCAGATTGATCCATTTAAAAACTGTCATGCCCTGTCATCTGAATACCTTGTGATCTGATTTTGACTTACCTTTATTTTGTAAAATATAGTAAATGGCATTCATTGAGTGGTGGTGTTTACATGTCAGTCCTATGCTTAGTAATTTGCACTGTGTGTGGTACAGGAGTGCATATGTTGTGGGAATTTGCTTGTTTTTATATGGATTTTAAATTTTTCGTAATGGGAAACTTGGAAGTGTGAGGACGGTGTTGAGAGCTGTGGCTGCGCACAGTCTGCTCGGAGGCTTGTTCCACGGCAACTCTGGAGTGAATACTATAAAGCAAATTCCACGTAGGTAGCATTTCTGGGTGTTCTATTTAATCAGAATGTAATTTTTTAATTTCACTTCAGATTGGTTTGTTTAAACTTATTTCTCCTCCGACTTGCTTAGTTTTCTCAGTTGTCGTTGTGGCACCCTTTATTTGCTTTCTCATCTCCCTGGGGACGCAACATTATTTATGAGTTTGTGGCTTACCTTAAATAGCGTTTGCTACGGGCAACAGAGCCATCTACCTCCTACTGCCTATCAAGGGAAAAATAACCAGCTAATTATATGCCCTTTTGAAAATGAGTTGTTGAGTTTTTTCCTTTTGACCTCAGTGCCTGGTTTGCACACCCACCTCCGGATGTGTGTTTCAGGATCTACATCAATTCACTTAGATCCCCCTTTAATGTGAATTTTTTCTTTGTACTTTAATCACACTCCTAATCTCATCTCTAAACTAGAGGCTTGGAATCACTAGTCAAAGTTCCCTTTGGTTTTGTGGTTACAAAAACCATATAAAATAAAAGAGTATTAGGCATAATTGGTCATCAGTTGCTCAGGGAGATAATGCCTTCCACTGAGGGAGTAATTTGAAGCAAGTGGTCCCATTGTATTTTGGTTTGGGCCATTTGGGCCTAGCACTAAGTGCGTCCCTAACTGCAGGCCACCCTGGGGAGGAGTGGGTGTGGAAAAGGCCTCTGCAGCTGCCTGCCACAGGAGTGCTGCTCCTGGACCCTCCCCAGGAAGACTGGGAGGCCCGCTCTGCTATCTTTGTCACCTGCAGTGCTCACTTCCGTTCAGTGTCCTGGGTGGGAGCGAGAGAGCCCAGCTTCTGTTCCAGCTATGGCAGTCACACAGTCTGGATTTTCTCTGGCACACACTGCTTCTTCCTACCTTTCATCCATTCTTTCCATAAGCATTCTAAATAGCTTGAAATTTCAACATCATGTGGAAGTAGCCAAAGAAAGTCTGGGGCAGGGTTCAGGACTCTGTCAGTGAATGTATGCCAGGAGGACCATCTGTCTGCCTGGCGCAGGGTCATTCAGCTGCGGTCCAGGGCTGCTGCATGGTCACTGCCATCTGCTGGCCTCCCTGCCCACAGAGGACTGCTGCACTGCGAGTATCCGGGTTTGTCCTCTGGCACAGCAAGGACCTTTATGACATTGAGAGCATGTCTAGGAAAAGCAACTTGGGAATGTTCTTCTAGATTTGGATACTAAGTGGCTGATGCGGGCTAGCTAGCTGTGTTCCTTCTCTAGGGGCCACACTAGTCCTAGCTCCTTGGTCCTAGCAGGGTGTTGTCAGCTCTGCCCGGGCTTCAAGGACCTTCAGCAGCCGGACGACAGGTGGCAGGTGGTGAGGACTAGAACATCCCTCTGGTTTATGGTTGATTTCTGTTTTGCTTGACTGAAAGTCACCACTGCTGACCTCATTTTCAGAGGACCTCCGCTTTACTCCAGCCTACGAGCCTGTTGCTGCCGCACCCCTAGCCCCGGCCCCAGGCCCAGCCCCAGCCCCAGGCCCTGTCCCTGCCCCTGTCTCAGCCCTAGGCCCAGCCCCAGCCCCTGCCCCTGCCCCTGTACCTGCCCCTGCCCCTGCCCCAGGCTCTGCCCCTGCCCCTGCTCTGGCCCCCATTTCCAGGGCCTCTCTGCAAGGAAAATAAGTACCTCTTAGGTATTTCAGACAGGTAGGATCTAATACAGCATGTGGCTACAGAGGTGTGAGAAGGGTGGGAGTAGCCATAGGGAGAAAACGTTGTTACTCAAATATTAGACACTCAGAGAGCTGCTGCTGTCCTGGGTGGGGAGAAGCAGGACAAGAACATGAGAGTTCCCCAGAGCCCAAGCAGGCACTCCCCAGCCTGCTGCCCCCCCCTGCAGAAAGCCCAAGCTGAGGGTCCTGCCTGTGCCCCGCTTCATGGCAGCTGGAGCTGGCAGCCTCTTGCTGCAGCAGCAGCTGCCTGGCCATGAGCTGTTTCGGGAAAAGGCAAGGTTTGCCCTTCCTTGTGCCTTTTGATGTTGCACCAGGGAGTCCAACCAAGAATCCAGCTGGCAAAGGTCTGGGAAATTTAGCTTTCTGGTTTCCAGCCCCAGCAGTGCAGAAAAGAGTGTTGCTGGCAATGGTTCTAACACCTGTGGGCCACATCTAGTACAGGGGCTCTCAGGAGTGTGGGTAGCATGAAATGACCCAGTGCCATCTGGTATGTGGTGGGAAAATTGGTGGCTGCTGTCAGTCCTCCCCACATGGATCAATAGAAATGGATCATGGGCAGATAACAAGCTCACCACGAAGTCTGTACCCACCTGCTAGGTATGGAAAACACAACAAATAAAATGTTTAACGTGACCAGCCCTGGCTAATGGAGATGAGTGGGAATTGTTTCATTGCAGCTGGGTGGGTAATAGTGAGTGCACACCCATTAGAGTGTTCACATCTGGGGGCTCAGTGAGGGGCTGTGGTTCCCTCTGGCATGGAATGTCATAGATGGAGGGACAAAACCACTCTGTGGAGCCCTGGAGCAAATGCTCAATACTGTCCAGCAATAGTCGACCACATGCTTTAGAAAATGCTGAGCTTTATGTCATAGCTTGCTATTGAAGGGAAGACTCACATTGGGGCAATAACCACGATTCAGGCAATAGCCATGGTTTCACTGGTCCATTCAGCCCCTGCTCCTCCTCTTCCAGTAACAGGAAGCTTTCTTGTCCTAGACCTGGGCTTGGTGCATCTCTCTAACTTCCATTGCATCTGTTTTCTTCATCTTCTCCCATTGTGCTTGGAGGAATTGCCAGGGTGGCAGGTAACAGCAACCCTCTTGAGCTCCCCGAAGCCAGAGGTGAAGTTGTCCCGGGGAAAGGGCGTGGGCATGCCTGTGGGACTAGGCCTAGGGCTTAGAGGGTGTGGAAGGGCCCTGGAAAGCCCCCACCTCCCTTGCCTCTCACCTAGCCTCTCTGCCCTTTGCAGACTGGCTGTGTCTCCAACACCTGTAGTAGGAAGTGGCCTCCAGCAGCAGCATGGTGGGTGTGCCTCCAGCAGGGGCGCTGCTCTGTGTTTGACCTCTGAGGAGGGCCTTCTTTGGCCTGGTGTGGTCAGATGCCCACTTTGAGCCAGTCAGTGGGCCATCTTTATGGGGAGGAAGTGGTGTTCATAACCATGTGCCTGGGGCTGGGGGGAAAGGCAGCTGAGGGCACAGGGGAAGTGGTTGGCCCAGCCTCCCAGTGGGGTTTTCCACAGCCAGCTTCTGTGAAGTCAGGAAAGGGCTGCGGGAGTCCCCATGCTTTCTCCTCAGGCTGCAGGCTGTGATGCCCTCATAACTGCATATACAATGGGATGATGGTTATTTTCAAAAGAGCTTTACAAATATGCTCTAAACACGTATTCCTTTAAACTCATAAATTGGTTTTGTTATAATATTAAAAATTGAGAAATTATTGAGAAGAATTTTTGTTAGGAATGGTTAATAAAATTTGCTTATAAGAATCACTTCTGAAAGAACAAAAAAAAATCAACACTCCGGGCATTTATTTATTTATTTATTGTGACAGAGAGAGTCAAAGAGAGGGACAGATAGGGACAGACAACAGGAAGGGAGAGAGATGAGAAACATCATTAGTTTTTTGTTGAGGTTCCTTAGTTGTTCATTGACTGCTTTCTCATATGTGCCTTGACCGGAGGCTACAGCAGACTGAGTGACCCCTTGCTCCAGCCAGCGACCTTGGGCTCAAGCTGGTGAGCCTTGCTCAAACAAGATGAGCCTGCGCTCAAGCTGGTGACCTGGGGGTTTCGAATCAGGATCCTCTGCGTCCCAGTCCGACGCTCTATCCACTGCGACACCGCATGGTCAGGCTTTTATTTATTTATTTATTTTTATTAATTAATATTAATGAGGTGATATTGATAAATCAGGGTACATATGTTCAGAGAAAACATCTCCAGGTTATTTTGACATTTGATTATGCTGCATTCCCATCACCCAAAGTTCAATTGTCTTCCGTCACCTTCTAACTGGTTTTCTTTGTGCCCCTCCCCTCACCCAATCCCCTCCCTATCCCCCCCCCACATAACCACCATGCTCCTGTCCATGTCTCTGAGTCTCATTTTTATGTCCCACCTATGTATGGGATCATATAGTTCTTAGTTTTTTCTGATTTACTTATTTTGCTCAGTATAATGTTATCAAGGTCCATCCATGTTGTTGTAAATGATCCAATGTCATCATTTCTTATGGCTGAGTAGTATTCCATAGTATATATGTACCAAAGCTTTTTAATCCACTCGTCCACTGACGGACACTTGGGCTGTTTCCAGATCTTCTCTATTATGAACAATGCTGCCATAAACAAGGGGGTGCATTTCTTCTTTTGAAACAGTGATGTGGTGTTCTTGGGGTATATTCCTAACAGTAGGATAGCTGGGTCAGAAGGCAGTTCGATTTTCAGTTTTTTGAGGAATCTCCATACTATTTTACACAGTGGCTGCACCAGTCTGCATTCCCACCAGCAGTGTAGGAGGGTTCCCTTTTCTCCACATCCTCGCCAGCACTTATTCTGTGTTGTTTTGTTGATGAGCACCATTCTGACTGGTGTGAGGTGATATCTCATTGTGGTTTTAATTTGCACTTCTCTAATGATTAGTGATGTTGAACATTTTTTCATATGCCTATTGGCCATCTGTGTGTCCTCTCTGGAGAAGTGTCTATTCATTTCTTTTGCCCATTTTTTGATTGGATTGTTTGTCTTCCTGGTGTTGAGTTTTACAAGTTCTTTATAAATTTTGGTTATTAACCCCTTATCAGACGTATTGTCGAATATGTTCTTCTATTGTGTAGTTTGTCTTTTTATTCTGTTCTTATTGTCTTTAGCTGTGCAAAAGATTTTTAGTTTGATATAGTCCCATTTGTTTATCCTGTCTTTTATTTCACTTGCCCATGGAGATAAATTGGCAAATGTATTGCTGTGAGAGATGTCAGGGAGCTTACTGCCTATGTTTTCTTCTAAGACGCTTATGGTTTTACAGCTCATTTAAGTCTTTTATTCATTTTGAGTTTATTTTTGTGAATGGTGTAAGTTAGTGGTCTAGTTTCATTTTTTCTAGGCTGTCTTTATGATCTTATGATCTTACCTCCTTTGTCAAATATCAATTGTCCATAAAAATGTGGGTTTATTTCTGGGTTCTCAGTTCTGTTCCATTGATCTATATGCCTGTTCTCAAGCCAGTACCAAGCTGTTTTGAGTACAATGGCCTTGTAGTATAACTTGATATCTGGAAGTGTGATACCTCCCACTATATTCTTCCTTTTCAAGATTGCTGAGGCTATTCGTATTCTCTTTTGGTTCCATATAAATTTTTGGAATATGTGTTCTATATCTTTGAAGTATGTCATTGGTATTTTAATTGGTATTACATTGAATTTATAAATTGCTTTGGGTAATATAGACATTTTAATGATGTTTATTCTTCCTAACCATGAGCATGGTATATGCTTCCACTTGTTTGTATCTTCCCTGATTTCTTTTATCAATGTTTTATAATTTACCAAGTACACATCTTTAATCTCCATGGTTAAATTTCTTCCTAGGTACTTCATTTTTTGGGTTGCAATGGTGAAGGGGATTGTTTCCTTAATTTCTCTTTCTGACAGTTCTTTGTTAGTGTATAAAAATGCCTCTGATTTCTGAGTATTAATTTTATATCTTACCACCTTGATGAATTCATTTATCAGGTCCAGTAGTTTTTTGACTGAGACTTTAGGGTTTTCTGTATACAATATCATATCATCTGCAAATAATGATAGTTTTACTTCTTCTTTTCCAATTTGGATGCTTTTTATTTCTCTTTCTTGTCTGATTTCTGTGGCTAGGACTTCCAGAACTATGTTGAATAAGAGTGGTGAAAGGGGGCACCCCTGCCTTGTTCCTGATCTTAAGGGGATTGCTTTTAATTTTTGCCCATTGAGTATGATGTTGTCTGTGGGTTTGTCATAGATGGCCTTTATCATGTTGAGGTATGTTCCTTGTATTCCCTCTTTGCTGAGAGTTTTGATCATGAATGAGTGCTGGATTTTATCAAATGCTTTTTCTGCATCTATGGAAATGATCATGTGGTTTTTCTCCTTCCTTTTGTTTTTGTGATGAATCACATTGATTGATTTGCGAATATTGTATCAGCCTTGCCTCCCAAGAATAAATCCCACTTGATCATGGTGTATTTTTTCATATATTGCTGGATCCGGTTTGCTAATATTTTGTTGAGGATTTTAGCATCTAAATTCATCAGGGATATTGGCCTATAATTTTCTTTCTTTGTGTTGTCTTTGCCTGGTTTTTGGAATCAGAATTATGCTCACCTCATAAAAGGAGGTTGGAAGTCTTCCTTCCTCTTGGACTTTTTGAAATAGCTTGAAAAGAATAGGAGTTAGTTCAGGACTTTTCTTTTTTGGGAGTTTTTTGATGACTGTTTCGATCTCATTTGTTGTAATCGGTTTGTTTAGGTTTTCTGATTCTTCCAGATTAATTTTTGGAGGATTATATTTTTCAAGGAATTTGTCCATATCATCTAGGTTTTCTAGTTTTTTGGCATACAGTTGTCAGTTGTTATTTCTCCATTCTCATTTCTAATTTTATTTGAGTCTTCTCTCTTTTTTTCTTGGTGAGTCTGGTTAAAGTTTCATCGATCTTGTTTACCTTTTCAGAGAACCAGCTCATGGTTTCATTGATCCTCTGTATTGTTTCTTTAGCCTCTCTGTCATTTATTTCCGCTCTGACCTTTATTATTTCCTTCCTTCTACTACCTCTGGGCTTTACTAGCTGTTCCTTTTCTAGTTCTTTTAGATGCAGGGTCAAGTTGTTTATTTGAGCTTTTTCTAGCTTCTTAAGGCATGCCTGTAATGCTATGAACTTCCCTCTCAGTATTGCTTTTGCTGTGTCCCATAAATTTTGAGTTGATGTATGCTCATTATACTTCGTTTCTAGGAATTTTTTTATTTCTTCTTTGATCTCATTGTTAACCCATTCCTTATTTAATAACATGCTATTTAGTTTCCAAGTGTTTGAGTATTTTTCAGTTTTTCTGTTGTGGTTGATTTCTAGTTTCATGCCATTGTGATCAGAGAAAGTGCTCGATATGATTTCAATCTTCTTAAATTTGTTGAGACTGCTTTTGTGCCCTAATAGTGGCCTATCCTAGAGAATGTACTGTGGGCACTTGAAAGGAATGTATATTCTACTGCTTTAGGGTGAAAGGTTTTGAAGATATCTATTAAATCGAGTTGATCTAGTGTGTCCTTTAAGTCTGCTGTTTTTTTGTTAATTTTATTTCTTAAGGATCTATCTAGTGATGTTAGTGGGGTATTGAAATCCCCTACTATTATTATATTGCTGTTGATCTTGCCCTTTAAATCCATCAAAGTCTGCTTTATATATTTAGGTGCTCGTATGTTAGGTGTGTAGATATTTATAATGGTTATATCTTCCTGTTGGATCCCTCCCTTTATCATTATGTAGTGACCTTCTTTATCTCTTACTATAGCCTTTGTTTTAAAGTCCATTTTGTCTGATATAAGTATTGCTACCCCAGCTTTTTTTTCATTTCCATTTGTGTAAAATATTTTTTCCTTCCTTTTATCTTCAGTCTCTATGCATCTTTTGTTTTAAGATGTTTCTCTTGTAGACAGCATATGTATGGGTCCTGTTTTCTTATCCACACAGCTACCCTATGTCTTTTGATTAGATCATTTAAACCATTTACATTTAAGAATATTATTGATAAGTAGTTGTTTATTGCCATTTTATTCTTTAAAACTGTATTCCTCTTTTGCTATATTCTTTTCCCCCTTTGATCTGTTTACAGCAGGCCCCTTAGCATTTCTTGCAGCATTGGTTAGGTTGTAGTGAATTCCTTGAGTTTTTTTTTTTTTTTTTGTCTGGAAAGTTTTTATTTCTCCTTCAATTTTAAACGATAGCTTTGCAGGATAAAGTAGTCTTGGTTGTAGGCTCTTGTTCTGCATTACTTTGAATATTTCTTGCCATTCCCTTCTGGCCTCAAGTGTTTCTGTTGAGAAGTCAGAAGTCATCCTTATGGGGGCTCCTTTGTAGGTGATAGCCTTTTTTTCTCTAGCAGCTTTTAATATTTTCTCTGTATCACTTAGCTTTGGTGTTTTAATTATGATGTGTCTTGGTGTAGATTTCTTTGGGTTTCTCTTTAATGGAGTTCTCTGTGCTTCTTGAATTTGTGAGACATTTTCCTGCCTTAATTGAGGGAAGTTTTCAGCTATGATATGTTTGAACAAAGTCTCTATCCCTTGTTCTTTCTCTTCTTCTTCAGGAACCCCTATGATGCAGATGCTGTTTCTCTTCATGTTGTAACAGAGCTCTCTTAGAGTTTCCTCAGGCTTTTTGGGTCTCTTTTCTTTTTTCTGCTCTGCTTCCATGCCTTTGTTTATCTTGTACTCTAACTTGCTGATTCAGTTCTCAGCTTCATTCATCCTGTTTTTAATTCCTTCCATTGTGGTCTTCATTTCTGATATTATATTTGTCATTTCTGACTGATTCTTTTTTATTATTTCAATGTCCTTTTTTATATTTGCTATCTCTTTACTTAGGTGATCGTAATGACCATCTATAGTTGTACTAAGATCTTTGAGCATCCTGACAATCATTATTTTAAACTCTGCATCTGGTAATTTGGTTATATCTGACTCATTCAAGTCCTTTTCTGGGGATTTCTCTTGATTCCTTTGTGTTGCATTTCTCTGCCTTCTCATTTTGTCTGTGTATAAGAAGGTTTTGGCTTCTGGGGTCCAATGGGTGTGTCCTCAGTGTTCCCTTGGTGTGGTCTGTCTGCAGGCCCTCCAACCCCTCTGCCGCTGCTGCCTAAGGCATGCTGGTATGGGCATTGCCGGTGCCTGCCCACTGGGGCTGTTGCTGTGGTTTCCGCCTCTCCTTCACAGGAGGGGCTGTGATTACGTGCTTGAGAGTACAAGCCTCAGTGGCCTAAGCCTTCGCCCTGCCCCCGCAGGTGGTGTTATGCGCTGCGCCAGTCTGCAAGCCTTGGCCCTGAGGGCAGGGGTGAGCACCTTTGCTCAGCTGCGGGTCTCCACCTGATTTCAGGCTTTCGCCCTGCCCCTGCAGGAGGAGCCCACTGGTAGGACAGCTGCAAGCCTTGGCTCCACGGGCCAGGCGGGGCTGCATGCCCATGCTCAGTTGTGGGACTTTGCCTGTTCTGGGCTTCACCCCACCCCTGTAGGAGGAGCCAGCTCCCGCGTCAGGCCTCAAGCCTTGGTTTTGCGGGCCAGGCGAGGCTGCGCTCCTGCGCCCTTGCTCAAGGGCGGGTCTCTGCCCCTTCCGGGGCTTCTGCCCTTCCCCCACAGGCTGTATTGCAGGCAGCCCTCAGCTGGGCTTGACCACTTTCACATGTCCCCTCCTCCCCAGCCTGGTAAGACTGAGCTCACACCTGGGCCTCAGTGGTGGCCAGCCGGCTTCTGCCCTTGCTGACAGAACTGCGCTTCCGCGTCCTGCCGCCGTCCGCTCTCGGAGGAGCCCTCAGCCGTGTGGGTGGGGGCTCTGCACTTCAGACCCTAACACTCACTACTGTAGTCCTGAAAGCTCCCTCCTTCTAAGCAACTCTGCTCTGAGTGCCGTGCGAGAGCTTGTTTGGCTGGTGTCCTGCTTCCCTTTGCTGGTATTGCTGTTTCCAGGGGAAATATTCACTTCAGACTTGGGGAGTGACTCAGCCCAAGGGTTAGGGTGGCTGTCCCTCAAAGTGTTTCTCCCTGTGCCTCCCAGATTACACTCTCTTCCCGCTGCTCTGGTCCTCTCCTCTCTCCCCATCCCCTGGAGCCCTGGGTGAGTGGTTGTGAAAGAGGTTTTCTGCGCTGTCTCTTTAAGAAGAATTCTGGGTCTGAGAAAACTGTCTCTTTCTCACAAATAGTATCCTGACTTGTTTCCAGCTAAATACTGTCCATATGCCTCTTCTAGGCTCTGGGGCTGCAGGCTGGGGCTCTGTTCCTGGGGCTCAGGACCCTCCCCTCTCTGCTAAACTCACTTCCCGCCACGCGAGTCTCTCCTGGCTGCCATTCACTCTGGGGAGCTGGGCAACCCTCTCCACGTTTCTGGTTTTCCTACCAGTCTTGGTGTGGCTTCTTCAGTGTTCCTTGGTTGAAGAGTCCTCTTAGTTTAGTCCAAAGTTGGTTTTTCCATATGGTTCTTAAAATTAAGTTGTAATCCACTTTGGTTCTGAGAGGTGGAAGTTGGTACGTCTGCCTACTCCATCGCCATCTTGTCCTTTCCCTCATGAATGATTTTTGAGCAGGAATGTTCAATAGTAATTTCATACCTTACAAATACAGTCAGGGCCGTAGGAGGTGCTTCTTCCAGCTGGGCTCTCATCTTTTGGAGACTGCGGATTGCCTATTTATTTTTTATTTGCCTTTTTTAATTTTTTTAATTTAAGTGTAGTTGGTATAGAATATTATATTTGTTTCAGGTGTACAATATAGTGACTTGATATTTATGTATCTTATGATGTGCTCCTGATTCTAGGATCCATCTGTTACTGTGCAAAGTTATCACACTATTATTGACTATATTCTTTCCCCTTTACCTTTTTCACCCGTTCCCCCATCTCCTCCTTCCTGGCAGCCATCAGTTTGATGTCTTTAAAATATCTCATATTAATTTAATTAAAGGGGATATGTTTAGTCAGTTGCCTTTTAATCATTAGGTAGTCCTTTATCAGAGTATATGGCAGTTCACCTTCTACTAAGTGAGATAATGGCAACATCAGAGCTGAGCTTGGTTTCCAGGGACAGAACACGGTATCCTGAAGCCAGACATGGCAGAGGACCCAATCGTGCTCAGCCGTGTGACCAACATGGTGCACTGAGGGAAGAGACCACATACCTTCCACCAATGATTATGGCACAGGTAGAGAGGAAGGGAATAAAGAACTTAATTCCACTCATAGTGCAGCTTTTGACTTGTACCTTTTGAGAAGACTAGCCTGTGGTTTAAAATGCACACTCACACATATGTACCCGTATGTGGAGTCCATGTTCTGGAGGATGGGGTTAATCTTAGCTGTGCAGAAGGACAAATGGACTTGAGGATACTGCTGCCTGCACAGACTGTGTGATCAGACCCCTACTATCTCATGTGACATTATATATGCCCCCAGTACTTCACAGCTGAGCGAGTTCTCTGCATCAGTATGTTTGCTTTTCCTCTATTACCTATTTGCATAAACCTCTCCTCCTCTTCCCCTTTATTTATTTACTTTGCCTTTTCCTTATGATATGGCATGATTCTAAATAAGCATAGTTTGGATGCATAAGAAATGAGGTATACACTTTTTATAGAAAAAATTTTTTGATTGCAAGGTTAACCAAAAATAATAAATATTTAGTGTAGAGATTTCAAAAAAATGTGGCCCTGGCTGGTTAGCTCAGTGGTAAGAGCATCGGCCCAGTTTATGGATGTCCCAGCTTTGATTCCCAGTCAGGGCACACAGGAGAAGTGCCCATCTGCTTCTCCATCCCTCCCCCTCTTGCCTCTCTCTCTCTCCTCCCCTTCTGCAGTCATGGCTTAATTAGAGCAAGTTGGCTCCAGGCACTGAGGATGGCTCCATGGCCTCTGCCTCATGTGCTAAAAAATAGCTCCTGTTGCAACTGAGCAAGGGCCCCAGATGGGCAGAGCATTGCCCCCTAGTGGGCTTGCCTGATGGATTGGTTGAGGTGCATGCAGGAGTCTGTCTCTGCCTCCCTCCTTTCACTAAATAAATTTAAAAAAATTTTAAGGTAAAATTTTCAGTGTTAAGCCTTTGCTTCTCAGCACCTAGATTAAGTTGGGGCCTGACAGTCATAAATATTCAGCTATTTATGGATACATTTAATATGGTTTTCATATATGTAAATGCATCTAAAAGGCACATAGAATTTCAAACCAGGTATCTTATTTTTATGTGGTGATTATCTGGGTTAAAATTCTAATGGTAATCCTCAAGTCCTGCTCCTACATCATGTCCAAAAGGGTATGGGATAGGTGACCAGACTTTTGTTATTTACACCAGGATACCTTTGAGTTTGTAAAGGGGTGCTGTTAATGATTATGCTGGAACATTCATCACAGATCAGAGTGTGGCCGATGGTCACTGTGGCCTTGACCGTCTGCCCTCTCTCCTCTGATTGCCTTTGTCTCAGCTGACTGTAGTTGTCTTTCTGCTTGCAGACTTTTCTCCCTCCCATCAAACTCTTTTATCGTGGCAATGGTTGATTTTCTAAATTACAGATCAAATTGTTTCACTTCTTTCCCTAACAACACCTGATCCCCATCTCATCAAGAATCAATTCTAGGCTCCTTAGTGTAGTTAAAAGGCATCAAAAATCTGACTTTTGCTTCATCTTTGAACACTTAACCCTTGTAAATTTCATGGATACTGTCACACTGATTATTCCCAACTAGGTAGGCTGTGTACATCACCCCTCTGTGCCTTTGCACATACTTTCCCTGAGGCCTGGTCACCTCCCCCACCTCCACCACTGCTCACCTCCTTACCACAGTGCAGGACTGACAGGTTATCTTCCCTTTGAAGCAAGAACTAGTAGCTCCCTCCTAGGCCTCTTCTAGTTCATGCCCATTCATCTCTTAACCCTCATGCACTTCATTCTGGGAGGCGTCCGCTGGGGTGTGCTGCCTTACCCACACCCTGCAGCCACAGTGATGGGGACGGTACGGGGATGCCGACCTTGCCGTGCATTGCGCATAGTCTCTCCTCTCTCGCGGCGGCGACACCTGGAGAAATACATACTGGCTTCTCTGCCTTCAGCCCTCTGTTCTTTTTATTATTATTATTATTATTATTATTATTATTATTATTATTTATTCATTTTAGAGAGGAGAGAGAGAGAGAGAAAGGGGCAGAAAGCATCAACTCCCATATGTGCCTTGACCAGGGAAGCCTAGGGTTTTGAACCGGCGACCTCAGTGTTCCAGGCCGACACTTTTATCTACTGCGTCACCACAGGCCAGGTCAGCCCTCTGTTCTTAAAGCCACCCTGTTCTCACAAATGTGAGATGGCCTTTCTGAGCATTCTTACAGAGAAGCAATTAAACTGACAATGTGTCTTGGCTCAGGGATCCTGACCTCCCCTAGCTCAGGGTCACAGGCAGCCTGTCCCCATGACTCTCCCACCACATTCCTCACAGGTGCTGGTGGGAACAGGCCTGAGGGTGGTGGGCTGAGAAAAGTCACCTTGAATATATGTGGGGACAACTCCTGCCTTGGGGGATGGAATGGAAGAGATATAGATCATTGAAGATAGTCTTGGACAGCACTGAGCTTGGCTACAGAAAGAGGTCTCCCAAACAGGCTAGGGAAGGAGCCCCTGAACCATCTCCACATTAATGGGTGTCCTCTGAGCATACAGTGTAACTGGTGTGCATTTTCTCCATGTGGTTTTTGTGGCCTGCCTGTGCACGCCATTGCTCTCTTCCCATTGTCTGTACCTGGGTAGGAACACGCAGCCAGTGGCATCAGGACCCGTGTGCACTTTGTGGTCCCAGCTGCGCAGAAATAAGCTCTTCAGAAAAGGTGGAGGTGGGTGGGTGGGCTGAGTCAGTGCAACCACCTGCGAGCAGTTGCCTGGCCGGACCTGGACGTCAGGGTGGGGAAACAGAAGCAGAAGTGGGAGACGGGGTAGGGGAGGGTCCACAGGGACACCTCCAGGCCTTGATTTGGTGGCCTTAGGGGGACTGACAGCTTGGATTGCTTCAGAGTGAGGGCACTAGACCCAGATGCCTGCTGGGCTCTCCTCACCCTCCACCACTGATCACCACTGGAGCCTTGCTTTTCCCGTCAGGAACAACATGGGTCAGTGACAGCAGGAAGTGCAGTAGTTCATTCATAAAGCACTCAGCACTGAGCACACGGACATTGGCTGATGTGCTTCTTAAGTTTTTGTTAAATGAGGTTGACACTAGGAATGTAGGGGACAGGATGAACCCCCAAAGACATTTTGAAAGAAGAACATGCTATAATGAGGGACTGGATGGGTGGACGTGAGGGAGAAGAACAAGGTTTTAAATGGACTTTTAAAACTCTAGTCTAGAAGATGGGAAGGATGGGCATGGTTGGCAATCTCTATATTAATTTGTTCCTGCTTAGCTGTTACCTACATGTTAGCTGTTCTGCAGGTTGATTTGAGTTACTTATGATATAATTTAAGGTGAAAGCCAGAGTGAATAAATGGGGCCCTGATCTGGGATTCTGCCGTGTAGCTCATCTTTAACATGTTTTTTATTTAGGGGAAAAATAGTGTGGTGCAGTTGACTATGAGCTGGCCTGCCTTGCTGGTTGTGAACTTCCCATACCTAAATGGCATGTGTTAATATTTAGTAGTTCTACAGTGGGTGGAATCACTAGGAAGGCAATCATTAGTGGAGAATAATGGTGTATTTTTTTCACCTTGCTCCTTTGAGGATTGTAAAATGCGCCTACACAAAGAAACCCAATAAATAGTGCAAGTAATGGTCCTACATAAATATGTTTGGATTACATTTTCTAGTAAAAGACTAAAAGTGAATCCCCTCCCTTTTTGTATAGTGAGCCAGTCAGGAGCTTTCACACAGAAGCGAATTCAGTAACAAGGATTTTTCCTTCCAGAAAGGACTCATTTCTCTTCTCCTTTTGTATTATAGCCTTGTAACGGCCAGAAATGTGAATATATTTGGAATTTCCAGGACAAGATGAAATCCCTGTCTCTCTATAGGACATAGAGCACCACTGAGTTAGGGTCACCTGGTAATTATCTCGATGCCCTTCAGCTCAGCTGTAATCCCCGCCTATAGCATGCGCCAAAATTCATTGGGTGGTGTTTGACAGTGCTGTAATCTATCTTTATTCAGGAAAGTGTTTACTATGTTATTTTTAGTAGAAATTTGCCATCCCTGTTCCCAGTCTACTTGCGGTCACAGTGAGAAGTATTTCTACTTGTTGAGAGAGTGTGGGATGGAGGAGAGAGGAGGGATTAATTTGCTTACATAGCAAGCTGATTAAAACAGCCTCCTCAGGCCCTGGCTGGTTAGCTCAGTGGATAGAGCATTGGCCCGGTCTGTGGATGTTTCAGGTTCGATTCCCAACCAAGGCACACAGGAGAAGCACCCATCTGCTTCTCCACTGCCCCCCCTTCTCTCCTTTCTCTCTCTATCTCTGTCTTCTCCTCTCCTCCTGCAGCCACGGCTGGGCTGGATTGAGCGAGTTGGCCCCAGGCACTGAGGATGGCTCCATGCCTCCACCTCAGGAGCTAAAAAAAATGGCTCTGGTTGCAACAAAGCAAGGGCCCCAGATGGGCAGAGCACTGCCCCCTAGTGGGCTTGCCGGCTGGATCCCAGTCAGGGCCCATGCAGGATTCTGGAGTCTGTCTCTGCCTCCTCTCATCTCATGTAAATTAAATATATAAATAAATAAATACCCAGCCTCGTCATGCAGTAAGTGCTGTACTGGTTTTATTGAAGTGTAGGGGCATGTTAAATTTAAGAAACACTGGTGTTGCTACTGTTTACCAGCCACTGTGCCAGGACTGCGTGCAGCAATGATAGGTCACTCCTGCCTTCCCACATTCCAACGGGGAAGGGTTGAGGGGCATGCAATGTAAAGAGGGATTCAGGTTTTCACAACATAGGTGAGTGTAATGTACTCTTATTCCTATGATGATGATGATAATTACTAATACTTAAATTGCACATTTATGTGTCTGGCCATTATGATTTCCATAGAAGATTCTCAGTATAGGGGAAACTATAGGACTGTCAAAATTGTAAACAAAGGGAAAGCGAAGTTTGGCCCCTGGAAGGGACGCCTGTCAACTGTTTCAGGACCTAAAGAGTCTGCTGGGTGAGTGATCCCAGGTCCCCAGTGCTCTGACCTTTTCCATTTCAGGGTTCTTACAGTACACACAAGTATTTCGTCCTAACTGGTAATTGTATAGGCACCTGGGTGAAGTTAGGAAACTACATGCTGTTGGGCATCCTCACAACACAACAGCTTTCTGGAACTGGCACTGGTTGTCTTGTCATTGGGAACCCGAGACGTGCGTGATGCTTGTCTCCAATCAGGAAGGAATTAGAGGAGGTCTCCCTTTCCCCACCAAAAAGCCTGTTTGGAAAGTTCCTTCTGAGACATCAGTAATTCTAGGAAAAAATAGTCACGATGTTGTCATGTAGAGGAACATATGAGAGAAATCCCTTTTACTCAAGAGATAAAATTAAAACAGTCAAAAACCATTTAATCCAAAGCAACCAATAGAAAACCATACTTTACTTCTGCCTGTTTTAGTTCTTATCACCTGAATGGACCCACAGATAGGGTTTCCTGCCATGAACGTAGGAAAGAAGATAAATTTAAAGCAGCACAATAAAGTAGAAGTTGTTTGATCTCATCTGACCAACCTCAATGTCATTCAGGTGTGTCCTATCATCTGAAGCAGCCCTCCTGGCCAGCACTGGGGTCTGCTGTCCCAGGGAGTGTGAGTGCAGCCCTCCTGGCCAGCACTGGGGTCTGCTGTCCCAGGGAGTGTGAGTGCAGCCCTCCTGGCCAGCACTGGGGTCTGCTGTCCCAGGGAGTGTGAGTGCAGCCCTCCTGGCCAGCACTGGGGTCTGCTGTCCCATGGAGTGTGAGTGCAGCCCTCCTGCCCAGTATTGAGGTCTGCTGTGCCAGGGAGTGTGAGTACAGCCCTCCTGCCCAGCATTGAGGTCTGCTGTCCCAGGCTGTGTGGGGTACAGCCCTCCTGCCCAGCATTGAGGTCTGCTGTCCCAGGCTGTGTGGGGTACAGCCCTCCTGCCTAGCATTGAGGTCTGCTGTGCCAGGGAGTGTGAGTGCAGCCCTCCTGCCCAGCATTAAGTTCTGCTGTCCCAGGCTGTATGGGGTACAGCCCTCCTGCCCAGCATTGAGGTCTGCTGTGCCAGGGAGTGTGAGTGCAGCCCTCCTGCCCAGCATTGAGGTCTGCTGTGCCAGGGAGTGTGAGTGCAGCCCTTCTTGTCAGCACTGAAGTCTGCTGCCCCAGAGAGTGTGGGGTGCAGCCCTCCTGCCCAACATTGGGATCTGCTTTCCTAGTGAGGCTGGGGTCACCCTACCCCCACAGGTGATGTTTGCTTTGCATTTTGTATGCAAAAGCCTGGAAGAACTTGGTCACAAGCAAAATGTCACTCCTTGGATTAGCAGAGCTTGGGTGTAGAATGCTTAATTCACAGTAAAGGATATGTCTTTTTCTTTTTTCTTTTTTTTTATTTGGTGTGCTGGAGAAAATAAATGGTTGTAGTTGGTAGTGGTGAGATACTTCTGGTCCAGGGAGACACAAGTGATTTAAGCCCTGCCACCCTTTCTTCTGCATCTACTATCTTGTCTATTTTTTTTTGTATCTTTTCATATATGTGGGTATTTGTTTACTCTTTGCCCATCTGTCAATTTTCTCATTTACCTTCTGCCTTATTTGCTTTATTTTCATGTCCCTTCCATTGTACATTTCTTTATCAGTTAATCAACCCATTCATCCATCCTTTAATTAATCACTTCTTCTGTCTAAGGCATCATGATTAGTGCTGTGGATGGAACAGTAAATTTCAGCCTCAGCACTCAATATAGAGAAGGAAGACAGATGTAAACAAACGGTTCTGATACCAAAGAAATAATATTTATTCTGAGTCTGTATGATGACAAGAGACATCACTAACTGAGCACTTGCTACCTGCCAGGCCTGGCTCTAAGCCTCATTTCATCTGGCTTTGAAACAGCAAATAGACGGGCTGGGTACAGAGTGGGTAGTGCTGACTCAGGCCTGTCCAGAAAAGTCTCTGGGTCTGGAGACTTTGTCTCCAGGCTTGGTGTTGACCTTGACCTCACTGGGGTCTTCTGTTTCTTTGTAGGCACAAGATGCTAGGGAGTCCCTTCAGCTTAGGGTTGTGAACATTAAATAAATCCTTTTATAAAGGACCTAGTTTTGCCAGCTCCTAGTGAGGCTTACGGAGTGCCGTCTGCCTGGTTTGACCCACCTAGGTCTCATCTCAACTGCTACCTTATTTTTCTGCCTTCAGTCCTGGCCTCTTCCACCTTTGGTTTGCACCCTCCCCATTTTCCATCACTCCTCCCCTGGGCTCTGGCCTGCTCCCTCCTGGTTGTTCCCATCCCACCTCGTAAAGAAGGCCAACAGTGAGTGCTGCCTTCTGGCTCAGGAAGGCCAGGTCAGTGAGGGGAAATGGTGGAACTCTGACCCAGGTCTGGTGCAGTTGCTTATGCTGCCTCAGGCCAACTCCCCATCTGGGAACGTTATGGCTTGAAAAGTGTCTTTCTCAGATTCACATGTTGAAGCCCTAATACCCAGGGTGGCTTATTTTGGGGACAGAGCCTCTAAGGAAGTAAAGAAAGTTAAGTAAGAACATAAAGGTGGGGCCCTAACCAAGTAGGATCAATTAGTGTCATGAGAAGAGCACCGGAAAGCCTGTTCTCTTTCTGCTATGTAAGGGTGCACAAGCCAGGAGCCGAGCCCTCATCAGGAATCAAATCAGCAACCCCTTGATGTGGGACTATGAGGAATTAAATTTCTGTTCTTTAAGCCACTCACTCTGCAGTTTCTTATGACAGATGGAGCAGACTAATGCAGTGAGCCTCACTGGCCTATCACTACAGGGGAGACGCCTTTTACGGGGAGCCCCTCCATGAGAGCATCATGCCAACCAGGTTCCTTCATGCAAGAAAGAAAGACCTGCTCTCTCCCCTCACCAAATAGACTGGGAGGGATGGGAGCTGAGACCTGTACCTGTGCTGTGGGAGTGACTCGTACTTCTGGGTGAGCCAGGCCCCTCTGCGACAAGAACCACACGTACCGTTCTGACTCTAGGTCGTAGGTTCCTGGGACTCCTGTGCTCCTTTATTCCCCTCAGGGGCGAATTCAGTTTGGCATGAACTTCTTCCTAGATTGGATCTGCTTGTACCTGGATGCAAAAACAAGGGCGCTGGCTATGTAAAATGTTCTCATACAACTCGGCACTAAACCAAAATCCAATTAGAAATGGACAGAGGACCTGAATAGACACTTCTCCAAGGAGGACACACAGATGACTAATAAACATATGCAAAGATTCTCAACATCACTAATCATCAGAAAATGCAAATTAAAACCACAGTGAGATATCACCTTACACCTGCCAGAATGGCTATCTTGGATAAATCAACAAACAAGTTGATTTATCACTTGCTGAGGATGTGGAGACAAGGGAACTCATGCACTGTTGGTGGAAATACAGATTGGTGCAGCCAGTGGAAAACAGTGTGGAGTTACCTCAAAAAATTAAAAACGGGACTGTCTTATGACCTAGCAATTCCACTTCTGGGTATATATCAGAAGAATCCTGAAACACTAATTTGAAAGGATATATGCACTCTATGTTCAATACAGCACTATTTATCATAGCCAAGATATGGAAACAACCCAAGTGCCCATCATTAAATGAGTGGATGAAAAAAGTGGTGGTGTACACACACACACACACACACACACACACACACACACACACACACACAATGGAATATTACTTGGCTATAAAAACTGAGGAAAGTTACCCTTTGTGACAGCATGGATGGACCTAGAGAGTATTATACTCAGTGAAATACCAGTCAGAGAAAGACAAATTCCCTTTGATTCCATTCATATGTGAACTCTAAAGAACCAAATAAGTGAACAAACACAACAGAAACAGACTCTTAGACCCAGAGAACAGACTGTTGTCAGAGGGCTGGGGGATTAGGAGGCTGGGTGACAAAGGTGAAGGGATTAAGAAGTTGAATTTGCTACTTAAATAGTCACATGGATGTAAAGACAGCCTAGGCAATACAATAATATTATAACAGGTGGAAATATCAGGGGGAACACTTTTTAAAGTGTCTTTTTAAAGTGATTGTCTAACCACTATCCTGTACACCTGAAAATAATACAAAAGAATATTGAATATAAGACAGTAATTGAAAAATAAAATTTTAAAAATGTTCTTAGTGTTGCCTTTTTTTCACCTTTATTTGAATTTGTGGGGTTGGCAGGAAGGAGACCATATCTGAGTAAGATGAGTCTCTAATCATTTTGTGGATTGGCGGTAAAGGTCAGAAGAGCAGGACTGTTGCTGTCATTGGTGTAAAGGACTTTTGTGCCCAGAGACCACGCTTAGGCGCAGCGAAAGGAGAGGGCAGTTCTGTAGCCGCCGTCTCTCCACTCCATTTGCATGGCGGCTTCTCAGTCTTTCACTTTTGTGTAGGTTCCTTTTTTTCCCTTTGGTTTATATACTTGTAATTACACTCTATCTAAAAATTAACTTTTCTCATTAACGGGGGTAGATATTCTGAAAACTATCATTGTTTGTGTTCATTGCCTCTTGATAAGAAATGGAATATGTACTTTTAATATCTACCCATATGTATGTATATATAGTTGTGCTGTGTATTATAGTGTTACGTAGGTTATGTAAGACTTGGTGGCCAATGCAGACTTACCTTCCCAAGGTGCCTTTTCCTAGGGTTTCCTACTTGTTTGTTTCATTTCTGTATTCCTTATCTATAGAATGCATACTTTTTTTCTAGTTTCTCTTCATTCTCTTTCTTCATTCTTAAAGGGCTTAAATCAGTTATAACCCATTGTAATTCAGTACTCCATGCTATAGGATGGAAAGTCTATATTAACTCTGTGTTTTTGATGGAAGAAGCCTGTAGTCAGGGCAGTGGATCTCTGTATACTGATTTGAGTTCTTTAAAAATGTACTGTAGTTGCATTCATGTTTTCAGAATTCTAAATGGACATAGACAAATTCCTGTTTAAAATACATCCTGACTGTGATCCAGGGAATGCACATGTTCCTGCCAGTCTGCCCCACCTGATCCCCGAAGCTCAGGCACTCCAGGGCTGAGCTTGTCCCACTCACCTTCCTTAGCTGATTTACCAGGCCCTCGGCTCCCATGGGTGATGACTAGGCCAAGGTTGTGGTCATATGTACATTTCACATGAGGTATTTAATAATATTTTTCATTGAGAAAAAATTAACCTATTTAAAAATATTTTTTATTGATTGATTTTAATGAGAGAGGAAGGGAGAGAGAGAGAGGGAGACAGAGATAGAGACAGGAACATCTATCTGTCAGGGCACAGGAAATCAAACCGGCAATCTCTGTGCTTTGGATGATGCTCTAACTAACAGAGCTATCTGGCCAGGGCTAACCTATTTCTTTTGATCCAAATGAGAGAGTTCTTTGCAATTGAAGAAATGTTTACCTGCATTTTTCTGATGAAGGGGCTATCTTGCTAGGTAACAGCCTGATGTGGGCGATAAAACTTGTCCGAGAAGTACTTGTAAAGTTTTTGCTGTCTGCCATACTCCCTGGGGATCTAGCCCTGTGGTTCCTGGTTCTCAAATTTGAACTTGCTCCACATTAACCCCGAGGGCTTTTTACAGACTGCTACCTCCAGTTTTATCCTCAGGAGTTTGGGGTGGACCCTTATAATTTGCATTTTTAATATGTTCCCAGACACTGATGCTGCTGGTTTGGGTGCAAGGTGGAGAATCCCAGCCCCAGCTGCCAGATAACAAAGAACAGATTGGCTATGAGTAGCAGATAACTGATTTCCACAAAGGGCTGTTGACTTGCCTTTACTCACTGCTGAGAGGAGCAGGTGAATCAGAGCCCTGAAGGGTAGCTAGTACATGTAGTCATATGGTGAATGCAGAGGAGCATTCTGGCTTCCTTTCAAAACATTTGAATGTTTATTGCTTCCGCTATGTGACATGTTGTTTCCTATTTGTAGAATGGATAGAAGTAAAAGTTGATCTGTGAGCTAAAAATACAGCATACTCTTTCTTCAGAGCCCATCAATAGACCTGCACTTTTAGACATCAGAGTGAGCCGTGAGGAAGCAGTGCTCCTGCCCTTAGGGTTGTTGATCCGATTACAATCACAGGCTCTCTCATTTCTTCACTTCCTATGGCTTGCATAATTGCTTACCACCTGTTTTTAGGAGATCTTGCACTGCTGACTCAAAGTGATATCCCATACTGAGCTTCCACTCTCAGTACCATAGACTGGCAGGTGTCCAGGCACTTAAGGCAGGTAAGGTTATCTGCCTGGGCACTGTGCAAGGTGGCGTGCTAGTAAGTGGATCCCCGGGCAGGCAGCCTGAAACCTGGCCACCTCCTTTGTCTCCTTCTGCTACTCAAGAGGAGCCCGGCTGGAGCCCCCATTTCCCAGCCCTTTGAGAAGTGTGCAGCCTGTCCTCACTCTCAGGAGAAGGTACTCAGCACCACAATGGGCTGCTGGAGCCCCGGCCTTTGGCTTCTTCTCTCAGCACACCTGGGGTTAGAAGGGAACTAGGGTGGAGCTTGTCTTCAGTGGGCTCAGCCTCTATATTTAAGACTTCTTACTCTAGGTGGGCCTCTTGTTGCCAGATGGTGTGCACAGCAAGACACGGTGGAGCGGTGGAGCATTCGATCCTGTTGCTCTGACTTCTGAGTTGGTTGTGGCTGGTCAGCAGCTCATGGCGTGTGCTCCCACAAGGGTTCATACAGAATCAGCCAGAACCCAGCCATCCTCCCTTCCACTCTACCAGTTACAAGCCACTAGTATCAAGCTGTTGGCTTTAGACATTGACAAGAATGGGACCACACTGCTTGAGTCTCTCGCCTCCAGCTCAGGGAAACTCAGGCAAATACCCTGGAGTAGCCTAACTGGAAAAGCCTCAGGCCTGGGTGAGCCCTCTGGAAGTGGAGGGGAGGGGTGGGGGGGGCTCCTTCCTCCTTCTGTGACTTCATTGTCTCATTTGTTAAATGAAAGCTTTAGAGCGGAAGATCTCTAATTCTTCCCTTCAGGATTTAAATTCTAGTGATTTGCAAGAGAATGTTGATTTCATCTGGAGAAGCCTGGGGAAGTGATAGAAATTAAAGCCACACTGATAAGAAATTGGTCCTTTTTCATCTCTTCTCCCATGTAGCCTCCTGTGTCGGCCTTTCTTTCTCTTCACCTCCGAATAGTGAACTGACAGGAGAAGTTTTGAATTTCAGGACCTCTGTTCTTTGGGGCTGGTAGGTGCAGGAGGAGTTAAGGGAGGCAGGTGTTTATGGTAACAGTTTAGTGAATTCGTTTTCTCCCTCTCAGCCTCACCAGGCAGCATGTGCAGCAGTTGTATCTTTGCTCAGTCCTCGTGTTCTTTACGTATATCAGCATAGTTTATAGCAGGGGTCTCAAACTCAACTCAGCATGTGGGCCGCAGAGCAAGATCACAGCCATTCGGCGGGCCACACTAGGTCTACAAAAGGCAACTGTTACGCAACACTTTTCTCACTGCAGTTGAAAACAGTCTGCGGGCCGCACAAAATTGTTCGGCGGGCCGTGAGTTTGAGACCCCTGGTTTATAGCATGTTTGTAGAGTACTGTGCATTTAGTGGTTTTAGATGGCCGACTTCTCTAAAGTTAGAGAATTCCTAATGGACTCACTTTATGATACAACTAATCATAGTTACCTCTCTAAGTAAGTGCTTGATACATTTTCTAATTTTTATAATTTTGCAACTTACATACATCAGTGCCACATCAGTGCTTTTTGTTGCAGCCTGTGGGCCGGGAGGGTGCCCCTAGTCGGGCCAGTGTACACGTGGCACAGCTGCCATTGGTAGTGGTCTTGATAGGACACTAAAGGTTTTAATATCTGTTGTATATTTAACCTCTGAATAAATTTTCAAGATTTCATCAAATGAACTGATTATTCTTTTGTGGGGGGTGGGGAGGGGTAGGTTCAAAGTACCGAAACAACTTTAAAATTGTCTTTGAAACGATATTCAGAGTAAAAGGAAGAGGCAGTTGATTTTAGAAAGCGAGCTCAGGGGCAGTGAGGAGCTCTGTCGGGGCCCTCGGTAACTGGAAGCCCCGAGGCCACCTCAGTTCATCTCAGGGCTCCCACTCTTCAGTAGGTGGTGGTTGAAGCAGGTCCCAGATATCAGGTCCTTCCGTCTTATAGTAAATATTTCAATGACAGTAACTCCTTAATATTATCAGATACACCCATGTTTACATTTCCCCACCTATTTTGAAAACCTTATTTAAAATTAGGTTGTGAAGCCAAGATCCAAAAAGGTCCATACATTGTAGTTGGATGATCTATTTCTCTACCCTCTATTTTTTAAATTTTAATTTTTTTTATTTTTTGAGAGAGACAGGAAGGGAGAGAGACAAGAAGCATCAACTCATAGTTGTGTCACTTCAGTTATTCATTGATTGCTTCTCATATGTGCCTTGACTGGGGGACTCCAGCTGAACCAGTGACCCCTTGCCAAGCCAGCAACCTTGGAATCATTTCCATAATCTCACATTCAAGCTGGTGATCCTGTGTTCAAGCTGGAGGAGTCCACGCTCAAGCTGCGACTTTAGGCTTTTGAACCAGGAACCTCAGTGTCCCGGGTTGACCCTCTATCCACTGTGCCACCAGTGGTCAGGCTCCACGCTCGTATTTATTTTATTCTTTATTATTTTAACTATTATTTATTTTTTTAAAGTTGCAGATTGATCTGTTGGGGTAACCATGTCTTTTGTCCCTTGGGTTCCCTGTAGCTGAAGTTGGCTATCTAGACCCCATGTAGCACGCACCTCTGTCCCTGTGTGTCCTGTAGATTCTAGTCAACTCTGGAGCCGATCTGATTTTATATTTTATATTCTGGAGGACTTCTCCCAGTGCTGCGTGTGCTCCCATCAGGAGGAGGACACAGGAGCCAGCAGCATTGACGATTACGGCCTGTACCCATTAATTCATCAGGGATGCACAGTGGTGACAGTTGGGTCCTCTCCGTCCTTCCACACTCGCCAGCCACACAGGAGAGTGTTGAGGAGCATTTACAAAGGGGGTCCTGTCCTTTGCTTGGCAGTTTTCAGAATAAATATACAGCTCACAAAAATTAGGGGATATTTTAAAATTCGCTTCATATTCATTTTGAAATATCCCCTAATTTTTGTGAGCAGTGTAGTTCTGGTTCTTCAACATCCTCCATAAGCTACCAGTGAGGCTTTTGTTTATGTGTTCTTAGAGCAATTATGCACTGATGATTTTAGATATTTCTGAAGGCACTCCATGCAGCTGACAGTCTTACTGCTGCCCAGGCTGGCCACCGTAGTCAGTGCCAGTGTCCTGCGGTTGCCACCACCTTCTGCACACTCTGTGGTCTGTGACAGTGCCTCAGCCGCAAGCTGCAGTGCTTGACTCCTTTGGTTAGTGCCCACCCAGGCCTCCGGTCCCCACTGGGAATCTGGGTTTAGGAGTTAAGGAGCTCACTGCCTTTTTGGTGGACAAAGGTGGTTTTGTTTTAGCATAATCTGTTGTCAATCCACACTGATATTTCTAATTCAAAATTATAAGATAGTTTACTTTTTTTGATTTTATATTTGTATCTCTTTTCTCTTACACTGAAAACCTTTGTCTCTAGGAACATTAACAAATTTACATATTTACTTGATTATCCTATTTTATATACAACATACATAAATGTTTAGAATAACTCTACCAATATTATTACCACCAATTTCACTGCTGAAAATAGCTGAAGCTGTTTTGTCCTTAGAGTTTATCCCACTGAGGAAATACAGTCAACTTGCTGTGTTTTGAAATCTTTCTGAATGATTCCTCTCTGTATTTATGCCTCTAACTCAATACAGAGGGTCCTCAGGTTATAACACAGTTGCATTTCTACCACAGTGAAGTAACCCGAATTTTGTTGTAAGTCAAAACACATCCTAGCCTAATTCACTTACCTATCCTAACAGAGTTGTAAAGTCATAGTCTAGAACAAAAAACAGAACTAAGCCATGGAAAGGGAATAGAGCATATTCTGCCGTGCACAGCCAAACTAGTTCACCCACGTAGTCCATAATAAGTACGACGCTGGCAGTGAAAGCCAAAACATGGATGTCTCAATTTTTTTTAAGTTTTTATGGGAATGAAAATCATAAACTTTAAACGTCATATGTCAAGACTGTCGTAACCTGAGGACCCCTGTACATAATTTGGTTAATGCATTTCCATTCTTTTGGGAGTGGGGAAGGGTGGGAGGTGGTGACATTGGTTAATAAAATTACATAGTTTTCAGGTATACAACTCTACAGCACATCATTTGTACACCGTATTGTGGGTTCACCACTGCACGTCACGTCTCCTTCCATCACCATTTACCCCTTTACCCTTCCCCACCTCCCCCTCACTCCCCACCCTGCAGTCACCACACTGTTGTTTGTGTCAGAGTTTTCCCTTCTTTGCTTAATCTCTTCACCTTTCTGCTTTCTGTTTTCCATTCTGCTTTTGATATTTTTAAACTTTGAAAAATTAACATGGTTTATAATTATGTAAAGCATTCACATGGTTTCAGAGCCAAAGGAAATGAAATCTTGTTGGGCATTTTTGTCCTCTTCTCTCCCCGCCCCCCTTTCAATCACCGTTTTCAAAAGGATTTTCTTATTCCTCCTTTTACTTACTACTTTTAATGCAAGCAAATACATATGTCCACAGTTATATACTTTCTTTTAACATTTCTAATTTTCAAAAAATAAACAATAGCATACTTTATACACTTTTTAAAAACTAATTACATAGTATATTATAACTTAATCATGACATGAGTTAAACTGAATGTGCTTATTTATTCAGTTACTTTGGAAGGCATAATTATAACAACTGCCATTTAAACATTTTAATTATATTCCAAAATTGTTAGAAAATGCATTAATAATCCTGTCTTATTTTTGCTGTTGAAGAAGTAAAATACAAAAACTTGGTCTGTTTACTTACCTGTATTCTAGTTCCATTGTTCTCAAAGGATTGATTTCATCCCCCAGGGGACATTTGGCAGTATCTGCAGACATTTTTGATCGCCATAGTCCAAGGGAGGGTGGAGGAATTATGGGATCCCCAATATCAATACTGTATGTCACTGGTGAGAAGCCCTGCTCAATTTCAACCAGGCATTTGAGAGCTGGGGTCACCTCTCTCTCCCTCCTTCCTCTCTCCTTTCTTTCTTCATTCCTCCACTCTCCCTTTCTCTCACTCCTGTTCCAGTAGAACTATATATTTACATCTAGGACTTTAGAAAAACATGAGTCATCTAAAATAAAAAGACATGAACACATCAGTGAGGTGTCTATAGATATATATATACCAGGCTTGTCTATAGAGAAAAATAATTCCACACTTGAAACCTCTACTCTGGTTGTACACTGGTGTAAATCGTGTGTAACCAAGTATTTTAGGGGAAGCAAGTGTTGCATATTTCAGGTCTCAGGAAAACAGTATTTCTTGTTAGATGCATGCACATGGAACACCAGCTAGATGGTGACAGAGGTTGAATTCTGATGTGTTGAAGGCACAATGGCTTCACAGTCGATCTTGGCATACTGTCCATTTATGAAAGATTTTTAGTCAAAGGCACATGTGAGTATTAGGTGATCAGTGGGGAAGTGGGCAGCTTGCTGCTCTATAAAGTCATTTTGTCATTGATGGCATCCCAGGTAGCTCTGAGGATAGTGTCACTTTTTTTTCTTATTTCTGTACTTTTCATTGCCTCCCTTTAGTATCTTATAAAATACTCAATTTCAACTATATATAAAAAAAGTGAATAATTTCATTGTGGTTTTAATGTGATATGGATAAACGAGGGGCATGCTCCTTTTTTCATGTGGGAACCACCTGATGGCTTGTCAGTAGTTTGCACTTGATCACCTGCAGAGAGAGGGCCTGGGAGGGAGCATGCAGCCTGGAGAGCACATGCTCAGGGTGGACAGTGTACGCCCCTGTGATGTGAGCTTGATGACTTCCAGCTCTTCATTTTCCTTTAGTGTTTGGTAATGAAGAGGCCCCAGTAGCTTAGTGTTATTCCAGAATTCCCAACAGCTCTGCGCTTTTTCTTCCCTTGTATTTCCTACACTTTCATCAAGTAAATTAAGTGAATTGGAAAAAAACTGATCAGCACTTCTCTTGACACAAGTAAACACATTACAAATTTGATTCCAAGGAAAGGGTCTACAGTGTATATAATGAGAATAGTTATAAAACATTAGTTGTGACAGTTCACAGGTTTGCTGGCCCTCTTAGGAATTGGTTTGATAGGATAAATTTTATTAAACATCTTACTTGTGAGCTTCGGCACGTACTTGTGGTTGCTTTGGTGCCATTAGTGGGAGTGTAAATGTGTTATGATGGCTACATGGGTGGCCTTTCAGGAATAGATTTAGTCTTCAAAGTCCCTTTTTCATTTTAACTTTATGGCCCTAAGATGTAAAACTTTATCATCCTTTCTAGGCCTTTGGCTTGCATCTTCTATCACCAACCCTTTTCTTTTCAGCATCTTCCCCCGCTCCCTCAAGAGAAACGTTGACATTGATTTCTGTGCCTTTTTACCTCACTACAGACTGAACCTTTGAAAACACCCTGCCTCAGCCTTTACACTAGTTTGGGGCCGAGGCCCTTAAATATTGGCGGGGTTCTGAAGCCTGGTCACATTTTATTCTGCACGGAAATAAAGCACAGTTTGTGCTGCTGAGGTCAAAGCTCTAGGGGACACAGCAGAGCAGGTGCCGTGTGCAGAGCAGGGGCAACTAGTGCTTCCTTGTCCTTGTGAAGAGGAAAAGCGATGCCCTAGTGGCAAGCTGCCAGTCTGAGGGGGCAAGTGGGAGTTCTTACCCACTCTACACCTGTGTGAGGGGACCCCGCTAAGGACTGACTGGTCTCAGGGTTGAGGACCGACGGGGGCCGCCTGGAGACTCATCTTGTTGGGACTCCCATCTGGGCCGTGGTAGTAATGGAAAGAGGAGTCACTGATCTGCAGGAATTCCAAGCCAAGATGAGACTCGGGATTCTACCCCAGTCTTTCTTAACTGTAGTCGTGAAGACAAATCGCCCTAAATGCAGACCCCCTCAGCTTTTGCCATCTTGTGGGAACAGGATGCTTCTAGAAAAGAAAATAAGGTCACAAATTTGGCACTGAAACACTTAGAAATTTGGCATGAACTCATTAATTTGTAGTTTCATAGGTTTCTGGAGCTGCTGGTGCTAACTGCAGCTTTTTAGTCACTGTGGACCACCTAGGTAAGGTCCGTCTGTAGGGTGACAAGCGGTGTTTATCTGGTTCAGTTCATTTCCTAGAAGAACAAAGTTACACCTACATTTCCATTAACTTATAGTTATGATCCACCAACTTCAGAGCCAACATTAAATTATCTTTTACCTCCACAAGATGTGTTTTTAAACATAAGTGTGTATAGGATTTAATATTCGAGTTAAGGTTAGCTTGTTTTAAAATGTGTTTTCTTCTATCTGTTATTTGGTGGGAAAAAAATTTTATTTGAAAGAGTAATGCATAGTTTTGTTTTGTGGAGGATTTTTTGTTTGTTTGTTTTTTTAAAGGCAGCTGAATTAACCATGAATGGAAGCCTTCCCCTGTCCAAGGCCCAGGTGGCCCCAGAGGCAAGGCTCACCACTTCGCAGGTGCACAGCCAGATTGCTCTGGAAATATCCAAGGAATAGGGCGCTCAAATCATTCTGGGTTTTTTTTCTTTTTACCTCCCTTTCTCTTATTATATGAAGAGCTCTCTCTGTTACTTTTTTTCTAAATAAGCAGAACCACTGAATTGTACACTTCAATTGGTGAATTTTTATGGTATGTAAATTATATCTAAATTTTATAAAAAGTTAACTGTAGGGTTTGCAGACTGATTTAGAGAGAGAAGAAACAAAGGGTGAAATGCTTTTATATTTATATCATCAGCTGTGAATAATGAGGTTGCCCAAAGATCTGTGTGGCTTGGATTAAAAATGTATTTTTATGAATTATCGAGATGAAGAAGCCTGTGGTGAGCCCACCAAGTTTCCTGATAGTTAACTTCATGTGGGTCATGAACCTCAAACGACAATAAACTTGGAGGCAGTTTAAGTAGATAGCAAAGTAGTAGTAAAACTTCTTCATAGAACAGATTATATTCAATCTGAAGTGTTCTTATCTTATTTTTCTGAGTTTGAAATTTGAAAAAATTTAGAATTTAGAGATATTTCTTCTGTCTTACAAGTAAAAAGCACTTTCAGTAGAGAGAGGTGACTTATTGAACTGTTTATTTTGATAGACATTTAGGCTCTTCTCATCTTGATGTCATACCAAATTGCTCTCCACAGAGCTGCGCAGTTTCGCAATGTGTGAGAGGACCTGCTACCTCACCGCCTCAAAATCTGCTGCTTTATCGCACCTAATGTGTTTGGTTCATTTTTTTTTAAACTTTCATTTTTGAAATAAATTTTGCCTTACAAACCATTGCAAAAACAGTGCAAAGGATTCCTAGACCCTTCATCTAGTTTCCTCAGATGTTAATATCTTAAATTACCACTAAGGTCAAACAAGATGTTAACGTGGATAGCATGCTATCACCATACTTTCTCATCTCTGATAGTCTGATGGGTGGGGGTGATAGTTTACAGTGATTTTAGTTTACATTTATGTTAATATGAGTGAAGTCCAGCACCTGTTTCTATGTTTAAAAACCAGGTGTTTTCTTTCCCTTTTCCTTTTCCTATTATTATTATTATTATTATTTTGATTTGCTGGCCTTCTAATCAGTTTTAAGGAAGAGAGTAGCCATTTTTTCCTAACTTTTAATTTGTCTTTTAATTTGCCTGGGATATGTTGTGCCATGTAAAAAAGTTTTTGTATTTATATAATTGAATTCATCCATCTTTTGTGGTGTCTGGATTTTTTTAAAAAATTTTATTTAGAGAATTAAATTTAATGGCTAACAGTGATCAAGTAGCGTACACAGGTTTCAGGTAAGTGTTTCTATAGCATTTGAACTGTTGATTATGTTGTGTACCCATCACCTAAAGTCAAATTCTTTCCATCACTGTTTGTTTGTCCCTCTTTACTCCCTTTCCCCCCACTCCCTCCCCCATATCCCTGGTGTCTAGATTTTGAGAAGTTCTTCCTTCAAGGTTATAAAGGATTGCTTCCATATATCCTTTTATACTTTTATTTTTCACATAAATCTTAGATGCGCTTGGGATTTATCCTGTTGTAGGATATGAAACATGGCTCTGATTTCCTTTTTTTTTTTTAATTCAGTGAGAGGAGGGGAGGCAGAGAGACAGACTAGCATGTGCCCTGACCAGGATCCACCCAGAAAGTCCACTAGGGGGCAGTGCTCTGCCCATCTGGGCTGTTGCTCCATTGCTTAGCAACTGAGCTCTTCTTAGTGCTTGTACAGGCTGAAGCCATGGAGCCATCCTCAGTGCCCAGAGCCAGCTTGCTTCTATCAAGCCATGGCTGCAGGAGGGGAAGAGAAGAGAAGCAAGAGGGGGAGGGGTAGAGAAGCAGATGGGTGCTTCTCCTATGTGCCCTGACCAGGAATCGAACCTGGGACATCCATATGCCAGCTGATGCTCTACTACTGAGCCAACCAGCCAGGGCCCATTTTTCACATAAATCTTAGATGCACTTGGGATTTATCCTGTTGTAGAATGTGAAGCATGGCTTTGGTTTTCTTTGTGTGGTCACCAACCTACTATACCTTTGCCATTTATTAAGAAGTCTTATCTTTTCTCTAGTGACTTGGATGAGCGCCCTTTAGCATGTACTAAATTCCCAGACATATTTAGGTCTCCTTCCTCATGTTCTGTTTGCCTGTCCCAATATATGTCATACCAAACTTGAATGGATGAGTTCTTTGAAAGCTTTCTATTATTTTAAAGAAAATAAAACAAATTAGTGTTATTATATCAAAGTCTACTAAGAAGCTAATGATTGTGCTTACAGATAAGTAAACAAGCCTGGAATAGCCCAAAGGTCACTTGCGTGTTCAGGCATGGGGTGGAAGGCAGAGGGTCCCTCCATTGCAGGTCCAAACATGAGTAAATATATGTTGCAAAAAGTCATTTTGATAATCCTTACCTGGACTGCCCCTCTGCCATCTTGCTAGCTGTGTTTTCAGATGTGGGAGACAGGTTATGGATGCCTGGTGGGAAATTTGATTGAAAATAGTAACAATTTTTTTTTTTCAAATACGGGGAGGGGGAACCACATTTTGAGAAGTGTGTAAGAATTCTCTGAAGCATTTTCTTACCAGATTTAGCTTCTGGTATTTAGGAAATCTGTATCACTCAGAAACACTGTCTGTACTCACATGACAGTGTGAGCATCTCTTTTCACCAGTGTTGGACAGAGATCATCGCTAGTTTCTCCTGAAGCACGTGCTCCTTTGGAACAGTCAGCGTATCTGTTCAGCCAGCTGTACTGTGCAGTCTGGCACTCGTTGGTCTCTGGCACAAGGGGCAGCTTACACAGGATCAAGGCCAAGGCTTCCCAAGCCAGTAGCCTCCAATTTCTCACTGTACCTATGCACTCAACCCATCTGTGCATAGCCCCCAACTTCTTTGCTGTGAATGGAGATACTGAAACTCATCCTCGTGTTAGGACCAAAGGTGATAACACATGAGAAGTGGTCACCTAGTCTGTGGTACCCAGTCAGTGCTGAGAGAATGATTGCCATTTATTTATATATTCATTCATTCATTCAGTTTATAGGTGACAGGAGGGAGATAGTGAGGCAGGGACCAATACTTGAGACCAAGCTATTTTTAGCACCTGAGGCGGATGCACTCCAACAGAGCTATCCCCAGCATCCAGGACCATGCCTGAACCAATCAAGCCACTGCCTGTGGGAGGAAAAGAGGGAAATAAGGGGGAGAGGAAGGGAGGGAGAAGCAGATGGTTACTTTTCTTGTGTGCCCTGACCAGGCATAGAACCCAGGTTGTCCATATACTGGGTTGACGCCCTATCCACTGAGCCACCAACCAGGGCCTAATGATTGCCATTTCATTGGTCTGTTTCCTTTACTCTTTAGTGTGGAAAACTCTGAGGCCCATAGTCCCTGAATTTGTATGCTGATGGTGAGGAAGTATAAAGGCTGTAATTAAGTTAGGATTAAATAAGAAAGAGAAATGCATGTGTGTGAGTAGCACAGAGAAGGCTGAAGCTCAGGCAGGGTAAAGTTGGCCTTAATGTTCTAAGAGCTAAGAAAAAAAAGTGTCCTTTCTGTTTTTGGTCTGTTTGAGAGAGATGGGCCAAGAATGTGGGCTTGGTGCTCAGTGTCAGCTAAGACTAGTTACAAGCACAGGATTGATCAACTTTTATGTACATCAATTTTTTTGTTTTGTTTTTTGTCAAAAAGAATAATCTTCAAGATAGAGTATATAGAACAAATGTCAACAAGAGGAACTGAAACTGAAATGGGAGAATAATGAGTAGAAGAGCATCTTGCCACTTTGTGTTCAAAGCTCTAAATTCAGGTGAGTTAAGAGCATTTCCAGGTAGAGAGCAGAGTCCCTGTGGATAGTCTTTGAGTGGCCTTGAAGGAGAGGAGACATGCCAGGGAGGTTGGAGACGGGCAAATGTTTGCATTTCCTAAATGGAGAAAGCAGAATCAAGAAAGCGACTACTAAACAGATCACTCAGTGGAGCTGAGAGCTGGGCCTCCAGCCTGTCGGCATCTCCCTTGCGTTCAGTGCAGCTATGTATCAGCAGGGTCTGAGTTTATAACGCTGCTCCACTTATATATGTGTCCCTTAAGCCGATAGCGCTAATATACCTTCTCTCCTTGGGCCCTCCCGCTCCCTGATCATTCTGAGAAGCCTCTGTGCCACTGTCTCCTTGGGAACAAGTCTATGGTCATCAGCTCTCAGGGTTCTGTACTGGGACCCCGCCTACAACCCTGTCCATTGACCAGCTCGCCTGACTTGCCTCTGCTTGCCCTGAATCATCTGTACACGCAGCACTTAGAGGGGGACAACTTTGCCTTCTATGGTCTTTACACAGAAAACAGTGTGTAAACATTAACTGAAAGAGGAGGGAATGGCACACAGAGACCTAAGTCCTCTGCTGGCTCTAGCTGAGCAGGGGGCAAGTGGCCAGAGGCACAAAGGAAGGCTAGTTGAGTGCCAAGTGGGTGGAAGGGGCGTTTCTGGCCTCTACCCTTGTCCTCTTATCTCCCACTTGGCTTCTTATCTAGTCTGTGGTAAGAGCCGGTAGTGCTGGTCTTCCCTGGCAGGTTAGGTGTTCGGGGCAGGATGGCCCTCAGCTCACTCCCCTTTATAATGAGAAGGTAGTTGAAGCAACAATGTTGTGTTTTCTTTGAGCATCAGTTACATACTTGGAACTTACGTGGGTGCTTTTTATACTATTAGATGTATATTGCAATTTTTCAAAATAATCCTTTACTCTTTCTCTTTCATTCTGGGGGTAAGGAAACAGCTGTAGAGATGGTAAGCCAGTTACTGAAAGGCTGAGCCATTGAGAGGTGAAGCAGGCATCTCGTTCCAAAGCCAGTGCTGTTCACTGCTCCAGGAAGCAGCCCACTGCGGGCGGGTGGCCAGCCCTCTGATCCTCCCTGGGCTGGCCCTCCGATACGTACCACCCTTGGCCATGATTTGTACAGCAGTTTGGATGAAAACCTGGAGACCTGCACATCAGATTCACAAGTGGCAAGTGGTAGGGTTGGAGTGACTGAATCCAGAACTTGGAACTCTTGAGAAGCAGAATGATGGACAGAAACTGGCATGGTTAAGTGGGACTGTATGGTCAGGGAGGTGCCCAGGCCCTCCGCTTCAGTCAGAAGTCACCTGCCTGGATACAGTATGGGAGGCCGGGACCTACTGTGCAGATGTGACGCTGCCTTAAAGGTATGGCAGCATAGGTGTCCTGAACGTGCATTTCCGTTTTCTGGGGTGGGCATCCTGTCTGATTACAGGTGTCACCTGCAGAGGTCATAGCATCCCCAATTCCTCCTGTACTCGGCTGTTACTGTCTTATTGTCTGTTTTGTCTGCTTTGTGGGGGTGAAGCATCTATCTGTCTTGTCTGTTGTGTGTCCAGCACGCAGCACAGTGCTAGTAGGGACTCAAAACATATTTGTTGGATATCTAGATGAGATAACAGTATTAGGATGATGAGGTTTAGGAAACCTTGTCATTTTTTTAAGTAAGGGAGGTTTTGCTTGGGGACACTGGTTTCTCTGTTAGGTTAGTCTCAGGAAAGTATGGTTAGACCTGCTTTCTATTTTGTCAAAAATTGTTGTTTTTATCTAAAACTATTATATATATATAAATTGTTTGTCTCAGGATTTTTAAATTCTAAGGCAAATATTTGATATTTTGGAGGCACACATCTGTTTTAGAAGTTACCTAGAAAAATTTTGTTTTGTTTATTGCTTTTCCAAGTTGGGTAAGTTTTCTTATAGCAAATCCAATAACACAGCACTTCTGTGTCCTCTCATATTGGACTCAGCCCCTCACTAGACTGAGCTACTCGGGAAGGACAGCATCTGGCTGGGCCTCATTTAGGTCCAGCAGTGTGCCTCACATTTTCATTGAATAGGTGAGACTTCCATTTTATTCTACAAACAAGGTGATTGATAGTGTCTCAATGAAAACTTAGTCTCTGAGCTTAAGTAGCAGCTTCCACATCGTTTGGGAGTAAGTTGGAGGAGTGGGACTTGTGTCCGGTTTAAGCCAAAGTCCTTGTGTCCTTTATGTCACATGCAGAGACATAGCCAACTTTGCTACCTGGTTCTTTCAGATAGCCTTGTATTGGAAGATGATGGGCCTTTCTTTATTTTCTCTTCTTGTCTCCACAGTAGTGGTTCACCGTGGCTGGCATTACAAACCTCACTCACTGAGTCTGTCCCATTCCTCACCCTCACCATGAACTTTTGGCTTTGCTTGCCCAGTTTTGGGACACTAGAGGCATTTGTGGATTTCAGGGTTTACTCATGTCAAGCTGTATTCTGCACAGGGTTGGTTGAGTATAATGAACTCAGAGAAAGCTTTAAATACCCCCTGACTCTTTTAACCCTGCACACAGACTTGCATTGTAAAGCCAAAGTTCATCATTTCATGTGTGTGAGTGATTGGTTCAAAGCTTCCCTTGACACTTCCGCTGGGCGAGGGTTATCTGTGAAGATCTGGCTGGGCAAGGAGATGTGTTTGGCTTACTGCCAGACGGTCATTGAAATGTTTGTGTGTGTGCGCACCCAGTTAAAAGGCTGGGCATATAGATTTTTATGCTCTTGTCTGGTTTTGGCTTTGGAAGTGCTTACACAGCTAATCTGGCATTTATGATTATTTCCGCTCTGAGCTCAGCAGGAGGCTCTTTGGGGATATTCAAACAGAAATGACTTAATTGGATTTCAGCCCAGACACAGTATATGAATGGCTTTATGGATGGCATTGATTGGGCTCTGCCATAGGAAGTCATATATATGTTTCTGAGCTTTGAAATTTTAAAGTGGTCTTTGATTCAGTCCCTCTCATTGGCTCATTGCTAATTTATTCAACAAAGGAAGTACTTGTAGAAAAATTAAGGAATGTGGTTTGTGAATGGAACCGTCTTTGGTTTCAGCATAGTTACGTTACTTTCTGGATTTAAGACCTTCACATTGACTCCTGTGGGCTGGCTTGGGCACAGTCTTGTGAGGATTCTTGGGATCTCTTGGATTAAAATTTGGGAAAAAAATTCTTGGCCCTTTGGCACTGGAGGCTGTAGGACTTTGGACAATTGCAACGCGTTTTATCTATAATTATGGAAGTAAAAGTTTACTGGATGGTAAATGTCTGATAGGAGCCATTATACCGAGAGCCTGCCATGTGCCAAGGGGTCATTTGAGTTCCCTTCTGAATGACAAGTGGGCTTTGGCTGCAAGGGCAAAGCTGTTCCCACTGTAGGGGAAATAGTGGGCATGAGGACACGGAGCTGTCAAAGGATCTGGCATTTGAGGAAAATGTGGGCAAACACACTTTGACCATTTTTGGAATACTAAAAACAGCTAAATAGTCTTTAAAGACAGTGATATTAAAATTTCTGTTTAAATGCAATAATCATAAATTTGATATCTATAAGTTAAATTTTTATGATTGCCTTTTTAATGGAAAAGTTGAATTTATTCAACACTTTAATTCCACATTCTATGGAATTTTATGGCGTACATGTGTGTGATCCTACAAATGTGTATGAGCATTACCCCTACTAAAAAACAGGAGAAACAAATCAAGGTGGTTCAGCACCCGTCAGAAGCAAAGCAGAATAATATGCAGTGGGATTTCTTTTCAGAGTTTCTTAGAAGCCAGTGCTTCTGTGGGACGCTTCTCAGTTACTAGTAATTAACAAAATTAAAATGAACAGACACCCTTTCACAAAATCTTTATCAGTCCTTTTCTCCAGAGCTTGATTGTTACCTGGGCTCCCAGGGGCTTCTCAAATGCTGAAGGTCATAGACAACTCCCAGGCCTTTTTAACCCGTTACCTTCTTCTAATTGCCATAAAAATTGTATTCCCCCCCCCCATACATAGCTTTATCTTGGCTTCTTGAAGACCAGGACATGATCTAGAACTGAGGTGGGGTCCGAGTCACCTTTCAAATCCCTGGAATACTCAAACTTCCTCCCATTCATATAGCCTGCTCACTTTGGGACAAGACCCCTGGATCTCAGGCCCTGAATAACTGGAACAGCTAACTCTGGAAGGTTCTATACTGTGGCTGACATACAAGTCAGCAGCAGGCTTAGCAGATTTAGTGTCCTTCTTCCTAAAGTTAATGTGTGACTCCAAAGTAACAGGTGCTGTGCCTGACCCGTGGTGGTGCACTGGATAGAGAACATCAACCTGGGACACTGAGGACCCAGGTTTGAAACCCTGAGGTAGTTGGCTTAAGCACAGGCTCACCAGCGTGAGTGCGGGATCATCAACATGACCCCATGGTCGCTAGCCTGAAGCCCAAGGTTTCTGACTTGAGCAAGGGGTCAATGGCTTAGCTGGAGCCCCCTGGTCAAGGCACGTATGAGAAGCAATCAGTGAACAACTAAAGTGTTGCAACTATGAGGTGATGTTTCTCATCTCTCTCCTTTCTCTATCTCTCCCTTTCTCTAGCTCTCTAAAAAATTAATTAATTAATTTAAAAAATAACAAGTGTTATACTTGAAGGACAAGGAAAATAAAGGTTTCTGATATGATTAACTGCTATGAGAAAATCTGTCTATAAAACAATAGTAATGTTCTTTGTAGGAAAAAGCACAACTTTCATAGGAAAAGATTGCTTAGTACCATACAATTAACATCTGTATATAATTAGTGTCAAATGATGGCATTGTTTTTCTCAATAGGGTGGTCTGGAGCATGAAATAGTACTTTCCAATGCCACCTAGAACCCCTATACAGCTCTCACCTGCCCCATGAGATGACTATGTTCTTTAAACATTTTAGAAAGTACAAGAGCCCTGGCCAAGTGACTCAGTGGATAAAGCATTGACCCAGTGCTCCAGAGGTCACAGGTTCAGCTCCCAGTCAGAACACCTATGAGAAGCAATCACTGAGTACACAACTAAATGGAACAACTAAGTGAAACAATGAGTTGAAACCTCTCTCTTCCCCCCCATCTCTTTCCTTTTCCCTCTTTCTCTTCCTTTCTCCCCCTACATCCCCATTTCTCTCTCTTCCTCCCCCCCTTTCTTCCTCTCTCTTCCCTTCTCTTCCCCTCTCTCCCCCTCTCCTCTCCCCCAAACACTTTGAAATCAATGGGGAAAAAAGCAGAAGAACATTTTCATAGCAGTATTTTTTCTGCTGGATCTCCTTGGGCAAGGGAAACAAAAGAAAAAATAAACAAATGGGACTACATCAAACTAAAAAGGTTTTGCACAGCAAAGGAAACCATCAACAAATTGAGAGGACAATCCACTGAATGGAGGAACATATTTGCCAATGATACATCAGGTTGATGTCCAAAATCTATAACAACTTGTAAAATTCAACACCAAAAACTCCCCAAAATATTCAATTAAAAATGAGCAAAGGACTCAAATAGATACTTCTCCAAAGATGGTGAATAGACAAATGAAAAGATGCTCAATGTAACTAATCATCAGAGAAATGCAAGTTAAAACCACAGTGAGATACCACCTCACATCTTTCGTCAATAAAGCAACAAACAAGTGTGGAGAAAAGGGAACCCTCATACACTGTTGGTAGGAATGCAAACCGGTACAGCCACTATGAAAAACAGTATGGAGTTACCTCAAAAAATTAAAAATGGATCTGCCTTATGACTCAGCAGTCCCACTTCTGGGAATTTATCCAAAGAAGCTCAAAACACTGATTTGAAAGAATATATGAACCCTTATATTCACTGCAGCATTAATTACAATAGCCAAGATTTGGAAGCAGCCCAACTGTCCATCAGTAGATGAGTGGATAAAAAAGCTGTGGTCCATTTATACAATGGAATAAATACTACTCACCTGAAAAAATAAGGAAAACTTACCCTTTGCGACTGGATAGATGGACCAAACCCAGAAAAAGACAAGGACCATATAATTACACTTATATGTAGAATGTAATGAACAAAAAAACTAACAAACAAAAGAAAATCCATTTTAATTTACAAATATTGATTTGGCACCCATGTTAGGCACTGAGGATAAATAACAGCATTGAAGTAGGCATGATTCTTTCTATGGTATATAGTTCAGTGCCACTCTTTAATATACAATTTCAGAACATTAAAGACCTTATCATTTCTACAATTATAAACTTGAAATTATGATTTTATTCTATATCTCAAAGTCATTGATAACTGGTCATGACTTAACTATGTATTAAATACATAATTAACATAAATTTGTATAACATCCTTGCCCTTATTTGAAAAGTGATTTGGGGCTTTTGACCAAATAAATAGATTGTATTTTTTAATAGATTGTAAGTTTATTGCTCCTTGAAGAAATAACCCATTTCAAGTTTTAAAGTGTATGTGCATATCAATAACAACTTAAATAAATATTTTTTACAACAACAACAAAAAAAACTAACAAACAAAATAGAAACAGACTCAAAGATAGAGAGAACAGACTGACAGGTGTAAGAGGGAAGGGGAGTTGGGAGGGTGTGAGAAAAACAAAAGGATTAGGCAAAAAAGAAACTCATAGATTACTAGATGATAGAGGGGCGGGGGGGAGGTGGAAGAGGGTAAAGGGAGTAGATGGTGATGGAAGGAGACTTGACTTGGGGTGCTGAACATACAATACAATACACAGATAATGTATTTTAGAATTATATACCTGAAAGCTATATAATTTTATTAAACAATATCACCTCAAATTCAATAAAAAAAGCAGAAGAACATGACATCATTCAATGCTTAGATTATAACTTTTAGTCTTAAATTTATGTACCTTTTCCCAGTTGGAAGGCTAAGTGAAAGGAAGCACCATGCTCTGGACCCCAGGACGGATCCTGTTTAAAAGTGGGAGTAGTGGAAGGGGACGGGGGGGGGGGGGGGAGGCTGCATCTGCTGATACTTCAGCACCTCCAGCTTGTTTGACATTTACTAAATCATTGATTAATTGGGTTGCTTCTCAGTACCAAGCCTATGGTCAGTGCTGGGTCCCTGCCCTTGAGAAAATCTCCCACTTAGGAGTCCCTAGTACTAAACTGCCCCTTTACGGGAAATGCCACTGATGGGGAACATGTGAAACAACATCAGTGACATGAAACCTACAATGTGCAGAATGCTGGATACTCTGCAAGACAAGTGACCCAGTCTCTTTGACAAATTGTCTTTAAAATAAACGGGGTTAAAAGTGATTTGAAAGACATACAAGATATTATAATTTGAAAACATTAATCAGCTCCTGATTCAGATAAATCAGCTATAAAAATACATTTATGAAGCAATTGGGATACTTGGAACACTAAATATGAGGTTTATATTAAGAAATTAATCAATTTAGGTGTAATGATGGAGTTGTGCTTGTCTGTTGGTCATACACACTGAACTGCTTACAGATAAAATAATTTTTGTATGGGATTTCCTTAAAAGTGACAGCTGGGTGTTGCTGGGACTTGGCTGCAGGTCTATAATTGTTGAAGTTGAGTGTTAAGGTGCCTGGGGAGATGTAGCCTCTCTGTTTTGCATGTGGTTAACTCTCCACTAAAATGCAAAATACAATGATTATGTTACAGTTTGATGAATGCTCTTTGCACAGTGGAGAGAAGCCAGACTTTCTGTGTAGAAGACTCAGGAGCTTGTTCCTAGAGGTGATAGTATCTAAACTGGGTTTTAAAGAAAGAATAGGTGTGCAAAACTGGAGAAAGAAGGATACACGAAGAGTCACTGTGGGTTTTCTGGGGGTTTTGTTACTGGTCCCTCCTTTCATTCCTTCTTGCATCCATTTAGGAAGTTTTCAAGTTCCTATTGTATGTGTTGCTTGTGGTGAAAACTCATGGGCTGATGGTCCAGTGAAGGACTTGGTGTGTTAGTAGCGAAGACTGCCATATCCAAATACCACAGACTGGGTAACTTAGTAGCAGATGTCATATCTCATAGTTCTGCAGGCTAGAAATCCAAGATCAAGGTGTTAGCAGCTTTGGTTTCTTGAGCCTCTCTTGAGGCTTTTCTCCTTGGTTTACAGATAGGTGGTCACCCTCTTATTGCCGTTCCTCTGTGCTGTGCATTCCTGGTATCTCTTCCTCTTCTTCTTAAGGACATCAGTCATACTGGATTAGCAACAGCCTCATTTTAATTGAATCACCACTTTACAGATCGTGTCTCTAAATACTGCTGCATTCTGAAGTCCTGGGATTGGGGTTTCAACATTTGATGTTGCGGGGACATAGTTCTGACTGTAACAGATGGGATATACACAACTATATGATGGAATAAAGTATTCCACATTGCTGAGGGAGTCCAAAAGGAAAAGCGTTTAAGGGACATTCTGGGAGGCATTGTAGGAATTCTCAGAGGAGTCTGGAACAGCCTCTTGAAGGGGGTAGGATTTCACCCACCCACTGAGCACTAGGCATGGGTAGGGAGTAGAGAGAATTTGAAGGGCGTTCCCAAAGATGAATGGGTGAAGACGGGGTGGACTTTCCAGATGCCACAGTGAGCAGCCATTGTGGTGGAGGTCTGAGCTGAAGATGGACAAGGGAGGTTGAAAGACTCAGGGACAGTGGGGGGTAGGACAAGAGGAAGGGAGGGAGGAAGGAAGGGGAGAGGGAGGGTAGGAAGGGAGAGAGAGAGAGGTGGATGAGAGAGAGGAGGCCCCAAAACAGGATTTGCTCTCCCCATTCTGGTGCTGACTTCGGCCTTCTTGCCGTTTCCCTCATCCTTTCAGTTCTTTCTCTCCCAAAGGTATGGGACACAGATTCCAGCAAAATAATCCAGATGAGGCTTACATCCATAATGAGGCGAGACCTTTGGGTACCTAGTTTGCCTAAATGATCTCACCTAAGAATTCAGTCTCCTCTGATCTCACCTAAGAATTCAGTCTTCTCTGTGTGTCTTCCTTTTTTGTCTGTTTTTCCTTCTGTCTTTTTCAAAAAAAGGAGTTTGCACCATTTTTATTCAATACATGCAGTTTAGTGTTTAAGGTTTCTTTTTGTCACTGTGCTTTTTGTTGTTGTACAATAGTTACCTGCATGACAACTAAGTCCTCTGGATGCTTAGTGAAAAAGGCTGGTGGACTTTAAAAAATGTTCTGTGTAATTAGGTTATCTTGTTATGGTGTTGAAATGTGCAGCAAGGTGTCTATGCTGATTCCAAAAACTACAGTTTGGACTATTTGGAAGATCATAAGAGTAACACCTTATTGGACCTTTGGAAACTGTAGTACTGTTGTATTTAAGAGTCTAGCATCAAATAGTTTACAAACATTATATACAAAAATTGTACAAAGCATTAGAAATTGTGTTACTAATCAAATACCTATCTCTTAGAATTTTTAGATGGCAGATTCTAAAATTTAAGTTCCTGCTAAGATTTGCATTATGACTTTCTTGTCATGGTATTTTAGATAAGCTTTAGTAAATTTTTAGCACCACATCATCCATTTTTGATCATTTTCAAATCTTATTTCATGTGCCTCAAAGCTACAGAATTGGAGCTGAGGGAGCCTGGTTACAGATGAGGACACGGAGGCCTGTGGGCATCTGGGGCTGAGCCGAGCCTGGGCCCTGTCTGCAGGACCCCCGTCTCCTGGGGTGGGGCCTACTGCCACCACTTCTCATCTCATGATGTTTGGCTAGCTCACCGCCTGCAGTTTGTTCAGTCCTGAAACGCCTGAAGGCAGAATCGTCCTTGTTTCAGAACATAGAACCCTCAGAGAGCATTTGACCAGTTATCTCCCCAAATACCCTCCTCAGCCACAGGTGACTTCTCTTGAGGCTATTCAGAGAGTTAGAAATTAGTATCCTCTCCCTGTTATTATTAATCAATTTCTTATCAACTGATATAGTCAATGATAACTAGCTTTCTCATTTGGGACTGATACCATTCTAGCCCAGTGCTGGAAAATGTGGTATTTTTCCTATTTGGGGCAGCTTTATCTTGAGTAAAAATCCTAATTTCAGTGGGGCTTTCTGAACTTGGGAAACTAGCCTGTGGCCTTCAGGATTCTCTGAGCTCTGGTCACTATGGACGGGATGATAAAAGGTAGCTGAGGTCATGTGCCCGGAAGCCTTTGAATGTCAGATTTATAAGCATTTGTAAACTGCAGGTATCATCAGTCCATATGGAGGAGGAAACCAGAGTTAAACTTGGCCAAACCATTCAGGGAAACTCTTGTGTAACTTTGTTCAGTGTCTGAAACCAGCATTTTTCTGCTTGAATAAAGTTTTCCATCAAGTAGTTGAGTAGGAATGAAATTTAGCCAGAGGACAGCCCTGGACCCATGATGCTGTCTGATCAGGCACGGACCTTCCATGTTCATTCTGAACTGGACACCCCACAGGTGATTGTGTGTCATGGGGGAGAGGTAAGACTAGCATTTGTGAGCTCAGAGGCCTACAACATAACCACATGGGTGCTTTTATTTTCTTTTTAAATATAAGGAGAAAGACAATTAGCTTAGATCTGTCTACAGATTAGGGGTCTGGGTGGTCCTCTCGATGTCTTTTGCATGTATAAGATTCAAGTAAGATGCACACCTGATGTAACCTGCAAGTCTCAAGGCTATGTGCAGTAATAACCCAGTCAAATAATGTTAGTAATTATTTTTTGCTGCGTTAGCATCTATGGGAAATGGTCCCTTTGGAAATCAAGGCATATGTGTGTTCCTGGGCTAAGCTCTGTGTCACAGCACACAGCCCAGCTTGGGCTGAGAGGCTGAGTGAAGCCGGCCTCCCTGTGTAGTGAGTCCCAGTCCAGACGGAAGTGGCAGCTGATCTTTGCCTGAGACTCAGGACTAAAGTCACCTTGAGTGGAGATCTTTGTGGGAGAAAGAGCACAACGTGACTTTGGCATCAGAAAAATGTGGGCTCAAATAGTGGCTGTGGGACATCTGGTGGTGTGGCCTCTGAGCCGAACAGTAAGTTATCTCCCAGGGTGGCTTGAGGACAGGAGAGGCTACAGGGACAGTGGAGCCCCAGTACGGTGTCTCTCTGTGACCAGGGAACGCTCTTCTCTCTGGCTGTTGCTCTGCGTCTCTGACTTAGGAAGGACAGGTGGGATTAGCTGAGCTCTCTGAAAGTGAGCCTTTTGGCAATTCAGGTCATCTGGATAAATCTGCCAACTCTAAAGTAGATGGAGCAGATTGCCCAGTGATATTGTACCCAGAAGGCCCACAGTGTTGAGTCAACAGCAGAATGAGGCGCCTACCCTCTTATTAGCCTTTATGGGCTCTGCCGGAGTAAAGCATGTTAGTGGTGGGTGTCAACCCTGGCCCCCTAGGCAGACAAAGGCCAGCACCACCCAGACGCTGTGTCCAGGTCTGTAGCCGGCACTGGGGATCTGGACTCGGACAGCTCTCCTCCTGATGCCAGGCACTGGGCCTGGGCAGGGAGTGCTACTGGGTGTACAGACCAAGGCGCCAAGGCCCTCAGGCCCGTAGCCACCCTCATGGTTGAGGTAGTCACTGCAGCTCAACGCCCCTAGAAAGCCGAGGGAAAACCCACGTTTGTGACTCAGGTGTTTTAAAGCACAGTTGAGAAAAGGATAATCTCAGTGTTACAGAGAATTTATGTAGATTAATCCCTTGGATTTTGCAGTAGTAAATTTGGGTTATTAAGGGTCCAAATAAATGTGGACAGAGATGTGTTCCTTTCCACCCCACCCTCCTCCTCTTCAGTATCTACAGGGAGAGGCACATGGTGCTAGGGGAGAAATGTTTCTAAAGGAAAACATGCACCCCTGTTATTTATTGCCATTTGCCTGGAGTGGGCTGCGTAGAACGTTTTGAATTCTTGGACGAAGGCCTTCTCCAGTCTGAGTGATGTTGACCCAATCATGCTTGTCTCTCAGCCTGAGGTGGTTTTTTGCAAAGCAGTGTATGTTCTTCCAAAGAGTTTAGATCACTCCTTGTACGTAAGACCTGATTTGAAATGCTCGCCTTTACCAGAGGCTTTGAAGAAGCTAATAGCCCCACATAGTACATAGGCAGTGTGCAGACTCCATCCTATTATATTCTATTTGATGTGTGAGCTCAGTGCCTTGGCAGCTTGCCAGGGAAATGCTGTTCTCAAGGAAAACACTGCAACCTTCAGTTTTCATACTTGAGTCCCAGGTGGCCATCAGCAATTTTAAATGAACTTAAAAGGATGTCAGTCTGATTGGCTCTCTGCTCCTGAGTTCAGAGCCTGCCCTTGCCACCCCTGTTCCACCTTGCCCCCCACATCCGGTGCAGGGGCACTGAGCCAGAGATGCGAGCCATTGTTCTTTCACTTTGAGCCAATAGATCATTGCTCCCAGGAGATTTGCTGTTGGTGTGGTGGATGTAGTGTTTTGAAGGCCTGTGTTCTTAACTTTATAGCCTATTAAGGAAAACCTGTAATGTCCCTTGGTAATTAACTCTTGTAAAAATGGATATTAATATCTGTCCTGGCAGGTTATTGGGAGGATTAAACATAGCACTCCCGAGAGCACAGCGTATGCAGTGGGAGGCCCCATATCAGGACAACCCAAACAGCACACCAACAACCCCAAGCCTTGGGCTTGGTAGATTTGACATCAGGCAAATTCACTTTTCTGTTAAAAATTTAAAAATATAACTTATGTCTAAAAGAACTACTGAATATACTAATACAAAGGTGACATTTGTGGGCATGGCTGTATTTATTGGGTGGTTTTCTGTAATAAGTGGCATATATGAGGCCAGAAGGGAGAAGTAGGAACCCTTGGTCAGGGTATCAATCAGTCCAGATACCAAAACTCCTGTTTTGAAAGAACATGTCATTTTATTATAAACACTTAGCAGAGAGAGGGGTGTAATCCTCCTGGTATATAGTTAACATCTTGCCCAAAGCTAGTCTTCCCATGGGTTCGGTTATCACCTTTTCCTTGCCTGAAATTCTATTCTTTTTAAGAAATCATGCACCCTTTAAAATAATGCTGGAGAATACATAAAAAGGATGAAGGTTTTAATAAAAATTTATGAACTTGCCTTATAACATTTTTATGATAGCCCTACTTGAGTTATTTTTTTCTACTTGGCTAAAATAGAATTCAGTTTTTCTATGAGGTATTTAACGTTTGGGGTCGTAATCAAGCTAGGGATGAATTGATAGATTCCTCTGAGTGAACTGTCAGGACAGATCCCCTCTGGGTTTGAAATTATTTAAAAGTGTTAGTGAATTCACTCGGAGGTCCACAGACCTTCAGGGTCCCCTCAAAAATGTTAGGCAGAACTGAAAGTAGTTACCCCAGTGTAAGGGACACACGGTGAAAGCCAGCTGCACAGCCAGGAGGGAGAGGGTTGCAGTCCCCTCTGCCGGGCTTCTCAGTTTGGGGATGTTATTCTCAGATTTCACGAAGGGATGTTTTTAGCACGAGGCTGTGTGTCTAGTAGGTGACCTCTCTCATTATATGGCCCTTTCAAGAGACCCAAGACAGGAACAAGCCTCTGAATGATTTCAGTGCCCTCTACAATCCATCTTCCTGATGAGACTTCTTCCCATGTGGCAGCTTCTGTTCTGTTTTCGGCTGTTTCTGAAGGGTGTGGGTGGGGAGTGGTGGGGTAAGAAGTCTGAAGAGGCTTGGGAACTTGGGGTCCCTGCTTTATGGCCTGCTCTCCCCACTCTCCTTCTCCCTTCCCTCCACAAAGTGTGTGGCTGGCTTCCCTGGCCATTGCCTAGGAGCTGGTTCTGGGGTAGAAGGTGGAGAGGGGCATTTTGTTTGGTGGAGGTCAGTAGATACAGGGTAACTTTTTTCTGGAGTTTATTTAAAAAAATATTTGTTTCAGGAAAATAAAGTTATTTCTTAAGCAGTTTCTTAAAATCAAACAAGCAGGCGTCCTCATATGATTTTGTTTCTTTGCAGATTTCCTATGTTCCTTTCAACAAGTGATTTCCCAGACCATAATTCTCCATGAGATTTGAGTTGGATTTGAGAACTTAAAGAATTCCTGCAGTTTTTTAACTTCAGAGGTGTAATCAGCTGAAAAATTCACCTTTTGAGGAGTCTGCATTCACCAGTCCTTCCTCGTAACTGAGCACCAAAAGTCAGTCTGTGATTTTCTGCTTTGAAATAGGTGGGTGAAGTTGCTGCCTTTTCCTGAAATACTCAATTTGCACAGAAGGTTTTATGTTAGTAAAATGGCAAGAAATGTAGCTCAGATTTGATGAGCCACATAATATTTCCATTTTTAAGGACTTGATTCAAAAATCATGTTCACTGTTCCTGTTTCAGGATGTGAGGGCATTGAGCAGCTGGGAAACATGGCGCGGGCACCTCCAGTCTGGGGCTTCCCTCGTGCGCTCTTCAGCCCAGCAGCTCGTTCTTGAGTCTGTACAGTTGGGGCCTTCCACGTGCGGCGTTGGGAGCCCCAAGATAAGAAAGAATTGCCTTCAGGATGCTTTTAGTCTAACAGAAGTTTCACTCCAACTTTGATGCTGAGAAGTCTATATCAAAACATGAGAATAGGTAAAGGATTGCAAGGAAAAGTTTAACTGTTTGTGTTAGAAATCTACTTGTGTGCATGGTTCTGGCCGGTTGGCTCAGTGGTAGAGTGTCAGCCCAGTGTGTAGAAGTCCTGGGTTCGATCCTGGCCAAGGCACACAGGAGAACGCCCATCTACTTCTCCACCCTTCCCCCTCTCCTTTATTTCTGTCTCTCTCTCTTCTCCTCCCGCAGCCAAGGCTCCATTGGAGCAAAGTTGGCCCCGGCTGAGAATGGCTCCATGACCTCCACCTCAGGCCCTAGAATTAGAATGCCTCTGGTTGCAATTGAGCAACACCCCAGATAAGCAGAGCATCGTCCCTTGGTGAGCATGCCCGGTGGATCCCGGTTGGGCGCATGCGGGAATCTGTCTTTCTGCTTCCTTGCTTCTCACTTTAGAAAAAAAAAAAAGAAATCTACTTGTGTGCATTAAAAGAAAACTGCATTTTTTTTTATATTTATTTGGTTTTTTTATTAGAGAGGTGAGAAAGAGAGGAAAGAGCTAGAACAGGGGGAGAAGCAGGAAGCATCAACTCTCATATGTGCCTTGACCAGGTAAGTCCAAGGCTTTGAACTGGTGACCTCAGCATTCCAGGTCGACACTTTATCCACTGCACCATCACAGGTCAGGCTAGAACCACATTTATAATATAGCATGTGGATTCTGAGATCGGGGGCCCTAGAATAACAGATACTAGACAGAATCGTACTTCAGTATAACAAAAGTAGATCTTAGCCCCGACAGAGTGTTTGGGACATTTGATTTAGAGTGTAAGAAATGCTGTATGCACTCTGGCTAATCTACTGTTCCATCCCTGGCTGGGGAGGAAGGGGTGCTTTATGAGGAGCACAATTCCATCCCCACATCACTGCTCACAACAGTACACATAACACCCAAGTTAGCTTTCCTCCAGAAGCTTGTTTTGCTTCTATTATTCACAAATTGTTTTAAACTGTTCTAGAATCTATAACTTTGGACTATTAAAATCTCTTGGTATGATTTCTATAAATTTATTAGTTTAGTATAAATTAGAATTTTCCATTTGGTCTAAAACAACTATTAAAAACTTTATAAATGGATTTTTTCTCCTTGACTACTTTTTTGGGGGGTGGGGCAGTGATTCTTAATTTCAATTTGTTCCCCTCTAATATGTGTTAACCAGAATGATACAGAATTAATATGCAGTATTTATAAAGGTACTAAGTGTCTGAACCTGTCCCTTATTTTCCTTTGTGATTTTTTTTTCTTTTTTTGGCGAAAATGACACCTTGTCTGTTTATTTATGGTGTTGTTCACTATGAGTTCCAGGTCTAGGCCCTGGTTGGAATGGAGAGCTTGGAGCTCCCTTTTGTAGGGCCTGACTCCAAGTCCTCCTCCTTTCTCCCTGCCCCTGAACTTGCACTATTCTGACCACACCCTCCCAGGATGTTGTTGGCTCTAATTGAATTGACAGGGAACTCCCAGCTGCCTCCTCCAGACCTTATGTGAAACGAACACTTACTGGGGTGTTTCACATCTAACCCCAGGAAATTTCTATTCCTTACATTAAAAAAAAAAAGAAAAAACTCCTACCAATGGGAACTCAATCTTTCTAATAATCATTGCAGTGGAACTTTTAAAACTTGGTCATTTATAAATGCAGTCATATATTTCGTGGCAATATAAGGTAGAAATTAGTGCAAATTCTCAAATCCTATCATGAGAACTCATTACTAATTCATCAGTAACAGATTGACATTTCTTCTTTTTTTTTAGGTGAGAGGAGGGAGACAGTGAGGCAGACTCCCACATGCACCCCAACCAGGATCCACCTGGCAACCCTGTCTGGGGCTGATGCTCGAGTACTGAGCTATTTTTTTTGTGCCTGAGGCTGTTGCACTCCCCATTTTACTCTCTCCAGCAGAATGTGGAGATTCCCTTTGCTTCACACCTTCTCAGCACTGACCATATTTTTCATTTTTTCCCTCTAGTATAAAGGGTATCTCATTGTGATCTCAGTTATTAATGCGGTTGAGCTTTGCTGTGTTTTATGCCATTGTGCTGCCCTTCTGTGTAATGACATTGTCTTTTGCTTGCTTTTCAACTGAGTTGTGGGTCTCTTTCTTCTTGAATTGTAAAAGTGTTTATGTATTCTAGATACCAGCACTTCATGAGCACATGTGCTGTTTACAGTGTTTTTTTGCAAGTATATCTTACTATGTTTTCACCTGTGAAAATTGATAACTCCTACGTGAGAATCCAGACTATATTTTAACTAGAACAGTCTTTTACTTTGTCAACAATGGATACTGCTGTTTATAAACTTGAATGTTTCATGTAAAAGGGATTCTTGTATTCTTATAGCTCTGCTGAAAGAGCCATATCTACTTTGGGTTTCAGTGTTCAACAACCTTTTTTTTTTTTTTAATTTGGGGTTGAAAAAGATAAATACAAAGTTTTTATTTTATTTATTATTTTGTAATATTTATTGACTTTTAGGAGGGGAAGAGAGAGAGACAGAAACATCAATTTGTTGTTCCACTTATTTGGGCATTTATTGGTTGATTCTTGTATGTGCCCTGATCAGGTATTGAACCCACAAACTTGGTGTGTCGGGATGATGTTTTAACCAACTGAGCTACCCAGCCAGGGAAAATTCTGGAATTGTATTGACAGTACTTAAGTTATTTTTGACAGGTAAATAATCTAGTCTTAGACTGTGCTTCTCAGTGGTTTAATGAGCTTTTGCTAATCTTTTATCTTTTCATTATGTGTTGCTGTGCTAGTCAGTTGCTAGAAAGAGCTGGAAGATTCACTTTTCATTATTGATCTGCATTTTATGAATATTTATATATATTCCACATACTTTCACCCTTTTACTTAAAGTAGTTGAACATTATAAAATTTAAATTTTTAATTGGAATTTTTCTATGGCTTCCATCATGAGTAAGGAGCCCTTATTATGTATAACAACAATGACTATAGCCAAAGGTGAGATAGTGTTAGGTGAAGCCTCTGACACCTGAATGTATCTGCAGTGAGGACTTCAGTAGGGGACATCAGCCCCCACGATGGGTTCTTGTGGAGGTAGCCTGGACAGCTACGCACAGGGCGTCTGCGGGCCCTCACCCACTTGTTCCTGCACGTCCTTGCTGCACACATCATAGGCTCAGGTCCTTCTAAGTGCTCTGTTCATGAGGAGACAAAGTGCTCATCCTCAAAGAATTACATCAGGTGAGAGAACATGGATGATCGATCGGTAAAATATGTAAGAAGTACTGGTCATGTCGTTGGGGGGGCAAGATGTGGAAGAGAAGCAGCCGCCATTGTAGACCCTGCGGGCAGGTGGGGCTGGGCAGGGAGGGTAGGATTTAGTCAGGGATGGGACCTGAGAGGGAGGGAGGAGCAAGAGATGTGACATTTGGCTGGAGGCCTGATGAAGTGAAGGGAAGTGAGGGGACCGGGACCTGTATAAATGTTAAGGGGAAGAGCATTCCAGCAGCGTGAGTGCAGATTTTGTTCTAGAGTGATGGGAAGCTAGAGCAAGGTTCGAACAGCGCAGTAGCACAGATCACTGTCTGTTTTCCAGCTGTCACAGGCTGCTGTTAAGGAAGCAGACTGGAGCCACATGGATGATGGAAATAGCGACCAGGCCAGGCAGGGGTGCTGGCGTGGAGCTGGTCAGTGTACAAGTGAGGACTGGTTTGGTTCCAGATGTGTTCTGAAGGCAAGCATCTAAGGTTTGCTGATGAAATGGATGGGGAGTGAAAGGGAGGAGTCTTAAGGTTTTTGGCCTGATGACAACTGGGTGGTTGGCTATCTTCTATGTCTTGCTCAGAAAGAAATGCTGTGGGAGACAGGGGGTTTCTGCTGTGGTTATTTATTTGATTTGCTTTCTTTTGTTTTTGGTGGAGAGAGTGAAGAGTTCTGTTCAGACATGTTAAGTCTGAAGTGCACATTGGACACCCAGGTGGAGGTGTGGAACAGGCCGTTGGGAGTAGCAGTCTGGCGTTCAGGCAGGAGTAGAGACCTACCTTTGGGAGCACCCTGCACAGAGATGGTACCCAGAGCCAAGAGAATGGACATACTCATCAAGGGAATGAAAGGGGAAGTGGGCCCCCAGACAGCCCAGCTGCTCCTGCATCTGAAAGTCAGAAACACAGGTAGGACCCAGCAAGGACCCTGAGAAGGAACAGTCGGGGAGGAAGAACAGGGCTGTGTGAGCCTGGAGCCAAGTGAAGAGCGTGTTCGGGAAGGGACTGATGGACAGTGTCAGCTGTCAACTGGCAGGTACAATGATCTGCAAAGGGAAATATTCGTGACACAGTAGAGTGGGCGATAACTACAGGAGCAGATTCCTTCAGGAGGCAGCAGGGGTGGCATTCAGGGCACAGAAGACAGGCCTTGGCAGGGCATCCAGGCACAAAAGGGGCAGTGCAGTGTTTCCAGGTGTGGACAGATGTTTCCTTCTGACTGCTTCTGGTTTTCACAGTGAAACAAGAAGCAAAGTCATTCCTCAATGGAAACTGCAGGAAAGGGGAGGAGATATTAGCAGGTGGAAAAGAAAGATCCGAAGTAGACCCCTCACAGAGGGAGAAAAGGATGTGGAGCCCCTGACAGAGGGGCTGGCCAGAGGGGCTGAGCCAGTGATCAGACGTCTAAAACGGGAGTGGTCAGCAGGTATTGAAAGCTTCTGTTGCATATTCAGGTGTAAATGCCCCCTTGGAACTTCTGGTACCCTTGCCAGACTCCTGATTTAGAGCGACAGATCTCTGTAAGTGCTCTTGACAGGTGTTACTTAGCTTTGGCTCACCTAAATCAAGGGTAAAAATAAGTAGGTAAGCTTGGAGTCATGTGAAGTGCATATAGCAAAGACTGCAGGTGGGATCAGGTCTGGCGCAGGTTTCTGAGGAGGCAGGGATGGGACCAACTCTCGAGAAATAGGCTGCAGGAGAAATGGGTGGTGGGAGAAGGTGGCCATGGTTATGATGGGGGTGGGCTCGTCAGCAGGGCAGACCCTGAGCAAGTAAGTTAGGTCACCAGTGCAAAGTATTACTTAAAAGCAGCAGTAGGAAAGGCTACTCAGAATCAAATACCATCATTCTCATAGAGTAGCAATGTGACCCAGGAGGTGGACTAATGTTGACATAGAACTCTCATGTGTAAAATGTACCAAAAGTGGAATGTATTGTAGATAACCGCTATTTATTGTAACATCAGCCATATTGATCCTGAGACTGACAGAAGATACAAGGTGAGCCTGGAGTACCTTGTGGTGCCAGAAGTAAGGAAGTGCTCAGAACACACACACTCACACTCACACACTCCCAGAACTCGCAGTGATGGTGCTATGTCAAAAGGACTCAGAACCCAACTGAAAGAGCACTCAATAGCCAATGTTAAAACAACTCGAGCAACAAAATAAGTATCAGATTGTAGCCTAAAGAGTAAAGTAAATATAAGTTCATACTGATATAAATAAGTGATTGAATAAATTAAAAACGAAGAAAGATAGACAAATCTCTTGTGCAGAATTCTAGAAAATGTTGTAGGTAGTCTCCCTCAAAGTGACGAGGCATAGCTCTTAAGTGTAGGCTATGCTTGGATATGTCCTTCCAAAAAGCACAGTGTGAAAAAGGGGGAAAGAATGACTTCACAGTGGGAAGACCTTGCCAACACTACCTTAGTCAGGCAGTCCAGGTGGACATCAGCAGTGATAGTTATGTAGGTGCTACACACCCTTGACAGGATGCATTGACAATGCCACTTCACATGTGGCTTCCTCTCCCCAAACCCATGGCTTCAGTCCTATGAGGAGAAAAACACCAGACAAATCCAACCCCTAAGGAGATACTCTGCAAAATATCTGACAAATAGTCCTCATAAAGGTCATCGAAACAAGGAAAGTCTGAAAAACTGCCGTAGCCAAAAGGGGCTTGAAGAGACATGATGACCAAATGTAATATGGTGTCCTGGATGGGATCCTGGGTTTTACAAAAGGGGCATTAGGTAAAAAACTACGGACACCTGAATAAAATATGGACTCTAGTTAATAATCTATCAATCTTGGTTTATTAATTGTAACAAATATACCATACTGATATAAGATGTTAATAATAGAGGAAACTAAAACAGTTCTAAAAAAAAATGTATTGTAAAAAATCAGTACATATGCTAGAAATCTTTTTTTTTTTAATTGAGAGGCAGGGAAGCAGAGAGACAGACTCCCACATGTACCCCAATGGGGATCCATCCAGTAAGCCCCCTACTGGGATGATGCTCTGCCCATCTGGGGCCACTGCGCCACTGCTCAGTAACGGAGCTATTTTAGCGCCTGAGGCAAGACCATGGAGCCATCCTCAGTGCCCTGGCCAACTTGCTAGAACCAATCGAACCATAGCTGCAGAAGAAGAAGAGAGAGAGAGAGAAGAGGGAGGAGGGAGGTGTAGAGAAGCAGATGGTAGCTTCTCCTGTGTGCCCTGACTAGGAATTGAACCCAGGACTTCCACACACAGGGCTGATGCTCTACCGGCCAAGGCCATATGCTAGAAATCTTTATTTCCTCATTCTGTTTTCTTGGATGAGAGGGAAGATATCCTTAAAAAAATTGTATGCTTGGGATAAATATTAGCATTTCTTTTTCTAAAAGCATCTGTAGAGGTACTTGTGTAGTGATTTGACCCAGAGTAGCTCTTGTCCCCTCCCACTTCCTGGGTCCCTGCCACCCTGGTTCAGGCTCCCTGCTGAGATGGTGGCTGAGGGTGCCACCCCAGGTCAGTGTGCAGAGGGGCTTTCTGTAATTTCCCATTCTGTTAAGTAGGGAAATCTAAAACATAGAATGCTTAGGAACATGGGCATAAGCCATGTAGATCTGAAGAACTAAAATGATCTTGGTAGCTAATCGTGTGTGAAAAGGACGAGACCCAGATGATACAGAATGTGTGATTTTGATCTCTGCTTCTCATTTCACCCTTGTGTGTTTCAGAATTAGACAGAGAACCATGGCTAACAGGTGGTAAGGAGAAGATCAGGTATTAATTAATGTAGCTGAGTTCATTTGAAAGGATTGAGGAAGCTCATGACATTTCTATTTTGATGTGTTTAGGAACTAGATACTTAAGTTATAAAAGTTACAACTCCTTTTCTGGTTTTGGAAAAAAAATAGGCCTACTAAACACCTAAAAATGGTGACTGTTTCTCTACTTTGTGAGCAGTGGGTATGCATTTTAAAGGGGGTCAAGTTTCACCAGAGAGATCACTGTTTATTTTTAAAGATGGGTATTTTTCTTCCTTCATTTTCTTTTTTTTAAAGTTCAGCTTTATTGAAGTAGAATTGACCGATAAAATTGTAAGGTATTTAAAGGGTACATCGTGGTGATTTGATGTATGTATACATGGTGAAAGAATCCTCCCCGTCTAGTTAATTAACACATCCATCACCTCACATATTTATCTCCTTTTTCAGTGAAAACATTTTAGTTCTATTCTCTTAGTAAATTTTAATGCTAAATAACCATGGTATCAACTACATAGTCACCATGTTTTACCGTGGGTCCTCAGATTTTACAGTTGAGAGCTAGTCCCTTTACCAACCTTTCCCTATTTCCCCCACAACCCTTGGCAACAAGGGCCACTGCTCAGCAACTGAGCTACTTCAGCACTTGGCCACCAGCCACTATTCTAGTCTGTTTCTATGAATTTGATTTTGGGGGGTATTTTTCCATTATTGATATTTGTCTCTTCACTTCATTACTGTGATGTGTTCTAGGCTGGCATAAGACAATGTTGATTCCAACTTCAGTGTGGTTGAGTTTTAAATTGGCTTATTAAACTGACAGTGATTCTCCAAAATGATGGTGCTCAGATCACTTAACCTTCACAGCCTCCTTCCGAGTGCAGTGAAGGTCTAAGATGCCCATATGGAAACTGAGGAAGCTAACAAAGTTCAGCAACATGCACACTCTCATGGCTTGAGTGGTAAATTATGTGTAAAAATAGCATTTCCCAGATTCTAGCTGAAGCAGCATAGTTCCAAGTTTTATTTTTCTGTAAAATGTCCTAGGCATGAATGAGTTGTGTGGACTTGTAGTCTAGTCTCTGGAATACTGGTTGTGTCCAGACATTTCATTTAGTATTACTTAGTAAAATGAATTGCTTGGTGATTAACTTTGTTTTATTATTATTAAGTGAGAGGTGTGGAGGCAGAGACATAAACTCCTGCATGCACCTCCTCCCCTGACTGGGATCTACCCAGCAAGCCCTTTATAAGGTGTTGTTCTGCCCATCTGGGGCCACTGCTCAGCAACTGAGCTACTTCAGCACCTGACGCGAGGCCAGGGAGTCATCCTCAGTGCCCAGGGCCAGCTCACCTGAACCATTTGAGCCGTGGCTGCAGAGGGGAAGAGAGAGAGAGAGAAAGAGAGAAGAGGGAGAAGTGGAGGAACAGATGGTGGCTTCTTCTGTGTGCCCTGACCAGGAATCGAACTTGGGACATCACATGCCAGGCTGATTCTCTACCGCTGAGCCAACTGATCAGGGCCGGTGATTAACTCTTAAAAACTGGTTGATAAACTCACATTTTAGGGTATTTTTATTAATGTGGTTTAATGGGGAAAAAGAGGTGATTGATCCCAGCATAAAGGATGAAAAATAATTGATGTTCACTTAAAAAAGTGGCCAAAGGAGTAGAGCAGAGGAGAAAACTCTAGATTTACTATAAAGTATAAAATTTTATTTTTCTTGAGAATTGCCATCTGCTAACAAATATTGTTCAGGACCCAGTAAAAGGAAAGTTCACTTAAGAAATTACGTGTGCGCCTGACCTGTGGTGGCACAGTGGATAAAGTGTCGACCTGGAAATGCTGAGGTCGCCAGTTCGAAACCCTGGGCTTGCCTGGGCAAGCACATATGAGAGTTGATGCTTACAGCTCCTCCCCCTCTTCTCCCTCTCTCTCTCTGTCTCTCCCTCTCCTCTCTAAAATGAATAAATAAAAAAAAAAAAAAGAAAGAAATTACGTGTGCCTCACACCCAGTCGGATGACTGCTGTCAAAAAAACAGAATCACACACATTGGTGAGGGTATGGAGAAATTGTGCACTGCTGGTGGAAATGTAAAATTGTGCAGTTGTTACAGAAAATAGTTTAGTGATTCTTCAAAAACTTAAAACTGGAACTACCACATGATCCAGCAATTTCACTTTTGGGTATAGACCTCCCAAAGATTGAAAGCAGAGTCTTGAAGAGATTTGCACACCCATGTTCATAGCACATTGTTCACAAAGGCCAAAAGGCACAGCAACCCGTGTGTCCATCAATGGACAAATGGATAAACAAAACGTGGTCTATACTTATAATGGAATATTTTTCAGGCTTTTTAAAAAGGAAGGAAATTCTGACACAGGCTACAACTCAGATGAACCTTGAGGACATTATGCTAAGTGAGATAATCCCATCACAACAGGGGAAATACTGTATGATTCTACTTACACAGCATCAGAATTAGAGACAGAAATGTGGGATGGTGGTTGCTAGGGAGAGAAGGTTGAGGAGCTAGTTTGTAATGAATACAGAGTTACAGTTTTAGAAGATGAAAAATTTCCAAAGAGGGATGGTGGTGCTGGTTATACAGCAATGTAAAAATATTTAATACCACTCAACTGTACACTTAAAATTTACCATTTTAACCAATTTTAAGTATTTTAGCACAACCTAAAAAGGAAATCCTGTGGTATATACTGATACTTCCTATAATCACTCTTTAAAACAGGGGTCCTCAAACTACGGCCCGCGGGCCACATGCGGCCCCCTGAGGGCATTTATCCGGCCCCCGCTGCACCTCCGATAGGGGCACCTCTTTCATTGGTGGTCAGTGAGAGGAGCACAGGATCCATCCTCATCCTGTGCTCCGGGAGTACTGTATGTGGCGGCACCACAAAGCACAGCATGGCTCACGTACAGTACTACTTCCGGTGACGTGGGATGCACGCATCACGGCTCCGGAAGCGCGTCATATCACCTGTTATGGCCAGCAGTGACAAATACGGAACCGGACATTGACCATCTCATTAGCCAAAAGCAGGCCCATAGTTCCCATTGAAATACTGGTCAGTTTGTTGATTTAAATTTACTTGTTCTTTATTTTAAATATTGTATTTGTTCCCATTTTTTTTTTACTTTAAAATAAGATATGTGCAGTGCGCGTAGGGATTTGTTCATAGTTTTTTTTATAGTCCGGCCCTCCAATGGTCTGAGGGACAGTGAACTGGCCCCCTGTGTAAAAAGTTTGGGGACCCCTGCTTTAAAAAGTGAATGTTGCCGTTAGGGAACTGGGGAGTGTCTGGAGGGGGCGTGTCGAGGGTGTGTGTCTGCTGGGGGTGTGTTTGGAGGGGATGTGTCTACTGGGATGTGTCTGCTGGGGGCGTGTCTGTAGGGGGTGTGTCTACTGGGATGTGTCTGCTGGGGGCGTGTCTGGCTGCCTGGAGCCAGCAGCCTGAGAAGTAGAGGCCTGGCCACAAAGGTCCTGCAGCCAGCTGGGGAGGGAGCTTCAGAGCTCCCAGTAGGGAAGGCTAGGAGGGGCCTGGAAAGGGCAGACATCAGAGGCAGAGGGCAGAAAGCCAATGACCCCCCTCACCCCTATCCTGGGTACTTAAGTGCCTTTTTTCACTTGCTGGTTCTCTGGAATAAACATTAATAGATATTTAAATTTTTATTTTGAAAATAACTTCCTTGTCTTTAAAATATATTCTAGTAAATGTTATGGACACATGAAAATCTCTCTAGGCTGAAAAGCTGGTATCATTAGTATTCACTCCAGTGGGAGCGGGGATATACCCAGAAAGCCCGGGGCTCTCCTTATAACCCTTTCTAAGTAGGATTCACAGTACATTTTATGGCACTGCCTTGGAGCATTAGTCTTCCCGTGATTTTAGGTTTTCTCTCTCTTTGTTTTTTGGCTCTATGTAATCTAGTGCAGATCTATTTTTGAATCCCTGTCAAAGCTTCATTCAAATCCCAACTCAGCATTACACAAATGTAGGAAGAGCAAGAATGTCTGACATTTATCCTACATGGACCGGGTATCAGGTACTTGATCTAGCCCTTGTCACATTTCATCCTCACAGAAGCCTTGACCCCATTTACAAAAAAAGAAATTGTGGTCAGTGAGGTTAAAACAACTTCCCCCCAAGGTCACCAGCCTCCATGCTGAGACTGAGTTTCAAACCCTGGCCATCTACTAGAGAGGAACACTTAGAGGAATGGGTCACCTCCACAAATTCAAAGACCTAATAGAGATTTCACAGGCCATAGGCTATAACTATAATCCAATAAAGTTACAAAACCATAGAAAGACCTTCTTCAAAATAACTCATGGGGCAAAGTTCGCAGGAGTCCTAGTGATTCGAGCCTATACCATTCAGCTGCCCTTTCAGCAGCGGCTGCAGGAAAGTGGCTGTCTCCCCACACATCCTGCAGTTTAGAATTCGGAAACTTTTACCTTTAAATCAGTCCAATCTTCTTTTACCCTTTCTCTAATATTTAAAAACCAGCAATATGAACAAGTATATGCCAACAAATTTGAAAATCTGGAAGAAATGGATACATTTCTAGAAATATACAATCTTCCAAAACTGAATGAGGAAGAATCAGAGAAAGACAACAGTGTGGGGGTTACAGGAGGGAGAAGGTGGTAAGGGAGGTGGAGGACGGTAGAGGGGAGGTAGGTCATGATGGAAGAAGATTTGACTTGGGGCAAACACACAGTGCAGTGTACAGATGATGTGTTACAGAATTGGGCACCTGAAACCTGTGTAATTTTATTAACCAGTGTCACCCCAACAACCTCAATAAAAATTAAAAAGAAAACAAAACAGATTACAACTAGTGAACTTGATGCAATTATCAAAAAAATCCCAACAAAGAAAAGTCCTGGAATCAGTGGCTTCACAGGCGAATTTTACCAAACATTCAAAGAAGAACTAACACTTATCCTTCTCAAACTATTTCAAAAAATTTAAGAGGAGGAAAGACTCCCAAGCTTATTTTACAAGGCCAGCATTATCCTAATTCCAAAACCAGGTAAAAACACTACAAAGAAAGAAAACTGTAGGCCAAAATCCCTGATGAACATAAGATTATAAAACCCTCAACAAAATACTAGCAAAGTGATCCAGCAGTACATTAAAAAAATCATACAGCATGATCAATTGGGATTTACTTCTGGGATGCAAGGTTGGTACAATATTCACAAATCAGTAAATGTGATACACCCCACAAACAAAATAAAAGATAAAAACCACCTGATTATATCAATAGATGCAGAAAATCTAGCACCTATTTGTGATAAAAACTTTCAGCAAAGTAAGAATAGAGGGAACATACCTCAACGTAATAAAGATCATATATGACAAACCCACAGCCAACATCATACTCAACAGGCAAAAAAGACGAGTGTTTCCTTTATGCTCTCAAGACAGGATTACCGCTATCACCACTCTTATTCAATATAGTACTGAAAGTCCTAGCCACAGCAGTCAGAATGAAGAAAAAAGTCATCCAAATTGGAAAGGAAGAAGTAAAACTGCCATTATTTACAGATGACATGAACCCTAAAGATTCCACAAAAAAACTACCAGAACTGGTAAATGAATTCAATAAAGTAGCAGGAAACAAAATAAATATTTAGAAATCGGTTGCATTTTTTTTACACCAATAATGAACTATAGGTTGTCTCCAGGTTACAAATGAGATAGGTTCCATAGGTTTGTTCTTAAGTTGAATTTGTATGTAAGTTGGAACAGGTGCATTTATCTATCACATGTGACTTAGATGTTTGTCTTAACATAGCATTCATTTTTACCTTTCTGTGCATATAAATACTTAAACATTTTCAAATGCAACCTTAAACAATCTTGTTTAAAACAAGATGATGGACCTGTTGGAGAGGAGGGAACTGGTGTTAAGAGATTCTGCTGCTGCAGTCAGTTTCTTGAAGTAGGCATCAGGGAGGTTTATACACAGGTTTTCTTTTTCCCATCATAAATGGCCTTGTAACATCTCAGGCCTTTGGTAAATATACAGTAAGTTTTGGTGAACCTCTCTGTATAGGATCTTGCTCCTCTAATTTTGCCATTTCTGCTTCAACAAGCAGTTAACTCCTTTACAGAAAACTTTTTCAGTTCTGGGTTTCTAGGTCCCTGTTTTCTTCATTAAATGCTATGTATCATCTGCTGCTCTAGTTCCAGGTCTTCATTGTTGAGTGCTTTCCCATGGGAGTTGAGTAGCTCTATGATATCATTTTCACCAATGTCCAACTGCAGTTGATTACCAATATCCCTTATGGCACCTGGTTCATAAGTGTGAGTTGCACATAAGTCAGATGTTTGTAACTCAGGGACTTACTGTATCAGAAAGGGAAACTAAGAAAACAGCCATATTCAAAATTGCTTCAAAAGAATAAAATACCTAGGAATAAATTTAACCAAGGATGTAAAAGAACTGTACTCAGAAAATTGTAAGTCACTGAAGAAAGAAATGGAAGAAGATACAAATAAGTGGAACTGTATACTATGTTCATAGATAAGAAGAATTATCATTAAAATGTCCATACTACCCAAAGCAATCTATAGATCAGGGGTCTCAAACTCAACTCAGCATGTGGGCCGCAGAGCAAGATCACAGCCGTTCGGTGGGCCGCACTAGGTCTACAAAAGGCAACTGTTACGCAACACTTTTCTTGAACTTCGTGGATTAGTCTGCGGGCCGCACAAAATTGTTCGGCAGACCGCATGCGGCCCGCGGGCCGCGAGTTTGAGACCCCTGCTATAGGTTCAACACAATTCTTATCAAGATACCAGTGCTGTATTTCACAGAACTAGAATAAATATCTCCAAAATTTATATGGAACCACAAAAGACCCCAAATAGCAACAGCAATTTTGAGAAAGAAGAACAAAGTTGGAGGACTCACACTACCCGATATCAAACTCTTTTATAAAGCCATAATAACCAAAACAGCTTGGTACTGGCATAAAAACAGACATTGAAAAAAAAAAAAAAAAAACAGACATTGACATCAATGGAACAGAATAGAGAACCCAGAAATAAACCCACGCTCTGATAGTCAGTAATTTATTTTTAAGCTAGGGAGATGGTGAAGGGAGAGAGATGAGAAACATCAACTCAGAGTTGGAGCACTTGAGTTGTTCATTGATTGCTTCTCATATGTGCCTTGATTGGGGGGGGGGCTCCAGCCGAGCCAGGACCCCTTGCTCAAGCCAAGCACCTTTGGGCTCAAGCCACCAACCATGAGATCATGTCAGTTATCCCACAGTCAAGCTGGTGAGCCTGTACTCAAGCCAGATGAGCCCACACCCAAGCCTGCAACCTTAAGGTTTTGAACCTGGGTCCTCAGCATCCCAGGTCAAAACTATTCATTGCACCATCATCATTCAGGCTATAGTCAATTAATATAGTGGTCCCTCATCTATCCTGGGTTAGGTTCTAGAACCCCTGCCATAGGTGAAAATCTTTGAAGCAGTGACCTTATATTTATTTTATTACTGTATTTGTATATATTTTAAGGCTTTATTAACCCTCCTCACACTTTTATAAACCTCTCCCAAACTCTTTTTATATTTTCAATTTTTTAGGCTAGAAAATGCTTATTTTACCGCAGAAATAATTAAAATAATAAATATATAAAAATACATACATACCGCAAAATCCCGTGATATAGTGAAAAAACCACAATACAAAATTAGATATACGCAATTTAAAAATCCGCAATACAGTGAGACTGCAAAAAATGAACCACAGTATGGCGAGGGATGACTATTTGACAAAGGAGGCAAAAACATACAATGAGATAAAGACAGTCTCTTCAATAAATGGTGTTGGGAAAATTGGACAGATAATGTGGGAAAAAAAAGAAACTAAACTACATTCTTACACCATACATGAGGATAAACTCAAAATGGAATAAAGATTTAAATATTAGATTAAAAACCATAAAACTCATGGAAGAAAACATGGGCAATGAAATCTCAGACATTTCTCATAGGAGTCTTTTTTTGATATTTCTTCTCAGACAAGGAAAACAAAAGAAAAAATAAACATCTGGGGCTGCAGCAAACTAAAAGTTTTTGCACAGCAAAGAAAACTGTCAGCAAAATGATAAGACAACCCATTGAATGGGGAGAATATCTTTGCCGGTACATCTGATAAGGGATTAATATTCAAAATTTATAAAGGACTTATAATACCAAAAAATTAAACAATTCAATTAAAAAATGGGCAAAGGACCTGAATGAACATTTCTCTAAAGAGGACATCCAGAGGGCCAATAGACATGAAAAGATACTCAATATCACTAATCCTCAGTGAAATGCAAAGTAAAAGCACAGTGAGATATCACCTGACACCTGTCAGAATGGTTATCATCAATAAATCCATAAACAACAAGTGTTGACGAGGGTGTGGAGAAGAAACTCTCTTACTCTGCTGGTGGAAATGCACGTTGGTATAGCCACTATGAAAAGCAGTGGGAGTTACTTCAAAATTTTTTTTTTTAATAATTTTATTTTTAATGGGGTGACATCAATAAATCAGGATACATATATTCAAAGATAACAAGTCCAGGTTATCTTGTCGTTCACTTATGTTGCATACCCATCACCCAAAGTCAGATTGTCCTCTGTCACCTTCTATCTAGTTTTCTTTGTGCCCCTCCCCCTTCCCCTTTCCCTCTCCCTCTTCCCCCTCCCCCCCCCCCTAACCACCACACTCTTATCAATGTCTCTTAGTTTCACTTTTATGTCCCACCTACATATGGAATAATGCAGTTCCTGGTTTTTCTGATTTACTTATTTCACTTCGTATAATGTTATCAAGATCCCACCATTTTGCTGTAAATGATCCGATGTCATCATTTCTTATGGCTGAGTAGTATTCCATAGTGTATATGTGCCACATCTTCTTTATCCAGTCATCTATTGATGGGCTTTTTGGTTGTTTCCATGTCCTGGCCACTGTGAACAATGCTGCAGTGAACATGGGGCTGCATGTGTCTTTACGTATCAATGTTTCTGCGTTTTTGGGGTATATACCCAGTAGAGGGATTGCTGGGTCATAAGGTAATTCTATTTTCAGTTTTTTGAGGAACCACCATACTTTCTTCCATAATGGTTGTACTACTTTACATTCCCACCAACAGTGTATGAGGGTTCCTTTTTCTCCACAGCCTCTCCAACATTTGCTATTACCTGTCTTGTTAATAATAGCTAATCTAACAGGTGTGAGGTGGTATCTCATTGCAGTTTTGATTTGCATTTCTCTAATAACTAAAGAAGATGAGCCCGACCTGTAGTGGTGCAGTGGATAGAGCATTGACCTAGAATGCTGAGATCACTTGTCTGAAACCCTAGGTTTGCCCAGTCAAGACACATAGAAGCAACTACTATGAGTTGATGCTTCCCACTCCTACCCACCCTTCTCTCTCTCTTTCTCTCTCTCTCTCTTTCTTTCTCTCTCCTCTCCCTAAAATCAATAAATAAAATCTTTTTAAAAAATTAAAAGTGGGACTGCCTTATGACCAGGGATTTATCTGAAGAAACCTGAAACATTAATTCGAAAGAAAATTTGTATTCCTATGTTCATTGCAGCAATATTTACAATAGTAAGACTTAGAAGAAGTAGCCTGAGTGCCCATCAGTAGCTGAGTGGATAAAAAAAGCTGTGCTACACAGCTGGAATACTACTAAGCCATAAGAAAGAAGGAGATCTTACCATTTGTGACAGCAGGGATGAACTGGAGAGCATTATGCTAAGTGAAATAAGCCAGTCAGAGAAAGACAAGTGCCATATGATTTCACTCTTATATGGAATCTCATGAACAAAATAAACTAACAAAATAAAGACAGATTCATAGATAAGAGAGCAGGCTGACAGCTGTTGAGGGTGGCTTGGAAGGAATGGAGGGATTGAGCAAAAAATAGTTTTAAAAAAGAGGAAATCATGAACACAGACAACAGCATGGTGAATGCTGGGGGGCGGAGGGTGTGGGGGTAAACGGTGATGGACGGAGACTTGGCTTGAGGCAGTAAACACACAGAACAGCGTACGTGATGTGTTGTAGAACTGTCCACCTGAAACTTGTATAATTTTTTTAACTGGTGTCACCCCTGTAAATTTAATAAAAGGACAAAAATGGGAAAAATCCCCAACAAGGCGCTTCCCAGATCATACCTGGAGAATCGGGGGCTCCAACCATTGTTTCTCATTTAGTATTTTCACTTTCCCGTTTATCAAAATGAAGTTGAAACTCAGTTCTTGTTTATCAGCATCTACCTTACCCTTGGGATTCCTTTTTTTAGCTATGCTACAAAATTCTGCCCCCGAGGAATGCTACCAGGCAGGAGAGGGTAGCAGGTGAAGCCTGGGCTTGGTGATAAGACACTCCTAGTGGGTTTGGATCTCAGTTCAGGCCCTTTGTATGATAGTTTTGTGGGTTTGGACAGGCAGCCCCCTGAATTACGAAAGACAGGTTTTGTAGGTTTGAAAATGTTTTAAGTATTTAGATGCACAGAAAGGTAAAAATAAATATTAAGACAAACATCTCTCTAAGTTGCATTTACTAGGTAAATAAATGTACCTGCTCCAACTTACAAATTCAACTTCAGAAGAAACTTGTGGAACCTCTTGTTCATAACCTGGGGACAGCCTGTGTTTAACATCTCTTCGCCCGGTTTCCCCAGTTGTTAAATGTCTCTGTAGGTAATTCTGTTTCAGAGGTGTGCTGTGACCAGTCGATGAGCAGGTACTGAGTGAGTGTTCGTGTCCCACACTATAGCCACATGCTCCTCACCCACTTCGGCGGCACCTGTGCTGGCTATGGGAAGAGGTGTGTTGAGCCTAGCGCTGTGTTCATTTCCTCTTTTACATGTAGTGTATCTTTGTACCTTCGGGAAGTAGTAAGAATGACTCTTGTCACAGCTTAATGAACTTCCTCAGAGTAGGGACAGCCGCTAGATTCCATATTGTATTCTACTTACAGCTGAAGTGAATTAGTTGTGATTAGTGACACTGCTTGTGAAAAGCCACCAATGGCCATTCTGTTGCCCAACAGGATGCCACAGATTCCTGCCAATCCCTGGTAGATTCTTTGGCATCTGACAAGTCTTTTATCTACAACACAACTTGAAACTTTAATAAAGAATGTATAAGGTAGCCTGATCAGGCAGACGCTGAGGACCCAGGTTCAAAACTCTGAGGTTGCTGGCTTGAGCGTGGGATCATAGACATGACCCTATGGTCACTGGCTTGAAGCCCAAGGTCGCTTGCTTGAGCCCAAGGTCACTGGCTTGAGCCCAAGGTTGCTAGCTTGAGCAAGGGGTCACTGGCTTGGCTGGAGCACCCACCCCCCAGTCAAGGCACATATGAGAAAGCAATTAATGAACAACTAAAGTGATGCTTCTCATCTCTCTACCCTCCTGTCTGTCTGTTCCTGTTTGTTATTTCTCTCTCATATGCAAGTGCTTAAAAAAAAAGTATAAAGTGTTTTAGTTGTTTCTGAGACTGCTTCTTTGAGGTAGGTCTCCTTAATGCAGATGTACTATTTTTAACTGTTTGCAAATATGCACCAAGAGAGGAAACATTGTAATGCATGAGGGAAAACATAGGGCTTCTTGACTGGCCTTAGCATCATTATTCCCACATTAGTTTCCTGCAGCAATGTGCTACAAGTCTGTCTCCAAGGAGGTGCTCCTTGTGCCCAGGGCCTGAGTCACTAGAAACCAGACACCTAGTCAGTCTTGCTCACCAAGGAATCCTAGTGCCTTGGAAGACTGTGCGCTCTCTCTCTCTCTCTCTCTCTCTCTCTGTATAAAGTGCTTAGTAAATCCCAACTAAATGAAGGAAGGAGGCTAGTCCAAGCCCCACCTTAAATTTATAAAGTGTGCTATAGTGGACAGAGGGTTCTCATCCTTATTTCCCTCCTGTGCTGGGTGGTGTGCTCAGGGCTGTCTCACAAGCTCCTGTGAAAGAGCAGGAGCTAAGGCAGGGCTCTGTTACACTCAGTTCCACCTTCTGAAATACTGCACTGTCACACTTATCCTGGGCACCTTGTGAGGCTAAGCGGTGATTGTTACTCCCATTGTGCAGAATAAGCTGGAGTCCGAGGTGGACATGCAGATGTCTGAGCTAAGCTTTGAGTCCCAGATTTGCCATTATGACCAAGTTGTTCAACTTGATCCCCAAGGCCTCTTGGGAAATATTGGTGACCATTTGGTGTTGTAGGAACACAGGATATCATGAGGAGTATGTCACCCAGCCATAACCCACTAGATACAGTTAACAGTATCATTTTTAGACAGAAAGCAGGGTTCTAAAAACAGTTTCCCAAGGTCTCAGGGGTCAAATCTGCACTCTTGCCCAACATGCAGTTCCCTCCAGAATGGGTCTCCAGCCTGCCTTTCCAGCCACTGTTGGCAAAGAGAAGAAAGATTAGGTGTTGGCAGGAATACAGGCTGATGGCTTGGGGTGAGGGGAGGGCACTTCACATTGAAATGGCTTGAAAAAGGAGAATATCCAGAAATCCATATCCTGTTTACTTTTTATTTTAAATTATTCTCTGGAGTCCTGCGTTCTTCATTCTTCTGCTTAGCAGTGTGTTACCTCCCTGGTTCTTGCTGATCCCTTTTTGGCCTGCAGTGCCCTCCTTTGACTGTGTCCCGTCTTTCAAGACTGAAATCCGTTTCCTTTCCTTGTCCCTCTCCCCTAAGGCCACCTCTCTGTCCCCTCCATTCACCTGGTGGTTGCCCAGCATCACCTCCCTTCAGAGCGCCTTCATTTGCTCCCTTCCACATAGACTAGACGCCTTTCCCATGTCCTCAGGGTCCCCGAGGGTGGCAGCCCTGGTATGAAACAGCAGGAGCAATGAGTGCAACTCTCCACAGCCACGACTCTGCTTCTGAAAGAGCTGACCGTTTTCCTGGTCGACTAAGGAGGGTGTGGTTCCAACTCAGTCTCCCGTGCAAAGCTCCTTTGGTGAAGGTTTTTGGAAAATATGGGATCAGGTATTCGTTGAGTTTCAGAAGCAGAGATGTTCAAGGGTTGGCTGACCTTCAGCTGTATATGCTGATTACTCCAATGAGGTTGCTATCGATTGGCTGACAATCAAAAGCACTCAGGTTGTTGTTTGGTGACTTTATCAGGGAGAGATATTGTAGTTTATTGCTGGCCTTCTGTAATACTGGACTGAAGCACTTTCTGATAGGCCAACTTCTTGGAGTAAGTTGGTTGTTGATTGGCTGTCCCCTGAAGCTTTTATATTGATGGGAAGCTGTCATAAATCAATTAGAATTGGTTTAAAACCCATGCTGTGACTAAGGAAGTACCAGTCCTTTTGTTGGTACATAGGAACTTTCTGTTTTCACCTGTCATAGTATTGTAGATTTCCTGGGTTGGAATAAGTCCATCAGAACACAGACCACGCAGTAGGCCTTCACCCAACCACCCACCCTCAGAAGTGAGCACACAAACACAGATTTGGGAGTCAACAGACCTAGGGTTAAATCCTGACCCTGTCATTTAGCAAGTCACTTCATCTCTGTGATCTTTTGCGTCCTGAAGGATAACAGCTCCCTCCCTGCAAGGGCAGTCCCAGATGGTCATTCAGTGAGTTCATGCATGTCAGGTGCCCACCATGCACTCAACATTTACCTTAGTAAACTCAACCTTTGAGTTTTGATCACAGTCCATAGCTCTGGTGACCAGGAATGCAGCCTGGGGATGCCATTTGGTGACTCTGTTCCATCTTTATGGTTTTTCCCTTCTCAGGCTTGTCAGAAACACAAGCTGTAAATAGCTGATGCTCAGCCCTCCCTCCTAGAGACTCTGATGTAGCTGACCTCTGCGAGGCCTCAGGCACTGGTGTTGTTTGAGCTCACGTGTTATGTTCAGTGTTCATTGAAGTACACTGTGCCTGGCCAGCTCCTCACCTAAAGCCATGCAGAAAATTAATAAGTTGCTTTGATTGTTAAAAAACAAACAAACCATCTTTATGACTTTAAAAATCTATTCTGACAGAAAGGTCAGTTAGGATAAAGAGGCATGTGGTATGGACTTGAGATTTTCTGAAAGTAGATTACAAAATTGTCTACCTTTAGGAAATGAGCTTTGTGTAAACTCTGCCCTATTGGTCATTGTATACACTATACAAAAGCTTTATTAAACATTGCCTCCTTCCCAAAAGGTTCATTATCTCAATTTTGATTAATTTATGAAAGTGAACATGCATTCTTTATAAATTTTTATAGCATCAAGTAGAAAGTGTCATGTTATTTAAAAATTATATGCATGCCTTTGTGGCATCCATGTGCATAGGCTACCTCTGTAACCCTGGAGTCATCTCTATAAAATCATGAGAACTCCTTTTTGTTAGACAGGAAGTGGGTTTTAGTCAGTGGCCTTTATATTATTCCTTTCTTTCTAGTTTTGAGGAAACTTCTAGTCAGTTGAAGGACTGAATATAGAATTTTCTCGCTGAAAAAATCCTGGCCTATATTCTACCTAAGAGCATGCAGCTGCTAGAGTAAGTGACAGTTGTATTCATTTTAGTCATTTAGATGTGACTTTGCCACTTAATACTTCCAAAACTGATGTCTCTAGATATATAATATGCTATATTTATTTGTTTATGTTAATAAACTTTTTATTTTGGACTAGTTGTATATTACAGGTCACCCTTTATATTGTACATGTTGTGGGTCTTGACAAATGTATATTGACATGTCCCCACTATTAAAGTACCATGCAGCCTGACCAGGTGGTGGTGCAGTGGATAGAGCGTCGACTAGGATGCAGAGGACCCAGGTTTGAAACCCTGAGGTCACCAGCTTGAGCATGGGATCATACACATGACCCCATGGTCACTGGCTTGAGCCCAAAGGTCGCTGGCTTGAAGCCCAAGGTCCCTGGCTTGATCCCAAGGTCTCTGGCTTGAGCAAGGGATCACTTGCTCTGCTGTTGCCACCCTGTCAAGGCACATGTGAGAAAGCAATCAGTGAACAACTAAGGTGCTACAACAAAGAATTGATGCTTCTCATCTCTCTCCCTTCCTGTCTGTCTTTATCTGTCCCTCCCTCTGTCACAAAAAATAATAATAATAATAATAAAGTATCACACAGAGCAGTCTCATTGACCTAAAAGTTATTTGTGTCCTTCCAGTTCATCCTTTCCTCCCTCATGTCCATGGAAATCACAGGTTCTTTTTACTGTCTCCATAGTTTTGCCTTTTCCAGAACATCTACTGTTGGAATTGTTAAAGAAAAAATATTGTCACTTATTAAAAGTCAATAGGGCACACTTGCAGGGGCTGCAGCTTGGGAATTTGGCAGCGGGGAGAGAGGCCGGGCTCAACTCTAAACACAGGAAGGCAAAGTAAGAGTTTACTGTAGGAACAGATAGGGGTGGATGACTGGAGAAGTCCTAAAAGGAAACTTTAAAGGGGGTGTTCTGGCTAGGTTGACCTCACAGGAGGTCAAGGTGATCTGCTTCACCTGGGTGAGGGTGGAGGATTCTGGGATAAACCACCTGAGCATGATTCTAATTAAAATTGAGCAATGCAGAGTCCGGTATAGAAGTACGAAAGTTGAGGCCTCATCGGGGGACAGGATTCAGAGGAGCCTGACTTCAGTGGTGAAAGAGAGCCTTTGTGAGAATCAGACAACATACGGCCTTTTCAGTTGGGTTTCTTTCCCTTAGGAACATGCATTGAAGGTTTCTCCATGGATTTTCATGGCTTGAAAGCTCATTTCGTTTTATCACTGAGTAATATTCCATTATCTGGATATGCCACAGTTTATTTATCTGTTCATCTCCTGAAGGACATCTACATTGTTCCCAAATTTTGGCAATGATGAATGAAGCTGCTATAAACATCCGTGTGCAGGTTTCAAGAATAATTTTATATTTATAGAAATATCACAAAAGTAGCACAAAACATTCCTATATATTTTTAACTCAGTTTCCCCTAGTATTAACCGTGGCACCTTTGTCAAAACTAAGAGAGTGACATTGGTACCTTCCCGTTAACTAGACTTTTTTGCGTTTGACTGGTGTTTCACTAATTTTTTTTTCTATTTGAGGATTCACTGTAGGATACCACATTTATTTAAATTTTAATTTATAGGAAGAGTTTGGGTGTGTTTTTTTATTATTATTAAATACGTTCATGAAATTCAGCATATAGTAAGAAAGTGGATGTAAACATACCAGCTCTAAGGACCTGGTGTTGCTTAATTGGATGAACATATTCATGGTGAACACATTCATGATATTATTGTTGCTTAGAATTTTTTGAAAGTTTGTTTTTGTATTTGGCAGAGCATGAAGAATTCCCAGTGCACAAAATTAAGATTTGTTTTAAAAGGCTGCAGTTTTTAAACAAAAAACTTATTGAAAGAAGGTCATGTTAAGGTTGAGTATTTCAGGACCCAGGAGAAAACCAGTTGCCAAGCTGTAATAAAAGCTGTCAATTGCATAATATTTCAAGTTGATGCAAAGGATGAAATGTTTGGTTGGTTCTTTAATGAGCATCTCCAAATGTTTTGCTGGCAGGAGGACTCCATGAAAGATGACAGAAGAAGTTATTGTGATAGCGAAGTGGGACTACACTGCCCAACAGGACCAGGAGCTGGACATTAAGAAGAACGAACGCCTATGGCTGCTTGATGACTCTAAGACGTGGTGGCGGGTGAGGAACGCTGCCAATAGGACGGGCTACGTGCCATCCAACTACGTGGAGAGAAAGAACAGTCTGAAGAAGGGCTCACTGGTGAAGAACCTGAAGGACACACTAGGTGAGTATTCATGGCACTGGGACCCAGGTTAGAGCTGAGCTACTTTCTGTTATGAAGAGTGAGGAAGCCTGGTAGGTGCCTTTTGAGGAGAGAGTGTTCATCTTTTTAGTTTGTATTTTAAATGTTAACATTGTAACATTGTTCTAGTTGTTGGTTATTTTTTTTTTAATCTCTGTAAATTAAGAGACCGAGATGGAGAAATGTTGTGTTTGTAATTTCCTAGAGATTAGAGTTTGGAACCTTGTGCACATTGACACTTCTATGTGTTTCCAGTGCCTGCACATGTTTCTCTCTCCTGGCGTCAGCATTCAAGAGGGTTCTGTGGTGGAGCCACCACCTCCAAAAATACCAACAGCTCTGCCTGTGACATTCCGTCTGATCTTCTCTCTTACAAAATCCTGTCCATCTGGCCTCTAATGCACAGAGAAGGAAATAGTGAGAAGCACTTTGAACCTGGATGAATTTCATACCACAGCCCTCGACAGTGTAACTGAGCGAGCACCAGTGTGATGTCGGAGGCTGTCTAGAGCCACTCCGGTGGGGGCTTCTGGGGGCTCAGCTTTGCTGGCGCGTCCAGCTTCCTTCCCACATGCCTGTCTCTTCTCCAGTGTCGGGAGTTAATGGTGGCCAGCCTTGCCTTTGTATTTGTATGCATATCAGACTCACAGCAGTTACTGCTTCTTGAGAAGATAACTTTAAGGGCCTTTCGAAAGAATAACGGAACTGCCCTGCCATTTAAAAATTTATTGTTGCCTCCTTAGATGAGTATCATGTGGTTGTATATGAGGCTGCTGGCTATCACTTAAGAGTTTGCTATTGAGATAAGTCAATATTATCACCTATGTTATATTTACTTAAGTTTCTTATTTTTATTTCTGACAAAAGGATTTTTTTTCATTTAGGGGAGAAGATGGGGAAACTAAAAAGAAAATTATACACAAAATGTAGTAGGTGTTGCAAAATATTTGTCTGTCATTCTTGAAATCTTGAGAAGTCTACTAACTCTTCAAAATAGTTGGGTAGTATTTTCGTGTGATTTTCGTGTTATGTCCATGATTTGGAGAGGGAAGTGAAACACAGCCCTGTGTATGAATCACTCTAACTCACCAGTTCTCCAAGATTCTGAGCCTAATGTACAAATTCCATTTTTCATGAGCAGTCTGATCCTTTTTCCACTACACTCCATCCCTTTATCTTTGTTTTCCAAGCAAGTCACTGTAAAGAAACATTGTCGAATGCTTATAACTCTTACTTAACTGTGGTAAAGAAATGTGGGTAACATGAATAGATAAATACCTTAAGTGCCTAAGCTTAATTATTTTTTTCCAATTTTAGCTTTTCACATACCAAAGTGCTTTTCTTCCTTTTTTTTTTAGCTACTCAACACTGTTGACTTGTTTTGTTTCTTATCCATTTTGAAAAATATATTTGTGAGATTCTAGTAAAGAATGAAATGCCCAGAAACTGATTGAAATACTGGGAAGCAAAATAAGGTAAAACAAACACTCTGAATTATCTGGAAATTCCCTGAATACCTTGTCATTTTTTCCTTCAGTTTTAGCAGGAGAGAAGGCAAAGCCTCAGATTGAAACTGTTGTCCATATCTTTCCTGTTTAGTTTTTCACAAGCTGTGATCAGAGCTGTGACCAGTTAGTTCAGTATGCTAATGTGCCAGGGGCCTCCGTGCAGAGGGTGCAGAGGAAACCGGCTTAGCCAGCACCCTTGTGCTGGGTGCTCGCTGCCACACCCCGCCCCTGACAGATGGCCACCCAGCGCTGCTGGAACCCTTCTGCTTCTAAGGAAACCAGTTCCATTTTTGGAGAACACAAATTGTTAGAAAGCTCTTCCTTAAATAGAGTCCAAGTTTGCTTTTCTTTCCCTCTCCCCTGGGCTCCCATGTCCTAGGAGCTGCACTGAGTGCCTGATGCTCTTGTAGGGTGACAGCTGTCCTCCCAGCTTCAGTCTCCATTCAGGCACACACTGCCTTGGATGCTTGGTACTGAGTATTGGGTGTTGAAAAAAATACAGATAGAATTATACTTCTAACATCCATTTCTGTTAGGAGCAGTTGCGGTTCACAGTCTGAAGGTCGGTACTTCTATCACCGTAGAACACTGCCCCCTTTGTTGTGTGTCTTTCTGATTTGGTGTATCTGTCATGCTCTCCCACAGCCCTGCTTTTCCTGGACAAAGAGAGACTGTGTTACCTCAGCACGAGGTTTTCATTGCCTTCTTGAGTAGTATCAAAGAGAAGAGAGGCGCCCTGCCAGAATCCCGGTGGTGGAGAGACTTCTTATATCTCCACGGCCAGACTTGACATGGCATTATTATCAAGAAGGAACGTGAAGACTTTCTGCAGCCTCTCAAGGGTCTCTGTTGCTAAAAAAAAATTGGAGCTAAAGTGTTCATGGCTTTCTGTCTACGTTACTGTCACCAGTGTGCCTTCTGAATTACAGTATGATTTTAGATCAATTATGCAGTCAGCAGAACTGATCTCTACTGTGCATTAGAAGGAGTGAAAGCAAATCAGAAACTACAGTGCATATGTTAAGCTTCTAGTAGCTACTTATGGTGTCATCCACATTTGTAATTTGTATTGCTCTAGAAATCTACCTAACTCCTAAATACATGGTAAGATTTCCCTGGCAAATGTCTGGTTTGGAAAAATGTGCCAAGACTCCCCAGGAAAGTCATAAGTGTTATAAATGTGTGTTTGTATCTCTAATTGCTTGTAGATAACTCTATCAAGTAATCTCCTGCTTCCTTATACTCACTTGGTATGTTAATTTACTGATTTTGATGGTTGTGTTCTGGTTCTGGAGGATAATGCCTTGTTTGTGAAGTAAATTAAGTTAATTGCATATAATAATTGGTTAGAGTGACTTTGATGAAAAGATCTATCTGTTAGGAAAGGATGGCCATTCTTTTTTTCTCTTTAATAACTTATAATTGAATAAAACAATATGTACTCTTATTTACCCATGGGCTAAACACTTATATATACTGGATCTCCTCTCATATTCAACTTATGATCATGAACAAGAGAAGTTCTGCATAGACACAAGGCGCAGTTGTTAGGAGCCCTTTCTGCTGGCTGAGCCCAGCTCATGCCCTGAAGGACTTCAGCTGCACAGCCCTGCAGCTCAGCCAGAAGACCATTCCTGGGCTACAATCTGGCCTTGACATTGCAGCCTGACTTATAAAATCAGAATGGTTAGATGTTTTAAAGCATTGTGCTAAATCTTTAGCTGTGGAGAAGCTGCTCCTAGAGTGGTGTTTTTCAAAGATTTGTTGCCACTTTATATAACAGCTAGAACCCACCCAAAACCCTAAAGGTTAACTCTTCTCATGGCTAAGTCCAGGTGCTGACTTCCTTTACATTAAATGATACAGTTTCATCTATAATCTCTGTTCCAAGGCACCATGCCCATTGCTAACCACTTTGAGCATCTAGAGCTAAAAGTGATGTGCCTCAGGGTTTGCCCCTTGAGCATTTGTCCCAGTGTGACCATCCCTAAGGTAGTTAGAAACCTGGAGTCATTGGACTCCCACCTCTGTGATTCCAACCAGACCTGGGGGCAGAGTGGAGCTGCCCTAGGGATTCCACAATGCCAGCTAACTGTAAAATAGCTCTGACACTGGTTTGAGCTAATGCTTTTGGATGAGGGGTGGGGGTTCCTATGGATGAAATTTACAGCCTTCTTAAAGGCATAGCCATGCTGGGGTTGACTTTGGAGTGGCTAAGTGACTTGCCCAAGAACACACTACTAGTCATAGATTTGAGACAGAGGTGGGACTTCAACTCAAACTTGAGAGTTCTTTTGTTTTATTTTGTTTTTACTATACCAAGTTAAATATCAAGATTTAGTAGATGGGCATTTGCTAGGAATCTGTGGCAGAGACAGGCACTTAGAATGTTAGAGGAAATTGTAGTGATAACAAATTTTTTTATTTTAGAGCTAAAATACTTAGCAAAACTTGAGTGGGGTCCCAGACATAACTGGTAATTATGTATCAATGTTAATTTCCAGATGATGGTTGTGTTGTAGTTCTGGAGAATAATGTCCTTGTTTGTGAAAATACACACAAAGTGTTCAGGTGATGGAACCTCCTGTTGGCAGCTTATTCTCAAATGGCTCAGGGAAAATAATGTTCTTGTGTTGTTCTCATAACTTTTCTGTACATTAAAACAGATGGACAGACACATGAGTGGTTTGAAGACCACCTTAGGATATGAAGTTGGCACATAGCAGAGGGAAAGTAACTGGGGCTTCCGAGCTCTGTCCGTGTGTTTATTAGATTTGGCATAACCCTTTCAGAGACCAGAGGGTGTCACTGAGAACCTGTTGAGATTGCACCTGAAACAGGAGAGTGATGCACCAGGTGTAAACATGTCCAACTGATTCTACATCAGAACGGTTTCCCCCAGTTCTTGGCTCAGAACTTTTTCTAATCATCCAGTAGGTTCCATCCATATCACCAGCTTCCATGTGAGGAAGTGCCTGCTTCTTGTCAGGTCAGCCCAGACAGCTTTGAGCCAGTTCAAGACGTGCTTTTTCGTTGTCACAGAGATAGGGAGAGTGATCATCAGACACGGTCTTCCGGGCTTACGGGCTCTGTGGTTGTGCAGGATGTGGGGGTTTCATTCAGACACTGCAGGATTGTGGATCTACTGTGACTATAAATGTCCTTAGAAGACCTGAATCTGGGCAAGGTATTCGTTATGAATGAAATGTGGGTAACAAAACCATAGCCTGTGACTATGGGAACCAATGAGTTTCAGCTGTCCCTTGGCAATCCCTTGTAAGCCACTTCATTCCCTGCTGAGCGACCTTTGCAAGCAATAACCGAAGGCTTTAAAATAGGGGTGCACACATTATGTGGGGATCAGCACAGTGTAACAGGGTATGTTTGGATCAGAAGTGGGAGCCTGGAAAGACTTTATTTCATCTGGTGGGATATAGAGACAGCACAAGGTTTAGTGCCTGGCTTTCTGAAGCTTGTCTGGGAAATGGCACAGGCACAAGCAAGCAGTCCTCACTTGAACAGTGGCACTGTTCCTGCCGGTCCCACTGGAACTGGTGCTGTATTGTGCAGGTCAGGCCTCTCTCCTGTCCTTTCAGAAGCAGCATAGCATGGTGAGGTGGGGGACCTATGTTCAAATGCAGGCTTTGCCATGTACTAATGGAGCGGCTTTGGGCAAGCTGCTGAAAACCAAGCTTCAGCTGCATCATTTATCATGTAGGGTAAATGATTACTTGTCTCATGGAATGGATGAGAATTGAGTGTCGTCATTCATGAAAGAAAGACTACTTGGGGGGCTGAGTTGAGACTTGTGAGAGGAGGTGCGGCTTTCACCGAGGGAGGAAGAATGCAAGCAAAGAAAGACGCTGGATGTCATGGGCCTGTTGAAGGACACAGAGCCAGCTGATGGAGGTAGATGAAAATGTTGGGGAGTCCTGAGTGGTTGGGGCACACCACACTGGGAATGCCCTGACCTTTGATGATGGTTTTTGGAAAGGGAACTCTCCCCCACAGGTGTCCCACATGGTGACAAAGGAGAGGACCTTCAGGGTGTTTGGTAAGGTTTTCTGATTGTGGTCTTGTGGAAGGCTTGGAGGGAGCCAGTTGATCAGCAGGAGGCTCATAGCAACTCAGGCTGATGCTGCAAGTCCTGAGCTCAGCAGTGGGAATGAGGGTGACGGATCTGAGGGACTTTGAAGGAAGAGCCCAGGCTGTGTGTTGACTGGCTGTGGAATGAGTGACGCCATGGTTTGAGCTTGAGTGAATGACCAACACAATGAGTAAGAGAATTAGGGAAGTGGGAAGAGAAACTGGACCCTGAGGACAGACCCATTTGAGTTTGAGGTGATGGGCAGGGCAGTTGGTGAAAATGTTCATGACTCTCAAGTTTAGGACAGAAAATTTAGATTTTTGTTATAATGTACTTCCTATTTTTAAGTGAATTTTAGTGTTTGGACTTGTATGGGAGTAATTTTCTGTGGGACTTGCAGCAGAGACCTCACCTCTCTGAAGCAGCTGTGATGAAGCAGCCGAGGCTCCTGTCTCTGTGCTGTCCTGAGGGGCCCTGGTCTTCTGTCCACTTCCGAGGGCTGTCACCATAGCCCTCCCCTGGCAGGAGGCCTACAGAGTCCACAGGCTTCTCAGCCAGCAGTCCCCGCGAAGCATGGCGCCCCACACCCCAGAGCCAAACAAAGGCTAATGCAACATAAAAATTCAAATCAAAGCCTCCAAACTGATTTTCTTTGGATTTTCCCAGAGTGAACAGTATTAACGATTTTTCTTTGAGTGCCCGATTTGTGTCAGATACTGTGCCAGGAGCCAGTGCACATTTTTGTTTAATCTTCACAATAACCCTAAGGGGGACATAATCATTTTTCATGTAAAAAAAGTAATTGAAACTCAGAAGTTAAATAACACACAGTAAGTGATGGGCTTGAAATTCAAACCAGGTCTGCTTGACTTCAATCTCTGTTGTGGTTGATGGTTTCAGGAACTGGGGACTCGGATTGGGGGGTGGGGATGACCCCTGCTTGGCATTGATGTTGGCAAACTCAGTCATTCCCAGGCTTCCATGCACATAGCTGCTTATGTTTCCATCCTTTCTGTGGCCCCTCAAATTCTAGGGGACCAGCTCCTTCCATGAGCATTGTTTGCTCCCTGGCCCCATGGGAGTTACTTAATAACTTTACCTGATTTCTTCATGTGGAGGTGAGCAGGAGCCATTAGTTAAAATAACTCCGAAGCTGACATCTCGGGAACGTAGCTTCTTTTTCGTAAATTGATGTTCTCTGTGGGACAGCAAACACGTACTGCAGCTGCTGTGTGCACTCTATTTCAGCCACCTTTGTCACTCAAGCTTTCTTTGTAAGACACAGGCTTTTGCACACAGCTATTCCTCAAAATGCATGGGTTTTTATTCATTTTAGACAGGTATACCTATAAAAAATTGAGAATAAAAAAAGAAAAAACCAAATCATTTATGATCTTATCATCCAGAAATATTCCCTGTGTCTAAACATTTGTGTCTGTTTATTCAAAATCGCATTAATGCAATGTGGAAGCAACTTCTTGCTGTTTATCAGTACTAGCTGTCCCAGGGCATTTAGTGAGGAAAATATCAAGCTCGTTCTACAGGTGCTGGACCTTGACACAAGCTGGAAAGGCAATTTAAAGAAAAGCAAGCTTGCATGCACCTCCTGGCTCATCAGAGGCTCGCATGTTTTGTGTATTTTATAAACCATGTAAGAGGAGATGCTGATTCTTTAGGGTTCATCTGTCTTAGATGTGGTTTGTCTTCCTGGGTTGAATGTTCTTCAAGAACAGAAAAGTACTGTTAATCATCCTTAAACAAACTTCCTAAACTGAGTCACTCTCTTAGCAACTTTCATCATTTCAAAAAGGAATACAAAGCCAGACCATTCTTCATGAAAAGTTTGTATGGAACACGTGAGAAGATTAAGAGACAGCAATTTGATTCATTGATGGATTGATTTTTTTTTTTTTTTTTTTTTTTTTTTTTGCCTAACAAATATGTGAAAAGGGCCTTGACAATGTCTGACCCTTATTAGGGTGTTCTTATAACTGTAAATTAAAAAGACGATTTTACTTTGAACTAGACGATTTTACTTTGAACTATGGCTATTAATCATAGTTCTTACCACATTGCAGCTCTGTAGGTTGACACATTTAAAAGCAAAGCTTCATGACTTGCTCACAATTTGATTTTAAACTTTAACTTCGACAATTTATCATCTCTTCCCCACATTAAGAGAGGGACTCTGTGGGTTCTAGAGTTGCATTTAACACATCAGGTTTACCTTCTTATTCTCTATCGTATAATCTACCATTATATGAACATGGATTACATGTTGGGTCTCATAATTCTTTAGAATTCTGACTGGGGAGATTGTTCACAGGAAAAATGACATGCCAAATATATTGCCCACATATTATAGAAACCTTTATAGTAATTGTGGTGGTGCCAGCCATCTAAAATAGACTTGATTTGTTTTTGTACATCACAAGCTTCCAAATGTTTAGAAACCAAAACTGTAAAACAACTGACAACAGATTAGAGGAGAATAACTAGAAAACAGAGTCAGATTGTCAAAAAGGACACTCATGGGAGAGAATCCAGGGAGCCTGGGAAAGGATGGGGGTCTGTCTGCCCGTAGATGAAAGGAAGCGGTGTGCAGTTTCTGTGGGTGCATGAAACCAAATTGCTCTGTTCCCTGGGCCACACGGTACCCCCTCGTGTCCTGTAGAAGGACAAGAACATCAGGTCAAGTATTTCCCAGCAATTGGTATGTCATTTGCTTGTTACTAAAATGCTTGTACTTCCATTTTCTAAAAAGCACAGAAAACACCATCTCCTGATGAAGGAGTTACACAGGCGGAGCCTTCAATTTTAGAATAGGGAAACATGAACTCGAAATGTCTAGTAACCAGCCCTGGCCGGTTGGCTCAGCGGTAGAGCGTCGGCCTGGCGTGCGGGGGACCCGGGTTCGATTCCCGGCCTTCGATTCCCGGCCAGGGCACATAGGAGAAGCGCCCATTTGCTTCTCCACCCCCCCCCCTCCTTCCTTTCTGTCTCTCTCTTCCCCTCCCGCAGCCAAGGCTCCATTGGAGCAAAGATGGCCCGGGCGCTGGGGATGGCTCCTTGGCCTCTGCCCCAGGCGCTAGAGTGGCTCTGGTCGCGGCAGAGCGATGCCCCGGAGGGGCAGAGCGTCGCCCCTGGTGGGCGTGCTGGGTGGATCCCGGTCGGGCGCATGCGGGAGTCTGTCTGACTGTCTCTCCCCGTTTCCAGCTTCAGAAAAAAAAAAAATGTCTAGTAACCAAAGTAAAATCTTCTTACCAATATCATTGCTGACTGCATTTCCCCAGGTGGCATGCTCTATTTTTTAAGCTCCATCCATATGTCTTGAATATTCCTTTTCTCTATTACATTTTCATGTCTGTCCCCTAGGGACAGGCCTGGAGGGCCAAGGGGACATTTGTTTACTGGCATGTGCTGTAATGCTACCTGCTGAGCCCTGGAACTCCATCAGGCCAGCACTGCACCTCCTGGTGTTCTCCCCTCCAACCCCCCTGCCCGGTGCTTACCCGGTGCTCACCCCTGCTCTTCTGATGGTAGGGCAGGTAGGCACCTGCATGTCTCCTACCTGATCCATGATAGGCCGGGTCCAATCCGTGGACTAGTGGGGCAGGCCAGGTATTTCTCTGCATGTCAGCCTGCATTTACTCCCTTACTCTTTTGTCTAGAAGTTTGTCCCTGTGATCAGACCCTTAGCTGCCAGTGCTTTCTCTTCAAATCCCGTCACTGCCCTCGCTGCTTCTGAGAATGCCCCAGATGGTTCCTTGTGGTTTTCACAGCCTGGGAAGTCACCTGAGGCAGCTCTTTGTAATATTTTAAGGAGGTGGCCACCCTTTTTTCTTGTTGAAGCAGGCCATCCTGTGGTGGCTGTTGGCTGGGCATCTCACTTGATTTTGTGTTTTTGGTTTTTTAAGAAGTAAAGCAGATGATGGCCTAAGTTGGAAATTTTACAAGTGGGTGTTTAGAAGTAGAGCATGGTTTCATAATGAAACTGTAGCTGTTCTTATTCTACAAATTTAGATTGACTCAATCTATAATGCTTAATCTAATGTGCTAAGGAAAACCATGTGACAAAGGTTCCCTTGGTCTCCTGTGGTTCTTCTATGGTTGCTTTCATAGCCTTGTATGGACAGTTAAGTGACGCTCACTTGATAGTTTGGGCTATATGTAGAATTTTAGAATACTGGGAAGGGCCCTGCAGATAACCTGATCCAAAGGTTTTCTCTGAAAATTGGGCAAATTGAGTGACTTGTCCAAGGTTGCAAGGATTTTTCACAGCATAACCAGGAGTAGGCCTCTTAGTCCCAGGTGGGGTGCTGTCCACAAAGCCAGCTTACCAACCAGGAGCTGGAGGCAGAAGCCCAGTTACCTCCAAGACCTCCCCCTGGAGCAAAGGAAGGGAACACACCTATGACCCCTGTAGGGTGTGCATCTCAGTAACCCTGTTTGCCTGTGAAAGCAGTGTGTGATCTCCGAGCCTTTCTGCCTACTCTGACTTGGAAAATGGGGCTTTTTTAATTCCCCACATGAGGCCCATTTTGCATTATTGAACATCCTCTCTGTGCCTTTCCATAGGGATCCTCATGCTTAGCCCAAAGAGCAGAAGTGAGGTGAGACCTGCCCCCAGGCACCTTTTAGGGAAAAACAGATGTGTATGCATCTCTGTTGAAGAATCACCACCTGTTCTTGTCTCCTGCCTTTGCCCTCAAGGGGCAAGGAAGACAATTAGATGATATACTAAAGGCAATAAATACAACAGCTATCACTTAGGTTTATACTGTATACTAGACACTATGCTAAGTGTGATCCTCAGTTATTGGACACTCATACCAGCCCCACAAAGTGCCACCAATAGCCTAATATTGCAAATGAAGAAACTGAGAAGTGGAAGTATTCGACAGCTGCCAAGGTCTAATGCTAGTAGGTGCAGAAGCTGGGCATGGAGTGCAGTCTGAGAAAGTGGGCTGGCGTCTGGATCAGCTGTCTTTGCTAACCACTTGCCACCTGCATGAATAGGCTGTCCCTTTGCTCGTTCTCATTTGTTTATCACGTTTCATTCTACTTAGGTATGGTCTTGGAAAGATGCATGTGTGCTGAACTTTTGCCAGTGGGTTGACACATTCAGTAATGTTGCAGAATGTCGTATCCTTGCCACATCTCATGCACTCTTTTACATATTCAAAAATGCTTGTGCTGATATATCGGGTACATGTGTTGACAGGTACTAAATATGTATTGTTAATTAAAATTTTTAATTAAAATTTCTAAAAATTATTTTTATTGGCATCTGTGTTACCATTTGACTTTCACATCTGATAGAGAATTCTGGACTTCTAAGCCATTTTGTTCAGGCTTCAACATTCAGTCATGTTATTGCCTGCTTGCTCACAAGTGAATGTTCTTTCTCCTGAGCAAAAGGAAGCTCCTGAACACAAGGCCCCGTGTGGTGGCAGCCCTTTGTCCCTGGTGCCTGTCCCTCTGAGCTGGCTCTTCCTATGTCTCCCTGCTGGACAGGGACACAGGGATGGTGACCAGTTAGTTTCCTTGTCCGTCCTTTAGCTGGAGCCCCTCCCCAGTCAGTGTTGTCTCCTCAGGATGGCAGCTGCCCCTACCTCAGGAGTCTCCTTCCCCCTCTCTGTGGGGACCAGCCCTCTGCCTATAGCTGGGAACTTCGTGTGGCACAGTACTCGCCACAGGGTGAGGGGGGCACTCAAGGTGCACATGCATAGGAATGGTGAAAGTTGGTCTCGATTCATTCTAGTTTGGGGATGAGCAGAGTATGCCAGGAGCTGGTATACCTCGGAGCCCTCAGACAGTACCAGAGCACTGCCTTCTGCCCGAGCCACGGCCTTGCGAGTGTGTGAGTGCCCAGCACATGGCAGGGTCTCAAACTTTTGTTGAAGGGTGCCAGGAAGAAAGAGGTGTGGGGAGGGCTTGGCATGGCATGTATTTGGGAGGTTTGCTAATTGCAGTATTAGTGTGCTCCTAAGTGATCTCATCAGCACTCTTGGCCACATACAGTTATCAATGGGAAGGTCAGTCTGGAAGGATGGAGGCATGCACAGGAAGTGGATTTATTAACTGAGCAAACACTTACTGGGTACCAGGTCCTAAGGCCACAAAATGACCAAACGCGGTCTCTCTGAGGGTCTCTCTCTCTCATAGTGCAGTGGGGCGGGTGAGCACTCTGAGGCTGTGGGTGGGGAAAGCTGAGTTTCTCAAGAGAAAGTGACATCATATAATTTTAGTGCCATTCATGAATCTTAGTGCTGAGCAGATCTTGGGATAGACCCTTGTTTTACTGTGAGGAAAAGGCCTCCAGTGGGTGAGTGACTCCCTGACACTGGAGTCCTGCTCATGAGCCCATGTGATTGCCTCTGGTCTGATCAGGGATGTGCAGATTGACTAAGCTTTTGGAAAAGACGTTGGTTTTCATTTTTAAAAGCTAGATTTAAACTACTAGAGGAAGAAAGTTTCCAGGCCCAACTAGATCACTCACACATCCTGGCCATCTATAGGATATATTCTCCCACCTCGTTGCCAGGACCTTATCACGTGTGGGTGGCACCCAACAAAAGGAACCCTAAGGCTGGGGGTTTTGTGAACAAATTTGATGCCCAAGTGGAAACATGGAAGACCCAGAAAGCTGTAACAGGCAATATTTGGTCCTTTATCTCAGAAGTGGTTAGGGACTCAGGATTACTTCTTTTTTAAGCATATCCAGTTAGTTCCTAATGGGAGAATCCATGGTGCCAAGTAAAGAGTGTTTTCTACCAACAGGACACTCAGAAGAGAGCTTTTTGCTTTGCCTGAGACAGCTCTCCCCTGCCCTGCCCGCCAGCCCGGGCCCCCCTCTGCAGAGTGCAGCCCCAGCGTCTTTGACAGGGAACATTTGCCGCCATAGCCTGCCTTCTCCCTGCACACACCTGCCCTCCTCTGCTGAGCCAGTTTGCACCCAGCAGTTAGTAACTTGAGCCTCCATGAGACAAAAGGAATAGATGCTGACCGAAGCAGCTAAGATGGCATTAGTGCCTGAGTCTGCTTTGCCCTAGATCCGGCCTCATCTGAACTGTTTTCTACTGAGGAGCCTGGCCCGCTCTCGCCAGCTGCCCTTGGGTCTCTCTGACAACCGTGCCTCGGAAACCAGCCACAGTGAACTCATTTGGGAGCACCCTCCGTCAAATCTGACTACCTCCAGAACAGAACCTGGAGGTTAAGTGGTATTGGTCAGTTAGGCCCAAGATCTCTGGTCATCCAGTGTCACGGATTTCTCATTATGGCTCCTGTGGTGGTAAATGTTTTACACCCAAGATTCTGTGGGTATAAGAAACACATCCACCAGCCCTGCGGTCAGTCATGGTGTGGTAGTGATGGCTGTGCCTCTCCCACCACCCCACCTCACTCCCACCCCCAAACCTGCTGCTCACAAAGGATGACTGTGTTCTTTTCAGCTTACCCAAATGCTATAGTTCCCCCTACCCCACCGTGTTTTCATCTTCCACATTTTCAATTACCTGGGGTCAACTGTGGTCTGAAAATTAAATGGAAAATTTCAGAAATAAACAATTCATAAGTTTCAAATTGCGCACTGCTCTGAGTAGGGTGGTGAAGTCTTGTGCCGTCCTGCTCTGTCCCGGCAGAATGTACAGTTCACCCACACTGTACTGCCACCCGCCTGCCAGTCCCTTAGCAGCCATCTCAGTTCCACTGAGACCGTATCATGGTGCTTGTGTTTATTATTGTATAACCCTTATTTTACTTAATAATGGCCCCAGTGCCATTCACATAACTCTTATTGCAGTATATTGTTAAAATTAGACTATTTAGTTATTCGTTATTGCTGTTAATCTCTTACTGCGCCTAATGTATAAATTCAACTTTACCTTAGGTATGTATGTGTGGAAGAAAAGCAATATATCTAGGGTTCGGTACTGTCTGGTTTAAGTCAACTGATGGACATCTTGAGATTAATCCCTCTGTGGATAAGAGGGGACAGCAATACACCACTTTTCTAATTGAGAATAAAGTTTGTATATTTCAGGAGCTGGAATGAGAGAGGAGAAGTGAGAGTAGGGGGAGGGTAGTTTTGTTTTGTTTTTCAGAGCTCTTAATTGAAGTGACAGTTAATTTAAAAGTAGATAGAGTAAAAACAAAAAGGAGGAGGAGAAAGTTTTTTTAAGTGAGAGGAAGGGAGAGAGAGAGACAGACTCCAGCATGTGCCTTAACCCAGGTTCCACCCAGCAACCCCCGTCTTGAGCCGATGCTCTGCCCATCTGGGGCCATGCTCTCAGCCGAGCTATTTTTAGCACCTGAGGTGGAGGCTCCATGGAGCCATCCTCAGCTCCTGAGGCTAACTTGCTTGAATCAATCGCGCCATGGCTACAGGAGCAGAAGAGAGAGGGAATGGGAGGGGTGGAGAAGCAGATGGTCACTTGTCCTGTGTGCTCTAGCCAGGAATCAAACCCAGGACCACATGCCGGGCCGATGCTCTACCACTGAGCCAACAAGCCAGGCTTAGAAAATTTAAAGAGGGATTTATCTCACATCATTGGGAATTGCGGTTGGATTAAGGGACTCAACTCCTATCATCTGGGTTCTGTCTTTCTTCCTGCCTGGGCCTCGTCCCTGTTCTTGCCTTCATTCTCCACATCAACTCCTACAAGTGGCGGGCAGTGAGAGATGATGTCCTCCAGGGCTGCAGCACTCGTGCCGAGGAGGGCTCTGACCACAGGACTGGGTCCAGTCTTCCCCATGTTCCAGTGGGGGTGCGAGGAGCCCTGCCCAAGCCACCCACCAGAAGAGAGGAGTTTTGTTAAATAAGAGAAGGCTGCTGAGATTAAAACAGCAGAAAACCATGGCATTAATCTTAAATGACCATCTTAGAGAATCCTAAATTTAGTAAATGAGTTTTTTCTATTTATATATTGAAATATTTTGATCAGAAATGTTAGAACTGGGTAGTCTCTGAATAAAGAAAGCTAACTTTACCAGTATATCTAATTTTTACTATATACAAATTATATGCATATATGAAAAACTGTTAAAAGTCAAACATTATGTACTAACTCTGATATGAAAACTTATTTTGATTACTTTTAATCAAATCTTATCAGGTCTCCTTGTCATTTAATAATAAAAGCCTTTTGTAATATTTAGTGGACTTTAGTAATAGATTCTCACTTTAATAGGGGAAACCCCTACAAATTAATAAGCTCAATTCCTAACATAGTACATAAATGGCATTTTAAGTACAAGAAAGCTTTCTAGTTAAATCTGGTTTATGTTACAGATCTGATCAGTAACTAAAATACAATGGCTTTGCCATAGAGCTCCTAAACTTGGGTACTGCTAATGTAAATCTACCATAGAAAATTTTTCAGTTAATTTGAACCAAACTGCCAACAATTTCTGGGAAGCAAAATCTCAACAGATTGAGAAAATGCTCCGGAGAAGGGCAGTTTCACAGCTTGTTTTATACATGAGACTCAAAGGAGGAGGCATGAGGGGCTACGTGAAATCCGAGGTGGTAGATTGGGAGGTGGGAGAAAGCCGAGTGGGGAAACCTCTGAGGTTGGATAAAAAGTCAGACAGAGACACTTATTTCTTTCCTCTGGGTGGGCACAGGAAGGTTCATAGTTCACCTTTACAGCACACAGAGATGGTATGTGGGGAGAGATAACAGCAAGGGTCCTGTGGTCACCTGCTCGGGGGCCTGAGGTTGTGTCCTGAGGGAGGTGAAGAGATTACTCTGACATTCCAAAGATGTGTTATCTTAGATGCAGTAAGACACGAGGCAGGCTCAGGTAAGAGTGAAGATTGACCTTTGTCAAGGAAGCTATGGTCAGAGGGCATGACTACCCACCATGACCATCCTGTGTGGTTACTTCCAGTCTCTGAGTTTGTAAGGCTGCCACACAGGCCTCCCCTGAGCTTGTCAGGTTTAGTATGTGGTCCCATTTTTGTCCACAGTACATTATGTCTAAACGAATTACTGGTAGCTTGAATATATATATTTCCAAATGATCGAATTTGTTTGATTTTTTTGTTTTGTTTGATTGATTTTAGAGAGATAGAGAAAGGGATGGAGAGGAAGCATTCTTTTGTTGTTGTACTTAGTTGTACATTTATTGGTCACTTCCCATATGTTCTCTGACCGGGGACCGAACCCACAACCTTGGAGTTTCAGGACAACACTAACCAGCCAGGGCCTGTTCAACGTTTATCATAAACCTCCAGAACTCCAGTTGGAAGATGACAGAGCATATTTTAAAGTCATTTAACATTCCTTTATCTTAAAAGGAGTATGTAAAAGATTTTGACTTTAAAATCCCTAATTTTAATAATACATAACATATTCAGACTTTCATTAGAACTGTCCTTAAGGTATGTAATTTTATTCAAGAAAGTTAAAATCTGCTTATTATTGTTGATGAAAATGTAACTCAGGATCAGAGATTGAGTTACTTCACCCCACAAAATTGTCACAAAAGCTGAAAAGCGTACAGGCACACCTCAGAGATATTGCCGGTTTGGTTCCAGACCACCACAATAAAGCAAGAACCACAGTGAAACTAGTAGTCGTGGTCTTTTAACTGGTGGAGGGATTGGACTTCGGTGTGCAAAAATGCCACACCTGTGAAGTGCATTAAAGCAAAAGCACAATAAAATGAGATGTGCCTGTAGTTTTAAATCCAACTCAGCTATTTGCCACTTCAAATTGTGCTCTCTGTTTCAGAGTAAGAAATGCCATTCCTAATGGTGCACATGTTATTTATTAGTAGTAATAGTAGTATTACATGCAAATAAAGTTCAGTGCACAAATTGCAGCTGGTCTTTATGTGGCAGCTGTGGAGGTAGCTCCATCAAGGAACTTGTTCATACCCTCCCTTGACCGCACACCTAGTCCATTCCAGGCAGCCCCTCTTCAGGGGTCTGCGTCCTGCTGTACCTGCTCACTAGCCTGAGACCTGGGGTGAGTGCTTGGCCTCTCCAATGCTTTTACCCACCTCATCTGTGGAGCACATTGTCTAGCATCCTTCTGCCCTGGACCCCTGGTGGTAGCACAGAGAGAGCATGGGAGCTGCTGGGGAGGGCGGGGAACATGTTGGAGGCAGAGGATTGGGTTCTCCTGTCCCACCAGTCTCCTGGGCAGCACGCCACAGAACCCCAGGCCACCCTCTATAGCAGCGGTTCTCAACCTGTGGGTTGCGACCCCGGCGGGGGTCGAACGACCAAAACACAGGGGTCGCCTAAAGACATCGGAAATACATATTTTATTTAAAAATGTATTGTATAATAAATATGTATTTTCTGATGGCTTTAGGCGACCCCTGTGTTTTGGTCGTTTGACCCCCGCCGGGTCACAACCCACAGGTTGAGAACCACTGCTCTATAGCAACAGCCTGAAACAACTGAGCAGGCTAAGATTTCTTTTAGATCTTAAATACCACAATTTTATGATTATAGATTTATGAAATGTTTTCAGAGCCTAGTCTTCAATGTAGAAGTTAAAATCCTGGTTCTCCTGAGTTTATACCACATGAGACAGCATCTTTTTTCTTTTTTTTTAAAGGTGATTTCCATTGCTTCTTTGTTCCTCTTTCTTCATGCAAAGCTGTTGCAGTTTATACATTATTGAACAAGCTACAGAGGAAATCATCACTTCACAAAAAGAGTTACTTACCACCAGCTAATACAGCATGTCAGCAATTGGAAAGGTTTTCTAATGGTCACATTCTAGAGATTCTCATTCATAATATGATTTATCCTAAGCACACTGCAGCAAAAGCTCCAACTGGGCAGTTGGACTTTATGATTAATTAAGAACTGAAAGGAAAGCACATCATTTGAAGTCCCAAATCTTGCTAAAACACACTACTATTCCCCTGTGCTGACTAATGCAACATGGCAGGGATTGGAACCAACTTATACCTTGCATGATTCGGCTCCTGTACCTAAGAGACAGGAGAGGGTGTACGCAAAGGGTACGACTAGGTCAATTTTCCCAGGTGTGGTTGCTATGCAGAATGTTCCAGTCTTGGCAGAAAATAAAATTCCATACAGGCAGGGAGAGTGGCTGCATCATTTGTCTGACTCTCCCCAAAGTCTAGGATGGCATCTGGTAGGAACTCAGTGGCTGAAGTAATTAAATTATTTTGTGTTCGGAAAAAAATCAGCAAAGTAGCATATTCATTCACCAATCAGTTGTTAAGTATCTACAACAATATATTATGCTAAGGTCTAATGTCTGCTTGGCTGATCTTGGCACCTTTATGTCCAAGTAAATATTCTAAGACTTGATCTTTCTGAGGTATTTTTTCTAAGTGGCTTTTGTTATACACTTGAAAAGGTATATTAAGAAGTTACTTTTAAATGTTATTTCTTGAAATCTTTGTTACCAATAAAAATTGGATTCTGCCTGACCATTGCTGCCGATATGTGAACTACTTTTTGAGCTTTGCGATACCTGAATTTTCTGGGTGGAAGTTTCCTCTCATGAGCTGCCCACCTTCTGGATTTTGAAGCTGTGGAGTCTTGACAATGCTCTGTCATTACATAAACTGTCCTCAGTTGGAAATCTCATGAAAGGATTCATTCTAAGATTTAGAGGTTAATGTTGGCCCTGGCCAGTTGGCTCAGTAGATAGAGCCTCAGCCTGGCTTACAAACATCCTAGGTTCAATCCCCAGTCAGGGCACCCAAGAGAAGTGACCATCTGCTTCTCCCTCCCCCTCCCCCTTTTCTCTCTCTTCCCCTCTCACAGCCAGTGACTCAGTTGGTCCAAGTGTCAGCCTCAGGCACTGAAGATAGCTCAGTTGGTTCGAGCATCAGCCCCAGATGGGGCTTGCTGGGTGGATCCCAATCCAGGGCCTGTGGGAGCCTGTCTCACTACCTACCCTTCTCTCTCTTAAAAAATAAATAAGTAAATAAAAGAGGTTAATGTTTTCGTGTAAAGAAAGGTAACTCTTAAGTAGAAGTCTAAATGTTTAACTTGGCGTACTTTCGAGGCTTGCTTTTGTGTTTCCCATGCACTTGAATGTACTTGCCATGGCACAGAAAGGAGTGGTAAGCACTGCTAGCTGAGGAACCAGTGTATTTCCTTGGAAACCACTTCAAGTCCATGTGTGTCTCCTCATTGTGCAACCCAAATCCCAGGGCAGCAGAATGATAGACCTGGGGTGGGTCTGCCTTAGAGGATGGTGCACAGCTGCCCACAGAAGAGGATGACCATGATGCAACACTTGATTCCTCTTGGCCTGCTGCTTGCTCAGCCAAGGGGCAGAAGCAGTCAGTTCTTAGGATCATCCTGACTTTGCTCCAGTTTCAGGAATAAAAGCAGAGAGAGGTACAAGCTACCCATTAAAGTGTCTTTGTGTCATTTTGGAAAATAAAGATCTGCAAATAGCTGCAGTTTCCAACCCATCATAACCTATATGTTGACTGAATTAGGATGTGGGTGAGCAGCCATCTGTCATGAGAGACTAAGGAGCAGGGCCAGCCCCAGTGGTCCAGTGGTACACCTCAGCCCTGGGGGCCAACATGCCTTCCCCCCTAGGCTCACTTCTTAAGAAGCTTCCAGAAGTCTATACATTGTAGCCAGGTTAAAGCATTTTTAGTTTGAGTTTTTCAAAGTTTTTCTCTGCAGGGAAAGAAGTGTTTCACGTTACGACTCACTCATGCAATAGGAATCTGAAGCTACAGTACTGTGTGTGACGCACTTTGAGATTTTGTATGATTCCCCTAAAAAAATACAGCTGCTTACAACCCACTAAATTGATTTCATCATCCACTAGTGCATTTTTAGTCACAATAAGGAAAATTCTGCCTTAGAGTTAATGTATCACCTAACTTTTGCACTCATCACAACCTGTTGGAAACGATGAGATATGAACCCTCTTAGAAAGCATCTTCTGAGTTCACTTAGTCCAGCTTCCTGCGCAGTACAAAAATGGGAAGACGCTTTGTATTTTCTACCCTACTTTTCTGAGCGGCACAGCGATTCTCTAATCATTTCAGAAGGAAGCTAACTTTCTGCTATTTTATCATCTTTTGTGCTACTGATACTCTGGCATTTTTTTAAAAGTAAAAGAAAAAAAGTTTTAGTAATTCTCAGCTTTTAGACACTTGGCAACTGCACATTGCAGCCATTACCATGTGATTTTTCTGAAAGTGACCATAGTTTGTCACCAGAGTGGATTTTTCCCCCTTGAGTCATTTGGGCAGGAGGTGGCGGCAGGATCCTAACGATGCCCAGTGGCGTCTGGCTGCCTTTGTGGCGCCCACTGAGCCCTTGTTGTGTCCCCACAGGCCTCGGCAAGACCAAGAGGAAGACGAGCGCGAGGGATGCGTCCCCAACTCCCAGCACGGATGCCGAGTACCCCGCCAATGGGGGCGGCGCAGACCGCATCTATGACCTCAACATCCCGGCCTTCGTCAAGTTTGCCTACATAGCGGAGAGGGAGGACGAGCTGTCCCTGGTGAAGGGGTCGCATGTCACCGTCATGGAGAAGTGCAGCGATGGCTGGTGGCGTGGCAGCTACAATGGGCAGATCGGCTGGTTCCCCTCCAACTACGTTCTGGAGGAGGTGGACGAGGCAGCGGCAGAGGCCCCCAGCTTCCTGAGCCTGCGGAAGGGCATGTCCCTAAGCAATGGCCAGGGCACCCGTGTCCTGCACGTGGTCCAGACTCTGTACCCCTTCAGCTCGGTTACTGAGGAGGAGCTCAACTTTGAGAAGGGAGAGACCATGGAGGTGATCGAAAAGCCGGAGAACGACCCAGAGTGGTGGAAATGCAAAAACGCCCAGGGGCAGGTCGGCCTTGTCCCCAAAAACTACGTGGTGGTCCTCAGCGATGGGCCTGCCCTGCCCCCGTCGCATGCCCCACAGATCAGCTACCCGGGGCCCGCCGGTAGCGGACGCTTCGCGGGCAGAGAGTGGTACTATGGGAATGTGACGCGCCACCAGGCCGAATGTGCCCTGAATGAGCGGGGCCGCGAGGGTGACTTCCTTATTAGGGACAGCGAGTCCTCGGTAAGTGACCTAGGGTCGCAAGGTCTGCCTAGTCCCTGGGGGGTTCCAGGAGAAAACAGTGAATGTGTGTGCGTGTGTGCATTTGCATAGTGCGGCAGGCGTGTGCCATCCTTTTTCAATTGTGTGAACAGACTGGACATAAAAGAATGCCTGGGACTCACAGTAAGGTAGATGGACACACTTAGTCTACATCACCTGTATAAGGTGCAGCGTTGTGGTGTACCAGAGTCTGCTTTGAGTGTCATGGTCAGCTATCCATAGTGGCCACTTATTGCCCAGACGATGTGTTCTTGCAGAGGTAAGGGTAAGAAAATGTTTCTACTTTGTGAAAGTTGTTTTGCCTCTTTACGAAGGTTTTCCCTTTCCTCTTCTGCAGACCTACACGTCGTTATCTGCCCCTGTTTCCCATCCTGTTAACGACCCCTCCTAGGCTGCTGGTTAACTTTGTTTCCACCATGGGTCCCAGGCATGTCAGTTGTTCTCAGACAAGTGACACCTGCTTCCTGACACAGCCTTTTGTTGGTTGGTTAATTTTTTTCTTTGTAAATCACATATATGATACTAAGGTCACCTCTGCCACAGGCAGCACCACTGAGTTCATCTATGAAAAGCTTTTGAAACACTTATAAAAAGAATTGAAAAGAGAGAGGCAGCTCTAGAGAAATGAGTCTGCATGTGTGCGTGGACTGAATCACAAGTCTGAGGCCAACTAACTTGCAGCAGGCCCATTTCCAGCAGTAGGCTAATTTCAGGGTTGTATTTTGGGGACGTGACTGAGCCTATGTGGAGGAAGTGGGCCAGAATCACATGAAGTAACGTGTGTGTGTGTGTGTGTGTGTGTGTGTGTGTGTGTGTGTGTGTGTTATGGAAATACTCAACCAGTTTTGCAGGTTTCTTTACAAACACACTTTCAATATAGTGTGGCCTCCCAACTCCCCCCAAAAACAAAAACAGTAGTTCTATAGAGCTCATAGTGATTACATTGCATTGATTCGAGCAGACTTCAGTTTAATTTTTTAAATGCAAACTGTGCAACTAGTAAGTGTGTCCTGTGTGTTGTAATTGTTGTCCTCTGAGAAAGTTGATGTCCCAGGAAGCAAATGCATATTCAAGGCTCGTGTTGATTGATGCGTGAGGAATGAAGGCCACGGAAATGTTTTTCCCCTTCAGAAACTAGAGAGACAGCTATGCTGTGTTCTTTTTTGAGGCAGGAGGAGCCCCACAGTGGTGGGAATCAGACTCCATAGTGGTGTGGGCAGCTGTGGCGTTAGTGGCCGCGTTGGGTGTGCTTGGGCAAGCACACCAGGCTTGAGCGTTAACTACGTCTGAACTCTGAGATTTTCTTATCCAGCTGCCAGAGTTTATCATTCCTGGCAAGACATCACATTAAATTATTCTCATGTGACATCAGCTTTGTGCATAGCTTTCTTTAGATCACGTTTGAGACTTAAGAGAATTAAATCCAGCAGCATGTTTAACTTTTCTGAGCACAAATTCAGAGGAAGTGCTGGAAAACCAATTACAATGTAAAGTGATTGATCCAGAGCCCTTTAAGAGATAAAGAGATAAGAGAGTCAGAAAGTATAATTTTGATTTTAAAAATTTGAATTGAAAGAGACTTCTTAGAATGAAGAGAGACTAAAGCAACCCCACCATGTGGAGACATTAGCCCCTTCATTATTGCTTCTGTCTATGCCTTGGGTCAGAGTCCTCAGAAAGAGGGCAGGAGAACAGTGTTCTCGGGTTGCTGGCCTTAGGAGGACCTACTGCTTTTCTGTGGGACAAGCACATGCAGGCAGTCATCACTGTCTGAATGCAGAGACCAAGTCCTTCTGGACCGGGAGGGGTACTTGCATTAATTAGGTTCCATCCCAGAGCTTGAATATGCTCCAGTGTCTTGTCTCACATCATGAGAGAATAAGCTAACTTTATACATAATCGAAACACTTAATTGTTTACATCTTATTTTAACCTTTTTTATGAGGGCCTACCCAGATTTTTTGCATTCTGTCTTAACTTACAGCCCACTAATAATGTGCCGGGGCCTGAGGGTGTGGGGAGCAAAAAGGGCTTCACTGGGATGTGCACTAGCTCTGCCCCCACAGTGGCACCGTTGGCCTGAAGACTGCCATGTGCCCCGATTTTGTGCAGGGATGCTTTCCTGATGGATCTTGCTGTGACATGTGGAGTTTTCTGCTGTTGCATGCCTGCCCTGTGCCAAGGGGATGCTGCAAAGGGCTCTAAGGCATGTTGCTACTTTCCTCCCGACAGCAGAAGTAGGCCAGGCTGGGTGCTTTTCTTGCTCATAACCAGGTCTCTTCTCAGCTGTCATCTGCGGCTGTTGCAGAACGTGCAGACAGACAAGTGGACAGATCCATTGCTTATTTCTTTCCCGCTGTCACTGCCTCTGCCTCTGCCTCTCACCAGTTTCTCCCCATATCCTTTCTTCTCCTCTGCCTTTGCCCTCTTCGTTTGGCATTTCTAAGATGAGAGCCTGGCCGTCAAAGTCATTATGTGAGAGCTTGGGTCATAATTTAACACAGCATGTTGCAGTGTGCAAGGGTCGGAAAGGTTTTGGATGGCTTCAACATTTCTGTGGGACTCAGAGGCATCTTCATTCAATGTCCTTTTCCTTTCTCGCAGGCTTTGGGCCTGGAACATTCCTTTGTTTGAGATTGTCACAGGATCCCTGACTTTTGAATAAGTTTAGTAGCTTTTTTTTATAAATAAATTTTTATTATAATGGGGTGACATCAATAAATCGGGGTACATATATTCAAAGAAAACATTTCCAGGTTATCTTGTCATTTAGTTCTGTTGCATACCCATCACCCAAAGAGAGATCGTCCTCTGTCACCCTCTATCCAGTTTTCTTTGTACCCCTCCCCCTCCCCCTCCCCCTCTCCCTCCTTCCCTCCCCCCACCCCCATAACCTCCCCACTCCTGTCCATGTCTCTTAGTCTCATTTTTATGTCCCACCAATGTATGGAATCCTGCAGTTCTTGTTTTTTTATGATTCACTTATTTCACTCTGCATAATGTTTTCAAGATTCCACCATTCTGCTGTAAGTGATCCGATGTCATCATTTCTTCTAGCTGAATAGTAAGTATATCATGGTGTATATGTTAAAAGCCTTTAAGCAAACTCTCAGCCAATATGGCAAGAAACCATAAAAGAGTAGTGTCCTTAACATGTTCACCAAGTCCAAGTTGGCCCCATCACCATGCCAAATCCCTGAAAAATGCAACCCAACCACAGTTCAGTCTGTTAGGAGCTGTCACAGGGAGCAGGAGTCCAGAAAAGTCCACATCCAGGAAAAGTCCGCATGGCACTGGAGTTGTCACCATTCTATACTTTGCAGCTCGTGTCCAAGTCCCAATGACCGCTGCTTCTAGCTGGTAGTGATTCAGGTAGACTGGAAAAGCCATTTGCAGCATGCATGGATATGGAGCTTCTGTTCTCCTCTGCCTGGAGAGATGAGACCAGGTTGCTCTTCCCTGGAGCTCTGCGACTGTGGCATGGTAAAGAGAACCTTGGGATACACTAAGCTGTATCCAGGTAGATTCATAATAGAAGTTGGCAAAAGGGGGAAAGAGAGCTCTAAATTAGGAGTAGGTCCCAGCCTGAAATATGAGTGGGGCATTGAGGTAGGAGGGATAAAGGAAACACTATATATTAAGCAAAGCAGCAGAAAATAGGACTATCAACACCCACAACAGAGATCTTTGAGGGAAGAATAAAAAACCTGACTATTCAGGCAAAACATAGTTAAGTGGCCCTTGTGCAAATGAGATCAGTTTACTTGCTTCTTGGAAGAAATACCCTACGCTTGTCCATAGTGTCGTAGATGGGGCCGACGGCCCTGGGCACCTTCAGCCTTCAGTGGCAAACCCCAGCTTTCTGGACAAAGTTAGGTCATAGGTGGCTGGAGCAGGGCTGGAAGAGACTGAACCCTCCCTTAGAGGAGTGAGGGGGAAGCCTACCTTCCAGTGTCCCTGTTTCCTCACAGCAGGGGCATGTAAGCCTGGCAGGCTTTAGCTCAATGACCTTCCTTTCCACTATTGAATCAGGCCCGAGATGGCATCCTATGAGACCCCTTTGGGGCGTTGGAGCCTTTAAGGGTGTATCCTAAAAGCTGGTAGTTCCCCTGATCTCTATTGGGCTTTTTCTGCCTCTAGGTATCTTAAAAGCCATGCTCAGAAAATCTCGCTGAGGGGTTTGAGGATCCCCATCTGCCTATATAAATCTTTTCCATATATCTGGAGCTATTTGGAAAAAGACAAAACAGTGTTATTAGCTGGATATAATAAAGAAGGTAGTAGTTTGTAGGCAAAAAAGATTTGGTGTCTCCTGTTCATCAGCATTCAAAAGAAATGTAAATTTTATTTTTATTTTTTTAAGTAAAAAGCATGATATGGTAGACCCGTAGGAGTTCCAGGATATGACTACCCTCTTTTAAATTTTTTTTTTAAATTCACCTTAAAATGTTTGCTGAGTACACTTTAATAATACCTTAACTTTAAAGATTGTAAGCATGACAAAATACAGTAAATGCTTTTGCTCCATATGCAGGAGCATTTTCATTTTAGCCAGTTTAGGAAATCCAATAATAGAACAATGCATACAGACAATGAGCTATAACATGCTTAGCAGCCTCTCCTGTTCTGACAGAGGTTACTATAGATCCAGAATATGTATCTACTGTAATGTGGACATACGGCTGTTTGCCAAATGAAGGTATATGAGTAACATCCATCTGCCAAAGTTGTCCTGGTAGGGGTCCTTGAGGGTTAACTCCAAATGAAGGGGCAGTATAGGACCCCTTGGACAGGATTTCCCAATCTGCCGTGCTGCTTCCCGAGAAAGTTGAAACTGTTTACACCGGGCTGCAGCGTTCTGGTGATGAATAGTATGAGACTGACTTGCTCGGTCTGTCATGGTTGCTCCATATAATTTTCTTTTGGGTAGCTTAATCAACAAGGGCATTCCTAGGCCCTGGCCGGTTAGCTCAGTGGTAGAGCATTGGCCTGGTGTGCAGGATTCCCGGGTTCAATTCCCAGTCAGAGCACACAGAAGAAGCGCCCATCTACTTCTCCACCTCTCCCCCTCTCCTTCCTCTCTGTCTCTCTCTTCCCCTCCCGCAGCCAAGGCTCCACCATAGCAAAGCCACCCCAGGCACTAAGGATAGCCCCATGGCCTCTGCCTCAGGCGCTAGAATGGCTCTGGTTGCAACAGAGCAACACCCCAGATGGGCAGAGCATCCCCCCCCCCTGTAGGCATGCCAGGCAGATCCCGGTCAGGCACATGCGGGAATCTATCTGACTGCCTCCCCATTTCCATCTTCAGAAAAATACAAAATATAAATAAATAAATAAATAAATAAATAAATAAATAAATAAATAAAAGAAAAAATACAACAACAACAAAAAAAGGGCATTCCCTTGTGCTAAATAAAGCTCCAGTGAACATGGAGAGAGCTTGAGTATGTCCTATGAAACATGGAGCTCTATGTTGACATATAAGTCTTTGAAGAAGGAGGAACTGCTGAAATAGTTCATCAGCATTTGTCCCTAAGACAGCAGTCTTTATAGTGGAAACACCATAAGTAAATATTTGCTGTCTGTCTATAGATTAAGGGGGGAATATGGCAAATGCTGAAAAGCCATGATCTTTGTGCCCCTCCCCCAACCCCCTCCCTCTCCTCTCCCCACCCTGTAACCCCAACACTGTTGTCCATGTCTCTGAGTCTCATCTTTATGTCCCACCTATGTATGGAATCATATAGTTCTTAGTTTTTTCTGATTTACTTATTTCGCTCAGTATAATGTTATCAAGGCCCATCCATGTTGTTGTAAAAGATCCTATGTCATCATTTCTTATGGCTGAGGAGTGTTCCATAGTATATATGTACCAAAGCTTTTTAATCCACTTGTCCTCTGATGGACACTTGGGCTGTTTCCAGATCTTTGCTATTGTGAACAATGCTGCCTTAAACATGGGGGTGCATTTCTTCTTTTCAAACAGTGCTATGGTGTTCTTGGGGTATATTCCTAACAGTGGTATATAGCTGGGTTAAAAGGCAGTTCCATTTTTAATTTCTTGAGGAATCTCCATACTGTTTTCCACAGTGGCTGCACCAGTCTGCATTCCCACCAGCAGTGCAGGAGGGTTCCCTTTTCTCCACATCCTCGCCAGCACTTATTCTGTGTTCTTTTATTGATGAGCCATTCTGACTGGTGTGAGGTGATATCTCATTGTGGTTTTAATTTGCATTTATCTAATCATTAGTGATGTTGAACATTTTTTCATATGCCTATTGGCCATCTGTGTGTCCTCTTTGGAGAAGTATATTCATTTCTTTTGCCCATTTTTTGATTGGATTATTTGTCTTCCTGGTATTGAGTTTTACAAGTTCTTTATAAATTTTGGTTATTAACCCCTTATCAGACGCTATGTCAAATATATTCTCCCATTGTGTAGTTTGTCTTTTTATTCTGTTCTTATTGTCTAGCTGTGCAGAAGCTTTTTAGTTTGATAAAGTCCCATTTGTTTATCCTGTCTTTTATTTCACTTGCCTGTGAAGACAAATCAGCAAATATATTGCTACGAGAGATGTCAGAGAGCTTACTGCCTATGTTTTCTTCTAAGATGCTTATGGTTTCATGACTTACATTTAAGTCTTTTATCCATTTTGAGTTTATTTTTGTGAGTGGTGTAAGTTGGTGGTCTGGTTTCATTTTTTTGCAGGTAGTTGTCCAATTTTCCCAACACCATTTGTTGAAGAGGCTGTCTTTACTCCATTGTATTTCCTTACCTCCTTTGTCAAATATCAGTTGTCCATACAGCTGTGGGTTTATTTCTGGGTTCTCTGTTCTGTTCCATTGATCTATGTGCCTGTTCTTATGCCAGTACCATGCTGTTTTGAGCACAATGGCCTTATAATATAACTTGATATCCGGAAGTGTGATACCTCCCACTTTATTCTTCCTTTTCAAGATTGCTGAGGCTATTTGTGTTCTCTTTTGGTTCCATATAAATTTTTGGAATATGTGTTCTATGTCTTTGAAGTAAGTCATTGGTATTTTAATCGGTATTGCATTGAATTTATAAATTGCTTTGGGTAATATAGACATTTTAATGATGTTTATTCTTCCTAACCATGAGCAAACACTTGGAAACTAAATAGCATGTTATTAAATAACGAATATGCCTCCACTTATTCGTATCTTCCCTGATTTCTTTTATCAATGTTTTATAATTTTCTGAGTACAAGTCTTTAATCTCCTTGGTTAGATTTATTCCTAGGTACTTTATTTTTTTGGTTGCAATGGTAAAGGGGATTGATTCCTTGATTTCTCTTTCTGACAGTTCATTATTAGTGTATAAAAATGCCTCTGATTTCTGAGTATTGATTTTATATCCTGCCACTTTGCCAAATTTATTTATCAGGTCTAGAAGTTTTTTGACTGAGACTTTAGGGTTTTCTATATACAATATCATATCATCTGCAAATAATGATAGTTTTACTTCTTCTTTTCCAATTCGGATGCCTTTTATTTCTTTTTCTTGTCTGATTGCTGTGGCTAGGACTTCCAGAACTATGTTGAATAAGAGTGGTGAAAGGGGGCACCCATGCCTTGTTCCTGATCTTAAGGGGATTGCTTTTAATTTTTGCCCATTGAGTATGATGTTGGCTGTGGGTTTGTCATAGATAGCCTTTATCATGTTCAGGTATGTTCCCTGTATTCCCACTTTGCTGAGAGTTTTGATCATGAATGGGTGCTGGATTTTATCAAATGCTTTTTCTGCATCTATTGAAATTATCATGTGGTTTTTCTCCTTTCTTTTGTTTATGTGATGAATCACATTGATTGATTTGCGAATATTGTACCAGCCTTGCCTCCCAAGAATAAATCCCACTTGATCATGGTGTATGATTTTTTTCATATATTGCTGGATCCGGTTTGCTAATATTTTGTTGAGGATTTTTGCATCTAAGTTCATCAGGGATATTGGCCTATAATTTTCTTTTTTTGTGTTGTCTTTGCCTGGTTTTGGAATCAGAATTATGCTCGCCTCATAAAAGGAGTTTGGAAGTCTTCCTTCCTCTTGAATTTTTTGAAATAGCTTGAGAAGGATAGGAGTTAGTTCTTCTTTGAATATTTGGTAGAATTCACTTGTGAAGCCATCAGGCCCAGGACTTTTCTTTTTTGGGAGTATTTTTGATAGCTGTTTCAATCTCATTTGTTGTAATTGGTCTGTTTAGGTTTTCTGATTCTTCCAGATTGATTTTTGGAAGATTATATGATTCAAGGAATTTGTCCATTTCATCTAGATTGTCTAGTTTTTTGGCATACAGTTCTTCGTAGTATTTTCTTACAATATTTTGTATTTCTGTTGTGTCAGTTGTTATTTCTCCACTCTCATTTCTAATTTTATTTATTTGAGTCCTCTCTCTTTTTTTCTTGGTGAGTCTTGTTAAAGGTTCATCGATCTTGTTTACTTTTTCAAAGAACCAGCTCCTGGTTTCATTGATCCTCTGTATTGTTTCTTTAGCCTCTATGTCATTTATTTCTGCTCTGATCTTTATTATTTCCTTCCTTCTACTAGTTCTGGGCTTTACTTGCTGTTCTTTTTCTAGTTCTTTTAGATGCAGGGTTAAGTTGTTTATTTGAGCTTTTTCTAGCTTCTTGAGATATGCCTGTAATGCTATAAACTTCCCTCTCAGGACTGCTTTTGCTGTGTCCCATAAATTTTGAGTTGATGTATGCTCATTATCGTTTGTTTCTAGGAATTTTTTAATTTCTTTTTTGATCTCAATGTTAACCCATTCGTTATTTAATAACGTGCTATTTAGTTTCCAAGTGTTTGAATGTTTTTCAATTTTTCTATTGTGGTTGATTTCTAGTTTAATGCCATTGTGATCAGAGAAAGTGCTCAATATGATTTCAATCTTCTTAAATTTGTTGAGACCGCTTTTGTGCCCTAACATGTGGTCTATTCTAGAGAATGTACCATGAGCACTTGAAAAGAATGTATATTCTGCTGTTTTAGGGTGAAAGGTTCTGAAGATATCTATTAAATCGAGTTGATCTAATATGTCCTTTAAGTCTGCTGTTTCTTTGTTAATTTTCTTTCTTGGGGATCTATCTAATGATGTTAATGGGGTATTGAAATCCCCTACTATTATAGTATTGCTGTTGATCTCGCCCTTTAATTCCATCAAAGTCTGCTTTATATATTTAGGTGCTCCTATATTAGGTGTGTAGATATTTATAATGGTTATATCTTTTTTTTGGATTGCTCCCTTTATCATTATGTACTGACCTTCTTTATCTCTATGGTCTTTGTTTTAAAGTCCATTTTGTCTGATATAAGTATTGCTACCCCAGCTTTTTTTTCATTTCCATTTGTGTGAAATATTTTTTTCCATCCTTTTATCTTCAGTCTGTGAGCATCTTTTGATTTAAGGTGTGTCTCTTGTAGACAGCATATGTATGGGTCCTGTTTTCTTATCCACGCAGCTACCCTATGTCTCTTGATCGGATCATTTAATCCATTAACATTTAAGGTTATCACTGATATGTAATTGTTTATTGCCATTTTTTTTAAACTGTATTCCTCTTTTGCTATATTCTTTTTTTTCTTTGATCTGTTTATAACAGGTCCCTTAGCATTTCTTGCAGCCTTGGTTTGGTTGCAGTGAATTCCTTGAGGTTTTTTTTGTCTGTAAAGCTTTTTATTTCTCCTTCAATTTTAAATGATAGCCTTGCTGGATAAAGTAGTCTTGGTTGTAGGTTCTTGTTCTGCATTACTTGGAATATTTCTTGCCATTCCCTTCTGGCCTCAATTGTTTCTGTTGAGAAGTCAGAAGTCATCCTTATGGGGGTTCCTTTGTAGGTGATAGTCTTTTTTTCTCTAGTAGCTTTTAATATTTTCTCTTTATCATTTAGCTTTGGTATTTTAATTATGATGTGTCTTGGTGTTGGTTTCTTTGGGTTTCTCCTTAATGGAGTTCTCTGTGCTTCCTGAACATGTGAAATGTTTTCCTGCCTTAATTGGGGGAAGTTTTCTGCTATGATATGTTTGAACAAAGTCTCTATCCCTTGTTCTTTCTCTTCTTCTTCAGGAATCCCTATGATGCGGATGTTATTTCTCTTCATGTTGTCACAGAGCTCTCTTAGAGTTTCCTCAGACTTTTTGAGTCTCTTTTCTTTTTTCTGCTCTGCTTCTGTGCCTTTATTTATTGTGTCTTCTAACTTGCTGATTCGATTCTCTGCTTCATCCATCCTGCTTTTAATTCCTTCCATTTTATTCTTTATTTCAGATATTGTATTTGTCATTTCTGACTGATTCTTTTTTATTATTTCAATGTCCTTTTTTATATTTGCTATCTCTTTATTTAGGTTTTCGTAATAGCCATCTATGGTTGTTCTAATATCTTTGAGCATCCTAACAATCGTTATTTTAAACTCTGCATCTGGTAATTTGGTTATATCTGATTCACTTAGGTCCTTTTCTGGGGATTTCTCTTGGTTTATTTGTGTTGTATTTCTCTGCCTCCGCATTTTCTCTTCACGGGAGTGGCTGTGATCACGCGCTCGGGTGCACAAGCGTTGGTGGCCTTGGCCTTTGCCCCGCCCCCTTGTGTGACGTTATGCTCAGTCCTGAGGGCACTGGCGAGCACCTTTGCTCAGCTGTGGGTCTCCGCCTATTTCTGGGCTTTCGCCCTGCCCTTGCAGGAGGAGCCCACTCAAGGAACAGCTGCTAGCCTTGGCTCTACCACCGGGCAGGGCTGTGTGCCCAAGCTCAGCTCAGTAGCAGAACTCCGCCTCTTCTGCCTCTTCTGGGCTTTTGGCTCCACCCCCACGGGAGGAGCCGGCTACCAAGTCAGACCGTAAGCCAGGGTTGCACGGGGGGGGGGGGGGGGGGGGGGGCAAGGCCGAGCTCCTCTGCCCTTGCTCAGGGGCTGGTCTACACCCTTTCCGGGGTTCCCGCCCTTCTCCCACAGGCTGGATTACACGCTGCCGGCAGCTGAGCTTGACCGCTTTTTCGCCCTTGCTCAGGGGCTGGTCTACACCCTTTCCGGGGTTCCCGCCCTTCTCCCACAGGCTGGATTACACGCTGCCGGCAGCTGAGCTTGACCGCTTTTTCGCCCTTGCTCAGGGGCTGGTCTACACCCTTTCCGGGGTTCCCGCCCTTCTCCCACAGGCTGGATTACATGCTGCCGGCAGCTGAGCTTGACCGCTTTTTCACGCCCCTTTCTCCCCAGCCAGGCAAGATTGAGCTCACACCTGAGCCCAGTGGTGGCCAGCTGGCTTCCGCCCCTGCCAGCAGAACCGCGCTTTTGTCTCCCATTGCCGCCAGACCCTCCGGCGCGCCCTCAGCCGCGTGGGTGGGGGCATTGCAGCTCGGACCCTAAGACTCACTATTGTAGACCCAAAAGCTCCCTCCTTCTATGCGACTCTGCTCTGAGTGCCTGCTCTGAGTGCGCGGGGAACTTGTTTGGCTGCTCTCCTGCTTCCCTTTGCTGGTATTGCTGTTTCTGGGGGAAATATTCACTTCAGCTTTGGGGAGTGACTTATCCCAGGGGTTAGGGTGGCTATCTCCCAAAATGTTTCTCCCTGTGCCTCCTAGATTACACGCTCTTCCTGTTACTCTGGTCCTCTCCTCTCTCCCCCATCCCCAGGAGCCCCGGGTGAGTGGTTGTGAGAGAGATGTTCTGCGCGGTCCCTTTAAGAAGGATCCTGGGTCTGATAAATCAGACTCTTTCTCACAAACAGTATCCTGACTTGTTTCCAGCTAAATACTGTCCTTATGCCTCTTCTGGGCTCTGGGGCTGCAGGCTGGGGCTTTGTTCCTGGGGCTCGGGACCCTTTCCCCTTTGCTAAACTCACTTCCCGCCACGCGAGTCTCTCCCTGCTGCTGTTCGCTCCGGGGAGCTGGGCAGCCCTCTCCGCGTTTCCACTTTTCCTACCAGTCTCACTGTGGCTTCTTCAGTGTTCCTTGGTTGAAGAGTCCCTGGGTGGAAGATTCTTGAAGAAGAAAGCAGTATGGTGGACTTTGTAGTATCAAGGTTGCCTACTTTCAGTGCACTAAAAGGAGAGGGGCATGGCATATGAAATATTTCCATAGGAAAGAAGAAAAGTCATTCTTAGTTTGAAAAGAGGAAGGGGGGAGGGAAACAAAGTAAAATAGGTTATTAGATCATAGAAAAAGCTTCAAATGAAATCAGTTTAGTAGCTTTTTCAAAGCATCTTCAAGATGTGTATTTTTTTTTATTATTATTCAGTGAGAAGAGGGGAGGCAGAGACAGATTCCTGCATGTGCCCCAACCAGGATCCACCCGGCAAGCCCATGGGGAGTGATGCTCTGCCCATTTGGGACCCTTGCTCCATTGCAACTGGAGTCACTTTTTTAGCATCTGAGGTGGAGGTCATGGAGCCATCCTCAGCACCTGGGGCCAACTCACTCTAATTGAGCCATAGCTGCAGGAGGAGAGGAGAAGAGACAGAGAGAGAGAAATGAGTAGCAGAGGGGTAGGAGAAGCAGATGGTTGCTTCTCCTGTGTGCTCTGACCAGGAATCGAACCTGGGACGTCCACACATCGGACTGACTCTCTACTGCTGAGCTGACTGGCCAGGGCTAAGATATGTGTCTTTTTAAATTTATTTTTAAGGTAGCCTGATTTCAGTTTAAATAAGCGAGACTCTTGCTTGATGATACTTTGCATTTAAAAATATTTAACATTTTTCTGTTTTGAAACATAAAAATATAGCCAACTCTGAGTCCTAAGAAATATGCTTTTTGTGCATGTGGGCGGGGGGGGGGGTAGAGTGCATATTTGGAAAATTAAAAACATTGCTACATCTGTGACATCCAGTGTCAGTGAAGTGCTGCATGTGTCAGGGGTATCTGTTAGATATATGTTTTATTGATGACTGAATGAACCAGCCAAATGATCCTGCTGCGGTTTCTTCCCAATCCTGAATCTCAGTCCCTGCTGTTTGTTCTTTCATCCATCTTCTCTCTCTCCCTCCTTCTCTCTCTCTCCCTGCCTTGCTCTCTCTCTTCTCTCATCTGTAATTGTCATGTATCCTTAGCAGCTAAAGATGAACCAGTATAGTTTCTCATTCTCTGTATCTAATTATCTTATCTCTTCCTGCTAATCCATAGCTCATTAAATCTAGGAAATTCACAATTTCTACCTGACCTCTTTTTGCTCATCATAAATCCTTGTCTGTTTGCCCACACCTACTCCAGGGCTATGGTAACATGGTTATACTTACAATTAGGAATAACCAGCTATGTAAGTTGTCAGTGCTTTATTTTTTTCCAATTGATACAGCCCTAAGTTTTAAAAAAGATTATTCAAAAAGTGACAGTGTTTAAGGATAAGGTCTGTAAAGGTGAGTAGCTGTATAGCACAGCCTGTAGTTTAGGAATTTCCCGTGAGATGTTAAAGACCCCAAGACATCACCATTTTCCTTGTATTTATGTCCCGCACTAGTATGTAGACACTAATTTTTTTGTCATAAGACACATTGTTTCTGATAAACACTACCTTGCCAAAGATAATTTAATGCATATAGTGTTCACACTAATAGTTGTGTTTCGTTCCTCAGTTGTTGTTGTTTTTAATCTATTAAAATTATTTGGTCAGGAAGGAACAGAATAAAAGATTAGCATAGTTCCTTTTAATACTTTTCAAATCACAGGGACAGGCAAAAGTAGGTTTATCATTGTGAGTATGCAAAACAGAGAGTTTATTTTTGTATTATTATTTATCATTGTATTGTTCTCCATACTCACAACGGTAAACCTACTTTTGTCCCACCCTGTATATTCCTTATAGAAATTATACACAGAACTCAGTTTCAAGATAATGTCATCACTCTGTGTCTTACATCAGTGATGCTCAAACTGTAAAGTGTACCAGACTCTGCATACTTGGTACAATAGAGATTGCTGGGTCCCACCAACAAAGTTCCTGATTTGGGGATCTGGAGCCCAGAATTTGCCTTTCTAGCACATTGCTTGGTGATACTGATGCTGTTGATCTAGGGACCACACTTTGAAATCCCCTGGTTATCTGTTATGCAATAATGGTTTTATACACATTAACAGCAGTAATTTAAACTCCCTTTCTGCAGAATACTACATTTCTAAAAATTAGAAGCATGCCTAAAGGTGAAAATTATAACTCTGTTGTCAAGTTTGCGTTTATGTAAAACTGTCAGCTTTTGTTGAGGCAAATTCATCTCATAAAGTGTTTCTCTGTTGATTTTTTTAGCTCTTGAGAGTTTGGTAACTAGTAACTGTATTTTCTGTGTGATTCTGTCAGAGCAGAGTGAGAGCTGCAACCTAGGCAATGCAGAAGATGGAGGCAATGAGGGGAATGTCTTCCTGGCATGACTTGCTTATACACTTCTGAGATCCAGGGTTGGCACCATGATTTCTAAAGATTTCCTCACATATGGGTTAATGTTAAGAAAAAAGTATAGGTTACTGTGAGCACTTTTACAATTTCAAGAATAGAAATATATATATATATTGTATTTTTCTGAAGCTGGAAACGGGGAGAGACAGTCAGACAGACTCCCACAGGCGCTCGACTGGGATCCACCCGGCACGCCCACCAGGGGCGATGCTCTGCCCACCAGGGGGCGATGCTCTGCCTCTCCGGGGCGTCGCTCTGTTGTGACCAGAGCCACTCTAGCACCTGGGGCAGAGGCCAAGGAGCCATCCCCAGCGCCCGGGCCATCTTTGCTCCAGTGGAGCCTCGGCTGCGGGAGGGGAAGAGAGAGACAGAGAGGAAAGAGAGGGGGAGGGGTAGAGAAGCAGATGGGCGCTTCTCCTGTGTTCCCTGGCCGGGAATTGAACCCGGGACTCCTGCACGCCAGGCTGATGCTCTACCACTGAGCCAACCGGCCAGGGCTTAGAAATATTATTTTTAATTGCCAGCCTTATTGTTCAATAGCTAATAGAAGTTCTATTTTTATTTTTTTAGTTCATAATTATTTGTTTTTTACATTCATAAAGATTTATTCTTACTTACATTCCAAGTGATAACAAATTCTGTAATTAAGGAGATTACAGACACAGTGAATTAATAAATGATGAATTAATGCTATAAGTACTTTATATTTTTGTGTGTGGTTTTAATTTGCATTTTTAAATTTTTTTTATTAATTTTAATTTATTGTGTTTACATGGATTCAAGTGTCCCACTCAATATAACTTCCTCACACACCCCCACCCCTGTGTCCCTTTTTATACCCCCTTTGCTCCCCTCCTCCTAACTCCCTCTCCTTTTCCCTCTAGGATTTGCTATCCTGTTATCTGTATCTCTGTGTTATGTATATATAGTTTCACTAATCTCTTTACCTTCTCTGATCCCATCTCCACATCTCCCTTTCCTCTGACATCTGTCCCTCTGGTCCCTGTGACCCCACCTCTGCCTCTATTCTGTTCCTCAGTTCACTTTCTTCATTAAACATATAAGTAAGATCATGTATTTTTCTTCTCTGCCTGGCTTATTTTACTTAGCATAATAATCTCCAGGTCTATCCACGTTGTAGCGAAAGGTAAGATTTCCTTCTTCCTCTCTGCCACGTAGTATTCCATTGTGTATATGTACCACATCTTTTTAATCTACTCGTCCACTGATGGACACTTGGGCTGTTTCCAGATATTGGCTATTGTAAACAATGCTGTAATAAACATGGGGGTGCATTTCTCCTTTTGACTCAGTGATTTGGTGTTCTTAGGATATATTCCTAAAAGTGGGATAGTTGGGTCAAAAGGCAGTTGCATTTTTTAATTTTTTGAGGAAAACACATACAGTTCTCCACAGTGGCTGCACCAGTCTGCATTCCCACCAGCAGTGCAGGAGGGTTCCCTTTTCTCCACATCCTCGCCAGCACTTTTTTTTTTTTTTTTCCCTGAAGCTGGAAACGGGGAGAGACAGTCAGACAGACTCCCGCATGTGCCCAACCGGGATCCACCCAGCACGCCCACCAGGGGTGACGCTCTGCCCACCAGGGGGCAATGCTCTGCCCCTCCGGGGCGTTGCTCTGCCGCCCAGAGCCACTCTAGTGCCTGGGGCAGAGGCCAAGGAGCCATCCCCAGCGCCCGGGCCATCTTTGCTCCAATGGAGCCTTGGCTGCGGGAGGGGAAGAGAGAGACAGAGAGGAAGGAGGGGGGGTGGAGAAGCAAATGGGCACTTCTCCTATGTGCCCTGGCCGGGAATCGAACCTGGGTCCCCCGCACGCCAGGCCGACGCTCTACCGCTGAGCCAACCGGCCAAGGCCTCGCCAGCACTTATTGATTGTGTGTTGTTTTGTTGATGAGCGCCATTCTGACAGGTGTGAGGTGGTATCTCATTGTAGTTTTAATTTGCATTTCTCTGATGATTAGTGACCTTGAACATTTTTTCATATGCCTATTGGCCATTTGTATGTTCACTTTGGAGAAGTGTCTTTTCAAATCTTTCTCCCATTTTTTAATTGGCTTGTTTACCTCCCTGTGTTTAGTTTTAGAAGTTCTTTATAAATTTCGGTTATAACCCCTTATCAGACATATTGGCAAATATGTTCTCCCATTGTGTGGTTTGTCTTTTTATTTTGTTCACGGTGTCTTTTGCTGTGCAAGAGCCTTTTAGTTTGATATAGCCCTATTTGTTCATCCTTTCTTTTTTTTCACTTGCCTGTGGAGATAAAAAACCAAAAATATTACTACGAGAGATATCAGAGAGTTCACTGCTTATATTTTCTTCCAAGATGTTTATGGTTTCATGACTTACATTTAAGTCTTTTATCCATTTTGAGTTTATTTTTGTGAATGGTGTAAGTTGGTGGTCTAGTTTCATTTTATTACCAGTACCTGTCCAATTTTCCCAACACCATTTATTAAAGAGACTATCTTTACTCTATTGTATGCTGTTATCTCTTTTTCCAATATCAATTGATCATAGGCTTTATTTCTGGGTTCTCTGTTCTGTTCCATTGATCTGTATGCCTGTTCTTATGCCAGTACCAAACTGTTTTGAGTACAATGGCCTTGTACTATAACTTGATATCAGGAAGTGTGATACCTCCCACTTTATTTCTCTTTTTCAAAATTGCTGTGGCTATTTGTGTTCTTTTTTTGTTCCGTATAAATTTTTGGAATATTTGTTTTATATATTTAAAGTATGTTATTGGTATTTTAATAGGAATTGCATTGAATTTATAGATTGCTTTTGGTAATATAGACATTTTAATGATGTTCATTTTTCCTATCCATGAACATGGTATATGCTTTCACTTGTTTGTATCTTCCTTGATTTCTTTTATCAGTATTTTATAATTTTCCAACTCTTTTACAAGTCTTTTACCTCCTTGGTTAAACTTACTCCTAGGTACCTTATTTATTATTACTATTTTTTGCAATAGTGAAGGGGGTTGTTTCCTTAATTTCTATTGTAGACAGTTCATTGTTGGTATATAAAAATGCCATTGATTCCTGAATATTAACATTATATCCTGCAACCTTGCCGAATTCATTTATTAGGTCCAGTCGTTTTTTTACTGAGACTTTAGGGTTTTCAAAGTACAATATCATGTCATCAACAAAAAATGATAGTTTTACTTCTTCTTTTCCAGTTTGGATGCCTTTTATTTCTTTTTCTTGTCTGATTTCTGGCTAGGACTTCCAGAACTATGTTGAATAAGAGTGATGAAAGGGGGCACCCCTCCCTTGTTCCTGATCTTAAGGGGATTGCTTTTAATTTTTGCCCATTGAGTATGATGTTGGCAGTGGGACTGTCATGTTGAGATATGTTTCCTGTATTTCCACTTTGCTGAGAATTTTGATCATAAATGAGTGCTGCATTTTATCAAATGCTTTTTCTGCATCTATTGATAGTATCATGTGATATCTATCCTTCCTTTTGTTTATGTGATGAATTATATTTATTTACTTGTGAATATTGTACCAGCCTTGCCTCCCCAGAATAAATCCCACTTGATCATGGTGTATGATTTTTTTCATGTATTGCTGGATCTGGTTTGCCAATATTTTGTTGAGAATTTTAGCATCTAAGTTCATCCAGGGATATTGGCCTATAATTTTCTTTCTTTGTAGTGTCTTTACCTGGTTTTGAAATGAGGATTAATGCTTGCCTCATAAAAGGAGCTTGGAAGTCTTCCCTCCTCTTGAATTTTTTGAAATAGCTTGAGAAGGATAGGAGTTAGTTCTTCTTTGAATGTTTGGTAGAATTCGCCTGTGAAGCCATCTGGCCCAGAGCTTTTGTTTGTTGGGAGTTTATTGATAACTGTTTTGATCTCATTTATTGTAATCCATCGATTTAGTGTTTCTGATTCTTCCAGATTGATTTTTGAAAGATTACATTTTTCAAGGAATTTGTCCATTTCACCTAGGTTGTCTAAGTTTTTGGCATACAGTTCTTCATAGTATTTTCTTACAATCCTTTGTATTTCTGCTGTGTCTGTTGTTACTTCTCCACCCTCATTTCTAATTTTATTTATTTGAGTCCTTTCTCTTTTTTTCTTGGTGAGTCTGGCTAAGGGTTCATTGATCTTGTTTACTTTTTCAAAAAACCAGCTCTTGTTTTCATTGATCCTGTATATTGTGTTTTTTTAGTCTCTTTGTCATTTATTTCTGCTCTGATCTTCATTATTTTCTTCCTTCTACTTCTTCTAGGCTTTATTTGCTGTTCTTTTTCTAGTTCTTTTAGTTGTAGGATTAAGGGTTGTTGTTGTTTTTTAGCTTTTTCTAGCTTCTTAAGTTATACCTGTAATGCTATGAACTTCCCTCTCAGGACTGCTTTTGCTGTGTTCCACAGATTTTGAGTTGTTGTATGCTCATTTTCATTTGTTTCAAGGAAATTTTTTATTTCTTCCTTGATCTCATTGTTGACCCAGTCATTGTTTAATAACATGCTGTGTAGTTTCCAAGTGTTTGAGTGTTCAGTTTTTCTTTTGTAGTTGATTTCTAGTTTCATGTGGTCAGAGAAGATGCTTGATATGGTTTCAATCTTCTTAAATTTGTTGAGACTCATTTTATGCCCTAATATGTGGTCTATCCTTTAGAATGTACCATGAGCACTTGAAAATAATGTATTTTCTGCTGCTTTATGGTGGAAGGTTCTGAAGATATCTATTAAATCCAGTTGATCTAATGTATCCCTTAATTCTGTTGTTTCTTTGTTAATTTCTTTTCTTGAGGATCTATCCATTGATTTTAGTGGGGTATTGAACCTACTGTTATAGTATTGCTGTTGATCTCTCCCTTTATGTCCATCAAAATCTGCTTTATATATTTAGGTGCTCCTATATTAGGTGCATATAAAAATATATTTATAATGGTTATCTCTTCCTGTTGGATTGCTCCCTTTATTATTATATAGTGTCCTTCTTTATCCCTTACTATAGTCTGTTTTAAAGTCTATTTTGTCAGATATAAGTATTGCTACCCCAGCTTTTTCTTTCATTTCCATTTGCATGAAATATTTTTTTCCATCCTTTTACTTTTAGTCTATATGTATCTTTTGTTTTGAGTTGCGTCTCTTGTAGACAGCATATGTACCAGTCCTGTTTTCTTATCCATTCAGCTACCCTATGTCTTTTGATTGGAGCATTTAATCCATTTACACTTAAGGTTATTATTGATATGTAGTTGTTTATTGCCATTTTATTCTTTAACATTATATTTCTCTTTTACTCTATTCTTTTCCCCCTTTGTTCTGTTTACAACAGGCCCCTTAACATTTTTTGCAGCATTGGTTTGGTTGTAATGAATTCCTTGAGTATTTTTTTTTCTGGGAAGCTTTTTATTTCTCTTTCAATTTTAAATGATAGCCTTGCTGGATAAAGTAGTCTTGGTTGTAGGCTCTTGTTCCGCATTACTTTGAATATGTCTTGTCATTCCCTTCTGGCCTCAAGTGTTTCTGTTGAGAAGTCGGATGTCATTCTTATGGGGGCTCCTTTGTAGGTGATAGCCTTTTTTTCTCTAGCAGCTTTTAATATTTTCCCTTTATCTCTTAGCTTTGGTATTTTAATTATGATGTGTCTTGGTGTAGATTTTTTTCGGTTTCTCTTTAGTGGAGTTCTCTGTGCTTCTTGAACTTGTGTGACTTTTTCCTGCATTAATTTAGAGAAGTTTTTAGCTATGATTTCATTGAGCAAGGTCTCTAATCCTTGTTCTTTCTCTTCTACTTCAGGAACCTCTATGATGCAGATGTTGTTTCTTTTAGGTTGTCATAGAGTTCTCTTAGTGTTTCCTCAGATTTTTTGAGTCTCTTTTCTTTTTTCTGCTCTGCTTCCATGCTTTCACTTATCTTGTCCTCTAAGTCGCTGATTTGATCCTCTGCTTCATCCAGCCTGCTTTTAATTCCTTCCAGTGTAGTCTTCATTTCTTATAATATTGTGTTTGTCATTTCTGTCTGGTTCTTCTTTATGTTTTCCGTGTCCTTTTTGATGCTTTCAATTTCTTTACTGAATTTTTCATTAAGGCCATCCATTGTAGCTTTGAGATCTTTAAGTATCTTAAAAATCATTATTTTAGACTCTGCATCCGGTAATTTGATTATTTCTGAGACTTTATAAAGTCTCATCCAAGACTTTAGCAGAGAATTTATCTTGTTGAAGCACATGACTTATGATTCTCTGCCTACCCATTATTCTCTATGACTTGTAGGCTTCTTCCAGCTGTGATCTCCTTACCTAGTAGAGCCTCTTTGAAGTCTTGATTTGTTTTCTATTCAGTTTTCTTAACTCAGTGGTAGTCTTGTTTATTGATCTCAGTAGGGGGCTTATTTGGAGCTGTATCCAAGAAAGCAGTGGGTGTAACCTGAGACTCTGAAGGCCCAATCTGCACCAGCTTCTCTCCAGGGGTGGGGTGCTTTCTCTGTTTCAGTAGGGGGAGGTGTATCTCAGATCTCCATGGAGACCTGAGTTCCTGCCCCTCCTCCCCACTTCCCATTTTTAGCTGTGTCTTGTTGCTCTGATTGGAGCTGGAGAGCTTTCTGGACATGAGTCACCTGGAACCACTTTAGCCTTGTGCTTTGTTGAAGGTTCAACCCCTCCCCCAGCTATGGCTGCCTCCGCACTGGATGAGTCAGCTTCTCAGGTCATCTCATGCATTCCTCTTCCCATCACCGTCTTTCTCTCTCTCTCCACTTTCCTTTTAGAAGACAAGCCAGCCCTCTCAGCTCACCTCGTTCCCAGGTCCCCAGGCAAGTGGCTGTGAGTGATATACTCTGCTCTTCTCCTTGTAATGAGAGCCCTTCTGGGCTCTCAGTCTCACCCCACCTTCGTTCCTGGAAGCAGGGGAGACCCACCACAGCTTGGCGCTCCCACCAGGCTTGGTGTGGCTTCTTCTTTGCTCCTTACTTTTTGAGACCTGTTCTTTTAATCCAAAATTGGTTTTTCACGTTGATTGTTTCTAAATTAATTTGTAAACCAGCTCTTGGTTTCATTGATCTTCTGTATTTTTTTTTTTTAGCCTCTATGTCATTTATTTCCATTCTGATTTTTAATATTTCCTTCCTTCTACTCTCTCTGGGCTTTATTTGTTGTTCTTTTTATAATTCTTCTAGATGCAGAGTTGTTTATTTGAGCCTTTTCTTGCTTCTTAAGGTATGCCTGTAATGCTATGAACTTCCCTCTCAGGACTGCTTTTGCTGTGTCCCATAAATTTTGAGTTGTTGTATGCTCATTTTCATTTGTTTCAAGGAAATTTTTTATTTCTTCCTTGATCTCATTGTTAACCCATTTGTTATTTATAACATGCTATTTAGCCTCCAAGTGTTTGATTGTTTTTCAGTTTTTCTATTGTAGTTAATTTCTATTTTCATGCCATTGTGGTCAGAGAAGATGCTTGATATGATTTTAATCTTCTTAAATTTATTGAGACTCATTTTATGTACTAACATGTGGTCTATCCTAAAGATGTACCATGAGTACTTGAAAAGAATATATATTCTGCTGCTTTGGGGTAAAAGGTCTGAAGATATCTATTAAATCCAGTTGATCTAGTATTGTCATTTAAGGCCGCTGTTGTTGTTGTTGTTTTTTAATTTTCTGTCTGGAGGATCTATCCATTGATGTTTTTGAGATATTAAAATCCCCTATTATAGTATTGCTCTTGATCTCACCCTTTATGTCCATCAAAATCTGCTTTATATATTTAGGTGCTCCTACATTAAACGCATAGATATTTACAATAGCTATATCCTCAACTTGGATTGCTCCCTTTATTATTATGTAGTGACCCTCTTTATTCCTTACTATAACCTTTGTTTTAAAGTCTATTTTGTCAGATATAACTATTGCTACCCTAGCTTTTTTTTCATTTCCATTTGCATGAAATACATTTTTATATCCCTTCACTTTTAGTCTATGTGTATCTTTTGTTCCAAGGTAGGTCTCTTATAGACAGCATATGTACGGGTCCTGTTTTCTTATCTTCACAGCTACCCTATGTGTTTTGATTGGAATATTTAATTCATTCACATTTAAGGTTATTATTGATATGTACTTGTTTATTGCCATTTTATTATTTAAATCTACAATTCTCTTTTTCTAGATTTTTTTTTTCTTTGTTCTTTTTACAACAGGCCCCTTAACATTTCTTACATTACTGGTTTGGTTGTAATGAATTCCTTCAGTTTTGGGGTTTCGTTTTTTGTTTTTGTTTTTTGTCTGTGAAGCTTTTTATTTCTCCTTCAATTTTAAATGATAACCTTGCTGGATAAAGAAGTCTTGGTTGTAGGTTCTTGCTTTGCATCACTTTGAATATTTTTTGACAATCCCTTCTGGCCTCAAGTGTTTCTATTGAGAAGTCAATATCATCCTTATGAGGGCTCCTCTGTAGGTAATTAACTGCTTTTCTCTTGCAGCTTTTAGTATTCTTTCTTTGTCTCTTAACATTTGCACTTTAATTATGATGTGTCTTGGTGTAGGCCTCATTGGGTTCCTCTTTAATGGGACTCTCTGTGCTTCTTGAACATCTGTGACTTTTTCCTTCATCAATTTAGGGAAGTTTACAGCTATGATTACTTCAAACAGGTTGTCAATCCCTTATTCATTTGCTTCTCCTTCAGGAACCCCTGTGATGCAGATTGTTTCTCATCATGTTATCACAGAGCTCTCTTTAGAGTTTCCACAGACTTTTTGAGCCTCTTTTCTTTTTATGGCTCTGCTTCTGTGCTTTTGTTTATCTTGTCCTCTAAATCACTGATTTAGTCCTCTGCTTCATCGAGCTTGTTAGTTCCTTCTAGTGCAGTCTTCACAACTGATACTGTATTTTTCATTTCTGACTGGTTCTTATTTATAATTTTAATGTCATTTTTGATGCTTGCTGTCTCTTTATTTAGGTGCTCCTTATGTCCATCCATTGTAGCTCTATGATCCTTGAGCATCCTAAAAATCATTTTAAACTCTGCATCTGGTAGTTTGGTTACTTCCATCTCATTCAGTTCTTTTTCTGGGAATTTCTCTTGTTGATTCATTTGGGTCACACATCTCTGTGTGCCCATTTTGTCTATGTATTAGGTAGCACTGTCTGACTGAAATTTTTGTGGGGTCTTAATGAAGAAGATGGACTCAGTGGTACTGTCCTCCAGGCCACTTGTTTTCCTTGTTCTAGGAATGCTTCTAGAGGATACTATTTTCCCTCTTGTAATATGTAAGTATTAGATGCAGTTGGTCCTTTTGTGGGTACAGTTATCCCTTCAGATTGGCAGCTCTAAGGGTCAACCTTGATCATGTGTATTACGCACTTTGCAATGTCTCTCCTGTTGGGTGTATTTATTCTCCACAGTTTCTGATGCCCAGTAGACTCCTCCTTTGGGTGTGCTGATTCTGTCGGTAGTTGAGTCTAGGGTTGTTGCTGTCTGCCACCCACTACCAGTATTGTTGGCTCTAGAACTTCTTGGGTTGGCATTGGCTATTGTTTGTAACCCGCTGTGGGCTACCAGTCTGTAGCTACTGCACTTTTCACTGTTTGTGTCTGTGTTTTCTGTGCCTGGGTACTGTGGAAGGGGCCAACCTTTGTATAGGGATCAGCTTCCTCCTGCTTAGAGATGACAGCAGCTCCATAAAAACCCCAAACTCTGTAAGATTTGTCTCGACTTTTCAACTGCTCTTCCTCTTGTAGCTGCCTGGTCTTCCCACAGTCTTCTGCAGTAAGACTGTAGTGTGGGCTCAGACTAGTTTCACCCAACCAACCCCTCTACAGGTTGCATGTTTGGTGGGTTAAGGCAGCTGAGGTTGTGAATACAACATTTGTGGGACCCTTTATTTCAGGGGTCTCTTGGTCAGGAGCTCAGTACAGGGAATGTGGCCCCCCTACTATAGAACCTAATCCCTCAGCCACTGCTGGATACTCAAATTTTATTTCTCCCCAACAAGGTGAGCAGCAGGTGCAGACTAAGTGTGGCCAACAGTCCCCTCTGCAGAGGTTCTTTCAACTGGTGAGACCCCAGTCTCAGGGAGGAAGACTGAAAGAGGAGGGTCCTTTCCTGGGGCTGACTGTGTCTCTCCTGAATGTGGCTAAGCCCCTTGACTAGATCCAACAATAGACTTACAGGAACCCACATTTTAAATGTCCATGCTCCAAGCCTCTCTCCCTTCTCCCTGTGGAATCTAGCCTAGCAGGAGAGAATATACAGCGCCTAGGCCGGCTGACTGTGACGCTCCACCCTGTACCAGTGCTGATCACAGAGAGTGGAACTCACCTCAGCTGGGCCAGTGTGAGGAGTTTTTCCTTAGAATACCACTCTAGCAAGGGTTGTTAGTTCCTGAACTGATGCTTTCCGCAGCTGGCCCCTAGATGTACCAGCCCTGGGCCTCCCAAGCAGGAACCTAGCACAGAGCATTGGGAGACACTGCCCATGACTGGCCCTCAGCAACCTTCTTGGAGCTACTAGCAATTCAGAGTTTGTGGCTGCCTCTCCTAGGCCCATGTATACATAGAAGTTTCAAGCTGCACTCCTAGGCTGGTTTTTACCTACTCTGGTCCTGGGGGAAAGTCCGCTCAAATGGCCAAATTTTTCTGAGTCCCGCCTCCTGCGGCCTCAGTCTGCTGGCTGCTTGTTGGAATCAGATGCTGAAAAAGCCTCTTCTAGATTCTAGAGCCTGCAGCAATTCAGGGATTAAGAGGGGTGGTGGATGTGGCTCTGCCCCTTGGCCCCAGGTGTCAGTCTCAACTTTTTTCACAGACCTCGGTAGGGTGTGGGCCCAGGAGTCTGGTAGGTGTGGCCTCTGAGACCCAGAGGTGTGGTCTGCCTGCTCTCTGGACAGATTCCACTGAGTCTCTTGTGAGGTGGAAGCACCAGTCATAGACTCAGGAGAGTGTAGTGGGGAGCTCTGGTCTCAACACCAGAAAACTGAGTCACTGAAATGCCCCCTTGCTTCCTGGCCTCTCATAATGACCCATCGCCATCCCTGGGGTAGGAGAGACTCCTGAGGGAGTCTGCTTTTCCCCAGGCTGATGCCACTCAGAGGGGATTGCTCCACCCTAGAAAGACGACAACTGCAGTCCTGGAGATTGACTCAGCACGAGGGTTCCAGTGTTCGTCCCCCACAGTGTCTGTGTCCGGGCCTCCAACTTGACACTCTCCTCCTGCAACTCCAGGCCTCTCAGCTCTCCCCCACCAGAGCCCTGGGTAAGTGGCTGTGAACAAAGTTTTCTGCGCGGGCCCTTTAAAATGGAGTCTGCATCTGAGAGGTGTGTCTCTTTCTGGCAGACAGAAATCCGGCTCTTTTCACAGCTAAATGCTTTCTGGGCACCTCTTTTAGGCTCTTGGGCTCCAGGCTGAGGATCTGGGCCTGGGGCTGAGCACCCACACCTCTCAGGGCAACGCACCCGACAGTGAGAGTCCCTCCGATCCTTAGCCGCTGCTTACTCCTGGGAGCGGAGCAGCCCTTTCTGCATCTCTGCCCTTCCTACCAGTCTCGGTGTGGCTTCTTTGGTGATCCTTGGTTAGAGACTCCTCTTGGTTTAGTCCAAAGTTTGTTTTTCAAGATGATTGTTCTTAAATTAAGTTGTAATCTGATTTGGTCCTGGGAGGTGGCAGTTGGAACGTCCACCTAACTCTGTCACCATCTTTGTTTGCCCCTAACAGAAGTTTTAAGCCTAGACTTTTATATCTTGATCCATTGAATCCCTGACATCTTGGTGACACTCCAAGAAATGTTCTTCATATCTGCTGATGAGTAAGTTATCCAGATGTGTATGTAGGTTTGATTTGGGCACCAGCAGCCAATGGAAGCAGAGTGCCAGGAATCCCAAGTCAGCTTCCTGTGCCTCGTCCCTCCCTGGGCTGTGCCGATGCACTAGTTAGCTTGGGTCAGACACAGTGGCCTCTGGATTATTATTGCTGCCATGACGAGGTCTAGACACCCCCGCTTTAGGCCTGCAAATATAAGGGGAAAGAAGTGCTCATCAGGTAACCACAGGCAACCCTTGTTTGAAGAACAATCTTTTCAAACTGAAAAAGGAAATATGTCAAAGTAAATAATTTATTTTTAGAAATACTTTCATAAAAAATCCTTAGATCACTACCTACCCTTTACCTAATGAAAAAATATTTAAAGCTGAAATGGACATTTGTGGCAAATGGGTCAGATCAGTGTTTTGCAGTTAATTTATTGGAAAGGCTGTATGGCTGGCACAGGGGGCACCAGTGCACTGGAGTATTCCTCTGCTTGACTTCTCGGCTGTGGCTGTGGGCATGACTGTGACTGTGTTCTCTGGTTTAAGACTCCCTCCCTTTGGTTCATAAAAGAGGCAGTAAAAGAAAATTATAGAAATTGGTAGGGTTTCTTTGGACTGTGCTTTCTGTTTTACAATATGTTAAAGAACATGCAGGCACAGATAGAGTGAAGGGAGGAGCTACAGCCCCCCAGGCAGGCGCACAGGGGTTTTGCTGTGAGTGTGCTTCCCCAGCTGGTGAAGGAAGCCATCTCCAGCCTTCAGGAGGATGGAGTGAGAGATGTGAGGGACCTGAGCAGAAGGGTGTTTAAGTTCAGCTGCAGTTCACACTTGGTAAGCATTTTCTATACATGGGCATGTACCTGGAAGGCAAGCACACATCCCCTAATGGAGGACCATTCACCCCTACCAGGGGTCTCAACCAGGTGTCCTTTGAAGACAGTTACTTAGCAACTTGTAGAAGAAACTCAGAAGGAAATGTTTACATTTTGGTCTTAATATGTGTGCAAGGAAAGTATGTGTCCAACGTGTGTTTTTGTTTTGTTTTGTTTTTGTTTTTTTTAAGTGGGAGGTGGGAGGCTGAGAGACAGGCTCCCTCATGTACCCCACTAGGATCTACCTGGCAAGCCCCCCACAGGGTGATGCTCTGCCCACCTGGGGCCACTGCTCTGTTGCTCAGCAGCCGAGCCACATCAGTACCTCAGGCAAGGCTATGGAGCCATCCTCAACGCCCGGGGCCAAATTGCTCAAATCATTTGAGCCATGGCTGTGGGAGGATAAGAGAGAGGGAGGGAAAGAGAGAAGGGGAGGGGTGGAAAAGCAAATGGTCGCTTCTCCTGTGTCCCCTGACTGGGAATCGAACCTGGGACTTCCACACACTGGTCCAACGCTCTACCACTGAGCCAACCGGCCAGGACCAGTGGTGGTTCTAAGGTATCTTACTAACCAATATTCCAATATCTGAAGAAGCTCAGTGGGTATATCAGCCAGAGCCAGTTGGTATTATTGTAGCATTTTTGGAAGGTGGATAAAAATGTAATGGTTCATAGAAGAATGTAAAATTTAGGGATCATTGTTGCCTAAAACCCAGCCAAAGGAAAGTAAGCTTTTTTGGTTCAGGAGCTGAATCTGAGCCTGTTCCGACTGCCACAGGCCCCCCAGGGAAAACAGCTAACCTAGTCGTCAGGTATCTCGAGTGACCAGAAGAAAAGGATGAGTTCTTCTGTACCATTGCTGTGGTCTCACTAGGAGGCGCTGCACTGGAGCTTTGCAGGAAGTTAAGCATCTGTGGCAGGAAGGCCCAGGTGTCCTCACCCACCTGAGGCTTTGGTTTCCTCTATCATGATTCTGATGTTTCCACCAGAATTTCACATATCTTTTTAGACTAATACATAAACTTTTTTGAAAAAGTGTGTTTTTTTATTGTGACAAAATATATATAACATAAAATTTACCACTTTAACCATTTTTAAGTATAAGTTCAGTGGCATTAAGAACATTCACATTGTTTTACCACCATCACTACCTTCCATCTCTAGAACTTTTTTATCTTCCCTAATTGTAACCCTGTACCCATTAAATACTCACCAAAATACTCACCATTTTCCCCTCCTGCCAGCCCCTGGCAAATTTTTACTTTCTATCTCTATGAATTTGACTACTCTAAGTACCTTGTGGGGGTAGAATCATACAGTATTTATCCTTTTAGTCTGGCTTAAGTTCATGTAATATAATCTTCTCAAGGTTCATTTTTATTGTAGCATGTGTCAGAATTTGCTTCCTTTTTAAGGCTGAATGATATTCCTTCCATTGTGTGCATGGACCACGTTTTGTTTATCTGCTCCTCCTTCCATGGACACTGGTAGCTCCTATCCTTGGGCTACTACATGTAATGCTGCTGTGAACATGGGTGTGCAAATACCAGTCCAGTCCCTGCCTTCGGTTCTTAAAGGTGTCTACCAAGATGTGGAATTGCTGGATCAAATGATAATTCATTGTGTAATTTTTTGAGGCACTGCCATCTGTTTCCCACAGTGGCTGTAACGGTTTACATTCCCACAGGGCTCCAATCTCCTCCCATCCACACCAACAGTTTTTGCTTTAGTTTTTTGTTTTGTCTTTTAAGTAACCAGAATATGGAGTGGTATCTGATTGTGGGCTTTTTGGGTTTTTTTGTTTTTTACCATATGCTTCATTTTCTTAACATTCTAGAAATGACCAAGTTATAAAGATGGAGAATAGAATAATGGTTTCTAGGAATACAGCTGGGGCAGGGGGATGAGTGTGGCTATGAAATGAAGTAGAAAGGAGTTCTGTGTAGTGAGGGGCAGACCCTGGGGTTTTGATTTGCAGCAACACAAAACCTTTTTATCTCAGCTTTACTTTCTGCTTGTTTGGGGATGATTCCTATGCTGTTAGTGAGCGGCTTCTTAACCTGGCTTCAGTAGCACAGCATGAGTGGCAGAGAGTCATAAAGTAGAGTTACGCACGTGGACTTTGTAACACAGAAAGCAGCCCATTGTAAATTAGGTCAGTGGGTAGTAGCCAGTAGTGGAATTCTATGCATACTGGCCTGCTCACTGCCTTCTCCTTTACCACAGTCCAGTTTATCTTTCTGAAAGTTTCCACGGTACTACAGTCATTGGGAATGAACAAAGTCAAGCACAGATGGTTCCACAAACTAATGGGGGAACACTCTTATATAATGTTTCTCAGCCTCTGTGGCCATAATTCTCAAAATGTGGTTCCTGGGCCAGCAGCGTCAGCGTCACCGTCACCAGAGGACTTACTGGAAACACATACTATTGGGCCCACCCAGAGCTGCTGAATCTGAATCTTGGGGGGAGAACCCTACAACCTCAGTTTGAACAAGCCCTCCAAGGGCTTCTGATGCTTGGATCTGAGCCCCACTGACATATGGCAAGTGAAATTGGTTCAAGCCCTTTTGAACAGCATGTGTTACGTGGTAAAATTCTGAATTGTATATGATTTATCATTGGTCAATCACACCAGTTATGATGTGGCAAAAAGACAAAGAATGACAAGGACAATATTCTAAAACTATCTTCTGAGGTATTTAAATTTAAATTTAATTTTAAGACTATGTTGGGAGGCTGGGAGGGATACGCACATACACATACGAACCTGAAAATGGGTGGTAAGCACATTATCATTTAGAGTTAGGTAAACAGGACTTTGGGGGCTTTTCTGCACTTGGTGATCGATATTCCTTCATGTAAATAAGTTTACTTCAAACACTAATGAGAATGATAGCATTTGATCATGTCACATGTAGATTGGTGTTTGGCCTATATGGAGTAAATATTTCAGAGATATATTTATAGGAGAATAGAAAATGCCGGTGAATAGATAATCTGAAGTGAAAACAGAATGGTATCAGTTGGCAGCTGGTGGCTTAAGTATAAACTAAGTCTATTTTGATTGAGAGAAGGCAATACTGGACAACTAGAAAGGGTGATCTAATGGAATGATAAAACTCCAAGGGCAGCTTTTGGAGATAAGAACAGAGAGAATATTGATCAATGAATACAGTTGCCTCTGTCCCAGTGGTTCTCAAACTGTTCGGGTAAAGGAACTACTTCTTTGAATGATAGAGCATCTTCCTTAAAGAAGTAACTAATTTAGAAAAAATACCTATTTACCAAACTAAAAGGAAAGAATAATACAACTTTTGATAAGAAATGAACAAGGTGACCTCTCTTTGTGGTTGGAAAGAGTGTTAAATACATGTAAAAATTGTTGATCAAAGAGCATGACCAGAAATGGGTCCGGAATTCACCTGGGTGGCTTGGTGAACCACACAAAGGGCATTTCTACTCTCATCTTTCCATAAAGTCTAAAGTAAAAGATAAATAGAAGTTATAAGGTTGTTAAGTAATCAGGACTGCCTGAGAGCAAAGTCCTCCCTCCCCTGCTACTTCTTCACAGCCGTGTGCTTTGAAGAAAGTCACATTAATACTTAGGTTTTCAGGGGTGGCTGGAGTTAGAAATGAAGGATATTACATACAGTCCTAGGCATTCCTTTTTTCCACCAATGAGAAAATTGTGGTTAAATCCTGAGTAAAGGAGAGAAATGTTTGAACAGGGTATCTATTTTATAAAAATAGATAGTATAGAAGATGGTATTCTTTGGTTTTCTTTTCTAAAAGTACTCACTAGTGAGCAGAAAGTGCAAAGAAGTAAGACGTAAGAATTACCTAAAGGGATGAATAGTGGAAGACGTGGTCAGATTGGGAGTGCGTATGTCAGTGCATCTATTGATGCCTACTCTGCTCCCACGTGGGGATGTGGAGTTATGTCAGGCTGTCGTCCTGTCAGGAATTATATACTCAAACAGAGGACCTAAAACCTAAACAAAAATAATGTTAACACTATAGTAGAAACCCTGAGAGAGGCTGGTTTTCTACCTATTAACTGTCTTCACATTCCTCTTAGAAAATGACTTCCTAAGAAAAAGGCTGAATTGAATGGCTTATACTAACTGATAATTCTTCAGAAACTCTGATTTAAAAACTGTGAGAATAGAAATCATTCCTGAGAAGAATAGTCAGAGAGAAGGAGATAACAAGAAGTAATGATCTGATGTTAGAATATTCGAAAAGTTAGCACAGTATTCAGCAAAGAGAAATTACACTAATTAAGTATAGTGTTTAGAGAAAGGAAAGGTAGAAAAATTTGACAGTTGGATGAAACTTTACAAAGATAGAGTTGAAGGGCGGATAGAAAGCAGATGTTTCAAAGCCAAAAAGGATTGAATCTAGTTGGATTTCAGTCCAGCTAAGGAACATTTAACCAAGTATGGTGCCTGTGACAGCTTAAAATCCTGTCCACAAGTTCTTTGATACCCTTCCCTTCTAAGGATGGAGCCTGGTCACCTCCCTTTCAGCAGGGGCTATACTTAATGGCTCAACTACTGATGAACAGACTGTGGTGGAAGTCATGATGGGTGACTTTCTTCTTATTTTTTTTATTAAGTGAGAGGTGAAGAGGCAGGGAGATAGAAAGAGACAGCCTCCTACATGCTCCCCAACCCAGATCCACCCAGGAAGCCCCCTACAGGGCAATGTTTTGCCCATCTGGGGCTGTTACTCTCTGTTGCTTGGCTACCGAGCTATTTCAGTGCCTGAGATGAGGCCATGGAGCCATCCTCAGCATCCAGGGCCAACTTGCTCAAACCATTTGAGTCATGGCTGCAGGAGATAAGAGAGAGAAGAAGAAGGGGTAGAGAAGCAATGGACACTTCTTTTGTGTGCCCTGACCAGGAATCAAATCTGGGACATCCACACACTGGGCCGACACTCTACTGCTGAGCCAACCAGTCAGGGCATGATAGGTGACTTTCAAGGTGACATTCAAGACTGGATCATAAAAGGCATGTGGCATCACTCTCTTGGATCACTTGCTGTGTATGGGGAGCCAGCTGCCATGTGCGAAGACCCTCAGGCAGCCCAAGGAAGAGGCCCACAAGACAAAGGAAGAGGCCTCCTGAGTGGCCCATGTAAGCAAACTACTTCCGAAGCACATCCTCTGTCCCCAGTAGAGCCCTCAAATGACTGCAGCCTCAGCCAATGTTTGATGACAGCTCAGTGGGAGTTAAGTGGTTCTATTCCAGGTTTAGGGCATGCTCGAATTCCTGAGTTACAGAAACTACAGTTATAAATGTTGTTTAAGCCACTGAGTTTTGGGTGATTTGTTACGTGCAACAGACAAATACTAGTATAGTACTCCAAATAGAAACTAGGACTATAAAGAAAGCCGGCAACAGTGGGAGGTAAAGATTAAGTTCAAGAGAGCCTGCTTCCCCATGTTGTTTAAAGAGAGAGCAAACAAGTACTATCACACTGGTGATATTCATTTCCTACGGAAAATCAGAAATCTGCAAGCGTACTAAGTGGCACACAGGAAGGGAACTACAGCCTCTCCGGCCTTCCTTTGCCAGTTAGTTGAATAACCATGTATTACGCGCTTGTTCTGTAGCAGGCCCTGATTTTTCTCCAGATGTATAAAAATGAGAGAGAAATGAACCTCAAGGAGCTTTGAACCGAATAGGAGAAACAGAGATAAACAAGTAATGGCGATAGCCCGATCACAAATGGAGTAGAATGTGGTGCTTCTGCAAAAGGATGTGGACCCCTCTTGGTTAGTTTGGAAAGTATGTATTGCCTACAGATTTTAATGGAAAGAAATCTTTCTAAAAATTGATGAGATGCTGTTTGCTGTCTTTATGGTTTCATAAAAGGGACTCAAAGAAGGGCCACTAACTGACATGGTTTGCTTACTATTCCCCAAAGACATTGTACTGCTGACACTACTGTTGCTTATGACACTGTATCCCAGTCTCTTTCCAATTTCAGAAATGATCTCTGCTTTGCAGTTGTGAAAACTGAGGCAGACAACTGTTGGGAAGTTTGCACAAGGTCTTAAAGCTAGTAAACAAAGGAGCCAGAATATGAACCTAGGCAGCCTAGTTCCAGAGCCTGGAATCCAACCAACAATCCCACTTCTCAGTCAAATGACTGTGGCAGACACCTGGACTGTGGGCAAGTTACAGCCTGTCCAAAGTCACATGACCACTTCCACTTCTGGTGATGGTGGACTAACACTTCTGCTGAAAACAGCTAGAAAAGCTGGACAAAACATTGAAACAAACAAAAAGCAACAAGGAAGTAGCCCTATCAGTGGTCTACAGTGACGAGGGACAAAAATTGGAAGTCAGGGCCCCCAAAGAGACAAGACCCTGGGAAAAGATGCAGGCCTTTATTATGGACCGCCAAACATCTGTGTATCGGGAACCAAGGCAAGCTGGAGGTACACCAGACTGTAACCAGCTCTTGTTTCCATTGAATTAAGGTGCCCCCTCATACTGAGTGCAGAAGCCAAAGCAGATCCTTTCTGGGGGACAGTGGCTCCATTGAGAACCTCAGAGTAGCCCTGGCCAGTTGGCTCAGCGGTAGAGCGTCGGCCTAGCGTGCGGAGGACCCGGGTTCGATTCCCGGCCAGGGCACACAGGAGAAGCGCCCATTTGCTTCTCCACCCCTCCGCTGCGCTTTCCTCTCTGTCTCTCATCCCCTCCCGCAGCCAAGGCTCCATTGGAGCAAAGATGGCCCGGGCACTGGGGATGGCTCTGTGGCCTCTGCCTCAGGCGCTAGAGTGGCTCTGGTCGCAATATGGCGACGCCCAGGATGGGCAGAGCATCGCCTCCTGGTGAGCAGAGCGTCGCCCCATGGTGGGCATGCCAGGTGGATCCCGGTCGGGCGCATGCGGGAGTCTGTCTGACTGTCTCTCCCTGTTTCAGAAAAATGAAAAAAAAAAAAAGAGAACCTCAGAGTAGCTATTCAACTTTTCATACACAATGTGCAGCATTCAAAAACAATTACCAGCAGACAGGACTATATGACCAAAAACAAAGAGTGGAAAATACAACAGAAGCAAGCCCATAGAAGTCCAGGTTTTGAGTTTTTTAATGCAGTCTTTAAGGTATATAGATAAATAGGTTCAAGAAATTCAGCAATATGAATTTGAACAGAAAATCAGAAATGATAAAAAAAAGAATCAAGTAAAAAATATTAAAAATACAATAATGGAAATTAAGACTCAGGTTTAACAGCTGATGAAAGCAACTGCAAAAATGATTAGTGAACAGAAAGATAGCTCAAAGGAAAAAAAATATTAGGATAAACACACACAAAAGACATAAAAGGGTAGAAGATTTAAAAAAAGAGCAGAAGAGATTTTGCTATAGACTGAATATTTGTGTCCCCCCTCCCAGATTCCTATGCAAAAACCTAGTCCCCAGTGTGCTATTATTAGGTCAGTGCTGCCCTCATGAATGGAATTAGTGCCATTATAAAAGAGACCCCCAAAGAGCTCTCTTGCCCTTTCTGCCATGTGGGGACACAGCAAGAAGATGGCCATTTATCAGCCAGGAAGCAGGTCCTCACCAGGTACCAAATCTTCCAGCAACTTGATTTTGGACTTATCAGCCTCCAGACCTGTGAGAAATAAATATCTGTCATTTTTAAAACACCCACTTCATGGTATTCTGCTATAGTAGCCTGAACTGACTAAGATTGACAGGACCAGTGAAGGTTTAACATACATATAATAGGTGTCCCAAAGGAGTGGCTAGGGTAGTGGGGAAAGTAGACAAGAGAGTGGGAGCAGTATTTGAAGGGATGAGTGCCAGCCATGTGACATAGCGAATCACCAAGCCAGGTCTTCTAGATTCAGCTTTAGCACCTTTCAAACATTTTTTGTTGTGACACATAACACACAGAAAATATCACTTAAAAAGTACCTGGTTAGTCCCTGGTCAGTTGGCTCAGCGGTAGAGCATTGGCCTGGCATGTGGAAGTCCCGGGTTCAATTCCTGGCCAGGGCACACAGGAGAAGCACTCATCTGCTTCTCCACCTTCTCCCCTCTCCTTTCTCTCTCTCTCTCTCTCTCTCTCTCTCTCTCTCTCTCTCTCTTCCCTTCCCACAGCCATGGCTCCATTGTAGCAAAGTTGGCCCAGGCATTGAGGATGGCTCCATGGCCTCTGCCTCAGGAGCTAGAATGGCTCCGGTTGCAATGGAGCAACACCCCAGATAGGCAGAGCATCGCCCCCTAGTGGGTATGCCTAGTGGATCCCTCTCAGGCACATGTGGGAGTCTATCTCTGCCTCCAGGATTCTCACTTCAGAAAAATACAAAAAAAAAAGTGCTTGGTTAACCCAGGTCCAAGAGCTAGGACATTTCTGGCACTCTGGGAGCTGCTGCTCACACCGTTTCCTAATTGCACCACACTTCCCACTAGAGATAATTGCTACCTTTAATTTTATGGTAATTTTCTTTACTATTTTAAACCTATGTATATATCCCTAAACAGTACTTTTAGTGTTACCTGTTTAGGAATTTTATAGATGATAAAATACTGTAGCTATTCTTTTCTGACTTTCTTCCTTTGGTCCACATTCTTTGTGAGATGTTTTAGTCCATGTTGCTGCATCCACTTCGTTTTTTGATGAAATGTGCATCTCATCTACTTACCATCGTTCTGTTGGTGGACACGAGGAGTGTCTGCACCGTGGGGCCACTGTACATAGTCCGTGTGGGATATTGTCACACACATGCCGTGGGGCATGTGCACATGCATCTCTCCACCATATGCAAATCTGGGATGAAACTGCTGTGTTCCTGAATGCACCCATCTTCCAGCTTCTCAGTAATGCAAAAACTCTCTAACAAAGCAGTAATTCTGGGCTATACTCCCACCAACTGCAAAGAGTTTCCAAGTCCAGCACTCTCCACCTCAGGGATCACCGTGGCACGTTGGCCTCCTGAGGAGGGGCACTCACCAGGCTTCAGCTCTGTGCCCCAGTGTGGAATGCTCTTCAGATCAGTAACACTCAACACCAAAGCCTGTGTGGAGAGGGAGTGCTGGGCTGATGTTTATTTTAGTCTCCTTTCTCAATATAGATATTCAAGCAAAAAGGTGTTAGGGTTCTTTGACAGGCTTAATTTAAAGCCCTGAGTCTTACTCTCAGTACACCACTACTAGTCGATGGGCGTGAGCTTGGTCCAAAAACATCCGGTTCCTCTAAGTCTGTTTCAGGAAGCCAAGCCTCGAAGGACCATGCAGACATGAACCAAACTGGCACTGCCTTCTCCAGAACCAGCCCGTATCCCTGTCCCCGTCCCTATCCCTGTCCCTATCCCCGTCCCTATCCCTGTCCCTGTCCCCGTCCCCATCCCCGTCCCTGTCCCGATCCCTGTCCCCGTCCCTGTCCCTGTCCCCGTCCCTATCCCTGTCCCTGTCCCCATCCCTATCCCTGTCCCTGTCCCCGTCCCCATCCCCGTCCCTGTCCCGATCCCTGTCCCCGTCCCGTCCCTGTCCCGATCCCCGTCCCGGTCCCCGTCCCCATCCCGGTCCCTGTCCCCGTCCCCGTCCTCGTCCCCGTCCCCGTCCCTGTCCCCGTCCCCGTCCCATGCTTCATCTCTGGAAACAGATTTGTTTCCAGGTCCAGGGACTGGCTCAGTTTGAAGGGAGGAGACAGTCTGTGCAGTGTCCCAGTAGTGCCACCAGGCGTTCCCCCCCAGCACTGTCTAGTGCATGATGCAGAATCAGAAAGGCCTTCACAGCCTGGGAGTGAGGTTGGCAAGGGAACTCCTTCTTTCGGGGGGCTGCATAGCCCATAAATCACACTCATGCTTTCTTGTGGCTCTTAGCATGTAAAAATACTGCTGCTGGTTGGCCCAGATTTCTTTTCTGTTCTGCAACTGTGTCAGGATACCCTGGAAGTCATTAAAACAGATTGCTGGAGGTTCAACACAGGTGGCCACACCCTACCCTGGAGTTGCAGATTGGATTGCATGGGTGTGAGGCAGGGCCTGGCCGTTTGCTGCTTCTGACAGGTTCCCAGGTGACTCCGATGCCACTGTTCTCCAGATTACACCTAGAGAACCACTGGCCGTGTTCATCTTCAGGCTGAATTCACAGATAGCTATCTCGTGGAAACGTAATCGTGCATGTTAGTGTATAGACTGGAAAATCTGCTCAGGTTGTAGTAGTAAATTCCCCAAATGTTCAGCACTCCTGCTTGACATTCACTTAGTTAGATCTATGTCCTTAACTTTAAGGTTTCTGCTCAGGAGCCCATGAAATTAAACATTACCTTCTCTGTTCCACCCGTTTTTACTGCCGTAGCACATATATGTAATGATGTAAAATTGAGCTTAAATTAAAAGCAAATTTCCTGTTCAGAAAGTCATCTGTTGATCATTTGGCTTAATTAAAATTAGGTCTACCATAGACTTCTTCTGACTCACATCACACTCTACTGCAGTGCCACTTTAGCTGTGAGTTAATTAAAGCATCTAGAAAACTAGCACAGTGCCTGACTTGTGCCAGCTGTGATGTGAGATTGCCTTCCATGTTGATCTAAGACAGAAGCTTCTGGCACAGAATGGATAGATATATTATAAAGAATACTAACAGCTTGAAACTAAAAATTGCTTTAAGGAACACCTAAAGCCCTGAGTAGTTCATAACTTGTATACATTGTTGTACATGAATGCGGCGTGATTGACTGGGGCGGTTCTTCTAGTCACTACAGTGACGATGAGGCCACCAGCATCTCTCCCGCCTTACTCCTGTGTGGAGGGAGCACCTATCAGTATGGTGTTTTCAGAACCATACTCAGCCACCAGCTTGGATGGTAATACTGAGAACACTGGGGTTGGCTTGTTGTTCAGGCCTGTGAAAATAATCACAATTTGGGAATTGTGTAATCAAATGATTACTTAGAATATCATTCTGTGCTTAGAATGTATTTTGATAGGGCGGTCCACAGGATCATCTATGGTGTCAGGCTTCGTGATGATTCATTTCTAAGAGTTTGGGAAACAAATTTTCAAGATCGGTGTTGTCCTCCCCACTCCCTGCTGCCCCGCCCCACCCTGCCTGGTCTTCTGGTGGCCATGATTCTAAAAATAAGATACAGCCTGAGTGTAAGCAGAGATAAACCTCCCTATATCTTCCTGAAGTGTATTCCCACCTGCGTACCTCAGAGGTTTGTTTCGGTTTTCTTCTTGGGCAGAGGGATATATGACTACAGACTGTGAATGTCATTGTCTCTCTAACTCTTTCATCTGACAGCTATGCTGATGGGCAAACCCAGCAGCCCTTTTCAGAGTGGAATCTTCTGAGATGCCGTCACCTTGGGTTGTCTGTAGTTACCTCCTGCTCTGCACAAGTTCTGCACACTTTTAATTAAATGTTTGTTGCAATGCTGGTGGGTGAGGTCAGGCAGGTTCACACTGGATTCGGGCAGACAGTACAGGAACTGCAGAGCCAGAAAGTGTGGGCCATTCCCATTTACTGGAGGCTCGCAGAGACGGGTGAGCAAATAAGCAACGGAAAACCTGCTTTTCGCAGTGGAGGGCAAGGGATCAGAAAAACCAGCCCTCACAGTGGCGGCTGAGAGAATCAGGCAGCCGCCCCTCACAGTGGTGAGAGAGCCATCTGGGAGAATCACCCCCGAGTGAAAGCACCCATAGCTTTTCATGCAGATACACACACGTGATTCTGCCACGTGCTCACACACCAATTATGCAAAGTGCTTGCAGCTGGGAAACCAGCGAGCAAGCCTAACACAGCTGTTTACCCCACATTTGTAAACTCTGTGTAAAAACCAGTGGCCAGGATGCTTGTTAATTTTGTCCCTTTGGGAGGGAGGCCAGACAGGGGCAGAGCCGATGGGCCCAGTATGTTCCTGGACATTGGCAAAGGCCAACACCTGGTGCAGAGACTCAGCAAAGATCTACACTGGGCTGCCCCGTCTGCAGGGCTCTCTGTGGAGTGGATCAGGGAAGAAGACGCAGCCCCGCTTGCATGATGGATGTAGGTGTGGGTCATTTATGTAGAGCAGTTACTGCAGCACACTGGTTCTGCCACTGGAAGGCTGTTACCTGTGTGCTATCCCCCCAAGCAAAGGAGCAGAAGAGCTTACCTTGTTTGGGAACGAGGAGGCCTCTTCAGTAAACCTTTAAGCCAGGGGTCTCAAACTCAACTCAGCATGTGGGCCGCAGAGCAAGATCACAGCCGTTTGGCGGGCTGCACTAGGTCTACAAAAGGCAACTGTTACGCAACACTTTTCTCACTGCAGTTGAAAACAAAAAAAAATCAGTACAACAAGCACAATCGTACATGCAGTTTACTCAGTGTCACAAAACGACCAGAAACTGTAGTTCGCATCACAACTGCTGTTAACTAAGCTAATATCTAGCTAGGATGCTAGAGAAATGAAAAATACAAGTAGGCCCCTAGGCTTACTTAATTTTATCCAAAATATTTTGAACTTCGTGGATTAGTCTGCGGGCCGCACAAAATTGTTCGGCGGGCCGCGAGTTTGAGACCCCTGCTTTAAGCTGAGCTTTACAGAACTGCTGACCAAGGTGGAGGAATAGAAGGGCTCGAAGAACAACATGAACAGGAGTGAAAATGGAACTGGGGGCGGCACATCCTGTCATCTTATTGATTGTTCTCAATGTAGGCAGGGGCCGGGTGATACAGCCATGGTGGGCCGTGGTAGGCGGTTGGGTTTTATGCTTAGGCCACTGAGGAAGGCCAGCGACCCTGCACTCCACCTCTGGCACGCTGGCCACAGAGTGCCCGAGGAGAGGCAGGCCTTCCTCCCCTTCCTTTCTTCCCCGGTGGCCCCACTTCCTGGCACTCCCACTATCCCCACTGTGCTGGAAATTTAGTGAGGCTAGCCGCCTCAGCATTCCCTCCTTTCTCTCCATAGAACCACCCATGGTTTGCAGCTGTGCACATACCTACCTGTTTGTGTGTATCTCTATTTCCCTGCCAGACGGTTACTTCTGTGGTACACCAGAGCACAGGTCCTGTGCAAGGCTCACACACACGTCCACACACCAGGGCATGGCCCATCTGGTGCGTGGTTTGTATTAAATAAATAATTGTTCATGATTGAATGAATCAATACTATTTTCCCTAAAGAACATTCCTCATTGAATGCCTACTCTGCCTATTTTCCAATAAATGAAATAAAAGACAAAACTCAATAAAAATAATATTTTTCAAAAATATATTCAGTGATAAGCAAGGCACTGATGTACTCACAAATTTAAACATTTTTCTGTCAAATCTGTGCGTGAACCATTGTAACATCATAGATTTCATGAATCATGTTTAAAATGCAACCAGAATTTTTCACTACTCTTAAAGTTTTTCTTTTTAAATAACTTAGAATTAGAGAACTTTAATGGTCAAATGTCTGATTCTGGCTGCTGCCAATATACAAGCCTCTTTTTAAAAATTTTCAGTTTATGAAAATTAGCTTGAGAAGTGAAAAAATGAGGTTTCCTCGGCATCTAGGTACATCCAATCTTTCATGAGTCTCCAGTTTTGAAAGAGCTAAGACCCATTTTACCCCTAGACTATGCGCAGCAAAATTTAATTTTTCTTTCATTCCAAACACCAGATCCATGGCCAGCCAGCCTCTGGGTCGTTCTAACATCAGAGGCCATTCTTTTTCCTGTCTTTAATCAGACATTAAAACAGAGAGCTGGCTGTTAGGGCTCTGTCAGTTTGGGTTTGGGCGAGTGAAGATTCAGGCTTCCTACGGTCATTGCTCCCGGAGTCAAGTTTCACCCTCAGACTGGGCTCTGCTGCACGTGGTTTGCAGAGACTCCTGTATGTAACCCAGTCATGATGTGTGCTCTGTTTCCTCCTCAGCCCAGCGACTTCTCCGTGTCTCTCAAAGCATCAGGGAAGAACAAACATTTCAAGGTGCAGCTTGTGGACAATGTCTATTGCATCGGGCAGCGACGATTTCACACCATGGACGAGTTGGTTGAGCACTACAAAAAGGCCCCCATCTTCACCAGCGAGCATGGGGAGAAGCTCTACCTCATCCGAGCTCTTCAGTGATGCCTCCCCACAGCCCTGCCACCTCCAGGCTGGGTGCCTCACTCACTCCCCCAGGGCGGAGCGGCTGGCGCCAAGAAGGCGTGGTCAGGCCTGGGCTCCTCTGCGCAGGGCCCGCTCTGTCCGGTGGCTCATCCCTGTTGGCTGCCTTTGCCTGGTTAATCTTTCTGTCAGGTTGTTTGTTTCCATCCACCTCCCCTTTGCCATCCCAGGCCCTTCCTCCATGTTCAAGGCCACCCCTCTCTTGGCCAGTTTGAGAGAACAGGAGGTGGAAGAGGGATGAACTGTTCACTTTATTTCTTCTCAGTGGGAAACAGCTTTAGTCTGTTCAATTTGTTCATGCTGTCAGCACCTCTCAGTCAGAAGACACTGTGTGCCATGGAGACCGAAGCTTCCCTGATAAAGTGACCCACAGTGTGCTCCTTGTTGCCTCCGGAGGGCACTGGGCTCGAATGCCAGGCCACACAGGTGAAGGTCCCCTGTCCCAGCCCTTATCTGGCTCCTAGACTCCAGGTAGTGAACACGTTTGCTGGTAGCAATACTGGACCCACCGAGTGAGATAGTAGTGAGGAAGCTGTCCAGTGCCTTGGGGGCTGTGCTCGTAATAAGAAAGGACTTCCTTGAAGGTCAGTCTGCAAGAGGGACTGGTGACTTGGAAAGAGATGTTTTGGTAATTTACCCCCAAATGTGCCATCCACTTAGTGCTTTCTCCTCTTGCCCTTTGGCTTGTTTAAATTTCACAATTATGTATTTAATTCTCAAAGTAATATGTATCTGTAGCCATTTGTTGACACTAATACAGAGGATTAAGGAAAACAGCTGATCTTTGGGGAAGGGGAGCTACCAACACTTTACACACACACACACACACACAAATATATATATATATATATATATATATATATATATATATATATATATATATATTATATAATATATATATATATATTATTTGCTTTACAGGGAAGTTGTTCAGGGTTTACAAAAAAATATGTCATTGGTAGTAAGAGACACAGAATGTTTTCTTTTTTCTTTACATTTGAACTTCTTTATAGTTTAAATATACTATCTTGAGATGGCACATTCCTGCAGTCAAAGAAGGGTCTTCAGACCTCCTAAAATTGCATACTCAGTTTTTTGGATATTGTAATAAAAAACAAAGTATTATGACAAGACTGTGTGTCTGTATCTTTGGGAAAACTGGCTCCGGGACAGGAGGGCAGCGCCTGCAGAATTTACTGCACTCTGAGTCCTGAAGGCATTTAACACATTTATTAGCGTGTTTTCTTCTTCTACCACCACATTTTTGTATATTGAAATAATAAATTATAATTAGTGAAACTCCAAGAGAAACCAGAATCTCAAGCTTGGTCTTAACTTTGTATTCTTAGTTAAAAAATGTTTTTGCAAACTGCTGTCAGCGAGACCTCTGACCTCTCGCTTTCCGTCCTCACTCTTGTCTTACTTTCATCCGCTCAGGCAGGAAGCACTTATCAGAGAGGCTCAGTATGTGGGGCACTGGGGACACACAGAACACGGGGTTTTGCCCCCGCTGGCTCATCACAACGAGCGCAATTGAGCTGTCCATGTGCCAGACACAGTGTCTTCACTTACTCCTCGTCATAACCCCATGAGGTGGGTGCTGCTATCATCCCCATTGTACAGATGGAAGAAATGAGTCACAGACTAAATGCACAAGGGCACATGGCTGGCACCTGGGAGGGCAGGATTGCAAACCCAGGGACGTCCATGCCCTTCCAACCCCAGCCTAGGCAGGCCTCCAGGGAAAGTAAGGCATTGCACCCGCATTTGCAATTAATCTGTCATTTCTGCTTCCTGTGAGTTAATTGTATCTTTTTGTTGCCTTTGACATAAATTAGAAGTTTAATAATAAATTCAAAGATTGGTGTCTGGTACCAGTGGTTGGGGGGCATCAGTTGTATAAGAATAGACATCCAGGTGAATGAGACAGGTCATGACTAAGACAAGATGCATTGGTTCTATACTTTCTCCATGGAAGGAGCAATTCCTCCTGACTTTCAGATCTCTCTCTTCTGTATTCCATTTTAACCTTATGCTAGAATCCCTCTAATTGGTGATTTTTAACCAGTGCACTGCAAGAATTTTTAAAACATGCAATACCTGACTATTTAGGAGCACTGTCTCCTTCTCCTTAGATTGTCAAATTAAAAATTGGCAACAGCCAACACAACAATAGCTGTGTGGTGTAAATGAACTAAAATCGTACCTATTTTCTTTTGTCTGATCAGCAAAAAAATATATTTTTGGTGTGTCCCAGAATTCGTACTTTGTTTCTGTTGCCATGAGATGAAGAGAGGTTGAAGGTCACTGCTCTCGGTAGTGAGTGCTTGGACAGCCGATAGACTGATCTTACACATAGCAACTCAGGAAGAAACAAAGGACACAAGACAGGAGTGTGTTTTGGCTTCAGGAACTTCCTTATGGCTTATCATCGTAACAGTTATTTTCATTCTTAAACTGCTAGGAGAGAGTCCGCCAGCTGCCTGGGGTGGGACAGCATTGCTATTCTGAAGGAACGGGTTTCCTGATGTGATGTCCGGCTCCAGGTAGACCAGTGCAGGGTGGATTGATGGCCGTGGGATGAAGCTGTAGGTAGATTGGAGGCGGGAGTGTGTCAAGGCAAGGGTCTCATGTGATTCACAGTGTGGACTATCTGTGCTCTGCCCACGTGGCACTGAGGCCATCACCTTCCTGAATGTCCAGAGCTTTCCTGGGCAAATGTTGTCTTGCTGTCCCCTTGCCTCTTTGCACAGACAGCAAAGAATATTAAAGGTCAGTCATTTTTCAGTTGTGTAGCTACCTTCATTCTTCATAACAGCCCCCTGAATGGCAGTGCAGAACTAGCAGGCCCTTCACACGTTACTTACGCCCAAACCATTAAATCATGTTTCTAGAAAGCTGAAACTGTCCATCTATTTCCCCCAAGTACATCACAAACTAAAATCTTAAGTTAGAATTAAAATCTTTGTATCCACTGAAACTCTGACATTTCCAAAAACAATCATTTGGCAATAGTGCAAATTTGTCTTTGGTTTCAGTGTGCTAACTGGCCTATCACTGACTTTTCTACCCCAGGTGGTATCCACTGCCCATGCCAGAAGGCAAAAATAATTTCTTAAGGTCAAAAATCAGAACTGGGAGGATAGAAAAGCTTGAAAGAATTCTTTAAATCACTACTTTTCAATAAATTAATTTACTACTTTTCAAGTTCTGGCCGTTTTACTAGAACCAGCATTGTTCTGGTTTATTTGCTGTTAGTGTATGGCCAGTGTAAGAAATATGGTCATTTCATCTTAACACCTTGTCCCGGTGCTGGCTGCTGTCCTGGCTGCTGTCCGGCAAGCGGCATCCCTCCTCCAAACATTGGAGCTCCTGCCCAAAGTCGGCGCGCTGGGAGTGCTGGGCTGTCAGTCCTGTGACTTCAGGCCAATGTTTTAGCTTCTCTGAATGATTGCTTGCAAACAAATGGGGCTGTCCTTCGTCTACATAATTCCCGGGGTTTGTGAGGATTAGCTGGGGTAGAGCACTCAATGGACTTTGTGTTGTACATGACAAACATCACCCATGCCAGTCAAGGCCCCCTGTGGGCCCAGTGACCTATTTGACCTTGTTCCTCCTTATTGGAGCTCATCAGAGCCTTATTCTCCACAGGCTTCCTTGGGGACCCCCTGCAGAGGTCCAGTACCATCAGACTGCAGTGTGGCTCTCGCCTTGCAGTCTCAGAGCCAAACCACCCCCATTTCTTAAAAATTAGACTACTCAGTATTTAAGAGATGTTGCTCCAAGAAACTGATTCTAAATATGCACCATCATTCACTAGCACCCGGGCCCGGGAGCCATACTGGGTCTTACAAAGCACTCACCTACATTCTTATTTCAAGTAGTTGACAAACTCGCATAGTATCCCTAAAAATCATCCTCTCCTGAAGGAGAAGCATCTTTGGCAGGGGTGGGGTTGGACGCTCTCCCTGTTTCAGGTGAGAAGTCCTTACATTTCTCACCCTGAACCAGCAACACCGCAGCCGTTAGGTGTTGGGCAGTGTTGAGTAAGGCAGCTGACATCCAGAAAACCTTTGCCTGGTCTTAGCAGCTGTAACAACTGCCAGCTGGGCAGCTTATAAACAAAGGTTTATTTCCCACAGTCTGGTTCTGGTGAGGATTCTCTTCCATGCTGCAGACATCTGACATGGTGGAAAGAGCTGGCCCTCTGGCCTTTTCTATGGGTACTAGTCTTATTTCTGAGGGCTCCACCCATTACCTCCCAAGGCCCAGCCTGCTGACACCATTGCATTATTGGTTAGATTTCCACATGAATTTGGAGGGAAGCAAGCATCAGTCCCCCACAGCTGTGGGGAAGCTGGCCATTGTTCTGAATCCAGTGCACTTGAACTGAGAGCGGTCATAGTTCCAGCTGTGAACAGAAACCCCGCCAGGCAGTTTCTCAGTCACTTTGATTCTGACTGGGAAGGGCCCCAGGGCAGTCATCTGCTCACAGGCTCCTTGAGGACTGATGTAGCTTTCTGCACTGGGGTTGCTATTCTAGTCTACTTGAACCATTCGGATAAATCACCTGCCCCCACTGCCTTGTGCACACTGTCACATGACTGACAATATACACTTGCCATTGGGTTTCTCATATCTCAGCTACCGGCCACCCAAGCCTAACTGGAAAGACTCATCATATTCCATTGCTGGAGGAAGGTCCTGTTACTTGACGGTAAGTTATTACTGACGATGGATGAGCCTGACAGCTGGTATAAAAACTAACTTTGAAGGCTTTTTAAAATGCATGGTGTCCTCCCTAGGGGTTGGGCATTCAGCCAGCTCTGCAGTGTGGGGACTAGGTGATGCCAAGTCGGGGACCAGAGGACAAGAGCTCTCTTACTGATGAGTGAGGGCAAGAACAAATCAAAAGAGTTAGTGGTCCTACCTTCATGATCATCAAGCCTGTAGACTTTGGAGTCCACCCTTGCCAGCCCTGTGACCTCCACCAAGTTCTGAAATTTAATGACCTCAGAACATCAGTGCAAAGCTGCACTTTTCACACAGCTATTTAATGATCATATTACAGTTGTTAGACATTATTATGCATTTAGATAAGGTGAACTACTTTGCATACTAATGTCAAGTGCTTAGAACCTTTTTGCAGCTTTAAATGCTCTTAATGAAAAGGGAAAAATATGTAGATTAATATGCTAACTTATCTAAGTGAAGCCTAGTGATCCAAATCTGCAGATTCCATCTGTCTGTAGCACCACAGAGATACTGGGTTCAAATAATCTTATCCTACAGCTCCATCTAGTCACAGATGGGATTTAAATACTAGCTGCTAGCAGGATCATTTCTGTAAGGACCAAGTTCCTTCCAGTGCTGTGAATAGTGGAGAATAATAAAATAAGGCATAACCTGGAAATAATGGAATCAACTGCAAGGGGTCTTAGAGTTAAGACAGGCTCGACATAATGATGTTTTGAGTTTACAGTGCTCACTCTCAAGTGATCACCAAACTGTAGACTAGTCTCAAAAAGAAGTTGATTCTAGAAAATAACATTTAAAGTCAGCTACATTGTAAGCAATAAAGAGTAATTTTGTTCCAACAGTCACCACTTTCCCATCTACTTTCTCTCGATTCTAATGAACTGTTTCACTCGCATCAAAACCGACAACTCGGCCGAAAAGGGACAATTTGACTGCAGATGCATAGCTGTCTCTGTGCACCCTGGACACCTTGCTCATTCATACATATATGTAGCTCTTCATTCAACCAATGTGCAGATGCTGGTTCCTGTGTTAGTTTGTTTACATGCCAGTGCAAAGCTGATGGTGTGGGAAAAGGGATGCCCAAAGGAGGGGGCACAGACAGAGGGAGGGGAGACTGGACAGTGATGGAATGAGCAGGATTCTGTTGCTACCTGGAAGAAGGAGCGGTGAATAGAGCTGGCATGTAGAATTGGTAACCAGCTGGTGAAGGGGGACCCGTCTGGTTGATGGTTCTATCTTTCCAAGAAGGATGAGGCTGTCCATGGGAGATTTTGTATCCTCAAGGACGGCATTTGAATCTATAAAAGATCTAAAAGGAAGTTACTTGAGTTGTTTTAATAGAGTTACCAATCACTGGTTCTCCCCTAAATTTCTAAATTTAGTTTAACAATCTTATTCTATTTAGAAACTCAGTATCTACCAATTCCTTTTAATTAGTTTGATTAATATCTAGTTTCATTTTAAGTGGATTAAATAACCTTCATTAAGTATTTTGTTACACTTATAAGTCTATTAATTCAATTTTCTTATTTAAGTACTTATATTATCTAATTAACAAACAAATCTTTCTAAGTACTTAAGTAATCCTTGGAAATCTAATAAATTAAAGTTACAACTACGGTGAATCTTAAGCTCTCTTAAATGCTTTGATGTTTTTGTGCATTTACTAAGATTACAACCTAAATTCAAAAGTCTAAATTTAATTATACATTTCAAATTAACATGCCAAATTCTCATAAATATTATAAGTACATAAACTACCCACTATGCACAGACATCTCAAAAACATTAATGTTATAGCTTAATTCTCTCAAATATTTCTATATTTAATTCAAAATCCTCCCAGGATTAAGAAATATTTATTTACAAAAGAAATCATTATTACTCCAATAGTGTTGACATGACTTTCCCAAGAGGTTTCTGGTTTTGCATTCTCAGCTGGGGGAATTTTTTATGATCAAAGAGGTCCCAGCTCTGACTTTGGGTTCTTGGCTGAGGCGGGCAGGTCTGATCTCTGCCTGTGGTCGCGTCATCCCCTTCCGGTGGCCCAGCCCACACCCCTCCATCCCAGGGACCCAGTTACAGTCTCCCTCCTCAAGGTGATCGGTAGTTGCTTCCACTCAATTAGCTGCACCGACTCTGTGTAGTGGCCCATTCTATCCAGGGTTCTTTTCACATTTGTCCTCCTGCTGCAGCCACACTCCTGAGTCAGTATCTAGCATCCAGTTGAATCCCTCCTAGTGTTGTCCAGTTCTAAGATCATTTCAATGACAGGGGCAGAGCCATCAGCTGAAACGGACAGCCTGTGAAGGCCAAGAGGTGAGGGGTGGGAGGAGGGAAGAAGGACTGTGCAGTCGTCTTTGGGATCACCAGTGTTCTAGTGACTTCATGGGCTATGCTGCATACCAGATGGAGAGTGCTGCTGACGGGCACCTGGGCGGGCACCCTCCCAGCCTGCTCTCCTCTGCTCTCGTCTATGTAACAGGAGGCAGTTTTATTTGTTCTGGACTTATAGCTGTCCAAGCACCTGTCTATTCCAGGCTTACATGTTGTTATAAGAATACCATTTCACTCAACTCCCTTCTCAAATGTCCTTTGGTGTTCACTCAATTTTAAAGAAAACCAACCTGGTAATTGTAGAGGAAGCTTTATAGTGACTTATGCAAGACAAACAATGCAGAATTCCAATGAGCCAACCCATTCTCAAAGGAAAAGCAGGGGCTGAAATCAAACTGGTTAATTAACCAGTTCCAACCATGTAGATGTTGGAAGATAATATAACATATTCAAAAGTATGTATATCTTTTTTTTAGAACTCCCAACTTTAACTTATTTTTTTAACTTTTTAAACATTTGTTTATTTACTTAAATTACTCATTGCCAGACAAAATGACATGAGATAAAAACCCTCTACTATAGTATAAAGATAAATTATGCTATCTAAATTGGGTAAAGGAGAAAGAGGAATTGAAGAAAGAGATAAATCTGGGTATCTGAGTTGGGAGGTCTAGGTGACTTTGAAAGATCAAGTAAATGAATTGGAAGAATAGTCAGCTGTGGCTGAAAATGGGACTTATGAACAGCAAATTTGAAGTGGTGCTGTCAGTGCTCACGGAGAGGAGAAAGATGTCTTTGAATATTGGAGAGTAGTAAGTCAAGAAACTGGATTCATCAAGATGACCATGACCAATTCTTACTCTTTAAGAAAAATGTACCTCAGAGGTTCACACTCATATTGATGCTCAAACTCCACTGCTTCTTTCTCTGGAAAGATGTGGAGGCACATTTATGGACCGTCTGACCTAGAAGGAACCGTAGATGTCACCTGAACCTATCACTGTCATTATAAGCAATGAAACTGAGGCTTAGAGAGATCGTGGGGGAGCAAAGGAAGAGGAATGTAAAGCACAGTACCAGGCCTCTTCAAAGTGATCACTGGGGTGGGGCACCTTTCAAATGGTGTGTGCCATGGGAAGGGGCTCTTGATCTTTTGAAGACTCAATCCTCCTGACATCAGGAAAAGGCCTGCGGCAGACTTGCCTGCCAACTTTCATACTGGGGTTAGGTAGAATTTCTTTTTGTGAACATGTACTTCCAAAGGTCTCACAGATGGTAAAATTCTGCTGGTGGCCAGCTGAGTTGCAACACCCAGATAATGGGGTCCAAGCTACGGCCACAGGTCTGAGCCTATGGTGGACTTCTCATTCAGTGCTGGTGGGAATGACAGATAAAGGCATCACCCTGCAAGGGGGAGAGCAGAGGTGTTGTCTGAAGTTGTGGAGAAGAGGATACATGCTGGTCAAAGAGTGAGAGACACATACACCATCATTTTTGGGAAAGAAGAGATGATGGGCTTCCCAATAATTATTCTCACTGTTCATAATCAGTCTGAACAGTATTATTTTTCACCTTTCATTTTCTGACCACTTGAAGGTAAGTTTGAAGGTAAATTAGAAAATAAACACTTTCCCAAAAAGAATGTTGAATATTCTTTTTTTATTCTTTTTTTTTTTTGCAAAAGAGAGAAAGAGAAGGAAAGAGATAAGATGAACTCGTAGTTGTGGCACTTTAGTTATTCATTGATTGCTTTTCATACATGCCTTGATGTGGGGGGGGGCACCAGCCAAAGCAGTGACCCCTTGCTCAAGCCAGCCACCATGGGATCATGTCAATGATCTCATGCTCAAGCCAGTGACCCCATGCTCAAGCTGGGAAGTCTGTGCTCAAGCCTGATAAGCTGATTTTCAAGCCAGTGTCCTCAGGGTTTCAAATATGGGAACTCAGCATCCAGGTCAACACTCTTTCCACTGCTCAACCATCGGTGAAGTGAATGTTGAATAGTCTTGAACATTTTTGAATGTTATCTTGAATGTTCTTGGTCCTCAACTAAATGGATAGCCAGGCATTCAGAGGTCGGGGTCCTCTGCTCCCTACACAGGTCACCATCAGGAGTTCGATGTTTTAAAAGTGGACCAGGCCCTGGTCAGTTAGATCAGCAGAGAGTCAACCCAGCGTGTAAAAGTCCCAGGTTCAATTTCCGGTCAGGACACACAGGAGAGGCAACCATCTGCTTCTTCACCCCTCCCCTCCCCTTTCTCTCTCTCTTTCTTTCTCTCTCTCTCTCTCTCTTAAACCTCCTGCAACCATGGCTCGATTGATTCAAGCACATTGGCCCTGGGTGCTGAGGATGGCTCCCTCGAGCCTCTGCCTTGGGTACTAAAAATAGCTTGGTTGCGAGCATGGCCTCCAATTGGCAGAACACCAGCCCCAGATGGGGGTTGCCGGGTAGATCCTGGTCAGGGCGTGTGCGGGAGTCTGTCTCTCTATCTCCCTTCCTCTCAAAAGAAAAAAGAAAGTGAACCAGACCCTCTCATTTTCTCATGCAAAATCTCTCCCCTCCCCAAGCAGTGGCCTCTGGAGAAGACTGCTTCCTGTGGGCAGTGCAAGCTGGGAGTCTCCCTATTGTCACTGTCAATCAGTGGCAACAGTAGAATTGAGTGAGTGGCACCCCAGGCTGCCTCAGGACCACAGAAACCTCAGCCCTGACTGATGTGGAGACAGCACACACAGACAACTCCCAGCTTCAGGTCAAGCCACTCTTCATTCAGAGCAGAGCCGGGCCTGAGGCTAGGAGCCGAGCCCAGCCCACACAGACTGCGCCTCCAAATGGCCAGGTGCCTGGTGGCCAGCTGCTGCTCCTTCATTACGGAGCTCCCCCTTTCTGACTTCCAGAGCCTAGAAGGTTCTGGAATACATCTTTGTTTCTCCACACTGCTCTTTCCTCACTCAAATAAGTGTCCTAATGGGTCTCCCTGCCTCAAGTCTCAACCCCTTACACTCTTTTCCATCAGGTGCTACATATGGAAGATTGAATTTCTAAAATAGCTGATCCCATGCTCTTTTGGACCCTTGCCACGCAACCACCAAGAGGCGGGCCTAGGTCTCCTCCCCTTGAAACTGGGTGGCCTTTGTGACTGTCTTGACCAATAGAATAAGGCAGAAGTGACACTACATGATTTTGGACATGAGATCATAAAAGGCCATGCAACTCCCACTTGGCTCTTTGTCTTGAGGTGCTCACCCTGCACACACAGCCACTACTGGGAGGGAGGCCAGGCCCATGGAGAGGCCATGTGGAGAAGAGCTAAGGTTCCTAGCCCTCAGCACTGGCCTGACTCCCAGCCGACCACCAGCACCAACTGGCAGCCGTATAAGGGAGTCTTGTGTTCTTGGGAGCAGACACACCTGCCCTTAGCCATCTAGCTGATCCCACGTGGAGCAGAGATGAGCCTTCCCTGATGAGCTCTGATCAAACTGCATCTTTATTAGCAAAATACATGGTTGTTATCGTTTGAAGCCACTGTTTGGGGAGGTTTGTCATGTGATGGTGGAGACCAGAGTACTGGGAACCCAGCATGGTCCAACTGTATTGCCCCAATTTCCCGTCTCTTTCTCTCAGCTTCCTCTTCCTCACCAGCCAGTCCTCCAGTCCTGGTCTTGCTGTGCTCTCTTGTGCCTCCTAACTTTTGGCCCTGATCTTCCCTCTGCCTGTAAAACTCACCTTTCCACCGCCCTTGCCACCCTCTCTTACCTAATTCTGGTTGTCTTCAAGACTCAGTTCTAGAATATCCCCCTCCAATATTTGGACCGGCTACTCCCAAGTAGGATGCCAGAGGGATCTGTGCTTGTCTCCCTATGGCACTGACCACAATGTAGTTCAATGTGTTTGTGTCCTGCTCTCCCATGAGATAGTGAACTTCTTATGCAGAGTGTGTCTCATTTGTTCTTGTAACCTTGGATATTAATGCAGGGTCTTATGTAGATTGAATGTGTGTGTCCTCGTCCCTCCCCCCCCCCCAGCCATATGTGGAAGCTAGCCATACCTAGCCTCCAATGTGGTATTAGGAGATAGGGCCTTTGGGCAGTAATAAGGTCAAGAGGGTAGAGTCTCATAAAAGAGACCTTTCCCCTTCCATCATGTGAGGACACAGCGAGAGGACAGCCATCTGTGAAACAGGAAGACAGCCTTCACCAAACACGGAATCTGCCAGCACCAAGATCATGGGACTTCCAGCTTCCAACACTGTGAGAAATACATTTCTGATCTTTTTTTTTTTTTTTTTTTTTTTTGTATTTTTCTGAAGTTGGAAACGGGGAGGCAGACAGACAGACTCCCACATGCGCCCGACCGGGATCCACCCGGCACACCCACCAGGGGGCAATGCTTTGCCCCTCTGGGACATTGCTCTGTTGCAACCAGAGCCATTCTAGTGCCTGAGGCAGAGGCCATAGAACCATCCTCAGAGCCTGGGCCAACTTTGCTCCAATGGAGCCTCAGCTGCAGGAGGGGAAGAGAGAGACAGAGAGGAAGGAGAGGAGGAGGGGTGGAGAAGCAGATGGGCACTTCTCCTTTGTGCCCTGGCCGGGAATCGAACCCGGGAGTCCTGCATGCCAGGCCGACGCTCCACCACTGAGCCAATCTGCTAGGGCCCATTTCTGATCTTTATAAGCCATCTGGTCTATGGTATTTTGTTATAGTAGTCCAAATGGACTACAACAGTGTCTGTCGCAAAGCATATGCTCTATAAACATTTAATGAAGGACCAATTCCAGAATGCAGTCTAATGGCATGGAGTCCTATTGGAGGTAGGAGAGTATATGGTATTTTCTGAGATAGGTCCCAATGAGGTTTCCAGGTTCTATTTTCTCTGGTGACTTGTGCCTGCTTTTATAAGGTCAAGTTCTTTCCTGAATGTCACCAACAGCCTTTCTTGGTTGCTTGCTCTTGTATACAAAACTGACTCAGGCGAGGCCAGATTCTCAGCACATTTCATTCCTGATTCTAGAGGACCTGCCCCAGAGGCATCTGGTACATTGGTTCCCAAAGCATAGTGTGTAGAATACAGAGTAGTGACTTATGTATAAATGTACATGGGGATACCTGATATCATATCCCAACTCTGGAATGATAAGTGACAGGTATCCTACCTATCATCTTCAGTAGGAGAGGATGAACAAAATTAGCATTCAACAGACAGGTGGCTATTCAATCAATCAATCAAATCAATTAATAAAATAATATCTAAAGGAAACATACATGATAAGAAACATTAAAGTACTAAAGTAGAACTGACAACTGAAGAAGCAAAGCTAATTCAACATGGACTTTCAATTGAGCAAAATTAGTACTCTCAGATGTGAAAGAATGCTGCCGTTATTAAAAGGAAAAAACTTGGACATTGAATTGGCTATTGACATCAGTGGACTGTTGTCAACTTTGACAATGTACAAGCAAACTTACAGATACCAGAGCTGACAGGTGAAAAGAGGAGAGCATAAGAGATCTGTCATTAGCTGATAGACAATGTTAATAAGAATAAATAAAATGTCTGAAATAAAAATGGAGTTGCATGATATTCACATTTTACCACCCACATAAATTCAAGGATGTTCAGATAGAGAAGGAAGAAGAACAAGAGAGAATTGACACTTGAAGTCACAAAGTGTCAATGAACTGACAGCGGGGCAAGCATAGAGTTTGCCATGAAGCAGGTGTGAGATGAGAAATGGAAGCCAGCTGGTCCCAAATCCTGTGTGGTTTCCCACACCAGGATAGACTCTGGTGCTCAGAGATAAGAATTTAGTAAAACATGATGTCCTAAGTATTAAACAGCACCCACAATCCTCAATATGCATATATTGAGCCAGTGAGGGAGGAAGGGGAGATCCCAATGAGTTGGAATTGGTGTCTTATTATAGAAGCACTGTGCAAACAGAAACATACTTTATTTACTCTTCCATGACTCCTTCAAAATTACTCTTTCCTTCTTTTCTATCTGTTTATGAAATCTTGAGCAAGGTTCATAACATTTTTGGCCCTTTCAGTCACAAAACCAGTTTTGTTTCAATACTTCTCATCCATTGGGATTCTGAAACTGTGTCCGATTGAAAGCTACCCCAGGTTGGGTACTCAACTGTAGTCACCTCTAGAGTAGAACACAGTGTGGCAGCTTGTTTCTGTTCCTCTCACTCCACCTCCCCACCTCCTTTCTACTGCAGTGGGCTGGAGAGGGGTCCTGCTAACTCCATTTCCATAAGGTACCTTGAAATCACCCTGCTGAGATGTGTAGGCCATGTCATCTGTCCTCTGACTTATTTGGTCCTTCCTAAAGTCCCTGACTTCCTTGCCCCCAGGCAATCCTCTCGGGTGAGATCCCCTTTCAGACAGTCCCAGGCTGGCTCCTTTCCATAGGGTCACTGACTGTCCTGTGTTGTCCTTCAATTAAGTGCAGCCTGTTCACGTCATTCCTTTCCCAAAAAAAAGCAACTCCAGCCTTTGGGCTTAACAGGTGTAAATCAAAAGCTTCTCCTTTTCCCAAACTTCAGGGGATATGGAGTTCAGCTCTCCAAGTGATCCTATGACCTCCAAATCACATTGCTAGAGGTGAGGGTGGAGTACTTTCTCCCCTGTAGGGGAAGGAGCATCACTCCTTAAATACTCCTCACCCTTACCTCTTCCACCAAAACCTACTACCAGGTATCAATAGTGATGTTAGCAAAACTGGGCTGGTGGTGGTGGCGAAACGGCAGCAGGTGGTAGACCAGTGTGGTTCAGACTAGATCTTGGTTCAGTAACTTCAGTACTTGAGTTCTGGCTAAGAGAAGAATTCAGAGCTGTGACTCAAACTGTAAGAGAAAGTTTATTTAGAAAGTCACACAAGTAGAAGAAGTGAGCAGTTGAAACAAGTTACAGAGGCAGAAGGGGTCCTTGGAGCTTAGGAGAGAGAAGGGTAACAGTAAATGTGCCAGGGTGTGGAAGAGGAGGGGGTCGTGAACAGCGTGGGCATGCTCCCAAGAGGAAGAGTGTGTTGGGTTCTCCATCCTAAGGGCTTTTAAGGGTGGGAACTTCAAGGGCGGTCCCAGGGGAGTATCTCAAGACTATATTAATCAGATTTCCAGGTGTGTCTTTTCAGGGCTGTGGTCTCCCCTGATGGTTGGTGCCAGGGCAGTGGGTCATTAGTCAATGCAGCTGGTTCTGAGGTGAGCCATGGCTTCCCTTTGTCTGCTTTAGCTGCTTTTCTGGGGCTGGAGCTGAAACACAACTGAGTCCTAGATGTATCTGATGTGGGTCAGAACCTTGTTGTCCTAGGGGCTTAATGTTTAAGGGCTACTCTCCAGCCTCCTTGTTTGGTCTCCCTCTAAGAGTCTAACCCACATGACCAGCAACATGCCAGGGCAGGAAATGTCAGGGGAGGGTCTGCACTGCATGACCAGGGATATGAAAAGCCAGGGGTCTGTACTGCATGGCCAGGGATATGCTAGGGGAGAAGAGTCCCTGGGGGGCGGGGGTTCTTGTTTTCCCAGTTCTGTCTGTTGTTAGGCTGCCAGGCTTTCTGTCCTACCTCCTTCGGAGCCTGGCCCATCATTCCTGCTCAGCTTGTACCTGTCATGCCTACGAAAGTTCCATGAGTCCCATACACTTCGCTTTAGGATACAACACCTATTGTGCTGTCTTAAGAGGTGGCACCTAACATATTGTCCTCAGCCTTGGGGACACCTGCCAAAACTTAAAGTGAGAGCAAAGAAACCCAAGGTTTGCATCCTCATGCAGCTTACCTCAGATTTAGCTGCTCTTTAGGGGCCCTGAATTTGTTACCACCTAGGTTTAGACTTTTCTGTAACTGTATGACAAGAGGTGAGGTAGAAGTGAGTTTGCATGAGGGTTCCCAACGTAACAAGAGGGAGGGAATATGTTGGGGGCGGGGGGACAAGGAAAAGGAGAGCACCCTCTCTGTCTGAGAACGGTCCCCACCCCCACATTATGGACTTCCATCTGAGCCCACCATGGACACAGAGCTGAGGAAAAGGCATCCCTCTAGCCGGAGTGAGACCAGGGTGGTGACGTCAGGAGAAGCCTCACTGGGAGAGCATGAAGGGCCACATAGGAGCTTAGACGTTTGCTCAGGGGCCAGGGAGAGTCACCCAGTGTTCCCACGAAGAGCTGGGTGAGACTGAGTGGGACTGGAGCCCCAGGACCAATGGATGGGTCAGAGCTGGAGAAATCTGAGCTATCCTTGGGACTGTCAGAGTGAAGCCTACAGGCTGGGGCAACAGAGGCTCTACTTTTAGAATTTTAACACAGTGTTGGGTTTAAAAGTCTTCCCCCTCCTTATTTCCTCTGGCCAAAAAAAAAAAAAAAAAATGCTAGGACCTAGAAAATGTTGCTGGTTGCTACCTCAGACAAAAGGGTTGGCTCCACTGGTCTCAGCACCCACATCCCTGCCTGGGCATGATTTTAACTTCCTGTTTCACAAGAATAAGCTGGTGCCTCCTTAGGCCTTGAGTCTAAACCTGGTGCAGTGAGAGCAGACCCACAGTCAAGGGTACAAGTAGTAACTGCTCAAAAGTCTCACCTTCTACAAAAATGGGCTTAAACTTTCTCTAGGGGACACTGAGCTGTTGGGCCCAAGAGAGCAAGACTCTTGGCTGCCTTAATCTACCCTTAATTTTTTTTACCGCAGTATCTCAAAAAGGTCTTTGAGTATAAATTTAAATGCAATTCAAATTAATTCAATTAAGGTAAATGAATTCAAATTATTCACTTGGTTAAAAATCATCACAATATCTTGAGACCTTGCTAACCTCTCTTTGACTTCAGACATTCAAGGTACTTTGTCTGAAAACCTACTTAAAAGGCAGGCAATTCCACACTGACTTGATAAGCTTTTCTTTCGCCACTTTCCGAAATCCAGAGGCCATCAGTCCAAGCAAGTTGCTGAGACCATCTCCTCTTGTCTAACACTGTCATTCCTTGGCCACAGCCATGCTCTCAGGGCCCCATCCTGCAGGACAGATTCACACAAAGACCTCTCTCATGGCTGTTTTTCTCTGTCCCTAGAGGTCCCTGGGCTCAGTCACTGGGTTGGAACCCAAGCCACAGCTAAATGCAGCGACACAATTGGGCTATTGTATGAGCTATAAGTCGTCTGATCAGGCAGGGGCCCAGGGCCAGTTGATGGCACACCTGCCCAGCCCAGCCCTCAGGGCTCTCGGGAAGGCAGAGCTCCCTGCTCACCAGGGCCTCACTCCAGGTCTCTGCCCCCTGAGCACAGGGGCATCTCTTCTGCCTGCTGGCCCCCACTGCATTTCTTCTGGCTTTGCCTTCTCTTTCCAAAGCAAAAGACCAGGCCAGACTCTTGACATCATAGCCCTGAGCCTACTCTACTTCTTGACCTGTTCATGACCAAAGCTGGCCATGAGATGAAGAGCCCACCCCACAAACAGAGTCGATGGTTAGAGACAGCAGATGGCCTGTGGGACCTCATCCTCCCCATACCTAGTATGACACCTCCTGGCTGCAGCATTCCTAGCCAGCTGAAGCTGCCAGCAGCTGGGCAGCAGCCAGTGGTATCACGACTGGTATGGCAAAACTAGCGTCTTAAGTGGAACCAATAGATGGTAGTCACAGAACACGGCCCTGTGGACAAGGGGTGAGCCCTGGGGGAACCAGCACTTTCAAACGTTACCAACTGGGAGTGAATGCAGGTTGTGTCTGGGGTGGGGGGCTGATGCAGATGAAAGCGTGGCCAGTGAGGCTCTGACACAGGCTGCAGGGATGCGGCAGCAAGCATGCCAGGCCCCGCTCCCCAGGGGTGAGTTCCAGAAAGATGGAAGCAGGCTGGAGAGGAGGGCCCCAGGGAGTCAGAGCAGCCCTGGAAGTAAGCCCAGCTCCACGCAGCTCCCCACAGACCCAGCTCCCACATGGTTGCCCCTGGTCACCATGGGCTCTTAGCTACAGAGCACTTGGGAGGTAGGTGGCGAGTCCAAATAAAGACATGCACAAGTGTAAAATACATATCAGAAAGGCATACCAAAAATAGCGAAATATTTCATTAATATGGTTAAGTGTGGATAACATGTTGAAATGATAATATTTTGGGTATACTGGGTTAAACAAAATACATTATTAAAATTTGCCAGTTTGAGAGGCCTCTTTCTTTTCACTTTTTAAGAAATATGTCTATTACAAAATCTAAAGTGACATAATTGGGTCACTTCTACGTCTATGGGCCAGCACTGCTCTGGGCTGTTTACTTGTCTGAATTCCCAGATTTCCCCAGCTAGGTCCCCTTATTTCATTCCATCAGTACTGCGGGCTGCTGCCCACACTACTCTAGCCTATGATGTATTCGTAATGGAAATAGGACACTCACACAGGAGCAGTAAGGGAACAGAAATGAGCTCTGGGTAATTAGAAACAAGATGAACTTATTAACAGATTTATTCAAAAGGTTAGGCTATAATTTTGAGAAAAATCTTCTAAAGATGAAGAAAAGAGATAAGAAATTATGGGATATACAAGAACTAACAATCAACTACTGGGAATTTCCCCCCAAAAGGGGGACAAAATGGTGGGAAGAATGAACAAAATAACTGGGATAGAGGAGATGCCAGTGCAGGCGGGCAGGAAATGTCTGGGACTGAGAACCAGAAAGAGCGCAGGACTGCACCCTTCAGCTCTTTGGTCAGGAACACACACTACGTGCTGCGTGGAGGCAGGGACAGAGCTGGCATTGCAAGTTAGCCCATGGATGTGGATTCCTGACCTGATGTCATGTCACAGGGGAAAATCCCAGCTGAATTAAAGGCATACTTATAAGAAGCAGAGCTTTTAAAGGATGCTGTGAATCAGTGCTCTTATGAACTTGAGATGGGACAATATTAATAATACACAGAAAGTATAATCCCCAAAGGAAATAATACACAAATGTCATTCTATTAAAAGTCAGAATTTCTGTTTCTTCAAAGACATAAAGCAAACACTATAAAGACAAGTTATGAATTGGAAGGAAATATTTTCAGCACATTCTTGACAATAATAACTTTATTTTATGTTAGTTTATTTTCAGGTGAGAGGAGGGGTGAGATAAAGAAATAGATTCATGTATGCGCCCCAACCAGGATTCACCTGACAACCCTATCTGGGCCCGGTGCTCAAATAAACTGAGCTATCCTCAGCACCCGGGGCAACACTCAACCAACCATCCCACTGGCTTTGAAAGGAGAAGACAGAGAGATAGAGGAGAAAGTAAGGTAGCAAAGCAGAGGATCGCTTCTCTTGTGTATCCTGACTGGGGATCAAACCCAGGACATCCGCACACCAGGTCAACACTCTATCACTGAGCCAACCAGCCAGGGAAGACAACAATTACTTTAAAGAAGAAAAGAGAAATACCTAATATAAAAAAGGGCAAAAGGAATGTACGGGCAGTACACAGACAAGGCAACATAAATGGCCACTAAAAAGGATTAGAACCAAATTTTGATTCCATTTCATACCCATTAGACAATCAGTGTGCACTGCTGGTGGGAATAGAAATGTACAGAACTTCCTCAAGGAAGTTGAGCAAAGCAACAATGTCTGATCATGTTGAATGTGAGCACACTATATGGCCTAGGAATTCCACAGCTAGACTTATACCAGGAAATTCCATCTATAATATAGGTATACATATGCCTATGAGTATATACAGTGTGTCCGTAAAGTCATGGTGCACTTTTGATCGGTCACAGGAAAGCAACACAAGACGATAGAAATGTGAAATCTACACCAAATAAAAGGAAGACTCTCCCAGTTTCATACCTATTCAGTGCAGTTCGATGTGGGCTCATGCACAGATATTTTAGGGCTTCTTAGTTAGCTATCCTGTATAGCCTCTACAGATTCATCACTGACTGATGGCCTACCAGAACAGGGTTTCTCCACCAAACTGCCAGTTTCCTTCAACTGCTTATCCCACCGAGTAAATGTTACTCCTATGTGGTGGTGCTTCGTTATAAACCCGCCGATATTCACGTTGCACTTTGGTCACGGATTCGAATTTAGTGAGCTACAGAACACACTGAACTTTCCTCTGTACTGTCCACATCTCAACTGGCATGGCCGTGAGCTGCTCTGCTGTATACATGGTGTTACATCATCATCTGCGCATGCGCACATGCTGCCACATCATCCTACAGAAACTGGGAGGGTTTTCCTTTTATTTGGTGCAGATTTCACATTTCTATCATCTTTTGTTGCTTTCCTGTGACCGATCAAAAGTGCACCATGACTTTACGGACACACTGTAGAGATATACACATATAGATCTATATACAGTGTCCCAGTAGAGCCCGAGCTCTACGTTGATCAGGTGTCCCTGATTCGACTTCTTCGTGTAGTGGGACACTCCTGCTTAACAGCAGGGCTGGCAGCCTCTTCGAGACTACTCTTAAGGCGGCTATGAGGATTCTACTTATTGGTACCAAGAAGACCAATTGCCACCAAAGAAAAGACATGACTGACACACAAGTTAGTTGCAAGAATCACACAGGCAGTTTATTAGTCACAGATCCTATGGAGTGCCTGGGTACAGCTTAATGGGACACTGTTGGCATGCTCCTCTCGGCTGTCCTTGGTCAGAGTGGAAGTAGAGACAGTCCACGTTCAACGTTGGAGTCTGGACAACTAACTGCAGTTGGGGACCCTTCGGCTTAAGTACCCTTTTCAGCATATACTTTCTAACAGGTGTTAATTTATGGGATTATCACATCAAGCCACCTTTGGGGAGTTTCTTGCAGGAAGCTCTTTTTATCTATGTATAATTTCACATGCACACTAGCTGAGCCCTGTGCAGAGGGCATAGGCTTGCCTATTATATCTCTACACACTAGATTAGCTCCCACCCAGAGGGCGCAACCTTATTCACCTGCCTTAATGACTTTTTTTTACAGAGACAGAGACAGAATCAGAGAGAGGGATAGATAGGGATAGACAGACAGAAACAGAGAGAGATGAGAAGCATCAATCATTAGTTTTTTGTTGCGACACCTTAGTTGTTCATTGATTGCTCTCTCATATGTGCCTTGACCATGGGCCTTCAGCAGACCCTTTGCTCAAGCCAGCAACCTTGGGTTCATGCTGGTGAGCTTGGCTCAAGCCAGATGAGCCTGCGCTCAAGCTGGCGACCTCGGGGTCTTGAACCTGGGTCCTCCGCATCCCAGTCCAACGCTCTATCCACTGTGCCACCGCCTAGTCAGGCCTTACTGGCTTTTAATATTATATCTTAACTTATTTCTATGTATCTTCTATATTTTTCTATATTTCTATAAATTTAATTACTATAACATCATATTACTGTAGCATACACACATTTCTATAATTTATAATTCCATAAAAATGTTCTCTTCCATATATAAAGATGTAACTTTCTGGTGTATGCAGTATATACATATATATATATATATATATATATATATATATATATATATACACACACACACACACACACACACACATACATATATATATATACACTCATATTCACTCAAAAAGACACATGAATGTTTATCATAATAACAAAAGCAGTAAACAACAACTAGCTAAGTAAATTGTAATGTACGTTTACAAAAGAATACAATGCAGCCCTAGTAATCAATGATTATAGTCATAAAAATCCACATGAATTTGCAATTTGAGTGAAAAAGTTTCAGTATGATATATGCAGTATAAGATTATTTATATAAAGGTTAAAACATGAAAAAAAAGTGATACATATTAGTTAAGGTTATATATACATACATAGATATGTACAAAAATAGAATAAATCAGAATGTTTGAACAAATTCAGAACAATTACCTTGGCTGAAGGGGTGAAGGTATAACCTGGGAGAAACCCACAGGCCCTTAACCTGCATTAATAACATTTTATTTCCTTTTTTTCTTTTTACTAAGTGAGAGGCGGGAAGCAGGAAAGCAGAGAGACAGACTCCTGCATGTATCCCGACCAGAATCCACCTGGCAAGCTCCCAACAGTACAATGCTCTGCCCATCTGTCACCACTGCTTTGTTGGGCAGCAACCAAGCTATTTCAGCACCTGAAGTGAAGCCAGGGAGCCATCCTCAGTGCCCAGGGCCAAATTGCTGGAACCATTCAAGCCATGGCTGTGGGAGAGGAGGAGAGAGAGAGAGGGAGAAGGGGTGGGAGAATGGAGAAGACAGGTGGGCACTTCTGTGTGCCCTGACCGGGAATCAAACCTGGGACTTTCACATGCTGGGCTGATGTTCTATCACTGAGCCAACTAGCCAAGGCCACATTTCATTTCTTAAACTGAGGTGGATTCTCAATTTTATTTTACCTTTTTTTCCTTCTTAAGATAGTTATGAATTGTGAAATATAACTATACAAAATGCACAAAAACTTATATGCACAGCTTAACATATTTATAAAGCAAACACCCACATAGTTACCACCCAGGTCAACAAATAGAGCAGTGCTGGTGTTGCAGAAGCCCCTGCCCATAACTCTTCCCCATTTACACACTCTCCTGCCCTCCAAAGAACCACTGTTCTAACTTTAAAGTAATCCCACTCTCAACTCTCCATGGTTTCACCACCTGTGCATGCATCCTTGAACAGTATAGTTGGTTTAGCCTGTTTTAAACATTATATAAATAAAATTATACTGTGTTATTTTGCATCTGATATCTTTCCCTCCACATTATATTAATAAAAATGCTTGTGTGTGTGTGTGTGTGTGTGTGTGTGCATGCACTTCATTATTATGACTAGGAAGTATATAATTCTGTTATGTGCATTGATTCACACTACACTTGAGCCTTTGCCGATTACTGGAAATGGATAAAGGAATTTATTACCTAAATTTTAATATGCCTCCTATAAAAGTTGTCTGGTTAGAAAAATAAAATAGAAAACTAAAGGAAGAACAAAACTGAAAAAAGAAGGAATCCTCTGCCAATTTTATCGCAGGATCCTAATTTCAGTTAAGGCAATAAAAGTACACTGTAAGTGAATTTGTTTCCAAACCTCATGAATGTAGAACCAGTGGTTGGGGTTCTGCTTTAACAAGCGTCAGAATTCCCTAGAAGTCTTGTTAAATGAGGACTCCTGGATTCCATTCCCAGAATTCCTGATTTGTAGGTCTGGGAGGGAATCTGAGAAATTGCATTTCTAGCCTGACCAGGCAGTGGCGCAGTGGATAGAGCATCAGCCTGGGATGCTGAAGACCCCAGTTTTAAACCCTGAGGTCGTCGGCTTGAGCGTGGGATCAGAGACATAATCTTGTGGTCACTGGCTTGAGCCCAAAGGTCGCTAACTTAAAGCCCAAGGTCACTGGCTTGAACAAGGGATCACTGGCTCAGCTGGAAACCCGGTCAAGGGACATATAAGAAAGCAATCAATGAACAACTAAGGTGCCACAACTATGAGTTGATGCTTCTTATCTCTCTCCTTTCTTGTCTGTCTGTCCCTGTTTGTCCCTCCCTCTCTTGAAAAAAGAAAACGAAATTGCATTTCTAAGAGGGATTAAACTTTGAAAATTACTGCTATCGACAATTCTTGTACAGAAACTAGTAGGTATTCTGAACTTGAAATAGCAAATCAAAAGAACAATGTACACATTTTTGTGTCACTAAATATCTTTAAAGCTCCTTACTTACAAGCTAGTTGGGATCAGAAGAGTGTGCTCATCTGTGTGGAAATGAAATTTCAGTAGAGCTAACCTAGATATGACTGTGGCAACTAGATGACCTATTATACTAGCTTTCAAGCTGCCACAGTGTCTCAAAGGGTAGCAAGTGCAAAATGTGAGTACAGGGGGTCCTCGGGTTACAACAGTCTTGACATATAACATTTTGAGTTTACAACGCTTACTCCCATAAAAACTTTTAAAAATTAAGACGTGAGTGTTTCAGCTTATGCCATTAGTATTGTACTTACGGACTACATGAGCAAACTACGTTGGTTGCACATGGCGGAAGAATATGCGACTTATGAGTGAGGGAAGCTGGCGCTTACCAGTATGTTACCTATGCCATTTTGGACTGTTAAAAGTGCAAGTGTTCTGTTTGTGTTGCTTTATTTGGCAACTTTTTGGCCCTTATCATGGCTCCTAAATGAAAGTCAGAGTCTGCAGATGGTAGTGCCTTGAAGAAAAGGAAAGCCATCACAATTTATGTCACAGAGCTACAGGCATCATATGGAGAGGAGCTGTCTCCTGAGGACCTTATTCAGCTGGAGAAGTAGCTGATTGAAGAGGAAGAAATAGAAACCCCAGACCCAAGAGATTTACCACCAAGGGTTTGGCAGAAGGTGTTTCTATGGTAGAGGATGTGTTTGCAAGTTTCAGACTGAGGACCCCAGTGATGACAGATTCAGTCAGGTCTACAGAGCTGTTATGGATGCCTTGTAATGCGATCAGAAAACTTTGGAACGGAAGTCATCAACTTTCCAGACTAGCCTGGAGCAATTCTTTTTTTTTCTTTTTTTATATTTCTTTTTTAATTATTTTTTATTTTTTTATGATTTTACTAGGGTGACATCAATAAATCAGGGTACATATGTTCAAAGAAAACATGTCCAGGTTATCTTGTCAATCAATTATGTTGCATACCCATCACCCAAAGTCAGATTGTCCTCCCTCACCTGCTATCTAGTTTTCTTTGTGCCCCTCCCCCTCCCCTTTGCCTCTCCCCAACCCTTGTAACCACCACACTCTTATCAATGTCTCTTAGTCTCATTTTTATGTCCCACCTATGTATGGAATAATGCAGTTCTTGGTTTTTTCTGATTTACTTATTTCACTCCGTATAATGTTATCAAGATCCCACCATTTTGTTGTAAATGATCCGATGTCATCATTTCTTATGGCTGAGTAGTATTCCATAGTGTATATGTGCCACATCTTCTTTATCCAGTCATCTATTGAAGGGCTTTTTGGTTGTTTCCATGTCTTGGCCACTGTGAATAATGCTGCAATGAACATGGGGCTGCATGTGTCTTTACGTATCAATGTTTCTGAGTTTTTGGGGTATATACCCAGTAGAGGGATTGCTGGTCATAAGGTATTCTATTTTCAGTTTTTTGAGGAACCACCATACTTTCTTCCATAATGGTTGTACTACTTTACATTCCCACCAAAAGTGAATGAGGGTTCCTTTTTCTCCACAGCCTCTCCAACATTTGCTATTACCTGTCTTGTTAATAATAGCTAATCTAACAGGTGTGAGGTGGTATCTCATTGTAGTTTTGATTTGCATTTCTCTAATAACTAATGAAGATGAACATCTTTTCATATATCTGTTGGCCATTTGTATTTATTCCTGAGAGAAGTGTCTGTTCATGTCCTCTTCCGATTTTTTATTGGATTGTTTGTTTGTTTGTTGTTGAGTTTTATGAGTTCTTTGTATATTTTGGATATTAGGCCCTTATCTGAGCTGTTGTTTGAAAATATCATTTCCCATTTAGTTGGCTGTCTGTTTATTTTTGTTGTCAGTTTCTCTTGCTGAGCAAAAACTTCTTAGTCTGATGTAGTCCCATTCATTCATTTTTGCCTTCCTTCCCTTGCCTTTGGAGTCAAATTCATAAAATGCTCTTTAAAACCAAGGTCCATGAGTTTAGAACCTATGTCTTCTTCTATGTACTTTATTGTTTCAGTTCTTATATTTAGGTCTTTGATACATTTTGAATTAATTTTAGTACAAGGGGCCAAACTGTAGTCAAGTTTCATTCTTTTGCATGTGGCTTTCCAGTTTTCCCAGCACCATTTGTTGAAGAGGCTTTCTTTTCTCCATTGTGTGTTGTTGGCCCCTTTATCAAAAATTATTTGGCCATATATATGTGGTTTTATTTCTGGACTTTCTATTCTGTTCCATTGGTCTGAGAGTCTATTTTTCTGCCAATACCATGCTGTTTTGATTGTCGTGTCTCTATAATATAGTTTGAAGTCAGGTATTGTAATGCTCCCAGCTTCGTTCTTTTTCTTTAGGATTGCTTTGGCTATTCAGGGTTTTTTATAGTTCTATATAAATCTGATGATTTTTTATTCCATTTCTTTAAAAAATGTCATTGGAATTTTGATGGGAATTGCATTAAATTTGTATATTGCTTTGGGTAATATGGCCATCTTGATTATATTTATTCTTCCTATCTAAGAGCAAGGAATATTTTTCCATCTCATTATATCTTTTTCGTTTTCCCTTAACAATGGTTTGTAGTTTTCATTATAAAGTCCTTTATATTCTTTGTTATGTTTATTCCTAAGTATTTTATTTTTTTTGTTGCAATCGTGAAGGGGATTATTTTTTTGAGTTTGTTCTCAAATGTTTCATTGTTGGCATATAGAAAGACTATGGACTTTTGTATGTTAATTTTGTATCCTGTGACCTTACTGTATTGGCTTATTGTTTCTAATTGTCTTTTTGTGGATTCTGTGGGGTTTTCGATGTATAGGATCATATCATCTGCAAAAAGTGATACCTTTACTTCTTCTTTTCTGATATGGATGCTTTTTATTTCTTTGTCTTGTCTGATTGCTCTGGCTGGAACCTCTAGCACCACATTAAATAAGAGTGGAGAGACTAGACAATCCTATCTTGTTCTTGATTTAAGGGGGGGAAGCCTTCAATTTTATGCCATTTAATATGATGTTAGCTGATGGTTTATCATATATGGCCTTTATCATGTTGAGATATTTTCCTTCTATACCCATTTTGTTGAGAGTCTTAAACATAAAATTGTGTTGTATTTTATCGAATGGCTTTTCTGCATCTATTGATAAGATCATGTGGTTTTTGTTCTTTGTTTTGTTGATATGGTGTATTATGTTAACCGTTTTGCATATGTTCAACCATCCTTGAGATTCTGGGATAAATCCCACTTGATCATGATGTATTATTTTTTAAATATGTTGTTGTATTTGATTTACTAGTATTTTGTTTAGTATTTTAGCATCTGTATTCATTAGAGATATTGGTCTGTAGTTTTCTTTTTTTGTGCTGTCCTTGCCCAGTTTTGGTATGAGGGTTACGTTGGCCTCATAAAATGTGTTTGGAAGTATTGCTTCTTCTTCAATTTTTTGGAAGACTTTCAGTAGAATAGGAACCAAGTCTTCTTTGAATGCTTGATAGAATTTGTTACTATAACCGTCTGGGCCTGGACTTTTATTTTTGGGGAGGTTTTTAATAGTTTTTTCAATTTCTTTCCTACTAATTGGTCTGTTTAGGCTTTCTGCTTCTTCATGACTCAGTCTAGGAAGGTTGTATTGTTCTAGGAACTTATCCATTTCTTCTAGATTGTTGAATTTAGTGGCATAAAGTTTTTCATAGTATTCTACAATAATTCTTTGTATATCTATGATATCCATGGTGATTTCTCCTCTTTCATTTTGGATTTTGTTTCTATGAGTCCTTTCTCTTTTTTCCTTGGTAAGTCTTGCCAAGGGTTTGTCAATTTTGTTGATCTTTTCAAAGAACCAGCTCCTTGTTCTATTAATTTTTTCTATAATTTTACTGTTCTCTATTTCATTTATTTCTGCTCTGATTTTTATTATCCCCTTTCTTCGGCTGGTTTTGGGTTGTCTTTGTTCTTCTTTTTCTAGTTCCTTAAGGTATGAAGTTAAGTGGTTCACTTGGGCTCTCTCTTGTTTGTTCATATATGCCTGAAGTGATATGAACTTCCCTCTTATCACTGCTTTTGCTGCATCCCATAAATTCTGATATGTCATATTGTCATTTTCATTTGTTTGTATATATCTTTTGATCTCTGCGCTTATTTCTTCTTTGACCCATTCATTTTTTAAAAGTATGTTGTTTAGTTTCCACATTTTTGTGGGATTTTTTTCCTCTTTTTTGCAGTTGAATTCTAGTTTCAAGGCTTTATGATCAGAAAATATGCTTGGTACAACTTCGATTTTTCTGAATTTGCTGATGTTGTTTTTGTGGCCCAACATATGGTCAATTCTTGAGAATGATCCATGTACACTGGAGAAAAATGTATACTCAGTCACTTTGGGATGAAATGTCCTGTAGATGTCTATCATATCCAGGTGCTCTAGTGTTTTCTTTAAGGCCAATATATCTTTATTCATTCTCTGTTTGGATGACCGATCTAGAGCCGTCAGCAGTGTATTGAGGTCTCCAAGTATGATTGTATTTTTGTCAGTTTTTGTTTTAAGGTCAATAAGTAGCTGTCTTATATATTTTGATGCTCCTTGGTTTGGTGCATACATGTTAAGAATTGTTATGTCTTCTTGATTCAGCGTCCCCTTAATCATTATGAAATGGCCATTTTTGTCTCTGAGTACTTTTGCTGTCTTGTAGTCAGCATTATCAGAGATGAGTATTGCTACGCTTGCTTTTTTTTGGATGTTATTTGCTTGGAGTATTGTTTTCCAGCCTTTCACTTTGAATTTGTTTTTATCGTTGTTGCTTAGATGAGTTTCTTGTAGGCAGCATACAGTTGGATTTTCTTTTTTAATCCATTCTGTTACTCTGTGCTTTTTTATTGTGAGTTTAATCCGTTTACATTTAGTGTAATTTTTGACACTTGTGAGTTCCCTATTGCCATTTTATACATTGCTTTCTGTTAGTTTTGTGTCTTGTTTGATTCTTCTCTTTCGTTTTTTTTTATCTTTTGTTTTTGTTTGGTTGTATTCCATACATCTTTCCTCTGTTACTATCTTTTTTAAATCATGGTGGTTCTGTGGTGGTTTTTCCAATAGTGGTTACCATTAAGTAATGAAAGGGTTCCTACCCTGTTCATTGTAGTGCACTATTTTGTGAGTACTTTTGCACTCCATCGTCCTTTGCTACTGTTAATCTCCATCCTCTTCCCCCCTTTTTTTTGTTGTTGTCACAGTTTAAATTTGGTTTTATTGTGTTCTTGGTGGAGCTTTTACTTGTGGTTTTTTTTTGTTTGTTTTGTTCTTTGTACCTGGTTGGAAAACCCCCTTTAGTTATTCCTGGAGTGGGGGTTTTCTGATGATAAATTTCCTTATTTTTTCTGCATCTGTGAATGTTTTTATTTCTCCTTCATATTTGAAGGATAGCTTTGATGGGTATAGTATTTGTGGCTGAAAGTTAGTTCCTCTCTTTCAGAACTTTAAATATTGGGGTCCACTCTCTTCTAGCTTGTAGAGTTTCTGCTGAGAAATCTGATGATAATCTAATGGGCCTTCCTTTATATGTTGTATTCTTCTTTTCCCTGGCTGCCTTGAGAATTTTTTCTTTGTCGTTGGTTTGTGCCAATTTCATTATGATGTGCCTTGGAGTAGGTTTGTTGGGGTTAAGAAAACTCGGAGTTCTGTTTGCTTCTTGAATTTGAGGCTTTAGTTCTTTCCACAGGCTTGGGAAGTTCTCATCTATTATTTGTTTGAGTATGTTCTCCATTCCATTTTCTCTCTCTTCTCCCTCTGATATACCTATTATTCTTATGTTATTCTTTTTGATGGAATCAGACAATTCCTGTAGGGCTTTCTCATTTTTTTAAATTTTTGAGTCTCTTTCTTCTTCTCTCTGTGTGCCTCAAGTTGCTTGTCTTCTATTTCACTAATTCTACCTTCTACCTGGCCTGTTCTATTAACTAAGCTTGTTACCTCGTTTTTCAGCTCATGAATTGAGTTTTTCATCTCTGTTTGATTTGTTTTTATAGTTTCAATTTCCTTGGTAATATATTCTTTGTGTTCATTGAGTTGTTTTCTGAGCTCCCTAAATTGCCTTTCTGTGTTTTCTTGTATATCTCTGAGTATTTTTAGGATTTCTATTTTAAATTCTCTGTCATTTAGTTCCAAGGTTTCCAATATATTAAATTTTTTCTCCATAGAGTTTTCCTCATCTATCTGTGCTATCTCTCTGTCTTTTGTATCCATGATATTTGATTTCTTTCTCCTTAATCGCATCTTCACGTTTAGTGTGGTACTTCTGGAGGCTCCAAGGATAGATTTTTCTGTCTCTGGTTGAAAATCTTGTTGAATTTTCAGGGAGATTTATCAGTATTATGGAGCAATTCTTTAAGAAATTAGAGAGGCCTGTAACAGATCCTGTACCCTCTACATCAGCTGCCTCCTGAGATGAAACACATGTATTACAGGCAGAATCATCTCCAGTATCTCCTGTACATTCCTTAGGCAATCCTGATTCACCTGTCTATCTCCAGCACCTTCTGCAGGTTCTCCTGCCTCTCCAGCTTCCTCCTCTCAATAGGTCACTCTCTCACACTTTGCAATGCCTCTTCCAGTGTGCAAACCAACAAGAATGAAGGTAAGAAATTGTTTTTGCATGCATTTTTTGTTATTTTTTTCTGTTACTACAGTATAGTATACAATACAGAATATTTATTTCCTTTTCCTTTTTCTGTGACTTAGTTGTGTTTTTATGGTCTAGATTATGGTTTTACAACTGTGTTAGTATAGGTAAGTGATTTAGGCTAGGGTGTATTTCAATTTACACCGAAATTCAGGTTATATCACTGCCATCAGAACAGAACTGTGTTGTAACCCAAGGACCCCCTGTATTACTCATTTATTATATTTATGATTTATACACACTTGAATATAGGCTTCATGAAGTTAGAGAAATCTTATTGTTTTTCTCTTTAATGTATCTCATGACCCAGCACAGTGCCTGGCACACAGTGGACTCTCAATAAGTATTCGCTCAATGAACAAATGAATGAATCAATAAATGAATGGACCATTAGTACACAGCCAGCACTCACTAAGAACAGATATAATCCATACAGTACAGTTATAAACTTTAGCTCAGCATGTGCTGGCAAACTTCTGGCTTTCATGTTCAGAGATAGCTTAATAATTTTATATGATGCAATCAATTTCCAACAGATAGCTTTGAGATTTGCAAAGTGCTGGATTAAGGCCCTTACTCAATAGTCATTTATATTCTTTCTTACCCCTGCTCTAACCCTCCCAGAGTGTGGGGTGGTGGAGGGAAAGCCTGTCTTTGGCCTGTGAAGTGAGCCACCAGCAGGCTGAGGTACGGCTGGAAGGAGGCCAGGATGCTCATTTCCTGCAGTCCATCTTGGTAACATTGGCTGCTATTATAGCCCATCCCAGGGCTCTTCCCCTCCTCACCATCTTCAATTCCGAGATCCCTCCCAAATACTCAACTCAGACTATAGCTAAGGTTTTAGCTTCTTTCATCAGCTGCCCACACCTGAACCACTTTAAAAAGAAAATGTCACTGATAGGTTAGTCTGCCATCCCAGGCATTTTCTCACTCTGAGTTCAATCTTCTTGGTTCCATTGTTACTTAACAATCATTTACTAAAAAACACAGCTGTCCTGTGGCAGGTATGGGGCTGAGCACCGCCAGGAAGGTGGTTCTGCACATACAAATGAAATCGCTTGATTTGTTGTTATTTTTAAAAGAAGCCCTGGCCTCATTTGGTTGAATTTATTATTTCTTTTTTTTTTTTTAATTTTCATGACAACTAAATTAAAGTTTGATGCTTATTTGCATTGGCCCAGGTAGGCTGGCTGCTAACTTCAAACCTTACCCTTTGCCTCTGTACCCTCCCTCGCTGTCCTGACGTGGCAGTGTCCCTGCCCTTCTGAGGACCCGCTGTCCCTTCTGCAGACACTCTGGAGTTCCTCAGTTTCCTTCCCAAGGGCAGGGCCATGGCAGGACATGGGGCCTTCCCTGACTCTGAGCATGGCTGTCGCCGTGTTAATGCGACGGAGACCCACTTTCAGCTGACAATATCATATTGCAGGTCAGGAAACAAAAGAGCAATTGAGTTCCCATGAAAACTTGCCAGATTTCCATTCAATGATTTTCCTTCTTGAAATCACTTCTTGTGTTTCCATCACAGGAATGAATTCAAAGGAAAATGAGTAATTGCTGGTCTACTCAGAATCATTGTTCTGTCACAGATGCATTCCTGCATGAATGTATTAATTTCCATTTCCAGGGTTTTCAGATATAAAACAAATGTTTGATGTAATAGACACCACTACTCTGTTATAATTGTATAACTTACTGCCTAAATTGGCAAAGGACTGCATGGATCAGTAATTGCAGTCCTTAGGAGACTGCTCTCACATTTGTTTGACACGTGGGAAAATGGCGACAAGCCTTCCTTTCTTGGCTGCTGTTGTCCTCGGAGTGACAATAGTAGTAACAGCTGCTTCTTGGTGGCCCCACTGCAATTCTCATATCTAGTGGTGGCTCAATGTGCATGTGCAGAGAGGGGAGTGAGTGTGGGGAATGTCCAATTATGAATGAAATACATTCCGTTAAAGGACAATTTCTTGAGTTCCTATGCAACATCATTTCTGAGCACAATTGGCTATGTACTAGGAACTTGTCACAATGTTTAAGGTGTGGGTTCCATGGTACAAAGAAACAACACACCTAAAATGGAGTCTCTTTGGTAAGCCCCACCAAGACTTATACCTAACCTAATTGTAGGAGCAAAATTTTAAACCAATCAGTCTGGAATTTCCTTGTTGCCACAAGTGAGGTGATCTGCCTGATAAGAACCCCCCTGCCTTACTCTAAGAGAAAGCTGTCTTCGCCTGATATAATCCACTCTTTTAACTCTCTTGTCACACCCTTTCTTTGCCTGTAAAAGCCTTCCATTTTGCACAGCTCCTTGGAACATTTTTCTATTTACTAGATGGGATGCTGCCCTATTCATGCATGTTCAATAAAGCCACTTAGATGTTTAAATTTACTTGGTTGAATTAAATTTCTTTAACACCTATAATTCTAAATATGTAATATCATCTATGTTCTTATTCCACAAAGTAGGGAGGTTGGATTCTTGCCAGGCCTGGCGACAGGGGATTCACTGCTCATGCACAGCCAATAGGAGGCCTTGATCAGTTCCTTGCCCATCCAGCCTAACCCTCCCCAAGACCTAGGACTAACCCAGACCCAAAGTAGGGAGGCACTGCTGCTGTCCAGCTCCTGTGGTTAGGCCTCACTTCACTGCTACAGTTCGGGCACCATGTCTTCTGCCTTAGTTTTCTCAGAGATGGTCCCCACGTGCACCTGTTTTCATCAGGGGTTCAGTCACAGAGAATGGCATCCACTTGGGCTAGTTGAAGCAGAAAGAGGTTTATCACAGGCTGCTCAATGGCTTACAGGATGTGTGAAGAACAGACCCTAGGAGGAGCTCCCTGGAGCTACCCTTACAATCACCAAACAGAACCAGGCCACAATAATGACAATTACAGTGGGGCCTGCAGAATCATCAAATAGCCCCCACACCTGCTGGTCTCAGAACCACTCACCTCTGCTCATCCCACACCAGCAAAGTAGATGTCTCAAGCTCTGCATTTCTGGCCACTTTATTGGTTCCAAATTAAATCTTCCCGTTTGCATCAGGAGGTAGACCCTAAGTGATGTCTAGAGCCTTGGCTACAGGGAATTCTAGGGAGTTCAGCTGCCCACCTCTGCAGTATTGGGAGGCACACTAGAAACCAAAAGTGTGTTGGAAGGAACACTGGCAGAATGGACTCTCAGCTTGGTCAATTTCCCAAGCAATTACTTGACCCCATATATCCATTTTTATCTCCAGAGCCTGCTCACCTCCCCAGGGTTCAAGAAACCTGTTTCTGTTGGCTGGGAACCAGCTACCTGTTGACAAATTTCAATCTCAGAACTGTTTTGTATTAAACACTTTTCTTGCAAAGTGCCTTTTCTTTCCACCTCCCTTCAACACAAGTTATTATTTTATAAAGAGAATCTCTGTCCTCCATGGGCAGTTTATTGTTTTGGGAATAAGCAAAATCAACTCCCTCTTCTGAGCCAGTCAGAGATCTCTTCTTGAATCTATGGGCTGGAAACAAGAGAGTTGAGTAAGCCTCTTTTAGTTGAGTAAGTCTCTTCTGCTGAAGTTGTGGGGGGAAAAAAAAGAAGTCAGGAGCTGTCAGAGGCCATGATTTCTGCCATGTAGACATAGCTAGTTAAGAAAGCCCCCTAAAAGAATAAATATAATCAAGATGGCTATATTACCCAAAGAAATATACAAATTTAATGCAATTCCCATCAAACTTCCAATGACATTTTTTAAAGAAATAGAGCAAAAAATCATCAGATTTATATGGAACTATAAAAAACCCCGAATAGCCAAAGCAATCCTAAAGAAAAAGAATGAAGCTGGGGGCATTTCAATACCTGACTTCAAACTCTATTATAGGGCCACGACAATCAAAACAGCATGGTATTGGCAGAAAAATAGACACTCAGACCAATGGAACAGAATAGAAAGTCCAGAAATAAAACCACATATATATAGTCAAATAATTTTTGATAAAGGGGCCAACAACACACAATGGAGAAAAGAAAGCCTCTTCAACAAATGGTGCTGGGAAAACTGGAAAGCCACATGCAAAAGAATGAAACTGGACTACAGTCTCTCCCCCTGTACAAAAATTAACTCAAAATGGATCAAAGATCTAAACATAAGACCTGAAACAATTAAGTACATAGAAGAAGACATAGGTACTCAACTCAGGGACCTGGGTTTTAAAGAGCATTTTATGAATTTGACTCCAATGGCAAGAGAAGTGAAGGCAAAAATTAATGAATGGGACTACATCAGACTAAGAAGTTTTTGCTCAGCAAGAGAAACTGATAACAAAATAAACAGAAAGCCAACTAAATGGGAAATGATATTTTCAAACAACAGCTCAGATAAGGGCCTAATATCCAAAATATACAAAGAACTCATAAAACTCAACAACAAACAAACAAACAAACAATCCAATAAAAAAATGGGAAGAGGATATGAATAGACACTTCTCCCAGGAAGAAATACAAATGGCCAACAGATATATGAAAAGATGCTCATCTTCTTTAGCTATTAGAGAAATGCAAATCAAAACGGCAATGAGATACCACCTCACACCTGTTCGATTAGCTGTTATTAGCAAGTCAGGTAATAGCAAATGTTGGAGAGGCTGTGGAGAAAAAGGAACCCTCATACACTGTTGGTGGGAATGTAAAGTAGTACAACCATTATGGAAGAAAGTATGGTGGTTCCTCAAAAAACTGAAAATAGAACTACCTTATGACCCAGCAATCCCTCTACTGGGTATATATCCCAAAAACTCAGAAACATTGATACGTAAAGACACATGCAGCCCCATGTTTATTGCAGCATTGTTCACAGTGGCCAGGACATGGAAACAACCAAAAAGCCCATCAATAGATGACTGGATAAAGAAGATGTGGCACATATACACTATGGAATACTACTCAGCCATAAGAAATGATGACATTGGAACATTTACAGCAAAATGGTGGGATCTTGATAACATGATACGAAGCGAAATAAGTAAATCAGAAAAAACCAGGAACTGTATTATTCCATACGTAGGTGGGACATAAAAGTGAAACTAAGAGACATTGATAAGAGTGTGGTGGTTACGGGGGGGGGGGGAGGGGGGAATGGGACAGGAAAAGGGGGTGGGCAGGGGCACAAAGAAAACAAGATAGAAGGTGACAGAGGACAATCTGACTTTGGGTGGTGGGTATGCAACATAATTGAATGACAAGATAACCTGGACTTATTATCTTTGAATATATGTATCCTGATTTATTGATGTCACCCCATTAAAAAAATAAAATTATTAAAAAAAAAAAAAAAAAAAAAAAAGCCCCCTAAGCAGTGTTTGACACTGTTGATCATTTCTACCTCTCTGGAACTTTCTCTATTTGTGTGGAGGACCCCAAGTTAGCTTAACTTCTCTCTTACCTCCAGCTGCCCCTACCCAGCCTCCCCTGATGGCCTCTCCTCATATTCATGGCATTATATTTGTGCTATTCCACGAGCTCTTTGCTTTCTTAGCCCCCTTTGTGCTTTATCTGCTCTTCTCCATGTCGCAGGAGCCTGGATTTTCCGGCTATCTCCCCAGATGTCCCTGCCAGCTGGTGTCCACTGGCAACAGCCATGGGGAGGTGTGAAGGGAGACCAAGGCAGAGCCCGTGCTGTGACCTCCAGGATCTTCATGTCTTCCTGTCAGAGTTCCACTGCCTTTGGGAGAGCCCAGCCCTCAGGTTCTGAAACACCATTTCCTCCTAATTCACAGACGCCATGACGGTCTATGTAGAAAATCTGATGGGATCTAAAATGAGTTTAGCAAAGCAGCAGCATATAAAATCAAGATACAAAAATCAATCATTTAGCTACATACTAGTGACAAGCAATCATAAATTAAAATCAGTATTATTTAATGTCATATCAAAAATTTTAGACCTTTAGGGATGAATCTGACAAAAGATATGAATGATCTGTATGTACTCTGAAACCTGCAAACCTTTCTGAGAGAAATGAAAGGAGATTTAAATTAACGGAGAAATATACAGTATTCCCAGGATGGAAAGCTCACTTCTCCCCAAATTGATCTGTAGATTCAAAAGAGTCCTAATCAAAACCCAAGCAGATATTTATTGTAAATTAATAAGCTAAGTCTAAAATCTGTATGGAAATACAAGAGACATAAGCTAGGTCAAACAACTTTGAGCAAAGTGGAAGGATTAACACTACCTGTTTTCAATAATTATTGTAAAGCTACCATAATCAAGACAGTATGTTACTTGGCATGAACATACACAATCAGAATTAAGCTTAGAAATAGATCCACACAATATATAGACAATTGAGTTTTTGACAAAGGTGCAAGAACCATCAGTGAAGAGAAGATAGTTATATAATCCAGTGGTGCTGGAACGACTGGATATCAATATGCAAAAAAATTGTTTTGATTCATAAACTTACACTGTATACAAAAACAACCCCAAATGGACCATAATCTTTGGTGTATGACAATAAAACTAGAAGAAAGCATAAAAGAAAAATCTTTATAATTTTTGGTTAGACACAGATTTTCTAGTTACACACCAAAACAAATGATCCATAAAAGGTAAAAAAATTAACCTTCACTCGTTGAATGACATTGTTAATAGAATAAAAAGACAAGCCACAGGATGGAAGAAAATATTTATCAATCGTATCAGAATAAAGGATTCTATCAGAATAAAAGATCTGATACTTTAATTAAAAAAAACGGAAAACAAATAACCCAGTTTTAAAAATATCCACTTTACCAAAGAGGATATTTAAGTGACAAAGAAGTATGGGGAAAAATGGTCAACATCATTAGTCATTAGGGAAATTCACCTTAAAACCACAGTGAGATAGTGCTACATACCTAGTGGAATGTTTAGAATCTAGAAGACAGGCCTTCCTAAGTGCTCATGAGGATGTGGAACAACTAGACCTCTCATAACTTGATGTTGGGTGGAAAGTGGTACAATCACTTTGGAGAACAATTTGGTTGATTCTTAAAAATGTGAACATACACTTAGCATATGCTCCAGGCTTTCCACTCTAAGCATGTAGCCAAGAGAAAAAATGGATCTATTCATATGAAGACTTGTATACAGATGTCCTCAGCACCTTGATTTCTAATATACTGCTCACAAAAATTAGGGGATATTTCAAAATGAACATGAAGCTATAAAATATTCCCTAATTTTTGTGAGCGGTAGTCAGAAACTGGAAGTAACTCCAATGTCTGCCAACAGGTACATGGATAAATTTCATATATCCATACAAGGGAACCCTGCTCTGCAACAGAAGAAATAAACTGTGGATAGATGAGTCACAAAATAAATATCGGTTGATATAAGTTGAGCTGTACAAAAAGGAGTGCACACTAGGTGATGCTAGAAAATGCAAATTTATCTTTAGTGACAGAAAGCAGGTTACATGGAGGAGGGGTGAGAGTAAATGATTGTTAAGTAACAATGGAACCAAGAAGATTGAACTCAGAGTGAGAAAATGCCTGGGATGGCAGACCAACCTATCAGTGACATTTTCTTTTTAAAGTGGTTCAGGTGTGGGCAGCTGATGAAAGAAGCTAAAACCTTAGCTATAGTCTGAGTTGAGTATTTGGGAGGGATCTCGGAATTGAAGATGGTGAGGAGGGGAAGAGCCCTGGGATGGGCTATAATAGCAGCCAATGTTACCAAGATGGACTGCAGGAAATGAGCATCCTGGCCTCCTTCCAGCCGTACCTCAGCCTGCTGGTGGCTCACTTCACAGGCCAAAGACAGGCTTTCCCTCCACCACCCCACACTCTGGGAGGGTTAGAGCAGGGGTAAGAAAGAATATAAGGCCCTGGCCGGTTGGCTCAGCGGTAGAGCGTCGGCCTAGCGTGCGGAGGACCCGGGTTCGATTCCCGGCCAGGGCACACAGGAGAAGCGCCCATTTGCTTCTCCACCCCTCTGCCGCGCCTTCCTCTCTGTCTCTCTCTTCCCCTCCTGCAGCCAAGGCTCCATTGGAGCAAAGATGGCCCGGGCGCTGGGGATGGCTCTGTGGCCTCTGCCCCAGGCGCTAGAGTGGCTCTGGTCGCAACATGGCGACGCCCAGGATGGGCAGAGCATCGCCCCCTGGTGGGCAGAGCGTCGCCCCATGGTGGGCGTGCCGGGTAGATCCCGGTCGGGCGCATGCGGGAGTCTGTCTGACTGTCTCTCCCTGTTTCCAGCTTCAGAAAAATGCAAAAAAAAAAAAAAAGAAAGAATATAAATGACTATTGAGTAAGGGCCTTAATCCAGCACTTTGCAAATCTTAAAGCTATCTGTTGGAAATTGATTGCATTCCCCCCCCCAGGATAAATGAATTAGTCATATATAAAACTCTCTCTCTCTCTCTCTCTCTCCCTCTCTCTCAGTATACAAATTCCATATATTTTTTTAATTTTTTTTTTTGATATCTCAACAGTCATATAATCAGAGGGCAATTTAGTTCTTCTGAGATCTGGGAGAGAGAATGTCAAAACCAGGCAGAGAAAAATGGTTTCACCAGGTTGAATACTAGCAAATTCTTTTTGTTATTAATCAAGTGCCATTTTGCCAAACACTAGTGAACAAAATACTTTAGAAACTAGTAGAAGGAGCTCCAGTTTTCTCTCACATCCAACAGTGATATGCCTCGTAACTTTTGCCATCTCTTCTAGGGAGGGGGAGGACCTGGGGTGGAGGTGTGGAGGCTGGGATAGAGAAGACCTGGGGTGGAGGTGTGGGGATGAGGGAGGGGGAGGGTCTGGGGTGGAGGTGTGGGGATGAGGGAGAGAGAAGACCTGGGGTGGAGGTGTGGGGATGAGGGAGGGGGAGGGCCTGGGGTGGAGGTGTGGGGATGAGGGAGGGGGAGGGTCTGGGGTGGAGGTGTGGGGGCGGAAAGGGAGAGGACCTGGGAGAGAACCTGGAGTGGATGTGTAGGAGTGGGGAGGGAGAGGACCTTTAGTAGAAGTGCAGAATCACAGAGCCTACACAGCCTTTCTTGATGAATGCTCAGAAAAGGCATGAGAGCTCTGTCCTCAACAAACTTAGGAAAAGTCAAAAATGTTTGGCTCTCAAAGAGTCACATATATGTTAAAACATAAAGGTTCTGAGAATTCCTGCAACAAGAAAAGCTAACTCGGCCTGACCTGTGGTGGCGCAGTGGATAAAGCGTCGACCTAGAAATGCTGAGGTTGCCGGTTCGAAACCCTGGGCTTGCCTGGTCAAGGCACATATGGGAGTTGATGCTTCCAGCTCCTCCCCCCTTCTCTCTGTCTCTCCCTCTCCTCTCTAAAATGAATAAATAAATAAATAAACTAAGCTTTAAAAAAAAAAAAAAAAAAAAAGAAAAGCTAACTTGGATTAACCTAGCACTAATCCCAACTTGCTTGCTAACATCTCTATGCACCACAGACCCCACTGAGGAACAGCCCCCAGAAGAAGAGCTTCAGGGCTTTTGTTTGGGTGGGGAAGTCTCTGATGCAGTCTCTCCAAGCCATGTGAAGGGTCCATTTTCCAAGCATCTGTTTGGAGAGATCACTTTGGCGGACATTTCTGATGACAGTAACATCTGTTTGGGTGACCTCTGACTCTGAGAACCAAGAGAGCCTGAGGTTCAGAGAGGGGAGCCCAATGAAGACCATCTGGAAGCTCCTCTGGCCCCATCCTTGGGTCTCAGATAAAGAAAAAGTGTGCAAGGGAATCTTAGTTTCCTTCTAGATAGTGTTGGTTTAATAGAAAATAGTGCAGGCTATACATGTGATTTTAAATTTCCTAATAGCAACATATGCCAGTAATTAAAATAAATTTTAATAATCTGTTTTATTTAACACAATATACCAAAATATTTTTTGTATTTCAACATGTTTTCAACATGAAAATATTTTTTGTTTTTTAAAGTTTTTGGAATCCAGTGTGTATCTGACACTTATAATTCAGCTCAGCTCAGACCCGCCACATTTCAAGTTGTGCACAGCCAGCCACATGTGGCCGTGGCTACCGATGGGACACTCAGCTGCGGATGGGCAACCAGCCACCTCACCACAGAAAAGGAAGCTGGGATCCAGGTTTACCTTGCCACAGGAAAATGCTTGGGTTTCATTCTACTTCTCCTCTGTGATGGGTCAGTTGGACTGCACTAAGGATAAAACATTATACCAAGTGTGTCTGTGAAGGTGTTTCCGGGAGAGGTTAACACATGAATTGGTAACCAAGTAGCCAGGACTCTCCCAGCGTAGGGGGCACTGCTCAATCTGAACAGGACAGAAGCGCAGAGGGAGGGCGAATTTGCCTGTGTTGCGCTGGAACACCCCCTTCTCCTGCCCTTGGACCTGGTGCTCCTGCTTCTCACACCACCAGCCCTCTGCTTCTCAGGCCTGCCTGAATAAACTCCTCAGATGTTTATTCATTGGCTTCTCTGTACCAAGCCCGGAGTCAGGACTGAGGACAAGAGGCCCATGTTGGTGTCCTCACTGAGGCCCAGTGAGGGGAAACTAGATTTTCCTAAGATCCACGACTCCTTACACATCTTCCATGGAAGTAACTGGAACTCTCAGCAGTTGCTGTCACCTGCTGAGTGTCCCTTTTGAAGGCAAGAGGCCATCTGTGGGCTCAGCTCAGAGCAAGTCCAGGAGTGAGCTCAAAATCCACCCCCAAGGAGTGCAGGTTCGCCTCCGTCCAGCCTTTCCCGTCTCCGGAGTTCTGCCTTGTTTCCTGGCTGTGTGGAGAACTGGCCCACAGAAGACCGAGTGTGTCTGGTTCCCAGGCTTGAGACCTCATGTGCTTTTAGGCAGAAAACAGAAACTTATTACTGCTTCAGGATGTTGGGCTCACCCAGCCATGCTTCCCATTTCCTGCCCAGAGTTTTCTGCCTTTTTAAACAAGGTGGTCTTCCCACACTGCTTCCTACAAAACCCAGTTGCTGATCACTATGTTCTGGTTTTCCTTCTAAAATATGGCTGAGAGCCTGCTCCAGCCTTCTGGAGTTGTTGGGGAGAAACATGCTAACAGCAGGAAGAAGATACTCCGGTCATTATGAGGCATGGGAGGGAATTCGGGAGGGACCTGAGAAGGAATGAGACCCGGCCCCAAGCCCGCAGACAAGCCCCACCCTGCTCTGTAAGTCTAGAAAAAACTACAATGGGATGGACTTAAAGGCTTTACCTTGACAAGGCAAGATGTCCAAGCAGCCAAAAGAGGCCCAACCAGAAGCCAACAGTTCTGAGTTCTCGGTGGGCCTAACAGCAACTTGCTGTGTGCTCTCAGGTCCCTGTTGAGGAGCAGGGTCTGCACGAAGTGGCACAAGGGGGCTTTAAAGCACTGAAAATGCTCACAGCTTACACAGTGGCTGCCCACCCAGCTCACAACAGTCTGGGTCCAACTCTGACCCTGGGACCTGCCCAGACTTAGCCTGCCTTCTTTCTCACCCCTCCCTCAGATCAGTTTACTGCCTTTTTCTTACTTTTCATTTTTAGCAGGACTTCCAAAAGGATGATAGGGAAAGGGAGAGACAGGACACCCACTGAATGTGACCTCTGCTGCTGTCTAATAGGTTTAAAAAATTTGTTAAGTGAAAAGTCTAAAATTAATACCTAAAATATTTTTATTTTAGTGGAAGTGATCCTAAATGAACCAAACCATGGCTGGGAGTCTAGTAATGGGGTGCTCCAGCTTGTGTGGGCATGAACAACTACCATGGGTGCCTTGGAGGGGGTGCCCTGAACTGGGCTGGTGTGAGAAGCAGGCCAGGAGGAGATGGGGCTGAGGTACCTGCCCTCAACCGGCTTGTTTTATCTTCTCATCAAATCTCATACTTTCGATATGAAAGGTAGTTAATTCTGTGGGGAAACTGGTTTTTTAAAAACACAATACTCAGCTTTTTATGATTTCCTTTCTTCTAAAAACACAGGGTGTGGGAATGTGGGCCTCCCTTTGCAACCACTAACTTTGTGCTGCACCAGGTCAATGCCTGAGCTCACAGGTGAGCTCCAGACACAACTGGTATGCAGTTTTCCTGAAGCCCATTCTGTGATCTCACTTCAAGGACAATAGAGGATTTGTCTCTGGGGAAGGAGACTAGCAGGGCAAAGGAGAGACCACAGATCAGGAGAACCACCTGTCTGCTAAACTGCAGGCAGGAAAAACAACAACAAAAACCCCTTTGACTTCCCAAATCAACAGGTCGGACTGATGCAGGCACTGGGTAGACTTTGTCCTAAAGAGTCACTTCCCTTCTGTCCTATGAGTTTACATGTTGTCCAAAAAGAGAAGTGTTGTATTTCCCCTTCCAAAAGAAAAGGCTTGCTTGGTCTTGCTGTCCAGAGTCTGTCCAGCTACCTTTCTTCTTGCTGCCCTATGGGCTACAGCTGTGCGGGGGCACGGAGGGTGAGAGGGGGCGATGGTGTTCTCACAGACCAAGGCATCACTGACATCACCAAAGAGAATGTAAACTTAGAAAACATTTCCAGGCCCTGGCCGGTTGGCTCAGTGGTAGAGTGTCAGCCCAGCCTGTGGATGTCCTGGGTTCGATTCCTGGTCAGAAGACACATGAGAAACACCCATCTGCTTCTCCAACCCTCTGCCTCTTGCTTCTCTCTCTCTTTCTCTCTCTCTCTTTATCTCCTACAGCCATGGCTTGATTGGAGTGAGTTGGCCTCGGGTACAGCCTCTGCCTCAGGCGTTAGGAAGAGCTTGGTTGCTGAACAATGGAGCAACAGTCTAGATGGGAAGAAAATCGCCCCCTAGTGGGCTTGCCAGGTGGATTCTGGTCGGGGCACATGTGGCAGTCTATCTCTGCTTCCATTCTTCTCACTGAAAAAAAAAAAAAAGCTTGACCAAATGGTGGCGTAGTGAATAGAGTGCTGGACTAGGATGCAGAGGATTCAGGTTTGAAACCCCAAGGTGGCCAGCTTGAGCATGGGTTCATCTGGTTTGAGCAAGGCTCACCAGCCTGAGCTCAAGATGGCTGGCTTGAGCAAGGGGTCAGTTGGTCTGCTGTAGTCCCCCAGTCAAGGCACATATGAGAAAGCAATCAATGAACAACTAAAGTGCCACTATGAAGAATTGATGATTCTCATCTCTCTCCTTTCCTGTCTGTCTGTCCCTATCTGTCCCTCTCTCTATCTTTCTCTGTCTCCGCCACACACACACACACACACACACACACACACACACACACACAAAATAGAAAACACTTTAAATCTCTGAAGCTCCTGGGAATGTCATTGAAGAGTAATGCCAAAGTCAAGAACCCTTAAGAAAAACTTCAGGAACAAGGCTGTGGGTATTGCAGAATTAATAAGGCAAATACACAGAGCAGTCAGTGTAAGACAACTGCAGATGACCAGCATCACTGGGGCCAGATTCAAGTGGGCAAGGTTTAAGGAACTGCAGAGAGCAAAAAAGCATTTGTCCACCTGGTTTGTTCAAAGGGAAATGAGGGAGCCTGAGGCATTCACTTTGACTGGACTCAGCGTAAGGGGCTCCATGCTCCCACATCCCACATCTGCTATTCTATGTCCTACATCCACATCTTATATCCAGCCAGTGCCCTATCCTCATGTGGAAGATGGAGGTGGCACAGACAAGAGCAGAAAGAACAGACAGTTTACTTGGTGGCAACAAAATTGCCAAACCATAACTTATTCCTTGGGTTTGGAGACAGGCTAAGGAGATTAAGAAAGACTCTAAAGGCCTTGGCCGATTGGCTCAGTGGTAGAGCGTCAGCTCAGTGTGTGGAAGTCCTCCATTCGATTTCCAGTCAGGGCACACAGGAGAAGCGCCCATCTGCTTCTCCACCCCTCTCTCTCCTTGCTCTCTTTCTTTCTCTCTTCCTCCCCTACAGCCATGGCTCTATTGGTGTGAACACGTAGGTCTCCAGTGCTGAGGACAGCTCCATGGCCTCTGACTCAGGCACTAAAAAATGGTTTAGTTGCTGAGCAACACTCCAGGTGGATCTCAGTCGGGGCACATGTGGCAGTCTGTCTCTGAATCCCCTCCTCTCATAGAAAGAAAGAATGAAAGAGAGAGAGAAAGTGAGAAAGAAAGAAGAAAGAAAGAAGAAGAAATGAAAGAAAGAAAGAGAGAGAGAGAGAGAAAGAAAGAAAGAAAGAAAGAAAGAAAGAAAGAAAGAAAGAAAGAAAGAAAGAAAGAAAGAAAGAAAGAAAGAAAGGGAAAGGGAAGGAAGGAAGGAAGGAAGGAAGGAAGGAAGGAAGGAAGGAAGGAAGGAAGGAAGGAAGGAAGGAAGGAGAGAGAGAAAGAGAGAAAGAAAGAAAGAAAAAGAAAAAACAAAAGAAAGAAAGAAAGAAAGAAAGAAAAGTAAAGGCAGGAATGATGGAATGTCATTCATTTATTGTTCTAGATTACCTACTGAATGACAGCCACATGCCAGGCAAAGTGCTGGGTCCTCAGGAACAATGTTGGGAGCCCCAGACCCTCTCTCTGAAGCTTAAATTCCAGGATAGGAGGTGCTTGGCAAACAGATCTGCCCCTCCAATCTGGCGATCCTAAATGGAGCAGCTTCTGAGCTTCAAGAGAGGCAGCTTGGCAACCCACAGTTAACAGTACTTTGCGAAGCTGGTAGACAGTTCAAGTCCTGTTTGCTCCATGAGGTGGAAGGAACAGTGCTCGCTGCAGGAAAGAGCCGTGGTGCGGTTGGTGACCCTGGGTTTTGGCCCATGTGTAAGACCAGCAGGAGACAGAAGAAGAGCAAAAGGAAGCACCGGTGTCTTAGTCCCTCATCTGCAAAGTGGAACGGCTGGATGGAGGGGCTTGCAGATGCCTTTCTTTTTAACAATTGTCAATCAGTCCAGGAATGATTGGTCCATAATGGAAAAATTAATGACTCCAGGATAATTTTCAAAAATGTTTAGCTTATCATACAGTCATCAATGTCTCACATGGACCACTCCACCGGGCCCTGCTCCTTACCTCCCCCAACCCCTCTGCTGAAAGCTGCCCTCTTGCATTAAGAAGACCAGAGGCATTGGCTGGAAGAACCTTAGTCGATGCTAATTGGGTGTTTTGGAAGCATCGCCAGCCAGCTTACTAGGACGGGAGTGAAGGAGATGTTTCCTGGGCACAGGGGTCCTTAGCAGAGACGCTGGGACTGAGGTCTGGCTCTCCTGAAGCCAGGCAGGCCTGCACTGTGCCATGCAGGCAAAAGCGTGCAGCAGGAAGGGATTTGGTCTTGTGATTGAACTGTCCATCACAGGGCTACACTTTGAAGGGGTGCTTTCCCAAATCGATGGTTTTCTCTGGTAGCTTTAGCTTAGAGAAATGAGCTCAGCTGAGAGGGAAAAAGTCTTTCTGCTAAACTCCATTCGAGAGAATGAAGGTCTTTTTAAGACTATGAGAAAAGACAGGATATCTCAAAAGTAATATTTTATTTAAAATGAGGCCAGATTGGAAATGTAACGTGCCAGGAAGGCTGCTCCGAAACAAGAGGATGGTCAGAAGTTGCCGAAGCAGTTAGTTGTGCAGAGATAATGTTTTAAGATGCCCTGGGTCTCTTAGTTATTGGGATATATTTAGGGTAAATCTAGTCTGAGTCAAATTTTACTCTTGAGATCAACATCCTGCATCTCTCTAACTTAAAAGCAGAAACTTTAAGTGTTCAGGAAATGACAGTTTAATGGGTTGAGTGTAACTCTAGTAACATATCTGCTCCTCTCCAAAGAGTTCCTCGTACTTAAAAAAAAAATTTCTCCCTCTCCCACCAATATAATACCAAACTCTTAAAGATATAATTTGCACTTGTCAAATTTTTCAAAATAACCTCTAAAGCATCTCTAGCCTGTGTCAAGGATCCTCACTGATTATTTGAGAGCCAATTTCTGGTATTCTGAAATAACCCACATCTCCCACCACATCTAGGAAGCCTCACTCCACCTGGCTTCAAGCCCAAGAGGACATCAGAAAGTCAAGGTAGAGAAACCTAGCCTGTTATCCTCTCTCATCTCAAATCAATAACTGACCAGGGCAACAGTAAATCCCTGTAACAACAGACAGAAGCCTGGATTTTGTTTTTCTTGTAGACTGGAAGGTGGAGTATTTAGAACAGAAGGGCCCAACAAGAGGATGCCTTTCACAGAAGTTCAGCTACCAAAGAACTAAAAAGGGATGGCATGTGATGCCCACTCTGGATGCAATCACGCACCTGCCCCTTGAAGTAAGTCTTTGGCTCAGATATCTCACTCAACATACACGCTCACACATGTGCACACAGAAAGTTACATGCGCACACTGACACACTCACACACCTGTACCCAACACGCACGAGTGCACACACACACACCTTTCTACTTACAGCTTCCACCTCAGCTTTCCGTTGTCTCATCCTCTTCTGAAACTTTTGAGTTACCTTTATGAATAGACCTGCCTAGAAGTCTGCAAGTGTGGGTGACCCAACTGGTGAGGAGCTTACCTACAAGGTAGATCCCCAGTGTTACAGTCCTCAGACCTTGGAGGCAAGTATCTCTTCCCCAAATATTGCCATTATTGTCCAGTGACCTGACAGAAGCTCAGCATCATCTTACACTTCTCCTCATTCTACAGCCAGTCACCAAGTTCAGTTGCTTCTTCTTTTAAAGTTCTCTCAGTCTTTTGGTTTCTCCTTTGCTATCACTCTAATATAAGTCCAGTTTCCTACTTAAATAGAATCTTTTTTCTCTTTTTTTGTATTTTTTTTCCTGAAGTTGGAAATGGGGAGGCAGTCAGACAGACTCCCACATGCGCCTGACCGGGATCCACCCGGCATGCCCACCAGGGGGCGGTGCTCTGCCCATCTGGGGCATCGCTCTGTCGCAACCAGAGCCATTCTAGCGCCCGAGGCAGAGGCCACAGACCCATCCTCAGCGCCTGGGCCAACCTTGCTCCAATGGAGCCTTGGCTGTGGGAGGGGAAGAGAGAGACAGAGAGGAAGGAGAGGGGGAGGGGTGGAGAAGCAGATGGGCGCTTCTCCTGTGTGCCCTGGCCGGGAATCGAACCCTGGACTCCTGCATGCCAGGCCAACGCTCTACCACTGAGCCAACCGGCCAGGGCCTTAAACAGAATCTTAATTGGTCCCCTCACCTCTAGCTTCTGGTCATTGAAATCTATCCTGCACTGTGCTGCCAGATGACTTTTTGTAAGGTAACACATCTGCTGACACTTCTCACTCAACTATCAATGACTCCCAACTACCTTCAGTAGAAGAGTAACTCAGTGGGTTAGTCTGGCATTCAAGGGCTTCCACAGAGCAACCCATGTCTCCATGAAGCCATGTAAAATAAGTCTGAACTTTCTGGGTCAAGCTGAGCTGGGTATTTTTCCCAGTTCTGCCACTCACTGATTGGTAAGTTTGGCAAGTGATTTAACTTGGTGAGCCTCAGGTTTCTCATCTATGAAATGAAAACTACTACTATTAAGTGCCCCCCACATGGCCTCCTGTGAACAATTGACCCAACCAATTTAGTCATCCAAAGATCCGAGTGTTTTTTATTGGTGGTGGTGTTTTCGGTTAATGTAGGTAGCCTTTGCTCATTAGAGGTAGGTAGGAGCTTAAGCTCATTCTGCAGCCCGTCCCTTCATGAGGCAGGTTACAATAATAGCACATATAAGGCTGGCTTCTGAAATGTCTTCATCAGTGAGCAAGCCCGGAGGAGGCATAAGAGCTCTGCATGCAAGTTCAGGGAGATCCATGTTTCTGGTCCTTTGGGCCCTCTGACAAGTCCCTTGCATGAAAGGTTTCCTGAAGACAGATGTGTGGTGATATTTCAGGGGCCTGATCATCTCACCTACAAATCAGACCCGGAAGCAGAATCCCCCATTAGGTGGCAGAAGCTCAAACACTAGGAGTCTAGGACAGCCTTCCTGAGTGTCAGGCTGCTGGGCTCCCCATGTTCTTACACTATTTCTAGCCACCACTAAACTTATCAGGGAAATATTATTTTTAACATCTCTCGTGCTAATTTTTTTTAAAGCTCTAATGTACACACTTTGGAAAGCAAACATGGAAATCTTACATGGTTCTAACTCCACTGGAGCATGGACTCTTGATTAGGGTTTTTCAAGAACCCTGTTTAAGACTCATCAGAAGTGGATTAAACTACCATCGTGGAATACAGTATTCCAAAGTAAATGAGCAACAGCGAAGCACTTTCATATTCTACTTCTGACCTTCACAACAGCATTATTTCACAGGCTCTTGAGTTTAACTTATCCAAGGTTTACAGCTACATTTAGTACTGGTGTGCAAATACTTTCTGCCTGACTCTGGGCTCCCACTCTCTCGGTCACATCGCACAGTCTCTCTGGGACCTGAACATGCAGCTGCACAAACACTGAAGTCGAGTCACCAGTGACCGGGGCAGCAACCTGTCCAATGCTACCTTCAAACATGTCCCGAATCCAGCCATTTCCCCCATCGCCCCAGCCCCGTGGTCATCTCTACCTGGACTCACACAGGAGCTTCCTACTTAACCTTCCCCCACCCCGTACAGTGTATTTTCTCTCAGGAAGTCCAAGGGAGCTTTTAGAATTATGAACTAATAAGGTATCTCCTCTGCTCAAAATCCTCCCATGGCTTGTCACACTTAAACTCCAAAATTCTTTCTGGACTAAAAGCCATCCCTCAGCCTGTGATCCTGTTCCTGGCCACTTCCTCCGACGCAGGCGTGCACTTCTCCCTCCCTCATCGCACTCCCACTGTGGTGTCTGTGTGGCTGTTCCTGCACCTGTTCACTCCGTTCCCACCTCTGCCGGGTGCCAGCCCTTCTCCACACTCACCCGCCACCAGTGGCCGTCATACAAGACCTACCCCTAGGAGAAGCCTCATCTGACAACCTGTGTGAAAGAAATCTTCACCACCCCTTGGTGGATGTGTCACGGCTTAACTTTAGATCATGCCTGAAACTGTATTAGTATATTCATTTGTTTAGTCACTTGTCATTGCTCTTCTCACCTGGAAGGTCAACAGCACAGGACAGGGAGCCATCTCATTCCTTTGCTGCTTTGTCTCTGGCGCCTGGAATAATGTCTGGCCAGTAGTCAAGTACAGCAAAACTTCTTCAAACAAATAAAAGAATGCACTAAATCCTAGAAACTGTTCCAGATGACAGACTTCATTGTACAGATTTCGAATGAAGCCATGTCTTCACATTTCTCACCTCTAATGGTGGACATTTCTAGTATCCATTCATGTCTCATTGTCCTCTGTGCCAGGAATTAGGGAAGACGAAAGAGTTAGGGGACCCACTGGGTTTTGACTTTTGGACAATGGGCTGAAAACAGAAGTGACTTAAGTTGCTTCTGGACAAAGACTTTGTTTCTGGTTCACGCACATTCATCACTCTCTCTGCCATGGAGACCATGCTTCCAGACACAGGGCTGAGATGGTGCAGCCTCTGCCAGCAGAGGACCCTGCATGACTGCACAGGTGAAGGCTCCCTAGCAGCCCACCTGAGATATGCCCTTCAAGTGAAAAGCAAACTTATCTTGTGTTAAGTCACTGAGATTTAGGGGCTCAATTTTTACCAGATAATCACCTAATCCAACCTAATGAACTCATATCCCATGCTGACAAGACATATGAAAAGAGCAAGAAACAACAAAATTCAGTGTTCACTTGGGGTCCCCTGCGATAGCAAAGGCAGCAATACACTCCAGAGTTTACAGCAAGATGATGTGTCTGCATACACCTGCCTTCTATTGAGAATATCCAGCTTGGGGGTATGGACCAGGGACTCCAATAAAGTCATCAAGTAAAATCACCGAGCATACTAGCCTAAGGAGGTATGTAACCTGGATACTTGAGTCCAGGCCAAGGACAACGAACAATAAACCAGCTACCCTTTTATTATCTTCCTATTGCACTTGCTTCAGTGTTTTTTTTATTGATTGATTTTTTTTAATCAGTGAGAAGAGGGGAGGCAGAGACAGACTCCTGCATGTGCCCTGACTAGGATCCACTCAGCAAGCCCACTAGGGGGGAATGTTCTCCCCATCTGAGGCATTGCTTCATTGCTCAGCAACTGCACTCTTCTTAGCAGCTGAGGCTGAGTCCATGGAGCCATCCTCAGCACCTGGGGCCAATTCGCTCCAATCGAGCTATGGCTGCAGGAGAGGAAGACAGAGAGAGAAAGAAGAGAGAAGGGGAGGGGTGAAGAAGCAGATGGGTGCTTCTCCTGTGTGCCCTGACCTGGAATCAAACCCAGGACATCCACACATGGGGCTGATGCTCTACCACTGCACCAACTGGCCAAGGCTGGCTTCTGTGCTTTAATAAAGCCAGAGTCTAATGCAACCAATATGAGATGCTATGGTGGCAACAACACCTGCACCAGGTAGGATGAAAGCCATTAGGACTGCAGTGTTTTCTTTCTTTTTTACTTTCTCTCTCTTTTTTTTTTCTGAAGTCAAAAGTGGGGAGGCAGAGAGACAGACTCCCACGTGCACCTGACCAGGAGCCACCCTCCATGCCCACCAGGGGGCGATGCTTTGCCCATCAGTGGCATTGCTCCATTGCAACCAGAGCCATTCTAGTGCCTGAGGCAGAGGCCATGGAGCCATCCTCAGTGCCCGGGCCAACTTTGCTCCAATGGAGCCTTGGCTGCAGGAGGAGAAGAGAGAGAGAGAAAGGAGAGAGGGAAGGGTGGAGAAGCAGATGGGCCCTTCTCCTGTGTGCCCTGGCCAGGAATCAAACACGGGACCTCCACACACCAGGCCAACACTCTACCACAGAGCTAGCCCACCAGAGCCTGCAGTGTCTTCTTGCGTTAGCAGTGGCAATATTTATGAAAGCAACTGGACTATGAGCAAGCCCTCTGTATACCACTGGGAAAGAGTATCATCAGTCATAAAGACCTCCTGCAGTTTTAGTTGTACTTTATTGTTTTTGTCCTTCCCTAGCCCATCTGCAAACAGTCATAAACTTGGAAGAATTTGATGGAATCAGGGATTATGGCCCTAGGTTGAGGCCAGTTTAGAAGAAAAGCATTGTCCTCCATGAATAATGGATCTAGACAACAGTCCCTAGTAGATGTTAAATCACTTACCTGAAGAATTAATGACTACTTTCGCATTAGGGGGAACAGGCTGGGCAACACTAACTTCTTCATGAGATGCAGCTGGAACACACAGCACCACCCATGGAGAATTCTTGACAGAAGAACTGAATCTGAATTCTAATCAAGCCTATAGCTCTACCTGCTGGAATGGCAATATGAAAAGAAACCAGGAGGATGCACTCAGCAGAACCCTGAATATGGGATATTTTGCATAACTAACATGTCAAACAAGTGCTTCTTCACTAAACAAGAAACACCCATGTCAAAGTGACCTGCTCTTCCACCACCTCCATTCCTCACCCTGGGAGGCCAGTCCTGCACCGGGCACTCTCTCCTTGTTTGTATCACTGTGCCTCATTCATTCCAAGACACCAGGGGACACCCTCTATGTACCAGACTCGAATAGGAGCCTGAGGTGCTCCTGGGTAAGAAGTGATAAGAAAATACATGCCCTTGAAGAGCTTATAGTCTCGTTTATTAAGGAAGGTAGAAAACTTGGAGTTGATTCAAAGGAGAAAGACAACTGTGATTAAAGGGAAAAGTACCAGTCTTTGGAAAGCATTAAGACCAGCGGTTCTCAACCTGTGGGTCGCGACCCCGGTGGGGATCGAACGACCAAATCACAGGGGTCGCCTAAAGCCATCGGAAAGTACATATTTATTATACAATACATTTTTAAATAAAATAGGTTGAGAACCGCTGATTAAGACAAACAAAAATGCTATGAGTTGAGGTTACTGTTTTTTATTTAAGAGTTTTTGTGAGCATATTTTTAAACATTTATCAATCTTTAATAATGCATTTTTGTAGAATAGAAAAGTCTGTAGTCTCCACTATATTGGATTAGCAAAGTAAATGCATTTACTTTTTTTTCTAACCACCTCTAGACCAATCAGATAGGTCCCTGTGCCTGCTTTTTCTGATGTCCATTTTCATCATGTCACTAATAACCTTGATCATCATTTTTACATAAACTCTGCTTCCCCGAATCATCTTCTCAGTAAATAAGATCCCTTAGGTCTTTATGAAAGACAACAAACTCTGGAGAAGACATTGTTAAAGGCAAACTTACCAAGTCTGAGTCATTCAGCAACAGATTAGCTATAAATGGAAGCCCTTGGTTTCTCCTATCTCCTCTGTCCCTGACACTTCTTGTTATTACCAGGACTAAATGGTAGCCTTTCCATGCAGGATTGACTATTATGGACCACAGTGTGATCAGAAATGTTCATGAGAACTTGGGACATCTGGAAGGAACACAGCCTCAGCGAGATGGTCCCAGTGTGTCAGCATTTGATGGAAACTGTCTTGCCACCGTTAGATGAACACCATTCCTGGTTTTCAGGGCCAGCAGCTGAAGGGGACCTTGCTGTTTGCTTGTGAGTTAATCACATGTGCTCACCTCTGGTTGCTGGCTTAGCAGTGACATCAAAATCTCATCTGACACTGATTATTCTTGCAGGGAGGAGGCTCACGTGCTCAGAAGAAGGTCTCCCTCCCTCCTCCCTCCCTTCCTCCCTCTCTCCTTTTCTCCCACAGGAAAAAGCAAGGTTTACTTTAGCAATAGTCAAAGAACTGACTTTGCTATTTAATGAATGTTCTAAGGATTAGATTCAATGGAAAGTACCTAAGGCAAAGTGACAATTTCTACCTGAGTAAGAAAGTGAGGAGCTCCGTTCTCAGAGCTGCTGCTTTGAAAACCTGAGAGGAGCACACGGACAGAACCGCCATTGTAGTTCTTACTCATCGTCTACCACAGGGTTCAGCAGAGTCCTTCTTCACTCCACATGCTCAGTAAGTGCCTCTGCCTGGACTGCTGGCTGGCCAGAGCACCATTGCCTCTTTTGAAGAGGTTGAGTTGTGCATGGCCACTTCTCCACAGATGGATTTGGAAAGTTGCTTTGTTGGCCCCAATTCTTCAACCTTCTCTGTACTCAGATCTATGCCATTTGAATTTACAGTTTTTCCCCTAAGAATTAGAACATATTCCCCTCTGTTAACTTTAGCGATGTGATTTGTCTTAGGTAATAAATGGAAACAGAAGTAAGGGTGTGCTGATCTTGAAATCGGATTTTAGGAGGCCTTGCTGTTCCCACTTGCTCTTGTGCCTCTGCTGGGATGTGGGAAGAGATCCCCCTAGACAACTGGTGTCCCCTTCAGCAGGTCTCAGAAATAACATACACAGAGCAAATCTGAACCCAAACCTCCATGAAAAGCCACCGACAACTGGACCCAGAGCTAGAAGCAGCCAAACCCAGCCAGATCAGCCAAGCCCCAGCCAACCTCAAGATTCATGAGCTGAGAAGATGCTTTCTGGTATCTGCAGCAAGAGGTGTGGGTGTTTAATAAGCAGCATTACCATGATCATAGTCATCTGATGCATGGGCTCTGTGTTTGACAATCTTTTGGAGGGTTTCAAATTGAAGTTATAGTTAGGTCAAAGATTACATTTTTAAACAACTCTGGCTTAGCAGCAAAGTACCAAAGTTATTCAGGCAAAAAAAAAGGGTTCTTCAGAGAGCCAAAGGTCTTTGCAAAGTAGGAAAGACCTCCCTTTATTTTCAAGGAGTACTCTTATCTTCTCAGTTACAAACTCATGGCTCTGGAAGGGTTTCTTCTTGATCCCACTTGGTGATGATTATGACAGAAATAGTCTCCATGGATGGATACACATTGAAGAAAGTCTGGTTAAAAATAAATGTGTTAAAAATGAATAAGCCAATACAATACATTTTTCAAAAACACATAGTTCCTTCTTTTACCCACCTAACAAGTATGAATTGAGAGCCTCCTCCACCAGGCACTGTTAGGCACTGGAAACACAGCAGGGAATGAAAGCAAGCCATATCCTGGTTCAGGATGTTCTAGGAGTGCCACCATTTTTCAAACAGTGGTGTCCACTTTATCTTTATGCCCACTGGTTATCAGATGAAAGGGAGAGACACAATCTGTGTTTGTAAAGACACCAAGCAGCCTAAATATAATAGGAATAGAGCATAAAATTTTGAAAACCTGGCTCAAATATGAAGTTAGCTTCACCAGTAGAAAATGCAACTTTACATTTTTTAAACATAAAATTTAACTTTAAAAAATATATTTAAATGTGTGTGTGTGTGTGTGTGTGTATATATATATATATATATATATATATATATATATATATATATATATATATATCCATATTCACAACAACATTATTCTCAATTAACCTGCTGCTCAGCATTTTCTCAGGGACTCTAATATGTCTGCCCCTATCCATAATGATGACTTTTGGAAAAGGAAGGTCAACACTAGAGCCATGCTTAGTAGCATGGCTTCATGGAGGAGACACTTGCTTCATGGAAACAATAGCTGGTGGAAAAATCACTTTCTTGGGAAAAAAATCAAGAAAGAAAATTTTAGATTTAGTCCCAATGATGTCATGCCTAAAGCATGTCCAGGCTTTCTTTTCTGTCATGGAAAAAAAGAAGAGATGAATGTTTGACACTGAACAAGAGGACATAATTGACATCTCTGTGCCAAAAGCAGCTACCTCTGTGTGGCTCTGTTAGGATGATCTGTGCTCTATGGAAAGGCAATGGAGGCTGAGGGTTGAGGGAGAGCCTTTGCTTCCCAATGGACAGCTTGATGATAGGTGGCTGGGAAGTCTTGTTCTGTGTCACACTCAAGGCCTTTGTGGGAAATGCTGAATCCACACAAGCTGTTCATGCTTCAGAAACAGAGCCTGTCACAGGGTCAAAGAAGATTTTCAGGGGAAAACCAAAGCTTTGTATAGCGAACAGACATGCAAAGGGCAGCTGGAAAACAGGTTCCAGTATGTATGTGTATGTGTATGTGTATGTGTATGTGTATGTCTATATCTTTATCTATCTATATATAAGCTTATATATATCAAGTGCCTCTACTTCAGACTTTACATAACCCATTTTTTTTGCAGTAAGTTTTCTGAACAGTTGCTTAATTGGTGTTGCCTTGGTACCTACTGAGCACTGCCAAAATTTTTAGAGACATTTTAGTGTATGTGTACATGTGTTTGAGTGTGAATGGGGGTGTCATACTGACAGTAACAAGACAAGTGTCTTTCATTACAAACAGCAGTGTCAGCTCAGTGCCCAAGCACACAACAGGAATGCCCTAGCTTGCATTCCGTGGGAGACCCACTCCAATGCGGTAATTAGCGTGCAGGCCACTTACTAAAGAGTGCAAGATGGTCAACATCTGTGGATGAAAGTCCAGTTACCCCCAGAAGCTCTGAGCAGAACAGCTCTTCAACGAGAAGACAGGCTGGGCCAGACTGTTACACTCTCACCTTGACCAGTCACTGGATGTGGGCTGCCCATGGGAAGGTGTGACCTTGGGCAAGGAGGCTGTCTTCAGCAAGGCAGTCTCAAAGAGGACTGGCAATCAACGGCAGTCTTCTGGCAGCTGAGAGAATAAGGCCTTCATTTTGGAAAGGGAATCACAACCTTGTGTCACTGCATCTACTACAGAGAATGAGTGACTGGAAGGAAGGGCAGGAGAGAGAGAAGGGGGAAGGAAGGGAGAGAAGGAAGAAGAAAAGGGGGTGATCATTGTATTAGGATGAATTACAACTGCAGGAATAACCAGGTCATTTTAATCTTGCTGAGCTTCAACTTCACCATTTGCAAAGATTCACTTTATCTATCTTAAAGAGCCATCATGAGGATCAAATATACATAAAGGTCCTTACTACATTGCACAGAACTATACAAGTAAGGATATGATACTCTTACATAAGAAGCTCCACTGCAACCGTTCAGCCTTCTAATCTCCAGGTCTATGGTGATCAAACTCTACCCAGCATCGCAATCATCTGAGGGATGATTAAAACACAAATTCCTGGGCCATCTCTATAGTGTCTGAGGCAACATGTCTGGGCTGGAGCCTGAGAATTTGCATTTTATAAATAGGTAGGTATATATATATCGATGATTAATTAGTTTGTGAATCTTCTTATATATGTTCTATTGATTCTATTTCTCTGAAAAAGCCTGCCTAATACAGCTCTCAATGTGCTAATCCCCCTGGCTGAACAAAGCATCAGGAGGGCACTTGCCTTTTACAGAAAGCAGTGAGCAGCTGTCGGTGGAGACACAGTGCCATTGTGGGGAAGGTGAGACCAGGACAGCACTGATCTGCGGGGAAGCACAGAATCGTGATACTGTTGTGATCCTGATCATTCTGACATTCTCAGCTTTAACAACCACAAGATCATCTCAGGCCAGGTATGCAGCTGGTTTCCAACCTTCGGAGTAATGTCGTCAGAGAAACCCCAGCCTCTGCCACTGTGGATTCCTCTTCTGATGTCTGATCTTGCTCTTACCCCAACTTTCCCCTCTCTGACCTCTCCTGAAGTTTGTCCCTCCCTCTTTGACCTCCTTGCCTTTTCTTTCCAATTAGCCTCGTTTGGAGTCTTTAAACATCAAAATGCCTCTTTGACCCAACCAGGGTTCCTTGGCAGTATTGTTCTTAGACAAAAGCCTGAAACAACAATTGCCTGGTGTCAGTTACAGTGAGTCCCCCCTCCCCAGCAACATGTTAATCTTATAATCCAGCACTAATGTCTATAAAACTACACACAACTTTCCCTGGCCCGAATTCCAAGTAGGCAGGCTGCTGATGTTCAGTGAGTAGAGGCTCCCGACAGACTCCAAGGGTGTCCCGTAACTCCAGAGGCAACGTCTTTCTGAACCAACACAGGCTCCAGGAACACCAGTCTTGCAGCTCGTGCTCCAAGCCATTTAGAGATAATGTGCCTCTGTCAGTTTGAGAGGAAGACATGGTTCACATGGCAACCCCCTCTGTGGAGCGAAGTTTTGATACAGAAGGGCTTTCAGTCCTGCTATAAAAAGGGAGTTTAATGAAAGGAATCTCTAATTGGGAGAGTGCAGCCGTTTTGGGGAAAGTAGAGTTTGTTTAGTGAAAGCCTTTGGCCAGATCGATATGTAAGTTAACGAGAAGGGTCTGGACAGTCACGTCACAACTTCAGGTGTGATAGAGGTGGCATCGGCCCAGGAGCTGGCACGTGTAGAGCAGTGAGCTGGGGCTGAGGTTGGCGTGTGAGTTCTAGGTGGCATAAGTGATTTCTGGATACACGGACTTAGTTGGGCAAGACTTGTGTGCACACAGCAAATGGAATGATCCTTTCTCCTTCCATCCCCCTCAGATAATGGGAGACTGATGATCTTCTAACAGTTCTTCGGCAGCCCAAGGTGTCCCACGTACCTTCCCAGTAAGAGCCACATCATTTTCCTGCTTGGTACTCCCTGCTCCTTAGTAGTTGTTTGTGGCCACATGCCTGAATTCTGGTTAAAAAAGAACCCAAAATTCAGCTGAGTAAACTTGAAGATCTAGTTGGCTTCATTAAGCAGTTCACAAGTTGGGCAGCATCCCATCTAGCCACCAGAAGGGCACGCGGGGTCCTTTGTAAGAAGGCGGGGCAAGGGAACTAGTGACAAAGGAAAGGAAGGATGATTTGGGGGCAGGACACCATTCTTTTGGAAGAAACAGGGAGGTTTTTATCATGCAGTTTGCCTCTTCTTTCTGTGGGGGATGGAGATGGTCCACGTGTCAGATGACCTTACTAATCCTGACTAGAAAAGTACAGACTGGTTCATTAAAGTTACATTTCTGGGACCAGATGAAACTGCAATTAGATCAGGTGTTAACTCTAGGTTTGGTATCATGGGCTTTTAGCATGGTTAATGCCATCTTGGGCCTGTGGTTTTCTCTTGAAGACTGATCAGGAAATGAGGGGAGGAGGAGGAGCGAGCCATCCTCCACCTGCTCCTTCCTATCTGCTCACCACATGTGGGGGCCCTGGGTTCCATGGCCCTAGAATGGGGGAGCCAAAGATAATAGGAGCTGGGGTTTCTGTGTGACTGTGACAAACAGAAACAAACCCCTCACCTCCCTAGTCCCCTCGGCTAACAACCTGGGTTGGGCTGTGTGTGACCCAAGCGAGAAATAAAACTTGATTGTCTTAGACCTGTGCACCATGGAGGTTGTGTGTTTCAGAAATTAGCTTACTCATACTAAACGTGGTGACCAGACCAACATGGAAATGATGATGGGGCCTTGAGGACCATGCCTGTCTGCGGGGGAGGGGTTCTGGGTACCCACCCACCCCTGCAGGGCAGTGGAAGGGAGCTCTGCAGTCTGCGTGGGGGACAGCCCAATTCTTAACAGCTGTTACTGGTTTTCTAAGCAAAACAAGCCTTAGAATGAAGAGCACTCTGGTTGAAAAGTAATGTCTCATTAGGAACATCTAAACTTTCTAGTAGTTGATATCTTTTTACAGCCATCCGAATTCCTTGGCCCTGATTAACTGTGTGCCAAGTAGCCTTTCACTTTCTGAATCAGTCCCTTCCCATCTGAAAGGGACCTTGGATTCCATGATTAATACTCACTATCTGACAGGTACATCAACCATGGAGAGTAATAATCAAAGTGGAATTCAGGTTTATCAGCTGGGCTCATGCAAGCTTCGACTGCAAAAATGGCATCCCCCAGAACCTCGTCACCTGAGAGAGGCTCGGGACAGGGCCTTTCCCTGGGAATGTCTCAAGCTCCCCTAAACTGCCCAGTAACCACTCGCTGGTACCCGCTTGGTTGTTTCAGTACAGTACTCAGCCAAGAGTAACCAGCTAAGACATGTTTGTGGAAAATAAGAGAAGAAAGGAATAGGAAGAAAAAAGGAGAAAATGACAGAAACAGAAAAATAAAAGAAAGGGAAAGAGAGGAAAGAAAGACAAATGGGGGCTGGGGAAGATAAACAGACAATAGATGGACAAAGATACTCAGAAGCTAAGAAAGCACAGAAGATGCCTCCTTTCTGAATATCATCCCAGAGAAGGCGTTGGAAGCAGGGAGAGGGTGCACAAATTCAGAATCCAGTCAGAGTTCTGAGACTGTCTCAATTTTCAGTGGTAAAGAGATGGTAGAGGTGGTGCTGTTGTATGAGTTCATGCTGAATATCACTCCCCCAAGGCAACACACCAGCAACACTTCCCAGGACTTTCCTTCTTGAGCAAAAGCTGAGGTTCGTCCATGTTGACAAGGGTGGCAGCCCCTGTGTTTGCCAGCCCCTACAGCGCCCCAGACCCTGCCACCCACCCTGTTCTCCTCTTCCTCCCTGCCTGAGCAGCCATGGGCCCCTCCCACTTCTTTCCACAGAGGCAGGTGGCAGAGTGAAAGAGCAGGAGTGTTGGATTCAGGGGGCTGCCTGTTGCCAGTGTGAGCCCCAGCCAGGCATGTTAGTTAGGTCCCTATCAGACATTAACTATGAGAGTCATGCACCGCTTCATGACAGACACATCTGAGAAATGTGTTTGTAGAAGATTCTGTGACTGTGTGAACATGATAGCATGCACTTACACAAACCTAGATGGTATAGCCTACTACTCACCTAAGCTACATGGTATAGCTTATTGCTCCTGGGCCACAAGCCTATATAACATGTTACTGTATTGAATATAGGCAATTGTAACACAATGGTAAATATTTGTGTATCTAAACATAGAAATAGTACAGTGAAACAACCAAAGTGTGCCTTGATAGAGGACTGGGTAAAGAAGATGTGGTACATATATACAATAGAATACTACTCAGCCATAAGAAATGATGACATATTACCATTTACGACAACATGGATGGACCTTGATAACATTATATGGAGTGAAATAAGTAAATCAGATAAAGCTGAGAACTGTATGATTTCACACATAAGTGGGATATAAAACTGAGACTCATGGACATAGATAAAAGTGAAGTGGTTACCAGGGGGAAAAGGATCATAGGGGAGGGGGTAGGTGGGAGGGGATGGCGGGCATGGTGTAAAGTGGGACAAATATAAGGTGATGGAAAATGATTGACTTTGGGTAATGAGTATACAACATAATCAACAGTTTCATGCTATAGAAATGTTTACCTGAAACTTATGTATTCTTACAGATCAATGTCACCATATTAAAGCTAATTCTCAAAATTAAAATTAAAAATGTTATTAAAAAAAGAAAGTACAGTAAAATTGGGTATAAAAGATAAAAATGGCCCACCTGTGTAGGGCACTTACCATGAAGGGAGCTTGCAGGACTGGAAGTTGCTCTGGGTGAGTCAGTGTGTGGGAGGCAAGTGAATGTGAAGACCTAGGACATTACGGTACACCACTGTAGACTTTATAAGCACTGCACACTTATGGCATACTAAATTTATAAAACAACATGGGACTAGCTCAAGCACAGGAGAAAATGATATGATCAAGAGACACAGGAAACAAGGTGTCTGAGGCTGCTGTTGGTGTAACAGCAAACTTAAAAAATCAGTAAAAAGAGAACACTCTAAAATAACAATAAAATGTATAGTGTAGTAAACACATAAACAAGTAACATAGTCATTTGTTATCAAGTATTATGTACTGCACTGCTATATATTCATACGACTAGCAGCACAGTAGGTCTGTGTACGCCAGCACCACCACAAACATGCGTGTAATGCATTGTGCTATGATTTTACCACGGCTATCATGTCACTAGGTGATAGGACTTTTTCAGTTCCATCCTAATCTTATGGGATCACCATCATATATGTGGTCCCTTGTTAACTGATACATTGTTATGCAGTACAAGGTTGTATCACTATTTGTCAAAATTCAAGTCACAATTCACCTCCCTTAGTAGGTGGCCTTATGTAATCTTAGACTTTGATAAATGACATGGCTTATATGACAGGACCAAAATAATGGAGCCATAAATCTTTCCTGCCTGTTTTTCTCCTTCCTGCTTGCAGAAGGGAATACAATTTTGCCTGTGCCTGGGGGAGGAGTTGTCCTCAGGGGCTGAGGACAAATTAGACTCTGAGACCAGCATTGGAGTACAAGTTCATTTCGATGTGATCAGAGTGGGGAAGGGAGAGAGAGATGTAGGACTGTTGGAAGGGGCTTGTGAAACCAGTTCATGCTGTGGTGACCTGGAACCATTCCTGTCATGGGGTGAGGATGTTGGGGTATTTATTGAGCAGCCCCATCATTCACGGGTTGAAGACTGCTCCCACTTCCTGTCCCCACTTTCCCAGGCAAAAAAATGCAGATGTATTACCAGGGCACTGACGTAGTGAGGGTGACTGATGGGATCAAGGCAGCAATAGCTTCTGCAGCAGGAGATTTTAAAGTAGGAAAGCTATGATCTCCATGTCTCTCTCATGGGGTGGGTGTGAGACTCCCAAGTAACAAACAACAAACATCCATTCTTTTGAAATTGCTCTTCGGTTGCTACAGTGTATTTTTTCAGCATGATATGCTTAAAGCCTGGTCCACACAGCTGACTGCTTTTCACCCCCTTGTGTCCTTACCAGGCTGGAAATGTGTATGTTCAAGTACCTGTAGGATAGTGCTGTCTGTGGGTGCTTCTCATGCACGAGCCCAGATAGCTCCACAGCTGGATGGCAGCACCTGCAGCACAGAGCTACTTTGTGGCCTGCTGCTTTGTGTGTGCTGACATTTGGCCTGGGAAGCCCAGAGGAAGGTAGAGGAGAGGCCAGCAATAAAAGAGAGCCCCATGATCAGGGAAGTGTCCTTACAGACCAAGCTTGTTATAGGGGTGATCACCTTCCTTCTGCATTTGATAAACCAATTACTGTTCACTGTTAGGGATTCAAAGCAAAGGGATATTTTGGGGGACTTCTGACCAGACAGTAATTAACTTCCTGAGCAGAATTCACTCTGAAGTACCCTTTGAGGTTTGGAATGCAAGATGCATCCCATGCGTCAGTGCGATGGCACAGACTCTGCCTGTCTCTTCCTGTTACTAAGTGTTGACTGAACACCACAGTGAGAGTTCAGTTCAGATTGAGAGTCGGGGACTTTGTTTCTTCCCTGCAACAGCCTGAGCTTCTGTCTGCTCATCTGCAGGTATGGGAATAATTCCTGGCCCCTATGCTGCAGATCGGCTTGATTAGAGAGTTAATGAGCCTGAATGGATTGGGGGAGGAAAAGGAGCCACGGGCTCTGAGGAGCTGCAGCAGCCTGGTGGGAATGTCAGGGACCACTGAGTGCAGTTTCTCTTCTGGACTCCTAATGGCCCTGTGGCCTGGGAGAGTGATTTCAGCTGCAGGGAGCAATTTGTTCCCTCATTTGAAGGATCAGACCAGTGTCTCTATAGTTTTTGCCTGTCTCAGAATGGAGGTGTTGGCTGTGTTAGGACCAGCTGTATAAATGCCACATACATATTGATATTATTATTATTATTATTATAAAGTGAGAGGAAGGGAGGCAGAGAAACAGACTCCCGCATGCATGCCGACCTGGATCCACATCCACCCGGCAAGCCCCTTACCAGGCAATGTTCTGCCCATCTGGGGCTGCTGCTCCCTTGCTTGGCAACTGAGCCATTTCAGTACCTGAGAAAGGCCATGGAGCCATCCTCAGCACCCAGAGCCAACTTGCTCAAACCATTCAAGCCATGGCTGCAGGAGGGGAAGAGAGAGAGAAAAGCGGGAGGGGGAAGGTAGAGAAGCAGATGGTCACTTCTCCTGTGTGCCCTGACCAGGAATCAAACTCGAGACTTCCAAATGCCAGGGTGATGCTCTACCACTGAGCCAACTGGCCAGGGCCTTGATATTATTTTAAATTGCCTATTAAAGGGAACGACCAACTCCATGAAATCATTTTAAATAAATGTAGATAGCCTGACTCTCTAGCTTTGTTTCTCCTCCTCTGCTACCTCAGAGCTCTTCCTTTAACATGAGCTCCGACCCACAGCACACCAGGCAGTCTACCCTGAGAAGGGACAGAAGCCCTCCACCCAGCTCCTCATCTGTGGAAAGGCCCCTCCAGCAACTTCTCCTCTAAGGGAAGGTACAAGAAGAAAAGGTCAGGGGGTGGGCAGGAGAAAAATGGGAGCAGAAGAGGAAGGGGGAGTTTGAGTAAGAAGAAAGAGAGGACCTGGAGTTTTTTTTAATAAAGGAAAAATATTAGAGGGAGAAATGAAATTTCTCAAACAAGAGATGTTATAGCCCACTGCCTTTCCTCATTGCCTGCGCTCTCTTCAAAAGCATCCCCTTGTTTTTAAAAAGATTTCCTTCGATTTCCAGCTAGCCATCATTATTCTCAATTGACTTCCATACTGCACTTCCTCTACCTTTTTCCTGTGGAGTGACATGGGGCAGGAGTTGTCATTTATATTCCTGCATACCTCTCACAGCACAGGGTGTAACTTTCAAAGAGTGCAAAATAAGGTATCACCCCAATCTTCAGTAAGTATGTATCAAATCATTGCTGAGGGAAGAATAAAATAATAATGATGATGATGCTGGTTCAGAAAACAACTTGAAGAATTGGGTTTTTATAGGAATTTTGAAAAAACAGGATGCCAGGATAAGATTGTCAATTTAGATAGAACATTGGTTCTTGTTCTACAGGACAACAAAAGCATAGCTTCTCCAGTAGAGAGTAGTTGATAAGCAACGTCAGTGTCAGGCTCTAGTGATGAGCAGCAACATCAAACACATCCTAGAGATTTAAGATTCTGTTGGTTTGGCCTGCTAATGCCACTGTATGACACTGAGAGGACATGCTGTCTCCACTCATTGTTTCCAAGTTTTAGATCATTTTTCTTAAAGTAATATATAATATATATCATGAATGATACATGAATGATATATACTGTTCATAAAAAGTAGAGGATATTTCAAAATGAATATAAAGTGATAAAAAAAGAAGCATTTGATTTTTTTTTATTAAACAAGAACATCAGAAAAGCAAACGACAAGCCAAAGAAAGTTGTTCAATTATGTAAATGAGATGCAAAACCAACTTTTATTTCATTGGTGGAAATGCACTATACAAAAGGCTGAAAGTACTGGAGTATCTGCACGGTCCCTGATCCCCTAATTTTTCTGAGCAGTGTATAAATCTAAAATCACATCCTGCCCGACCTGTGGTGGTGCAGTGGGTAAGGCATCAAGCTGGAATGCTTAGGTTGCTGCTTCAAGACACTGGGCTTGCCTGGTCAAAGCACATATGAGAAGCAAGTGCGAGTTTATGCTTCCCATTCCTCCCTGACCTCTGCCTTTCTCTCTCTCCTCTCTATAAAATCAATAAATAAAATCTTTAAAATTTTTTTTACCTTGCCTGACCTGTGGTGGCGCAGTGGATAAAGCGTCGACCTGGAAATGCTGAGGTCGCCGGTTTGAAACCCTGGGCTTGCCTGGTCAAGGCACATATGGGAGTTGATGCTTCCAGCTCCTCCCCACCTTCTCTCTCTGTCTTTCTCTCCTCTCTCTCTCCCTCTCTGTCTCTTTCTCTCCCTTTCTCTCTCCTCTCTAAACTGAATAAAAAATATTAAAAAAAAAGAAATCTTAAAAAAAAAATTTTACCTTAAAAAAATATCATGTTCTATAAGTAAATAAATATTTTCTATTTCAAATTCTCATGATATAGTTAGTGTAGCTCTTAGACCCTTTACTGAACTGTGGAAGTTTGAAGGAAGAAGGCCCACCGACATGAGAATGTTTTTTTCATCTTGTGTAATTAAACATAACATATTTTAATGAAGTCTTGGGTCACATGTGCAGTCTGAAGCACACAGCAGTCAATGATATGCCCGTGCTATGTTCAGACTGTGTTACAAAAGTCAAGATGTATCAATGTGACCTTGTGCAGTTTCAGGCTTTTCTCCTCACCAGAACTCTTTTTTCAGTCAAGATTTTTCACATAACCAAAATCTTAAATGGTGGTTGGAATATCAGCTCTATTCAACTTGAAATGGACTCTGAATCATTTTGCGTGATTAAAGGTTTACAAAAAGCAATATACTAAATCCAGTTCTCATAAATAGTAAGGTCTAGTTAAATGGAAACAAATGAAGAGAGTTTTTTAAATGACCATTGTCTAAAATATTTTACAAAGTTCTCATTTTACTTCTTCTCCCACTCTGTGTTAAGAAGCCAGCGCTTAGCTTAGCTAAGGGCAGAAAGAAAACCTGCCAAACCAGCCTCATCCATCCATGCTGACCTCCATGAGTCTGTGTCCTTGTTAACACTATATGCTGGTGAGAGCGGAGGCTCTGCCGCTGGCTGCGCCGCGCCACACCCAGAACTCAACCCTGGTGCCCATGTTCCTTGGGGACACTGAGTCAGTCTGTTGGGACCTGCTGCTGCTGGGATTCTGTGTTCAGTTCACTTTTTTCAGCGGTGAGTCTTTAACATCCTAGAACTGCTTTCAAGTTGGAGGTTCAGCCAGCACTGATAAATATTCAATGCTTCTTAATCTTTTGGAGGCATAGACCTCTCGAAGAATTTGTAGAAAGCAAAGTCTAGACTTGATCCTTCAGATGCAGGCACACATACATCCACCTGTACTTGTCAATGTCATTGGAGTCTTGATGTAAAAAGCCCTGTGAGGAACATTTGGAACCCAGTCAGAGCCTCCACACTAAGAGTAACAGTTGCTCCTTCTAAGTGTTTGTAAGCAGATAAGTCTTCCATGGTCAAAGAAATGCATCTCTGAAGAATTTTGGATAAACATTAAAATGTGAAGTTGGAAATGTTCTTTGGAGGTAAGTAAAATGCCAGTTTCCTTACTGGTGTGAGGCTATCTCTGGGAGCCATTTTTTTCTCCTAAAATGGGACAAGTCCTTGAGACCTGTCCTTGCTATGGGGATGCTGAACCAGCTACCATGTCGTGTTTGCCCTCCTATTGAGCGTCAGGTCCACTGGCTCCTCATCCTACCTTTAATCTGTGCACAGTGGACTCTTCCTTCTTGTGGACTCAGTCACACATATGGGTGGTTGCATGCATGTGAGTGTGTAGACAAAAGCTTCCCTCCTGGGAGTTCCTCTCTCTTTGTCTACTCAGTCTAACACAATGTTTTCACAGTCTCTTGTTTGTGAATTGAAATTCAGGCTGGAACAAAGTTAGCAGAGAACTCAGCACTAAGGAGTCACTCCTGTAGCAGAGGTATAGGACTGCTAAAGACATGATGAGAGAGGTAAGTTTGGAGAGGTAGGCTGAGACACTGTTTCAGAGGAGCTGGCATTTGGTACGCAGGTAAGACAAAATATCATTTGTAAAGTGAACCATCACCTCTCTTATCTGTTTTATATATTTTGATTTTAAATATTAGCCTCTGTGGCAGACAACAATAGTTATTCTTTCTTTCTTTCAGAATAACAAAATTCACATTGCTGCCCCCCCCCCCCCCGAAAAAGACATTCTAAGCCTGCATTGCAGCTACATGATGCCTTATATGGATGTTTTCACTAATAAGATGCCATCAGAAGTGCCTGTGGTACTTCCAGGAAACTGCGTAATAGTGGAGCCAGTGTGGTAGTCTCTTTTCCTAGACCTTGGCTGAAGTGGCTCAAGCTTAAATGTCACCCTGGACCAGGAGGATGGGAACAGACATGGGTATGAGACCACATCCCTGACAAATTCACAGAGCTGCCCAGCAGCTCTGGACAGGCTGCCTTCTCTGTCCTGACTTTTTTTTTATTGACTTATTGGGTGACATTAGTATAATTCTATTGCCCTGACTTCTTTTATGAGTGAGTATGAACAATGAATAGATACTTAGTTAGGCCACATTCACCCAGGGTTCTCCATTACATGCAACTCAAAGGAATCTTATAGCTTTCTGCCGCTCATTTCCTATATAGTTTAAACTTGTCTTTTAAAGTAATTTATTAGGTTTTAGATTTATCAACTGTATCTTTGAGTATTTTTTGGTTTCCTTCATTTACCTAAGTTTTCCTCTATGTTGAAGGCCCTTAGGAAAGACTCATTGAATGAATAAACGAACAACTGTCCTTTGGAATTTTCCTTTGGAATTTAGAAACATGGAGTCTACATGCATGGATATGAGGCTGGAAGACAGCAGAGGTCACTGGCTTCACTCTCAGCTCTGTGTACGTACATTTCCTGACACAGCACAAATCCTGCCCTTTCTTCTCTGTTCTCACTACCAGCCCCAGGAAATGTTGCTATCATACCACCTGAAAAACTTTGCTCCAGATAACTTAAGCTTCATTCTCCTTTCTTTCAGATCCACCCAAAGAGTTGATGGCTTCCAGAAAAATTTTCCCTTGGCTATAAAACAGAGAAAGGCTAGCATTCAGTACACATCCCACATCCTGTATTTATAGATTTGTGTCAATCAGCCCACTGTCTCTACAACTCAGCAAGTGGGTACTTTCTCAATGTGAACTGTTGGCTGAAAGGCCTCAGCAGTTCTGAGCATGACCTGCTAGAGCCCCAGGCTATGTAACCATGCCATGCCCTTGAGCTGCAGGATAGCTGGTGGGTGGAGAGGGTTGGGGAGAGGCCTGCAGCCTCCTGGAGGGGTCAGGAACCCACTCGGTCCCAGGGCAGCACCATCTTCACTAAGCAAAATTGAAAGTGCCAGGACTTTATAGTTTTATTCTCTTTACTTGAGAATTCAAGTAATTTCAATATAGTAAAACACTTTAGCCTCCTGCCTCACCCCTGATTCATGACCAACCTCAGCTGGCTTCCATGCCTACCCTCCACTGAAGTACATGCCAAGTTCACCACCACACTCCATGTTTTTCTGATGCTCAGCTTCCCTGGGTGTGCAGGCCACTCCCTCCGCTGTAACCCCCCCCACACAGCCCTTGGGCTCAGTGACAGCACTCATCCTGGTTTTTCTCTCGCATCCATCACCCCTTTTTAGTCTCCTTAGCTGACTTCTTGGCTTAACTCTAAATGTTGGAGAGCCTCCAGGCTGAAACTAAGTCTTTTTCCTCTATCAGCTCTACCTAAGTGGTCAATCTAATATCCTAGGTGTTCCTTGCCATCTGTGTTAACCATTGCCAAGTTTATATCTCCAATCCAGACCTCACTCCCTGAAGCTCCAGGCTTGGATTTCCAACTTCAGCTTGGTATCTGCACTTGTCCCTCCACCTTCATCCCAAAGAAGCTGATCTGTCATCCTTCAGACAATGCTCTCCCATCATCCTGGTGGCTCTGTACCACAGGTGCCATCTTTCTCTTCGCTCTCTCACCTCCTGTTAGTTTGACCTTCAAAATCTCTTCTCTGTCTGTTCACATTTCTTCCTCTCTTTTACCACCAACTGTCTTAGTGCCTCTTTTCTACCTGGGCTATTATAACAAACTCATTAATTCTCTTTCCATTTGCCCTTCAATCTGTTCTCCATACAGTATCCAATGTGTTCTTTCTAAAATGGAAGTCAAATCATCATGCCCAGCCGAGAGCCATCAGTGGCTCTTAGCACAAAATCAAACTCATTGCAATAGCCTTCCCCAGAGCCCAGGCCTACACCACCTTACTTGGCTCCTGTCTAACCCTATGGCTCCCTCCTCCGTCAGCCCCCTCCTCCTACTCTCCAGCCACAATGACCTCCTTCCTGTGTTTCTGGATGTTATCCTTGTGTCCCTTTTTGCTCTCCTCTCACAACTCCTATTATTCATGTGACTACTTTATCCTTATCCTTGGGGTCTCAGTCATATCAGCTTCTCAGAGAGGACCCCACTAACCCCTAGTTAAAATGAACTGAGCACCCCATTGTCTCTATCTCACCACCCTATTTAGTTCCTTTATGGCCACTCACCACATTCTAGAATTGTGTTGTTTATGTATTTGTTGCTTATTTTCTGCCTGTAGCCCACCCCCTCACCCCAACTAAGGTGCAAATGTACCGGGAGGCAGGACAGGGCTCACCTCACTCTTTCCTGAGCTTCCATGTATTTGTCAAGTGACTGAAAGTCCAGGGTAATATTACTTCTAAGTAATATTATGAATTGCTTACCATGTGCCAAGCTCTTTGCTGGCCCCTTTTATGTACATTAGCCCTTTGAATCACCCCAAAATAGGGTTTCCTATTTTTATTTTACCTTTTATTGAATTTATTGGAGTGATATTAATTAATAAAATTATATAGATTTAAGATATGATCCCCATTTTAAGGTTGTAGGAACTGAGGTCTCTGGTCACCCAGTTGTTTGGGGGCAGAGCCAGGACTCAAGCCTGCATCTGCCGGGCTCTGCTCCACCCCGTGACCAGTGAGAATTTTGATAGAAACACTGCCACTGCTTTAGTCTTCCTCGTTGCTTAGAAACAGCTAGAAAGTTAAGACAAAGCCCTCACTTAGAGGAGCTTTCTAATTATCTTTCCTCCAGAGACATAATTTCAGATTATTTTGATTGGTTCCAAAGTCCTGGGGCAGTTTTTAAAATCAATAAGAATAAATCTTTTTCTTAGCAGTATGTTGTCCTCTCTGGGAAGCAAACAATGGAAAGACCAGAGTGTCTGGGGCTCTGGATGACACTGGAAAGCCAGCATCAGTTGTCTTTCCAAATAGGGGGACATTACCCCAAGCTCACGTGGGTGGGCCCAATATTCACCAGATGGGGGAGCAGATTGCTAGTGACAAGAGCTGCTCCTCTGTGCTGTCAGGCCTGCTGCCGGTCCTGCCCTGCCTCGCCCCGCCCAGAGAGCCTTCTGTGTTTGAGGCCTGAAAGAATAAAAATGGACCGCGAATGAACCCCCGCCCCTACAAACGGATCAGAACTGAGTGGGACAGAGTCTCTGTCCTGTGTGCACAGGGGCTTGGGAGGGCAACAGGTGGCTCTCAGTAGAACACCTGGTGCTGCTCCTCTATGGTTGGGCAGGGCCAAGCGGTGTCCTTGGTCACCCAGGACCAGAGTGAGAGGAGGTGCTGCTCTCAGCACTGAGCAGCAGCAAGGCCCATACAGCCTGGTGACCAGTGTTGTAAGAGATGAAACAGCTGGTGTGCTATCTGGAGAGCCAAGAAAATGACTCCTTGTGGTGTCTCCAGGGAGTAACTGGAAGCTCTGTTTCCATGAGATCAGGCAGCCCCACCATCCTGTCAATTCTTAGTATTGATAATATGCTTTTAAAAACTCTTTGGTGACATAGAATATACAAAAGTGTGCATGTAAGTGTAGTGTATAGCTCAAAGGGTTTCCAACACACACCAGTGTTTATCCATACCAAGACAAAATGTTGCTTGTGCTCCCAGAATTCTGCCTCAAGCCCCTTGCAGTCCCCACTCCAATAACAACTTCTCTCCCAACGTCTAACACCACAGACTCATCTTACCTGTTAGTGCACATGTAATAGGGTCACACAGTGTGCAATCTCTTCTCTTCCACTCCGTATTAAACTTATGAATGCATTCATTCATATCGTCAGGAGCAGTTGCAGGGCATTTGTCCTTACAAGACGGTACTAGTCCACTGTGTACACATACCACATTGGTTTATTAGCAATTTGGTTTTAATATACTTCTGATTCATGTAATTTTTTAGGCTGGATAGAAACAAAATTTATCAACAGTTTACTGTGGCTGCCTGTTTAAAGATAGGAGATCTCCATAAATCCCATTTCATCAACTCCAATTTAGGGAAAATGTCCCTCTTCTTCCATTAGTCTATTTCATCCAGATGTATTTGTAGAGAATTTAGACTGCGACTGGCCTTCACCTTGGAGTACCCCTGTACAGTTGCTGGACCAAGTCCTAGAAAGAGGCATGTCTACCCCCGACAAGAACCATCAGGGAAATGCTATCATGAGTGAGCCAATTTCAATGACAAGAAATTAATGATACCTGCCTTGCCTCCTTCCAAGGCTACTGTGAGAATCAACTAAGATAACGCAGGTATTACAAAACTGCTAATACAGTATGAAAACTTCATAAAAAAGAGACTTGTCTATTGTGTCTAGGCAAAAACTAACAAAAAGAGACAACAAACACCACCATTAGTGAGCTTATGGAGAAATTTATTTTCTTATTTTTACATTTTAAAAACTTCATATATTCTATACAGTACTTGCATGAGTTTTAATAAGAAATATGTTATATGGGTCAAGTAATATTTATAGAATAACACCAAAATCTATGAGGACAAAACAAATAAAAGATATTATATATTGCTCCATTGCCTCAGAAGACAGACTTGGTCGTGGTTTTAAATATACTGCTCACAAAAATTAGGAGATATTTCAAAATAAATATGAAACTATAAAATATTCCCTAATTTTTGTGAGCAGTGAAAGTTCTGTGCTGTAACCTAATTTGGCAGCGTGGGGTCAGAAAAGGCTCCTGACGATAGATTAAAAGCAAAAGAAAGCGCTTCTCAGTCAGACTGCCCAGGGAGGAGGGAGCTACATACCTCACGTGGTTTTTTTTTTGTTTGTTTGTTTGTTTTTTGTTTTTTTTTTATAATTTTATTTTTTTTAATGGGGTGACATCAATAAATCAGGATACATATATTCAAAGATAACAAGTCCAGGTTATCTTGTCGTTCAATTATGTTGCATACCCACCACCCAAAGTCAGACTGTCCTCTGTCACCTTCCATCTTGTCCTCTTTGTGCCCCTCCCCACCCCCTATCCCTCTCCCATTCCCCCCTCCCCCCCGTAACCACCACACTCTTATAAATGTCTCTTAGTTTCACTATCATGTCCCACCTACGTATGGAATAATACAGTTCCTGTTTTTCTCTGATTTACTTATTTCGCTTCGTATCATGTTATCAAGATCCCACCATTTTGCTGTAAATGTTCCGATGTCATCATTTCTTATGGCTGAGTAGTATTCCATAGTGTATATGTGCCACATCTTCTTTATCCAGTCATCTATTGATGGGCTTTTTGGTTGTTTCCATGTCCTGGCCACTGTGAACAATGCTGCAATAAACATGGGGCTGCGTGTGTCTTTACGTATCAATGTTTCTGAGTTTTTGGGATATATACCCAGTAGAGGGATTGCTGGGTCATAAGGTAGTTCTATTTTCAGTTTTTTGAGGAACCACCATACTTTCTTCCATAATGGTTGTACTACTTTACATTCCCACCAACAGTGTATGAGGGTTCCTTTTTCTCCACAGCCTCTCCAACATTTGCTGTTACCTGACTTGCTAATAACAGCTAATCGAACAGGTGTGAGGTGGTATCTCATTGCCGTTTTGATTTGCATTTCTCTAATAGCTAAAGAAGATGAGCATCTTTTCATATATCTGTTGGCCATTTGTATTTCTTCCTGGGAGAAGTGTCTATTCATATCCTCTTCCCATTTTTTTATTGGATTGTTTGTTTGTTTGTTGTTGAGTTTTATGAGTTCTTTGTATATTTTGGATATTAGGCCCTTATCTGAGCTGTCGTTTGAAAAAATCATTTCCCATTTAGTTGGCTTTCTGTTTATTTTGTTATCAGTTTCTCTTGCTGAGCAAAAACTTCTTAGTCTGATGTAGTCCCATTCATTAATTTTTGCCTTCACTTCTCTTGCCTGTGGAGTCAAATTCATAAAATGCTCTTTAAAACCCAGGTCCATGAGTTTAGTACCTATGTCTTCTTCTATGTACTTAATTGTTTCAGGTCTTATGTTTAGATCTTTGATCCATTTTGAGTTAATTTTTGTACAGGGGGAGAGACTGTAGTCCAGTTTCATTCTTTTGCATGTGGCTTTCCAGTTTTCGGAGCACCATTTATTGAAGAGGCTTTCTTTTCTCCATTGTGTGTTGTTGGCCCCTTTATCAAAAATTATTTGACTATATATATGTGGTTTTATTTCTGGACTTTCTATTCTGTTCCATTGGTCTGAGTGTCTATTTTTCTGCCAATACCATGCTGTTTTGATTGTCGTGGCCCTATAATAGAGTTTGAAGTCAGGTATTGAAATGCCTCCAGCTTCATTCTTTTTCTTTAGGATTGCTTTGGCTATTCGGGGTTTTTTATAGTTCCATATAAATTTGATGATTTTTGCTCTATTTCTTTAAAAAATGTCATTGGAAGTTTGATGGGAATTGCATTAAATTTGTATATTGCTTTGGGTAATATAGCCATCTTGATTATATTTATTCTTCCTAGCCAAGAACAAGGTATATTCTTCCATCTCATTATATCTTTTTCGATTTCCCTTAACAATGGTTTATAGTTTTCATTATATAAGTCCTTTACATTCTTTGTTATGTTTATTCCTAAGTATTTTATTTTTTTTGTTGCAATCGTGAAGGGGATTATTCTTTTGAGTTCCTTCTCAGTTGTTTCATTGTTGGCATATAGAAAGGCTATTGACTTCTGTATGTTAATTTTGTATCCTGCGACCTTACTGTATTGGCTTATTGTTTCTAGTAGTCTTTTTGTGGATTCTTTGGGGTTTTCGATGTATAGTATCATATCATCTGCAAAAAGTGATACCTTTACTTCTTCTTTTCCGATATGGATGCCTTTTATTTCTTTGTCTTGTCTGATTGCTCTGGCTAGAACCTCTAGTACCACATTAAATAAGAGTGGAGAGAGTGGACAACCCTGTCTTGTTCCTGATTTAAGGGGGAAAGCCTTCAGTTTAGTGCCATTTAATATGATGTTAGCTGATGGTTTATCATATATGGCCTTAATCATGTTGAGATATTTTCCTTCTATACCCATTTTGTTGAGAGTCTTAAACATAAAATTGTGTTGTATTTTATTGAAAGCCTTTTCTGCGTCTATTGATAAGATCATGTGGTTTTTGTTCTTTGTTTTGTTGATATGGTGTATTACATTAACCATTTTACGTATGTTGAACAATCCTTGAGATTCTGGGATGAATCCCACTTGATCATGATGTATTATTTTTTTAATATGTTGTTGTATTCGATTTGCTAGTATTTTGTTTAGTATTTTAGCATCTGTATTCATTAGAGATATTGGTCTGTAGTTTTCTTTTTTTGTGCCATCCTTGCCTGGTTTTGGTATGAGGGTTATGTTGGCTTCGTAAAATGTGTTTGGAAGTATTGCTTCTTCTTCAATTTTTTGGAAGACTTTGAGTAGAATAGGAACCAAGTCTTCTTTGAATGTTTGATAAAATTTGCTGGTATAGCCGTCAGGGCCTGGACTTTTATTTTTGGGGAGGTTTTTAATGGTTTTTTCTATTTCTTCTCTACTGATAGGTCTGTTTAGGCTTTCTGCTTCTTCTTGACTCAGTCTAGGAAGGTTGTATTTTTCTAGGAATTTATCCATTTCTTCTAGGTTGTTGAATTTAGTGGCATAAAGTTTTTCATAGTATTCTACAATAATTCTTTGTATATCTACGGTGTCCGTGGTGATTTCTCCTCTTTCATTTTGGATTTTGTTTATATGAGTTCTTTCTCTTTTTTCCTTGGTAAGTCTTGCCAAGGGTTTGTCAATTTTGTTGATCTTTTCAAAGAACCAGCTCCTTGTTCTATTAATTTTTTCTATAGTTTTTCTGTTCTCTAATTCATTTATTTCTGCTCTGATTTTTATTATCTCCTTTCTTCGGCTGGTTTTGGGTTGTCTTTGTTCTTCTTTTTCTAGTTCCTTAAGGTGGGAAGTTAAGTGGTTCACTTGGGCTCTCTCTTGTTTGTTCATATATGCCTGAAGTGATATGAACTTCCCTCTTATCACTGCTTTTGCTGCATCCCATAGATTCTGCTATGTCGTATTGTCATTTTCACTAGTCTGTATATATCTTTTGATCTCTGCGCTTATTTCTTCTTTGACCCATTCATTTTTTAAAAGTATGTTGTTTAGTTTCCACATTTTTGTGGGATTTTTTTCCTCTTTTTTGCAGTTGAATTCTAGTTTCAAGGCTTTATGATCAGAAAATATGCTTGGTACAACTTCAATTTTTCTGAATTTGCTGATGTTGTTTTTGTGGCCCAACATATGGTCAATTCTTGAGAATGATCCATGTACACTGGAGAAAAATGTATACTCAGTCACTTTGGGATGAAATGTCCTGTAGATGTCTATCATATCCAGGTGCTCTAGTGTTTTGTTTAAGGCCACTATGTCTTTGTTGATTCTCTGTTTGGATGACCAATCTAGAGCCGTCAGCGGTGTATTGAGGTCTCCAAGTATGATTGTATTTTTGTCAGTTTTTGTTTTAAGATCAATAAGTAGCTGTCTTATATATTTTGGTGCTCCTTGGTTTGGTGCATATATATTAAGAATTGTTATGTCTTCTTGATTCAGTGTCCCCTTAGCCATTATGAAATGGCCATTTTTGTCTCTGAGTACTTTTCCTGTCTTGTAGTCAGCATTATCCGATATGAGTATTGCTACACCTGCTTTTTTTTGGATGTTATTTGCTTGGAGTATTGTTTTCCAGCCTTTCACTTTGAATTTGTTTTTATCCTTGTTACTTAGATGAGTTTCCTGTAGGCAGCATACAGTTGGATTTTCTTTTTTAATCCATTCTGCTACTCTGTGCCTTTTTATTGGTGAGTTTAATCCGTTTACATTTAGTGTAATTATTGATACTTGTGAGTTCCCTATTGCCATTTTATATCTTGCTTTCTGTTAGTTTTGTGTCTTGTTTGATCCTTCTCTTTTGTTTTTCTATCTTTTGTTTTTATTTGGTTGTATTCCATACATCTTTCCACTGTTGCTATCTTTTTTATCTCATGTGCTTCTGTGGTGGTTTTTTCAATGGTGGTTACCTTTGAATAATGAAAAGGGTCCCTACCCTGTTCATTGTAGCGAACAATTTTGTGAGTACTTTTGCACTCCATCGTCCTTTGCTACTGTTAATCTCCATCTTCTCCCCCTCTTTCTTTTTGTTGTTGTCACAGTTTAAATTTGGTTTTATTGTGTTCTTCTTGGAGCTTTTACTTGTGGCTCTGTTTTTTTTTTGTTCTTTGTATCTGATTGGAGAACCCCCTTTAGTAATTCCTGGAGTGGGGGTTTTCTGATGATAAATTCCCTCATCTTTTCTGTATCTGTGAATGTTTTTATTTCTCCTTCATATTTGAAGAATAGCTTTGATGGGTATAGTATTCGTGGCTGAAAGTTCCTCTCTTTCAGGACTTTAAATATTGGGGTCCACTCTCTTCTAGCTTGTAGAGTTTCTGCTGAGAAATCTGATGATAATCTAATGGGCCTTCCTTTATATGTTGTATTCTTCTTTTCCCTGGCTGCCTTGAGAATTTTTTCTTTGCTGTTGGTTTGTGTCAATTTCATTATGATATGCCTTGGAGTAGGTTTGTTGGGGTTAAGAAAACTTGGAGTTCTGTTTGCTTCTTGAACTTGAGGCTTTAGTTCTTTCCACAGGCTTGGGAAGTTCTCATCTATTATTTGTTTGAGTATGTTCTCCATTCCATTTTCTCTCTCTTCTCCCTCTGATATACCTATTATTCTTATGTTATTCTTTTTGATGGAGTCAGATAATTCTTGTAGGGCTATCTCATTTTTTTTTAATTTTTGAGTCTCTTTCTTCTTCTCTCTGTTGTGCCTCAAGTTGCTTGTTTTCTATTTCACTAATCCTCTCTTCTATCTGACCTGTTCTATTAGCTAAGCTTGTTACTTCGTTTTTGAGCTCGTGAATTGAGTTTTTCATCTCTGTTTGATTTGTTTTTATAGTTTCAATTTCCTTGGACATATATTCTTTGTGTTCATTGAGTTGTTTTCTGAGCTCCCTAAATTGCCTTTCTGTGTTTTCTTGTATATCTCAGAGGATTTTTAGGATTTCTATCTTGAATTCTCTGTCATTTAGCTCCAAGGTTTCCAATATATTAAATTTTTTCTCCATAGATTTTTCCTCATCTAGCTGTGTTACCTCTCTTTCTTTCGTATCCATGATACTCGATTTTCTCTTCCTTAATGGCATCTGAGGGTGGTTTTGTTGATCGTATTAATGAGATTTAATAAAGAATAAAAATTTTAAAAAAATAATTAAAAAAATCGAAAAGAGTTGTTTTTTTAAAAAAAAATTAATAATGAAATAAAGAAAAATAAAATAAAATAAAAATTTAAAAAAAAGAAAAAAAAAGAAAAAAAAAAAAGGAAATTATTTCCCCCATCCTTTTTTCCTCTCCTCTCCTCTCCCCTCTTTCTTGATAAAATCTTGTGGTGGACTGTGAATTATAACAAACAATGCTGTGATGGAGGGCCTGAATTGGGAAAAAGTAATAAAGGGGCAAAAAAAAAAAAAAAAAAAAAGAAAGAAAAAAGAAGAAGAAAAAAAAAAGAGCGTATGGACCCACAAAAAGCAAATAAGGAAAAAATTTGGGTCAAGAATAAAATGATTTGCTTTTAGGTGTTGGTTTTCTAAGAGTTATGATGAGAGGATTAAGAGGAAAATGGAAAAATGGTGGGACAAATTAAAAAATTACTATTGTATTTAGTGGAACAAGAACTAGATAATATGGAGAGCCAGGGATGGGAGCACTGCTAGTGAGTTAAAAAGGTGAAGTAAAAAACCCCCAAAATGCCACAAACATAATTTTGAGTCCTAGATAAGATAATTTGTTTGTTATTGAGGTTTGAATGAGAGGAGATGTAAAGGAGAAAGGAAGAAACTAATATAGAGGGAGAAAAGAAAGAGAGAGAGAGAAAAAAAAAGAGGGAACCACTAAAAGAAGAAAAAAGAAAGGAGAGAGAGAGAGAGAGAGAGAGTTAAGGGTTTTGGAGTGCAACCCTCATAGAGAGAAAGGAAGAGAAGAGAAAAGATAATGGGAGATGTAACACTTATGGGTAGTGTAGTTCAAGGAGAGGAGAGAGTAAGACCGGTAGAGAGTTAATCGGCCAAATTGGAGGAGGAAAAAAAAAGTATCAAGAATGAAGATAAGAGAAACAAACGAACAAATATAATAAAATGGGATAGGTTATAAAGTCTGCAGATTATTCTTGATTTTGAGAGGTTATCTTCTTGCTTTTTCTTTTCTCTCCCTCTTCCTGGTCAGTGACTCTGTACCCCGGGTTTTGCCCCTTTGCCACGCTCAGGTGGAGGTTTGCAGTTGATAAGTCTCTATGGCAATGTCATGTATTGTGCTTTAGTCTCGTTGGCAGTCGAGGCTATTAGCATTTATAGGCTCCGACAGTGAGAGAGTCCGTGTTCCTGGAGCCTTTCTCCTAGTCTTTCCTTCCTCAATTAGTAGCCTGATAATCCAGCTATGGGGTTGCTGCTGCCTCTGCCTGGATAGTAAGAGGCTCAAAGAGCTGGCAACTCCCACTCTATTTCCACTCAGCACAGGGCTCTGGGTAAGGCTCAGTCAGTCAGAGCTGCTAGCATAATCAGGCGGGCTTTCCGGCCATTCAAAGACCTCTGGCTCTGCCACTCTGTCCGGTAACACAAGCGGGCACCCACTTCCGGGGTGCTTGGAGGAAACTCTCACTCACTGGCTGCGCGCGCAGACCAGGATATCCGGCCAGCAGTCTCACGCTCTGAGTGAAACCCCCAACCGCAGGGAAAAGTTGCAGCGTTGAAATTGAGTCTCGCTCCGTCCCCGTGCGCGGCTTTTGCAAGGCGCTTGGGCAGCCCGAGATTCCGCTTTGGCCCACACAAAGACACCTGACTCTGCCCCTCTGTGCGATAACACGGGCGCGCACTGCCGAGGTACTCGGAGGAATCGCTCACTCCTTATCTGCGCGCGCAAACCAGGATATGAGGCCGGCCGCGTTTCCCTCTGAGTGAAACACCCTCCAGTACGGAAAATTTCCACCGTTGGAATTAGTTCTCACTCCCTCCCGTGCGTGGCTTTCCCAGGGCGCTGGGGCTGCCCCGAGACTCTGCCCTCAGCCCACAGAAAGGCCTCTGACCCTGCCTCTCCGTGGGGCAACACGGGCACCCACTTCCGGGGCTTAGGAAGAAATCTCTCGCCCACTAACTGCGCACCAACCAGGAGACCGGGTAAAATGTCCGCGCCGCTTGTCTTTCTTTGTTTGGGTTTGGCGCGAGTGTTAGCTTGTATTGCCCGGGTTGCCACAGGATCAGATTTTCCTCGGCTTGGATCTCCGTGCCACAGCCTGGTTCGGCCGTTTGTGTCGCGGCCTGGATGTATTCACCCCCTTTGCCCGCCTCAGTTTCTATATTCACAGTTACCAGAGCAAGCCGCCCTGTTTAGGTTAGTGAGGAAGGCGGAGCATTTCTTACTCCCTATTTCCGTCGGGGTTTGGTTATATATTTAGCCAATTTTTCACTCAATCATACCTTTGGGTGTATTGCGAAGCATCTGGAAGCTCCAAGTATAGGTTTTTCTGTTTCTGGTTGAAGATCTTGTTGAGTTTTGGGGGAGATTTATCGGTATCGCTTCCTACCCCGCCATTACTCTCAGCAAAGTATCCTCACGTGGTTTTTTAAACACGCAGCTGGTTGTCGAGCACCAGGGTCATGTCTGAGGGGCGCCCTGCTTTCCACCTCTGTGTGCTCTAAGTAGGCACTTGTTTTTAGGCCTCATGATGAGAAGGGTACAAAATGTGGCCTCCCAAGGAAAACAAAGAGTCAAGGAAGCTAGCAAGTGGCTGGAAATTATGCTCCCACCTTCAGGAAATAAGATAAAATACAACAAAAAAATAAAAATAATCCCACCATACAGGGCTTTACAAGACCAAGTCTCTATCTCTGTTCCTTGGAAAATTCAAGCTGAATCTGTGAAGAGAGTTTATTGGAACTTTTTTTTTTCCTGATATGCTTTGGCATTTGAGGCCAGTTTTAAACCTAAGAAGCCCTTTATTATTTCTACAGGTTCATTTTATACAATAATCCATTGTTTATATTGTGTGGCTTACAGAACAGCAGCCTCAACACCACCTGGGACCTTGTGAGAACTATAAACTCTTAGGCCCTTCCTGGCTGCTTGGGCATTTGCCTCCTGAGTTAGAATCATAGTATAATAAGATCATCAGGTGATGCACATTAAAATTTGAAAAGTCCTCTCAATAAGGAAACTTTGGAAACTATAGGCAAAAGGTTGGTTACATCTGCCTCCTGGCCCCCCATGCACTGGTTTCTTCTTGCATCGCCTCATGCCACAGATGTCCAGTCTTACAGCTCAGTTTCTTCCTTCACCTCACCATAAGCATCTTTCTGTGATGACATCCTTTCTCATAAACTGGTCATGTTGTTGCATAATAATCATCAAGCAAACATACTCTAGTTAATGCAATTACTTCTAGTTGGACACTTGAGTGATTTAGAATTTTTTTTTTTTGAGAAGTGATAGACATGTTTATTAAATTGATTGTGATAATGGTTTATAAATATATACATGTCAATACTTAACCAATTGTATACTTTTAATATGTGCAGTGCCTTGTATATCAATTATACTTCAATAAAACTTCTGTAAAAAGGTAACATGGGCAGTTTTTTCATGGGTTTCATTTCATTAAAAAAAATTATTTCCTTGGAATTTGAGAGGGATGTTTGGATAGCAATAACATATCATTTTCTATCAAGATATCCCATGGAAGAAATAGATTCTGGGGCTACTCTGCCCAATTTTTTTAGCATTCACTGATACACAAATAACCAGTGTTCTCTAGCCATAGCTTCACTCACTTATATAGCCCTATCAAGTACATAGCATGTTCAGTTCCTATTTACTGATTTGTCATCTCCAGTTCTGAGAATTTCTGCTCTGTCACACCTCTTGAAAGTTCTGTTACATCTGAGCAATAAAAAAAGGAGTGAGTTTTTGTTTGAAAAAGCCACTTGTGTTTTCTTACCAGCAGAGCCTTCTCTGTTTTTAAAATTTTTTAATTAATTAGTTAAAATTTTTTAATTAAAAACACTTTTTTATAATTTTATTTTATTTGGGTGACACTGCTTAACATAATTATACAAGTTTTAAGTGGCCAGTTCTATAACACATCTCTGAACACCATATTGTGTGTTCACCCCTTTCTTTTTTTTTTTTTTTTTTTTAATAATTTTATTTTTTTAATGGGGTGACATCAATAAATCAGGACACATATATTCAAAGATAACAAGCCCAGGTTATCTTGTCGTTCAATTATGTTGCATACCCACCACCCAAAGTCAGATTGTCCTCTGTCACCTTCTATCTTGTTTTCTTTGTGCCCCTCCCCACCCCCTTTCCCTCTCCCATTCCCCCCTCCCCCCAGTAACCACCACACTCTTATCAATGTCTCTTAGTTTCACTTTTATATCCCACCTACGTATGGAATAATGCAGTTCCTGGTTTTTTCTGATTTACTTATTTCGCTTCGTATCATGTTATCAAGATCCCACCATTTTGCTGTAAATGTTCCGATGTCATCATTTCTTATGGCTGAGTAGTATTCCATAGTGTATATGTGCCACATCTTCTTTATCCAGTCATCTATTGACGGGCTTTTTGGTTGTTTCCATGTCCTGGCCACTGTGAACAATGCTGCAATAAACATGGGGCTGCATGTGTCTTTACGTATCAATGTTTCTGAGTTTTGGGGATATATACCCAGTAGAGGGATTGCTGGGTCATAAGGTAGTTCTATTTTCAGTTTTTTGAGGAACCACCATACTCTCTTCCATAATGGTTGTACTACTTTACATTCCCACCAACAGTGTATGAGGGTTCCTTTTTCTCCACAGCCTCTCCAACATTTGCTGTTACCTGACTTGCTAATAACAGCTAATCGAACAGGTGTGAGGTGGTATCTCATTGCCGTTTTGATTTGCATTTCTCTAATAGCTAAAGAAGATGAGCATCTTTTCATATATCTGTTGGCCATTTGTATTTCTTCCTGGGAGAAGTGTCTATTCATATCCTCTTCCCATTTTTTTATTGGATTGTTTGTTTGTTTGTTGTTGAGTTTTATGAGTTCTTTGTATATTTTGGATATTAGGCCCTTATCTGAGCTGTCGTTTGAAAAAATCATTTCCCATTTAGTTGGCTGTCTGTTTATTTTGTTATCAGTTTCTCTTGCTGAGCTAAAACTTCTTAGTCTGATGTAGTCCCATTCATTAATTTTTGCCTTCACTTCTCTTGCCTGTGGAGTCAAATTCATAAAATGCTCTTTAAAACCCAGGTCCATGAGTTTAGTACCTATGTCTTCTTCTATGTACTTAATTGTTTCAGGTCTTATGTTTAGATCTTTGATCCATTTTGAGTTAATTTTTGTACAGGGGGAGAGACTGTAGTCCAGTTTCATTCTTTTGCATGTGGCTTTCCAGTTTTCGGAGCACCATTTATTGAAGAGGCTTTCTTTTCTCCATTGTGTGTTGTTGGCCCCTTTATCAAAAATTATTTGACTATATATATGTGGTTTTATTTCTGGACTTTCTATTCTGTTCCATTGGTCTGAGTGTCTATATTTCTGCCAATACCATGCTGTTTTGATTGTCGTGGCCCTATAATAGAGTTTGAAGTCAGGTATTGTAAGGCCCCAGCTTCATTCTTTTTCTTTAGGATTGCTTTGGCTATTCGGGGTTTTTTATAGTTCCATATAAATTTGATGATTTTTTGCTCTATTTCTTTAAAAAACGTCATTGGAAGTTTGATGGGAATTGCATTAAATTTGTATATTGCTTGGGTAATATAGCCATCTTGATTACATTTATTCTTCCTAGCCAAGAACAAGGTATATTCTTCCATCTCATTATATCTTTTTCGATTTCCCTTAACAATGGTTTATAGTTTTCATTATATAAGTCCTTTACATTCTTTGTTATGTTTATTCCTAAGTATTTTTTTGTTGTTGTTGCAATCGTGAAGGGGATTATTCTTTTGAGTTCGTTCTCAATTGTTTCATTGTTGGCATATAGAAAGGCTATTGATTTCTGTATGTTAATTTTGTATCCTGCGACCTTACTGTATTGGCTTATTGTTTCTAATTGTCTTTTTGTGGATTCTTTGGGGTTTTCGATGTATAGGATGATATCATCTGCAAAAAGTGATACCTTTACTTCTTCTTTTCTGATATGGATGCCTTTTATTTCTTTGTCTTGTCTGATTGCTCTGGCTAGAACCTCTAGTACCACATTAAATAAGAGTGGAGAGAGTGGACAACCCTGTCTTGTTCCTGATTTAAGGGGGAAAGCCTTCAGTTTAGTGCCATTTAATATGATGTTAGCTGATGGTTTATCATAGATGGCTTTTATCATGTTGAGATATTTTCCTTCTATACCCATTTTGTTGAGAGTCTTAAACATAAAATTGTGTTGTATTTTATCAAAAGCCTTTTCTGCATCTATTGATAAGATCATGTGGTTTTTGTTCTTTGTTTTGTTGATATGGTGTATTACGTTAACCGTTTTACGTATGTTGAACCATCCTTGAGATTCTGGGATGAATCCCACTTGATCATGATGTACTATTTTTTTAATATGCTCTTGTATTCGATTTGCTAGTATTTTGCTTAGTATTTTAGCATCTGTATTCATTAGAGATATTGGTCTGTAGTTTTCTTTTTTTGTGCCATCCTTGCCTGGTTTTGGTATGAGGGTTATGTTGGCCTCATAAAATGTGTTTGGAAGTTTTGCTTCTTCTTCAATTTTTTGGAAGACTTTGAGTAGAATAGGAACCAAGTCTTCTTTGAATGTTTGATAAAATTCGCTGGTATAGCCGTCAGGGCCTGGACTTTTATTTTTGGGGAGGTTTTTAATGTTTTTTTCTATTTCTTCTCTACTGATAGGTCTGTTTAGGCTTTCTGCTTTTTCTTGACTCAGTCTAGGAAGGTTGTATTGTTCTAGGAATTTATCCATTTCTTCTAGATTGTTGAATTTAGTGGCATAAAGTTTTTCATAGTATTCTACAATAATTCTTTGTATATCTACGGTGTCCGTGGTGATTTCTCCTCTTTCATTTTGGATTTTGTTTATATGAGTTCTTTCTCTTTTTTCCTTGGTAAGTCTTGCCAAGGGTTTGTCAATTTTGTTGATCTTTTCAAAGAACCAGCTCCTTGTTCTATTAATTTTTTCTATAGTTTTTCTGTTCTCTAATTCATTTATTTCTGCTCTGATTTTTATTATCTCCTTTCTTCGGCTGGTTTTGGGTTGTCTTTGTTCTTCTTTTTCTAGTTCCTTAAGGTGGGAAGTTAAGTGGTTCACTTGGGCTCTCTCTTGTTTGTTCATATATGCCTGAAGTGATATGAACTTCCCTCTTATCACTGCTTTTGCTGCATCCCATAGATTCTGCTATGTCGTATTGTCATTTTCATTAGTCTGTATATATCTTTTGATCTCTGCGCTTATTTCTTCTTTGACCCATTCATTTTTTAAAAGTATGTTGTTTAGTTTCCACATTTTTGTGGGATTTTTTTCCTCTTTTTTGCAGTTGAATTCTAGTTTCAAGGCTTTATGATCAGAAAATATGCTTGGTACAACTTCAATTTTTCTGAATTTGCTGATGTTGTTTTTGTGGCCCAACATATGGTCAATTCTTGAGAATGATCCATGTACACTGGAGAAAAATGTATACTCAGTCACTTTGGGATGAAATGTCCTGTAGATGTCTATCATATCCAGGTGCTCTAGTGTTTTGTTTAAGGCCACTATGTCTTTGTTGATTCTCTGTTTGGATGACCGATCTAGAGCCGTCAGCGGTGTATTGAGGTCTCCAAGTATGATTGTATTTTTGTCAGTTTTTGGTTTAAGATGAATAAGTAGCTGTCTTATATATTTTGGTGCTCCTTGGTTTGGTGCATATATATTAAGAATTGTTATGTCTTCTTGATTCAGTGTCCCCTTAGCCATTATGAAATGGCCATTTTTGTCTCTGAGTACTTTTATTGTCTTGTAGTCAGCATTATCAGATATGAGTATTGCTATGCCTGCTTTTTTTTTGGATGTTATTTGCTTGGAGTATTGTTTTCCAGCCTTTCACTTTGAATTTGTGTTTATCCTTGTTACTTAGATGAGTTTCCTGTAGGCAGCATACAGTTGGATTTTCTTTTTTAATCCATTCTGCTACTCTGTGCCTTTTTATTGGTGAGTTTAATCCGTTTACATTTAGTGTAATTATTGATACTTGTGAGTTCCCTATTGCCATTTTATATCTTGCTTTCTGTTAGTTTTGTGTCTTGTTTGATCCTTCTCTTTCGTTTTTCTATCTTTTGTTTTTATTTGGTTGTATTCCATACATCTTTCCTCTGTTGCTATCTTTTTTATCTCATGTGCTTCTGTGGTGGTTTTTTCAATGGTGGTTACCTTTGAGTAATGAAAAGAGTCCCTAGCCTGTTCATTGTAGTGAACTATTTTGTGAGTACTTTTGCACTCCATCGTCCTTTGCTACTGTTAATCTCCATCTTCTCCCATCTTTCTTTTTGTTGTTGTCACAGTTTAAATTTGGTTTTATTGTGTTCTTCTTGGAGCTTTTACTTGTGGCTCTGGTTTTTTTTTTTTGTTCTTTGTATCTGATTGGAGAACCCCCTTTAGTAATTCCTGGAGTGGGGGTTTTCTGATGATAAATTCCCTCATCTTTTCTGTATCTGTGAATGTTTTTATTTCTCCTTCATATTTGAAGGATAGCTTTGATGGGTATAGTATTCATGGCTGAAAGTTTCTCTCTTTCAGGACTTTAAATATTGGGGTCCACTCTCTTCTAGCTTGTAGAGTTTCTGCTGAGAAATCTGATGATAATCTAATGGGCCTTCCTTTGTATGTTGTATTCTTCTTTTCCCTGGCTGCCTTGAGAATTTTTTCTTTGCTGTTGTTTTGTGTCAATTTCATTATGATATGCCTTGGAGTAGGTTTGTTGGGGTTAAGAAAACTCGGAGTTCTGTTTGCTTCTTGAATTTGAGGCTTTAGTTCTTTCCACAGGCTTGGGAAGTTCTCATCTATTATTTGTTTGACTATGTTCTCCATTCCATTTTCTCTCTCTTCTCCCTCTGATATACCTATTATTCTTATGTTATTCTTTTTGATGGAGTCAGATAATTCTTGTAGGGCTATCTCATTTTTTTTAATTTTTGAGTCTCTTTCTTCTTCTCTCTGTTGTGCCTCAAGTTGCTTGTCTTCTATTGCACTAATCCTCTCTTCTACCTGACCTGTTCTATTAGCTAAGCTTGTTACTTCGTTTTTGAGCTCGTGAATTGAGTTTTTCATCTCTGTTTGATTTGTTTTTATAGTTTCAATTTCCTTGGAGATATATTCTTTGTGTTTGTCGAGTTGTTTTCTGAGCTCCCTAAATTGCCTTTCTGTGTTTTCTTGTATATCTCTGAGGATTTTTAGGATTTCTATCTTGAATTCTCTGTCATTTAGCTCCAAGGTTTCCAATATATTAAATTTTTTCTCCATAGATTTTTCCTCATCTAGCCGTGTTACCTCTTTTTCTTTTGTATCCATGATATTCAATTTTCTCTTCCTTAATGGCATCTGAGGGTGGTTTTGTTGATATTATTAATGAGATTTAATAAAGAATAAAAAGTTAAAAAAAATAAAAAAATAAAAAATAAATAAAAAATTGAAAAGAGTTGTTTTTTTTAAAAAAATTAATAATGAAATAAAGAAAAATATAATAAAATAAAAATTTTTAAAAAAGGAAATTATTCCCCCCCTCCTTTTTTCCTCTCCTCTCCTCTCCCCTCTTTCTTGAGAAAATCTTGTGGTGAACTCTGAATTATAACAAACAATGCCTGTGATGGAAGGCCTGAATTGGGGAAAAGTAATAAAGGGGCAAAGAAAAAAAAAAGAAAAAAGGAAAAAAAAAGTGGGTATGGACCCACAAAAAGCAAATAAGGAAAAAATTTGGGTCAAGAATAAAATGATTTGCTTTTAGGTGTTGGTTGTCTAAGAGTTATGATGAGAGGAATAAGAGGAAAACAGAAAAATGGGGGAACAAATTAAAAAATTACTATTGTATTTAGTGGAACAAGAACTAGATAAAATGGAGAGCCAGGGATGGGAGCACTGCTAGTGAGTTAAAAAGGTGAAGTAAAAACCCCCAAAATGCCACAAACATAAGTTTGAGTCCCAGATAAGATAATTTGTTTGTTATTGAAGTTTGAATGAGAGGAGATGTAAAGGAGAAAGGAAGAAACTAATATAGAGGGAGAAAAGAAAGAGAGAGAGAGAAAAAAAGAGGGAACCACTAAAAGAAGAAAAAAGAAAGGAGAAAGAGAGAGAGAGAGAGAGAGAGTTAAGGGTTTTGGAGTGCAACCCTCATAGAGAGAAAGGAAGAGGAGAGAAAAGATAATGGGAGATGTAACACTTATGTGTAGTGTAGTTCAAGGAGAGGAGAGAGTAAGACCGGCAGAGAGTTAATCGGCCAAATTGGAGGCGGAAAAAAAGTATCAAGAATGAAGATAAGTAGGCCCTGGACGGTTGGCTCAGCGGTAGAGCGTCGGCCTAGCGTGCGGAGGACCCGGGTTTGATTCCCGGCCAGGGCATACAGGAGAAGCGCCCATTTGCTTCTCCACCCCTCCGCCGCGCTTTCCTCTCTGTCTCTCTCTTCCCCTCCCGCAGCCAAAGCTCCATTGGAGCAAAGATGGCCCGGGCGCTGGGGATTGCTCTGTGGCCTCTGCCTCAGGAGCTGGAGTGGCTCTGGTCGCAACATGGCGATGCCCATGATGGGCAGAGCATCGCCCCCTGGTGGGCAGAGCATCGCCCCTGGTGGGCGTGTCGGGTGGATCCCGGTCGGGCGCATGCGGGAGTCTGTCTGACTGTCTCTCCCTGTTTCCAGCTTCAGAAATATGAAAAAAAAAAAAAAAAAAAAGAATGAAGATAAGAGAAACAAACGAACAAATATAATAAAATGGGATAGGTTATAAAGTCTACAGATTATTCTTGATTTTGAGAGGTTATCTTCTTGCTTTTTCTTTTCTCTCCCTCTTCCTGGTCGGTGACTCTGTACCCCGGATTCTGCCTCTTTGGCACGCTCAGGTAGAGGTTTGCAGTTGATAAGTCTCTATGGCAATGTCATGTATTGTGCTTTAGTTTCGTTGGCAGTCGAGGCTCATTAGCATTTATAGGCTCTGACAGTGAGAGAGTCCGTGTTCCTGGAGCCTTTCTCCTAGTCCTTCCTTCCTCAATTAGTAGCCTGATAATCCAGCTATGGGGTTGCTGCTGCCTCTGCCTGGATAGTAAGAGGCTCAAAGAGCTGGCAACTCCCACTCTATTTCCACTCAGCACAGGGCTCTGGGTAAGGCTCAGTCAGTCAGAGCTGCTAGCATAATCAGGCAGGCTTTCCGCCCACTCAAAGACCTCTGGCTCTGCCACTCTGTCCGGTAACACAGGCGGGCTCCCACTTCCGGGGCACTTGGAGGAAACTCTCACTCACTATCTGCGTGCACAGACCAGGATATCCAGCCAGCAGTCTCACGCTCTGAGTGAAACCCCCAACCGCATGGAAAAGTTGCAGCGTTGGAATTGAGTCTCGCTCCGTCCCCGTGCGCGGCTTTTGCAAGGCGCTGGGGTGGCCCGAGATTCCGCTTTGGCCCACACAAAGGCCCCTGACTCTGCCCCTCTGTGCTATAACACGGGCGCGCACTGTCGAGGCACTCGGAGGAATCTCTCACTCAGTATCTGTGCGCGCAGACCAGGCTATGAGGCCGGCCGCGTTTCCCTCTGAGTGAAACCCCCACCAGCACGGAAAATTTCCACCATTGGAATTAGTTCTCGCTCCCTCCCATGCACGGCTTTCCCAGGGCGCTGGGGCTGCCCAGAGATTCTGCTTTTGGCCCACAGAAAGGCCTCTGACTCTGCCTCTCTGTGGGGTAACACGGGCACCCACTCCTGGGGCTTAGGAAGAAATCTCTCATCCACTAATTGCGCACCGACCAGGAGATCGGGTAAAATGGCTGCCCCGCTTGTCTTTCTTTGTTTGGGTTTGGCACGAGTGTTAGCTTGTATTGCCCGGGTTGCCACAGGATCAGTTTTTCCTCGGCTTGGATCTCCGTGCCACAGCCTGGTTCGGCCGTTTGTGCCGCGGCCTGGATGTATTCACCCCCTTTGCCCGCCTCAGTTTCTATATTCACAGTTACCAGAGCAAGCCGCCCTGTTTAGGTTAGTGAGGAAGGCGGAGCATTTCTTACTCTCTATTTCCTTCGGGGTTTGGTTACGTATTTAGCCAATTTTTCACTCGACCATACCTTTGGGTATATTGCGAAGCATCTGGAGGTTCCAATTATAGGTTTTTCTGTTTCTGGTTGAAGATCTTGTTGAGTTTTGGGGGAGATTTATCGGTATCGCTTCCTACCCCGCCATTACTCTGATGTCATCCGATTTAGAATTTTTTGTAAGTAATTTAACAATAAATATTTTTGTGCCTAGCAATGAACATATTTAGCATTTTTCGGGGGGGGGGGGAGAGTCCCAGAAAAAAAAAAGTAAAAGTAAAACTTTCTTTTTTATAATAAGACAATTATATTTTTATTTAAAAAGCTTTAACATACATGATAAATTGCATAGAAATACACACAGGAATGCACGTACAAACTGATGACATCTGAGCAAGGTCTGTAGTCAGTTAATAGCATTGTGCTTTCTGGGTTTTGTTCACTGAACCCTAGTTATAGAAGATATACCATTGGGGGAAGTAGATAAAGGACACACAGGATCTCTTTGAACTGTTTCTCAACTTCCTGTGAGTCTATAATTCATTTAAATTGGAAAGTTAAGAAAAAATAATGATGAAAGGGAAAAGAAAAAGAAACCACATAAATTCCATCGTTCAAGCACAAATTCTGGTAACATTCCATATATTTCTTTTTAATCATCTTCTATGCATTGTTAAAAACAGTAATGCAAGATAGATACCTGTTTAAAAGCCCCAGTCTCTGCTGTATTTTATTAGGCACAGCTTTGGTGAGACACCATAATAACCAGCAAACAATAGTAGGCCTGAGGGTCCATGTAAGATTTTCTAATTCCAATGGTTGAGAAGGACCATGGTAAAGGAAACTATAAGGAAAACAACTGTGTTGCACTTGCTTGTTTGCACTTTGCATGATTAGTGTGTTGAGTACATGGCAGAGCCACATGTAGATAGCCTACATAAAGCTAAGGGTGCTTTCCCTCAGGACGGATTGCCTGCCGGTCACCGTAAGGAGCTACTCTCCTGTTTGCTTGCCTGCCAACACATTCTGGTTCTGCAGTTAGTTCCTCTACCGTCAGCCACCGGCAGTACAGAAACATATATTGTTCATGACCTTTTAAAATATTTTCAAATTTATTGACTGATTTTAGAGAGAGAGAAAAGGAGAGGGTCAGGGAGAGAGAAACATTGATTTGTTGTTTCACTTATTTATGCAGTCATTGGTTGACTCTTGTACCGAGGATTGAACCCGTAACTTTGGTGTGTCGGGACAACACTCTAACCAACTGATTTAACCAGCCAGGGCTTTTCATTACATTTTAAGCTTCACTTCTCCTACAGCCTTTTCCTTCAATTTTCTCAGGCAGTATTTTCATCTCTGTCTTAGCCACTTACCAATACATTTCTTAATGTGATTGCTATGAGGAGCCTGTGAAAAAGTAGGTTTTTAGACAATACCTGTAATTTGCTTTCAGGCAGTGGCACAGAGGGGGAAAAGGAATTCCTCTGGCTAAGTGCTCAGCCCCTGCTCTTGGCCACATTTGCAGAAAGGACATCAAGAAAATGACTAAGGTGGTTGCAGTTAATTAATGACCAGATTCCTAATGGGAAACACTTAAGTAAATAGCACCAAAGAACACTTGAACTCTCCTGTAATTCCATACTGTGTGCACTCTCACCTACCAAGCCCCATCTCCATGACAACTAAAGAACTTACATTAAAACTCAACTTAAATGGCACTTCTTAAGAGACACTGCTTCAGTAAGCCTCTGGGCCCGTTTGTGATGTGAGACAACAAAAACCACCATTAGTGAGCTTATGGAGAAATTTATTTTCTTATTTTTACATTTTAAAAAGTTCGTGTATTCTATACAGTACTTGCCCCCATATATCTGACCTGCCAATCATGTTCTGTCATTTACCTCTGTGTACACCTCCTCCCACCGGGCATGAACATTTAGTATTGGGTATGAGCCTGTTCTTCTTTGTTAGACACACTTTGCATATCCCACACATTTGGAAGTAGGTTTTCAACAAGTGTCTGCTGATGGAAGAAAGGGAGAGATAAAGGGAGGGAAGGGAATAAAAGAGACCCCAAGGATGTCATCTGTGTGAAGGCAGCTTAAGCTGTGGCTTTTTCAGAATGCCCAAAGCTCTTCTGTGGGTGATACTGTGGGGACAACAGCTGTGTTAGGCTTGCTTGCTGGTTTCCAGACTGAAAGCACTTTGCACAGTTAGTGCATGAGCCCACAGCAGAAAGCCAAGTGTGTCTCTATGAAAAGCTATGGGTGCTTTCCAACAGGGGCTCCCTGATTCCCTCAGCCACCACCATAAGGGGCAGTGTTCCTGGTCCCTTGCCCTCCAATGCGAAAAGCAGGTTTTCTTTTGTTTATTAGCTCTTTCTCTTTTGTTGTTTATTTGCTCTCCTGACTCTGCGAGCCTCCAATAAATGGGTATGGCCTGACACTTTCTGGCTCCACAGTTCTCTCCCATCTGCCCGAATTCAGTGGGAACCTGCCTGGCCTCGGCCGCTGGCACTACAGTTCCCAATCTTTGCTTCCTTCTCCCTCTAAGCCTTGAGTCAACATGGTGAACCTGTCCTCAAAACAAAGAGTCTGTGTTGTAGCATCTGGTGGGCTCAACCTTAGGTAAGCAGTAGATAATGCCATCCTCAACTGGGCCTGCTCATGGGCAGAAGGAAGGATCTGCCAAATTATACCCTCCCAGGAGTGTCCTAGCTGTGCGCCTTGGAGCCTATGAGGTGTTGCTGCTACAGTGTAACATGAGGACTGGCCTCAGGGCACATCTGGCTTCAGCCATTGCCATGACCCTGGACCAAGCAATGCAGGGAGAGCTTTGTTTCTGCATCTAGAAATGAGATGTGTGTGCAGGCCTTTCTGTCTCTTCAGCTCTAAGCATCAGGGATGTCTTATCAGGTAGGTAAGAGTCAGAATCCCAGAGGTGTAATGATGAAGAGGTTAGGGATGCTCTGTCCCTCTGTAATGCCTGGGGCTGGAGGCAGGCTGAGCCATATCTCTTCAACCTGACCTTGGCGGGCCGTGGTGCATTAGGACTAAAGGAAAGTGACCTTTCTAGTCTATTTTTCACTGGTCCAGCTTGTTGAGGACCAAAAAGCCAACAGGGTTTTTGGAGTTTTGATTTTGGGGGACAGAAGTGTGGGGAACTGGCTGTAAGCTGACAGTCTGCCCATCCCCCCACCTCACTTGCCTGATTAGGTTGCAAAAGGCTGGTAAGCTGTGGTGCTGGATTGTTTACACTATCCCCCATGTTCCCTGGAAAGACTGGAGACAAGTTTCTTCTATCCTTTGTTTAGTGTAAAGTTAAGATGATGTGTATGGTGGGGGTTTTCTGCACTTGGTAAAATTCCTGGCTTGCCTTGGAGATATGATCAGATATCTCATTGATTTGCTAATGGCTCACTTTGCCCTATAAATAAAGCAAGAAACGAGTGTGGAGCTAGCTCTCTTCTTGCCAGCAGCAATTGCAGAGCCTTCTCCACCTATCCTTTATTTCTTTAAGCCTATTTTCCTAATTCCACGCCATTCCCACTCAGGACCTGGAATTACTAGCTGCGCTTCCTGAGTGTTGATATTACTAGAATGGCCTGGGAACCTTAAGGAAATGCTGTGGTCTGGGTTCATATTTGTTTTTTACTAAAAAAATCATAAAATATCATTTTCAATATATTTTTTTCTAGAGGAAGGGGCCCGCAAAGTCATAATATGGCCCTGAAGAAGGGTGTCCATGCAGTGTCAGTGTTCAAAGCTTCTCAGTGATTTCAAATGCACAGCTAGAATTAGAAACCTATCATTTCAAGGGGACCCAAGTGACTCTCTAAGCTTAACTATCTCCACCTGGCCTCCCCTAAAACTTCCAGAAATACCTTTCAAATGTTGCAATTACTAGAGATAAATAGGTCATGCAAAGGCACATTCTGGTGCACAAATAGAGGAAGGAGAGCTTCTATTGGTGGCACGGCAGGGAGGGAGTGTCTCTGGACACTGGGGCATCTGGACAGGCTGGGAAGGGGGGCTGCTGATGGAGTTGGACCCATGTGGCCATCCGGATAGCCAATGGGCCCTCCCACATGTACAGGCTCACCTGTCCTTGATCTCATTTGATTTCACAGCAGTACAGGCAGGCAAGGCTGTCCTTAGCACCTCATTTACAGGTTAGTGCCTGCCATACATCACAACAGGTTCTGTGCCATGAAACTACCACCTGGACCGCCCACCATGACAGGCTGTGTCTTACAGCCTTAGTAATTTTGCTAACTTCAAACTCTGAATTCTAGCTAAAGCAAAAGCTAGTTTTGGGTTTGTATTTGGGAGCAAAATGGGTGTTTTCTCAGTCTTTGCCAGTTTTCAAGACCCTCCATTGAAAACTGCTACTATCTTCATAATTATGCAAATGAGGCCAGCCCACTGACATCTGGATTAGCAGAAAGAAGAGGCAACTTCTTGTCTTCCCTTTGGGAACAAGCACTGTGTGTGTGATGTCAGCACAACCCTGGAGGATAGGACCACAGCACCACCTATTGGCTTCCTGAGGACAAATCCGTGAGGCCACTGTCCCCTCCTTCCACTGCCCCCAATAAAAGAGAAAGAAAAAAAGGAAGGCAGCTTTCCAGAGTGAAGATCAGCAATCTTGGTCCTCAATCCTGGAAGACTAAATGGTTTGCATTTGCTAGTGTGGAAACTTTCACAGTAGAATGCTGAAAAATGTGTGTGTGTGTGTGTGTGTGTGTGTGTGTGTGTGTGTGTGTGTATGTGTGTGTGTGTGTGTTTAATTTGAGGAATGAACATTAAACACCAAGAGATCAGTGCAGTGTGAAGTTATTCCAAAGCTCTTAGAACCTCATTAGAACAAAATTAAACAAAAAAGCATGCAAATTTGGGTAAATCTCTGTCAAAAGAGGGGACTATGTCACTGTATTTTAGAAGGAAACAAATGTAGTGTTTTAGCCAGTAAAGATGTTACTTCCTCAGTCTCCAGAATAGTGGTTTCCAGTTTACTTTGAACACAAGTTTTATTATTAAAAATGTCTGAGCATGTAGCCCTATTATGTCCATATTTATTTAGAAAGTATATACAGTACTTCTACATCAATGACTTACACACACTGTAAAGCCTACCAAGACAGAAATGAAAAACTGAAATAAAAATAAATGAAACTCAATGTTATGATGTTCTTTCCCACGCCCCATGGAGAGTCTGGCACTTTGCCCAGGACCCACCCCCGTGCTCGGAAACCACAGCTCCCAACGTGGAAACACTGAGTGAGTGGATGTATCTACTGAGGAGGGGGGCGCAACAGGCCCTCTCACATCCATGCTAGTAACATGGGAATTGTGATGCCCATTTAACAAGAAGATGTTGCTAGAAAAATGCCACTTCTGGTTTCCAGTATGGCATGTAAGGAGTTTAGAAGTCATCACCCTATCCTAACAAGTAAAAAGCTGAGGAAACGGAAAAATCAGTAACTTTTCTTAGAATCATTTAACTGAAATTATGGGGCAAATTGCTGGCCCTAAACAGAAGTGACTAACAGGTAGATACAGAGTCCTAACTCCCTTGAGCTGAAACCCATGAGCAGAAACTTCAGTGAGAACCAGAGCTGGGAAGGAAAACTTGGCTTTCTGGTAACTTGTTGGAGGCTCAGAGTGGATAAGCCCGAGAGATGAAAAGGCAAAGGGGCCCACGTCACGAGGGAGCCTCACACTTCCGTGAGCTACCTCCTGGAGCTCCACCAGGTTCTCACAGTAAAGGTCAGCTTTCAGCAAGGGGGAAGGGAAAGGAGCCATTTCTAACTATGTTAGAGCACTTCCTAAAAAAAGTCTGCCTTCCACAGAAACTAGTTGACCAAAGCCTAACTTGCTGGGGGAAGGGAAACACCCAACTCCAGCCTCTTCCGGCCACCTAGTCTCCCCTAAGAGGGAGCACGAACCTGAGAACCACTTGTGAAGTTCCCAGTTGAGGGGCACAGGCCTCACCATATGACTGTAGCATGCTTCACCTCCCCCACACCTCACATCACCTCATTGAAGGCCTATTTACAACAGTTCCTTACATCCAGTGCATCATGACTGCCCATCAATGAAAAATTACAAGGTACTTGTAATTAAAGTAAAGAAAATATAGTTTGAAGGAACTGAACAAGTCATCAAAACCAGAATCAGATATGGCAAGAATGTTGGAATAATCAGATCAGAAATTTTTCAAGGAGATGACGTCAGAGTAAGGGCGAGGTAGGAAGCGATACTGATAAATCTCCCCCAAAACTCAACAAGATTTTCAACCAGAAACAGAAAAACCTATCCTTGGAGCCTCCAGATGTTTCACAATACACCTGAAGGAGGGGTTTCACTCAGAGGGTGAGGCGGCTGGCCTGATATCCTGGTCGGCGCACACGGAGAGTGAGCAAGAGACTCCTCCCAGCACCTCAGGAGTGGGAGCTTGTGTTGTCCCACAGAGGGGCAGAGTCAGGGGTCTTTGAGTGGGCCGAAAGCGGAATCTCAGGCCACCCCAGCGCCTTGAAAAAGCCGCACACGGGGACGGAGTGATAGCCAATTCCAACGCTGGGACTTTTCAGTGCAGGCGGGGGGTTTCACTCAGAGGGCGAGACTTCCTGCCTGACATCCTGGTCTGCGCACGCAGATAGTGAGCGAGAGTTTCCTCCAAGCGCCCCTGGAGTGGGTGCCCGCCCGTGTTACCGGACAGAGTGGCAGAGCCAGAGGTCTTTGAGTGGGCAGAAGCCCCAGCTGGTTATTCTAGCAGCTCTGACTGAGCCTTACCCAGAGCCCTGTGCTGAATGGGAATAGAGTGTGGAGTGGCCAGCTCTTTGAGCCTCTTACTATCCAGGCAGACGCAGCAACAACCCCATAGCTGGATTATCAGGCTACTAATTCAGAAAAGAAAGACTAGGAGAAAGGCTCCAGGAACACGGACTCTCTCACTGTCAGAGCCTATAAATGCTAATGAGCCTCGACTGCCAACGAGACTAAAGCACAATACATGACATCGCCATAGAGACTTATCAACTGCAAACCTCTACCTGAGCGTGCCAAAGAGGCAGAACCCGGGGTACAGAGTCACTGACCAGGAAGAGGGAGAGAAAAGAAAAAGCAAGAAGATAACCTCTCAAAATTAAGAATAATCCGCAGACTTTATAACCTATCCCATTTTATTATATTTGTTCGTTTGTTTCTCTTATCTTCATCCTTGGTTTTTTTGTTTTTGTTTTTTTTTGTTTGTTTTGTTTTCCTCATCCAATCTGGTCATTTAACTCTCTACCGGTCTTACTCTCTCCTCTCCCTGAACTACACTACCTAAGTGTTACATCTCCCATTATCTTTTCTTCCCTCTTCCTTTCTCTCTATGAGGGTTGCACTCCAAAACCCTTAACTCTCTCTCTCTCTCTCTCTCCTCTTTTTTCTTTTTTCTTCTTTTAGTGCTTCCCTCTATTTTTTTCTCTCTCTCTCTTTCTTTTCTCCCTCTATATTAGTTTCTTCCTTTCTCCTTTATGTCTCCTCGCATTCAAACCTCAATAACGAACAAATTATCTTATCTGGGACTCAAACTTATGTTTGTGGCATTTTGGGGAGTTTTTACTTCACCTTTTTAACTCACTAGCAGTGCTCCCATCCCTGGCAATCCATTTTATCAAGCTCTTGTTCCACTAACTACAATAGTAATTTTTTAATTTGTCCCCTCATTTTCCTGTTTCCCTCTTATTCCTCTCATCATAACTCTTAGTCAACCAACACCTAAACACAAATCATTTTATTCTTGATCCAAATTTTTCCCTTATTTGCTTTTTGTGAGTCCAACCCCCCCCTTTTTTATTTTTATTTTTATTTTTTTTGCCCCTTTATTACTTCTCCCCAATTCAGGCCCTCCATTACAGGCATTGTTTATTCTATTTAGTACAATATAATTCACAGTTCACCACAAGATTTTCTCAAGAAAGAGGGGAGAGGAGAGGAGAGGAAAAAAGGAGGGGGGGAATAATTTCCTTTTTTTTAATTTTTATTTTATTTTATTTTTCTTTATTTCATTATTAATTTTTTTAAAAAAGCACAACTTTTTTTGATTTTTTATTTTTTTAACTTTATATTCTTTATTAAATCTCATTAATACTATTAACAAAACCACCCTCAGATGCCATTAAGGAAGAAAAAATCGAATATCATGGATACAAAAGAAAGAGAGGTAACAGATAGATGAGGAAAAATCTATGGAGAAAAAATTTAATATATTGGAAACCTTGGAGCTAAATAACAGAGAATTCAAGATAGAAATCCTAAAAATACTCAGAGATAAACAAGAAAACACAGAAAGGCAATTTAGGGAGCTCAGAAAACAACTCAATGAACACAAAAAATATATTTCCAAGGAAATTGAAACTATAAAAACAAATCAAACAGAGATGAAAAACTCAATTCACGAGCTGAAAAATGAGGTAACAAGCTTAGCTAATAGAACAGGCCAGATAGAAGAGAGGATTAGTGCAATAGAAGACAGGCAACTTGAGGCACAACAGAGAGAAGAAGAAAGAGACTCAAAAATTAAAAAAAATGAGATAGCCCTACAAGAATTATCTGACTCCATCAAAAAGAATAACATAAGAATAATAGGTATATCAGAGGGAGAAGAGAGAGAAAATGGAATGGAGAACATACTCAAACAAATAATAGATGAGAACTTCCCAAGCCTGTGGAAAGAACTAAAGCCTCAAATTCAAGAAGCAAACAGAACTCCGAGATTTCTTAACCCCAACAAACCTACTCCAAGGCACATCATAATGAAATTGGCACAAACCAACAGCAAAAATTCTCAAGACAGCCAGGGAAAAGAAGAATACAACATACAAAGGAAGGCCCATTAGATTATCATCAGATTTCTCAGCAGAAACTCTACAAGCTAGAAGAGAGTGGACCCCAATATTTAAAGTCCTGAAAGAGAGGAACTTTCAGCCACGAATACTATACCCATCAAAGCTATCCTTCAAATATGAAGGAGAAATAAAAACATTCACAGATACAGAAAAGATGAGGGAATTTATCATCAGAAAACCCCCACTCCAGGAATTACTAAAGGGGGTTCTCCAATCAGATACAAAGAACAAAATAAATAAATAAATAAATAAAGCCACAAGTAAAAGCTCCAATAGGAACACAATAAAACCAAATTTAAACTGTGACAACAACAAAAAGAAAGGGGGGGAGATGATGGATATTAACAGTAGCAAAGGACGATGGAGTGCAAAAGTACTCACAAAATAGTGCACTACAATGAACAGGGTAGGAACCCATTTCATTACTTAAAGGTAACCACCATTGAAAAAACCACCACAGAAGCACATGAGATAAAGAAGATAGCAACAGAGGAAAGATGTATGGAATACAACCAAATAAAAACAAAAGATAGAAAAACGAAAGAGAAGGATCAAACAAGACACAAAACTAACAGAAAGCAATCTATAAAATGGCAATAAGGAACTCACAAGTGTCAATAATTACACTAAATGTAAACAAATTAAACTGACCAATAAAAAGACACAGAGTAGCAGAATGGATTAAAAAAGAAAATCCAGGCCCTGGCAGGTTGGCTCAGCAGTAGAGCGTCGGCCTGGCGTGTGGGGGACCGGGGTTCGATTCCCCACCAGGGCACATAAGAGAAGCACCGATTTGCTTCTCCACCCCCGCAACCCCTACTTCCTCTCTGTCTCTCTCTTCCCCTCCCGCAGCCAAGGCTCCATTGGAGCAAAGATGGCCCGGGCTCTGGGGATGGCTCCTTGGCCTCTGCCCCAGGCGCTAGAGTGGCTCTGGTCGCGGCAGAACGACGCCCCGGAGGAGCAGAGCATCACCCCCTGGTGGGCAGAGCATCGCCCCGGGTGGGTGTGCCGGGTGGATCCCGGTCAAGCACATGCGGGAGTCTGGCTGACTGTCTCTCCCCGTTTCCAGCTTCAGAAAAATACAAAAAAATAAATAAATTAATTAAATAAAATAATAAAAAAGAAAATCCAACTGTATGCTGCCTACAGGAAACTCATCTAAGTAACAAGGATAAACACAAATTCAAAGTGAAAGGCTGGAAAACAATACTCCAAGCAAATAACATCCAAAAAAAAGCAGGCATAGCATTACTCATATCTGATAATGTTGACTACAAGACAACAAAAGTACTCAGAGACAAAAATGGCCATTTCATAATGGCTAAGGGGACACTGAATCAAGAAGACATAACAATTCTTAATATATATGCACCAAACCAAGGAGCACCAAAATATATAAGACAGCTACTTATTCATCTTAAACCAAAAACTGACAAAAATACAATCATACTTGGAGACCTCAATACACCGCTGACGGCTCTAGATCGGTCATCCAAACAGAGAATCAACAAAGACATAGTGGCCTTAAACAAAACACTAGAGCACCTGGATATGATAGACATCCACAGGACATTTCATCCCAAAGTGACTGAGTATACATTTTTCTCCAGTGTACATGGATCATTCTCAAGAATTGACCATATGTTGGGCCACAAAAACAACATCAGCAAATTCAGAAAAATTGAAGTTGTACCAAGCATATTTTCTGATCATAAAGCCTTGAAACTAGAATTCAACTGTAAAAAAGAGGAAAAAAAATCCCACAAAAATGTGGAAACTAAACAACATACTTTTAAAAAAATGAATGGGTCAAAGAAGAAATAAGTGCAGAGATCAAAAGATATATACAGACTAATGAAAATGACAATACGACATAGCAGAATCTATGGGATGCAGCAAAAGCAGTGATAAGAGGGAAGTTCATATCACTTCAGGCATATATGAACAAACAAGAGAGAGCCCAAGTGAACCACTTAACTTCACACCTTAAGGAACTAGAAAAAGAAGAACAAAGATAACCCAAAACCAGCCGAAGAAAGGAGATAATAAAAATCAGAGCAGAAATAAATGAAATAGAGAACAGTAAAACTATAGAAAAAATTAATAGAGCAAAGAGCTGGTTCTTTGAAAAGATCAACAAAATTGACAAACCCTTGGCAAGACTCACCAAGGAAAAAAGAGAAAGAAATCATATAAACGAAATTCAAAATGAAAGAGGAGAAATCACCACGGACACCGTAGATATACAAAGAATTATTGTAGAATACTATGAAAAACTTTATGCCACTAAATTCAACAATCTAGAAGAAATGGATAAATTCCTAGAACAATACAACCTTCCTAGACTGAGTCAAGAAAAAGCAGAAAGCCTAAACAGACCTATCAGTAGAGAAGAAATAGAAAAAACCATTAAAAACCTCCCCAAAAATAAAAGTCCAGGCCCTGACGGCTATACCAGCGAATTTTATCAAACATTCAAAGAAGACTTGGTTCCTATTCTACTCAAAGTCTTCCAAAAAATTGAAGAAGAAGCAAAACTTCCAAACACATTTTATGAGGCCAACATAACCCTCATACCAAAACCAGGCAAGGATGGCACAAAAAAAGAAAACTACAGACCAATATCTCTAATGAATACAGATGCTAAAATACTAAGCAAAATACTAGCAAATCGAATACAAGAGCATATTAAAAAAATAGTACATCATGATCAAGTGGGATTCATCCCAGAATCTCAAGGATGGTTCAACATACGTAAAACGGTTAACGTAATACACCATATCAACAAAACAAAGAACAAAAACCACATGATCTTATCAATAGACGCAGAAAAGGCTTTTGATAAAATACAACACAATTTTATGTTTAAGACTCTCAACAAAATGCGTATAGAAGGAAAATATCTCAACATGATAAAGGCCATCTATGATAAACCATCAGCTAACATCATATTAAATGGCACTAAACTGAAGGCTTTCCCCCTTAAATCAGGAACAAGACAGGGTTGTCCACTCTCTCCACTCTTATTTAATGTGGTACTAGAGGTTCTAGCCAGAGCAATCAGACAAGACAAAGAAATAAAAGGCATCCATATCGGAAAAGAAGAAGTAAAGGTATCACTTTTTGCAGATGATATGATCCTATACATCGAAAACCCCAAAGAATCCACTAAAAGACTACTAGAAACAATAAGCCAATACAGTAAGGTCGCAGGATACAAAATTAACATACAGAAGTCAATAACCTTTCTATATGCCAACAATGAAACAATTGAGAAGGAACTCAAAAGAATAATGCCCTTCACGATTGCAACAAAAAAAATACTTAGGAATAAACATAACAAAGAATGTAAAGGACTTATATAATGAAAACTATAAACCATTGTTAAGGGAAATCGAAAAAGATATAATGAGATGGAAGAATATACCTTGTTCTTGGTTAGGAAGAATAAATATAATCAAGATGGCCATATTACCCAAAGCAATATACAAATTTAATGCAATTCCCATCAAACTTCCAATGACGTTTTTTAAAGAAATAGAGCAAAAAATCATCAGATTTATAGGGAACTATAAAAAACCCTGAATAGCCAAAGCAATCCTAAAGAAAAAGAATGAAGCTGGGGGCATTACAATACCTGACTTCAAACTATATTATAGGGCCACTACAATCAAAACAGCATGGTATTGGCAGAAAAATAGACACTCAGACCAATGGAACAGAATAGAAAGTCCAGAAATAAAACCACATATATATAGTCAAATAATCTTTGATAAAGGGGCCAACAACACACAATGGAGAAAAGAAAGCCTCTTCAATAAATGGTGCTGGGAAAACTGGAAAGCCACATGCAAAAGAATGAAACTGGACTACAGTCTCTCCCCCTGTACAAAAATTAACTCAAAATGGATCAAAGATCTAAACATAAGACCTGAAACAATTAAGTACATAGAAGAAGACATAGGTACTAAACTCATGGACCTGGGTTTTAAAGAGCATTTTATGAATTTGACTCCACAGGCAGGAGAAGTGAAGGCAAAAATTAATGAATTGGACTACATCAGACTAAGAAGTTTTAGCTCAGCAAGAGAAACTGATAGCAAAATAAACAGAAAGCCAACTAAATGGGAAATGATATTTTCAAACAACAGCTCAGATAAGGGCCTAATATCCAAAATATACAAAGTACTCATAAAACTCAACAACAAACAAACAAACAATCCAATAAAAAAATGGGAAGAGGATATGAACAGACACTTCTCCCAGGAAGAAATACAAATGGCCAACAGATATATGAAAAGATGCTCATCTTCTTTAGCTATTAGAGAAATGCAAATCAAAACGGCAATGAGATACCACCTCACACCTGTTCGATTAGCTATTATTAGCAAGACAGGTAATAGCAAATGTTGGAGAGGCTGTGGAGAAAAAGGAACCCTCATACACTGTTGGTGGGAATGTAAAGTAGTACAACCATTATGGAAGAAAGTATGGTGGTTCCTCAAAAAACTGCAAATAGAACTACCTTATGACCCAGCAATCCCTCTACTGGGTATATACCCCAAAAACTCAGAAACATTGATACGTAAAGACACATGCAGCCCCATGTTTATTGCAGCATTGTTCACAGTGGCCAGGACATGGAAACAACCAAAAAGCCCGTCAATAGATGACTGGATAAAGAAGATGTGGCACATATACACTATGGAATATTACTCAGCCATAAGAAATGATGACATCAGAACATTTACAGCAAAATGGTGGGATCTTGATAACATGATACGAAGCGAAATAAGTAAATCAGAAAAAACCAGGAACTGTATTATTCCATACGTAGGTGGGACATAAAAGTGAAACTAAGAGACATTGATAAGAGTGTGGTGGTTACGGGGTGAAGGGGGGAATGGGAGAGGGAAAGGGGGAAGGGGAGGGGCACAAAGTAAACAAGATAGAAGGTGACAGAGGACAATCTGACTTTGGGTGATGGGTATGCAACATAATTGAACGACAAGATAACCTGGACTTGTTATCTTTGAATATATGTATCCTGATTTATTGATGTCACCCCATTAAAAAATAAAATTAAAAAAAAAATAAAATAAAACTGAAAAAAAAAACCAAAAAAAACCCCAGGAACTGCATTATTCCATACATAGGTGGGACATAAAAGTGAAACTAAGAGACATTGATAAGAGTTTGGTGGTTATGGGGGGAGGGGGGAAAGGGAGAGGGAAAGGGGGAGGGGAGGGGCACAAAGAAACTAGATAGAAGATGACAGAGGACAATCTGACTTTGGGTGATGGGTATGCAACATAATTGAAAGACAAGATAACCTGGACTTGTTATCTTTGAATATATGTATCCTGATTTATTGATGTTGCCCCATTAAAAAAATAAAATTATTTAAAAAAAAAGAAATTTTTCAAAATGATAATGAATATACTGAGGGCTTTAATAGGAAAAAAAGTAGACAATGTACAAAACAGATGGGTCATGTAAGCAGAAACCTCCAAGAAAGAATTTAAAAAATACTAGATGTCAAAAACATTGTAACAGAAATGAACACTTTTGCCAGGCTGCATAGAGCATCCAGGGCTAAAGAAAGACTCTCTAAGATCAAGGATAGAACAACAGAAACCTCTGAAGCTGAAAAGCAAAGAAAACACAGGTCAGAATAGCCCAGAACTGTGGTACAACTACAAAGAGGGGAACGAACTGGGAATACAAGTAGGGAAAGAAGGAGATAAAGGATCAGAAAAATATTTGAAATAATAATGACTGAGAATTACCCCAAATTAGCCAGAGATTAAACCTCCAAAGCTCAGAAAACATCAAGCAGGATACATGCTAAAAAAACTACACCTACACCTATAATATTCAAATATCAGAAAAATTAAAGGCAAAGAAGAAAATTTTGGAAAAAGACATAGAAAAAAACCAAACACCTTACCTATAAAAGATGATGAGTTACGCTCAATTTCTCATACACGAGGCACCCAGGCAGGAAAAAGGAGAGTGAATTAAAACATTTAATGTTTAGGAAAAAACACCTTCCAACATAAAATTCTGTACCCTGTGAAATCAGCTTTCAAAAGTGTGGGCGAGATAAAGGCTTTCTCAAACACGCAGGGCTAGATGCCACGTGTTGCCAGGAGAACTTACTCATAGTGAGACTTCTTTAAGGAGGCATTCAAAGGACGCAACGTCAGTTCCAAAACAGTTTCAAGTATCCCTCTGAAAGTTTATATTGCCCTAATTGGTTATAATTTTTTTAAACCAATTTTTTTTTAAATATCTTGAAAGGAAGTGGTTAACTCCTAAACAAAAAGTGGAAGTGAATTAACTGGAGGTGTTTCCTTCCTGTTTATTTAGACCCAGAATCAAAGAAGAGAGAAGATTGGTATTGATCTGTTGGATGGCCAACATGAGCCAAGAGTTGTGCCACTTGCTTCATGTGTCTTAGCTGACTGAACAATGCTGAGTAGTTGCCATTCTTATCCCCATGTTACAACTAGGGGGATGAAAGTGACCTCACAGGTGACAAAACTAGGGTTGAACCCAGAGGAAGATGCTGTGGTCTACCAAGAAGCAATTCAGCTGCAGCTCTTTTCACAATAAAATGTCAAGAGGCGTCATGACAGACTGAGGCTTGGTGTGACAGACCCTTGGAGCAGGACAAACCTTGAACCAGAACAACCCCTAGAGCACGTGGGAAATAAAAATCCTCCTTGCACATTGTTGTGGACTGAATGTTTGTGTTTCCCTGATTCCCAAATTCATATGTTGAAACCTAATCTCTAATATGATAATATTTGAAGATGAAGCCTTTGGGAGATGATTAGGTCATGGGGATGGAGCCCTCATGTATAGGATTAGTGCCCTTCTAAAAGAGACCCTAGAGAACTCCCCTGCCCCTCCCACCATGTCGAGAAAATAGACATCTGTCTCAGTCCTTTTGGGCTACCATAACAAAATACCATGGACTGAGTGACTTGTAAACAACAGAGGTTTATGTCTCATAGTTCTGGAGGCTGGGAGTCTGAGGTCAGGGTGACATACTCAGGTGAGACGTCTGAGCCAGGTTGCAGACGTCTCGTGTCCTCACATGGCAGGAGGGGTGAGGTAGCTCTGTGGTAGCTTTTTTATAACAACACTGTTCCCATTCATGGGAGCTTCTCCTCATGACCAGCCATCTCCCAAAGGCCACACCTCCTAACACCATCATACTGGGTATTAGGATTCCAACATGTGAATTTTGGGGGAACACAAATGTTCAGACCACAGCACCATTTATGACCCAGGAGGAAGGGCTCTCACAAGACACCAATTTTGCCAGCACCTTGATCTTGGATTTCCCAGCCTCCAGAACTGTGAGGAAAAAAAACTTTTTTGTTTTTATCAGAGACCTATTCTAGGGTAGTTTCATTATAGCAGCCCAAACAGACTAAGACATTCACTTTGCCATTCCCTGGCTCAGAGGAGAGTCTGGCCATGTCACCACGACACACAATCAGATCCTCTGTCCCCTCCTTCCCACGTAGCCAGTATCCACAGCAGCAGTCTCTTAGTAGAGCTCTGAGGCAACCAACCCCTGCCCCTGCCCCTGCTGAAGCCCAGGGCAGGCAAGGGGAGCAGGGCCGGGATGCCTTTCAGGCTTATTCTGAGGACAGGTGTTTTCTTGAGGAGGACATAAAAATGAGGAATGTCAGAAGATGGAAGGTTAGAAGTCCACTTGTGTTCTTGCTTGACACAGAGCCCCCTGAGCTCTGAGAAGAGACTCACACTAGAATCCTCACATTCTAATAAATGTTTTCTCTCCAGTGCCATCGATTTTTTCTATCCCAGAGAGAAGAATCAGACTGAAAAGTACAAGTCTTTTCAGAGCTTATATTCAGTGAGCTAAACCTGAAATGATGTCAGGCTATTTCTGGTTTCCGCTGGTCTTATCAAGTGTGAAGAATATACATTTCACTGCAGGATATTCATGGCTTTGATGATGGGAGTGACCCCAGCCCCAACCCCAGCTCCTAATATGCTAAATGCAGCCATGATGCTCTAGATTCCGGAAGTATCCAAGGCTTTGGATAAAGGTCAGAGTTGGCAGGGAAATGGCCATTTACCAGGAACCCGATATGCACCCAGCCAGTGAGGGGCAAGTTGCCCACACTACACACTACACATCTTCAGGAGGGAGGCACTTTAAGTCCCCATTCAAGAGAACAATTTTCAGTGAACTAAATCGAGGCACTTGGATATGATGTCAGCTCTAGTGGGTTTTGAAGTCCATTCTGTTCCCTTTAAATGATGCTGCCTACTCTCAACTCAAGCTTTTCACTTGGGGAAATTGGGCTCTGAGAAGGACAAGAAATTTGTCCAGAGAGTTTATGGCAGAGCCAACCCTGGAACTTCAGTTCTAACTTGCATCCCTTGCTTCCTTCACTCAGGTGGATTTCCCATGACATTGGAGAATAGTATCTAGAGGCCCCAGGACCTTTGCACTTGCTGTTTCTGCTACCTGGAATGACTTTTGTCTTGAATATTCACATGCTTTGTTCCTTCACCTCCTCCACTATCTTAATGAGGTCTGCCCTAACCATTTTATATTAAACTGTAATCTTTTCCCACCTTGGCTCTCCTTATATGCTCCCTACTTTAATTTCTCCACAACACCTAACCCTTTCTAATATACTACATAATCATTTATTTAGCTTGTTGTTTTTTTTCTCTCCGTGTAATAATGTAAGGCCATGTCTGGGGTTTTTCCCCACTATCATATCCCTGGTGTTTAGGGTAAGTAAATAGCTGCTAAATAATATTTTTAAAGCATATCCAGTATATATATATAGTATATATTATATATCATATATTAGTTTAATTATTATAATTAGTTTAATTCTTAGGTTTATATTATATATAAATATATATGTATATATGTATGTTTGTGTATATTTAATATTTAAATTCTTTTACAGACATTTAATATTTCCATGGTTTAAGAAATCAGAAAAATTAAAAAGCATAAATATTTCAAAGGCTGCACTAGCCCTCTCATTCCCTCAGTGCACTTGGGGTTCAGACAGAGAATTTCCACTCCTACAGGTGACCTTAATGGAGATCTGGCTCCCAGCACAAGGCTGAAACCTCCTGCCTGCCCTGAGTCCAGAGAGAGGCCCATGCTCCTTGCCCAAGGCTTTCACCTGGAGAGGGAGGTGGTAGTTGATTTTAGAACAGCCACAACACAGAAAGAAACACTTAGCGGAGGCTTGAATCCAGAGCCAAGCTTCTTCAGCTTCTGTGCCGTGGCAGCAACTTGGTAGGAGTCACATGGCATCCGGGACTTTTATGTTCAGAGATGGAATGTGCACACAGTGGTGCCGCTGTCCCTCTGATTTCTCCCAGCAATGAGCCAACACAAAATTAAATTCAGAAGCACAGGTCAGACTGCAGGTTTGGAGTACTTCTGTCCTAGCAGAAACGTGGGTATTGACCTAAGCTCCCTTCCTCTGTAAATTTCTCAGAGCGTGGCCTGCCTTCACTGAGGAAGAGAAAGCAGACTGTGGCTCTGTTGAGAAGGTGAATTGTTCCATTAAGATTATATATGCAGTATTCACAGGAGGAAGTGGCCCAGGCCTTTGATAGTAACGGTGGGTTTGAGGCTAACTTTCAGCAGGCTAGAGAAGCTGCTGCGAGTCTGCCACTGTGAAGCACCTGTAAGATTGTCAACAATCATCAAGCTTCCCCTGAGCTCTACCTTTCATAGTATCCTTGTGTGGTCACCTCCCAGATTGCACCAGTACAGGAGGGCAGAGTGTCAGCATGTAACTTCGGAAATAAAGTCATTGCAGACAGTGTAGCTTCTGTCTTTGTCATGCTCCTCCTATCTCTGAAAACGATTTCTCTGTAGAGAGCCAACTGGCATGTCATAAGAAGGCCGTGCAATTCTCCTACCAAGAGGCACGCCATCTTCCAACCCCAATCAAGTATTCCGATGATGGCAGCCCAGCTTATGGCCAGACTTCAGCCTGGTGAGAGATCTTCAGCCAGACCCATCTAATTGAGCCACTCCAGTTCCTGCCTGGTAGATATTTTGTAACAAAATAAATATTTGTCTTCAGCTACTATGTTTTGAGGCTACACAACAATAGATAACTAATACAGGTTTTGGTAACTGGAAGCAGAATATTTCAATAACAGATACTTAAAATCTGAGGGTGCCTTTAGAACCAGGCAGCAGGCAAGAGGGAGAGGATTGTACAGAAAGTATTTTAATGAAATCTTAAATTACCTTGGACACAATATTAGCAGAATTGAACTTTGAGGCTGCTGGTGAGTTTTACAGGAAAGTGAGAAAAATCTTAGCAGATGTTGGAGAAAAGGGGTCCTTGTTATGCCATGGCAGAAAGGCTAATGAACTGGGAGATGTAAACAGGGAGATTTCAGACAGAGAGGTTAAGGTGCTACCTGTTTCCTTCTTGCTGCTTATAGTAAATAATGAGAGAAGAGATACACATTGAGGAGAAAGAAGCCATGATTTGCCTGAAGATTCCCAACCTTTCCTAATGGCAATTGATGCTGAAATTAAGGACTAGCTTCTAAGCAAAGATCACATACAGGACACTTTCAGAGAACAACATAGTCCAGAGATGAAAACAGGTATGTGACTATAAAATCCTTTGTTAAGACCTCATAGAACCGTCTGACCAGGCGGTGGCACAGTGGATAGAGTGTCGAACTGAGATGTGGAGGACCCTGGTTCAAAACCCCGAGGTCACCAGCTTGAGCGTGGGCTCATCTGGTTTGAGCAAGCAAGGCTCACCAGCTTGAGCCCAAGGTCACTGGCTTGAGCAAGGGGTCACTTGGTCTGCGGTAGCCCCCCTTGGTCAAGGCATATATGATAAAGCAGTCAATGAACAACTAAGGTGCTGCAATGAAGAATTGATGCTTCTAATCTCTCTCCCTTCCTGTCTGTCTGTCCCTATCTGTCCCTCTCTATCTCTCTCTGTCTCTGTCACAAAATAAAAAGTTTAAAAAAAAGACCTCAGAGAACCATTCAGTCAAAAAGAAAACACCCCTAAAATATTAAGGGTATGCTTCACAGATTCTCTCCACCATCCAATAGGGCTTCTAAGAAAGTTTAAAAGGACTATTTCTCAACAGAACTCCAAATAGTGACAAGTTTTATGGATATGGCTTTTGCTTAATAGAGTAAACCCCAATTAGATTCATATGAAACCTACATATTTTAAAGAGAGTAATATCCCCAGAAATACAACTCGCTTAGATTGACATAGACCATTCAAAATGAAAAGAAGCTTTTGGTCCCCCTAACTTATAGAAGCAGAAGGGGTTGAAAAAACTACCTATATCAAGTATCATGTGTTACCTGTCATGAAAAAGAAAGTTGACTCAGAGAATAGAATCAAGAGTTATGGTGCATGTTCTGGGCAGGTGTGGGACTGAGCCCTAATCCAGGATCTGCCAGCATTTGCTCAGTGGGATTTCAAAATTGCTGCCGACCAGTGCTCTCATGTCCCCTCTTTTGACACAGGAATGTATATATAGCTGTCCTCTACCTGCGTCCATCAAAGTTGGGTGTGTGAGGGACAGGTAACTTGTCTCTTTATGTTACAGGCTTCTTCTGCACCTGGATCTGATTTTGATAATGAGACATGGACTTTCAGCTGATACTGTAATGGGATAATATTTGACAGAGGTAGGGCAATACGGACCTTGGGAGAGGGTGAGTGTATTTAACATGTGGGAGGAACATGAATCATTGGTGATAGGGGTTGGTAACTCTGGTACTCAACTTCTAAGATGCTCCCCAATGATTTATGCCTCCTGGCAGTCCCTTCCTACATTATATCAGGGTTCATCTGTGTGACCAGCAAAATACAACAGAAATTCTGGTATATTACTTCTAAGAGTAGGCTATAACAGATATTGAACTTTCTGACTTGATCATGCTCTCCCTGCCCCCTTGACCCAACCCTTTCCAGCTTATCACTAACTCTGGGGAAAGCTAGCCACTGTGGCTATTGTGAGCATCCATAGGGGGAGGTCAGTGTGGTGAGTAACCGAAACCTTTTACCTGGAGTTATCTATCTGAGTGAATTCGTAACTGAATCATCTAGCAGGCCCCTCTCAAGCCTTCACATGACTGAAGCCCCAGTCAAAACCATTACTGCAACTTTATGAGAGGTCCAAGAAACAGAACTTTCTAGTTAAGGCACTCATGAATTACTGTGTCTCTCAAACTATGTGAAATAATAAATGTTAATTGTCTTAAGCTTCTTGGTTTTTTAAAATTTTTATTTATTGATTTGAGAGAGAGAAAAATCTCATAGCGATATTTTGCCAGTTTATCTCTATGGGCAAGTGAAATAAAGGACAAAATAAACAAATGGATCTATATCTAACTAAAAAGCTTTTGCACAGGAAAAGACACCATTAACAAAATAAAAAGACAACCCACACAATGGGAGAACATATTCTCCAATAAATCTGAAATTCTGTATCTTTGAAGTATGCTATTGGTATTTTAATACGAATTACATTAAATTTATAGATTGCTTTGGGTAGTGTGGACATTTTAATGATGTTTATTCTTCCTATCCATGAACATGGCATGTGCTTTCATTTGCTTGTATCTTCCTTGATTTCAATGTATTATAATTTTCCGAGCACCAGTCTTTTACCTCCTTGGTTAAATTTACTCCTAGGTACTTTATTTTACTCTTTTTTGTTGCAATAGTAAAGGAGGTTGTTTCCTTGATTTCTCTTTCAGGCAGTTCATTGTTGGTGTATAAAAATGTCTCTGATTTCTGAATATTAATTTTATATCCTGCCACCTTGCTGAATTTATCTATCAGGTCCAGTAGTTTTTTGACGGAGACTTTAGGGTTTTCTGTGTACAGTATCCTATCATCAACAAATAACGATAGTTTTACTTCTTCTTTTCCAATCTGGATGCCTTTTATTTCTTCTTCTTGTCTGATTTCTGTGGCTAGGACTTTCAGAACTATGTTGAATAAGAGTAGTGAAAGGGGGCATCTCCACTTTGTTCCTGATTTTAAGGGGATTGCTTTTAATTTTTCTCCATTGAATATGATGTTGGCTGTCGGTTTGTCACAGATGACTTTTATTATGTTGAGATATGTTCCCTGTATTCCCACTTTGCTGAGAGTTTTGATCATAAATGGGTGCTGGATTTTATCAAATGCTTTTTCTGCATCTATTGATATACATAATCATGTGATTTTTATCCTTTTTTTGTTTATATGTGATGAATGGCATTTATTGATTTGCAAATCTTGTACCAGCCTTGCCTCCCTAGAATGAATCGCACTTGATCATGATGTATGATCTTTTTGATGTATGCTGTATCTGGTTTGCTAGTATTTTGTTGAGAATTTTAGCATCTTTGTTCATCAAGGATATTGGCTTATAGTTTTCTTTCTTTGTAGTATCTTTACCTGGTTTTGGAATGAGGACAATACTTGCCTCATAAAAAGAGTTTGGAAGTCTTTCTTTCTCTTGAATTTTTTGAAATACTAGTTTGAGAAGGATGGGTGTTAGTTCTTCTTTGAATGTTTGGTAAAATTTGCCTGTGAAATCATCCAGTCCAGGACTTTATTTGCTGGGAGTTTTTTGATAACTGTTTCAATTTCATTTGTTGTAATTGGTCTGTTTAGGTTTTCTGATTCTTTCAGATTGAGTTTTGGAAAATTGTATGTTTCTAGGATTTTATCCATTTTGCCTAGGTTGTCCAAAATTTTGACATATAGATCTTCATAGTATTTTCTTACAATCCTTTGTATTTCTACTGTGTCAGTTGTTACTTCTCCACTCTCATTTCTAAGTTTATTTATTTGAGTCCTCTCTCTTTTTTTATGATGAGTCTGGTTAAAGAAAGGTTCATCAGTTTTGTTTACCTTTTCAAAGAGCCAGCTCTTGGTTTTATTTATCTTTTGTAATTTTTTTAGCCTCTATATCATTTATTTCTGCTCTGATCTTTATTATTTTCTTTCTTCTACTTCCTTTGAGCTTTATTTGTTGTTCTTTTTCCAGTTATTTTAGATGTGGGGTTAAGTTGTTTATTTGAGCCTCTTCTTGCTTCTTAAGGTATGCCTGTAATGCTATGAACTTCCCTCTCAGGACTGCTTTTGCTGTGTCCCATAAATTTTGAGTTCTTGTATGTTCATTTTCATTTGTTTCAATAAAATTTTTTATTTCTTCTTTGATCTCATTGTTAACCCATTTGTTATTTAATAGCATGCTATTTAGCCTCCAAGTGTTTGAATATTTTTTCAGTTTTTCTATTGTAGTTGATTTCTAGTATCAATCCATTGTGTTCAGAGAAGATGCTTGATATGATTTCAATCTTCTTAAATTTATTGAGACTTGTTTTGTGTCCCAACATGTGATCTATCCTAGAGCACTTGAAAAGAATGTATATCCCACTGCTTTGGGATGAAAAGCTCTGCTGATATTAATTAAATCCAGGTGATCTCGTGTGTCATTTAAGGCCACTGTTTTTTTGTTTTCTGTCTGGAGGATCTGTTCATTGATGTTAATAGAGTATTAAAATCCCCTACTATTATAATATTACTGTCAATCTCACTCTTTATGTTCATCAAAATCTGTGTTATATATTTAGATGCTCCTATATTAGGTGCATAAATATTTACAATGGTTATATCCTCCTATTGGATTGCTCCCTTTATCATTATGTAGTGACCTTCTTTATCCCTTACTATAGCCTTTGTTTAAAAGGCTATTTTGTCAAATATTAGCATTTCTACCCCAGCTTTTCTTTTGTTTCCATTTTCATGAAATACTTTTTCCATCCCTTCACTTTCAGTCTATGTGTATATTTTGTTCTGAGTTATGTCTCTTATAGACAGCATATGCATGAGTCCTATTTTTTATCCATGTAGCTACCTTATGTCTTTTGATTAGAGCATTTAATCCACTTACATTTAAGGCTATTATTGATATATACTTATTTGTGCCATTTTATTCTTTAAATATATAATCCTCTTTCTCTCGATTTCTTTTTTCCTTTGCACTTTTTACAGCAGACCCATTAACATTTCTTATAGTACTGGTTTAGTTGTAATGAATTCCCTTGAGCTTTTTCTTTTTTCTTAGGAAGCTTTTTATTTCTCCTTCAATTTTTAATGATAGCCTTGTTGGATAAAGTAGTCTTGGTTGTAGGTTCTTGTTTTGCATCACTTTGAATATTTCTTGACAATCCCTCTTAGCCTCAAGTGTTTCTGGTGAGAAGTCAGATGTCATCCTTATGGGGGCTCCTCTGTAGGTGATTAACTGCCTTTATCTTGCCATTTTTAATATTCTTTTTTTGTCTCTTAACTTTGGCATTTTAATTATGATGTGTCTTGGTGTAGGCCTCCTTGGATTCCTCTTGAATGGAATGCTCTGTGCTTCTTGAACTTGTGTGACTTTTCCTTCATCATTTTAGAGAAATTTTTAGGTATGATTTCTTCAAACAGGTTCTCAATCCCTTGTTCATTTTTTTCTCCTTCAGCAACCCTATAATGCAGATGTTGTTTCTCTTCATTTGTCACAGAGATCTCTTAGAGTTTCCTCAGACTTTTTGAGCCTCTTTTTGTTTTGCTGCTCTACTTCTGTGCTTTGTTTATCTTGTCTTCTAAATCACTGATTCATTCCTCTGCTTTATCCAGCCTGCTGTTGATTCTTTCTAGTGCAGTCTTCATTTCTGATATTGTATTTATCATCTGACTGGCTCTTTTTTTATGATTTTAATGTCCTTTTTTATGGTTGCTGTCTCCTTATTTAGGTTCTCATTATGACCATCCATTGTTGCTCTAAGATTCTTGAGCATACTAAAAATCATTATTTTAAACTTTGCATCTGGTAGTTTGGATACTTCCATTTCATTTAGTTCTTTTTCTGGAGATTTCTCTTGTTGATTCATTTGGGTTACATTTCTTTGTCTGCCAATTTTGTCTGTTTATTAGGTAGCACTGTCTGACTTTGCAATTTGTTGTGATGTCTTTATGAGAAAGATGGGCTCAGTGGTACTGATCTCCATGTCACCTGTTTTCCTTGCTCTAGGAATGCTTATTGCAGGTACTATTTTCCTTCCTCTTGTATGTGAGTATTGAATGCAGTTGGTCCTTTTGTGGGTACGGTTATCCCTTCAGGCTGGCTGGCTCTAAGGGTCAACCTTGATCATGTGTATTACACACTGTGCAATATCTGTCCTATTGGCCGTATTTATTCTCCACAGTGTCTGGTGCCTGGTAGACTCCTCCTTTGGGTGTGCTGCTTGTGTAGTTAGCTGAGTCTGAGGTTGGTGTTGTCTGCCACCCACTAGCAGTTGTGTTGGTTCTAGATCTTCTTGGGTTGGCATCAGCCGTTGTTTTTAACCTGCTGTGGTCTACCTGTCTGCAGCTACTGCTCTTTTTTCTGTTTGTGTCAGCATTTTCTGTGCCTGGATAGTGTGGAAGGGGTCAACCTGTGTGTAGGGATCAGCTTTCTCCTTCTTAGAGATAACAGCAGCTCCATAAAAGCCCAAGTTTTATAAGATTTGACTCTACTTTTCAACTGTTCCATGTCCTCTTGCAGCTGCCTGGTCTTCCCACAGAGTCTTCTATAGAAAGGCTGTAGTGTGAGCTCAGACTGGCCTCACACAACCAACCCCTGTACAGGTTGCAAGTTTGTTGGGTTAGGGAAGCTGAGGTTGTGAATACAACGTTAGTGGCACTCCCTACTTCAGGGGTCTCTTGGTCAGGAGCTCAGTACAAGGAATGTGGCCCCTACTCCAGAGCTTGATCCCTCAGCCACTGCTGGATACTCAAATTTTATTTCTCCCCAACAAGGTGAGCAGCAGGTTCAGATTGAGTGGAGCTGACAGTCCCCTTTGCAGAAGTTCTTATAGCTGGTAAGACGCTGTTCTTAGGGAGGAAGACTGAAAGAGTTTTCTCCTGGGGCTGACTCTGCCCCCCAAGAAAATGGCTAAGCTCCTCAACTAGACCACATTTTAAATGTGCATGCTCTCAGCCTCTCTCCCTTTCCCCTGTGGAATATAGCCCAGCAGGGTAGGATATCCAGCACCCTGGCCAGCTGACTGTGAAGCTCCACCCTATCCAATGCACATGAGCCACTGTGCTAGTGCTGACCACAGAGAGTGAAATTCACCTCAGCTGGGCCAGATGTGAGGAGCCCTTCCTTAGGATACCACTCTGGCAAGGTTTTTTAGGTCATGAACCAATGCTCTCTGCAGCTGGCCACTGGATATGCCATCCTTGGGCCTCCCTGGCAGAAACCTGGTGCAGACCAGTGGGAGACACTGCCCGGGACTGACCCTCAGCAACCTTCTTGGAGCTACAAGCAATCCAGAGTTTGTGGCTGCCTCTGCTGAGCCCAGGTGTACATGAAAATACCAAGCTGCACAACTAGACTGGGTTTTATTCCCACTGGGCCTGGAAGAAGGTCTGCTTAACAGGCAAAGGTTCCTGCCTGACCAGGCTGTGGCACAGTGGATAAAGCATCGAACTGGGACATTGAAGACCCAGGTTTGGAACCCTGAGGTCATCGTCTTGAGCAAGGTTCACCACCTTGAGCCCAAGTTCGCTGGTTTGAGCAAGGAGTCACTCAGTCTGCTCTAGCCCCTCAGTCAAAGCACATATGAGAAAGCAATCAGTGAGCAACTGAGGTGCCACACAAAAGAGTTGATCCTTCTCATCTCTCTCCCTTCCTGTCTGTCTGTCCCTATCTGTCCCTCTCTCTGTCTTTCTCTGTCTCTGTCACAAAAAACGAAATAAGAAGGTGAAGGTTCCCTGAGTTCCACCTCCTGCAGCCTCTGTCTGCTGGCTGCTTGTTGGGCTCAGCCACTGAAAAATCCTCTGGTGGAGTCTAGAGTCTGTGGCTATTCAGGGATTAGTAAGGGTGGTGGGTGTGACTCCACTTCTCAGCTCCAAGTGTTGGTCTGTCCAGAAATTTTTCACAGATTTCAGTAGGGTGTGGCCTCAGGAGTCCAGTGGGTGAAACCTCTGAGACTCAGAGGTGTGGTCTGCCTGCAGTCTGGACAATTTCTACTGAGTCTCCGTTGAAGCTGAATCACCAGTTATGGACTGAGGAGCATGTGGGAGAAAGCTTCGGCCTCAACACCAGAAAACTGAGTCACTGATGTGCCCCCTGCTTCCGGCTTTTCAGCATAGCAGTCTCCATGATTGGGGCAGGAGAGACTCCTGAGGGCAGAGAAGTTGCTTTTCCCCAGGCTGATGCTGCTCAGAGGGGATTGCTTCACCCAAGAAAGATAACGACTGTAGAATTGAAGAATGATTCAGTACAAGGGTTCCAGTGGCTGTCCCCCACCATGTCTCTCCCTAAGCCACCAACTTTACATTCTCCTCACACAACTCTAGTCCTCTTATTCCTCCCTTGCCAGAACCCCGGGTATGTAGCTGTGAATGAGATTTTCTGCACTGGCCCTTTAAGACGGAGCTTGTATCTCTGAGAGCTTCATCTCTTTCTCGCAGAGAGAAACCCATCTCTTTTCACCGCCAAATTCTGTCTGGGCACCTCTGCTAGGCTCTGGGGCTCTAGACTGGGGCTCCAGGCTGGCGATGAGGACCCACAGCTTTCAGGCAACCCTCCCTGCAGTGAGAGTCCCTCCGGATCATCAGCCCTGCTCACTCCTGGGAGCGGGGCAGCCCTTTCCCCATCTCTGCCCTTCCTACCAGTCTCATTGTGTTTTCTTCTGTGATCCTTGGTTATAGACTCCTCTTCATTTAGTCCAAAGTTGGTTTTTCTAGATGATTGTTCTTAAAGTTATAATTCAATTTGGTCCTGGGATGTGGTAATTAGAACATCCATTTATTCTGCTGCCATTTTAGACTCTCTTACCTTTCTCTATTATTTTCTGATCTGACAAAAAATAGGTATAATTTTGATTAATTTACATAAAAAGAATAATAATAGTAGCTATCTACCCTTTTTGCTCCTAAGTGACTGTACTTGTATACAAGGATTACTGATACCAAGAATAAATTAATCAGATACAGCTTTATTATATGACATGACCAATAAGATGCAACTCTATTATATGACCTATATATTTATGGTTCAAGACAGGGCAATTATTGTGTTGGCTGTTGTCAGTTTTTCAATTTGACAATCTAAGGGAAAAGAGGTCAATGCCCCTGACTAAATAGTCAGGTATTGCACATTTTAAGAATTCTTCCTGCACATCAGTTGAAAATCACTTCACTACTCTTTTAGGGTTTAGTTTGATTTTCCCAAACTTGACAGGGCAGGAGACCCCTACAGAAAATGCTGGTGTAAGAGACCCGGGACTCCCCATTAACCAAGGGGCATCTGGGCCCAGTGGTAGCCTGTCCTTTTTGGGGGTCTATGGTTCTAAGTTATGTGACCCCTGCCCTCCCTCACAGGAAAGAGGTAGAAGGAATTCAGCATTATGGTGTCCAGCTCTTCATGATCTATGGTGTTTCCAAACACATTCCCAACCCCATAACTCGTCTGTACCTGTTGGCCAAGAACAACTGCCCACAGAAGTTCCCTGATGACTGAATGAACAAATATTATCCAACCCACAAGGGTGGTACAATTATCTCTGAAGTTGGATTCGCTTTTGCTTTTTTGTCACATATCAAAGAACAAAAGGAGCCTCTTCAAAGGGCCAGCAAAAAGGCCTTTTAGTTTCATAGATATTTTTCAATGGAACTACAGGTGGGGAAGATATATTTTGCCTTGCTTTAGTGCCTTTAAAATTAAGAACTCATGTGTGTAGAGGCTTTGAACTCTCCAGGAGAGTGTGTAGTGGGGGAGAAGGGGGAGGGTCATGAAAGTCTCATTTCCAAGGCCCTTCAGAGAAGGAAATGCATTTATTCTGTGCCCTCCATCTGTGAGAGAGGGTGACTTTCCCCTCTCCTCTTTCCTGCCTCCTTGCTGCCCTTGGCTTGGCACTCTCAAGGATTTGACCTTACTCTCTGTGTCCCAGCCCACAACTCCCATTACCAGGGGATGACAATGGATATCAATTGTGAGAAACAGGGTTTCCTCGCCATGCTGAGGCAGTGATAGTGTTCTCCTGTCCAGGCTCTGCCTCCCTGTTAACATTTCCCTTCACCTCTTCTCCCAAGTCACTCACGGCCAGTTGACTCATGTTGAACACATTTCAGCATCCTGTTTCCCCCAGGTGTTTTATACATTCCCAGATTTGGGAATTTAGAAATTCCCATGGACTCAGACGACATTTCCATTTTTCTTTTTGACCTAGCCCAGCTGTTTTAGTCTGGTATGGTATTCACAGAGAGCTCTGCACCCATGAAAGGAGCCCATCTGTTGCAAAGCCCTTGGAAAATAATACTCTCCCACCCCAAAACAGAGGTTTCTTAACTCAGAGAAATAAAGACTAATCCATGGCCTCATTTTTGTAAACATAATGCAGGAAACTATTCATATGTTTAAAAGAAACTTTTATTAATATTTGTGAGGATCTTCCCTATGCTCAGCACCAGGAATATGAGGTTGAGTGACATTACTTCAGTCTTCAGGCCCTGGCGGTCTTATGTGATGGGAGATGGTCGCTGGGGAAGCACAAAGCAGCCAGTGGCCGAGGCCGAGACCGAGAAGCTGGGGTGTGTGGACAAAAGAGGGTCCCCTTTTGTCCTTCACAGGGATGGAGCAGTTAGGAATGGATTTTTGAAATATAAGTAGAAACCATATAGTTGGGAGAAAGAGTTGGGAATATAGAGGACATTTTAGACACTTCAGAGTTCAAAAACACCTAGTAATTTTGAGGAGCACACAGAAACAGGAAATTTGTTCTGTTTTTAAATTCTCTGTTTTCAGACTGGTCAATGTTGAATTAACATGAATGTATGATATTTACAAAGCACTGGCCTGAGCTCTGTAACAGATAAACTTGTCTTTCTTTCGCTATTGTCTACACTGGAGGATCGATATTTAGACACTATGACACCAACTAGAGTGTGAAATACTCAGTACATCTATATATTTACACTGGCTTTTCTTTTTTAATAATTCAATGGTTTTCAGTATATTCTTAGAGTTATGCAACCAGCATCACAATTTTACAAAACATTTATCACCCTTAAAAAGAAACTGCATACACATTAGTAGTCACTCCCCACTTCATGCCTGTTTTCTCCACCCCAGCCCTAAGCAATCATTATCTGCTGTCTCCATGTATTTTGTATTTATCTAGTCTAGACACTTCCCATAAATAAAATAATACCAAATGTGGTCTTTTGTGACTGTATTTTCTCACTTAGTATAATGTTTTTACATCTTTTTATTGCTGACTAATATTCCACGGTGTAAATATATCATGTTTACTTGACCATTCATTAGTTGGTGAACTTTTGGGTTGTCTCCAATATTTGTTACGATTAATGTTGCTATGAATGTTCATATACAAATTTTTGTGTGAACATATGTTTTCATTGATTTGGGGTATATTTGAGAATGAGAACAATTTGTGGAATAGAATTGCTGGGTCATGTGATAACTATGTTTAACCTTTTGAGGAAGTCCTACTTTTCCAAAGTGGTTGAGCCATCTTATGTTCTCACTGGCAGTGTGCATGGGTTCCAATTTCTTCACATCTTTGCCAACTCTTTTTATAATTTGTCTTTTTGACTATTGGCTATTTAAGTCCATCCTAGTAGGTGTGAAATGGGATGCCAAAGTGATTTTGATTTGCAGTTCCCTGATGGCTAATGATGTTAAGCACTTTTTCTTGTGTTTGCTGGCCATTTCTATATCATCTTTGGAAAAATGCTTATTCAGATTCTTTGTCCATTTTTAAAGTTGGGGTCTTTTCCTATTTTTTAATTATACTTTCCCTATTTCTCCTATTCTGTATATTGTTTTTTTACTCTTTTTATGGTATTCATTGAAGCACAAAGGTTTTGAGTTTAAGAAAAGCCATCTTATTTATTTTTGCTTTTGGCATTTATCCTTTTGGTGTCATGTCTAAGAAGGCTTTGCTTAAAAACAAAATCATAGACATTCATTCTGGTATTTCCTAAGAAACTTATAGTTTTCTCATTTACATTTTTGTGTATGAAATGAGGAAGGTCTATAACTTCATGTGTGTGTATGTGGCTATCCAATTGTCTCTATGCTGTTTATTACAAATGCTATGCTTTCCCTATTGAATTATCTTGGCACTCTTGCTGAAAATCAGTAAGTTATAAATATGCAGATTTATTTCTGGACTCTCAATTCTAATCTATTGCTCTATATGTCTACTAGTATCACACAATATTGATTACTGCAGTTTAGGAGTAAGTTTCATAACTAATGACCTCCAACTTTTTTCTCTTTTTCAAGATTATTTTGGTTATACAGAATTCTTGAATTTCCATATAATTTTTAGAATCAGTTGTCAATTTCTGTAAATAAAACAACTAGGATTTAGATATAAAAATTGCATTGAATCTGTAGATCAGTTTGGGAAGCACTGCAACCTTAATAATATGAAGTCTTCCATTCCATGACTATGAGATGTTCTTCCATTTATTTGGGCCTTATTTAATTTTTTCAACAATATTTTATAGTTTACAGTGTACACATTTTGTTCTATTTTACTTAAATTTATTTCTAATCATTTTATTCTTATTGATGCTTATGGAATTGTTTTCTTAATTTTATTTTTGGACTGTCAATTGCTAGTGCATGGAAATACAATTAACACTGGGGAACAAAAATTTTGTTGCATCCACAAAAACACCTGTTCTTACCTAACTCGAGTATGCTGATCTCAAATCTGACATTAGTTTTTCTCTGTAAGCTACAGTTTTTTTGCTATTCAAGACTTTATATTTACATCTTATTGTAAAATTTTCAACATTTAGTTTAACATAATGAAGTAGAATGTCTTCTTGGGCATCATCTTTGTGAAAATATAATAATTTATATAATGCAGTAAATACACTAATATACTAAAAGATATTATTGGATCAGAATTTGTCTACAATTTCAAAATAGAACATATTAAAACACTTATTTTAATCATAAAATTTGTGCAAAACTTATTTAAATTCTATTCAGGCAAAAATTTGCATTTGTAGCTCTTGCATTTGTGTACTTGTTGAGGACAATCTCGTTTGATGCTCCAGCAGTAGTCTGCTCATCACTAACAGCTCCAAGATTTTCAGGAAACTTATCAAAGTGACTGTTCACCAATGTTGCGGAAAACTAACAGCATCCTTTGAACCAGAAATTCATAGTTTTCTGCCTTTTTGTTGCCAAGGAAGTTCTTTGTAATTGCCACAAAAGACTGCCATGCTGCTATCTCCTCCTTATTCATCTTCCTGGCAAGTTCTTCATCAAGTATAAGGGTTCGAATTTGAGGTCCATCAAATACACCTACAACGCAGGAAAAGCAGAAATAATATGTTGAAATCATTCACTTTCCCTATTCAAAGCCTGAACAAACTGCTTCATTAAGCCAAGTTTGATGTGAAGTGGGGGGAAAATAATCCTGTCTCAATTAACTACAGGTTCATTCACAATATTTTGCATCCCTACATCCAGAGCTTCACGTTTCAGCCACTCCTTCTGTGTCCAGTGTTTCTCCGGAGCTCAGCTGTCCCACAAACATAGAAAGCAAGGATACTTTGTGAAACCTCTCTGTTGTCCTAGCAGGAAACTTACCATTTTAAGATCCACACAAATGATTCAGTTATGCTTCTCACACTTCAGAAAGTTGAGGACAATTTTTATGTCATTCTTACTAAGTCATTCAATTCAGGTGGGCTAAACTGCTGAGGGGTTAATGACTGCTTGGCATCAGAAGAAGGCCCTTCAGATTCTACAACCATTTCCTCATGCATCTTATCAAAATACACTTGATCATTATGTTCACTTTCTTCATCCTTAGAAGAAATAAAATCATTGAAAACTGGAACCAGGAGTATCTCAGAGTGTGGGATAGGTCGTATTGCTGAAGGAATATTAGGATATGTGATCATGTGCCATTTTTTCTTGTCGATGCCTTTGTGTGGATCAGACAGAAATAACATTCACTGCTGTGGTGCTTAGGTTCATGCCAAACCATGAGAATACCAAAAGGCATTCCTTTGCATTTTCCTTTTGTCCAGTCATAAAGCATTTCCTCACAATTATGACACACAATATGAGGAGCCCAATTCTTGTCTTGATCACCATGGGAACTTGAAAATAGGCAATATATGCATGTGTCATAAATGATGAAATATTGCGCCTTTGACGTTGAAGTGTGTAACAGCCACATATATAACAGAAGGTGTCAGGACTATTCTTACATTTACATCTACTCGAAGAAGCCATGATTCAATCTTAAAACAAAATAAGAGGGTGTTTTTTATCAGATAATAATTTTTTACATTTAAAAACAACTACAATTATGTAAAAGTGATGTTTGTAAAACATTAATTGCCTTGTGGTTATGTTCAATCCAAGAGTCATTGCCCTTTAACTCCAATTTAAAAACCAATGCATGCCATTAACTGTAACAAAATTAAATTAAAATTGCATAAAAACTAGAGCATGCACCAAAAAACGGATTTCAGATTTGGAATTGGTGACGCAGAAATATATAGAAACAGTTCTATAACCTTATGCAACCAAAAATGAAAAAAAAATTGTTCCCCAGTGTAATTTTTGTATATTACTCTTGCATGCTGCAACCTTGATGAATTTTTTATTAGTTCTAACATTTTATTAGTCATTTTCTTATAAAATTATTAAAAATTTACATTAAATAATACCATTTAAAAATACAGATAATTTTACTTCTTCCTGTTCAATTAAGATATAATTTACTTCTTTTCCTTGCCTAGTTGCCTTGGCTTTAAATTCATTCCAGTACAATGTTGAATAAAAGTGTTTCTTAGGAAACAAGTGTATCTTTTATTATTAAATAACTAGCTGTACCCAGCCACCCGTTGCTGTGGCTCATCCTGGTTAAATGGAAAAGGAAGAAAAGAGAAAGTGCACATTTCTAATATGTTTAATTTCACAATGCTTGTGGGTATACAATATTTTTTGTTGTTTCATTGTCTGTGCAGATATAGAGATTGTCTGGTTTACTAACTCTAGAACATGCAACATATAATTGTGCATGTGAAAAGCAATCCGTGTGCAGATCTAAAGTGCACAATTCTAAAGATTGGCCCTGAGCTCTGTTGATGGTGATTGCAAATGCCAATCGAATTGGGAACTGCAATCTTGTAAATTGAAATGGCATATTCGTTGGAATTACAGAAGTGTGAGGAATGAGTTCATCTTCACCTTTGAGAGGTCCTGTCAAGATTGTTGCTTCTATGACGTTGCTCATTAATTTTTTTACTGCAAGCCATTTGCCATTGCAAAGCTTTGGCTGGTTGATATTTAGCAACATGGTAATTGGCACGCCGATTTTCAATTGCAATATGTGCAGTGGCATCCCTGGCAGATCGAGTGAATTCAAAAATTCTGTTAGATAATTAACCACTTCATCTGCTTCCACAACAGTGTCAACAATCTTGTATGTGACTGCCTCGCTTTGAATGTTAGAATGAATAATATTGTTAAGTTCGTAGACATCTTTGTTCTTGGCTGCAAGAATAGCTTGTTCACTCAGTCAATCATGATTCTTATAATTGGTTTGAATATTGGGAAATACTTTTTCAACCAAATCTTCTTTTGACGTCACTAAATTGCAGAAATTATGAGACAATGAAATTCATCCTGAGGTCAGATCAACTGGCACTTTTTCGATCCCAATTACCAGCAATTGATGTGAGAATATCTCATCTGATCAATCATTTTGCAGCTGGATACGCATATTTGTAGTTAACTTTAATGTCTTTACATGTCTCCACAAAGTAGAGTATTTCAGGCAAGCATTTATTTCATCCACTGGTATTGATCGAGGAATTACAGGTAATGTTTGCCTGAAATCTCCTGCAAGCAATATTAATGCGTTCCCAAATGGTCTGATGTTTCCATGCAAATCTTGCAATGATCGATCAAGAGCCTCAAGCAATTTTTTGTGCGCCATAGTGTATTCATCCCAAACAGTAAGTTTGCATTTCTGCAATACTTTTCCCATGCCGGATGCTTTGGAAATGTTGCATGTGGGAGTTTCAATGAATTGCATGTTCAATGGCAATTTCAAAGCAGAATGAGCAGTTCTTCCACCTGGTAACAATGTCGTAGCTATTCCGGATGTTGCAAGAGCTAAGGCTATGTCATTTTGGGATCGAATTGCTGCCAGAATCAATCTAATTTGGAACATTTTACCAGTTCCTCCTGGCGCATCTAAGAAGAAGATTTCTCCAATCCTGTTATTGACAGTTTGAGTTATTTGATCATAAATGCCTTTTTGTTCAAGCGTTAGCTTAGGAATATTTTATTGTACGTACGGCTTAAAATCACTCGTGTTGTAATTTTGTTCACTATGCAATTCTACATCGAACTGAGCAACAGCAGATCAATTTGGGAAGCAACAGCATTCCCAATTGATTAAGAACTTTGTTTGCAATTTCCAAGCACAAATCTTCAATCATTATCAATGCTTCATTGTAGATTTCTGCTGTAAAATCCAATCATATTTGAATTTTCCTTGCATATTCAGTGGAAAATATCTTCAGCCATGTGCGATTTATATTTCTCCCATAACATTGAAATGGAATTGTAAAATATTTAGTATAGCATGTGTTGCTTATACGTTCAACAGATGGCACTGTTTTTCAAAAGAAGCATGTTTTTACCTGTCACAAGTGTGACATCTATATAATAATAGGTATATAAAAACATAAAAACACATGCATATTTGAATGCAATGTTGTGTAAAAATTTCAAAGCAATAGGTGAAGAAGTTTCAGAATTTTAAGATTTTGAACAAACAAACATTTATATTTTTATTTATATAGAAGATGTTAGCTGTGGCTTTTTGGAAATGCCCTGTATTAGGTTTAAAAAAGGTTTCCTTCTATTAGTGGTTCAATGAGAGTTTTTTTTTATCATAAATGAGTATTGGGCCTGACCAATTGGTGACGCAATGGATAGAGCATCAGACTGGGATGCAGAGGATCCAGGTTCGAGACCCCAAGGTCACCAGCTTGAGCATGAGCTCATCTGTTTTTAGCAAGGCTCACCAGATTGAGCCCAAAGTCACTGGCTTGAGCAAGGGATCACTCAGTCTGCTGTAGCCCCCCAGTCAAGGCACATATGAGAAAGCAATCAATGAACAACTAAGGAGCCACAGTGAAGAATTGATGTTTCTCAGCTCTCTCCCTTCCTGTCTGTCTGTCCCTATCTGTCTCTCTCTCTCTGACTCTCTGTCGCAGAAAAAGAAAATGTGTATTGGATTTTGTCAAATATATTTTCTGCATATTTTGATTATCATTTATGTTCTTTGTTCTGTTACTATGTTGTGCTACATTAACTGACTTTCAAATGTCAGAGAAAACTTTCATTTCTAGAATAAACTTCACTTGATCATAGTGTGTAATCTTTTTCAAATGTTGTTGAACTTAGTGTGCTAAATTTTTTTTTTTTTTTTTAAATGAACAAAAATATTTTAATGGGAGAAAACGCGTCCCTTATCAATGAATGCCAATAATAAATGTATAAAAATAATGGAGTCAGAAAATCACGACTTTACAACCATCTTGGTAGTTGATTCAGCAGGGATCAATGGAGGCTGTAACACATGGGTAAAAGTTTGACAAGGAATAGGATATTAGTCTCAAAGTAATCCCTCCACAAAATTTGTAACTTAATTACAAGAAAACTACCAGCTTCACAGTGGAGAGAACACCACCTTAACCAAGTAATAAAAGTTAACATCAGCAAGAACGAGATAAACCAACATCATGTGCCTCTACTGTGATGTACTTGGGACACAGCATGTCTGTGATATTTCTGCCAAAACTGTAGATCCTGGTCATAATGAAACAGACCCAGATTGAGGGACATGCTACAAAAATAACTGGCTTTACTCTTCAAACCACTGTAAGGAAAGTCAAAGGCTGAGAAACTGTTTCAGATTAAACAGGACCAAAATCTGAATATGAACTATGGGCTGGGTGACAGTATTGTATCTCTGTTCTCTCTCCTGCTTTTGATAAATGTACTGTTGTTATGAAAGAGAAAGTCCTTAAGACACACACACTGAAGTCCTTGTAAATAAAAGGACAGGATGCTTTGACAAAGTCTCAAATAGTTCACAAAGAAATACATAAATGAATAAGGTCTACCGGAAAGTTCTGTCCGATTTTGGAATAAAAATACAAATTTTTCTTACCGTCAATAAACTTTATTAAATAATATAATCGCCATTATTATTAATGATATCTTGCCACCGCAAGGGCTATTTGTATATCCCATTTTTGAAAAATGTTTTATCTTTTGATGCAAAAAATTGAACCAGTGCTTGTTTGATATCTTCTTCATTTTTTAATTTTTTTGCCCTTCAAAAAATTTTGTAAGGACAAAAACAAGTGATAGTCGGAGGGTGCTAAGTCCAGGGACTATGGTAGATGCGACAGACATGCTTCTGTAGCATTTCTTCCTTGTTGAAATTCGTAAAAATTACAGTGGCGTAAATGAACTTTATCAGTAGCCATGGGTACACTATCGCTTCACACATAAGACTAACGTGAATCAACTTTGTTTTAATTAATTTGCTACGTCAGTATGTATACATTAAGTGATAAAAATAGAGAGGCACACATGCGCCAAATAAACGTGCTTACGTGTCAAAACTTGTAATAGAAATGGACAGAACTTTCCGGTAGACCTGATATAAAGCAAACAATAAATGAGACATCTCAGTAACAGCTGGAGAATCTTGATAAAAGACACAAGTTCTTTGTACCATTCTTGCAACTATTTCTCTAAGTATGACATATCAAAGTTTTTAAAAGAAGATGCAAGAATTTGATATAATTAGCTATTTCCAGATTTGGGGTCCTCTGTGTGTTCCCAGAGACAGATCAGGATATTATGCCTTTTGATGCAGTCACATACTTTATTTTCACAACAGCTGAGATAAGGATAAAGAGGCATTTAGATGTCCTGCTCACACCTCCAGTGGAGACAAATAGGCCACAAATGCCCACTACCCAGGGGAGAGACGAAGGGGACAAACCAGAGCATGAAAAACAGACCCTTTAGGCACGGCTTACTCAAGGTGGCTCTGATAACAGCTCTCAGGGCTGCAAGGAATACAAGGACCACCTGTCCCAAAGGTGTCATCAAGACTCATTTCCACCGTATCTTCCCTGGTGGATGGCCCAGCTGCTGTGTAAACTTCCTTTCTCATTTGCGGAGACCAATTTTATTTTCCTTCCTTCACTGCTCCGAGCTCCCCAGCACTGAGCACTACAAATCTCAGCTGCTCTCAAAAGAGCCTTGAAGATCTGGGTGTTAGCCACGTACCTCAGTCTCTGCGTGCCACGCTCCCATTCCTCAGAGCTCCCCGGACCCTGACTTCTCACCGCCCCATGGCAGGTGAGCTTTGTCGTCAGCCGGCATCCACTCCCATCTCCTTCAGGTGTGCGGCCCTTAAGGCTATGCTGAGAGCTGCAACCTATTCCCAAGACCGCCCTGCTGCTGGATTCTACATGCAAATTAGGTTCCTACATATGCACTCACAGCAGGAAGCAGGATGGAAGCCAGCTTCTTGATCTTTTGGTTGTCTGTTCCACATTTGATAGAAATGTATTAAAAGCATGGGTAGGTTGGACTCAGGGTCAAGCCACCAGCTTCATGAATTCAAGCAGTCCTGCGCAGATGTGGCTTCTTGATGGCTGCAGGGCAACCCCAGCGGTGTGTTCTTGAACCAAGCAGTCTGGTGGCAACCCTGATTCCCACTCCTGCGGCCTTTAACAATTTTACATTTTTTTCCATGTATTAAACTCCCTTTCTCTTAAAATATCTAGTACAATTTGTTCTTTGTGATGAAATTCCAATTCATACCCCTCAGAACTGTGACTTCAGAGCTAAGTGCTACCCTCTACATGGCCTGAGCCAGACAGAGCAACTAGGATAACCACTGTCTCCCCATCAAGGCAAGGGCTCTGCCTGTCCCTGCAGCCTCAAACTCAATCCCCATCCCACTGGTGACCTGAGCCGCCTCTGCCAGCCCCGCTGGGCTGTCTCCTCACCACGTACTCCACTGGCCCTCCACGACCTAAGTAAGCATGTCCTTCATATTTCTTTATTAACCTTTATCCATTAGCTTTGGCCCAAGGTTTAGCCGTGAGACCTTTTGGCTCTGGTCTCCCAGGCCCCACCTCCCACATCACAGGTGAACCAGTACGAGAACCAGTAGCCATTTATAGTCACAGCAACTCTGAAGGAGGGAGGTGAAGTCCAATAGGAGAATCATTTTGTTTTTGAGATGCTGGCTGTGGCTTCATACTCATGCCAAAGCAAGGCTGCTTCTTCATCTCTTTGCAAAAATAAAAAATGGACATGAACAGAAGCAGTGGCTACGAGTGGCCTAACTGCTCGGTCTAGGAGCGTAGCTCTAGTTCATTTTCCTCCGCTTTGACTGGTGGGCCAAGGTCTGGGCTGGAGGCAGCGGGATGCACAGGGTACCCAGTTTGTGCTCCTCCTCCACGCTGGCTGCCAGAAAGACCTTTCTTTTAGAGATCTTCAGCCTCAAGGCTTTTGCTATCTCCATCATCCTTCTTTCACTGAGCTTCAGATCCCTCTGTAACACTGTCAGGTCAATCTGGAAATCGTTTATGTGCAAGGCGAGTATGATCACATATGCGATGATCTTTGCCTTCATTGAATCAGAAATGAAGTTGAGTAAACTGCCGTTGTTGTAGGTCAGGCAGGTGAAGTGCTTCAGCAGCTTGGTGTTGATGATGTGTGGAACTCCAGGCCTCAGGGCACTTTTCCGCTTAATCACTTTCTGTGATCGAAATTTGATGAGTGTGTCCAGAAACCATATGCATCGAGCCTGGTGGTCTCGGCTCTCTTCATTTGATGGCAAAGACTTCAGCGCTTCTATGACAAAGCAGCAGTGGCTGTTCTCTTCAGTCATCTTCAGTATTTCTTCTGACGTGACATTCCTGAAAGCTTCAGATGGGCTCCCAAGAGCTTCATACTCCGCCGGAGAAAGAATGTCTTCAAATTTATACACATCTTCAGGTCTGGCGGCATCAGCATGGCAAGGAGGAAGGCAGACGGAGTCGTCTTGCAAGGTATCGTGGATGGCATCACTGACCAGAGCAGTCACACCCTTTGTATCAATGATCCTCTCTGCGGCTTTAGCTACCGCATGATTCAAAGATTCATTGCCAACTTTGTTCATTCTCCTGGAGTTCAGAGCCCGCTTCTGTTTGGTGGTACCAAAGGCTTCAATGCAAAAGTCCATCTTTTCTCTAAAAGTTTTGCTCTCACTCTCTAATGGCAATTCACTCTCAATTGGTTCATCTGCAAACAGTGGCTGCATGTTGAACACTTCAGCATCATATACCTCCATTTGACCAGAGGTTTTGTTCAAAATTCCCACAAAGTGCCTGCACAGATTGTTGCATTTGAGGGCTCCATTTCCAAAATTGTTTCCCACATAAGAAAGTCTGTCTGTTTCAGCTGCCAGGATCCGATGTCTCCTCTTCCTGGGATTTGTTGAGTCGTTGCTCTTGTACAAGGTAAAGTGAACGTTACTTGGATTCTGCAACTTTCCATTGGAGAACCGAGCTAGTATAGCTCTCTGGCTCTCGCCGGGCTCCCCACAATACAGCCACTTCGCACTCGTCAACACCGCCGCCGCCATCCCGCCTTTCGGGCTGCGGAGTCCAGGAATTCAGTGTGCTAAATTTTAAAAAGAATTTTGCATCTATGTCATTAAGAAATAGGATGTGTTGCTTGTTGTACCATTGTCTGGCTTTGGTATCAGGTAATCATAAAATGATTTGAAAAATGTTTTCTTCTTTATTTCTGAAAGAGTTTACATACAAATGTATTCTTTTTTTATTTTTTTCTTAAATGTCTGGGCTTATATTTGTGAGAATATTTTCAATCACTAATTCAATTCATTTTACTTGGTAGAAGTCTATTCATTTTAAAACTTTCTTCTTTAGTTAGATTTTGTAATTTGTGTCTTTCTAGGCATTTTTCCATTTCATCAAATTCGCTTAATATGTTAGCTTAAAACTGTTCATAACAATCTCCTATAATTATCTTAATTACTATAAGGTCAGTAGTGATGCTTCTTCTGCCCATCTTAATTTCTTCAATGGGTATCTCCTCTGTTTTCCTGCTCAGTATAACTCACAGGTTAGTAGACAGGTTAAATCTGGTGTATAGTCTTTTTCATATAACTCAGGAGTTAAGAATGTATTTTACACTTTTAAAGAGTGGCAAAACAACAACAAAGAAGAAGAACATGCAACAGAGACCATACATGGTTGGCAAAGCCTATAATATTTACTATCTGGTCCTTTGTTCTGTAGAGTGCTTCAGCTCTCAGGGTTCCAGACCTTCCACAAAAGGCATTTATTTCTTCTCACAGCATTTAAAGAGACTGATATGAGAGAAAGGGTTCTACATGTTCACCAAGTCTCTTTTCATGTCCATCCTTGATAGAAATACATAAAACTATACTTCTCAACCCCTTGAGTTGGGTGGAGCCATATGTCTAGACCTGGTCAAAGATGCATGTGCAGAAATGATGAGAGGTTCCTTTCCCAGCCATGGCTGTGGAAAGCCCCTGTGCTGTTCTTCTATCCTTCGCCTTGTCTCTGGTGGCAAGGGTAGTAGCCTTGTATAAAGACAACACAGATATAAATTTGACAAAGTTATGATCTCTACATCTTCACATAGACAACAGCTTCTTCTGGATAATAAAAGAACTTGGTGTAGGCCCTTGCCAGATAGCTTAGTCAGTTAGAGTGTCATCCTAAAACACCAAGGTTGTGTGTTTGGTCATTGGTCAGGGCACATATGGGATGCAACTAATGAAGGCACCACTAAGTGGAACAACAAATAAATACTTCTCTCTCTCCCCCTTTCTGTCTCTAAAAACAAAAGCAAAATTAAACAAGAAAATAAATTTGTGTGAGCAAGAAATAAGCAGTGATGTGCAAAGCCATTGGGATGTGGAGTTGTTTGTTACCCCATCATGAACCTCGCCTACTCTGACTTAGATTATAAAAAGATTAACAGTGAAATTACCTTCTGAAACAGCTCAAAGGACTGAGGACAGAACATTACCAACAGAAAACCTATATTCTCAGAGATGCATGACTGGCATACTCTCATGTCATCTTATCCAGCTCCTTCCATAGTGAGGTAATATTCACAATGCACATAGCTTTCTTGCAGTTGTTAGGGTCTGACCTTTTGAGGCAAGATAGTAAAAAGCTAGCAAAATTCCTTAGCAAGTGAAATGGGGAAACTGAAACAGCTGAACAAACAGGGCTGCACAATTTAGAGCCAGATACAGAAATCCCTGCATGCCTAGCAATAGGTAAAAGTGGTGCCAGACCTTGCCCCCAGGGTGGCCTCCCTTCTCCTGACATACTGCTGGTAATGGGGCTTAGACTGCCTGATCTTCCACATCACTGGTTATGTGGTTTAGACCCTTTGACCTTTCCTCCCTAAAGATAACATCTAGGCTTCAGTTGTATTTCAGCTCCAGGCCCAGAAAAGCAGCAAAATCAGGCCAGTGATGCCAGCAGCAGCTGCAATGATTAATGAACCACTGCCTTGGCATTGACCAATCATTAGATACCACAACCTTGAATGGTCACACCTGGAAAGCTGACAAATAGTCTATTAAGTTCCTCCTCTAAGACCTTCCCTAAACTCCCAGCCTTTAAAAACCCTCAAAAGCAAAAGTCCAGCACAATTTCTGTCCCAGAAGCATATTGTCACCTATCCCTTCCTCTCTCCTTCCCCCCTCCCTTTCCTTCCCCTACAGGTATATATCTCTTAAATAATAAAGGACCCCACAAGACTTGCAACCAGGGGAGCAATGAGTAGTGGCAGCTTGTCCCAGGCTAACCTCTTGAACCTGTCTCCAAGGCTCACTTTATTGCTTCTTCTATCCTAAGCCCTTCCTTGTTTCACTGTCCACAGCTTTAATAAACATACTCTCAAAATTACCTGCACTTATGTTGTGAAATCTTTCCTGCATTAAGTAAAAAACCCACACATCACAGACTGGTTTGAGGCAGACCCACTCCCAGCCTTGTCCCTTTCCAGTACCATTTGTAAGTGAAAAACAGTGTCTTAGATCTAATCTAAAGTACAAATATAATAAGCTGTGAATTGACTAAAGCCCATCTATTCAGAACTTTCACTTGTAATAACATTTTCAACAATCAGAACGAAAATAGGAGTCATTCTATTTTAATTTTCAGGTAACCAGTATATTTTGTTAAGTAGAATGCTCAGCTTTAGCTGTGAGACTTCTCATTATTTGGAGTTTTACCTTATATAAAATGATTTTAACAATATGCAAACACTAAGAAGAAAGAGACTAAGTGGTGCACTTCATAATAGAAAAAAGTAAACAAAATTAGTAAAATTGTTTTCAGCAGGGAAATATTTAAATCTCTCTTTATATCTAGAAAAAAACACCAGTTAATTAAAATATAGATGGTTATATTTTATCTTTAAGTGCTGACTACTACTAGTCTTAAAGATTCACACCTTTCTCAAATATGATTTCCACCTTCTGGTCACCTTCCTGATTGACACCAGTTGATCCTTGCCCCCCCTCACTCCCCTATTTCTGTGTGTCCTATCATTGACACAGTAAGTAAGAACATGTTGATTCTAGGTTGATTCTAGGAGCCAGTGTGCAGCTCCTAGAAAATATTATGAATCTGTTAGGTGAGGAGAACAGATACACTATGAAAGTAGAATTGTCAACATTTCCTGCTTTGCCTTTACTAATGTTGACATTTGCATAAAAATTGAATCCTGGGTTCCTGGGGGTTCAGCTGCTCTTGAAGCTTCCTCCTCACCAGAAGGCTTAATCCTCTGTTGGTGACATGATAATCAGGTCTCCAGCAAGCAATTATGATGTCACGAAGAGGCAATTGTCACTTCAGGGAAAAAATAAACAGCCCAAACAGATGAACACTTGAAACCTTCATGATTATTCTAATGCAATTTTTCCTTGTAAGGACTTAACTTCTTATAAGAAAATTGCTGTAATCTACAAGGCAATTGGTAAAAGTTTGCATTCTAGGTTCTGAGCTAAATATTAGTGTAGGTCCCTTAAATCCTTACTTAGTTCTTGAGTATCTTCTCTTCTTTAATGTCAGCTTCAGGGTATGGTTTACTGAACCCCCATGAAGGGCCATCTGAATGCTCTTCCTCTTTCAGAGCATCAGTTGGACCTGAATGCTCTTCCTCTTTCAGAGCAAAGTGAGCAAAAGTTCATCTGATTGGAATAATGTCATGAAATAATACCATTAATTACAGAAAAAATTCATTGTACAAAAGTTAAACAATGTATATAAGCAAAAAGAAGGCCATAAAAATTATATAGAATCCTACCACCCAGGTCAAATGACAGAACTGAAACAAATTAGCTAAAGGTGCATTAAGATGTTCATGGATTCATTCTAAAAAATAAACACCTACTATGTGCCAAGGTGACAAAGCATACACTTGAGCCACAGAAGCAGAGAAAGGTTCTCAGACTGCCACTGGTTACTAAGAAGTTTAGGACACAACTCAAACAGGCCGGCAAACCACACCCAGAAACAATGGAAAGACAGAGGAATGTAAGCCATATAAATAAACAAGAAAAATCCCCAGAAAAAGAACTGAATGAAATGGAAGAAATCAAATTACCAGATGCAGAGTTTACAATAATGATTGTTAGGATGCTTAAGAATCTCAAAGTTACCATGGATAAACTTAATGAGCACCTAAATAAAGAAATTGTAAGCATCAAAAAGGACACTGAAATCATAAAAATAAAAACAGACAGAAATGACAAACACAATATCAGAAATGAAGACTACACTAGAAGGAATTAAAAGCAGGCTGGATGAAGCAGAGGATCAAATCAGCAACTTAGAGGACAAAATAAGTGAAAGCACTGAAGCAGAACAGCAAATAAAAAAGAGGGTCAAAAAGTCTGAGGAAACTGTAAGAGAGCTCTGTGACAACATGAAGAGAAATAATATCCTCATAATAGGGGTTCCTGAAGGAGAAGAGAAAGAACAAGGGGTAGAGAACCTGATTGAAGAAATCATAGCTGAAAATTTCCCTAAATTGATGCAGGAAAGAGGCACAGAAGTTCAAGAAGCACAGAGAACCCCATTAAAAAAGAACCCAAAGAGACCCACAACAAGACACATCATAATCAAAATACCAAAGCTAAGAGATAAAGAAAGAATACTAAGAGCTGCAAGAGAAAAGCAGTCAATCATCTACAAAGGAGCCCCCATAAGGATGACATCTGACTTTTCAACAGAAACACTTGAGGTTAGAAGGGAATGGCAAGAAATATTCAAATTAATGCAGAACAAGAACCTACAACCAAGACTTCTTTATACAGCAAGGCTATCGTTTAAAATTGAAGAAGAAATAGAAAGCTTCCCAGACAAAAAAAAAACTCAAGGAATTTATTACAACAAAACCAATGCTGCAAGAAATGTTAAGGGGCCTCCTGTAAACAGGACAAAGTGGGGGGAAAATCTAGTAAAAGAGGAATGTAGATTTAAAGAATAAAATGGCAATAAACAACTACATATCATAACAACCTTAAATGTAAATGGACTAAATGCTCCAATCAAAAGACATAGGGTAGCTGCATGGATAAGAAAACAGGACCTGTACATATGCTGTCTACCAGAGACCCACCTCAAAACAAAAGATACACATAGACTGAAAGTAAAAGGATAAAAAAAATATTTTATGCAAATGGAAATGAAAAAGACAGGTATTGCTATACTTATACCTGACAAAATAGACTTTAAAACAAAGACTATAGTAAGGGATAAAGAAGGACACTATATAATAATAAAGGGAGCAATCCAACAGGAAGAGATAACCATTATAAATATATATGCACCTAATATAGGAGCACCTAAATATATAAAGCAGATTTTGATGGACATAAGGGCAAAATTAATAGCAATACTATAATACTAGGGGATTTCAATACCCCACTAACATCACTGGATAGATTCTCAAGAAAGAAAATTAACAAAGAAATAGCAGACTTAAAGGACACACTAAACTAAATCAACTGAATTTAATAGATATCTTTAGAACCTTTCACCCTAAAGCAGCAGAATACACATTCTTTTCAAGTGCTCATGGTACATTATCCAGGATAGACCACGTGTTAGGGAATAAAACGAGTCTCAACAAATTTGAGAAGATTGAAATCATATCAAGCATTTTCTCTGATCACAATGGCATGAAACTAGATATCAACTACAATAGAAAAACTGAAAAATACTCAAACACTTGGAAACTAAACAGCATGTTATTAAATAATAAATTAGTCAACAATGAGATCAAAAAAGAAATAAAAATTTTTCTGGAAACCAATGAAAATGAGAACACAACAACTCAAAATTTATGGAACACAGCAAAAGCAGTTCTGAGAGAGAAGTTTATAGCATTACAAGCATACTTTAAGAAGCTAGAAAAAACTCAAAAAAAACAACTTAACCCTGCAACTAAAAGAACTAGAAAAAGAACAGCAAGTAAATCCCAAAGAAGGTAGAAGGAAGAAAATAATAAAGGTCAGAGTGGAAATAAATCACATAGAGGCTAAAAAAAAACAATACAAAGGATCAATGAAACCAAGAGTTGATTCTTTGAAAAGGTAAACAAGATTGATGAACCTTTAATGAGACTCACCAGGAAAAAAAGAGAGAGGACTCAAATAAATAAAAGTAGAAGTGAGAGTAGGGAAATAACAATTGACACAGCAGAAATACTAAGGATTGTAAAAAAAAAAAATACTATGAAGTACTGTATGCCAAAAAATTAGACAACCAAGGAGAAATGTACAAATTCCTTGAAACACATAATCTTCCAAAAATCAGTATGGAAGTATCAGAAAACCTAAAAAGACCAATTACAACAAATGAGATTGAAACAGTTATTTTAAAACTCCCAACAAACAAAAGTCCTGGAAGAATAAAGCGGGAGGCATTACACTGCCTTCTGACCCAGCTATACCACTGTTAGGAATATACCCCAAGAACACCATAGCACTGTTTGAAAAGAAGAAATGCACCCCCATGTTTATGGCAGCATTGTTCACAATAGCAAAGATCTGGAAATAGCCCAAGTGTCCATCAGAGGATGAGTGAATGCTGATGAACAGGAGACACCAAATCATTTTCGCCTGCAAACTACTACCTTCTTTATTAGATCCAGCTAATAACACTGTTTTGTCTTCTTCCAAATAGCTCCAGATATATGGAAAAGACTTATATAGGCAGAGGGGGATCCTCAAACCCCTCAGCGAGATCTTCTGAGCATGGCTTTTAAGATACCTAGAGGCAGAAAAAGCCCAACAGAGATCAGGGGAACTACCAGCTTTTAGGATACACCCTTAAAGGCTCCAATGCCCCAAAGGGGTCTCATAGGATGCCCATCTGGGTCCTGCTTCAATAGTGGAAAGGAAGGTCATTGAGCTAAAGTCTGCCAGGCTTACATTCCTCTGCTGTGAGGACACAGGGACAGTGGAAGGTAGGCTTCCCCCTCACTCCTCTAAGAGAAGGTTCAGTCTCTTCCAGCCCTGCTCCAGCCACCTATGACCTAACCTTGCCCAGAATGCTGGGGTTAGCCACTGAAGGCTGAAAGTGCCCAGGGCCGTTGGCCCCATCTATGACACTGTGGATGGAGCCTAGGGTATTTCTTCCAAGAAGCAGGTAAACTGATCTCATTTGCACAAGGGCCACTTAACTATGTTTTGCCTGAATAGTCAGGTTTTTTATTCTTCCCTCAAAGATCTCTGTTGTGGGTGTTGATAGTCCTATTTTCTGCTGCTTTGCTTAATATATAGTGTTTCTTTTATCCCTCCTACCTCAATGCCCCACTCATATTTCAGGCTGGAACCTACTCCTAATTTAGAGCTCTCTTTCCCCCTTTTGCCAACTTCTATTATGAATCTACCTGGATACAGCTTAGTGTATCCCAAGGTTCTCTTTACCATGCCACAGTCGCAGAGCTCCAGGGAAAAGCAACCTGGTCTCATCTCTCCAGGCAGAGGAGAACAGAAGCTCCATATCCATGCATGCTGCAAATGGCTTTTCCAGTCTACCTGAATCATTACCAGCTAGAAGCAGCGGTCATTGGGACTTGGACATGAGCTGCAAAGTATAGAATGGTGACAACAATTCCAGTGCCATGAGGACTTTTCCTGGATGTGGACTTTTCCTGAAATCCTGCTCCCTGTGACAGCTCCTAACAGACTGAACTGTGTGTGGTTGGGTTGCATTTTTCAGGAATTTGGCATGGTGATGGGGCCAACTTGGACTTGGTGAACATGTTAAGGACACTACTCTTTTATGGATTCTTGCTGTATTGGCCAAGAGTTTGCGGCTTTTAATCACTGTAAAAAAAAATAGAAGACTGGGTAAAGAAGATGGGGCACATATACACCATGGTATACTATTCAGCTAGAAGAAATGATGACATCGGATCACTTACAGCAGAATGGTGGAATCTTGAAAACATTATGCAGAGTGAAATAAGTGAATCAGAAAAAAACAAGAACTGCAGGATTCCATACATTTGTGGGACATAAAAACGAGACTAAGAGACATGGGCAAGAGTGGGGTGGTTACGAGGGGTGGGGGGAGGGGAGGAGGGAGAGGGGGAGGGGGAGGGGTACAAAGAAAACTGGATAGAGGATGACGGAGGATGATCTCTCTTTGGGTGATGGGTATGCAACAGAACTAAATGACAAGATAACCTGAAATGTTTTCTTTGAATATATGTACCCTGATTTATTGATTCACCCCATTAAAATAAAAATTTATTTATAAAAACAAAAGACATGGAGATAAGAGAAACAAACGGACAAATATAATAAAATGGAATATGTTATAAAGTCTGTGGATTATTCTTGATTTTGAGAGATTATCTTCTTGCTTTTTCTTTTCTCTCCCTCTTCCTGGTCGGTGACTCTGTACACCAGGTTCTGCCCCTGTGGCATGCTCAGGTAGAGGTTTGCAGTTGATAAGCCTCTATGGTAATGTCATATATTGGACTTCAGTCTCGTTGCCAGTTGAGGCTCATTAGCATTTGTAGGCTCCGACAGTGAGAGAGTCCATGTTCCTGGAGCCTCTCTCCTAGTCTTTCCTTCCTCAATTAGTAGCCTGATAATCCAGCTATGGAGTTGCTGCTGCCTCTGTCTGGATAGTAAGAGGCTCAAAGAGCTGGCAAATCCCCACTCTATTCCAACTCAGCACAGGGCTCTGGGTAAGGCTCAATCAGTCAGAGCTGCTAGCATAATCAGGCGGGGCTTCCACCCACACAAAGACCTCTGACTCTGTCCAGTAACACGTGCAGGCGCCCACTCCCAGGGCACTGGGAGGAATCTCTCGCTCACTATCTGTGTGTGCAGACCGGGATATGGAGCAGGCTGTCTCTCACTCCGAATGAGACCCCCACCCGCACAGAAAAGTTCCAGCATTGGAATTAGCTCTTGCTCCCCTCCCTCCCCGTGCACGGCTTTTTCAGGGCACTGGGGCAGTCTGAGATTCCGCTTTTGGCCCACACAAAGGCCTCTGACTCTGCTCCTCTGTCCAGGAACACGGGTGCCCACTTCTGAGGTGCTCAGAGCAATCTCTTGCCCACTCTCCGTGCACACCGACCAGGATATCAGGCCGGCCTTCTCTCACTCTGAGTGAGACCCACGCCCACATGGAGAAGTTCCAGCCTTTGAATTAGCTCTCACTCCCTCCCCATGCATGGCTTTTTCAGGGCACTGGGGCGGTCCCGAGATTCTGCTTTTGGCCCACACAAAGGCCTCTGACTCTGCCTCTCTGTGGGGTAACACGGGCGCCCACTCCCGAGACACTCACAGGAATCTCTCACCCACTAACTGTGCATGCCAACCAGGAGATTGGGGTGAATGGCAGCCCCACTTGTCTTTCTTTGTGTGGGTTTGGCATGAGTGCTAGCTTGTATTGACTGGGTTGTCACAGGCACAGTTTTTCCTCGGCTTGGATCTCCGTGCCACAGCCTGGTTCGGCTGTTTGTGCCGCGGCCTGGATCTATTCACCCTCTTTGCCCACCTTAGTTTCTATACTCTCAGTTCCCAGTGAAAGCAGCCCTATTTAGGTTAGTGAGGAAGGCGGAGTATTTCTTACTTTTTCTTTCCTTCAGGGTTTGATTATATATTTAGCCAATTTTTCACTTGACCATAACTTCGGGTGTATTGCGGAAAACCTGGACACTCCAAGGATATATTTTTCTGTTTCTGGTTGTAGATCTTATTGAGTTTTTGGGGAGATTTATCGGTATTGCTCCCTACAACGCCATTACTCTGAAACATCATCGGGGATTATTTTTTTGAGTGTGTTCTCAAATATTTCATTGTTGACATATAGAAAGGCTATGGACTTTTGTATGTTAATTTTGTATCCTGTGACTTTACTGTATTGGCTTATTGTTTCTAGTAGTCTTTTTGTAGATTCTTTGGGGTTTTCGATTTATAGGATCATGTCATCTGCAAAAAATGATACCTTTACTTCTTCTTTTCCGATATGGATGCCTTTTATTTCTTTGTCTTGTCTGATTGCTCTGGCTAGAACCTCTAGTACCACATTAAATAAGAGTGGACAATCCTGTCTTGTTCCTGATTTAAGGGGGAAAGCCTTCAGTTTTGTGCCATTTAATATGATGTTGGCTGATGGTTTATCATATATGACCTTTATCATGTTGAGATATTTTCCTTCTATACCCATTTTGTTGAGAGTCTTACACATAATATTGTGTTGTATTTTATTGAATGCCTTTTCTGCATCTATTGATAAGATTATGTTGGTTTTGTTCTTTGTTTTGTTGATATGGTGTATTACGTTATCTGTTTTACCTATGTTGAACCATCCTTGAGATCCTGGGATGAATCCCACTTGATCATGATGTATTATTTTTTTAATATGTTGTTGTATTTGATTTGCTAGTTTTTGTTTAATATTTTAGCATCTGTATTCATTAGAGGTATTGGTCTGTAGTTTTCTTTTTTTGTGCTGTCCGTGCCCGGTTTTGGTATGAGGGTTATGTTGGTCTCATAAAATGTGTTTGTAAGTATTGCTTTTTCTTCAATTTTTTGGAAGACTTTCAGTAAAATAGGAACCAAGTTTTCTTTGAATGTTTGATAGAATTCACTAGTATAACCGTCTGGGCCTGGACTTTTATTTTTGGGGAGGTTTTTAATAGTTTTTTCTATTTCCTCCCTGCTAATTGGTCTGTTAAGGCTTTCTGATTCTTCTTGACTCAGTCTAGGAAGGTTGTATGGTTCTAGGAATTTATCCATTTCTTCTAGATCAGGGGTCTCAAACTCGCAGCCCGTAGGCCGCATGCGGCCCGCCGAACAATTTTGTACTGATTTTTTTTGTTTTCAACTGCAGTGAGAAAAGTGTTGCGTAACAGTTGCCTTTTTTAGACCTAGTGCGGCCCGCCAAACGGCTGTGATCTTGCTCTGTGGCCCACATGCTGAGTTGAGTTTGAGACCCCTGTTCTAGATTGTTGAATTTAGTGGCATAAAGTTTTTCATAGTATTCTACAATAATTCTTTGTATATCTATGGTGTCCGTGGTGATTTCTCCTCTTTCATTTTGGATTTTGTTTATATGAGTCCTTTCTCTTTTTCCTTGGTAAGTCTTGCCAAGGGTTTGTCAATTTTGTTGATCTTTTCAAAGAAGCAGTTCCTTGTTCTTTTAATTTTTTCTATAGTTTTTCTGTTCTCTATTTCATTTATTTCTGCTCTGATTTTTATTATCTCCTTTATTCAGCTGGTTTTGAGTTGTCTTTGTTCTTTTGTTTTCCAGTTTCTTAAGGTGTGAAGTTAAGTGGTTCACTTGGGCTCTCTCTTGTTTGTTCATATATGCCTGAAGTGATATGAACTTCCCTCTTATCACTGCTTTTGCTGCATCCCATAGATTCTGATATGTCATATTGTCATTTTCATTAGTCTGTATATATCTTTTGATCTCTGCTCTTATTTCTTCTTTGACCCATTCATTTTTAAAAGTATGTTGTTTAGTGTCCACCTTTCTGTGGGGTTTTTTCCTCTTTTTTGCAGTTGAATTCTAGTTTTAAGGCTTTATGATCAGAAAATATGCTTGGTAAAATTTCAATTTTTCTGAATTTGCTGATGTTATTTTTGTGGCCCGACATATGGTCAATTCTTGAGAATGATCCATGTACACTAGAGAAAAATGTATACTCTGTCACTTTGGGATGAAATGTCCTATAGATGTCTATCATATCCAGGTGCTCTAGTGTTTTGTTTAAGGCCAATATATCTTTATTGATTCTCTGTTTGGATGACCAATCTAGAGCCGTCAGCGGTGTATTGAGGTCTCCAAGTATGATTGTATTTTTGTCAGTTTTTGTTTTAAGGTCAATAAGTAGCTGTCATACATTTTGGTGCTCCTTGGTTTGGTGCATATATATTAAGAATTGTTATGTCTTCTTGATTCAGCATCCCCTTAATCATTATGAAATGATCATTTTTTGTTTCTGAGTACTTTCACTGTCTTGCAGTCAGCATTATCAGATATGAGTATTGCTACGCCTGCCTTTTTTTTGGATGTTATTTGCTTAGAGTATTGTTTTCCAGCCTTTCACTTTGAATTTGTTTTTATCTTTTCTGCTTAGATGAGTTTCCTGAAGGCAGCATACAGTTGGATTTTTTTTTTAACCATTCTTCTACTCTGTGCCTTTTTATTTGTGAGTTTAATCCATTTACATTTAGTGTAATTATTGATACTTGTTGGTTCCCTATTGCCATTTTATACATTGCTTTCTGTCAGTTTTGTGTCTTGTTTGATTATTCTTTTTTGTTTTTCTATCCTTTGTTTTTGTGTGGTTGTATTCCATACTTCTTTCCTCTGTTGCTATCTTTTTTATTTTTTTTTATTTATTATTTTTTTTAAGATTTTATTTATTCATTATAGAGAGGAGAGAGAGAGAGAGAGAGAAGGGGGGGAAGAGCAGGAAACATCAACTCCCATATGTGCCTTGACCAGGCAAGCCCAGGGTTTTGAATTGGCAACCTCAGCGTTTTTAGGTTGATGCTTTATCCACTGCGCCACCACAGGTCAGGCCACTATCTTTTTCAAATCATGTGCTCCTGTGGTGGATTTTTCAAGGGTGGTTACCATTAAGTAATGAAAAGGGTTTCTACCCTGTTCATTGTAATGCACTATCTTGTGAGTACTTCTGTACTCCATTGTCCTTTGCTACTGTGAATTTCCATCCTCTCCCCCTTTTTTTTTTTTTTTTGTTTTTGTTGTCACAGTTTAAATTTGGTTTCATTGTTTTCTTGGTGGAGCTTTTACTTGTGGTTTTGTTTTGTTTTGTTCTTTGTATCTGGTTCGAAAACCCCCTTTAGTAATTCCTGGAGTGGAGGTTTTCTGATGATAAATTCCCTCATCTTTTCTGTATCTGTGAATGTTTTTATTTCTCCTTCATATATGAAGGATAGCTTTGATGGGTATAGTATTCGTGGCTGGAAGTTTCTCTCTTTCAGGACTTTAAATATTGGGGTCTTCTAGCTTGTAGAGTTTCTGCTGAGAAATCTGATGATAATCTAATGGGCCTTTCTTTATATGTTGTATTCTTCTTTTTCCTGGCTGCCTTGAAAATTTTTTCTTTGTCGTTAGTTTTTGCCAATTTCATTATGATGTGCCTTGGAGTAGGTTTGTTGGGGTTAAGAAAAGTTGGAGTTCTGTTTGCTTCTTGAATTTGAGGCTTAAGTTCTTTCCACAGGCTTGGGAAGTTCTCATTTATTATTTGTTTGAATATGTTCTCCATTCCATTTTTCTCTCTTTTTCCTCTGATATACCTATTATTCTTATGTTATTCTTTTTGATGGAGTCAGACAATTCCTGTAGGGCTTTCTCATTTTTTTTTAAATTTTTGAGTCTCTTTCTTCTTCTCTCTGTTGTGCCTCAAGTTGCTTGTCTTCTATTTCACTAATCCTACCTTCTATCTGGCCTGTTGTATTAGCTAAGCTTGTTACCTTGTTTTTCAGCTCGTGAATTGACTTTTTCATCTCTGTTTGAATTGTTTTTATAGCTTCAATTTCCTTGGTAATATATTCTTTGTGTTCATTGAGTTGTTTTCTGAGCTCCTTCAATTGCCTTTCTGTGTTTTCTTGTATATCTCTGAGTATTTTTAGGATTTCTATTTTAAATTCTCTGTCATTTAGTTCCTAGGTTTCCAGTATATTAAATTTTTCTCCATAGAGTTTTCCTCATCTATTTGTGCTACCTCTCTGTCTTTTGTATCCATGATATTTGATTTCCTTTTCCTTAATAGCATCTGAGAGTGGTTTTCTTTGCTAGTACTAGTAAGAATTAATAAAGAATAACAAGTTTTAAAAAATTATTATTTCCCCCCTCTTTTTTTCACTCCTCTCCTCTCCCCTCCTTCTTGAGAAAATCTTGTGGTTAACTGTGAATTATATTGTGCTAAATAGAACAAAAACTACCTATAATTGAGGGCCTGTGTTGGGGAAAAGTGATAAAGGGGCAGAAAATGGGGGTATGGACCCACAGAATGCAAGAAAGAAAAAAATTTGGGTCAAGAATAAAATGATTTGCTTTTAGGTGATGGTTAACTAAGAGATATAATGAGAGGAATAAGAGGGAAACAGGAAAAATGGAAAAAAATTATTACTGTATTTAGTGGAGCAAAAACTAGATAAAATAGAGAGCCAGGGTTGGGAGCACTGCTAGTGAGCTTAAAAAGCAAAGTAAAAAACCCCAAAGCACCACAAAGAAAATTTGAGTCTCAAATAAAATAATTTATTCGTGATTGAGGATTGAATGAGAGGTAAAGTAAAGGAGAAAATAAGAAACTAATATAGAGGGAGAAAAAAAGAAAGAGGAAAACACAAAAAGAAGAAAAAAGAAAAAAGAACAAAAGGAGAGAGAGAGAGTTAAGGGTTTTGTAGTGCAACCCTCATAGAGAGAAAGGAAGAGGAAAGGAAAGATAATGAGAGATGTAACACTTATGGGTAGTGTAGTTTAAGGAGAGGAGAGAATAAGACCAGTAGAGAATTAAATGACCAAATTGGAAAAGGAAGAAAATAATTAAGACAAGAAGATAAGAGAAACAAACGAATAAATTTAATAAAATGGTTTAGGTTATAAAGTCTGTGGATTATGCTTGATTTTGAGAGGTTATCTTCTTGCTCTTTCTTTTCTCTCCCTCTTCCTGGTTGGTGACTCTGTACCCCGGGTTCTTCCCCTGTGGCACGCTCAGGTAGAGGTTTGCAGTTGATAAGTCTCTATGGCAATGTCAGATATTGGGCTTCAGTCTCATTGCCAGTCAAGGCTCATTAGCATTTGCAGGCTCTGACAAGGAGAGAGTCCATGTTCCCAGAGCCTCTCTCCTAGTCTTTCCTTCCTGAATTAGCAGCCTGATGATCCAGCTATGGGGTTGCTGCTGCCTCTGCCTGGAGAGTAAGAGGCTCAAAGAGCTGGAAAATCCCCACTCTATTCCCACTCAGCGCGGGGCTCTGGGTAAGGCTCAATCAGTCAGAGCCGCTAGCATAATCAGGCGGGGCTGGGAGCCAATTGTTTTCAAAGTGCCTTTCTATGTACCTCTATGCGTGTCCCAAATGACTCAGCACTCTGTGGGACCCCTTTCCCCAGGCTTTAAGCACTTTGTATCCTGTTTTGGCTGGGTAGAAGATACCCTAGTCACTGTTTGCTAAGCAGGAGGACTTACAAGCTGCCAAATCCCTCTTTTTAACATATAGCGCTGAGTATGCAAGCTCTGCCAATCAGTGGTTGTCCCCACCCCTATGTGCATAGCATAACAAGAGGTACTAAAAAATATCTCCCCTCTTATCTTAGATCACTGACCTGAGAGAGATCTTGTCAGTTAGGGTTGCATAAGTCAGTTCGGAGGCGAGAGACTGTGGGTTAAGCTAATCCTTCACGGGTCTGTTAGCTTGTATGGCTGGGTGAGGCACCCCACCCACCTGGAGAAGTTCAAGTGTTGGGAATTTCGCTCCCGCTCACTCCTCACGCGCCACTTTTCAGGGTGCAGGGATGACCCTGAGACTCCGGTTTTGGCCCACACAAAGGCCTCTGACTCTGCCCCTCTGTCTGGTAACATGGGCGCCCACTCCCGGGACTCTAGGAGGAATCTTTTGCACACTATATGCATGCGCCGACCGGGAGATCGTGGCGGATGGCTGCCCCACTTGTGTTTCTTTGTCTGGATTTGGCACGAGCATTAGCTTGTGTTGACTGAGTTGCCACCAAGCACAGTTTTTTCTCAGCTTGGATGTCCATGCCACAACCTAGTTCAGACGTTTGTGCTGCAGCCTGCTACTATTCATACCCTATGCCCACCTCAGTTCCTGTACTCTCAGTTCCCAGTGAAAGCAGCCCTTATTTAGGTTAGTGAGGAAGGCAGAATGCTTCTTCCTCCATCTTATTTTCTTCGGGGTTGATTATATATTTAGTCAATTTTTCACTCAATCATACCTTTGCATTTAGTGTGGAACTGCTGGAGGCTCCAAGGATAGATTTTTCTGTCTCTGGTTGAAGATCTTGTTGAATTTTGGGGGAGATTTATTGGTATCACTCCTTATGGCACCATTTCTCTGACGTCACTCCATTGATCTTAGTAAAACCTTAGTCTCAGTTTGACTGCTCTTTATCTCATGGCCCAAGGTCAGGATCTGTGACCACATTGCCATGTGGCTGGAGAGGAAAAGAACCATGTCCAGCATCAACTCTACACTTGTAAACATTTTATATAAAGGAAACCAATAGTCAGTATGAGAAGTACTCTAAACTGGCTAAAGAGACAATGTTTGATTCTGGCCGACCAGGTGATCACTTGACTGATGACTGGGCACTTGAGTCAAGACAGGAGCTTCCAACAGTAACCACCCATCAATTGGGACAGGCTGAAGTAAAGAGGGACATTTAGACCAAGAGTGCTTGTGGCTTAGACCTTTACTGTTCCCTCACAAAATGCTATTTGCTAAATCCCTAATGAGCTTCTTTGCTCCGTAAGTGTTATTTTTTCCAATCCGTGATCACAATGTTTTCATTTTCAACCTTAAGAGGCTTCTATAAGTGTTGATTTGCTTTTAGAATGTAAGTACCAGCCCTGGCTGGTTGGCTCTGTGGTAGAGCATCAGCCCAGCCTGTGGATGTCCCGGGTTCGATGCCCAGTTAGGGCACACAGAAGAAGCACCCATCTGCTTTTCCACCCCTTCCCCTCTAGCTTCTCTCTCTTGCCCTCACCCTTCTGCATCCATGGCTTGATTGGAGTGAGTTGACCCCAGGCACTGACGATGGCTCCATGGCCTCTGCTCAGGCACTAAGGAAAGCTCAATTGGAGCAAAGGAACTACAGCCTCAGATGGGCAGAACATCACCCCCTAGTGGGCTTGCCAGGTGGATCCCAGGTGGAGCACATGTGGAAGTCTGTCTCTGCCTCCCCTCCTCTCACTGAATTAAAAATAAATAAATAAAATGTAAGTATCTTACAGGAAGGACTCTTCTCTACTAAACTTTCTGTAGGGGCTGGCCAGCTGGCTGGTAGAGTGTCCACCCTTCCCCCTTTCCTTTCTCTCTATCTCTCTCTTCCCCTCCCACAGCCAAGGCTCCATTGGGTTGACCTGGGTGCTGAGGATGGCTCCATGGCCTCTGCCTCAGGTGCTACAGTGGCTCCCACTGCAACAGAGCAATGCCCCAGATGGGCAGAGCATCGCCCACTAGTGGGAATGCCAGGTGGATGCTGGTAGGGCACATGCAGGAGTCTGTCCATCTGCCTCCCCCTTTCTCATTCATAAATAAATAAATAAACAAACTACCAACAGATTCTCAACACCTAGTAAAACAAGTGGAGAATTGTACCTACAAGAACATATTGGCCCTGGCCAGTGGTTCAGTGGACAGAGTGTCGGCCCAGTGTATAGATGTCCTGGGTTTGATTCCCAGTCAGGGCACATAGGACAAGTGGCTATCTGCTTCTATCCTCCTCCTTCTTCCTGTAGTCTCCATCTTGACTTGATTGGTTCGAGGATGGCCCCAGGTGCTGAGGATAGCTCTATGGGAGCAAAACAGCCTCAGGTGCTAAAAATAGCTGGGTACTCGAGCCTCAGCCAAAGATGGGATTGTAGGTAGATCCTGGTAGGGGTGCATTTGGGAGCCTGCCTCACTATCTCCCTTCCTCTCACCAAAACCAAAAAAAAAACAAAAAAACCCAACCATATTCATGGCTCTTCCTGATCTTCTTAGCCCCTGAAGCTGCCTGACACTGTAAAATTCTGGAAGAGGAAATCTCAGTACCTGCCACAGGCAGGACAGTGTAGGATAGAAGTAATATAGAAGGAGGGGTATACAAATCAACTAAAGTCATACAAAGGTAAGTCAGGGGCCTGCTACTCACTGCCTGATATGAACCTCAGCTGATTGGAGATGCAAGCAGACCACTGAGCACCTCCTGATATGAAAAATTCCTGCAGAGACTGGTTAATAGCTGCTCACTCGTACCTTCTCATTCACTCAGACCAAACAGGGAAAACACAAAGGCCACAAAATGCATATTGTAAAGGGTGAAGTTCATCCCAACTTTCTCCATTATTTCCCCATGCCAGCAATTTCCCATAGAAACCACAAACAGATATACCGGTAAGCTCAACCTCTAAAGAGGACTGGTTCTCTCTTCCTTCTCTGTGAGGAGAGTCTACTGCTCTATGGAGTGGGGTTTTTTCCCTTGCCCTTTCTATTCAATAAAACCTGCTTTTCCACTTTAATCCCTTGTCTGGCTTGCATCTTAATTTTTTTTCCTAAGGGAAGCCAAGAACCTTCTTGGCTTCAGGGTTCTAGTCTTCCCTAGGGCCTTGCCCCTCTGGCATTAGAAGAAAGGGGAGAGAGAGAAGGCCATGAGGGCATGGTTTCTGAGAGAGCTGGGGAGACAATCAGGTGGGAGTTTAAGCAGTGGGATACGCTGGAGCAGCTGCAGGAGGTGAGAGAAACAGAAGAATAAAGTTATAAAATTGTGTTGGGCAAAATAAACAGATCTCTTAATATTTTTTGAAGGAAGCAAGGAAAGACTGAAATTAATATGTCTTTGGTTGAGAGAACCAAAGTATTCCTTTGAAGATAATGCTGGGATGGGACTGGGCCATGTGCAGCCATGGTCTCTATCTGGGTCTCCTCAGCAGAGAACATAACAAATGTCTGCAGTGGGTCATTGGACACAGGATGGTCCTGCTCTACCATAGTTCACATTTTTTTTATTATTTGCTCACAGTTCTATTACTTCCACTACTAGAAGCTCACTTTTTCCAGAACAGGGCATTTTTATTGATGAACTCCTCTTCCTCTCCCCCATAAACACATGTGCTAATTAGGCTAGTCCAGGTGGTTTTAAGAAGGACTTCATGCCCTGGCAGGTTGGTTCAGTGGTAGAGCATCAGCCCAGCATGTGGAAGTAGTGGGTTTATTTCCCAGTGAAGGCACACAGGAGAAGAGATCTCTCCACCCCTCCTCTTCCTCCTTCTCTCTCTCTCTCTCTCTCTCTCTCTCTCTTTCTTTTCCCTCCCATAGCCATGGCTCAAATGGTTGCAGCAAGTAGGCCCAGGGTGCTGAGGGTGGCTTCCTGGCCTCAGCCTCAGGTGCTAAAATAGCTGGGTTGCTGAGCAATAGAGCTGCTGCCCAGCCAGGTGAAGCATCACCCCTTAGTGGTCTTGCTGGGTGGATCCTGGTGGGGTACATGCGGGAGTCTGTCTCTGCCTCGCCATGTCTCACTTAATAGAAGAAGAAAGAAAGAAAAAAAAGAAAGGAAAGAAGGGAGGGAGGGAGGGAAGGAAGGAAGGAAGGAAGGAAGGAAGGAAGGAAGGAAGGAAGGAAGGAAGGAAGGAAGGAAGGAAGGAAGGAAGAAAGAGAAAAAGACTTCACAAAATACAAATAAAATATAGTATTTTATGCAAGTTTAAAGCTTATGTTTTCTTTCACAAATTCGTAGGCAATCCACGGTTGGGCTGTGCTGAGACCAGCTTGGCACTGGGTGTGCCTGAAAGGAAGGCACTGCAGGATTTAAGAAAAAACACACAAGACACAACATATAGAATAGATGGGTACAGCGGACTCCCAGCCTCTAGGACTGAGAGTTCAGATCTCTGCAGCCTCATCGTATTTATTCGCTTCTTAATCATCAAGCAAATTAGCAGAACATGGGTTAAATTAGCAGAGCATGGGTTCAGGTGCAGAGAAAGATGATTAACTAAATACCTTTCAGGTATGCAGGAAATAGCTGTAGAGATCAGCTACTTCCTTTAAACAATCTTATCAGTGCTTGCTGGGGCAACGTTCTGCTCCCACAGGCCTTGACATTCCAAAGCCTGCACCAAAAACTTGTTTTAGGGCAGCATTCTAATCTCTGGCTATTTTCCTACAGGGCTGGTGGTTCTGCCATCCTCAAAACAGAGCTCCTATCTCTGGGCCCTTCAGCTCTTGCCATCACATACAGATCTGAGCCAGCAGTAAAAAGAGAAAAAAGAAAGAAAGGGAAAATTCCTTTTATTATAAAGACACACCTCTGAATTTGTATGTACCCTCTGTTCATATCCCTTTTACCAGAACTTAGCCCCATGGCCATGTTCAACTGCAAGGCAGGCTAGTAAATGTCACCTTTAGCTATGTGACCAAGTGGCCAGCTAAAACTTGATTCCTGTGGAAAAAAGAGAGAGCAGATATAAGAGAGAATACTAAGTATCTTCCAGAGTCCACTCCCATCCAACTTCTCCACAATGCCTACCCCACTGTTGCCCCACTAATCACTCTGTTCCAAGCTCCTCAGCACTGCCCCCATCCCCCAACATATGATCCCTCATGCTGTATAACTTACTCTATTTCTTTTTTTATTCTTCTAATTTTATTTTATTATTTTCCAAGTGAGAGGAGGGGAAATAGACAGATAGATTCCCACATGTGCCCTTACTGAGATCCACCCAGCAATCCCTCTGGACCTGATGATCTGCCCATCTGGGGCCATGCTCACAACTGAACTATTTTTAACACCTGAGGCAGAAGCACCACAGAGTCATCATCAGTGCCTGGGGCCAATGCACTCATACCAACTGAGCCATGGCTGCAAGAAAAGAAGAAAGAGAGAGAGAGAGAGGGAGGAGCAGGAGGGAAGAGATGAAGAAACAAATGGTTATTTCTCCTGTGTGCCCTGACCAGCAATCGAACCCGTGGCATCCACACACCAGGCCGATGCTGTACCACTGAACCAAAGGGCCAACTTACTCTATTTCACAAATAATGGTTTCATCCCTAAATTTCTATCTTATCAATGATATCATAATTTGCTTTAAAGACCTATACTGTATAATTGTCTCTTTTGTTAACTCTCAATACTTAGCATAGTGGTTAACACCAAAAGACATTCAAAAGATATTTGTCAAATAGTGGGATAAGATATTGAGGATATTAGCAGAACATCTGCAGAGCATGAGGCATTTTAGTAAAACTGAGTCAAATTACATACATACATTTATATATGTGTATTTTCCTTCCCCTATGAGGTGATGACTTTTTGGATCAGTGAAGACAAGCTCTTTGGTTTTAGAATATCCAGTCTACAGCTCTGAGTGTAATCATTTTAGCCCTGGGAATTATTTCTGGTAGTCAGACATTAAGAGACTAATGCACTTTTGTTTCCAGGTATAACTATGTGTACTCACCTCTCTGATGTTTGCTTCAGGTATTAATCGATTTTCCCAAATGGGTTATCTCTAATAAAGACTTTTCCAACCTCAAGTTTTATATTGTGGAGTTACAAGAAAATTACTTTTACACTCCTTGTACTCTTTAAAGGCAGAAGAAATATTCCACTTTGATTTTGCAAATCTCCAGTGAAAGCCTATTCTATAGTTGAGGACTTTCTGGTGAGTTCATGGTACCTCTTATTCTGTAAGTACTTGGGATTGTGAGTGTTCCTGATTTGGTAATAATAGAGGACCATTAGAAGTGAAATTTGCCTTGTATTCCAGATCTAGTATGCCAGTCAAGGCCCCATCTTGGGCAGACATAGTGGAGTGAAATCAACATTGGAACCAATGACAACTGATTAGTAATTCTAATTCTACCTTTACTAGAAGGGGGAACTTGAGAAAGAAACCCAACCACCTCCTTGAGCCTCAGTTTCCTCCCCTATAATATTTTCACAACAATATCTACCTTATTTTATGAGTTAAGTAACTTGAAGTGTATGTAACTAGAACACAAACATAAAATGGTCTTGAATTTTTCAATCCCTACCCCTAATTACCATATTTCCCCATGTATAAGATGCACCCTTTTTCAAAAACTTGGGGTCTAAAAACTGGGTGCATCTTATACAGTGGTTGTAGTTTTTTTTTACTTTTATTTCCTGCTTTTTTGCACTTTTTTGCGCTCATTGTTGAAGACAGTGATTTGTCATCAGACACAGATGAGGACAAGCTAATGGATGGGAGTTTTGACAGTGATGAGGAATTGTATAAATTTTATGATGAATAAAACTTGAGTTCAATAACTTTATGTAATAAATTTTTTTTTCAAATTTCAGACCTCAAAATTAAGGTGCATCTTATACATGGGGAAATACGTTATATGATATTTAAGGTCTCTCCTCCAGCTGAAGTATACCTCCAATTATGACATTCTATAATTAGGGGTCACCTTCTGTTATAAAATTTTAATTCAATTTCAATGTAACATTTCCTTTTATGTCTGATTCAAAATTCTCTTCCTAGCCTGTGTCTGACCTGTGTCTCCAGAACTCAGTGCAAGAAGTGGTTGGGCATTGTTCTCTGGCTTTCTGGTCTGATGAGGGGCACTGTGGCCTGGTGTTGATCTGACATGGTCTGGTGCTGTTTGCTGCTCTGTGTGGATGGTACCATGCTTTCCTTGGAGATAGTCCTCAGCTTCACCCAGCACCCTCAGGGCTCCCACAAGACTCCCTTTGCCATCTTCCTGGCCTATTTTCAACTCCCGCTCTGGTGGTACATCCCATTCTTGGCCACTACCTGTGAACCCACTTCATCCACTGGTCATTCGTCCCCTGGTCATCAGCACTTCCTTCAGCCGTTTAGCCTAGTACTTCTCTTGTTTGTATCCCTTCCTTTTGGAGTTAATTTATCCTCAATAACTTGGGAGAAGGGAAAACTTTCCTACTATGACTAAAATTTCAGAAGTAATATGGAAAAAGATTGACCTAATGGATTATACAAAAAAATTTTAAAAAGAAAAATCTTCACAAGACAAGAAACATTCCAGGTAGAGAAAAAAGACAAATAATAAATGGGGAGTGAATATCTGCAACTTATACTTCAGACAAAGGGTTAGTAACATTAGTACATAATGAACTTCGAAACGGAGAGAAGAGATCAACAACCCTATAGAAAAGTGGGCCAAAGGAGAGAAATGCAAATGCAAACTACAGAGTTGGCAAGTCTTACCTCTCTTACCTCTCAGATCTGCCAAATCACAACACTGAATGCTGACTCTGGGCAGGGCTGTGGGGAGACAGACACTCTCGCGCATGATTAACGGAAATGAAATCTGATTTTGACAAGATCTAATAAAATTCTCTATGTATCTACCTTTTGATCTAGCAGTGCTACTTCCAGGAACCTATCCAAAAGTACACTAGCTAAAAAACAAACAAAAATATCCCCAAAAGACAAATGTATCAGAGCAACAGTCCATGGTGGATCCATCAGTAGGTGACTGGAGGAGACTGCCCAGCTGCAGAAGGAAGGCGAGCTCTGGACACTGCCACATGATAGTGTTCAGGATGAACTTTAAATGAAAGAAGCAAGTAAAGTAAATATAACATGCTGCCATTTATCTAACAAAGGAGGATATAAATAGATAGTTTAATAATATAGAAGAATAGATTATATGATGAATATAGTGACTAACCTTTAGGAGATTGGAGAGAAAAAGTAAGGAGAGCAGAGAGAGAAGTTTGCCTTTTCTCAAAATGCCTTGTATTTATATTTTATTAAAGAGGTACAAATAAAAAATAAAATTCTATATTACTAGTTTTAAAAAATGGGGAGGAAACTTATTCCCCACATCTTTTTAAAACTTGAATTCAATGAGTGCATGGTAATTTATTACAGATATATGGCATGATTTAGTTAACAAACCAACATTGTTTCAGAAGTCTCTCAGCAGAATAGAAAAACAATGGACACAGCGAGAAATCCTAGGTCTCGGTCAGCTCCGGGGTTCCTCTAGGTTGAACCACATGATCTTGCTGATGTTGGCTTCTCTGCTCTGCAAACACAGCAATGCATATGGGCCAGATGGCTCCTGTGATCCTGGGCGGGCCAGTGACCACTCTGGCCTCTCCCCAAACCAGGAGGAGTCCCAGGGGATGGTTGTGAGAACCAAAAAAACTCGGAGCAGCAAGATTGAAATAAGATATTGTTACAACTGAGAAGAGGTGGGGCTGCAAGGTGAAATGAAAAATATGAGTGTGAATTCTTTTATAACTCCTTGCAGAACAAGTCTAAATATAAGACAGCCATTCCCCAGCTGGCCCAGGGTTGCAGACATTCTAAACTATACCAGTTATGCAGACAAAACTCTGCAGGGCTAGATTGCAATTAAAGGACATTAGCACAGAATGAAATTTTTATTTTTTATTCAAAGAGGATGCTTTGAGTTGTCTTCTCAGCATAATTGTTTTCCCCTTTAAAAAGTTCTGTGCAAAAATAAACAAACAAAATGGTCTGTGCACCACCCAGTTGAGAAGCTTTGGCTGGAAGATTGAGAGCAATCTTCGCAGCGCGTGATTTCAGCTGAGGCTCAGGGCTCCACACACAGCATGGAGGGAGAATGGCCTTTGGGAATCCTGCCAGAGCCTCTGGGAAATGGGACTAGCCACCCCCGAGTGTAGAGCTGGGTGTTCAGTGGCCCAGGGTATCAGAGGAAGCAGAGAGAAAGCCAGTGGCTTACTTCCCCTCCCGGGATGTGGTGTTGTGTACCCTAGGTGAGTTAGGAAGCCTGCTGAGCTGCTGTTTGGAAGGGAGCTCTATCAGTTTGGCTGTGGTGGCCCTGAATTACAACTGACCGGGAAAGAAAGGTGTGTGCTGTGCCTCAACTGCAGGGAGTGGGGTCAGCGGCCAGTGTGTCCAGTATTCGTGATGCTTCCAGCATCAAGACAAGGGCAACAAAAGGTGAATTCGATGGAGGTGAACATGCCATCAAGGCAGGAAGACATGCTCACGCCAATGTGTGTGGGAATTAATGATGAGGTGATAACCCGTGCCTGTTTGGCTCACAGAGGGAAGGGCTCCTAAGAATTGGAAGAGAAGCTAGGGGGAGGAGTGAAGGCTTTGGGATTTATGCACTTGGTCCATAGTAAAGAGCTTCTCCACTCTGTTTCAGGAATGCAATTTAATGTGTGCTGCCAAAAGCGTTTCTGTAAAAGGTTCAATATTTGTTGGAAAAAATGTATTTTCCACCCTCCTTTGCTTCTGCTCCTTCTCAGTCTCTTTCTTCTTTCCTCATCTGCTCCTCCCCAGGAAAAGACACGGGATAACTTAAGTGGAAGAAAATAAACCGCATTTAACCCAAAGGACACATCACAGGGGACATATTTTGTAGTCTGCTCCACACCCTTCTCTGGGTCTAGGCATTCAGAGCCATGTTCTGACAGGAAAGTTTTGTAGGCTTCGCAGCATGAAAGCAGCTCAGACCCTGAGCTGGATGCTCGGGTGGGGGTGGGGGGTGCTGGTGGTTGTTTTTCAAAAGCCTTATTTGTATTAAAGAAAAAGAAAATAGGACGAAGAAAGACTGCTATGAGGACAGTGATGAAATTCTGATATTTAAAGTGACACCAAAATATAGATTCTGTTAAGTGCAGTTTTCATAGAGGAACATGCAATACAGGGCAGTGGACAGAACTGCTGGATTTGGCATTTGAAGATCTGGGTGCTTACTAGCTGAGGAGACTTGCCCGGCTACCAGTGATCTCTGAGCACTTCCCGGCTCACCTCATATTTTCCCTGCTCCAGATCCAAATCAGACGTTTTCCCAAGGAATCCTTGTTCCTTTAAATAAAGAATGACAAAAACTAAAATGCGGTACTAGCTATGCTTCTTGCTACTGAGGTATTATTACTTCTAAACCAGCGGTTTTCAACCTGTGGGTCGTGACCCCGGTGGGGGTCGAACGACCAAAACACAGGGGTCGCCGGAAATTTTCCAATGGCTTTAGGCGACCCCTGTGTTTTGGTCATTCGACCCCCGCCGGGGTCGCGACCCACAGGTTGAGAACTGCTGTTCTAAACCCTTTCAGTGAAGACAGATAAATATTATGTTTTTTAAGATCATGGGTGCATACTCCCGCATGTTTATGGCAGCATTGTTCACAATAGCAAAGGTCTGGAAATAGCCCACATGTTCGTCAGTGGATGAGTGGATTAAAAGGCAGTGGTACATATATACAATGGAATACTATAGGGCCATAAAAAAGAAGGAAATCTTACCTTTTGCAACAACATGGATGGACCTGGAAACTATTAGGCTAAGTGAAATAAGCCAGGCAGAGAAGAAAAATATCATATGACCCCACTCATTTGAGGAATTCAATGAACAATGTGAACTGAGGAATGGAATTGAGACAGAGGAGAGACCAAAGGGATCAGAGGAAAAGAGGACAGAGGAAAAGAAGATGATAGGATGAGACAAACCTGAAGGGAAGGGGGGGAGGGTGCTATGGGGAGGGGCAAGGGAGATGTTAAGGGGAAAACGCGGGAGGGGAGAATGTATCTGGGGCAACACTAGAATCTATGTAAACACAATAAATTAAAATCAATAAAAAATAAATAAATAAACTTATAACCATAAATTAAAAAAAGATCATGGGTGCATACTAAGATCTTCAATTCAAATACAGTCAGCATTATAGTGTTCTTTCTCATTATCTTTCATTTTTTATTTAAATTTCCTTTCTTCCATGTGGGAATCCTGGAACATCATTATATTTATTTTTTCACTATATATTTTTTTTAAGTAACAGGAGGGGAAATAGTGAGACAGATTCCTATATGTGTTCAACCAGGATCCACCCAACAACCCCATCTGGGGCCAATGCTTAAATTAACCGAGCTATTTTTACCTTTTATTTATTTATTTATTTATTTATTTATTTATTCATTCATTCATTCATTTTAGAGAGAGGAGAGAGAGAGAGGTGAGGAGGAGCAGGAAGCATCAACTCCCATATGTGCCTTGACCAGACAAGCCCAGGATTTTGAACCGGCGACCTCAGCATTTCAGGTTGATGCTTTATCCACTGCACCACCACAGGTCAGGCCATAACGGAACTATTTTTAGTGCCTGAGGCTGACCAGCTCAGACCATCCAAACTATCCTCAGCACCCAGAAGTCTAATGAACAAAATTAAGTAAACAAACAAAACAGAAACAGATTCATAGATACAGAGAACAGATTGACAGCTGTTAGAGGCGAGGTGTTTCAGAGGCTGTGTGAAGAAGGTGAAGGGGTTAATAAAAAAAAACCTCATGGACACAGACAACAGTATGGTGATTACCAGAGGGAAAAGGTGGTAGGGGAGGTAGGAGATAATTTAGGGGGAATAAATGGTGGTGGAAGGAGACTTGATTGGGGTAGTGAACAGACAATAGAATACACAGATGTACATGGAAATAACCAAAGTACTCTTCAAAGAGGATTGAATAAAGAAGGTGTGGTACATATATACTATGGAATACTACTCAGCCATAAGAAATGATGACATAGGATCATTTACAGCAACATGGATGGACCTTAATAACATTATATTGAGTGAAATAAGTAAATCAGAAAAAACTAAGAACTGTATGATTCCATACATAGGTGGGACACAAAATTGAGACTCATGGACATAAATAGAAGTGCAGTGGTTACTAGGGGGAGGGGGAAAGAATGAGGGGGAAGGGGAAGGACATAAAGAGGGACAATATAGGGTGACGCAGGATGATTTGACTTTGGGTGATGGCTATGTAACACAATCGACTGTCCAAATGATGTGGAGATGTTTGCCCAAAATCTATGTACTCTAGTTGACCAATGTCATCCTGTTAAATTTAATCATCCAAATAAAAAATTTTTTTAAAAATTTCAATATTCATAAATAAATTTTATTGGAACATAAAAAAACACGCAGATGACATGTTGTGGAATAGTGCACCTGAAACCTGTATAATTTTGTTAACCAGTATCATCCTAGTAAATTCAGTATAAAAATATATATTTTTTAGCAATCTGACAAAAATGAGATTTTTAAAGTCAGCAGAGGGTACAGTGGTGTCTCCATTAGATCTGTGCTGTTGATGTGAACTGAGAATGTGATTCCAGTACTGATTTGAGACTCCCAAAGGCTTTAGTAGCAGTAACAGTAAAACAAGGAGGGAGGGCGGAGGGAGCAGCAGAAGAGGGGCCAAGGGGACAGCAGGCAAGAGACAGGGCAGGGGCGGCTGGCTAACTGTGGGAGTTTGCTCTTCCTCCTAATTTCCTGGCGTTGAACGTCCTCTCAGAGATGAAGCACAGTTGTGTAAACAGATCTATGCCTGGAATGTAAGGAAGGAGGGAGGGGAACCAAGTATGCAGAGACTGTTGGAAAACAGGAAGAACTGGCCTGAAATAGAATAGCTTGCACCTTCACATGCACTTCTTGAGAACTCATCAGGCATAACTGAAAACCAGACACAGTGCAAACAAAGCATGGCCTGGAATCATGCTGTTCGCCCACCAGTGATGTCACTGTGCCTACCCTGACCCCACATGGGCTGATAGAAGAACAAGACAAGCTGAGCCCCTGACGCATTAAAGACTTGTCATTAAGCAGCGAAGTAAGAGTGACGTTGGCACAGACCATGAACAAGTAATCTGTACACCATGAAAATTCCACTCTCTAGTGTATATTTTTCTTAACTGTAAACATTTTAATTAGATCTTTAAAACTTTTCATTCACCTTGACAAAGGCTCCATTCTACTCCATTCTCTGGTCACTTTACTTTCCCCAATCTATAATCAAGTCCGATGCTTCTGTTTACATTCTAACAAATTCCATAGGTTCAGGGGCAGCTGAGGAACTGACTGTGGCAGCCTTCCCTAAAGCCTTTTGGCCTGGCTGAAATCATATATTTAAAAATAATGTAAAATCCAGAACCAGAAAAAAATTGTTCCATGCTTTAAATCGGCCATGCTCCAACATAGATTGGAGGGAAAAAAATGAAATAAACAATAAGATACCAGGACCCACTTTTAGAATGGCTAAAATCCAAAAAACTGACAATAGCAATTTCTGGAAAAAATATAGAGTAATAGAAACTCTTTTTCGTTGCTGGTGGGAATACAGAATGGTGCAACCACTTTGGAAGATAATCTGACAGTTTGCACAAGGCTAAACATACTTTTACTATACAATCCAAAAATTATTGTTTTAGGTATTTACCCTACTGGCTTGAAAACTCTGTACAGCCTTGATTGATTTTCTCAGTCGGTTAGAGCATCATCCTGAAACACCAAGGTTATGGGTTCAATTCTCCATCAGAGTACGTACAGAAAGCAAACAATCAATACACAACTAAGGAGAACAACAAACAAATGCTTCTCTCTCTCTCTCTCTTCCTCTCTCTGTCTCTCTAAAATCAATCAATAAAAATATTTTTAAAACTTCGTACATATAAATGATTATAGCAGTTTTATTCATAATTGTAAAAACCTAGACGCAAGCAAGATGTCCTTCAGTAGGTGAATGGATAAAGAAACTGTGAAAAAATATATAATGGCCCTGGCTAGTTGGTTTGGTGGTAGAGCATCAGCCCAGCATGTAGAAGTCCCAGGTTCAATTTCCAGTCAGGGCACACAAGAGAAGTGACCATCTGCTTATCCACCCTTCCCCTTTTCTCTCTCCCTCTCTCTCTTTCCTCCTCCTGCATCCATGGCTCAATTGGTTTGAGCAAGTTGGCCCCAGGCACTGAGGACAGACCCATGGTCTCACCTCTCGTTAAAATAGCCTGGTTGCCGAGCAAAGGAGCAATGGTCCCAGATGGGCAGAGCATCCTCCAGTAGGAGGTTTGCTGGGTGAATCCCGATCAGGGCACATGTGGGAGTCTGTCTTTATTCCTGCCTCTCACTTAACAAAAATAAAAATAAATAAAAAAATAAATTGTGGTACATCCATACAATTGAATACAATTCAGAAATTAAAAAGAAGTGATCAATCCATTTAACAACATGAATCGATGTTGCATTATGTTATGTATAAATGCATTACACTAAGTGAATAAAAAGCCAGACTTGAAAGGCTTACACATGCTATGATTCCATTTACATGACAGTTTAATAAAGGAAAACTATAAAGATGGGAAGCAGATAAGTTGTCGCCAGGGACTTGGAGAGGAAGAGGTTTGCATTAAAGGAAGCACATAGAATTTCCTTTAGGACTAAGACACTGTTTTGTGTGATGCTATAGTGGTGGGGACATAACATTATGTGTTTATAAAAACCCATGGAATCTTATAGCACAAAGAATTAACTTTTATGTAGGCAGAGTATACAAAATCAATTAGGAGGTCAGGAGAGTGCAGGATGGGATGCAGACTGGCAAAAGACTCTAGTTGTGTTACAAATGATGCCACTGAAGAAAGTGGGGGAACAGTGCTATCCTGAGTAACTGTGGGAAGGAGTGGCATCTGTAAGGCTGAAGACAAAAGGAACTGTACGTATGTGCTTGAACTCCAGTTGATAACGTTGTTTCTTACAGGTATATGGGTTAACAATTTTGATCCTGCTGCACATGCATACGTGTATTAACAGAATTAGTGAAAGATGGATGATGGGAGTCAGCTTCTCAGTGTTGGACTGGGATTTACAGATAAGCAAGGGAGAAGCCTAGGAGGAAGCATATGCTGAGAGTCAGTATGAAACATCAGTTTGGACCCACATTTAACTTTATAGAGATACAAATGGATAAATATAGAAATAATTATGGATGCCTGTACACATACGTTTCTAAGCTCTTTCTGCTGAGAGGGACTAAAAGCAATAACATTCTAGTCGCAATGAGCATACTCGTTGCTCAGATCTTGGTTTCTTTCTTCCTTCCTTTCTTTCTTTCTTTCTTTCTTTCTTTCTTTCTTTTTCTTTATCTTTCTTTCTTTCCTCTGTTCTTTCTTTCTTTCCTTTACAGAGAGAGAGGAGGATGCATTTGTTGTTCTACTTAGTTGTGCACTCATTAGTTGCTTCCCATATGCCCACTCGCTGGAGAACAAACCCACAACTTTAGTGTTTCAGGATGACACTCTAACTGCCTGCACAAACTGTCCATGGCCCAGATCTTGGTTTCTAGTACCATTCTTCAATAAAAGTAACTATGGCTCCTTGGAGAAATGGCTGAGTCTAGGATGAGGCAGAGAATAAACATGGAAATGAACCTGGAACATCTTATAGTGTCAGAAGATAAAGAAGAGTTTTTTAAAAATGATAAGGTTATGGCAAAAAGACATAGGAATCAAATGAAAGAACTCTCAATGACCAAAGATAGAACAATTTGAGCAAAAACTTAGGTAGTGTTGGGTTATAACCCAAACTGTAAAATAATAAGTCATGTGCCTCTACTTAAATAAGTGATTGAGTAAATAGATGGGGGCAGGATTGACAAATCTCCTATGCAGAATTCCAGATAATTTATGTGAACCCTACTCCTATCAAGGAGGTGGAGCATGAATCTCGCCCTCCAGTATGGACTATACCCTTAGTGACTTCTTCCAAAAGGTACAATATGGAGAAAGGCAGTGTGAAGGTGAGGAGAGGAACTTTACAGTGGGGTAGCTGACAGACACTACCTCAGCCAGGTGGTCATGGTCAACATCATCAGTGATAAATCATAATGATAGCATGTCCCCTTGACCTGATGTGACATGAGAGCTACTTCTTGTGGTTCTCCTTCCCAAATCCTACAATTCCATTCTATTTATGAGAAAAATACCAACCAAACCAAATTGAGGGACCTTCACAAAATACCTGATCACTTCCCAAAACTGAAAAGCTCATGTATAGATTGTGAACCCTGAGAAAAAAAGACACGTATTAGGAAAGACTCCTGGCAGATAACTGGGCTCAAATTTTTAAAAATAAAGTCAAGCAGCCATTTCTACACAAGGGGTTTTCACTTCAGGGAGAAGCCTGCACAGAACTACTCACCCTCACTGTGTTTCTGCCATCTGAGCCAGCCCTTACAAAAAAAGTTCCTGGAATCCTATTTCAACCAATAGGACTGAGTCTTTCCTCATTCAATTAGAGTTGCACAGCTCTGACCAACCAGAGTAGCTATATTCTGATCAATCAGGATAGTGGCTTTTGGACCAATCAAACTGTGCAGATTTATTGGAGTCCTCATTTGCTTGAGAATAGACCAATCAGGGACTAGGAGTGGGGATTTTTATTTATATAAGCTAGCTCCTCTCTGGCTCTGAGAGTGCACTTTCCCTCCTGCCCTGAAGGACTGAATACTGCATCTCCCTGGATGAGCTGAATACCAGAGATGTCTCTTCAGAGTAGAACAGACCAGCGATTAGCCAGAGAGGGGCGAGGGCCACTTGGCCAGCCATGCTGTTTCCATAACCCTGCTGTATCACAATTGAGCTGTTTTTCACTGAATAAAGTTTCCTTCTTCACTACACCCCAAGTTGGGAATTCCTGTTGGCATTGAATTGGCACCAATGACCATCAGTTGACGAGATGTTGATGTAAATAAGACCAACTCCATATTTGTACCCACCCTCCGATATCTTATCAAGTTTTCATGCTGTGAACTGTCACCTAACTCATCTCTGTCGGCATCAAAGCCTCATAATTAATGATTAGCTGTGTCCTATAGGCTTCAACAATGTAACCATAAAGATTTCCTTTAGTGATGGCCAGAATGGCATAGCTACTGTGATAAATATCAAACTAGATGATGGTGTCAATTATAAGCATATTATCCATCATTAGACCATTAGGGGGTATGGTCCCTGACTCAGGCTGAATTCTTTGTCCTTTTGTCTTGTCAATCATTAGTACTTTTGCTGTACTATAAAATATATACTGTAACAGCCTTCTAGCAGCGGAAATTAAGTACACATACTGTGCAGTCATCTTCTGCTCCATTTCTATCCCTGTAAGTTACTCTATAATAAATTATGTTATAATCTGTACAGATAAATTCTATTATAAATTCTGTTATAATCTGTACAACTGCCTATATTACTTTCAGTTTTAAGATACCTTCAATGTACCTTCACTCCACCTTCAGACAGCTCATTAACAACAAAGAAACCCATAATGATTCAGTGTAACATAGTGTCCTGGATGGGATCTTGTAACAGAAAAGGTAGGTAAAAACTAAGAATATCTGAATAAAGCATGAACTTAGTTAATAATAATAACCTATCATTGTTGTGCATTAATTGTGACTAATGTACCAAAGTAATATAAGATGTTATTATTAGGAGACTGGGTATGAGGAAGACGGCAATTTCTGCATTAGCTTTACAATTAATTATAAATTTAATTCTAGAATGTAAACTTTATTTAAATTGTAATGGATAAATTTATACTTAGGTAAAGAAAATTTTTATTCACCAGAATTCTTCTGAATTCTGTCAGAAATGTAACAATGTGTTTGAAAGAGATATTTTGATAAGTGTGTTTTGGAAACAAGGGTGAGCCTCCATTCTTCAAAGGAGCAAGATGAGAAGAAGGTTTTGTTTTGCACAACCATTTGAGAAAGGGCTCAAAACAAAAAGTGGAAGAGAGAAGAAGGTTGGAGGAGTTAAGTGCGTAGTGACAGGAAAGTTACAATGAATCAGGAGATAGCTTCCTTGGCCTCTGAGTCTTTGGCAAATATGAGTTGTGAAACTCTTGGTGGGAGTGAATTTTTAAATTTTTAATAGAAAACTAGTAGAAAGCCTGAATCAGCCTCTACAATGACTTCAGTTCCCTGAAAATTAACAGGAACCTTCAAGAGGGCACTGAATTGCCCAGAACTGTCATTGAAGGTTCCAGAGTGATGGGACGTAGATGTCAAGGGGCAGACAGGATGTCTAGGTGATGTTCGAATAGATAACGTTTTAAATTGTTGACCCAAACTGAAAATTATCCCTTAATAATTAGAAGTTGAGGGCTGTCTCTGGACACTGAGGATTTTCACTAAGTTAAGAGCACCACTCTGAGTCAGTGCTATTCTTTATTACACAAGCACGCATGCACACTATGGTCAGGTGTTGGCCAATTTATTGTCCTCCTTTGCTGCAGCTGTCCTGCCCACCGGGGCTGCTCAGGGGCCACCAGCAATGCTCTGGAGCCTGCCCCCTTTTGACTCCCACCCAGTGTTCCCACGGAAGGGCTCCCAAGGTGCCTCCTTACAGCCAGAGTCCCTCCTACCAGTGAGATCGAGGGTATGGCTCCCCAGTGAGAGGCCCAGACAAACTTGATGCATGGCTGTGCCTCCACCCCCCTGGCCTCTGGCACACTCTGGCCCTGGAGGCTGAGCTAGGGAGGAGGGTCACCTGGAAGATGCCCAGAGAGAAGGCTAAAGGTGGGGTGGGCAGGTGTTATGCCTCTGGCACTGAGGAAACTCTGCTTTTTTTTTGTCTCTAAATGGGGTCTCCCAGGTTATAGAAAGCCCCAGTGAAAGAAGTTGATTCATGGTGACCTAGGCAGGTGTCCACTTCCCCCAAGAGGTCTACCTGCCTCAGGGGCTACCCGCCCTGCCACTCCCCTGGGCTGGCACAATACCGAGGCTGACCAGAGTGTTCTCGATTGTGTACTGGGCCTACCTTCCCCCAGTCCTGGAGCCCACCACCTAGGAGCCAACTGCAGGGTCAGGGACACCATGGCCATGGGGCTATTAGAGCCCCACTCATGCTGCAGACCCTGAGGCAAGGCAGGCCAGGGGCTTCTGACATGCACAGGTGAGAGTGACCCATCCCCAGGAAGGGCCACTCTGTTTTTCTGTGCTGTCTCTCCTTAGAATGGAGACTTCTTAATGACAGGTCCTTGTCTTTGTGTGTTGCCCCCAGCCCCACCTCCCAGGGCCTATCAGTAAAAGTGGTGATGAAAGGGGTAAACTAAGCTAATGTCATTTTTGTTTTCTTTCCCCATCCTACCTGTCTCACTGTCCTCCTCCCTCCACATTCCCTCAGTTGTCACTTCTGTGATCTTTCTAACACCTTCAACAAGTCACAAACAACATAATCAAGGTAATTAAGTTCCACTGGCATTTGCCCTAAAATAATAAACCTGGGGGAAAATTGAATAAATTAATTTTTAAAGCTATAAGACTGTGTGGTTTTAACTTGAATTAGGAAAGGTATTTTGGGTGGGCTATTGGCATTTAAATCCTCAATAGTGCAGTGAATTTTCAAGTGGGGTCCCTGGACCAGCAGCATGGGCACCACCTGGGAGCTTGTTAGAAATCCACATTCTCAGGCCGCTCCATAGACCTGCTCTATCAGCAGCTGGGGGTGAGCCCAGGAATTCAAGGCTCAACAAACCCTGCAGAAGATACTGGTGCTCACTCAAGTTTGAGAACCGCCAGATTCAGGGACCCCAATTCTCCTCCATGAGGCCAAGCTGTGGGGAGGGATCATGTACCAGGAAAGGCTCTGAAGACTGACTGTACATTACAGCCACCTAGGGATTTAACATATAACCCCTGCCTGGGCCTCATCCCCAAAGGTTCTGATTCTTATATTAGTTTTTAAAAGCTCCTCAAGTGATTTTAATATACAGCAGTGCTGAGAACCCCTGGTCTAGGATCCAACCCAGGCCTGTCTTACCCTCCTTCTAAGGACACTGGCTCAGACTTGAACCAACAAGTGTGAGCATCAGAATCCTATGGAGGGCTTGTTAAACCACCTCAGAGTTCTGATCCAGCAGGTCTGGGATGTGGTCTAAAATTTTGCATTTCTGACAAGTGCCCAAGGGGTGCTGAGGCTGCTGGCCTGGGGACCATACTTTGAGAACCAATGGTCTGATGTTCAGACCTGAGTGTGTAGCCACCCTGCCAGCCTGCCTACCTTCCCCGTATGCACAGGGGGGCACGCGAGGAGCAGAAGATTGGGTATGCTTTGAAATACAGCCTGTCTGCTGCACACCCCAGCACAGCTCCTCTCTCTCCAGCCCCCTGCCATAATATGGTCCCTGAAGACGTGCTCATCTCTAGACCCTGTGAATGTTCTCTTATTTGTCAAAAGAGACTTTGTAGATGTGATTAAGTTAAGGCTCTTGAGGTGGAAAGATTATCCTGGATGATGAGGTGGGCCCAGTGTAAGGGTCCCTAAGGGAAGGAGTCAGAGGTTTGAGTCAGCAGAGGTGGAGATGTGACAACAGTAAGATCATACATTGGTGGATTAGGGCAGTGGTCCCCAGTCCCCGGGCCACGGACCGGTACTGATCCGTGGGCCATTTGGTACCAGTCCACAGAGAAAGAATAAATAACTTACATTATTTCCGTTTTACTTATATTTTAGTCTGAACGATGTTTTATTTTTTAAAAATGACCAAATTCCCTCTGATACATCCGTCTAAGACTCACTCTTGACATTTGTCTTGGTCACGTGATACATTTATCCGTCCCACCCTAAAGGCCAGTCCGTGAAAATATTTTCTGACATTAAACCGGTCCGTGGCCCAAAAAAGGTTGGAGACCACTGGATTAGGGGATGGAGAATTGAGCCACAGGCCAAGGAATTCAAGAAAGGCAGCTCTACTGTGGAAAACAGTATGGAGATTCCTCAAAAAACTGAAAATCGAACTGCCTTTTGACCCAGCTATCCCACTTTTAGGAATATACCCCAAGGACACCATAGAACGGCTCCAAAAGGAGAAATGCACCCGCATGTTTGTGGCAGCATTGTTCACAATAGCGAAGATCTGGAAACAGCCCAAGTGTCCGTCAGAAGACGAGTGGATTAAAAAGCTTTGGTACATATATACTATGGAATACTACTCAGCCATAAGAAATGTTGACATCGGATCATTTACAATAACATGGATGGACCTTGACAACATTATACGGAGTGAAATAAGTAAATCAGAAAAAAAACTAAGATGAATCCATACATAGAAGGGACATAAATATGAGACTCAGAGACATGAACAAGAATGTGATGGCAACAGGGGCGGGGGGTTGGGGGAGGGGGGATGGGGTGAAGAAGGAGAGAGGGGTTAGGGGAGGGGAGGGGCACAAAGAAAACCAGATAGAAGGTGACAGAAGACAATTTAACTTTGGGGGAGGGGTATACAGCACAATCAAATCTCAAAATAATCTAGAGATGTTTTCTCTCAACATATGTACCCTGATTTATCAATGTCACTGCATTAAATTTAATAAAAAATAAGAAAGAAAGAAAGAAAGAAAGAAAGAAAGAAAGAAAGAAAGAAAGAAAGAAAGAAAGAAAGGCAGCTCTAGAAGGTGTAAAAGGCAAGGAAATGGATTCTCCCTGGAGCCTCAGGAGAAAGGGAGGCCCTGCTGACACTTAAGGTTTGAAAGTGGGTCTGATCCAGACTTTTGGAATCCGGAGCTGTGGGAGCACAAATGTGTGTTGAATTCAGCCACTGAATTTGTGGTAATTTGTTTCAGAAGCCATACAACAGTCTCTCTCTCTCTCTCTCTCTCTCTCTCTCTCTCTCTCTCACACACACACACACACACACACACACACACGGCAAAAAGCAGGAGGCCCCAGGAGGAGTCAAAAATTATGTATTGAGTTTTCCAATCACTCACTTTCTCTCCATAACACAGTGAGTGAGAAAAGAAGGTTGGCAGTATTCCCATGTCACAGATGAGGAGGCAGTCTGGCCACTGTCTCACAGAACATAGGAAATGCAAGGTTTAAACCCAGACCTCAGACACCAGGGCCAGGGCTCTAGCTCGTGTCAGGAACAACTCTCCCCTCTGCAAGCTCAGCCAATCCCCAAAGCTAATTTCCTTCATTGAGAATGATGATTTACTTTCTGCTTGTCCCCTGCAAGGAATTATTCTCAGGACCACCTCTCTAACTGTTGCTCCTCACACCATCAGCTGGCAAGAATTAAATCACTGCTGTTCAGAAAGTGCCAGGACATCTGCTTGCCATCACCACCCCCAGGGAAGCAGGCTTTCTGCCACTTGGCCACCCCTCTCCCCAGCAGGGCCTGAGCATGTTTTTAGAAACATTTAGAGAAGATGTTGAGATGGGAGCAGCATGCTGAGCACGGCTTTTCAGAAGATGTGGTTGTTCAAGCCCATCAAGTCCAAGGGTTTTAAACATCCCTCCCCCACCACCAGTCACTGCTCGTCCCACTCCCAAACTGAAGGGATCCTTGGGTAGAGAGAGCAACTTGTCTTGAATGAGCAAGGTCACTTCTATGGGCCTGGCCCTGGACAGCACCAGCTGAGTAAAATGAGTATGTCCTGGATAGAAAAAATGAGTGCTCCTCCATCTTGGAGAAGAATCATGTGAGAGCAAAGGGTATGAATGATACTCCTCTGTGCTTTAGGGATTGGAGTGACACTGACTTGCTATGGAGGTGGAGGTCAGGCCCAGGCACTGCTTTGATCAGAGGAGGCTCTGACCACAGGATAATTCTCACTCACAGCAGACACGTGTGTGTAGTAGATGCCATCTATCACTTCCTGAGACAGACACTCCTATGAAGAGCTCATGTTGCCAGTGAGAAAGTGGAGGCATGGAGCCTTCAGGAAACTCACCCAAGGTCAAGTATCTGGTGAATGAGAGGGTGGGGACTTGGACCACGGGTATGTGGGTCGGCGTTCCTATCTACTCTGACACATAGCTTTTTAATGACAAGCAGAACCTTTTCCTCTCACACTTCATCCAATCGTTTTGCTGTCTCCCCCTGAGAACTGAGTAAATTTAGAATATCTTCCTTGCCCCCCACCCCACTCACAGCCCTCTTTTCTTTCCACAGGAAGCTATCTGTCTCAGGGCCAGAGTAAGAGTTGAGGCACAGGGAGGTTAGAGAACTTGCCCCAAGACAAACAACCACTCAGACTCTGATGTTTTGGCTCCAGGGCCCACACTTTTAACCACTATGCTAAATTAGGGATAAAAATTAGCCTAACATCCTGTTTTTATTTTTTAGTGTTAATGAGGAAAATGTATTCAAAGGGCTTAGCTTAAATGACTGCCACAAAATAAGGCCTCAGTCAACACTAGCCAGCATTATTATGACCACTAAATACTAAATAACACAAACTGCTGTGTGAACTCTGTTGGGTTTTCCTCTTTACTGTCTTTGCTATGACATGTCACTTCTTACTGCTGTCTCTGATTGTGTTCCTACAGTTTAATCTTTTCTTTTATACACACTCCAAAGGCCTAATGGAGGAGATGGATTTTTCATTGCCTGTTTGGGGCCATGTTTGTACCTGGTAATCCAGTGCACCCTGGTCACAACTGTTGGGACCAAGAGTTGACATCTGACTCAATCACAAATCAGGCTGAGCCAATCAGGTTCTCTCTCAGGAGTTTGAAATCAGGAGTCTGAGACACTGACAGAGGAGGTTCTTGAATGGAAACATCTCATAGAATTGGAGCTGGCATAAGCTACTGGGTAAACAAAATCCCTTTGGACCTCAGAGCTGTGGAGGCTCAGAGAAGACACCACTCTGCCTGGAAGGTGAGGCTTAGGGGTCGCCTGACTACGTTTCCTATTCCTGAATTTCTGAGTGATTACCTGGGTGAACTTGAGCTAATTTATTTTTTGCTTGAGCTTGTTTAAGAGGGTTTCTCTTCCTTGCAATATACAGGTAGAGACGAAAATCCCCAAATAGATGCAGAGAAGAATATTATTCAGGTGAGTAGCCTGCAAACCCTGGAAAGAACAGTCTCCAGTGGAAATAAAAAGAGTGCTGCACCAAGACAAAGGGGAGAGCCCCCTTTCATAGAGAAGTTTCTTCTCAGGTTCCCAATGAGGTCCATTTTATTCAAATGAGATTTTCAAATTCTTGCAGTTATGATTGGCCTGAATCATGAAATTCTGATGGTTGGTATTGTGCATTCTGATTGATCTATATGGAGCAGTTCTGATTAGTCAGTGTAGATGCAAATGAGGATATAGTTATGTAGTTCTGATTGGTCGGTGTAGGTTTCAGTCAATTCTTTGAAAGACAAAACTAAGAACTCCCTTATAATGGTTGGATCAGACCGCAGGAACTGGAAGTTAGTCTGTGGCTTTTCCCGGAAATGCAGAGTGCATGAGAGGTCTCTGTTAGCAATGGTGGATGGACTCTAGTTATGAATTTGGGCTCAGTTAACCACTAGAAGTCCTTCTTGGCAGATATAGTTCCTCTTGGGGGTCACATCTAAGATACCTCTCCTGCAGAGTCTTTCATCAGATCTTAGCACTTAAAGTTGTGAGGACTACCTAGTTCACTGGTCCTCAAAGAGGAGTCCACAGACACTTGGGGATCTCTCAAACCCTTTGGGGTGGATCTGAAGAGTCAACATTTTTCTCATAATATTACTAAGAATAATGTTAAAAAATCATGAATGGGCCCTGGCCAGTTGACTCAGTGGTAGAGCGTCAGCCTAGTGTGTGGAGGTCCCAGGTTTGATTTCCAGACAGGGCACACAGGAGAAGCACCTGTCTCCTTCTTCACACCCCTGCCCCTTGCTTCTCTATATATATCTCTTCTCCTCCCCTCTTGCAGCCATAGCTCGATTAGAGTGAGTTGGCCCTGGGATGCTGAGGATGGCTCCATGGCCTCTGCCTCAGGCACTAAAAAATGGCTCCTACTGCAATGGAGCAACAGCCCCAGATGGGAAGAGCATTGTCCCCTATGGGGCTTGCTGGATGGATCCCAGTCAGGGTGCATACAAGAATCTGTCTCTGCCTCTCCACCTCTCACTAAAATTAAAAAAAAATTAAATTTAATTAAAAATTCATGAATGGGTAAAAGTGCTATTCAAAGTACAAAATAGGTCACTAGGTTTTTAAAATTTAATTTATTAGGAAGACATTAATTACCATAATCATAAAGGTGTCAGGTGCCAAAATCTATGACATGTCTTTGTACATGGTATTGTGTGTTCAACCCCCCACCCCTGCTAAGTCAGGTCTTCATCTGTCACCATATATCACTACACTGGATTTTTAAAATTTTTTATTTATTTACTTTTTTAGATTTTATTTATTCATTTTTATTAGAGAGAGAGGGGAGAGAGAGAGAGGGAGAGATAGAAAGAGAACAGGGGGAGGAGCAGGAAGCATCAACTCCCATATGTGCCTTGACCAGGCAAACCCAGGGTTTTGAACCAGCAACCTCAGCATTCCAGGTCGACGCTTTATCCACTGCACCACCACAGGTCAGGCCAGTACACTGGATTTTAATATGAGAGTTTGAAAAGTTTATTGATATGATTTGAGATTTCTCATTGCAACTAACCTTTAAGAAACTACCACTTTTGGATTTAAAAAGTTGTGTTACTTATATACAATGGAATATTACTTAGCTATAAAAAAGAATGAAATCTTACCATTTGCAAGATCATGGTGGACCTGGAGGGTATTATGCTAGTGAAATAAGTCAGACAGAGGGAGACAAATACAACATGCTTTTACTCAAATTCAGGATATAAAGAGCAAAATAAAATAACAAACAAAATGAAAACAGATTTGTAAATACAGAGAACAGACAGATGGTTGCCAGAAGGAAGGTGGTTGGGGCTGAGGGAAAAAAGTAAACAGATAAAGAACTACAAATTGATAGCCACAAAATAGTCCCAGGGATGTAAAATACAATATAAGGACAGATTATGGACAATAATACTGTAATAATTGTGTATGGTATCAAGTGGGTACTTGAAATATCAGAGAGATTACTTTGTAAAATATTGTCTAGCCACTATGCTGTATACACTTGAAACTAATATAAAATAATATTGAATGTAAATTATAATTAAAATAAAATAAAATAAAAACACCAGTTTTGAGCTCTGGTATAGTATCAAAGAAGAATACAGTTATCTGAAAACAAGTATCTAAAGTAGTCCTCCCTATTCCAACTATATATCTAGTAAGAATGAATTTTTTTCATGCACTTCAGCCAAAACAACACATTGCAACAGATGGAATGCGGGAGGAGATATAAGAATCCAATTCTCTTCTTAATCACCAAATATTAAGGTGACCAACTTTTTTTACAATGAAAAGGAGGACAAAAATAAATTGAAGAAAACAATATTGTAAATAAAAGAAACATTTGGGACTGAAAAGATGGCAGCGGAGTAGGCAGACGCACAGATGCCCAGCTCTGGCCACCAAACTTGAATACAAACCAATTTAGGAAAAATCAGCATGAAAAACCAGCTCTGAACTACAAGAACAGCTCTCAAAAACCAAGGAGCAAAGAAGCCACAACAAACCTGGTAGGGAGTGCCTGAATCTCCCCTGCTTATAGGAACAGAGGGGGGGGGAGTGAGGCTGAGAGCCCAGAGGGGATCTCACACAAGGGAAAAGAGCAGAAACTACTGCTCACAGCCACTTGCCTGGCGACCAGGGAGCGAGGTGTGTTGAAAAGACCAGCTTATCTCTCAAGTGGAAAGGAAAGAGAGAGGGACAGACATGAGAGGTTAAGGAATGAAGGAGACAACCTAAAAAAGCTGACTCATCCATGCTAGAGGTGGCCATAGCTGGGGGAGGGACTGAACCTTTCACAAAACAGAGCTGAAGTGTTTCCGGATCAGAGATCTCCGGACATCTCTCCAGCTCCAATCAGTGCAACAAGACACAGCTGAAAACAAGAAGTGGTGAGGAGGGGCAGTAACTCAGGTCTCCATGGAGATCTGAGATACACCTCCCCCTACTGAAGCTGAGAAAACACCCTGCCCCCAGCGAGATTAGTTGGCTAAAGAGGCCTTCAGAGTTTCAGGTCACACCCATCGCATTCCTGGATACAGTTTCAAGGAAGCCCCCTGCTGAGATCAGTAAACAAGACTATCACCTGTTAAGAAAACAAACAAATCAAGACTTTAAAGCTGCCCAAATCTGAAAGTGAATTATAGAAAACAGCTGATACCAACCCAAGAAGACCTAGAAATAACACAACTGAAAACTGGAGGCAGACAACACCAAGCCTAGACTCAACCAACTCTCAAATAAAACACCTAAAAACAGATAATGAGAAGACAAAAAAGTGCAATCCAAATGAAACCACAAGAGACACCTTCAGGAGATGAACTGAGTGATATGGAAATAATCAAACTTCCAGATGCAGAGTTCAAAATAATAATTGTAAGGATGCTTAGGGATCTTAGAATAACAATGGATGGTCATTATGAACACCTAAATAAAGAAATAGCAAGTATAAAAAAGAATCAGTCAGAAATGACAAATACAATATCAGAAATAAAGACCACAATGCAAGGAATTAAAAACAGGATAGATAGAGCTGAGGATCAAATCAACGAGTTAAAGGACAACTGAAATGAAGGCATGAAAGCAGAGAAGAAAAGAGAAAAGAGACTCAAAAAGTCAGAGGAAACTCTTAGAGAGCTCTGTGACAACATAAAGAGAAATAACATCTGCATCATAGGGGTTCCTAAAGAAGAAGAGAAAGAACAAGGGATAGAGACTTTGTTCAATCATATCATAGCTGAAAACTTCCCTAAATTAATGCAAGAGAAACTCTCACAAGTCCAAGAAGCACAGAGGACTCCATTAAAGAGAAACCCAAAAAACCTACACCAAGACACATCATAATTAAAATACCAAAGCTAAGCGATAAAGAGAAAATATTAAAAGCTGCAAGAGAAAAAAAAGTTATCACCTACAAAGGAGCCCCCATAAGGATGACATCTGACTTCTCAACAGAAACACTTGAGGCCAGAAGGGAATGGCAAGAAATATTCAAAGTAATACAGAACAAGAACCTACAACCAAGACTACTTTATCCAGCAAGGCTATCGTTTAAAATCGAAGGAGAAATAAGAAGCTTCCCAGACAAAAAACAACTCAAGGAATTCATTACAAACAAACCAATGCTGCAGGAAATGTTAAGGGGCCTGCTGTAAACAGATCAAAGTGGGAAAAGAATACAGCAAAAAAGGAATACACCTTTAAAGAAGAAAATGGCAATAAAAAACTACATATCAATAATAACCTTAAATGTAAATGGATTAAATGATCCAATCAAAAGACATAGGGTAGCTGCATGGATAAGAAAACAGGACCCATACATATGCTGTCTACAAGAGACACACCTTAAAACACAAGATACACATAGATTGAAGGTAAAAGGATGGAAAAAAACATTTCATGCAAATGGAAATGAAAAAAAAGCTGGGGTAGCAATACTTATATCAGACAAAATGGACTTTAAAACAAAGGATATAGTAAGAGATAAAGAAGGCCACTACATAATGATAAAGGGAGAAATCCAACAGGAAGATATAACTATTATAAATATCTATGCACCTAATATAGGAGCACCTAAATATATAAAGCAGACTTTGATGGATTTAAAGGGAGAGATCAACAGCAATAGTATAATAGTAGGGGATTTCAATACCCCACTAACATCACTAGATAGATCCTCAAGAAAGAAAATTAACAAAGAAACAGCAGACTTATTGGAAACACTAGATAAACTCGATTTAATAGATATCTTCAGAACCTTTCACCCTAAAGCAGAAGAATATACATTCTTTTCAAGTGCTCATGGTACATTCTCTGGGATAGACCACATGTTAGGGCACAAAAGTTCTCTCAACAAATTTAAGAAGACTGAAATCATACCAAGCACTTTCTCCAATCACAATGGCATGAAACTAGAAATGAATCACAACAGAAAAGCTCAAAAATTCTCAAACACATGAAAACTAAATAGCAGGTTGTTAAATAATGAATGGATTAAGAATGAGATCAAAGAAGAAATAAAAAATTCCTAGAAACGAATGAAAATGAGCATACAACAACTCAAAATTTATGAGACACAGCGAAAGCAGTACTGAGAGGGAAGTTCATAGCACTACAGGCACACTTTCAGAAGCTATAAAAAGCTTAAATAAACAACTTAACCCTGCATCTAAAAGAATTAGAAAAAGAACAGCAAGTAAAACCCAAATGTAGTAGAAGGAAGGAAATAATAAAGGTCAGAGCAGAAATAAATGACATAGAGGCTTAAGAAACAATACAGAGGATCAATGAAACCAGGAGCTGGTTCTTTGAAAAGGTAAACAAGATTGATGAACCTTTAACTAGACTCACCAAGAAAAAGAGAGAGAGGACTCAAATAAATAAAATTAGAAATGAGAGAGGAGAAATAACAACTGACACAACAGAAATACAAAATATTGTAAGAAAATACTATGAAGAACTGTATGCCAAAAAACTAGACAACCTAGATGAAATGGACAAATTCCTTGAAACATACACTCTTCCAAAAATCAATCTGGAAGAATCAGATAACCTAAACAGACCGATTACACCAATGAGATCAAAACAGTTATCAAAAAACTCCCAACAAAAAAAAGTCCGGGGCCCGATGGCTTCACAATGGAATTCTACCAAATATTCAAAGAAGAACTAACTCCTATCCTTCTCAAACTATTTCAAAAAATTCAAGAGGAAGAAAGACTTCCAAGCTCCTTTTATGAGGTGAGCATAATTCTGATTCCAAAACCAGGCAAAGACAACAAAAAGAAAGAAAATTATAGGCCAATATCTCTGAAGAATATAGATGCTAAAGTCCTCAACAAAATATTAGCAAACCAGATCCAACAATATATGGAAAAAATCATACACCATGATCAAGTGGGATTTATTCTAGGGAGGCAAGGCTGGTACAATATTCGTAAATCAATCAATGTGATTCATCACATAAACAAAAAGAAGGAGAAAAACCATATGATAATTTCAATAGATGCAGAAAAAGCATTTGATAAAATCCAGCACCCATTCATGATCAAAACTCTCAGCAAAGTGGAAATACAGGGAACATACCTCAACATGATAAAAGCCATCTATGAGAAACCCACAGCCAACATCATACTCAATGAGCAAAAATTAAAAGCAATACCCTTAAGATCAGGAACAAGGCAGGGGTGCCCCCTTTCACCACTTTTATTTAACATAATCCTGAAAGTCCTAGCCACAGTAATCAGACAAGAAGAAGAAATAAAAAGGCATTCAAGTTGGAAAAGAAGAAGTAAAACTATCATTATTTGCAGATGATATGATATTTATATAGAAAACCCTAAAGTCTCAGTCAAAAAGCTACTGGACCTGATAAATAAATTCAGCAAAGTGGCAGGATATAAAATCAATACTCAGAAATCAGAGGCATTTTTATACACCAACAATGAACAGTCAGAAAGAGAAATTAAGGAAGCAATCCCCTGCACAATTACAACCAAAAAAATAAAGTACCTAGGAGTAAACTTAACCAAGGAGACTAAAGACTTTTACTTGGAAAATTACAAAACATTGATAAAAGAAATCAAGGAAGATACAAACAAGTGGAAGCATATGCCATGCTCATGGTTAGGAAGAATAAACATCATTAAAATGTCTATATTACCCAAAGCAATCTATAAATTCAATGCAATACCAATTAAAATACCAATGACATACTTCAAAAATATAGACCACATATTCCAAAAATGTATATGGAACCAAAAAAGAACATGAATAGCCTCAGCAATCTTACAAAAGAAGAATAAAGTGGGAGGTATCACACTTCCTGATATCAAGTTATACTACAAGGCCATTGTCCTCAAAATACCCTGGTACTGGCATAAGAACAGGCATATAGATCAATGGAACAGAACAGAGAACCCAGAAATGAACCCACAGTCCTATGGACAACAGATATTTGACAAAGTTGGTAAGGAAATACAATGGAGTAAAGACAGCCTCTTTAACAAATGGTGTTGGGAAAATTGGACAGCTACATGCAAATAAATGAAACCAGATCACCAGCTTACACCACTCACAAAAATAAACTCAAAATGGATAAAAGACTTAAATGTAGGCCGTGAAACCATAAGCATCTTAGAAGAAAACATAGGCAGTAAGCTCTCCGACATCTCTCAGAGCAATATATTTGCTGATTTATCTCCACAGGGAACTGAAATAAAAGACAGGATAAACAAATGAGACTATATCAAACTAAAAAGCTTTTGCACAGCTAAAGACAACAAGAACAGAATAAAAAGACAAACTACACAATGGGAAAACATATTTGACAATATGTCTGATAAGGGGTTAATAACCAAAATTTATAAAGAACTCGTAAATCTCAACACCAGGAAGACAAATAATCCAATCCAAAAATGGGCAAAAGAGATGAATAGACACTTCTCCAAAGAGGACATACAGATGGCCAATAGGCATATGAAAAAATGCTCAACATCACTAATCATTAGAGAAATGCAAATTAAAACCACAATGAGATATCACCTCACACCAGTCAGAATGGCGCTCATCAACAAAACAACACAGAATAAGTGCTGGCGAGGATGTGGAGAAAGGGAAGCCTCCTGCATTGCTGGTGTGAATGCAGACTGGTGCAGCCACTGTGGAAAACAGTATGGAGATTCCTCAAAAAACTGAAAATCGAACTGCCTTTTGACCCAGCTATCCCACTTTTAGGAATATACCCCAAGGACACCATAGAACGGCTCCAAAAGGAGAAATGCACCCCCATGTTTGTGGCAGCATTGTTCACAATAGCGAAGATCTGGAAACAGCCCAAGTGTCTGTCAGAGGACTTGTGGATTAAAAAGCTTTGGTACATATATACTATGGAATACTAATCAGCCATAAGAAATGATGACATCAGATCATTTACAATAACATGGATGGACCTTGATAACATTATACGGAGTGAAATAAGTAAATCAGAAAAAAAAACTAAGAACACTATGAATCCATACATAGAAGGGACATAAAAATGAAACTCAGAGACATGAACAAGAATGTGATGGCAACAGTGGCGGGGGGTTGGGGGAGGGGGGATGGGGCAAAGAAGGAGAGAGGGGTTGGGGGAGGGGAGGGGCACAAAGAAAACCAGATAGAAGGTGACAGAAGACAATTTAACTTTGGGGGAGGGGTATACAGCACAATCAAATGTCAAAATAATCTAGAGATGTTTTCTCTCAGCATATGTACCCTGATTTATCAATGTCACTGCATTAAATTTAATAAATAAATTTTAAAAATAAAATAAAAAAATAAAAGAAACATTTTATTCATTGCAACAATAATGCACTATGATGTGATAAATGCATAATAAAAACATTTGTAATATTTTATATTATGCTTACATGTCTATTAATTTTTAATAATAATTGTAAGAAAAAAGTACCCATTTAGTAAAACTAAATATCAAACAAAACCACTAATTTGGAGTGATATTTGGGTGTATTTATCATTTTCTAATTAAAAAATGTCTGTTTTCAGATGACGTCAGAGTAATGGCGCGGTAGGAAGCGATACCGATAAATCTCCCCCAAAACTCAACAAGATCTTCAATCAGAAACAGAAAAACCTATCCTTGGAGCCTCCAGATGTTTCACAATACATCCGAAGGTATGGTCGAGCGAAAAATTGGCTAAATATATAATCAAACCCCGAAGGAAATAGGGAGTAAGAAATGCTCGGCCTTCCTCACTAACCTAAACAGGGCGGCTTTCACTGGGAACTGAGAATATAGAAACTGAGGAGGGAAAAGGGGGTGAATAGATCCAGGCCGCGGCACAAACAGCTGAACCAGGCTGTGGCACAGAGATCCAGGCCGAGGAAAAACTGTTCCTGTGGCAACCCAGTCAATACAAGCTAACACTCGCGCCAAACCCAGACAAAGAAAGACAAGCGGGCCAACCATTTTCCCCGATCTCCTGGTTGGCGCGCGCAGATAGTGGGTGAGAGATTCCTTCCAAAGCCCCGAGAGTGTGCGCCCGTTTTGTCCCACAGAGAGGCAGAGTCAGGGGCCTTTGTGTGGGCCAAAAGCGGAATCTCCGGGCCGCCCCAGCACACTGGGGAAGCCACGCACGGAGAGGGAGCGAGAACTAATTCCAACGCTGGAACTTTTCCATGCGGGAGGGGTTTCACTCAGAGGGTGAGGCAGCTGGCCTGATATCCTGGTCTGTGCGCACAGAGAGTGAGCAAGAGATTCCTCCCAGCACCTCAGGAGTGGGCGCCTGTGTTACCCCACAAAGGGGCAGAGTCAGAGGCCTCTGTGTGGGCTGAAAGCAGAATCTCCGGGCCACCCCAGCACCCTGGAAAAGCCGAGCACAGGGATGGAGCGAGAGCCAATTCCAACACCGGATCTTTTCCGTGCGGGCGGGGGTTTCACTCAGGTGAGACTGCTGGCCTGATATCCTGATCTGCGCACGCAGATAGTGGGTGAGATATTCCTCCGAGTGCCTCAGGAGTGGGTGCCCGTGTTACCCCACAGAGGGGCAGAGTCAGAGGCCTTTGTGTGGGCCAAAAAGTGGAATCTCAGGCCCCCCAGCGCTTTGAAAAAGCCACGCTCGGGGACGGAGTGAGAGCCAATTCCAATGCTGAAACTCTTCCGTGCGGGTGGGGGTTTCACTCAGAGTGTGAGACTGCTGGCCTGATATCCTTATCTGCACACGCAGATAGTGGGAGAGAGATTCCTCCAAGTGCCTTGGCAGTGCGCGCCCGTGTTATCCCACAGAGTGGCAGAGCCAGAGGTCTTTGAGTGGGCGAAAGCCCAACCTGATTATGCTAGCAGCTCTGACTGACTGAGCCTTACCCAGAGCCCTGTGCTGAGTGGGAATAGAGTGGGAAGTTGCCAGCTCTTTGAGCCTCTTACTATCCAGGCAGAGGCAGCAGCAACCCCATAGCTGGATTATCAGGCAACTAATTGAGGAAGGAAAGACAAGGAGAAAGGCTCGAGGAACATGGACTCTCTCACTGTCAGAGCCTATAAATGCTAATGAGCCTCGACTGCCAACGAGACTGAAGCACAATACACGACATCGCCATAGAGACTTATCAACTGCAAACCTCTACCTGAGCGTGCCAAAGGGGCAGAACCCGAGGTACAGAGTCACCAACCAGGAAGAGGGAGAGAAAAGAAAAAGCAAGAAGATAACCTCTCAAAATCAAGAATAATACGCAGACTTTATAGCCTGTCCCATTTTATTATATTTGTTCGTTTGTTTCTCTTATCTTCATTCTTGATATTTTTTATTCCTCCTCCAATTTGGTCATTTAACTCTCTGCCGGTCTTACTCTTTCCTCTCCTTGAACTACACTACCCATAAGTGTTACATCTCCCATTATCTTTTCTTTCCTCTTCCTTTCTCTCTATGAGGGTTTCACTCCAAAACCCTTAACTCTCTCTCTCTCTCTCCTCTTTTTTCTTTTTTCTTATTTTAGTGGTTCCCTCTTTTTTCTCTCTCTCTCTCTCTCTTTCTTTTCTCCCTCTATATAAGTTTCTTCCTTTCTCCTTTACGTCTCCTCTCATTCAAACCTCAATAACGAACAATATCTTAACTGGGACTCAAACTTATATTTGTGGCATTTTGGGGGGTTTTACCTCACCTTTTTAACACACTAGCAGTGCTCCCATCCCTGGCTCTCCATTTTATCTAGTTCTTGTTCCACTAAATACAATAGTAATTTTTTAATTTGTCCCCCCATTTTCCTGTTTCCCTCTTATTCCTCTCATCATAATTCTTAATCAACCAACACTTAAAAGCAAATCATTTTATTCTTGACCCAATTTTTTTTCTTATTTGCTTTTTGTGGGTCCATATGCCCTTTTTTTTTTTTCTTTTTTCTTTTTTTTTTTTTTGCTCCTTTATTACTTCTCCCCAATTCAGGCCCTCCATTAGAGGCATTGTTTGTTCTATTTAGTACAATATAATTCACAGTTCACCACAAGATTTTCTCAAGAAAGAGGGGAGAGGAGAAGAGAGAAAAAAAGGAGGGGGGAAATAATTTCCTTTTTTTTTAATTTTTATTTTATTTTTCTTTATTTTATTATTAAATTAAAACAAAAAAACAACAACTCTTTTCGATTTTTTATTTTTTTAACTTTTTATACTTTATTAAATCTCATTAATACTATCAACAAAACCACCCTCAGATGCCATTAAGGAAGAGAAAATCGAATATCATGGATACAAAAGAAAGAGAGGTAACACAGCTAGATGAGGAAAAATCTATGGAGAAAATATTTAATATATTGGAAACCTTGGAGCTAAACGACAGAGAATTTAAGATAGAAATTCTAAAAATCCTCAGAGATATACAAAAAAACACAGAAAGGCAATTTAGGGAGCTCAGAAAACAACTCGACAAACACAAAGAATATATCTCCAAGGAAATTGAAACTATAAAAACAAATCAAACAGAGATGAAAAACTCAATTCACGAGCTGAAAAACAAGGTAACAAGCTTAGCTAATAGAACAGGCCAGATAGAAGAGAGGGTTAGTGAAATAGAAGACAAGCAACTTGAGGCACAACAGAGAAAAGAAGAAAGAGACTCAAAAAGTAAAAAAAATAAGATAGCCCTACAAGAATTATCTGACTCCATCAAAAAGAATAACATAAGAATAATAGGTATATCAGAGGGACAAGAGAGAGAAAATGGAATGGAGAACATAATCAAACAAATAATTAATGAGAACTTCCTAAGCCTGTGGAAAGAACTAAAGCCTCAAATTCAAGAAGCAAACAGAACACCGAGTTTTCTTAACCCTAACAAACCCACTCCAAGGTATATCATAATGAAATTGGCACAAACCAACGGCAAAGAAAAAATTCTCAAGGCAGCCAGGGAAAAGAAGAATACAACATATAAAGGAAGGCCCATTATATTATCATCAGATTTCTCAGCAGAAACTCTACAAGCTAGAAGAGAGTGGACCCCAATATTTAAAGTTCTGAAAGAGAGGAACTTCCAGCCACGAATACTATACCCATCAAAGCTATCCTTTAAATATGAAGGAGAAATAAAAACATTCACAGATACAGAAAAGATGAGGGAATTTATCATCAAAAAAACCCACTCAAGGAATTACTAAAGGGGGCTCTCCAATAAGATACAAAGAACAAAAAAAAAAAAAAGCCACAAGTAAAAGCTCCAAGAAGAACACAATAAAATCAAATTTAAACTGTGACAACAACAAAAAGAAAGTGGGGGAGAGGATGGAGATTAACAGTAGCAAAGGACGATGGAGTGCAAAAGTACTCACAAAATAGTGCACTACAATGAATAGAGTAGGAACCCTTTTCATTACTTAAAGGTAACCACCATTGAAAAAACCACCACAGAAGCACATGAGATAAAAAAGATAGCAACAGAGGAAAGATGTATGGAATACAACCAAATAAAAACAAAAGATAGAAAAACGAAAGAGAAGGATCAAACAAGACACAAAACTAACAGAAAGCAATATATAAAATGGCAATAGGGAACTCACAAGTGTCAATAATTACAATAAATGTAAATGGAATAAACTCACCAATGAAAAGGCACAGAATAGCAGAATGAATTAAAAAAGAAAATCCAACTGTATGCTGCCTACAGGAAACTCATCTAAGTAACAAGGATAAACACAAATTCAAAGTGAAAGGCTGGAAAACAATACTCCAAGCAAATAACATCCAAAAAAATGCAGGCATAGCAATACTCATATCTGATAATGCTAACTACAAGACAGCAAAAGTACTCAGAGACAAAAATGGCCATTTCATAATGGTTAAGGGGACACTGAATCAAGAAGACATAACAATTCTTAATATATATGCATCAAACCAAGGAGCACCAAAATATATAAGACAGCTACTTATTGACCTTAAAACAAAAACTGACCAAAATAAAATCACACTTGGAGACCTCAATACACCGCTGACGGCTCTAGATCAGTCATCCAAACAGAGAATCAACAAAGATATAGTGGCCTTAAACAAAACACTAGAGCACCTGGATATGATAGACATCTACAGGACATTTCATCCCAAAGTGACTGAGTATACATTTTTCTCCAGTGTACATGGATCATTCTCAAGAATTGACCATATGTTGGGCCACAAAAACAACATCAGCAAATTCAGAAAAATCGAAGTTCTACCAAGCATCTTTTCTGATCATAAAGCCTTGAAACTAGAATTCAACTGCAAAAAAAGAGGAAAAAAATCCCACAAAAATGTGGAAACTAAACAACATACTTTTAAAAAATGAATGGGTCAAAGAAGAAATAAGTGCAGAGATCAAAAGATATATACAGACTAATGAAAATGACAATACGACATATCAGAATCTATGGGATGCAGCAAAAGCAGTGATAAGAGGGAAGTTCATATCACTTCAGGCATATATGAACAAACAAGAGAGAGCCCAAGTGAACCACTTAACTTCACACCTTAAGGAACTAGAAAAAGAAGAACAAAGACAACCCCAAACCAGCTGAATAAAGGAGATAATAAAAATCAGAGCAGAAATACACGAAATAGAGAACAGAAAAACTATAGAAAAAATTAATAGAACAAGGAGCTGGTTCTTTGAAAAGATCAACAAAATTGACAAACCCTTGGCAAGACTTACCAAGGAAGAAAGAGAAAGGACTCATATAAACAAATCCAAAATGAAAGAGGAGAAATCACCACGGACACCATAGATATACAAAGAATTATTGTAGAATACTATGAAAAACTTTATGCCACTAAATTCACAACCTAGAAGAAATGGATAAATTCCTAGAACAATACAACCTTCCTAGACTGAGTCAAGAAGAAGCAGAAAGCCTAAACAGACCTATTAGTAGAGAAGAAATAGAAAAAAACATGAAAAACCTCCCCAAAAATAAAAGTCCAGGCCCTGATGGCTATACCAGCGAATTTTATCAAACATTCAAAGAAGACTTGGTTCCTATTCTACTCAAAGTCTTCCAAAAAATTGAAGAAGTAGCAATACTTCCAAACATATTTTATGAGGCCAACATAACGCTCATACCAAAACCTGGCAAGGACTGCAAAAAAAAGAAAACTACAGACCAATATCTCTAATGAATACAGATGCTAAAATACTAAACAAAATACTAGCAAATCAAATACAACAACATATTAAAATGATAATACATCATGATCAAGTGGGATTCATCCCAGAATCTCAAGGATGGTTCAACATACGTAAAACGGTTAACGTAATACACCATATCAACAAAACAAAGAACAAAAACCACATGATCTTATCAATAGACGCAGAAAAGGCTTTTGATAAAATACAACACAATTTTATGTTTAAGACTCTCAAAAAAATGCGTATAGAAGGAAAATATCTCAACATGATAAAGGCCATCTATGATAAACCATCAGCTAACATCATATTAAATGGCACTAAACTGAAGGCTTTCCCCCTTAAATCAGGAACAAGACAGGATTGTCCATTCTCTCCACTCTTATTTAATGTGGTACTAGTGGTTCTAGCCAGAGCAATCAGACAAGACAAAGAAATAAAAGGCATCCATATCGGAAAAGAAGAAGTAAAGGTATCACTTTTTGCAGATGATATGATCCTATACATCGAAAACCCCAAAGAATCCACAAAAAGACTACTAGAAACAATAAGCCAATACAGTAAGGTCGCAGGATACAAAATTAACATATAGAAGTCAATAGCCTTTCTATATGCCAACAATGAAACAACTGAGAACGAACTCAAAAGAATAATCCCCTTCACAATTGCAACAAAAAAAATAAAATACTTAGGAATAAACATAACAAAGAATGTAAAGGACTTATATAATGAAAACTATAAACCATTGTTAAGAGAAATCAAAAAAGATATAATGAGATGGAAGAATATTCCTTGTTCTTGGTTAGGAAGAATAAATATAATCAAGATGGCCATAATACCCAAAGCAATATACAAATTTAATGTAATTCCCATCAAAATTCCAATGACATTTTTTAAAGAAATGGAGCAAAAAATCATCAGATTTATATGGAACTATAAAAAACCCCGAATAGCCAAAGCAATCCTAAAGAAAAAGAATGAAGCTGGGGGCATTACAATACCTGACTTCAAACTATATTATAGGGCCATGACAATCAAAACAGCATGGTATTGGCAGAAAAATAGACACTCAGACCAATGGAACAGAATAGAAAACCCAGAAATAAAACCACATATATATAGTCAAATAATTTTTGATAAAGGGGCCAAGAACACACAATGGAGAAAAGAAAGCCTCTTCAATAAATGGTGCTGGGAAATCTGGAAAGCCACATGCAAAGAATGAAACTTGACTACAGTTTGTCCCCTTGTACTAAAATTAACTCAAAATGGATCAAAGACCTAAATATAAGATCTGAAACAATAAAATACATAGAAGAAGACATAGGTACTAAACTCATGGACCTGGGTTTTAAAGAGCATTTTATGAATTTGACTCCAATGGCAAGAGAAGTGAAGGCAAAAATTAATGAATGGGACTACATCAGACTAAGAAGTTTTTGCTCAGCAAGAGAAACTGATATCAAAATAAACAGACAGCCAACTAAATGGGAACTGATATTTTCAAACAACAGCTCAGATAAGGGCCTAATATCCAAAATATACAAAGAACTCATAAAACTCAACAACAAACAAACAAACAATCCAATAAAAAAATGGGAAGAGGACATGAACAGACACTTCTCGCAGGAAGAAATACAAATGGCCAACAGATATATGAAAAGATGCTCATCTTCGTTAGTTATTAGAGAAATGCAAATCAAAACTGCAATGAGATACCACCTCACACCTGTTAGATTAGCTATTATTAACAAGACAGTTAATAACAAATGTTGGAGAGGCTGTGGAGAAAAAGGAACCCTCATACACTGTTGGTGGGAATGTAAAGTAGTACAATCATTATGGAAGAAAGTATGGTGGTTCCTCAAAAAACTGAAAATAGAACTACCTTATGACCCAGCAATCCCTCTACTGGGTATATATCCCAAAAACTCAGAAACATGATACGTAAAGACACATGCAGCCCCATGTTCATTGCAGCATTGTTCACAGTGGCCAGGACATGGAAACAACCAAAAAGCCCGTCAATAGATGACTGGATAAAGAAGATGTGGCACATATACACTATGGAATACTACTCAGCCATAAGAAATGATGACATCGAATCATTTACAGCAAAATGGTGGGATCTTGATAACATTATACGAAGTGAAATATGTAAATCAGAAAAAACCAGGAACTGCATTATTCCATACGTAGGTGGGACATAAAAGTGAAACTAAGAGACATTAATAAGGGTGTGGTGGTTACAGGGGAGGGCGAGAGGGAGAGGGAAAGGGGGAGGGGAGGGGCATAAAAAAAACTAGATAGAAGGTGACAGAGGACAATCTGACTCTGGGTGATGGGTATGCAACATTAGTGAACGACAAGATAACCTGGAGTTGTTATCTTTGAATATATGTATCCTGATTTATTGATGTCGCTCCATTAAAAATAAAATTATTTTAAAAAATGTCTGTTTTATGCAACTATTTAATCAAAATGCATTATTAATAGATATAGTTTGAGGTTAGATTTCCACTTTAAAACTCAAATTTTAGGAAAATACTTGTAATTAAAATTATATGTATTTGGAAATTATTTATAGATAATGAATTAACAAAATGTGAATTGTGCTTACCTATTATTGAGTATTCACTGAGAAAGAAATAATCATGAGTCTACAATGTTGTATGTGCCATGTAGTGTTTCAGTAGGAAGTACACAAAGCCATTTGGGTGCTCGGTATATCGTGCTCTCTCTCAAGGTCTCCCGTGTGGAGCACATGCATCTCATAATCACATCATGCCACACTGTACTGATCCTTGACGAATCCTCATGTCAAATACAAATACGTCACATCACACGCAATGGATCGACTCTGCATCGATTGAATTCGGACATTTACAAATTAGTCTTCCAATATCAAAAAGGAGGACATGTAGGAGGACACTTTTTGAGGGAAGACAGAACTTACAAAAGAAGGACTGTCCTCCCTAAAGGAGGAATATTGGTCACCTTACAAATATTAAAGTGGCTTGAAAAAATTTAAAACAACACTATAAACATATTTCATTAATGTTATTATGATAACACATAATGAGTTTATTGTTTTAAATAAATTAGCAAATATTTTAAAAGATCTCAATTTCTATTTCAAATATAGTAAATGTTAATAAATATAACCTAATGAAACAAAGCCTTTTGGGGCTTCTTCATAATTTTTAAGAGTGCAAAGAGATCCTGAAACCAAAGAGTTTGAAAATGAATTTAGTCCAACCAGCTGCCTGGCTCCAGAGTAACTTCTGCAGCATTCCTGAGAATGGCCATTTATTCTCAGCTCCACATTCATCTAGGATAGGAAGCTTGCTGATTTTCCAGTGGTCCCATTCCATATACTGACCTGAAATCTGAATCCTTATAATCTTCACCCATTGGTCCCACTTCTAGTCTCAGTGGTCATGCAAAATAATGTCTTTCAGATACCTTTGCATGTTTGAGGCAGCCTTCTGATCACTTAGCTTCTTTAGTACTTGTCTTCTAACTTGGTTAGTGAATCCTTTATCATCCCATTTGAACTCATTTGTATTCATTCCAGTTTTTCATTGTCCTAACAGTCGTTATTATGTTCAAGCTTAAGGGGATTTCTTAGATGGCTGATGCTTTTAAAAACCTGACCCTAGAATACTTGACCATTTCTACAGTAATGTTTAGCAGATTGAACAATTAACATACATGTTTTGTGACTTCTCTGTATACTTCCATGAGTATTATTAAGCTCATTCACCCACTTTTTACTGAAACGATACAAGTGTGAACTCCTCCTTTCCACTAGCTTGGTTTCCATGTGGCAGTAACTCTACTGAAGAAATACACTGATCTCGACCATATTCCCTTCTCTTCAGGGAGGGAGACTCTCCAGGCCCAGGCGAGGCAGGCAGGTGGCTTCCAGTGCTGCCCATGATGGGGTAGGTAAGTTCAATTTGGAGGTTCAGTATTAGCAAGCCTATTTGTTACCACATCTACCCTGTTTCTCCAGCTAAACCTGTATCTGTAATAGGGGTGATATTTTGTCTGACTTCTGTGTCTATTTCTCATTCCATAACCAGACAGGAAAAGGGACATTACTTATTGGTTCCCCTCTAATTCCAAAACTTTTAGAAAAAATTTTTTTAACCAAATCCAAGGTTTAAAATTTAAGCTAACTCTTTGAATTAGCAAATTTTGAATGACAATAAGCCCAGAAAAAACACATCCTCTGATAACCTTCTTGAGCACTAATAAACTTCTTTGGACAACAGTTAGAGAATTTGTTTTCTAATGTAAATGAAAACAGCTTAACAATAAGATAGATTCAGTGAAAGGAAAGCACTGCCTTGGGAGTGAGCGAGTTGCAGGGCAGGGGACAGGAAATCAAGGCTCTTCCTGTCCATTGAGTACAGGGACACACACTTGCACATAGAGGAAGCTTCACCGAGACAGCTGAAACACAGGCTCTTTGTTACAGAGCTCTCCGTCTCACCTTCTTGACTGAATGACTCTTTTATTCTTTTTAAAATACTAGACTGCCAAACTTCCATCCCAGGCACACTGCAAGGGTAACTTATGCCCACACTTTTTTTTTAATTCTTATGATTCCTGAGACAGTAGCAGCCACAGAATCTCATATACTACACTAACACCTGGCCATCTAAGCTTGATTTAAGATGCTGACCTCAGTATGGACTATCTGTTAGGTACAAAGATAGAGGGCAGAGTCATGAATATTGGGCACTTTGAAAAGCATGAACACATAAAATTGTTGTATGAGAACAGTGAGAAACAGATGTTTTGCTACACAATTTAGTAGCCAAATTAAGGAATTTTTATTTAAAGCTGGCGATGACATGGAGACCTAAGTCAGTCAAATCATGTGGTCCAAACACAGTTTGAAGTTTGCCTTTAAAGACAAAATTACACACTGATTGGGGGATGGGGAGGAGGGAAAGCCTAGCAGTAAAACAAAGCAGTGAAACAAGCTCTTTTACAATGTTTATCTATAAGATTAATTCAGGGAGAAACATTCTGGGAACAGCTGCTACCTTGCAGAACTATCCCAAGGCTACAGCCTGGGAAACTAGACTCAAGGCCAGGGGTAATGAGTCTTTTAGAAAAAGTAAGTTCTGATGAAAGACTCTCTGTTTTAGAGAAAGTAAATTCTGCTGCTTCACTTCAAAAATCAGTAGGTTTTCACTCGAAATTCAAAAGAAAAAACAAGGACAGAGGACCAGAGGATGTTCAGGACAAACCTTGTTGTACAAAAGTCAAGATGTAAATGAGATGATGAAAAGCAGACATCCGATTCTGGACTATGAAATCTCTTACTATGCTCATTATTTGCAGGTCCCTGATTAGGGGCCCTCATGTAGTTATTTTCTGCACTCTGCCCTGTCTTGATTCTCACTGATTTGCCAGAACCCCTTGATCAAACTTTTGTATCATTTGCTGTCAAGTTGGTCTTAAAGAGAAAATATAGCTCTAGTGGGTGTTTGGTGGAAACTACTAAAGAAAGTTGTGTGACTATTTCAGAGGCACAAAGAGGGTCACCCCCCACAGATTTGGGTGAAAAGGTCATGGGAGACTGAGCTCGGTGAGAGGAATGCCTGATATCTCTCCCACTGGACCTCAAAGAGAAGTCATGTCCTGGCTTTCTGGAAGCCAGAACTGCACCCGAGGTGAGGGGCCTCCTCAGACTTCACAGAGAGGGAAACACAGTTTACTGTTGTTGTGACAGTCATGTATGCTGAGTATTAATTTATTCATCTCTATCATTCTATACTCTCTTTCTCTTGGACAATTTCCTTTCAGCCTTCAGAAAGGTACTTAAAAGGTAATCCAAACTAGGTTCAAAAATATTTTAACGTTCAAATGGAAGTATTTGCAAGCACAGTTCTTATGCAACAGTGGGCAAACATGGCAGTGGAAGACTGAACGGTCACCCACATGTGTCTAGTCACTGTGGGCCCTGTGCCTCAGCTCTCGCTCATTAGAATGGAGAATGTTGCATGTCCCTGCCACCTGTAGGTGGTAAGTTAGAAAGTGCCCTGTAAGTGTGTGCACAGATAACTCTATCCTTTCCTTCTCTCTTTCTGTTTTGTTCTTCTGTCTTCCTTGCCTTCTCCCTTTCTTTTTTTTTAATTGGCCCCTCTTTATTGATTTAAATTTGTGTTTACATAGATTCTAGTGTCCCACCGAATACATCCCCCCCACCCCTGTGTTCCCTTCAACATCACCCTTGTGCTCCTCTCCCCAATGCTCTCCCCTCTTCCCTCCAGGATTTGCTTTTCTGCTCTCTATAACACTGTGTTATGTATATATAATCTCACCAATCTCTTTCCCTTCTCTGATCCCATCCTATCATCCCCTTTCCCTCTGTCCGCTTTCCCTCTGGTCCCTTTGATCCCACTTCTGCCTCTATTCTGTTCATCAGTTCACATTGTTCATTGAATTCTCATATGAGTGAGGTCATATAGTATTTTTCTTTCTCTGCCTGGCTTATTTCACTTAACATAATAGTTTCCAGGTCTGTCCACATTGTTGCAAAAGGTAAGATTTCCTTCATTTTTATGGCCCCACGGTATTCCATTGTGCATATGAACCTGTAGTGGAATAATCCATTGCATGGCCTTGGATGGGAACACAGCCAACAAGAAAAGAATGTTTTGCTAAGAGAATTGTTTTGTGACTTGAAGGCGGGTCACTGAAACAGGTCTATGTGACTGAAGGCAGTTGCTGGGCTTTTCTCAGTAAAACATTCTCATAAGATTTCTGTACTCCTTAAGATAAGGAGAGGAATGTTATGGGATCCATAAAAGCAATAGCAATTAATGCCTTCTGATATTATGTTGTTACTAAGCTATCTTGCAGGCAGGTGCACTCCATGTATCTTTAAGTAAAAGTTACACTTGATGTTATGCCAATTTCTCAGTAAACAAGCTTTTTGAAGTCTTGTGAATAAAATTAGGACACAGCATGAACTCGGAGGAGCCATTTGCCTGAGCGAGTGGTGGTCCTTTGCTAGTCCTTGATGATTTCATCTGCTGATCTCTCTATCTGCGCCCCCGATTCACAACAACATTTGGCACCTACCATGGGTCCTTAAGAAGAGGTTGGGAACAGATGGAACCCCGAAAGGGTAAGTTGGATGTGCTGTGTATGCGAAACTTTCGGGTAACTAGCAAAATCATGGGAAATTCCCATTCATTACGTGACAATTATGTACAGGTTTTGAAATCCCTTTTAAAAGGGTCTGGGACTCAGATAAAAGACAAGTTTTTGTTACATCTTTTAAATGCTCTTCAGAAACACTGTTATTGGTATACTCCTGAACATTGTAATCAATTGAATTTGAATGTTTGGCAACAAGTAGGAAAATCTTTATGCTGTGTTCATCAGCACGGAGATCCACTTGATGCTGAAATGTGGGTTGCTTATAATCTTATTGCTACAGCCCTTGGACCTTTGCAATCAGATGGAGATTCTGTTAAAGACTTGAGTGAGCTTATTTTTAATGAGCCTGAAGAATTTGATTCAGCACAGAATGAACAGAATAATGACTTGGACAATACTGTCTCTGCTTCTGAAGTTACTGATAATGTTAATGAAATTCAGCCATCCAAAGGCTTTCATCCCTCTTTCTTAAAAAATGAGGGAGCCCCTATGGATGATGTTGCCTGTCTAAAACATTTATTAAATAAACTACAATTTACACTGGAACAACAGGAGAATGGAAATCAGTATACTGCTTATCCTGTTCAAAAGCAAGATATATGTGAGCCTACGGCTCCTCCAATTCAAGGTCAAAAATTAATTGGTACTGGCAGGGGAAGGATTTTTCAATTCCCTAAAATCTCTGAAATGCAACAGGTGCTTATACATCATAATGATTTAGAATCTAATTCTAGTAATTTTTCTGCATCTATTTTTCCAATTACTCGACAGCCTTTTCCTCTTAATGCTCCATATCCTAGGGGAGGGCATAATATCCAATTTGACCAATTTGAATTTACTTTCTTAAAGCTAGTCAAACAATCTGTTTCTACATATGGACCTCAGTTCTCATATGTTCAAGGTCTTATCTCTTCCTATTGTAATAATTATTTAATCATTCCTTTGGATTGGGATTTACTTGCTAGTATGATTTTGGAACCAGGACAATATTTACAATTAAAATCTTGGTGGAGAGAGGAGGCTTTTTGAATATCTCGCATGAACACCAGAAATAATCCCCCAGGAGCTACTTTTGAAATGCTCATCGGAGTTGGCGCTTATGCAGCTATAGGACAACAAACTGATTATACTGATGCTGTTATAGCTTAGATTAGATCGCTTGTCTTAAAGCCTGGATGCAAATCACTGGAGACAGAGACAAGGGAAAAAAGCTTGCAGCTTTACATCAGTTGGTACAAATTCAATTAGAATTAGGACATATAGAAAAATCATGAAGTCCTTAGAATTCTCTAGTCTTTGTAATAATAAAATAAATAAATACTAATTTTCTTTGGTGTTTTAGCTACAATCCTCTGAGCTATTATTTTGTTTCTTTCTTATTCTTTGCCTGTAAACTGAGGCAGGGGACATGTGTTGAATCTGACTATAGAAACTATCCCAGCAGCTGCCAAGAGAATTTTCTTGGGGAAATTTTGTTTAGTCTCATCCATCATCAGTCCCTCTGTCAGAAAATGCCCTGATTAAAATCAGGCAGGCATCTTTCTAGTCTGACTGTGCTCTGAAATCCCGGGTTTCTCTTTGGTTTGTCTAGTCTGGTTTATCTGATTCTAATTTCTGTTTAGTTTTTGTTTGATGTTGTCTAAAATGTGATTTTTAAGGCCTGAATTGTGTTTATATACAAAAATTAAAAATGCCAGCTTTTATATTGAAAAAATAGTTTCATCCATATATTTTTTGCTTTAAAATGAGAAATTATAAGGAGCACTCATTTAAATTTAAATTGAATAGAATATGGATCCTTAAGACTTGCTGATTTAGTTAATACATTATAAGGTATATTCAAAGTTTGAAATCAAATAAGAATTCAAATATTAGGATTAATTAAAGTTATATGTTATACTTGTGTTTCTGTGTTGAAAATTGTCTTGTTTATGTGTAAAATATGCTCAAATTTGTAAAACTAAGGAATTAAACAAAATTAAGTCATTTTAAGAATTTATCTCAAGCTGCTTGACAGTTGGTTGCTTGTAAGGCAACATCCTGAAAAAGAAGGCACTGAGGAAAGCGGGAATTTAGTTCCTCTAATGCCCTATAATAGACTTAACAATACAAAAGAATTTAGATATAGAAGATGATGCATCTTTTATTACTAAGCAACATTAGTTTTCTTTTTAGACCACTTAGGCAGTAGTCACTAAGCTGCATGGCTTAGGAGAAGTCCCTAACAAAGCTCTAAAATTTCTTTTACAATAGGAAAATAACAAAGGTCATTTGGCCTCTGATAAAGAAAAACATTTATCTTATAATTAATTAAAAGAGCAACTTTTTAAATTACAGTCTAAACTTTCTGACAAGGAGTTTTTTATACTCACTATGACCAAATTTCTGTCAAAGCTCTTAAAGAGTTAAAAACGGCTTACTCCCAGTATAAAACTAACTGTCTTTATACGCAGGAACTGCTATCCTCCTTCACGGACTCTGAATGTTTTATTTCAAAAAATTTAGAAATGTTAACTTGGACTGTTCTTTCAAAAGCGAAGGAGTTACAATTTATAACTTAGGAAAATCAAGCTTGTATTCAACCTAATCAAAATGCTAATGCTAACCCTCTTATTAATATTACACAAGATGAACTTTTTAAATGGACAATTTGCTAATTTATAACAGCAATGTAGACAAAATGTAGGGGTGAGGATTTGCTCTTATCTCCACAGATGCTGGACTGTAGATACCTTCCAGAAAATTGAAGCCTCAGCATAAGTTGGAAATAGAAAAAAGGAAAATTGGACAATTAAATAAACTTACCCAAGAGGCAAAAAATTTTTTTAATTAAGACTAAGACTTCAAAAAATATCATTGACTGTTTCTAGCAATGCTAGCTGTTGTGTCTATAACAATAAGCATAACTAACTATTCTTACTAAGTTTATATTACTTAAATAAGCAATGTTGAATAGTCAGACACTATATCAACATTATGTAAATCAACCTTTAGAAAAAATTTGTTAAAAATATCCTCAATCTTTAATAATCCATTATATAAATAACATATTAATAGCTTATAAAAATAATGCTGAACTTTCAGTCATCCTTAAAAATGCTTCTGAAACCTTAAATCAGTGTAGTTTGATTGCAGTTAACATATCATTCTACCACTTAAAATCATTTACATTGGAATTATTGTTAACCTCTTTATTATTTTCTATGATTCTCTATATTAGCTTTAAATCATTACTCTTACTTCTCCCCTATTATTTTTTTAATTTATAAATTTTTATTAATTTTAATGAGGTGACATCAATAAATCAGGGTACATATGTTCAAAGAAAACATCTCCAGGTTATCTTGTCATTCAATTATGTTGCATACCCATCACCCAAAGTCAGATTGTGCTCCGTCACCTTCTACCTGGTTTTATTTGTGCTCCTCCCCCTCCCCCTTCCCCTCTCCCAACCTCTCATCTCCCCAGCCCCCCGTAACCACCACACTCTTGTCTATGTTTCGTAGTCTCATTTTTATGTCCCACCTATGTATGGAATCATGCAGTTCTTAGTTATTTCTGATTTACATATTTCACTCGTATAATGTTAACAAGATCCAAACATTTTGTTGTAAATGATCCGATGTCATCATTTCTTATGGCTGAGTAGTATTCCATAGTGTATATGTGCCACATCTTCTTTATCCAGTCTTCTATTGAAGGGCTTTATGGTTGTTTCCATGTCTTGGCCACTGTGAACAATGCTGCAATAAACATGGGGCTACATGTATCTTTACGTATCAGTGTCTCTGAGTTTTAGGGGTATATACACAATAGAGGGATTGCTGGGTCATAAGGTAGTTCTATTTTCAGTTTTTTGAGGAACTACCATACTTTCTTCCATAGTGGTTGTACTACTTTACATTCACACCAACAATGAATGAGGGTTCTTTTTTCTCCACAGCCTCTCCAACACTTGCTATTATCTGTCTTGTTGATAATAGCTAATCTAACAGGTGTGAGGTGGTATATCATTGCAGTTTTGATTTGCATTTCTCTAATAACTAATGAAGATGAGCATCTTTTCATATATCTGTTGGCCATTTGTATTTCTTCCTGGGAGAAGTGTCTGTTCATGTCCTCTCCTCATTTTTTTATTGGAATTTTTGTTTCTTTGTTGTTGAGCTTTATGAGTTCTCTGTATATTTTGGATATTAGGCTCTTATCTGAGCTGTTGTTTGAAAATATCATTTCCCATTTAGTTGGCTGTCTGTTTATTTTGTTGTCAGTTTCTCTTGCTGAGCAAAAACTTCTTAGTCTAATATAGTCCCATTCATTTATCTTTGCCTTCACTTCTCTTGTCTTTGGAGTCAAATTCATAAAATGCTCTTTAAAACCAAGATCCATGAGTTTAGTACCTATGTTTTCTTCTATGTACTTTATTGTTTCAGGTCTTATATTTAGGTCTTTGATCTATTTTGAGTTAATTTTAGTACAAGGGGAAAAACTGTAGTCAAGTTTCATTCTTTTGCATGTGGCTTCCAGTTTTCCCAGTACCATTTGTTGAAGAGGTTTTCTTTTCTCCATTGTGTGTTGTTGGCCCCTTTATCAAATATTATTTGACCATATATATGTGGTTTTTTTCCTGGACTTTCTATTCTGTTCCATTGGTCTGAGTGTCTATTTTTCTGTCTATACCGTGCTGTTTTGATTGTTGTGGCTCTATAATATACTTTGAAGTCAGGTATTGTAATGCCCCCAGTTTCATTCTTTTTCCTTATGATTGCTTTGGCTATTTGGGGTTTTTTATAGTTGCATATAAATCTGATGATTTTTTGTTCCATTTATTTTTTTTATAAATTTTTATTAATGTTAATGGGATGACATTAATAATTCAGGGTACATATATTCAAAGAAAACATGTCTAGCTTATCTTGTCATTAAATTATGTTGCATACCCCTCACCCAGAGTCAGATTGTCCTCCGTCACCCTCTATCTAGTTTTCTCTGTGCCCCTCCCCCTCCCCCTAACTCTCTCCTTCCCTCGCTCCCTCCTGCGTCCTCCCTCCCCCCACCCCTGGTAACCACCACTCTCTTGTCCATGCCTCTTAGTCTCGTTTTTATGTTCCACCAATGTATGGAATCATGTAGTTCTTGATTTTTCTGATTTACTTATTTCACTCCATATAATGTTATCAAGATCCCACCATTTTGCTGTAAATGATCTGATGTCATCATTTCTTATGGCTGAGTAGTATTCCATAGTGTATATGTGCCACATCTTCTTTATCCAGCCATCTATTGAAGGGCTTTTTGGTTGTTTCCATGTCTTGGCCACTGTGAACAGTGCTGCAATGAACATGGGGCTACATGTGTCTTTACGTATCAATGATTCTGAGATTTTGGGGTATATACCCAGTAGAGGGATTGCTGGGTCGTAAGGTAGTTCTATTTTCAGTTTTTTGAGGAACCACCATACTTTCTTCCATAATGGTTGTACTACTTTACATTCCCACCAACAGTGTATGAGGGTTCCTTTTTCTCCACAGCCTCTCCAACATTTGCTATTACCCGTCTTGTTGATAATAGCTAATCTAACAGGGGTGAGGTGGTATCTCATTGTAGTTTTGATTTGCATTTCTCTAATAACTAATGAAGCTGAGCATCTTTTCATATATCTGTTGGCCATTTGTATTTCTTCCTGGGAGAAGTGTCTGTTCATGTCCTCTTCCCATTTTTTTATTGAAATAAAACCACATATATATGGTCAAATAATCTTTGATAAAGGGGCCAACAACACAAAATGGAGAAAAGAAAGCCTCTTCAACAAATGGTGTTGGGAAAACTGGAAAGCCTCATGCAAAAGAATGAAACTTGACTACAGCCTGTCCCCGTGTACTAAAATTAATTCAAAATGGATCAAAGACCTAAATATAAGATCTGAAACAATAAAATACATAGAAGAAGACATAGGTACTAAACTCATGGACCTGGGTTTTAAAGAACATTTTATGAACTTGACTCCAATGGCAAGAGAAGTGAAGGCAAAGATAAATGAATGGGACTACATCAGAATAAAAAGTTTTTGCTCAGCAAGAGAAACTGATAGCAAAATAAACAGACAGCCAACTAAATGGGAACTGATATTTTCAAACAACAGCTCAGATAAGGGCCTAATATCCAAAATTTACAAAGAACTCATAAAACTCAACAACAAACAAACAAACAATCCAATAAAAAAATGGGAAGAGGCCATTTCTTTAAAAAATGTCATTAAAATTTTGATAGGAATTGCATTAAATTTGTATATTACTTTGGGTAATATGGCCGTTTTGATTATATTTATTCTCCTATCCAAGAACAAGGAATATTTTTCCATTTCATTGTATCTTTTTCGATTTCCCTTAACGATGCTTTGTAGTTTTCATTATATAGGTCCTTTACATACTTTGTTATGTTTATTCCTAGGTTTTTCTTGTTGTTGTTGTTGCAATCATGAAGGGGATTACTTTTTTGAGTTCGCTTTCTAACGTTTCATTGTTGGCATATAGAAAGGCTATGAACTTTTGTATATTAATTTTGTATCCTGTGACCTTACTATATTGGTTTATTGTTTCTAGTAATCTTTTTGTCTTTGGGGTTTTTGATATATAGAATAATATCATCTGCTAAAAGTGATAACTTTACTTCTTCTTTTTTGATATGGATGCTTTTTATTTATTTTGTCTGATTGCTTCGGCTAGAATTTCTTGCACCACGTTAAATAAGAGTGGACAACCCTGTCTTGTTCCTGATTTAAGGGGGAAAGTCCTCAGAATTATGCCATTTAATATTATGTCAGCTGATGGTTTATCATATATGGCCTTTATCATGTTGAGATATTTTCCTTCTACACCCATTTTGTTGAGTATCTTAAACATAAAGTTATGTTATATTTTATCAAATGACTTTTCTGCATCTATTGATAAGATCATGTGGTTTTTGTTTTTGTTTTGTTGATATGGTGTATTATGTTAACCATTTTACATATGTTGAACCATCCTTGAGATTCTGGGATGAATCCCACTTGATCATGATGTAATATTTTTTTAATATGTTGTTGTATTCAATTTGCTAGTATTTTGTTTAGTATTTTAGCATCTGTATTTATTAGAGATATTAGTCTGTAGTTTTCTTTTTGTGTGTGCCGTCCTTGCCAGGTTTTGGTATGAGGGTTATGTTGGCCTCATAAAATGTGTTTAGAAGTATTGCTTCTTCTTCAATTTTTTGGAAAACTTTGAGTAGAATAGGAACCAAGTCTTTTTGAATGTTTGATATAATTCACTAGTAAAACTGTCTGGGCCTGGACTTTTATTTGGGGGGAGGTTTTCAATAGTTTTTTCTATTTCTTCCATGCTAATTGGTCTGTTTAGGCTTTCTGCTTCTTTATGACTCAGTCTAGGAAGGTTGTATTGTTCTAGGAATTTATCCATTTCTTCTAGATTGTTGAATTTGGTGGCATATACTTTTTTGTAGTATTCTACAATAATTCTTTGTATATCTATGATGTCTGTGGTGATTTCTCCCCTTTCATTTTGGATTTGTTTATATGAGTCCTTTCTCTTTTTTCCTTGGTAAGTCTTGCCAAGGGTTTGTCAATTTTGTTGATCTTTTCAAAGAACGAGCTCCTTGTTTTATTAATTTTTTTTATAGTTTTTCTGTTCTCTATTTCATTTATTTCTGCTCTGATTTTTATTATTTCCTTTCTTCGGCTAGTTTTGGGTTGTCTTTGTTCTTCTTTTTCTAGTTCCTTAAGGTGTGAAGTTAAGTGATTTACTTGGGCTCTCTCTTGTTTGTTCATATAGGCCTGAAGTGATATGAACTTTCCTCTTATTACTGGTTTTGCTGCATCCCAGAGATTCTGATATGTCGTATTGTCATTTTCATTTGTCTGTATATATCTTTTGATCTCTGCGCTTATTTCTTCTTTGACTCATTCATTTTTTAAAAGTATGTTGTTTAGTTTCCACATTTTTGTGGGTATTTTCCCTTTTTTGCAGTTGAATTCTAATTTCAAGGCTTTATGATCAGAAAATATGCTTGGTACAACTTCAATTTTTCTGAATTTGCTGATGTTATTTTTGTGGCCCAACGTATGGTCAATTCTTGAGAATGTTCCATGTACACTAGAGAAAAATGTTATACTCTGTCAATTTGGGATTAATGTCCTGAAGATGTCTATCATATCCAGGTGCTCTAGTGTTTTGTTTAAGGCCAATATATCTTTATTGATTTTCTGTTTGGATGAACGATCTAGAGTTGTCAGCGGTGTTTTGAGGTTTCCAAGTATGATTGTATTTTTGTCAGTTTTTGTTTTTAGGTGAATAAGTAGCTGACATATTTTGGTGCTCCTTGGTTTGGTGCATATATATATATATATATATATATATATACACACACACATATATATATAAAGAATTGTTATGTCTTCTTGATTCAGTTTCCCCTTAATCATTATGAAATGACCATTTTTGTTTCTGATTACTTTTGCTGTCTTGTAGTCAACATTATTAGATATGAGTATTGCTACACTTGCTTTTTTTGGATGTTATTTGCTTTGAGTATTGTTTTCCAGCCTTTCACTTTGAATTTGTTTTTATCCTTTTTGCTTACATGTGTTTCTTGTAGGCAGCATACAGTTGGATTTTCTTTTTTAATCCATTCTGCTACTCTGTGTCTCTTTATTGGTGAGTTTAATCCGTTTACATTTAGTGTAATTATTGATATTTGTGTGTTCCCTATTGCCATTTTATACATTGCTTTTTATTAGTTTTGTATCTTGTTTGATTCTTCTCATTTGTTTTTGTTTGTTTGTATTCCATACTTTTTTCCTCTGTTGCTACCTTTTTTAAGTCATATGCTTCTGTGGTGGTTTTTTCAGAGGTGGTTACCATTAAGTAATGAAAAGGGTAGCTACCATATTCATTGTAGTACACTATCTTATGAGTGCTTCTGCATTCCATTGTCCTTTGCTACTGTTAATCTCTGTCCTCTCTCCCCCCCCCCTTTTTTTTTTGCTTTTGTCACAGTTTAAATTTGGTTTTAATGTGTTCTTGGTGGAGCTTTTACTTGTGGGGCTTTTTTGTTTTGTTCTTTGAATCTGGTTGAAATACTCCCTTTAGTATTTCCTAGAATGAGGGTTTTTTGATGATAAATTCTCTCATCTTTTCTGTATCTGTGAATGTTTTTATTTTTTCTTCATATTTGAAGGATAGTTTTGATGGGTATAGTATTCTTGGTTGAAAATTCCTATCTTTCAGAACTTTAAATATTGGAGTCCACTCTCTTCTAGCTTGTAGAGTTCTTGCTGAGAAATCCAATGATAATCTAATAGGCTTTTCTTTATATGTTGTATTCTTCTTTACCCTGGCTGCCTTGAGAATTTTTTCTTTATCATTGGTTTGTGGCAATTTTATTATGATGTGCCTTGGAGTAGGTTTGCTGGGGTTAAGAAAACTCGGTGTTCTGGTTGCTTCTTGAATTTGAGGCTTTAGTTCTTTTCACAGGCTTGGGAAGTTCTCTATTATTTGTTTGAATATGTTCTCCATTCCATTTTATCTCTCTTCTCCTTCTGATATACCTTTTATTTTTATGTTAGTCTTTTTGATGTAGTCAGACAATTCCTGTAGGGCTTTCTCATTTTTTTTAATTTTTGAGTCTCTCTCTTCTTCTCTCTGTTGTGCCTAAAGTTGCTTGTCTTCTATGTCACTAATCTTATCTTCTATCTGGCCTGTTGTATTAGCTAAGCTTGTTACCTCGTTTTTCAGTTCATAAATTGAGTTTTTCATCTACGTTTCATTTGTTTTTATAGTTTCAATTTCCTTGATAATATATTTTTTGTGTTTGTTGAGTTATTTTTTTGAGCTCCCTAAATTTTCTTTCTGTGTTTTCTTGTATATCTCTGAGTATTTTTAGGATTTCTATATTAAATTCTCTGTCATTTAGCTCCAAGGTTTCCAATATATTAAATTTTTTCTCCATAGATTTTTCCTCATCTATCTGTGCTACATCTCTGTCTTTTTTACCTATGATATTCTATTTCCTTTTCCTTAATGGCATCTGAGGGTGGTTTTGTTGATAGCACTAATGAGATTTAATAAAGAATAAAAAGTTAAAAAAAAGAAAAGAAAATTTATTATTTTCTATTTTTTTCTTCTCCTTTCCCCTCCTTCTTGAGATAATATTGTGATAAACCATGAATTATATTATGCTAAATGGAACAAAAACTACCTATAATGGAGGGCCTGAGTTGGGGAGATGTGATAAAGGGGCAAAAAAGGAGGTAGAAACCCACAAAATGCAAAAATGGAAAAAAATTGGGTCAAGAATAAAATTATTTGCTTGTAAGTGGTGGTCAACTGAGAGATATAATGAGAGGGATAAGAGGGAAACAGGAAAAATAAAAAAATTACTATTGTATAAAGTGGAGCAAAAACTATATAGAATGGAGAGCTGGGGTTGGGGGTAATGCTGATGAGTTAAAAATTGAAGTAAAAAGCACCCAAAATGCCACAAAGAAAAAATTTGAGTCCCAAATAAAATAATTTGTTCGTGAGTGAAGATTGAATGAGAGGAAAAGTAAAGGAGAAAAGAAGAAACTAATAGAGAGGGAGAAAAAAGAAAAAGGAAAAAAAGAAAAAAAAGAGAGAGAGAGTAAAGGGTTTTGGAGTGTAACCCTCATAGAGAGAAAGGAAGAAGAAATGAAAGAGAATGGGAAATGTAAGACTTATGGGTAATGTAGTTCAAGAAGAGAAAATAATAAGATGAGCAGAGAATATAAGGATCAAGGTGGAGGAAAATAAATAATAAAGACAAGAAGATGAAAGGAAAATAAAGTGGAAAAAGTTTTTAAAAGTCTGTGGATTTTTTTTTATTTTTGAGAGGTTATATTCTTCCTTTTTCTTTCCTCTCCCTCTTCCTGGTTGGTGACTCTGTACCCCAGGCTCTGTCCCTGTAACATGCTTAGGTAGAGATTTGTAGTTGATGAGTCTCTATGGTGATGTCATATATTAAGCTTCAGTCTCGTTGGTAATTGGGGCTTGTTAGCATTTGCAGGCTCCAACAATGAGAGAGTTCGTTTTCCCGGAGCCTCTCTCCTAGTCTCTCCTTCCTGAATTAGCAGCCTAATGATCCAACTATAAGGTTGCCACTGCCTTTGTCTGGAGAGTAAGAGGCTCAAAGAGCTGGCAAATCCCCACTCTATCCCCACTGAGTGCAGGGCTCTGGGTAAGGCTCTGTCAGTCAGAGCTGCCAGCATAATCAGGCAGGGCTGGGAGCGAATTGCTCTCAAGGTGCCTTTCTATGAGCCTCCAGGCATGTCCAGTATGCCTCAGCATTCTGTGGGACCACTCTCCCCAGGCTTTTTGCACTTTGTAACCTGTTTTGGCTGGGAAGAAGATGCCCTAGTTGTTGCCTGAAGAACAGGAGGTCTTAAAAGCTGCCAAGTCCCTCTTTTTAACATATAGCTCTGAGTATGAAAGCTCTGCCAATCAGAGCCACCAGCTTAATCAGGTAGGAGGGCATGTTGACTTCTGTTCAGTTCCCTAGGTATATCTAGTTAAATTTGCCTTAGCGTTCCATGGTATTGCTTTCTGCAGGCTTCTTCATTGTTAAAAAGCCTACAGCCTAACCTAACTACTGCAGTGTTCTCTGAGGTTTGTTCCATGGGAATGTGTTTTTCACCCTATATTGGCTGACAGAAAGTTGCCCCAGCCCCTACGTGCATAGCAAGAGGCACTAAAAAATATCACGCCTCTTGTCTTAGATCACTGAACTGAGAGAGATCTTGTCAGTTAGAGCTGTGTAGGTCAATTGGGAGGTGAGCAGACTGTGGGTTAAGCTAATTTCAGTGATTGGATCTGCAGATCTGCTCCAGAGACAGACTGCAAGCTGCTTACACATCCATCCCCCTAATGCTTCTGTATTTTTTCTTCCCCAGGATGTTAGCTTGAATGGCTGGGTGAGGAGACCCGCCCGCCTGGAGAAGTTTGGATGTAGGGAAGTTCACTTTCATGCACTCCCCGCACACCGCTGTTCAGGGTGCAGGGATTACACCGAGAGTCTGGTCACAGCCCACGCAAAGGCATAAAAAACATTTTTATGTTACATTTTTTGGGTTATGCTTTTTAGAATTTGTAAAAAAGAGGGGTTAAAAAATGACAAAAAGTTATCTTTTTATATATATATACATACATTCCTAGTAAGATTTAGTAAATTCGGTAGGTCCCGGTACAAATGTGTTAAGTTTTTTTCATTCTTGTGTTTATGAGAAACATGAGCCTGATGTGTCCTAGTGATTTCTTCAATGTTTGGACATATATTTGAAAGGCAAACTCTCATTCCTCATCAATACATTGAAGAATTCCTCTCTTTTTACTCTTAACTGGGTTGAGTGCAGAAAACCCCCACCATACTTACTTTACACCCAACAAAGGATAGAAGAAACTTGCCTCCAGTCTTTCCAGGGAACATGGGGGTAGTGTAAACAATCCAGCACCACAGCATAACAGCCTTTTGCAACCTAATCAGGCAAGTGAGGTGGGGGGGTTGGGCAGACTGTCAGCTACAGCCAATTCCCCACACCTCTGTCCTCCAAAAATCTAAACTCCAAAATCCCTGTTGGTTTTTTAGTCCTCAACAGGCACATATTTCTCTGGAATACCATAGAGCACACCTGGAAATATTCTAGGGCACACCAGTGTGCTCTGGTGCACACTTTGAGAACCACTGGCTCAGGCCCACAAGCCTGCCCCACTTCAGGAGCTAATCACAAGTCGCAGGTTCGCCAGATAACCTATGACCTCTTGCCTCTTGGATCCAATTATTTGCAAGACCAACTCACAGAACTCAGGGAAACACTTCTGTTTACCCATTGATTAAAGGATATAATAAAGGACACAGATGGACAGCCAAATAAAGAGACACATAGGGAGAGTCCCAAGTGTAGGAACTACTTTCCCTGTGGAGGTGAGGTGTGTCACCTCCTGGTATGTAGATGTGCTCACCAACCTGGATGTTCTCCACACCCTAAACTATTGGAATTTTTATGGAGGCTTTTTCATGTAGGCTTAGTTCATCAATGATTAACTCCAATTCCAACCCCTTTACCCTCTCTGGAGAAGTGGGAAGGGGGTTGAAAATTTCAAGCTTCTAATCATGGCTTGGCCTTTCCGATGACCAGCCCCATGCAGGAGCCCACTCGGTGTCACCTCAATAGAACAGAAGATGCTTCTAGTGCTCTTATCACTCAGGAATTTATGAGGGTTTTAGGAGCCCTGTGTCCGGAACCAGATGTAAAGAGCAGTATCAATATTTCTCATTATTTCACAGAAGCCTACATCTCACCAAATCATCTTGCCAACATTAGTTAGACAATTCAAATGGTAAATATGCTAATAAATGAGGAGTGTGTCTTATCAGATAGTTAATTCATCTAACAATGTGCTCTCTTGGTAGAAGAGTTAAAAATTGTCTCTGATGTCCTCCCCATTCCACTCTCTCATTTAAACTTTCTCTGTTTTTGTAATTAAGGTCTCTATGCTTTTTCCTCTCAGGGAAATAAACAGCTTATATACTGAACAGTTAGTAATTTAATGGTTTGTCCTTCCTAGGGAATATCTAATTCTTTTAAAAGAACTGAACACTCTCCATCTCCATCTCATTTCTGGGTTTCTCTTTGGATGTTTCCTTAAATGTCAGTTTTCCTCTAGGTTCTATTCTAGATGCTCAACTTCCCACTTCTCCCTGAGTGAATATCCCCATTTTTATAGTCAGAGATCCTTATACATTGACAGGTCCCTAAATTACCTCCAGCCCAACTCTCTTTCCTGAGCTTCAGATCTACCAGGAGATATCCACCTGCACAGTGACCATTACCACTGGGGTATGTCGCTGCCCTTTCAAATTCAACACACTTAAGCTTCAGTTCATTTTATCAGTCCTATGTAGCTCTACTTCTATATTCTATAGAAAGCTTTATGAATATGTCGCTATTCACTAGTTGTTATAGTCAGAAACCTATAAACCATATTGTTCTTCCCTCCAGGTCATTCTCTACAACCACTCACCAAGTCTCGCTGATTCCATTTTCTAAATGTCTTGTGAATTCTGCTCACTTGTCTCTCTCTGTCCCTATTAACATCCTAGTCAACCTTTCATCATCTGTCCCCCAGAATGCCACAGTGCCTCCCAGTTAGCCTCTCTGTGTCTTATTTAGGCAATTCAAAACACTAAAGCCAAAGTAATTTTTTTTAAGTAACTTTCTATTTCTTTATCCTTTTGTACATTTGGAAAGAATTCTTCAGCATAATTCTTTAGCTCCTGACTTCACTGTTCAGTCATTTATTTCCAATATGCCTAATGAGTTCTTGTTTGAAACCTTATTTTACTACTCTAAAGATATGAATTATACTTTTTCTGGGATTTGTTTTGTTTTGTTTTTGTATTTTTCTTAAGTGAGAAGCAGGGAGGCAGAGAGACAGACTCCTGCATATCCCTGACCAGGATCCACTTGGCAAGCCCACTAAGGGGTGATGCTCTGCCCATGTGAGCCATTGTTCCACTGCAACTGGAGCCATTTTAGTTCCTGAGGTGAATTCATAGTTCCATCCTCACTACCCAGGCCAACTCACTCCAATGGAGCCATGGCTGCAGAGGGGAACAGAGAGATAGAGAAAGGAGAGGGGGAAGGGTGGAGAAGAACATGGGCATTTCTCCTGTGTGCCCTGACCAGGAATCAAACCCAGGACATCCACACACTGAGCCATTGCTCTACCATTGAGCCAACCAGCCAGGGCCTGAATTATACTTATATTAAAGCTCTGTTCTGCTTTTTCTGTTAACTAAATTTCCTTAGTAAGTTCTTGCATTAAGTGTGTCATCTGTCATAGTGTCAGTTTCTTTCAAATTTCTAATAAATCTTGGTTGTGTGCTTGGCATTGCACTTGGAAATCCCAGCAAGACTGTTCACTGCCTCTGCAGTAACAGAGGGAAACCGGATAATCTACCAGAGTTTATGCTTGCCATTGTTTTTCTGTGAAAGAAAAGAAGTGTAAACCAGGTTACTGGGCTATGGTGATCCACTGTTTGAAGTCTTTGCCAGATACTGGATGACAGGTACAGTCTCTCTGACCCAGCCATTGCTATACATGGCAATAGATACTTTTTATTTATTTATTTATTTATTTATTCATTCATTCATTCATTCATTCATTTTACTGAAGCCTAGCCCATGGAAAAGTGTGTGATATAAAGGAGTAGACCAAACTAGCAAGTAGAAAATCAGTAAGGACACAGTTGAACTCAGCAACACTATCAGTAGACAGCATATCATTGATATCTATAAGCTACTCCTTCAAATAACAGCAGAATACCATTCTTCTCCAGTTCACATGAAACACAAAAATAGAGCACATTTTGTTTTTGTTTTTTGGGGGGGGTGTTGGTTAATTTTTTTTTATTTAGTATTTTTTTTATTTTAATGGGGTGACATTGATAAATCAGAGAAAACATTTCTAGGTTATTTTGACATTTGATTATGCTGCATTCCCCTCACCCAAAGTCCAATTGTCTTCCATCACCTTCTAACTGGTTATCTTTGTGCCCGACCCCTCCCCCAAACCCCACCCTCTCTTCCCCCCCCCCACCCCTTAACCCCCAAACTCTTGTCCATGTCTCTGAGTCTCATTTTTAAGTCCCACCTATGTATGGAATCATATAGTTCTTAGCTTTTTCTGATTTACTTATTTCACTCAGTATAATGTTATCAAGGTCCATCCATGTTGTCGTAAATGATCCAATGTCATCATTTCTTATGGCTGAGTAGTATTCCATAGTACATATGTACCAAAGCTTTTTAATTCACTCGTCCACTGACGGACACTTGGGCTGTTTCCAGATCTTTGCTATTGTGAACAATGCTGCCATAAATATGGGGTTGCATTTCTTCTTTTCAAACAATGCTATGGTGTTCTTGGGGTATATTCCTAAAAGTGGGATAGCTGGGTCAAAAGGCAGTTCCATTTTTAATTTCTTGAGAAATCTCTATACTGTTTTCCATAGTGGCTGCACCAGTCTGCATTCCCATCAGCAGGGCAGGAGGGTTCCCTTTTCTCCACATCCTCGCCAGCACTTATTCTGTGTTGTTTTGTTGATGAGCACCATTCTGACTGGTGTGAGGTGATATCTCATTGTGGTTTTAATTTGCATTTCTCTAATAATTAGTGATGTTGAGCATTTTTTCATATGCCTGTTGGCCATCTGTATGTCCTCTTTGGAGAAGTGTCTATTCATCTCTTTTGCCCATTTTTGGATTGGATTATTTGTCTTCCTGGTATTGAGTTTTACAAGTTCTTTATAAATTTTGGTTATTAACCCCTTATCAGACATATTGTCAAATATGTTCTCCCCTTGTGTAGTGTGTCTTTTTATTCTGTTCTTATTGTCTTTAGCTGTGCAGAAGCTCTTTAGTTTGAGATAGAACCATTTGTTTATCCTGTCTTTTATTTCACTTCCCCATGGAGATAAATCGGCAAATATATTGCTGCGAGAAATGTCAGAGAGCTTACTGCCTATGTTTCCTTCTAAGATGCTTATGGTTTCACGGCTTACATTTAAGTCTTTTATCCATTTTGAGTTGAATTTTGTGAATGGTGTAAGTTGGTGGTCCAGTTTCATTTATTTGCAGGTAGCTGTCCAATTTTCCCAACACCATTTGATGAAGAGGCCGTCTTTACTCCAATGTATGCTCTTACCTCCTTTGTCAAATATCAGTTGTCCATAAAAGTGTGGGTTTATTTCTGGGTTCTCTGTTCTGTTCCATTGATCTATATGCCTGTTCTTATGCCAGTACCAGGCTATTTTGATTACAATAGCCTTGTAGTATAACTTGATATCAGGAAGTGTAATACCTTCCACTTTATTTTTCCTTTTCAAGATTGCTGAGGATATTCATGTTCTCTTTTGCATCCATATAAATTTTTGGAATATCTGTTCTATATCTTTGAAGTAACTCATTGGTATTTTAATCGGTATTGCATTGAATTTATAAATTGCTTTGGGTAATATAGACATTTTAGTGATGTTTATTCTTCCTAACCGTGAGCATGGTATATGCTTCCACTTGTTTGTATCTTCCCTGATTTCTTTTATCAATGTTTTATAATTTTCTGAGTACATGTCTTTAACCTCTCTGGTTAAATTTATTCCTAGGTACTTTATTTTTTTGGTTGCAATGTTAAAGGAAATTGCTTCCTTAATTTCTCTTTCTGACAGTTCATTGTTAGTGTATAAAAATGCCTCTGATTTCTGAGTATTAATTTAATATCCTGCCACCTTGCTGAATTCATTTATCAGGTCCAGTAGTTTTTTGACTGAGACTTTAGGGTTTTCTATATACAATATCATATCATCTGCAAATACCAATAGTTTTACTTCTTCTTTTCCTATTCGGATGCCTTTTATTTCTTTTTCTTGTCTGATTGCTGTGGCTAGGACTTCCAAACCTATGTTGAATAAGAGTAGTGAAAGGGGGCATCCCTGCCTTGTTCCTGATCTTAAGAGGATTGCTTTTAATTTTTGCCCATTGAGTATGATATTGGCTGTGGGTTTGTCATAGATGGCCTTTATCATGTTGAGGTATGTTCCCTGTATTCCCACTTTGCTGAGAGTTTTGATCATGAATGGGTGCTGGATTTTATCAAATGCTTTTTCTGCATCTATTGAAATTATCATGTGTTTTTTCTCCTTCCTTTTGTTTATTGATGAATCACATTGATTGATTTGCAAATATTGTACCAGCCTTGGCTCCCCAAAATAAATCCCACTTGATCATGGTTTATGTTTTTTTTCATATATTGCTGGATCCGGTTTGCTAGTATTTTGTTGAGGATTTTAGCATCTAAGTTCATCAGGGATATTGGCCTATAATTTTCTTTCTTTGAGTTGTCTTGCCTGGTTTTGGAATCAGAATTATACTTGCCTCATAAAAAGAGCTTGGAAGTCTTCCTTCCTCTTGAATTTTTTGAAATAGCTTGAGAAGGATAGGAGTTAGTTCTTATTTGAATATTTGGGTAGAATTCAATTGTGAAGCCATCAGGCCCAGGACTTTTCTTTGGGGGGAGTTTTTTGAAAACTGTTTCAATCTCATTTGTTGTAATTGGTCTGTTTAGGTTTTCTGATTCTTCCAGATTAATTTTTGGAAGATTATATGTTTCAAGGAATTTGTCCATTTTATCTAGGTTGTCTAGTTTTTTTGCGTATAGTTCTTCATAGTATTTTCTTACAATATTTTGTATTTCTGTTGTGTCAGTTGTTATTTCTCCACTCTCATTTCTAATTTTATTTATTTGAGTCCTCTCTCTTTTTTTCTTGGTGAGTCTGGTTAAAGGTTCATTGATCTTGTTTACCTTTTCAAAGAACCAGCTCCTAGTTTCATTGATCTTCTGTATTGTTTCTTTAGCCTCTATGTCATTTATTTCTGCTCTGGTCTTTATTATTTCCTTCCGTCTACTAGCTCTGGGCTTTACTTGCTGTTCTTTTTCTAGCTCTTTTAGATGCAGGGTCAAATTGTTTATTTGACCTTTTTTTTTAGCTTCTTAAGGTATGTATGCCTGTAATGTTATGAACTTTCCTCTCAGAACTGCTTTTGCTGTGTCCCATAAATTTTGAGTTGATGTATGCTCATTATCATTCATTTCTAGGAATTTTTTTATTTCTTCTTTTATCTCATTGTTAACCCATTTGTTATTTAATAACATGCTATTTAGTTTCCAAGTGTTTGAGTATTTTTTCAGTTTTTCTGTTGTGGTTGATTTTTAGTTTCATGCCATTGTGATCAGAGAAAGTGCTCGATATGATATCAATCTTCTTAAATTTGTTGAGACCACTTTGTGTCCTAACATGTGGTCTATCCTAGAGAATGTACCATGAGCACTTGAAAAGAATGTATATTCTGCTGCTTTAGGGTGAAAGGTTCTGAAGATATCTATTAAATCGAGTTGATCTAGTATGTCCTTTAAGTCTGTTGTTTCTTTGTTAATTTATTTTCTTGAGGATCTATCTAGTGATGTTAGTGGGGTATTGAAATCCTTTACTATAATAGTATTGCTGTTGATCTTGCCCTTTATTCATCAAAGTCTGCTTTATATATTTAGGTGCTCCTATATTAGGTGCGTAGATATTTATAACAGTTATATCTTCCTGTTGAATTGCTCCCTTTATCATTATGTAGTGGCCGTCTTTATCCCTTACTATAGTCTTTGTTTTAAAGTCCATTTTGTCTGATATAAGTATTGCTACCCCAGCTTTTTCTTCATTTCCATTTGCATAAAATATTTTTTCCATCCTTTTATCTTCAGTCTATGTGCATCTTTTGTTTTAAGGTGTGTCTCTTTGTAGACAGCATATGTAAGGGTCTTGTTTTCTTATCCACACAGCTACCCTATGTCTTTTTATCGGATCATTTAATCCATTAACATTTAAGGTTTTTATTGATATGTAATTGTTTATTACCATTTTATTCTTTAAAACTGTATTTCTCTCTTGCTATATTCTTTTTCTCCTTTGATCTGTTTACAACAGGCCCTTTAGCATTTCTTGCAGACTTGGTTTTGTTGTAGTGCATTCCTTGAGTTTTTTATTGTCTGGAAAACTTTTTATTTCTCCTTCAATTTTAAACGATAGCCTTGCTGCATAAAGTACTCTTGGTTTTAGGCTTTTGTTCTGTATTACTTTGAATATTTCTTGCCATTCCCTTCTGGCCTCAAGTGTTTCTGATGAGAAGTCAGAAGTCATCCTTATGGGGGCTCCTTTGTAGGTGATAGTCTTTTTTTCTCTTGCAGCTTTTAATATTTTCTCTTTATCACTTAGCTTTGTTATTTTAATTATGATGTGTCTTGGTGTAGATTTCTTTGGGTTTTTCTTTAATGGAGTTCTCTGTGTTTCTTGAACATGTGAGACAATTCCCTGCCTTAATTGAGGGAAGTTTTCAGTTATGATATGTTTGAACAAAGTCTCTATCCCTTTTTCTTTCTTTTCTTCAGGAACCCCTATGATGAGGATGTATTTCTCTTGATATTGTCCAGAGCTCTCTTAGAGTTTCCCTCAGACTTTTTGAGTTTCTTTTCTTTTTTTCTGCTCTGCCTCCATGCCTTTATTTATCTTGTCCTCTAACTCGCTGATTCAATTCTCAGCTTCATCTATCCTTCTTTTAATTCTTCTATTGTGTTCTTCATTTCTGATATTATATTTGTCATTTCTGACTGATATTTTTATTATTTTAATGTCCTTTTTTATATTTGCTATCTCTTTATTTAGGTGTTTGTAATGACCATCTATTTTTCTAATATCTTTGAGCATCCTAACAATCGTTATTTTAAACTCTGCATCTTGTAATTTGGTTATATCTGACTCATTCAGGTCCTTTTCTAGGGATTTCTCTTGATTCATTTGTGTTGCATTTCTCTGCCTTCTCATTTTGTCTGTATAAAAGAAGGTTTTGGCCACTGAAGTCCACTGGGTGTGGCCTCTGTGTTCCCCAGGTGTGGTCTGTCTACAGGCCTGCCACCCCCTCTGCTGTTGCTGCCTAGGGCATTCGGGTATGGGCATTGCTGGGGCCTGCCCACTGGGGCTGTTGCTGTGGTTTCTGCCTCTCCTTCATGGGAGTGACTGTGATCATGTGCTCGGGTGTACAAACCTCAGTAGCCTTAGCCTTCACACCGCCCCCAGGGGTGACATTATGCTCGACCCTAAGGGCAGGGGTGAGCACCTTTGCTCAGTTACGTGTCTCCTCCTGATTCCGGGCTTTTGCCCGCCCTTGCAGGATGAGCCCTCTTGTGGGACAGCTGCAAGCCTTGGCTCCACAGGCCTGGCTTGACTGCGTGCCCATGCTCAGTAGCAGGACTCCACCTGTTCTGGTTTTTGACTCCACCCCCATGGGAGGAGCCAGCTTCCAAGTCAGGCCACAAGCCTCGGTTCCGCAGGCAAGGCAAAGCTGGGCTCCTATGCCCTTGATCAAGGGCAGGTCTCCACCCTTTCCAGGGTTCCAAACCCTTCCCCCCCAGGCTGGATTGCAGGTGGCCCGCAGTTTGAACACTTTTGCATGTCCCCTCCTCCCCAGCCGGTCAAGACTGAGCTCACACCTGGGCCTCAGTGGTGGCCAGCGGCTTCTTCCCTTGCTGACAGAAACGCGCTTCTGCGTCCTGCCGCTGCCCACCCTTGGGTGAGCCCTCAGTTGTGTGGGTGAGGGTGCTGCAGCTCAGACCCTAACACTCACTACTGCAGTTCTGAAAGCTCCCTCCTTCTAAGCAACTCTGCTCTGAGCGCCGGCACGAGAGCTTGTTTGGCTGGTGTCCTTCTTCCCTTTGCTGGTATTGCTATTTCCAGGGGAAATATTCACTTCAGATTTGGGAAGTGACTCGTCCCAGAGGTTAGGGTAGCTGTCTCTCAAAATGTTTCTCTCTGTGCCTCCTAGATTACACTCTCTTCCTGCTACTCTGGCCCTTTCCTCTCTCCCCGTCCCCCAGAGCCCCAGGTGAGTGGTTGTGAGAGAGATTTTCTGCGCGGTCCCTTTAAGAAGAATCCTGGGTCTGAGAAATCAGTCTCTTTCTCACAAACAGTATCCTGTCTTGTTTCTAACTAAATACTGTCCATACGCCTCTTCTAGGCTCTGGGGCTCTAGGCTAGGGCTTTGTTCCTGAGACTCAGGACCCTCCCCTCTCTGCTAAACTAACTTCCCACCACGTGAGTCTCTCCCAGCTGCCATTCACTCCGGGGAGCTGGGCAGCCCTCTCCACATTTCTGCTTTTCCTACCAGTCTCAGTGTGGCTTCTTTGGTGTTCCTTGGTTGAAGAGTCCTCTTAGTTTAGTCCAAAGTTGTTTTTTCCAGATGATGGTTCTTAAAATTAGTTTGTAATCCACTTTGGTTCTGGGAGGTGGAAGTTGGTACATCTGCCTACTCTGTCATCCTCTTGTCTTCCCCGATAGAGCACATTTTGGGCCATAAAATACACCTTTACAAATTTTAAAATAAACAGAAATAGAATGCCTACTCTTAGACCATAATGGAATTAAACTAGAAATCAAGAACAGAAAAGTAACTGAAAAATTCCCTAATATGCAGAGATTAAACAATACTTTTTAAAATAACACATGATTTTAAAAATATCAAAATAAATTTTAAAATATTTTGAACTAAATGAGAACACAGCTTATCAAAATTTGTGCAATGTGGTAAAAGCAATGCTTAGAGAAAAATTTATACCATTAAATTCATATATTAGAAAAGAAGATAGATCAAAAATCAATATCTAAGCTTCTACCTTAGAAAACTAGAAAAATAAAATTCAAAGTAAGCAGAGGAAATATTAATAATTACAGCAGGAATCAATAGAGAAAATCAACTAAACCAAAACCTGGTTCTTTGAAAAGATCCATAAAATTTATAAGCCTCTAGACAGACTAAGAAAGAGAAGACATAGTCTTGATCAGTTGGCTCAATGGAAGAGTGTCGACCCAGCATGTGGACATCCTGGATTTGATTCCTGGTCATGGTACACAAGAGAAGCAACCATCTGCTTCTCTTCCTCCCCCTCTCCCACTTTTCCTCCCACAGCCAGTGGATTGTTTGGTTGGAGCGTCACCCCAGGCACTGAGGATAGTTAGGTTGCTCCAAGTGTGTCACCCTCAGGCACTAAAAATAAGTCGGTTGATTCGACCATGGCCCCAGGCAGGGTTGGAGTGCATGTGGGAGTCTATCTCACTATCTCTCCTCTTCTCACTTGAAAATAAAAAAAATAGAAAAGAGTCCTGGTCAGTTGGCTCAGTGGTAGAGCATTGGCCCAGCGTGTGGAAGTCCCTGCTTCGATTCCCAGCCAGGGCACACAGGAGAAGCACCCATCTGCTTCTCCATCCTTCCCCCTCTCCTTTCTCTCTGTCTCTCTCTTCCCCTCCCTCAGCCAAGGCTCTATTGGAGGAAACTAGGCCTGGGCGCTGAGGACAGCTCCATGGCCTCTGCCTCAGGCCCCAGAATGGCTCCAATTGAAGTGGAGCAAAGCCCCAGAGGGGCCAAGCATCGCCCCCTGGTGGGAATGCTGGGTGGATCCTGGTCCCTCACATGCGGGAGTCTGTCTGTCTGCCACCCTTCCCCCACCCCTTGCTTCTCACTTTGGAAGAATAGAAAAAAAAAGAGAGAAGGCATGAATTATTAATATCAGAATGAAATAAGGGACATTACTATAAAATTCATGGACATAAAAAATAATAAAGGAATACTATGTCCAACTTTATGCTCACCAGTTCAATAAATTGGATAAAATAGACCAATTTCTTAAAAGACACAATATGTCAAAACTCACACAAGAAACAGATCATCTGAACCCAAGGTATACAAGACTGATTCAATATTCAAAAATCAATTGATGTGATCCATCACATCACAAGCTAAAATAATGGGGGAGGGGAGAACAGTCCAGCCTGGATTTTAAGGCTATAGTACCCACCTAATCTTTCTGAGCCTTCTTCCTTGCTTCTTCCACCCCTTCAATCCTGAAGCATCACTGGTGTTTCCACCTACTGTGTTTGTATTCTCTTGGAGTCTCCTCTTCCAGAAAGCCAATTCTCTCTGTAATTCTATTTCATTTGCTTCTAATTTGGGGGACTTTTCATTATCCCAATATCTGAAGAAGAGGAGTTTTTTAATTTGATAGAGTCTAATTTTTTTTAATTAATCTTTTTTTTCTTTCTTTTTTTTTTTTTTTTAGTGAGACAGACAGACAGGAAGAGAGATGAAAAGCATCAACTCATAGCTACAGCACTTTTAGTTGTTCATGGATTGCTTCTCATACATGCCTTGACAGGGGTGCGGGGGTCTCCAGCTGAGCCGGTGACCCCTTACTCAAGCCAATGACCTTGGGTTGAAGCCAGAGACCTTGAGCTTTTGAACCTGGATCCCCAGTGTCCCAGGTCAATGCTCTATGCACTGCAACATCACCTGGTCAAGCCAATTAATTATTTTTTATGATTACATAAGGCTTTTTGTCTCCTGTTCATAAAATTTTTTCCTACCCAAAAGTCTTAAAGATCATCACATACTTTTAAAAATATATGTACTTTTTGTTTTTTATTTAGGAATATTATCCATTTTGAGGTAACTTTGTGTTCATTTTCTTCTTATATATAACTGATTTTTCTTGAATCATTTGTCAAGAAAAAGAAAACAGCATGTTCCCCGTTAAATTATTTGGGCACCTTCATTGAAAAATCAACATATATGTGACAGTTTATTTTTATACATCCATTGTGGTCCATTAAGCCACAGACTATACTTATACCAACACTAAACCATTTTGTTTATGTAACATTGTAATATATCCTGAACTAAGATAAAAGAAGTTATCTAACTTTCTTCTTTTGCAACATGGTTTTGGTTATTCTAAATTGGTTGCATTACTTCATAGGTTTTAGAATTAGCTTGTCAATTCTTACATAAAAGTCATCTGGGATTTTTAATTGGGATGATGTTGACTCTGTATAGATCAATCACTTCACAAGGAGGGTAGGAATCTTTTAACAAGACACTTTCATCTTCCTTTCCATTGTTTGGAATATGATTGTCAAAAATTCTACTACTACATATGCTATATGCCCCATAAGATTATTGTCATATTAAACTGTCAGATCTTTTTTGAGAAAATTTTTTTAAAAACAGGAAAATAATTTTTATATTTACTCACATCTTTACCATTTTTGTTCTCTCTTTTCCTTTTAACAATCTGAGTTTCCCTCTAGTGTCATTTTGTGTATGTCTGAAGAATTTCTTTTACTATTTCTTAAAGCACAGGTCTATTGGCAATTATATCAGGTTTGTTGTCATTGTCTAAAGAATTCCATTTCACCTTCATTTTAAAAAGACTTTCTCTGGATATAGAATTCTAGGTTGACAGGTGTTTTTTTTTTCCTTTCACATTATAAAAATATCCTATTGTCTTCTGACTTTCATTGTTTCTTATAAGGAGTAAGTGATCATTCTTATTTTTGTTACTCTATATGTAATGTTACTTTTGCTTTTAAAATTTCTAGTTTATACATGATTCCATACATTGGTGGAACATAAAAATGAGACTAAGAGACATGGACAAGAGTGTGGTGGTTACCAGGGGTGGGGGGAGGGAGGACAGGGGGAGAGTTAGGGGGAGGGGGAGGGGCACAGAGAACTAGATAGAGGGTGGCGAAGGACAATCTGACTTTGGGCGAGGGGTATGCAACATAATTTAATGACAAAATAACCTAGACATGTTTTCTTTGAATATATGTACCCTGATTTATTAATGTCATCCCATTACCATTAATAAAAATTTATTTAAAAAAAAAAAATTTCTAGTTTAGCCTGACCTGTGGTAGCACAGTGGATTAAGCAACAACCTAGAACGCCGAGGTCACCAGTTCAAAACCCCCGGCTTGCCTGGTCAAGGCACATATGGGAGTTGATGCTTCCTGCTCCTCCCCCCTTCTCTCTCTCTCTTTCCCCCTCTAAAAATGAATAAATAAAATATTTTTTAAAAAAATTTCTAGTTTATTACTGTATTCAGAAATCTAATTATGATATATTTTGTCTTATTTTCTTTGTGTTTCTTCCAAATTTGGGAAATTTTTTATAATTATTTTTTGAAAATTTGTTCTGTACTCTCTTCATCCTTTCTGAGACTCTAATTATATGTACATTAGACTGCTTGGTATCCTGACATTGTTCACTGATGTTCGTTTTTCTTCAGTTCTCTCTCTCTCTCTCTCTCTCTCTCTTTCTCTCTCTCTCTCTCTCTCTCTCTCTCTTTCTGTGCTTCAATTTGGGTAGTTGTTATTCTTCTGACTTCTAGTTCACTTTTCTTTTCCAGTGTCTAACTTGCTGTAGAGTATATCCAGTAAACTTTTTATCTTACTTATTATATTTGTTGGCTACTGAGGTTTTACTCAAGTCTCTTTTACATCTTTTATATCTCTCTTCTTTGTGTTCCTCTTTTTCTTTCCATTATAATAACTGTTTTGAGTTCCTTAGTTGCCAATTCCATCCATTTCTCTGACATTCCTGGACCTATTTTTATTTTAATATTTATTCAGTGCAAGGAAGGGAGGCAGAGAGACAGACTCCTGCATGCATTTGACTGGGACCCACCCAATAAGTTCACTAGGGGGTGATGCTCTGCCCATCTGGGGCATTGCTCTTCTTAGTGCCTAAGGCAGAGGCCATGGAGCCATCCACAGTGCCTGGGGCCAACTCACTCCAATTGAACCATGGTTGTAGGAAGAGAAGAGAGAGAGGGAAGGAAAGAGAAAAAAGCAAGAGAAGGATGGATGGAGAAGCAAATGGATGCTTCTCCTGTGTGCTCTGACAGAGTCAAACCCAGGACATCCATGTGCTGGGCTGACACTATCCACTGAGCCAACTGGAGATGGCCTATGCCTGTTTTTATTGGCTAATTATATTTATTCTAGTTTTAGGTTACATTTTTCCTGCTTCTTCACTTCTCTAGTGACTTTGATTTACTGTTGTGTTGTTGAATTTCTGGATTTTGTTGTCTTCCTTTAAAGAGTATTGAATTCTATTGTGGCAAGCAAATAACTTACTTGCAAATAATGTTAATACAAGAACCCTCAAAATACAGGCTTATTTTTAACATTGTTACTGTGGGTCCAGAGTGACCTTTATACTAGGGCTTATAGTCTTACTATGTGTTGTGACCCATCTGGGGTCTCTGTTGTGTACCTCAAGCACTCAGTGATCTCTCTCCATTTTGGCTGGTCAGAGCACAAATATCTTCGAGCCCTGTGCCGGAAATTTGGGTGTTCTTAAATCTGTAACTCCCTGGTAGTTCCCTGCATAGTCCCATGGAAGTTCATCTTCCATCTACATACTTAGTATTCAACAAAAGATTCAAGCTTATACAGAGTTGTTAAGCTCTTTTGTCTGTATCTCTGTCCTTTCCAGTACTGCTCTGAAAATTCTAACCACATCATCCTCACCAAAAGTCAATCTTTGTCTTCTCATGTCAGTGAGATCACTGCTCTGCTTAGGTCCTTCATTCTTGTTCCACAGTCTGAAAAAATGTCTTCAAGCAGAAGACTGGGGTGATTGTAGGGCTCCCTCATTTACTTCCTCTCTGTTGGGAATCACAGTTATATTCTGGCTATTGTCCAAAGTCTGGAAACAATTCTCTCCCATATGGTGTCTAGTTTTCTAGTTATTTACAGAAGAGGAGTAAGTCCAGTACAAGTCACTTCATCATGCTTGGAAGTGGAGGTACCTATAATATTTTCTAATGTAAGGGGCATGGCTTGAAAAGTCTCTAAAGCAGTCTTCACAGTCCCATTTCCAAAGATAGAAAAACATTTGAGATCTTACCTTGTGCAAAACGCTATGACAGGCCCATGGGACGTTAAATATTTGTGGATTAACTGTGTTATGCAAACACATAAATGTGCAAGATAATTTCTTTGAGTGTTTTCATTGCTTTAAACTCCTTAAAACACTTACAGGATAAGCTTCTCTATGGAACAGGTAGTCCACTTCCCACCTCTATTCTATAGATTTAATTTCCATCCCATAAAAAGTTCTTTCATTAATGTTTTTGTTGTGCTGCTGTTTTAGGGTGTGTGTGTGTGTGTGTGTGTGTGTGCGCCTGCGCGTGCGCGTGCGTGCGCGCATGCACGCACACGCACACGCACACACACACGCTTATTGATAATGGGATTTTGGTTTTATGGCAGTGCAGTTCAGCCTCTACACTAAATCCTATAATAGCAAACACTTGGCTAAAGGCTACCACTCCACCCTGACCACATTTGGGCTTTTGGCTACAATAGTGAAGGTTAAAGTGTTTGCAGCACTGTTTTTGTTTGCTCATGACTGAGGTTCAGATGACTTGCCCTTTGCCACTCAGTGTTTATTTACCAATTATACTCCTGTCTCACATTTTCCTCCTCTTGAGTTTCTACTTTGGTTGGTTTTTTGTTTGCTTGATTGGCTGGTTTTGGGTTTTGTCTTTTGGCTCCAATAGGACCTTGTCCTATTGTGCATTCTCTAGTTTAAACTTGACAGGGTCTGAGATTAGCTGTATTTATTTATTCATTTATTTCATCAAAGATTCTTTTGTTCCATCTCTGTCTCACCAGGGCTAGTCATGGTATGCATATGTGGTGCTCTTCCATCTACCCATTAAAGATCTCCTCTTCCCATAACATTATTGTTTGCCAACACCCTGAATACCAGAATCAGCTCCCCAATTCAATTCCAAGGTTCAGTTCTCCCAACACAACTTTCACCTGGGTTTGGGCAATGTCTTTTCTGTCCAACCTTTCCATCTCCTCACCAGCAAAACTGAGCTGTTCTCTATGCCAGTTATTTCATGCTATAATGTTGTGGACTGTAAATGGCAAAAAGCCTTTGTAGATTTGAGGCTTAGCAATAGGCTAAGTCCTCCCCTCTCCATCTCCATATTTGGCTATTATGCTGAGTATTTGCATCCACTTCACTTGCTTCCTTAAATTGATGGAAGCAATTTACATGCCCTCTCTCTTACTCTTTGTTCAGATGTTGGTTGATTTCACTTATGCATGGTAGGGGGATTTCTGTTTATGCCTTGGGAGAGTTCCTGTTTTTGCCTCAGATGTGTAACTTTGTATCAAGGACTTCATTGATTTGCATATGGCTATATAATAAAGCAAACTGGGGCTGTGGGGCACTCAGATATTGCCATCAGCATTTGAAGAGTACTTCCAGTCCCATCCTTTTTTCTTAATAAGTCTGTTTTCTTAATTCCGCACCATTCTCACTCAAAACCAGAATTAGGAGCCATAATGGTCCGCGGCAAATGGCGCCAGAACAGAAGACATGAGTACAAGGAAACTAAACTGAAGGCAGGTGATGGAACTCCCCAAGTGAAGTGTGCACAGTGAGTAAAATTATACTTTGGGAGAAAGTATAATCAGGAGTAAAATATTATAAAACAGTTAGGGTAAAAAATAAGGAACTTTCTTGTAGAAATGTTTCCGTATGAAGACAAATCGTTGTCTGAAGAGTATCAGGGTGAGCTGGGAACAGAGGGATGTAAATATGAGGATAACTTGGAGTCTGAGGATGACTTGGGGACATCCATGGCTATGGCTGCCTTAGCCGTGGGGCCTCCACTGCCCTTGGCTCCTTCCTACGTTCAACCCTCTGCTCCTCTGTTCCCTTATCGGGCTGATTCCAGAGTCTGTAGCTCAAAATCTGGGAAATATTGCCATCAGCATTTGAAGAGCCCTCTTGGTCCCATCCTTTTTTCTTAATAAGTTTGTTTTCTTAATTCTGCACCGTTCTCACTCAAAACCCAGAATTAGGAGCTGCGCTGGTCCGCAGCACTATAATGTCACTTCAGAAAACCAAACTGATCTTAAAGGACAATATCTGAGAGTGGCTTAGCACTTGGCTTCCTAACATATCTAGTTACTTAGGACAAGGAGGGTCAGTGAGTGACAGAAAAACAGAAGAAATGATGCCCAGTGGGCATTTCAGGCATGAGGGAGAGGAGCTGTTAAAAGCGTCATTTTGGAGACCGCTATTCACCCAAGTTTCAAGTTTGCTATTTCCTTCCTCATTTAAACCTCTCTTCTCCTGATACCAAAAACAAAGAAAAGTCAAATCCTCAGTTTAACAAAAACTCATCTATGAATGAGTGTGATAACTCTAACACCACATTTGAAAGCCTTAAATAGTAATCCTGGATTAGACAAGATGGCGCCGGAGTAGGTGGACATACCAACATCTACCTCCCAGAACCAAAGTGGACTACAAACTAATTTTAAGAACTAGCATCTGGAAAAACCAACTTTGGACTAAACTAAGAAGACTCTTCAAACAAGGAACACTGAAGAAGCCATACTGAGACTGGTAGGAAAAGCGGAAACGCGGAGAGGGCTGCCCAGCTCCCTGGAGCTAACGGCAGCAGAGAGAGACTCGCGTGGTGGAAAGTGAGTTTAGCAGGGGGGGAAGGGTCTTGAGCCCCAGGAACAAAGCTCCAGCCTGCAGCCCCAGAGCCCAGAAGAGGCATAAGGGCAGTATTTAGCTGGAAACAAGTCAGGATACTGTTTGTGAAAAAGAGTCTGATTTCTCAGACCCAGGATCCTTCTTAAAGGGACCGCACAGAACATCTCTCTCACAACCACTCACCTGGGGCTCCTGGGGACGGGGAGAGAGGAGAAGACCAGAGTAACAGGAAGAGAGTGTAATCTAGGAGGCACAAGGAGAAACATTTTGGGAGATAGTCAACCTAACCCCTGAGACGAGTCACTCCCCAAAGCTGAAGTGAATATTTCCCCTGGAAACAGCAATACCAGCAAAGGGAAGCAGGAGAGCAGCCAAACAAGCTCCCCCGCGGCACTCAGAGCAGAGTCGCATAGAAAAAGGGAGCTTTTGGGTCTACAGTAGTGAGTCTTAGGGTCTGAGCTGCAACGCCCCCACCCACTCGGCTGAGGGCTCGCCAGAGGGCGGGCGGCAGCGGGAGACAAAAGTGCGGTTCTGCTGGCAGGGGCGGAAGCCAGCTGGCCACTACTGGGCTCAGGTGTGAGCTCAATTTTGCCCAGCTGGGGAGAAGGGGGCATGCAAAAGTGGTCAAGCTCAGCTGCCGGCAGCCTGTAATCCAGCCTGCGGGAGAAGGGCGGGAACCCCAGAAAGGGTGGAGACCAGCCCCCGAGCAAGGGTGCAGGAGCACAGCTTTGCCCCACCCATGCAACCCAGGCTTGCGGTCTGACTTGGTAGCTGGCTCCTCCTGTGGGGGTGGAGCCAAAAGCCCAGAAGAGGTGGAGTTCCACTACTGAGCTGAGCTTGGGCACGCAGACCTGCCCGGTGCAGAGCCAAGGCTAGCAGCTGTCCCTCAAATGGACTCCTCCTGCAAGGGCAGGGAGAAAGCTCGGAAACAGGTGGAGACCCGCAACTGAGCAAAGGTGCTCGCCAGTGCCCTCAGGACCGAGCATAACATCACGAACGGGGGCGGGGCAAAGACCAAGGCCACCAACGCTTGTACACCCGAGCGCATGATCACAGCCACTCTCACAAAGAGAAAATGCGGAAGCAGAGAACTACAACACAAATAAACCAAGAGAAATCCCCAGAAAAGAACCTAAGTGAATCAGATATAACCAAATTACCAGATGCAGAGTTTAAAATAATGATTGTTAGGATGCTCAAAGATATTAGAACAACCATAACTGGCCATTATGAAAACCTAAATAAAGAGACAACAAATATAAAAAAGGACATTGAAATAATAAAAAAGAATCAGTCAGAAATGACAAATACAATATCTGAAATAAAAAATACAATGGAAGGAATTAAAAGCAGGATGGATGAAGCAGAGAATTGAATCAGTGAGTTAGAGGACACGATAAATAAAGGCACGGAAGCAGAGCAGAAAAAAGAAAAGAGACTCAAAAAGTCTGAGGAAACTCTGTGACAACATGAAGAGAAATAACATCCGCATAATAGGGGTTCCTGAAGAAGAAGGGAAAGAACAAGGGATAGAGACTTTGCTCAAACATATCATAGCGGAAAACTTGCCCCAATTAAGGCAGGAAAACATTTCACATGTTCAGGAAGCACAGAGAACTCCATTAAGCAGAAATCCAAAGAAACGAACACCAAAACACATCATAATTAAAATACCAAAGCTAAATGATAAAGAGAAGATATTAAAAGCTGCAAGAGAAAAAAAGACTATCACCTACAAAGGAGCAACCATAAGGATGACTTCTGACTTCTCAACAGAAACACTTGAGGACAGAAGGGAATGGCAAGAAATATTCAAAGTAATGCAGAACAAGAACCTACAACCAAGACTATTTTATCCAGCAAGCCTATCATTTAAAATTGAAGGAGAAATAAAAAGCTTTACAGACAAAAAAAAACCTCAAGGAATTCACTGCAACCAAACCAAGGCTGCAAGAAATGCTAAGGGGCCTGTTGTAAACAGATCAAAGGAAAAAAAGAATATAGCAAAAGAGGAAAACAGTTTTAAAGAAAAAAATGGCAATAAACAATTACATGTCAGTAATAACCTTAAATGTTAATGGATTAAATGATCCGATCAAGAGACATAGGGTAGCTGCATGGATAAGAAAACAGGACCCATACGTATGCTGTCTACAAGAGACACACCTTAAATCATAAGATGCACACAGACTGAAGATAAAAGGATGGAAAAAAATATTTTATGCAAAATGAAATGAAAAAAAAGCTGGGGTAGCAATACTTATATCAGACAAATTGGACTTTAAAACAAAGACCATAGTTAGAGATAAAGAAGGTCACTATATAATGATAAAGGGAGCAATCCAAAAGGAAGATATAACCATTATAAATATCTACACACCTAATATAGGAGCACCTAAATATATAAAGCAGACTTTGATGAACTTAAAGGGCAAGATCAACAGCAATACTATAATAGTAGGGGATTTCAATACCCATTAACATCATTAGATAGATCCTCAAGAAAGAAAATCAACAAAGAAACAGCACACTTAAAGGACATATTAGATCAACTCGATTTAATAGATATCTTCAGAACCTTTCACCCTAAAACAGCAAAATATACATTCTTTTCAAGCGCTCATGGTACATTCTCTAGAATAGACAACATGTTAGGGCACAAAAGCGGTCTCAACAAATTTAAGAAGATTGAAATCATATCGAGCACTTTCTCTGATCACAATGGCATTAAACTAAAAATCAACCACAATAGAAAAATTGAAAAACATTCAAACACTTGGAAACTAAATAGCATGTTATTAAATAACAAATGGGTTAACAGTGAGATCAAAGAAGAAATTAAAAAATTCCTAGAAACAAACGATAATGAGCATACATCAACTCAAAATTTATGGGACACAGGCCCTGGCCGGTTGGCTCAGCGGTAGAGCGTCGGCCTGGCGTGCGGGGGACCTGGGTTCGATTCCCGGCCAGGGCACAAAGGAGAAGCGCCCATTTGCTTCTCCACCCCCCCACCCCCCCTCCTTCCTCTCTGTCTCTCTCTTCCCCTCCCTGCAGCCAAGGCTCCATTGGAGCAAAGATGGCCCGGGTGCTGGGGATGGCTCCTTGGCCTCTGCCCCAGGCGCTAGAGTGGCTCTGGTCGTGGCACAGCGACACCCCAGAGGGGCAGAGCATCGCCCCCTAGTGGGCAGAGCGGCGCCCCTGGTGGGCGTGCCGGGTGGATCCCGGTCAGGCGCATGCGAGAGTCTGTCTGACTGTCTCTCCCCATTTCCAGCTTCAGAAAAAATACAAAAAAAAAAAAAACTTATGGGACACAGCAAAAGCAGTCCTGAGAGGGAAGTTTATACCATTACAGGGATACATCAAGAAGCTAGAAAAAGCTCAAATAAACAACTTAACCCTGCATCTAAAAGAACTAGAAAAAGAACAGCAAGTAAAGCCCAGAACTAGTAGAAGGAAGGAAATAATAAAGATCAGAGCAGAAATAAATGACATAGAGGTAAAGAAACAATACAGAGGATCAATGAAACCAGGAGCTGGTTCTTTGAAAAAGTAAACAAGATCGATGAACCTTTAACAAGACTCACCAAGAAAAAAAGAGAGAGGACTCAAATAAATAAAATTAGATATGAGAGTGGAGAAATAACAACTGACACAACAGAAATACAAAATATTGTAAGAAAATACTATGAAGAACTGTACGCCAAAAAACTAGACAACCTAGATAAAATGGACAAATTCCTTGAATCATATAATCTTCCAAAAATCAATCTGGAAGAATCAGAAAACCTAACAGACCGATTAAAACAAATGAGATTGAAACAGCTATCAAAAAACTCCCAAAAAAGAAAAGTCCTGGGCCTGATGGCTTCACAAGTGAATTCTACCAAATATTTAAAGAAGAACTAACTCCTATCCTTCTCAAGCCATTTCAAAAAATTCAAGAGGAAGGAAGACTTCCAAGCTCCTTTTATGAGGCGAGCATAATTCTGATTCCAAAACCAGGCAAAGACAACACAAAAAAAGAAAATTATAGGCCAATATCCCTGATGAACTTAGATGCAAAATTCCTCAACAAAATATTAGCAAACCGGATCCAGCAATATATGAAAAAAATCATACACCATGACCAAGTGGGATTTATTCTTGGGAGGCAAGGCTGGTACAATATTCGCAAATCAATCATTGTGATTCATCACATAAACAAAAGAAAGGAGAAAAACCACATGATAAGTTCAATAGATGCAAAAAAAGCACTTGATAAAATCCATCACCCATTCATGATCAAAATTCTCAGCAGAGGAAAAGATGGCAGTGGAGTAGGCAGATGCACAGACGCCCAGCTCTCACCACCAAACTGGAATACAAATCAATTTAGGAAAAATCAGCATGAAAAACCAACTCTGAACTGCAAGAACGGCTCTCAAATACCAAGGAGCAAAGAAGAAACCACAGGTGTCCTGGTAGAGAGTGCCTGAACCTCCTCTGCTTGCCGGAATGGAGGGGGGGGGACTGAGAGCCCAGAGAGGATCTCGGAGGGAGGGGAGCAGAAACTACTGCTCACAGCCACTTGCCTGGCCACCAGGGAGCGAGGTGTGTTGAAAGGACCAGCTTATCTCCCAGGTGGAGAGGACAGGGAGAGGGACAGACTGTGAGGAGATAAGGAATGCAGGAGACGAGCTAAAAGGGCTGACACATTCGTGCTGGAAGCGGCCATAGCTGGGGGAGGGACTGAACCTTTCACGAAACAGAGTTGAAGTGCTTCTGGATCAGAGATCTCCGGACATCTCTCCAGCTCCAACCAGCGCAACAAGACACAGCTGAAAACAAGAAGTGGGGAGGAGGGGCAGTAACTCAGGTCTCCATGGAGATCTGAGATACACCTCCCCCTACTGAAGCTGAGAAAATACCCTGCCCCCAGTGAGATTAGCTGGCTAAAGAGGCCTTCAGAGTCTCAGGTTACACCCATCGCATTCCTGGATACAGTTTCAAGGAAGCCCCCTGCTGAGATCAGTAAACAAGACTATCACCTGTTAAGAAAACAAACAAATCAAGACTTCAAAGCTGCCCAAATCCGAAAGTGGATTACAGATAACAGCTGATACGAACCCAAGAAGACGTAGAAATAACACAACTGAAAACTGGAGGCAGACAACACCAAGCCTAGACTCAACCAACTCTACAAATAAAACACCCAAAAAAGAGGATGAGAAGACAAAGGAGTGCAATCCAAATGAAACCACAAGAGACACCTTTGAGAGATGAACTGAGTGATATGGAAATAATCAAACTTCCAATGCGGAGTTCAAAATAATGATTGTAAGGATGCTTAGGGATCTTAGAACAACAATGGAGGGTCAGTATGAAAACCTAAATAAAGAAATAGCAAGTATAAAAAAGAATCAGTTGGAGATGGCAAATACAATATCAGAAATAAAGACCACAATGCAAGGAATTAAAAACAGGATAGATAGAGCAGAGGATCGAATCAGCGAGTTAGAGGACAACTGGAATGAAGGCATGAAAGCAGAGAAGAAAAGAGAAAAGAGACTCAAAAAGTCAGAGGAAACTCTTAGAGAGCTCTGTGACAACATGAAGAGAAATAACATCCGCATCATAGGGGTTCCTGAAGAAGAAGAGAAAGAACAAGGGATAGAGACTTTGTTCAATCATATCATAGCTGAAAACTTCACTAAATTAATGCAAGAGAAACTCTCACAAATCCAAGAAGCACAGAGGACTCCATTAAAGAGAAACCCAAAAAACCTACACCAAGACACATCATAATTAAAATACCAAAGCTAAGCAATTAAGAGAAAATATTAAAAGCTGCAAGAGAAAAAAAAGTTATCACCTACAAAGGAGCCCCCATAAAGATGACATCTGACTTCTCAACAGAAACACTTGAGGCCAGAAGGGAATGGCAAGAAATATTGAAAGTAATGCAGAACAAGAACCTACAACCAAGATTACTTTATCCAGCAAGGCTATCATTTAAAATCGAAGGAGAAATAAAAAGCTTCCCAGACAAAAAACAACTCAAAGAATTCATTACAACCAAACCAATGCTGCAGGAAATGTTAAGGGGCCTGCTGTAAACAGATCAAAGTGGGAAAAGAATACAGCAGAAAAAGGAATACACCTTTAAAGAAGAAAATGGCAATAAACAACTATATATCAATAATTACCTTAAATGTAAATGGATTAAATGATCCAATCAAAAGACATAGGGTAGCTGCATGGATAAGAAAACAGGACCCATACATATGTTGTCTACAAGAGACACACCTTAGAACAGAAGACACACATAGATTGAAGGTTAAAGGATGGAAAAAAACGTTTCATGCAAATGGAAATGAAAAAAAAGCTGGGGTAGCAATACTTATATCAGACAAATTGGACTTTAAAACAAAGGATATAGTAAGAGATAAAGAAGGCCACTACATAATGATCAAGGGAGTAATCCAACAGGAAGATATAACTATTATGAATATCTATGCACCTAATATAGGAGCACCTAAATATATAAAGCAGACTTTGATGGATTCAAAGGGCAAGATCAACAGCAATACTATAATAGTAGGGGATTTCAATACCCCACTAACATCACTAGATAGATCCTCAAGAAAGAAAATTAACAAGGAAACAGCAGACTTATTGGAAACACTAGATCAACTCGATTTAATAGATATCTTCAGAACCTTTCACCCTAAAGCAGCAGAATATACATTCTTTTCAAGTGCTCATGGTACATTCTCTAGGATAGACCACAAGTTAGGACACAAAAGTGCTCTCAAAAAATTTAAAAGACTGAAATTGTATCAAGCACTTTCTCCGATCACAACGGCATGAAACTAGAAATGAATCACAACAGAAAAGCTCAAAATTTCTCAAACACATGAAAACTAAATAGCAGGTTGTTAAATAATGAATGGATTAAGAATGAGATCAAAGAAGAAATAAAAAAAATTCCTAGAAACGAATGACAATGAGCATACAACAACTCAAAATTTACGGGACACAGCAAAAGCAGTGCTGAGAGGGAAGTTCATAGCACTACAGGCACACTTTCAGAAGCTAGAAAAAGCTCAAATAAACAACTTAACCCTGCATCTAAAAAAATTAGAAAAAGAACAGCAAGTAAAGCCCAAATGTAGTAGAAGGAAGGAAATAATAAAGATCAGAGCAGAAATAAATGACATAGAGGCTAAAGAAACAATACAGAAGATCAATGAAACTAGGAGCTGGTTCTTTGAAAAGGTAAACAAGATTGATGAACCTTTAACTAGACTCACCAAGAAAAAGAGAGAGAGGACTCAAATAAATAAAATTAGAAATGAGAGTGGAGAAATAACAACTGACACAACAGAAATACAAAATATTGTAAGAAAATACTATGAAGAACTGTATGCCAAAAAACTAGACAACCTAGATGAAATGGACAAATTCCTTGAAACATACACTCTTCCAAAAATCAATCTGGAAGAATCAGAAAACCTAAACAGACCGATTACAACAAAGGAGATCAAAACAGTTATCAAGAAACTCCCAACAAAGAAAAGTCCAGGGCCCGATTGCTTCACAACAAAATTCTACCAAATATTCAAAGAAGAACTAACTCCTATCCTTCTCAAACTATTTCAAAAAATTCAAGAGGAAGGAAGACTTCCAAGCTCCTTTTATGAGGCGAGCATAATTCTGATTCCAAAACCAGGCAAAGACAACACAAAGAAAGAAAATTATAGGCCAATATCTCTGATGAATATAGAGGCTAAAATCTTCAACAAAATATTAGCAAACCGTATCCAACAATATATGGAAAAAATCATACACCATGATCAAGTGGGATTTATTCTGGGGAGGCAAGGATGGTACAATATTCATAAATCAATCAATGTGATTCATCACATAAACAAAAAGAAGGAGAAAACCATATGATAATTTCAATAGATGCAGAAAAAGCATTTGATAAAATCCAGCACCCATTCATGATCAAAACTCTCAGCAAAGTGGGAATACAGGGAACATACCTCAACATGATAAAAGCCATCTATGAGAAACCCACAGCCAACATCATACTCAATGGGCAAAAATTAAAAGCAATACTCTTAAGATCAGGAACAAGGCAGGGGTGCCCCCTTTCACCAATCTTATTTAACATGGTCCTGGAAGTCCTAGCCACAGCTATCAGACAAGAAGAAGAAATAAAAGGAATTCAAGTGGGAAAAGAAGAAGTAAAACTATCATTATTTGCAGATGATATAATATTGTCTATAGAAAACCCTAAAGATTCAGTCAAAAAGCTTCTGGACCTGATAAATAAATTCAGCAAAGTGGCAGGATATAAAATCAATACTCAGAAATCAGAGGCATTTTTATACACCAACAATGAACAGTCAGAAAGAAAAATTAAGGAAACAATCCCCTTCACAATACAACCAAAAAAATAAAGTACCTAGGAATAAACTTAACCAAGGAGACTAAAGACTTGTACTTGGAAAATTACAAAGCATTGATAAAAGAAATCAAGGAAGATACAAACAAGTGGAAGCATATACCGTGCTCATGGTTAGGAAGAATAAACATCATTAAAATGTCTATATTACCCAAAGCAATTTATAAATTTAATGCAATACCAATTAAAATACCAATGACATACTTCAAAGATAGAGAACACATATTCCAAAAATTTATATGGAACCAAAAGAGAACACGAATACCCTCAGCAATCTTAAAAAAGAAGAATAAAGTGGGAGGTATCACACTTCCTGATATCAAGTTATACTACAAGGCCATTGTACTCAAAACAGCCTGGTACTGGCATAAGAACAGGCATATAGATCAATGGAACAGAACAGAGAACCCAGAAATAAACCCACAGCTGTATGGACAACTGATATTTGACAAAGGAGGCAAGGAAATACAATGGAGTAAAGACAGCCTCTTTAACAAATGGTGTTGGGAAAATTGGACAGCTACCTGCAAAAAAATGAAACTAGATCACCAGCTTATACCACTCACAAAAATAAACTCAAAATGGATAAAAGACTTAAATGTAGGCCATGAAATAATAAGCATCTTAGAAGAAAACATAAACAGTAAGCTCTCTGACATCTCTCGGAGCAATATATTTGCTGATTTATCTCCATGGGGAAGTGAAATAAAAGACAGGATAAACAAATGGGACTATATCAAACTAAAAAGCTTTTGCACAGCTAAAGACAACAAGAACAGAATAAAAAGACAAACTACACAATGGGAAAACATATTTGACAATATGTCTGATAAGGGGTTAATAACCAAAATTTATAAAGAACTCGTAAATCTCAACACCAGGAAGACAAACAATCCAATCCAAAAATGGGCAAAAGAGATGAATAGACACTTCTCCAAAGAAGACATACAGATGGCCAACAGGCATATGAAAAAATGCTCAACATCACTAATCATTAGAGAAATGCAAATTAAAACCACAATGAGATATCACCTCACACCAGTCAGAATGGCGCTCATCAACAAAACAACACAGAATAAGTGCTGGCGAGGATGTGGAGAAAAGGGAACCCTCCTGCACTGCTGGTGGGAATGCAGACTGGTGCAGCCACTGTGGAAAACAGTATGGAGATTCCTCAAAAAACTGAAAATCGAACTGCCTTTTGACCCAGCTATCCCACTTTTAGGAATATACCCCAAGGACACCATAGAACGGCTCCAAAAGGAGAAATGCACCCCCATGTTTGTGGCAGCATTGTTCACAATAGCGAAGATCTGGAAACAACCCAAGTGTCCATCAGAGGACGAGTGGATTAAAAAGCTTTGGTACATATATACTATGGAATACTACTCAGCCATAAGAAATGATGACATCGGATCATTTACAATAACATGGATGGACCTTGATAACATTATACGGAGTGAAATAAGTAAATCAGAAAAAAAACTAAGAACTACATGAATCCATACATAGAAGGGACATAAAAATGAGACTCAGAGACATAAACAAGAATGTGATGGCAACAAGGGTGGGGGGTGGGGGGAGGGATGATGGGGTGAAGAAGGAGAGATGGGTTGGGGGAGGGGAGGGGCACAAAGAAAACCAGATAGAAGGTGACAGAAGACAATTTAACTTTGGGGGAGGGGTATACAGCACAATCAAATGTCAAAATAATCTAGAGATGTTTTCTCTCAACATATGTACCCTGATTTATCAATGTCACTGCATTAAATTTAATAAATAAATTTAAAAAAACTCTCAGCAAAGTGGGAATACAGGGAACATACCTCAACATGATAAAGGCCATCTATGACAAACCCACAGCCAACATCATAATCAATGGGCAAAAATTAAAAGCAATCCCCTTAAGATCAGGAACAAGGCAGGGGTGCCCCTTTTCACCACTCTTATTCAACATTGTTCTGGAAGTCCTAGCCACAGCAATCAGACAAGAAAAAGAAATAAAAGGAATTCAAGTGGGAAAAGAAGAAGTAAAACTATCATTATTTGCAGATGACATGATATTGTATATAGAAAACCCTAAAATCTCAGTCAAAAAACTACTAGACCTGATAAATGAATTCGGCAAGGTGGCAGAATATAAAATCAATAGTCAGAAATCAGAGGCATTTTTATACACTAATAATGAACTGTCAGAAAGAGAAATCAAGGAATCAATCCCCTTTACCATTGCAACCAAAAAAATAAAGTACCTAGGAATAAATCTAACCAAGGAGATTAAAGACTTGTACTCAGAAAATTATAAAACATTGATAAAAGAAATCAGGGAAGATACGAATAAGTGGAGGCATATACCGTGCTCATGGTTAGAAAGAAAAAACATCATTAAAATGTCTATATTACCCAAAGCAATTTATAAATTCAATGCAATACCGATTAAAATACCAATGACTTACTTCAAAGATATAAAACACATATTCCAAAAATTTATATGGAACCAAAAGAGAACACGAATAGCCTCAGCAATCTTGAAAAGGAAGAATAAAGCAGAAAGTATCACACTTCCGGATATCAAGTGATATTATAAGGCCATTGTACTCAAAACAGCTTGGTACTGGCATAAGAACAGGCACATAGATCAATGGAACAGAACAGAGAACCCAGAAATAAACCCACAGCTCTATGGACAACTGATATTTGACAAAGGAGGTAAGGAAATACAATGGAGTAAAGACAGCCTCTTTAACAAATGGTGTTGGGAAAATTGGACAGCTACCTGCAAAAAAATGAAACTAGACCACCAACTTACACCACTCACAAAAATAAACTCAAAATGGATAAAAGACTTAAATGTAAGCCGTGAAACCATAAGCATCTTAGAAGAAAACATAGGCACTTAGTGTATCCCAAGGTTCTCTTTACCATGCCACAGTCACAGAGCTCCAGGGAAAAGCAACCTGGTCTCATCTCTCCAGGCAGAGGAGAGCAGAAGCTCCATATCCATGCATGCTGCAAATGGCTTTTCCAGTCTACCTGAATCATTACCAGCTAGAAGCAGCGGTCATTGGGACTTGGACATGAGCTGCAAAGTATAGAATGGTGACAACTCCAGTGTCATGTGGACTTTTCCTGCATGTGGACTTTTCCTGGAATCCTGCTCCCTGTGACAGCTCCTAACAGACTGAACTGTAGTTGGGTTGCATTTTTCAGGGACTTGGCATGGTGATGGGGTCAACTTGGACTTGGTGAACATGTTAAGGACACTACTCTTTTATGGATTCTTGCTGTATTGGCCAAGTGTTTGCTTAAAGGCTTTTAATCTCTGTAAAAAAAAAAATAGAAGACTAGATAAAGAAGATGGGGCACATATACACCATGGTATACTATTCAGCTAGAAGAAATGATGACATCGGATCACTTACAGCAGAACGGTGGAATCTTGGTAACATTATGTGGAGTGAAATAAGTGAATCATAAAAAAAACAAGAACTGCAGGATTCCATACATTGGTGGGACATAAAAACAAGACTAAGAGACATGGACAGGAGTGTGGTGGTTACGGGGGGTGGGGGGAGGGAAGGAGGGAGAGGGGGAGGGGGAGGGGTACAAAGAAAACTGGATAGAGGGTGATGGAGGATGATCTCTCTTTGGGTGATGGGTATGCAACAGAACTAAATGACAAGATAACCTGGAAATGTTTTCTTTGAATATATGTACTCTGATTTATTGATGTCACCCCATTAAAATAATAATTTATTTATAAAAAAAAAATAGTAATCCTGGAAGCAGCTCATCTACCATTCTAAAGATTTTGCCGTTCTCATTTGATATGGATTTGACTATATCATTTAACAAGCTTCAAATTCCCCATTTCTATAACAGGGACATGAGGGGCTTATCTGCAAAGCATGGCCTGGATAACTTTAATAATAGATGTTCAAATAATTGTTCAACTATTCTAATGCCTAATGCATTTGGGGAAATAGAAAAGCTTCCTCCTGTTGGCAGTAATAATTGGATGTGCATCAACAGAGTTTAAATTATTACTTCTTTGGAGGACTCTTCCCATTTTTTCCACTATCAGGAATTTTGATGAAAAAACAAAAGCTAAGTGACATCAGAGAATTGGCACCGTGAGGAGCATGACCGACAAATCTCCCCAAAATTTCAACAAGTTCATCAACCAGAGACAGAAAAATCTATCCTTGGAGCATATGGAAGTTCCACACACTGAAGGCGAAGGTAGGATCGAGCAAAAAATTGACTAAATATATAATCAACCCTGAAGGAAATAAGTCGGACAGAGAAACACTCTGCCTTCCTCACTAACCTGAGCAAAGGCTACTTTCACTTGGAACTGAGAGTCAGGGGGGGGCTAAGGGTGTGAAGGAAGCTACGCTGCCCCATGGACGTTCGTTCAAGCTGAGGAAAGAGTGTGCCTGTGGTGAATCAGCCCACACGTGCAAGCGCCCGTGCCTCGAGCAACCCAGCCACCCACGTGCCGTGAGCAAGCCAGCTGCCTGCGCGCGGCGAGTAACCGCCCGCACCATGAGCAGCAGCTGCCAGCGGTGCGGGGGAGTGCGCCAAAGCGAACTTTCCTACACCCAAGCTTCTCTAGGCGGGCGGGGCGCCTCACCCAGCCATTCAAGCTAACAATTAAGTGTTGGGGGAGGGGCGCAAAGGCAGCTTGCAGTCCTTTCTGGAGCAGATCGGTGGATCCAATTGCTAAAATTAGCTTAACCTACAGTCTGCTCACCTCCCAACTGACCTACGTGGCTCTAATTGACAAGATCTCTCTCAGTTCAGCGATCCAAGACAAGAGGCATGATATTTTTTAGTGCCTCTTGCTAAAGGGGTGGGGGCAACTTCTGATTGGCAGAGCTTTCATACTCAGGGATATATGCTAGAAAGAGGGACTTGGCAGATGTTAAGACCTCCTGTACTGCAGGCAACAACTAGGGCATCTTCTTCCCAGCCAAAACAGGTTACAAAGTGCGGAAAGCCTGGGGAGAGTGGTCCCACAAAGTGTTAGGCATGCTGAACAGGCCTGGAGGCTCATAGAAAGTCACCGTGAGAGCAATTGGCTCCCAGCCCTGCCTGATTACAATGGCGGCTCTGACTGCCAGAGCCTTACCCAGAGCCCTGCATTGAGTAAGGATAGAGTGGGGATTTGCCAGCTCTTTGAGCCTCTTACTCCCTAGGCAGAGGCAGCAGCAGCCTCATAGCTGGATCATCAGGCTGCTAATTCAGGAAGGAGAGACTAGGAGAGAGGCTCTGGGAAAACGGACTCTCTCATTGTCAGAGCCTGCAAATGTAAGGACCAAGAGAAGATCAGAAAATAAGCAGGGCACTAATGAAACAGGGAACTTAAGGGTTACAGGCAGGTCCTGCTCCTGTTCTGTTAGGAATAACATGCCCAAGGTCGTTCAAGAAGCAGAGACAGATAGGGACCCTGTGAGGCTGAGAAAGGAAAGAAAAAAAAAAGGCAAACGTTTGCATTCTATTGGTTAAAAGGCCCTTATCAGAAGTTTATGTTTGGATTTTGCCGATGAGCTAGACCCCAGCCCCTGTTGCTATGCTATGTGCAGCCCCTTAGCAAATAGGTTACTGCCACATCTGCTTGCTTAGCTTATAAAAAGATTTAGCTGTGAGTGCTAGGTGCAATTCCCATCTGCAGCTCCTTGTGAGCACAGTGTCTCCGGACACCTCGGGAATTTGTCCCTGCGCAGGTAAAACTGGCCAATAAAGTTACATCTATACTCCTGAAAGTCTCCGATGTTTGTTCTTGTACCTGGTGGATGCTACACAAACATTAACAAGACTTGACTACCAATGAGACTGAAGCCAAATATATGACATTGCCATAGAGTCTCATCAACTGCAAATCCCTACCTAAGCATGCCACAGGGACAGAGCCTGGAGTACAGAGTCACTAACCAGGAAGAGGGAGAGGAAAGAAAAAGGAAGAAGTTAACCTCTCAAAATCAAGAAAAATCCACAGACTTTATAACTTGTTCCACTATTTTTTTGTTTCTTTCATCTTCTTGCCTTTATTATTATTATTTCTATTTCCTCCACCTTGGTCCTTTTATTCTCTGCCCATCTTATTCTTTCCTTTTCTTGAACTACACTGCCCATAAGTGTTACATTTTATTTTTTTCTTCTTCCTTACTCTCCATAAGGATTACACTCCAAAACCCTTAACTCTCTCTCTCTCTTTTTGTTTTTTTTTTCTTTTTTGTTCCTTTCCTTTTCCCCTTTTTCTTATTTCTCCCTTTCTATTAGTTTTTTCTTTTCTCCTTTTACTTTTCCTCTCATTCAATCCTCAATCACGAACAAATTATTTAATTTGGGACTCAAGTATTTTTTTTGTGTGTGGCATTTTGGGTGCTTTTTAATTCGCTTTTTAACTCATTAGCACTCCTGCCAACCCAGGATCTCCATTCTATTTAGTCTTTGCTCCACTTAATACAATAGTTAATTTTTTTCCTTTTTCCTGTTTCCCTCTTATCCCTCTCATTATATCTCTTAGTCGACCATCACTTACAAGCAAATCATTTTATACTTGACCCAAATTTTTTCCTTTTTTGCATTTTGTGGGTCCCTACTTCCTTTTTTGCCCCTTGAACCCTTCCCCCCAACTCAGGCCCTCTGTTATAGGCAGTTTTGTTCCATTTAGCATAATATAATTCACATTTCATCATGATATTTTCCTAAGGAGTAGGGAAGAGGTGAGAAGAGAAGAAAGAAAAGTGGGGAAAATAATAAATTATTATTGGGGTTTTTGTGGGGTTTTGTCCAAATATTTTTTCCATTTTTTTATTTTTTATTTTACTTTCTTAACTTTTTATTCTTTATTAATTCTCATTACTGCTATCAACAAGACCACCTTCAGATGCCACTAAGAAAAAGGAAATCAAATATCATGGATAAAAAAGATAGAGAAGTAGCACAGATAGATGTGGAAAAATCTATGGAGAAAAAATTTAATATATTGGAAACCTTGGAGCTAAATGACAGAGAATTTAAAATAGAAATCCTAAAAATACTCAGAGATATACAAGAAAACACAGAAAGGCAATTTAGGGAGATCAGAAAACAACGAACACAAAGAATATATTACCAAGGAAATTGAAACTATAAAAACAAATCAAACAAAGATAAAAAAAAAACTCAATTCATGAACTGAAAAATGAGGTAACAAGCTTAGCTAATAGAACAGGCCAGATAGAAGGTAGGATTAGTGACATAAAAGACAAGCAACTTCAGGAAAAACAGAGAGAAGAAGAGAGAGACTCAAAAATTAAAAAAAATGAGAAAGCCCTACAGGAATTGTCTGACTCCATCAAAAAGAATAACATAAGAATAATAAGTATATCAGAGGGAAAAGAGAGAGAAAATGGAATGGAGAATATATTCAAACAAATAATAGATGAGAACTTCCCAAGCCTGTGGAAAGAACTAAAGCCTCAAATTCAAGAAGCAAACAGAACACCAAGTTTTCTTAACCCCAACAAACCTACTCCAAGGCACATCATAATGAAAATGGCACAAACCAACGACAAAGAAAAAATTCTCAAGGCAGCCAGGGAAAAGAAAAATACAACATGTAAAGGAAGGCCTATTATTTTATCATCAGATTTCTCAGCAAAAACTCTACAAGCTAGAAGAGAGTGGACCCCAATATTTAAAGTTCTGGAAGAGAGGAACTTTCAGCCAAGAATACTATACCCATCAAAGCTATCCTTCAAGTACGAAGGAGAAATAAAAACATTCACAAATACAGAAAAGATGAGGGAATTTATCATATGAAAACCCCCACTCCAGGAAAACCCCCACTCCAGGAAATACTAAAGGGGGTATTCGAACCAGATTCAAGAACAAAACAAAACAAAACCACAAGTAAAAGCTACACCAAGAACACAATAAAACCAAATTTAAACTGTGACAATAAAAGCAAAAAAAAGGGGGAGAGGATGGAGATTAACAGTAGCAAAAAACAATGAAGTGCAAAAACACTCATAAGATAGAGTACTACAATGAATATGGTAGATACCCTTTTCATTACTTAATGGTAACCACACTTGAAAAAACCAACACAGAAGCATATGACTTAAAAAAGGTAGCAACAGAGGAAAGAAGTATGGAGTACAAACAAATGATAGAAAAACAAAAGAAAAAAATCAAACAAGATACAAAACTATGAGAAAGCAATTTATAAAATGGCAATAGGGAACCCACAAGTGTCAATAATTACACTAAATGTAAATGGATTAAACTCACCAATAAAAAAACACAGAGGGCCCTGGCCGGTTGGCTCAGCGGTAGAGCGTCGGCCTAGCGTGCAGAGGACCCGGGTTCGATTCCCGGCTAGGGCACACAGGAGAAGCATCCATTTGCTTCTCCACCCCTCCGCCTCGCTTTCCTCTCTGTCTCTCTCTTCCCCTCCCGCAGCCAAGGCTCCATTGGAGCAAAGATGGCCCGGGCGCTGGGGATGGCTCTGTGGCCTCTGCCCCAGGCGCTAGAGTGGCTCTGGTCGCAACAGAGCGACGCCCTGGAGGGGCAGAGCATCGCCCCCTGGTGGGCAGAGCAGTCGCCCCTGGTGGGCGTGCCGGGTGGATCCCGGTCGGGCGCATGCGGGAGTCTGTCTGACTGTCTCTCCCTGTTTCCAGCTTCAGAAAAATGAAAAAAAAATAATAATAAAAAAAAACACAGAGTAGCAGAATGGATTAAAAAAGAAAATCCAACTGTATGCTGCCTACAAGAAACACATCTAAGCAACAAAGATAAAAACAAATTCAAAGTGAAAGGCTGGAAAACAATACTCCAAGCAAATAACATCTAAAAAAAGCAGGTGTAGCAATACTCATATCTAATAATGTTGACTACAAGACAGCAAAAGTAATCAGAGACAAAAATGGTCATTTCATAATGATTAAGGAGACACTGAATCAAGAAGACATAACAATCCTTAATATATATGCACCAGACCAAAAGCACCAAAATATATAAGAGAGCTACTTATTCACCTAAAAAAAAAACTGACCAAAATACAATCATACTTGGAGACTTCAATACACTGCTGACGGCTCTAGATCGTTCATCCAAACAGAAAATCAATAAAGATATATTGGCCTTAAACAAAACACTAGAGCACCTGGATATGATAGACATCTACAGGACGCTTTATCCCAAAGTGACAGAGTATACATTTCTCTCTAGGGTACATGGAACATTCTCAAGAATTGACCATATGTTGGTCCACAAAAATAACATAAGCAAATTCAAAAAAGTTCTAATTGTACCAAGCATATTTTCTGATCATAAAACCTTGAAACTAGAATTAAACTGCAAAAAAGAGGGGGAAAAACCCACAAAAATGTGGAAACTAAACAACATACTTTTAAAAAATGAATGGGTCAAAGAAGAAATAAGCGCAGAGATCAAAAGATATATACAAACAAATGAAAATGACAATACATCATATCAGAATCTCTGGGATGCAGGAAAACCAGTAATAAGAGAGAAGTTCATATCACTTCAGGCCTATATGAACAAACAAGAGAGAGCCCAAGTGAACCACTTAACTTCACACCTTAAGGAACTAGAAAAAGAAGAACAAAGACAACTCAAAACCAGCTGAAGAAGGAAAATAATAAAAATCAGAGCAGAAATAAATGAAATAGAGTACAGAAAAACTATAGAAAAAATTAATAAAACAAGGAGCTGGTTCTTTGAAAAGATCAACAAAATTGACAAACCCTTGGCAAGACTCACCAAGGAAAAAAGAGAAAGGACTCATATAAACAAAATCCAAAATGAAAGAGGAGAAATCACCACAGACATCATAGATATACAAAGAATTATTGTAGAATACTACAAAAAAGTATATGCCACCAAATTCAACAATCTAGAAGAAATGGATAAATTCCTAGAACAATACAACCTTCCTAGACTGAGTCATGAAGAAGCAGAAAGCCTAAACAGACCAATTAGCAGGGAAGAAATAGAAAAGACTATTAAAAACCTCCCCAAAAATAAAAGCCCAGGCCCAGACGGTTATGCTAGTGAATTCTATCAAACATTAAAAGAAGATTTGGTTCCTATTCTACTCAAAGTCTTCCAAAAAATTGAAGAAGAAGCAATACTTCCAAACATATTTTATGAGGCCAACATAACCCTCATACCGAAACCAGGCAAGGACGGCACAAAAAAAGGAAACTACAAACCAGTATCTCTAATGCATACAAATGCTAAAATACTAAACAAAATACTGGCAAATCGAATACAACATGTTAAAAAAAATAATACATCACGATCAAGTGGGATTCATCCCAGAATCTCAAGGATGGTTCAACATACGTAAAAGGGTTAATGTAATACTCCATATCAACAAAACAGAGAACAAAAACCACATAATCTTATCAATAGATGCAGAAAAGGCATTCGATAAAATACAACACAACTTTGTGTTTAAGACACTCAACAAAATAGGTATAGAAGGAAAATATCTCAACATGATAAAAGCCATATATGATAAACCATCAGCCAACATCATATTAAATGGCATAAAACTGAGGATTTTCCACCTTAAATCAGGAACAAGACAGGGTTGTCCACTCTCTCCACTCTTATTTAACGTGGTGCTAGACAAGAGAAAGAAATAATAGGCATCCATATCGGAAAAGAAGAAGTAAAGGTATCACTTTTTGCAGATGATATGATCTTATACATTGAAAACCCCAAAGACTCCACAAAAATATTACTAGAAACAATAAACCAATTCAGTAAGGTCACAGGATACAAAATTAACATACAAAAGTCCATACCCTTTCTATATGCCAAAAATGAAATATTAGAAAAAGAACTCAAAAAAATAATCCTCTTCACGATTGCAACAAAAAAAATAAAATACCTAGGAATAAACATAACAAAGAATGTAAAGGACCTATATAATTAAAACTACAAAGCATTGTTAAGGGAAATCGAAAAAGATACAATGAGATGGAAAAATATTCCTTGTTCTTGGATAGGGAGAATAAATATAGTCAAAATGGCCATATTACCCAAAGCAATTTATAAATTTAATGCAATTCCCATCAAAATTCCAATGACATTTTTTAAAGAAATGGAACAAAAAATCATCAGATTTATATAGAACTATAAAAAACCCTGAATAGCCAAAGCAATCCTAAGGAAAAAGAATGAAGCTGGGGGCATTACAATATCTGACTTTAAACTATATTATAGGGCCACGACAATCAAAACAGCATGGTATTGGCAGAAAAATAGACACTCAGACCAATGGAACAGAATAGAAAGTCCAGAAATAAAACCACATATATATGGTCAACTAATTTTTGATAAAGGGGCCAACAACACACAATAGAGAAAAGAAAGCCTCTTCAACAAATGGTGCTGGGAAGACTGGAAAGCCACATGCAAAAGAATGAAACTCGACTACAGCTTGTCCCCTTGTCCTAAAATTAATTCAAAATGGATCAAAGACCTAAATATAAGACCTGAAACAATAAAGTACATAGAAGAGGATCCCTGGCCGGTTGGCTCAGTGGTAGAGCGTCAGCCTGGCGTGTAGAAGTCCCGGGTTTGATTCCCGGCCTGGGCACACAGGAGAAGCGCCCATCTGCTTCTCCACCCCTCCCACTCTCCTTCCTCTCTGTCTCTCTCTTCCCCTCCTGCAGCCAAGGCTCCATTGGAGCAAAAGATGGCCCGGGCACTGGGGATGGCTCCTTGGCCTCTGCCCCAGGCGCTAAAGTGGCTCTGGTCACAACAGAGCAACGCCCCTTGGTGGGCAGAGCGTCGCCCCCTGGTCGGTGTGCCGGGTGGATCCCGGTCGGGCGCATGCAGGAGTCTGTCTGACTGTCTCTCCCCATTTCCAGCTTTAGAAAAATACAAAAAATAAAAAAATATAAAAATATAAAAAAAAAGTACATAGAAGAAGACATAGGAACTAAACTCATGGACCTTGGTTTTAAAGAGCATTTTATGAATTTGACTCCAAAGGCAAGAGAAGTGAAGGCAAAGATAAATGAATGGGACTACATCAGACTAAGAAGTTTTTGCTCAGCAAGAGAAACTGACGCCCTGGCCGGTTGGCTCAGCGGTAGAGCGTCGGCCTAGCGTGCGGAGGACCCGGGTTCGATTCCCGGCCAGGGCACACAGGAGAAGCGCCCATTTGCTTCTCCACCCCTCCGCCGCGCTTTCCCTCTCTGTCTCTCTCTTCCCCTCCCGCAGCCAAGGCTCCATTGGAGCAAAGATGGCCCGGGCGCTGGGGATGGCTCTGTGGCCTCTGCCCCAGGCGCTAGAGTGGCTCTGGTCGCAACATGGCGACGCCCAGGATGGGCAGAGCATCGCCCCCTGGTGGGCAGAGCGTCGCCCCTGGTGGGCGTGCCGGGTGGATCCCGGTCGGGCGCATGCGGGAGTCTGTCTGACTGTCTCTCCCTGTTTCTAGCTTCAGAAAAATGAAAAAATAAAATTAAAAAAAAAAAAAAAAAAAAAGAGAAACTGACAACAAAATAAACAGACAGCCAACTAAATGGGAAATGATATTTTCAAACAACAGCTCAGATAAGGGCCTAATATCCAAAATACACAAAGAACTCATAAAATTTAACAACAAACAAACAAACAATCCAATAAAAAAATGGGAAGAGGACATGAATAGGAACTTCTCCCAGGAAGAAATACAAATGGTCAACAGATATATGAAAAGATGCTCATCTTCATTATTTATTAGAGAAATGCAAATCAAAACTACAATGAGATACCACCTCACACCTGTTAGATTAGCTGTTATCAACAAGACAGGTAATAGCAAGTGTTGGAGAGGCTGTGGGGAAAAAGGAACCCTCATTCACTGTTGGTGGGAATGTAAAGTAGTACAACCATTGTGGAAGAAAATGTGGTGGTTCCTCAAAAAACTGAAAATAGAACTACCTTATGACCCAGCAATCCCTCTACTGGGTATATACCCCCAAAACTCAGAAACATTGATACGTAAAGACACATGTAGCACCATGTTCATTGCAGCATTGTTCACAGTGGCCAAGATATGGAAACAACCAAAAAGCCCTTCAATAGAAGACTGGATAAAGAAGATGTGGCACATATACACTATGGAATACTACTCAGCCATAAGAAATGATGACATCAAATCATTTACAGCAAAATGGTGGGATCTTGATAACATTATACAAAGTGAAATAAGTAAATCAGAAAAAAACAAGAACTACATGATTCCATACATTGTTGGGACATAAAAAGGAGACTAAGAGACATGGACAAGAGTGTGGTGGTTACCGGTGGTCGGGGGGAGGGGGGGGGCAGGAGGGAAGGAGGGAGAGGGGAAGGGGGAGGGGGAGGGGCACAAAGAAAACTAGATAGAGGGTGACAGAAGACAATCTGACTTTGGATGATGGGTTTGCAACATAATTGAAAAACAAGATAACCTGGACATGTTTTCTTTGAATATATGTACCCTGATTTATTGATGTCACCCCATTAACATTAATAAAAATTTATTTATAAAATAAAATAAAAAGCTGACCCAAGATAAAAATATTTGCATTTAAGCTTTGTAAAATTGATCATTTTCACTCATATCTACAACCAGTAGTATATAATTGGAATCCTTTTAATCAAAATGTTTGAATGAATCTTGGGAACTAAAAATTCAGTTGATTTAGATATTAGACTTCCCCAGCACTGAACCAGATATTTTTAAAAAAGCAAATTTTAACCAATGTATTTTTCTCTAAAATTTTACCAAGGTTATTTACTTTAAGTCTTCCTCATTACAAGATAAAGAGTACTAATTGAGTTGATTGGGGTTGAAATTTTTTTCAAATCTTGCAGAGTATGTAAGTGCTTAAGGTTTTTTTTTTCCATGCTATGTAAAATATGACTTGATTCATATAAAAAAAACAACTAATAAAAGAAACCAAATGCTCAGTATAATCAACATGAGCTGCTTATACATAGAAGAGACTAACTGCTAATTACATTCATGTCCAATCTTGAGCTTTACAACTCAGGTCTGGGTGTCTGTGAGGAGTGGGAGAACGAGTGCTGGAGAGACTCCTCCCAAGTGTGTATGAAGTATATTAATGTTAAAATTACAACAAAAGCTTCAGCTAGTCAACAAAGAACCGTGTTGCTTCTTATTAATGGAAATGGATTCTCCCTTTTTCCTGTCAGATTCCAGCATTACTGGCTGTATGCTCCAGATTGTCTGAACCCCCCGCCGCCACCCCACCCCCCTTGCAGCCTCTGTGGGAGTAAGACAGGAAATGCACAGTGGTTTTGGCCCAAGTACCAAAATGGAAACTACAACAGAGAGTGCTCTGTGAGACGGCCGCTTTTATTTTCATGCTATTTCAAGCTGGGTATTAAATCATGAGTAGCTTGTTTCTGTGGAAATTTTGGGATAACAGGCTACTTTTGGTCTTAAGCGACAGAGTCTTACTGAACTAATTAAAGCAAGTACATAATTACCAGAACTGTTGCAGGCTGTCGCTCAGGCTCAAGAAGGTCTTGGCCTCTGCAGAGTCCACCTGACAAGATCTGAGAGTGCCCATTTCTCATCTCTGCTCTTCCCCCACAACTTTATTCTTCTTCCTTCTGTGGACTGCTTTCTCCATGTGACGGCTAACACAGATACCAACACTTCCTTCAGCCACATTTAGCGACACTGTTCCTGACAAGGGCCCAAGAGGCCCAGGAATGGGACCTGGATTAGCTGTACACTTCTGGGTCAACCAACGGAGGCCTGGAGAGCAGATCACCTAAGAGAGGGAAACATGTTTGGAACAAGGGAATGTCATTCTTGGTAGAAGCAGATCAAAGAACAAATGCTGATGGGTGAGTGTTGGGCAAATAAGAAGACTCTTCAGTACCCTTGGCCAGATGGGTGTTTTTCTAGTGGAGCCATGAATCCAGTTCTGGTTGGTCACAGATTTTCTATTGTCCTTTACCCAATATTTTTCTGATGTGGTAATCTTTTAATTGGTTTAAAACAAAAAACAGCAAACCATGTTCTAACTCACCTACCACGTCCCCCCATCATGGAAGGAGAAACAGAATTTTGTGGTCTTGGACATGTGGTTTCCCTCAACCCTTTAAAAGAAAGACAGAGAAAATGTATTATTAAACTAAACAGTGTGTTTGTTAAGGGCCGGGAATAACTCTTGTTCATCATGATTTTCTACTTGTGTTAGAGCAGCACCTTGCACACGTAGGCATTCTATAAAGTCTTACTCACTTACATTTTTGGAAAAATGTTCCACCATGTTGAGAACAGGAAATCACAAGCAACTGCTACTGACTGCCCGTGGAAGAATTGTGAACATGTGATTAAATACTGGAATAAAGATGAACTTAAAGTACCACTAGAAAACAATGGCATGGAATTTACCGTGCAGAGGGAGTGGAGCACCTCCAAGCAAGGTCTCATAGACTCTCTTGTGGGGGCTGCTCACTGCAAGATTTCCCAGGCAAGTCCAGGGCTGTCAGCGCGTCTAATGGACTGAGCATCAGCAGGAGGTTGGGATGTCTTTGTGGGTTGACTTGCATGACCCTTGGAATTTGATTGAGTTCCTTTGGTTTGAAGTTCTCACAGCATTCCATTAAACTGCACATTATGACACATTTAAAAAGATTTTAACATAACGAGATTGCTACAAAACACAAATTGCTACAAAAACTCACCATGTCCTGGAAACTCCAGGTGTCTGTTACATGCATTGCTGTATAGTTTAACACATTTTTAAAAATACCTGCACTTGGTATTTTTAAAACATGGATCTCTGCACTTTGCTAAAGGCCACACCTTGGGACTTGCCCTGGTGTGTCCATTTTCCCCATGCTCCTTGATGCTCCACGTAAGCCCTGCAAGTCCCACCCTCGTTCACTCAGCTAGCACATTCCCTCCCCTGCTTTCCTTTCCTCCTTGGTGTGCTCCTCCAGCCTTTCTCCATGATCTTCTCAGCTTTCCTCCTGCCTCTCCCCTGCCTGCCTTCTGTACTTCTGCCTCATGGGCCCTGAGCTGCAGCATTGCTGGGCTTCCTACCATTGCATAGCAAACCCCCAAACTCAGCGGTGTCAATGATGGCAGCTCACGATGATGTTTCACAATTTTCATGAGCTGGGTGGCTCAGCTGGGTGATTCTGGGGCTGGTTCCTTGGACTTAATCACTGGGCTTCATTCATCTGGACCATATGGTCCCTGTCACAAAGATTCAACTCTGTGGTTGCACTATAAAAGCAGCCATAGACAATACGTGAAGGAAGGAACTGGCTGTGTTCCATTAAAACTTTAGTCACAAGAATGTGTGATGGCCTGCAAGCCATAGTCTGCTGACCTCTGCTATCAGTCACAACAGGCCCAAGGCCAGCCCAGACATAAGAGGAGGATTGGTGATGGGTACAGGAAGAAGAGGACCTGGTGGCGAGCGCTGGGAGACCAACAGCACAGTCAGGCCCAGGGTCTCACGGGCCAGCTGGTGAAGGCGGAGAGGTTGGCAAAGCCCAGCGTGACGACGGAGGAAGACAGCTGGCCCTCTGGCTTTCTCAGTAGCTCAGCCTCAGCTCTGAGTAAAGGAAAACCACTGCCACAAATCCAGCATCTGCAGAAGCAGCGTCTGCCAGTGAGTCTAAGCACCTGCAGAAAGCGCTGTTCACCTATCCATGGTGTTCTTCTGGTGACGAGGACACACTTTTTCTTTCTAATGCAATAAAAATCAAAGAGATTAAAATGCAGGTATTTTCCTCTGATGTGTTATTTATGGATTTGTATTAATATTGCCAATATTGTTGGGACTAATCCTATTAAAGGGAGGGGTGGAGGAAAGGGAATAGAGAAAATAGGGGTGGCAGGAGGTGGTCTTCCCTGGCCACTCTGGGGCAGGAGATGGGGCTGTGGAAAGCTTGGGGGTGAGATGGAACATTCCTTGAGGGTGGGACATTCCAAGAGACATGGGGATTCTGTCAAAAGAGTTTTCAGTTCAGTCTGACAACAATCCTGGAATGAACCCAGGGCTATTTTGGAGGCAATGTGCAGAGGAAAGGACTAGGAGGTGAGCTGGGAATGCTGCAGAGCATGGACAAAAGGTAGTCAGCCTAAAAGGGTAGCATCAATACGGCCTCACGAGTACCACTGAGACTGGAAGGGAAAGGAAGAGGTCAGCTGATACAAATTACAGAGCTAAGGAGTGTCTGTTAGGCTCGTGGATTGAGTGAAAGGGTTAGGCTTACCCCAGAAAGCAGTGTTAGAGAAGAAGGGACAGGCTCAGCTAGATAACTTTATAATAATTGGAAAGGTTTCGAAGGTGGCTTCTCCATGGAGCAGCAAGTCTCTCTGCTCAGAAGTATACTCCACAGGCAGGATCATGACATAGCTATGAGAACCCATTAAGTTCACTCACTTTCCTTCCAGGAGCTGATGAAACGGCAAATCTCCCTTGAAGGGAGGAACTCGTTAGCCTCTGTGTTCCCAGAGCCTATCCACTTGACTGTTCACTAGTGACATTTGATGAATAAACAGGTGGCCTCACACATGTTCATGATCACTATGAAGATTAAAACAGGTAGCTAAACACACCCTAACGTATGACCCAGCCATTGCCCACCATGATTTACAGAAGAGAAGGGAAAGCATGTCCACTCAAAGATATATGTACAAGTGTCCATAGCAGCTTTATGTCTAGTATCCAAAAAATGAAAACAACTCAAGTATACATTAACTGGTAATTAGATAGGTTTATAAATTACACTAAATCCATACAATGGAATCATCAACAAAGCTCATCAATAAAGAGGAATACTGCTGATACACACAACAACATGTGTTAGAACACACTGTGCTAAGGGCAAGAGCCAAATACACTAGAATGCACAGTGTATAATTCCATGTATGAGGAATTCTAGAAAAGGCAAGGCTGTGGTGGTAGGAAGCAGGTTACGGTCACCAGGGACCAGAGCATGGGAAGAGGGGAGTGACTGCCATGTGGCACAAGGGACATTCTGAGTAATAGAAATAGTGTCATGATCATGTAGTGGTTGTGAAATGTACGTTTGTCAAAACTCTTTGAATTACATACTTTAACTGGATGCAGTTTATGGTACTTCAATTATATCTTAATGAAATAATTAGAACATGTAGATGTTATTAGACTCAATTTTCAGGCTTGGGACAGTTGGGAAAAGTCAGAAACATTTCTATGGGTGTAACTTATATGCATGATAGGGAGTGGGGCTCCTACAAATCCTTCACAGCTTGGGCCTCAGGGCTGTATTCCCAGTGAGTGGCACCCAGGGTCTGTCTGGACAGGAGGGAGAGGCTAACAGGACTCAACCACCATGGTCACAGGGGGCTGTTGTGTGGATGTGCCCTTTGACTGATGTCACCCTTGCCTTGGGACAGGAGCAGCCTCCTCCAGGGCCTTCAAATAAGAGAGAGGATTGTTGAAAAGGGCTACCAGGAACCACCTGTGTAACAAACCCCTCGACCCCCAGACCTGGAGCCATCCCACCAGCCAGGGCCAGCCACTTCTTCCTGCACCTCCACCCAGGCAGCTCTCCAGGATGACATTCCCAGTGGGCAGTGAGCAGTGACTCAGAGTGTGTATCTAAGCTGGGAGGCCGAATAAACACAATATGAAAAGTGACTTCAAAATACACTCCCCCTTCCCCTTCAATACACTCATGGGGGGAAATAGAGCAGAAACTAAATCTCACAAAGAAAATATCTAAGCTAGTTCATGTTAATAGCTAAGATGATATGAATGGCATTATAACCATGAAAAAGCAAAGGAAATTTACTGCATAAATATCTTGGTGAGATGAGATTCCTAAGCAGAATCTTAAGATGAAGAGACATGTTTTGTTAGAGAAAAGTGACCTCAGCCCAGACCCCTGAGTTTGAAATAATGAACTCCCTCAGAAGGTGCTTTATAAACTATCAATCACTTCCATAAACCTTTACCATTTTTGTTTCCAATAATATTAAGCTTGGTTGTTTGGGGTCCTTAAAATGCCAGTTCTGAGATAGCCTTCAAGCTGCAAAATCTTATTGCCGTTTACAGCTCCCCGTCACTCTCATGTTGAGGTCCAGCCTTTCTGATAAGATGGGCAACCCAAGGACAAGAATCAGGCCTCACCCAGCACCCAACACAGGGTCTCGTCTCCAGGAAATCCAAGGGCACGAAGGGACCAGAGGGATGTAGAGCACCAAGCTGAGAGGCAGAAAGGCTGGACACCGGTAGGAACTGCTTATGGGCGAGTCACACCTCTGACCCTCCGGTTCCTTATCTATAGATGGAGGCTGCATTCCTGCCTTCCCTGCAGGACTGGCAAAACTCAAACTGGATGTCACAAAGTACCATTTAAACTATAGGTTTTTCACGACCAGGATAGCCCTCTGTACCCAACAGCCACATGTACCATTTGGAAGTGGATAAAATGCTTGGAGGGGATGTTGTCACAGCTGCTTTTCTCCCCTCGATGAATGGTGCCTAATTTGTTAGTACCTTATCAAAAATATTTTTTTATTTAAACAAAGTGTCTTAGAGATACTCCTTAAAACAAGTTATGACTCTGACTCTGACATTAAGGATTAAGGGAGGTAGCGTGATCTACATTTTCTCTCTGAATTTACAGGGCAATCCTAAAAGTCTATGCTCAGTAATTAACATAAAACAGATTATGAAATGAGACAACACTAAAAGAAGAGGGGAAGTGAGGGGAAATAACATAAAAATTACTACCTTCTTGGGGAGCTCTATGAATTGTGTGTTGTGTGTACTTAACAGTGAAGTTCCGCCTGACCTGGCGGTGGCACAGTGGATAGTGTCGAACTGGGACACGGAGGACCCAGGTTCAAAACCCTGAGGTTGCCAGCTTGAGCGCGGACTCATCTAGTTTGAGCAAGACTCACCAGCTTGAACTCAAGGTCACTGGCTTGAGCAAGGGGTCACTCATTCTGCTGTAGCCCCCAGTCAAGGCACATATGAGAAAGCAATCAATGAACAACTAAGGTGCCACCACGAAGAATTGATGCTTCTCATCTCTCTCCCTTTCTGTCTGTTTGTCCTTCTCTTTGTCTCTGTCACACACAAAAAAGAAGAGAAACAGTGAAGTTCCGATAATTTGGCCCCAATAGAACTGAATAAGGTTCTATCAACAACATTCCGTGGCCTGCAGGAGCAATGACAAGATCTTTGTTCCACCACTTTGGAAGTGAAGGGCTCTTGAGTCATCCAGCAAGCAAGAAATTCTCACGTGCTGGTGGTGCCTGTCATTTCTTTGGCCTCTGCTTGGCCCATCCATGCAGGTGGCAGCTTGGCCATACCTGGGTCACAGAGTGAGGTCCAGAGCAGGCCTCTGCCTTGGTCTAGGTGCCCTAAGGCTGGTGTCCACCACCTCTGGAGCTACGAGCTCCTGCCTTAAAACCCATATTTTGTGTTCAGATGGTTGAGTGCTGCTCAGAATTTTACATTAAGAACCCACAGGCAAAGGATTTCGGAAATGTGCACGGGAGCCACCATGGCAGTCCGCTCTGTCCTTGTGATCTCCTCAGCTGTCAGGATCTTTTTAGTTAAAATGCTGCAAGTTCAAGGTATGAAGAGTCTGGAAACTGGCCTCATTTCATGTGCTAATCCATTCTAATAAAATCAACTCTTCTCACCAGAAATCCCTTAGAAGACCATTTATTGGAGACTTCTGGTCTGTCTCCAGGCCATCTGGATGGGGGCTTACACTCATCTTCTCGACGGGGCCACATCTGTGTGTGAAGCTCCAGCAGCTCTACAAAAGGCCTGTGCACAGAGCCTCTGTGTCGTGAGCTGCGACACGCATAATAAGGGTTTTGTGCTCCTCAATAATTTTTTAGACTGAAAGGAAACTTTCCTGCTTTCCCTGCCTTTGGCTTCAGTTAGTTATTTAAAATGGCAGAAGTTATTAAAATTCCACCACAGAAATTTGCTTAATAAATGGAACAGAATTGTAAGGACCCACCACTGAGCAAAAATAATTAACTCCATGCTTACCAATCCTTAGGGGTAGACCGTTGCTACAGTTGGCATTTGGCAGGGTTCACTCTCTTTCTGTCTTTATTATTGTTACTGGGCTGCTGCTATGTGTAATGTATACTTTTTAAATATCAAACTTAAAATAAAAAAACAAAGACATTCAAAATAATCTTGTTTATACACGATCTGTGTATCCACAGACTCACTTTTAGATGACTCACATTTACTCATTCATCAAATATTTGAGTGTTCTGTTTTATGGGAAATTTATTTTATTTTTTTTACAGAGACAGAGAGAGAGTCAGAGAAAGGGATAGATAGGGACGGACAGACAGAAACGGAGAGAGATGAGAAGCATCAATCATCAGTTTTTCGTTGTGACACCTTAGTTGTTCACTGACTGCTTTCTCATATGTGCCTTGACTGCAGGCCTTCAGCAGACCGAGTAACCCCTTGCTCGAGCCAGCGACCTTGGGTACAAGCTTTGCTCAAACCAGATGAGCTCATGCTCAAGCTGGCGACCTTGGGGTCTTGAACCTGAGTCCTCCACATCCCAGTCCGACGTTCTATCCACTGCGCCACCACCTGGTCAGGCTATGGGAAATTTTTTAAAAATTACAAATACATTCAGAAGCTCAAAGCTTAAAATCTAATGGAGAAAAGAGAAATAAGGCACACAGAGAAATCTAAGGTAAAACGGGAAAACATAAGTGTTGAAGAATTCAAAAGAAAGAACACTCTGGCACAAAAGGGGGAAGCAAAAAGGCCTCTTAGAGGAAGTTGCATCTGAGGTTGACCTTGAAGCTGGGTGGGAGTGGTGAATTAAAGGTAGCCACAAATTCTTTGATGTTCTCCCATTGAGACACTGATATCAGCAGCTTCCTGCGAAGGCACAGTGAGTGGCTCCCTGCCACAGAACACTCACTGCTTATTAAAACCTAGGGACTTTGGTCACACCCTCATACTGAAAGAGGTGGCAGTAATGGCCACAGGGGCCTGGTCAGTCGCCTTTCTCCTGCCGGCCTCCTCTACACTGGTGTGGGAAAGAGGCAAGAAAATCCCCACAGAGCAGGGATTCAGGTAAAACCATAGACCAGGGGTCGGGAACCTATGGCTCACGAGCCAGATGTGGCTCTTTTGATGGCTGCATCTGGCTCACAGACAAATCTTTAATAAAAATAATAACATTAAAAATATAAAACATTCTCATATATTACAATCCATTCATTTTCTACCGCTCATATTCATGGTTGCAGGTGGCTGGAGCCAATCACAGCTGTCCTCTGGGACAACACCAAATTTTTATTGGATAATGCGTAACGTATACGGGTTGTTGTATGGCTCTCACAGAATTACATTTTAAAATATGTAGTGTTCATGGCTCCCTCAGCCAAAAAGGTTCCTGACCCCTGCCATAGACCATCATGAATGGAAATGATGGGAAGACAAATGTGATAGTAGATGAATGTGCACTGTGCCATTTTATTACTGGTGACAAAATGTTAGCAACAATGTGCAAAAAAGACAAGAATATTGGAGACAAAGACATTTCACTGTAGAATACTGTCTAAGCCAAAAACATCCAGCGAGCATTTAAGAAATGGATATGGATACAGGATAGAACTGAACTGAGTGGATAAATCGACAGTCATAAATCTTATGCTTTTGAACACTTCTTTTTATTAATTAGTGTCTTCCTCTTGATGACCGCAATCTTTATTTCAGGAGAGTTTTTTTTATTTTTAAGGAAATGAAAATAAAATACCAATAAAATGTTTCTAAAAGAAGATTGCACCAACTACACTATTATGTTACAGTACATGTGAGGTGGGGAGGGAGGAGAAGGGAAAGGGACTCCTGGAATGTAGATAATGTTGTTTCTTGATCATTATGCCATGTATTTGATCTTCACATCTTTAATGAACATTTTACATGAAGAGGTTGTGTCTCTTATTGGCAGAGGTAAAGAATTCAGTCATTAAGAAGGGTGTGTAATGTTCCATTTATCCAGGAACTGTAGAATATATTGGAAACCTCTCTTGTTTTGCAAGTATAGGAGGATCCTCAGGTTACGACAGTCTCGACATATGACATTTTAAGTTTACAATGTTCACTCCCATAAAAACTTTAAAAAATTGAGATGTAGGTGTTTCTGCTTTCGCTGTTAGCATCATACTTACAGACTACGTGGGTGAACTAGTTTGGCTGCACGTGGCAGAAGAATACGCAGTAACACAGTGTGTGAGTGAGGGAGTTGGTGTCCCCCCGTACGCTTACCGATGCCATTTTGGACTGTTAAAAGCACAAGTGCTCCATTTGTGTTAGGCTAGGGTATGTTTCTATTAACACCAAAATTTGGGTTACATCACTGTCATAGGAACAGAACTGTGTCGAAACCCTAGGGCCCCCTGTATACTTCGAAGCTCTGTGTGATTATCAAATGGGCCTTTTATATCACATAGCAATTATTTTTATCTTCTTGGTTAGAAAGCATCTTAGCTTCAAAATGAAGACTTTTCAGAGGCGTACTGTCCTGGCTGTGTCTTCTGGTCATCGCCCTTCTAGTGAGAGATGCTGCTGTCCTGCCCAGGACCAGCGTGAGTGGCGTGAAGTGGGCTAGAGGATGGGCTTCTCTCCATCTCCATCCCCTCCTTGAGGAGAAGCATCCAACTAATCCTCAAGAAATGTTCTCACCTTATTGACAATTATTTTGAAATAATTCTCTGTAGGATAGCCTTAATCTGTCTTACCAATTCTATTATGAAACAGTAATCAAGATACTTTTCTACATAGGCCCATTAAAAATTAGGATTCAATATTTATTTTGTCTTCATAACCTACCACTATATGAGCTGATTAAAGCAGACATTCCTCCCCCCTGGCCTCTTTGAATTAACAAAAAGTAAAACTGCCACTGTGTTTCCAAGTGTACACAAGAAGAGATGGGTAGAGGGTGTAATGTGAGGGTTACTGCCCTCTGGCTCCATGAACTCAAACTCAGTTGTGATCAGATCCTGGTTAAGAGACAAGGATTTAAATATTATATTAGAAGCAAATTCTGTTGGAGATTTGAAGCAAAGGAGGATGATCTCCACAAGACAAACAAGAGATTATAATTAATATATTTAATGTATGTTCTAAACCACTCCAAACAGAACTTCGGCTTTCTATTTGCTTTGATTTTCTTTCTACTAATGAATTTCTTGTCCTTGGACAAAAGTGTACATATTGTTTTTTCAGTTTTTTGTTTGTTTATTTGTTTGTTTTTTAATCCTATCCCCTACTCCAGAGCTTCCCCAAGGGTTTATACTTTTCCCTGCAATCATCTGATGTTTGGTTCTTGTTTTGAGAGAAAGAGAGAGAGCTGGAGGGACAGACACACAGCAGGGAGAGAGATGAGAAGCATCAAACTCATAGTTGTGTCACCTTAGTTTTTCATTGACTGTTTTCTCATATGAACCTTGACCAGGGGGCTTCAGTCAAACCAGTGACCCTTTGCTCAAACCAGTGACCTTGGGCTCATGCCAGCGACCACGGCTTCAAGGCAGCAACCACAGGCTTCAAGCCAGCAACCACGGGAGTCATGTCTAAGATCCCATGCTCAAGCCAGTGACCTGCACTCAAGCCGGATGAGCCCACGCTCAAGCCAGGGACCTCAGGTTGCAAACCTAGGTCCTCTGTGTCCCAGGCTGACACTCTATCCACTGCACCACCGCCTGGTCAAGCTACAACCACCTGATTGTTTGATATCACCTCTCTGCTCCTCTCGGGAAACCTGTGCAGCACAGTCCTTGTGACTCTGTCAGACCCACTTCACACTTTCTCTTGGTTGGCCACCATTTGTTTTTTCTGGTTCAATATTGACACACTCCCCTCCTCTGCATGCGAACTAATCACAGGGTGAAGCAGGGAGGCACTCACCACTGAAAGATGTGGAAAGTCAGACCCTGGGTAAAGGAAAGAAGCTGAGTTCAGAGCAGATCTTAGCTTGAAAGCCCCCAGGTAATTTCAACACTGTGGCTATTTAGGGAACAGGCCTAGAAAGATGGTTGAGGTGACCGGCCCAAGTCAGCTGGGACAAATCATCTCTGCTTTCCTTCTCCACCCTGCCAGTCCCCATTTTGGCCTCACTCGGGGGCAGGTATGGAGCGCGGACCACAGGACATCCCGCGGGGACTTGTGCCAGCACCGAAGGCTCACCGCGCCTGCTTTCTAAAAGGCTCCTCTTCCAGGAGCTGGGGCGAGCTGCTTTTTTGGATGGCAGCTCTGAGCCCGCACTGTAGTGTCTTTCAAAATATCCCAAACACAGTGCCGCCAAAGGGATCTTTAAGCGCAGCTCAGGGAATTAAGGAAATTCCAGAGGCCTCTTTCCTAAACCAGTGGTGCTGAGTGACAAGGACAGCACAGGCACAGGGTGCCGTCTAGGGCGAGAGGGCCGGGAAGAGAGCGGGGAGACCTGGGCTGGGGTCGGCAGTCCGCCCGCCACCCCTCCCGGAGCCAGCCTTCCCTCCTGGACGGCGTAGCCGCTCCCTGGGCCGCTGGCGTCGCGCTGGTCCTCGCCGCCCGCTGCCCTCTGGACCGTGGCGTTGTGGACGTGGCTGGAGGGCCGGGCTCAGATGCGCTGGGCGCGCGGCCTGGCCGGTGGCCCCGCCCCGTCAGGGACGCAGGCAGTGCCCTCCCACCCGCGCCCCTCGGTCCCGCAAGCTAGTCCTCCCGCGCGGCGGCCAGTAGTGCGCGCGGTTCCGTCCTGCAGCCATGGCCTCCTCCTCTGCGCGGCCCGCTGTCCTGTCGGTGACTGCGCTGTCACTGTTCCTGCTGCTGTGTCTGAGCCCAAGTAAGCCGGGCGATGCTAGGAGCGGGGAAGGGAGATCAGTGCTGGAGTGGGGGCAGAGGGACCCATTTTGAGTCGGGACGGGACAAAGGCTGATCCGATGCTGGTTTTTGCACTTGTGCGAGTAGCGACTAGTACTCTTGGGCCAAGGGCATTGTGAGGTAAGTCTGATAACCTTGGGAGAAAATGAGGGCCGGGGCCTGAGGTCTGAAAGAAGGGCAAGGAATGTTCAGGACTAATGTGATGGCGAAAGGGGGAATGGGAGCTTGAATAGGGTAGTGCACCCACTCCCAACCACCACCACCACCCACACACACACACACTGAGGCGAGCCCAAAAGGCCCATAATCATCCAGATTCCCTCCCGCACTTCCCAGCTGGGTCAAGGTCCAGGTAGCAAAGCTGTGAGCAGACCTACCATCTCATATGGGGAACGCTCTTAAAGGAGACATGCTTCACCTTCTTATTCTAGGAGCCTTCAGCGAATGGGTTGAAAATTCCCAATGAAACTTTGCCTGTAAGATGTGCACATTCACATATACTCCTGAAATGAAGCTGTCTGGTGAATGGGCAGACATCTGAAAGCTGAGAGACACACAGACCCCACCTTAAGAAAGGCCATCTGAAATAGTGTGTTTTTTCTGGATGATACTACCTTAGTGCCTTTGAGGCTCACAACTGGGAGAAGCAGGTGCTGTGGCCCCAGATCCACTACTAGGCATGGAAGGCATTAAGTGTCTTGTCCAAGACTTGAGGCTGATGTTCTTCACACTGCACATTAGCTGGCCACTAGCTGATGGAAATGGAAGACTTTCTGGGTTGCTCAGCTTCCTTATTTTACTTAGTCAAAGCAGGAATTGAAAACCAAGCTCCTTCGGGGGAGGGAGCAGGCATGCAGTGGGAGCCCTGAGGCAGAAGCTGGGGTCCTTAGACCAGTAGGGGTCCTGTTCAAGTAGGAGTCCTGCAGTTCTAAATTACAGCCACAGGGAAGCTAGTGGATAATTTCCCATTACATGATTTGTCTACCTCCTACCCTTTGTTCCTCCCATTTTAAGAAGCACATCCCAATAAAGAGAGAGAGCATTGGCTATAAGACATTTCTTTTCAGGGCTTTTATTTCATTCATACCAAGAGCATAGTGAAAAGAGTGAGATTAAGATATTATAGTACCATAATTGAGCTGGAATGTGAAAGTTCTTATGACATAAAATGAAAATCTTTATACCTATGTAGAGTCCCAAAGGTAGCTCTTTGTGACACCCAAAAATATTTAATGGAAAAATGGCCATTGCCCTTCTGATCAATTGATAAGTTAATCAAAAAGACATTTTGCAATTCTGAACCTGCTGGGAGATCTATGCCAGGTAATTAAATGTTATAAATTCAGAAGTGCCTATTATTACAGCTTAGAAATAGGAACTGATGGTGTTGGAGTAAAAGAAATCCATGCTATAGGAAAAAGTCAGTTATTCACTTGTTCTTTGTGTTTTTCTTCAAACAAATTTAGTATGGTGTCCAATTCTATGTGTTAAAGTTATAGTTGTTAATGTAAGAAACATTTAAACTTGTAGAGAATATATATGAGCCAAACTAATGACAATTTCCAGGAAGCAAAATTTCAACAGTTTGAGAAAATGCTCTAGAGGGTGGCACTTTTACTGCTTATTTTATACACCAGAATCAAAGGGGAAGACCTAAGGGGCTACTTGAAAGTCATTGGTGATGGATTAGGGAAGCAGGAGAAAGCCAAAGAAGTGGGATCTCTAGGATTGGCTAAAAAATAAAACGAATAGGCCCTGGCCAGTTGGCTCAGTGGTAAAACATCAGCCTGGTGTGTGGATGTCATGGGTTAGATTCCCTGTCAGGGCACACTGGAGAGGCAACCATCTGCTCCTCCACCCTTACCCTCTTTCTCTCTTTCTCTCCATCCCTCCCCACCCACCCCCCATAGCCATGGCTCAATTGGTTCCAGCGAGTTGGCCCCTGGCTCTGAGGATGGCTCCATGGCTTCCCCCTCAGGCTCTAAAAATAGCTCCATTGCTGAGCAATGGAGCAATGCATTGCCCCATAGGGGACTTGCAGGGTTGATCCCTGTCCAGATGCATGCAGGAGTCTGTCTCTCTGCTTCCTCTGCTCTCACTTAATTAAAAATAATAAAAAATAAAATGAGTAGACACGTTTTATATGTGTGAGTATAGGATAGTTAACAGTTAACAATTAACACATTAACAATAACAGTGAGGGGTTTTGTGGTCTCTGCTCTGGTGCAGCAAAGAGTGGTGAGGGGGACAAATTATCCTGATGTTTCAAAAGTATGTGATCTAGATGCAAAAAGACAATAGACAGACTCGGTTAAAAAATGGACTTTTGTCAGGAAGATACCGGTCCTAGGAGACTACCTGCCCTGACTCACTTTTAGTTAGAAAGTTTTCATTTCAGACCATCCTATGTAGTTACTTCAGGTCTCTGAGTTTGTAAGGCTGCCACACATGCCTCCCCTGAGCTTGTCAGGTTTAGTATGTGGCCCCTTTTTCATCCACATAGTTCTATGTGTAGTAAATGGCACAATGACAATATTGACAATTTGTAATTTAACGTTTATTCATATTTTTCAGCTGTATTGCTGAGAATTGGCGAGGCTTCAAATCTATAGCAGTGGTAACACATTTGCAGCATCATTGTAAATGCTTAAACTTAGCATCTCTTTCTACATCAGAGCACATTTTATTCATTCATTGTTCAGAACTTTTACAGAAAGCAAGCAGGTGGAGGGACTTAATTTCATATGAGTTGTTGTAGCTCAACAAGTGAATTAGTGATATTCGTGCCAAGAAACATGCCTGTCTGCTTTGAGAAATGATTTCATTGATTTCTTCATTGGCTCTTAAGGTTAGAAAGAAAGCACACACAGCCTTTAAGAGTTGCACCCTAAAACTATACTTTCAGGGATCATTTCTACAGTTCGTTAAGAGTTGTGCCCTGCCCTCTGAGTAATCTCATCTGTGGTGACCTCATCAAGTGCTTGTCTCTGCTTATTTGTGCTCAGAATCCTCCAGAACTCTTGAGGTGAAACTTCCTGGCACAGCATATGCCAATTTTGTATGGCTGCCAAGTGCTAGAAACCTTACTTCATGTCCTATCCATGGCCATGAGGCCCCTTAGAGTCATGGCTTTCCTTTTCTAGGTTAAACATCTAAATTCTTTTACTATTTTCTCATATAACACATGTTTGCCCTTGTCCTCTCCTGACTCTCTCCTCTGACCACAACTCCAGTTTTTCTGTGACCTTCTGAAAGTCAGATGTTGGGAACTGAACCAGATAGTCGAGCAGTGATCTGATCAGAGGAGTGATGGAACAGAGACAGGACAGTTACTTCCTTTCCACAAGATAATACCCTGTTATTACAGCAGCCTAAAAATTGGAATTGCCTTTAAAATAACTGCATCATTGTAGACTGATGCGCGTGTAGACAATGAAACCCAACGAATTCTTCAGTGGGCCACCGTACACGGTGCTACTGTCTGAGCCCACTGTCCCGCAGACACCCACCTCCTGTGGAAGACATGAGGGCAGCACCTACCCATACCCCCAGTCCGTCAGTGCAAACTCTAGCGACCCCTCTAAACTCTAGGCTCCCTGTTGGCACACCTGCTCTAAAGGCAGTTGGGTGTCACTCAAATCTGAATGCTTACAGGGGGCTAAGGTGAAGCTGTGGTTTATAACCATGCTGAGTGACATGGGCCCAGAGGTGCTCAAATTCAGATTCTGTAAACACTGGGCTTGACAATAAAGCATATCGCAGGAAAAGTTCAGCTGTGGGCAGCCAGTTTGTAATCTTTTCCTACAAGGGTGTTCTTTTCCCTCAACTACCTAGTAAATTCTTTAAGCAGGGGTTCTTAATCTTATTCAGGTCCCAGACACTTTTAAGAATCTGACAAAAACCATAGCTTCTTTTCTCAGGAAACTGTACCCTACAGATAGAAACACAGACCTTGGGGCTTGCCCATAGAATTGGAGGTTGAGTGCCTGCTCACAAAAGCACCACCACCTCAGTGCCAGTGTGTATCCAGGGCCCAGCCTAGCTCCTTCTACCTGAAGATGCTTGGCTTACTGCTAATGAGGCTGGGCTTTTCCCCAGGACTTTGGTTCCCCTTCAGAGGACAAGAATTGTGCTTATATGTGGCACTTTAGGATCAGAGGCGCTGATAGGTCCTCAAACCAGATCACCTCAGGGAGTGGGATATTCTATCAGGCCAGACACATTATTTTCCATTGTAATGATTGAGCTAACTAGAAACGTTTTTGGAAGTGAATAAAATATTAGCAAATGCTACAAGTAATGTCTGATTATAAGATGATCAGGACAAAGTACAAACTGAGCTGAATTTTTAGAGAGCTGAGGTGTGTCCCTTGGCTTGTGGCAGCTTAACCCCCATTTCTGCCTGCCTCCATCTTCGAATGGCTACCTTCTCTGCATCCTCTCCTCTCCTTATAAAGACGCCAGTTGTGGGGTTTAGAGCCCATCCTAAATTCAGTATGATAGCACCTCGAGAGCTTTCACTAATAATATCTGTGAAGACCCTATTTCCAAATAAGTTCACATTCCAAGGTTTCAGATGACCATGAACTAAGGGAAGGGGAAGCATTTCCACCCACTATACCATGAAAAGAGAAAGTCTGCAGGAAACTGCATATAACCGGGGCTGGCCCTCATAATAAGACGTGAGCGCTGGAAGAACAGTGTCACTTTTTGCAAAGACTAGCTCATACCCTAATGCTCTTGGTCAACCATGGTCATTGTCACCAGTCTTAACCGTGGACAGCCTGAATGGCTTTTTCTGCACAACAGGCAATGTAACAAGCTTTAAACATTGTAATACTATCAAGTTGCCAAATCAAGGTGCATGCAGTGAGTTTTTCCAACTGATTTTTGCATTTAGGAAATTAAAGACACAGTACAACTCTGAACCTGACTTCTATTTTCATTACTTTAGGTGCCATAAATGGAAATAAACTCAAGCTGATGCTGCAGAAACGGGAAGGTAAGCACACCCCAAACGGGTAAGGGTTGCATTCTTTGTGGGAGTCGAATGAAATGGCAATGCTGAACATGCTCACTGGAGTCTCATATTTGGAAAATCAGAAATGTTTAGTCCTTCAAGGGTCTGCAGATCTGAAGAGCTTATTCTGTGGGTGTGTGGTGTGATATTTTATTACATAAATAGTATTGCCAGAAAATGTTTGAAAGCTATCAGTGTGGACTCAGAAATAAAAGAAACAGTGCTACAGTGTTCACTGAATGGTACTTGTGTTAGGACGTGGTACCCTAGAACAGTAGTCCCCAACCCCCGGGCCACAGACCGGTACTCGTCCGTGGGCCATTTGGTACTGGTCCGCAGAGAAAGAATAAATAACTTACATTATTTCTGTTTTATTTATATTTAAGTCTGAACGATGTTTTATTTTTAAAAAGTGACCAGATTCCCTCTGTTACATCCGCCTAAGACTCACTCTTGACGCTTGTCTAGGTCATGTGATACATTTATCCGTCTCACCCTAAAGGCCGGTCCGTGAAAATATTTTCTGACATTAACCCGGTCCATGGCCCAAAAAAGGTTGGGGACCACTGCCCTAGAACACACATCTGATTTAAAGCATGTCCTCTAGAGTTCCAGAAACGCACAGGCGCTGGACGCACAGCACTGTGCTCTCCTGGTGGTCCATATCCATCTCACCAGTGGGAGGAGGGTTAAACAGAAAAACATCTTGTTACTAACACTTGTCATGAAAAATACTCCTAAGATAAATGTGGTAAACAGCAGCAAAATGCCATAGGAATGGAGCAGTCTGGAAGCCGCACAGTGAGAGTCCAGGTGCAGCCATCAGGTCCATCCTGAAACCAGTGGTGTGGTCTTGTGAAGGCCATTTTCTCTCAGAATTTTCACCTTCACCTGTAAAATTAAGAAGTTAACTGTCCCTGAGAAACTAAAAAGTGTGACCACACGTCTGATGTGAGTGTTAATTACTTATTCTTGTCTGTCTGAGTTTGCAGAGACTGTAATAGGCTCGCATGGCTCCCTCTGATGAGCCAGCACTCACCCACACTCGTCCGGTGGGCCCTCAGGAGTGCCGGGTGGTCCCTGAGCACCTGCAGCTCCTCTCAGAGATGGAGGCTGCCAGGGCATCTTTCCCAGTGTCTCCAGCTGCTTATGAGGCCCCAGTCTCCCCACTGTCTGTGAGGCGCCCTGAAGGGCTTCCTCCCCATGCTGGGAAGCCAGCTGTCTTCCCAAGGGACAACCAGTGACAGAAGGTCTTGCAGGGGCTGACAAAGGGGGTTGCTGGAGAGGAAACCGCCAGGATAGTCACAGGTCCTGCTTGTACATCCGCAATTTTTATTCAGTTCAAGTCAAGGAATATATGTGGAGCATCTACTGTGTGTGACACAGTGTGACAGGCCCTGAGGGAGACAGATGAACAAGAGTGAAATAAAAACAAACCCTTTCAGCCTGACCAGGTGCTGGCGCAGTGGATAGAGCGTCGGACTGGGATGAGAGACCCAGGTTCAAGACCCCAAGGTCGCCAGCTTGAGCGCGGGCTCATCTGGTTTGAGCAAAGCTCACCAGCTTGGACCCAAGGTCATTGGCTTGAGCAAGGGGTTACTCGGTCTGCTGTAGCCCCACGGTCAAGGCACATATGAGAAAGCAATCAATGAACAACTAAGGTGTCAGCAACAAAAAACTGATGATTGATGCTTCTCATCTCTCTCCGTTCCTGTCTGTCTATCCCTCTCTCTGACTCTCTGTCTCTGTAAAAAACAAACAAAAACAAAAACAAAAACAAAAAAACCTTTCATAGTTACCTATGTGACCAACGAACACTTGGAGCACCTAACTCCCGCCACCCTACACAGCCTTCATAACACACGGATAGTTCAGTTTTAAGATGAGGAGCCAGAGGCTTACAGCCAGACAGCAGGGGTGTCCTCAACAGCAGCTGCTCCCCCTGAGCACATCCTGCAGCGGTCCCTTTAAACAGTGGAGATCACACAGAAAGATGACAGAGGACACATGTTAAAGCATCCGGACCCTTCAACACTCATCCGGTTCCTCACTGATTTTTCAGGCCCAGGAAGAGTGGCCCACGGTCTCACTGTGTGTTCTGGCAATCTAAGGTGAGCACTTGTCACACCTGCCCCGCAGGGCTTGTCATTCAAGTCGTTTTTGCTACCTAGTCTCCTGAGCAAGCACCATGCCTTCTTGTTTGCATGTGCAGTGCAAATGCACCGGGGGCACTAGACAGCCCAAGGGGTAAGCTACCAGTCCCTGTCTAAGGCCAAGGCCAGGTGTTTGAGCGTGGGGAGTGCTGCAGAGGATGAGCTGAATTTATTTTAGCCCTGGGCCTGAGAAGTGGGAGTTTAGCACATGCCCCTTCACCTGGCTGCTCCCAAACAGGAGAGCTTACTAACAAGGACTCCACCTAAGAAACAACACTGAATCAAACCCATCTTCTCCATGCGGCACTGTATATGGGTGGGCTGTATACTAGTGATTCACCCACTGGTGGGATTCAAATAATTTAACAACCGGGTTTCTACTCTAATGACTGTTTTAAGTATAAAAAAAAGACATACTGAAAGGTAGTTTGTTATTTCATACATTTAATACTTAAATAAGAACAATAAAAGAGGTATACAAAACTAGATTATAAATTGTAAAATATTAATGAAAAATATTAAATAATACCTGACAAAAAACAATAAAACTGTTATTTATTTCCATATTGCTTCTTGACTGGTGTCCTTACTTGCAATTTTTTTCACATATGGACAGAATAAACATTACTACTGGTGCTTAGAATACATTGTTGTGCAGATGAACATTAAGAGTAAGGAATGTAAATCTCTCTCACCTTAGAGAGAACCCTGATTACAAGTGTCATTTTAACAACCGGTTCACTGAACTCAACAAAAAATTGGGTATCGGTTCTACCAAACTGGTGTGAATCAGCTGAATCCCACTACTGGATTCACCCCAACAAGACAAGAAATCATTAATTTGTACTTTTGGGGTGGGAATTACTCATTTCAGCGCCCGCTCCAAAGAAAACGGAAGTGGCTGTTGACGAGAGCAAAGCCAAAGACTTTTTAGGCAGTCTGAAGCGCCAGAGGCGGCAGCTGTGGGACCGGACCCGGCCAGAGGTCCAGCAGTGGTACCAGCAGTTCCTCTACATGGGCTTTGACGAGGCGGTGGGTATTCTCTCCTGATGAGGGCCTGGCTCCCTGCAGGGCAGTTGGGGGGAGGGGCAGATGTATAGCTTGGGGAAACGGAACACAGAATATTAGTCATCATTATTCGCTCCAGAAATACAAACCGTCACGCTAAGCCAAGCGTTATCCAGACATTGGGCTGCTACATGACCATCAGTATGAGGACAGCAGCTGGAGTTTTCCATCACACTAGGTCCAAATGGAAATCCCTTCTAATATGTTTGGGAAACAGAATTCCAGAGAGATCACTGCCCAAATTGGCAGGAACTTAGATTCTTTGAGAATCTGATTTTCCTAGGGACAATTTTTTTTTTAGTCCATTGATTTTTAGAGAGAGAGAAGGGAGAGAGAGAAAGAAAGAGAGAGAAACATCAATTTGTTGCTCCACTCATTCATCCCATCATTGGTTGACTCTTGTACCCAGATTGGGATTGAACCCACAACCTCAGCATGTTGGGACAACACTCTAACCAACTGAGCTACCCATCCAGGGCCCTAGGAACAATTATAACAGTTTTGCCTAGGTGTCCTTAAAACTCCCCCAAAACATTATCAGCTTTATCTCAAAAAATGTCAGAAACAAGATCAATGCAAAGATCTGTAAGGACAATAGAAAGAGATGAAAACCGACTTTTAAAGAGAGACAGGTCTTTGCAGAAGTTTTGGGAATAATTGTCGATGTGTTTTCGGAAAAGATAGTTCCGTTCATGTGTCCAGATAGTATGACTGGAACTTATTCAGCAAACTACAGAAAAAATGTTTATAATCACATACTCCCAACTGAGGACCAGGGACAGGTAAAACAGCATAGGGTTAAGGTGGGGGAGTCTGCTGCACAGCATTCAGCAAAGTGACTGACAGGGCTGCGCAGGGCCTGGGGGCGTGGGAGGAGCATAGTGCATGAGGCCTAGGGTGAGGAGCACTTGGCTTACCTCCCAGCTGGGAGCAGATGAGGGGAAAGAAAGCTCTCCAATGAGGGCAGATGGAAGTGTTTTTCCAAACTAGCCCATGATTCATATTGTGAGTCAAGGGTATATACAAAATACTGCAATAGGTGAAAACAAACTCTTTAGAGACATCATTTTCAAATTTAATTTATTGCAAAACAAAAATAAATAAATAAATAAATAAATAAATAAATGGAACTGTGTCAAGCTAAAAAGCTTCCGCACAACAGAAGAAACCATCAACAAAACAAAAAGGCAACCAACTGAATGGAGAAGATATTTGCAAACAATACCTCTGATCAGAGGCTAATATCTAAAGTATATAAAAAACTCATATAACTCAAGAACAATAAAACAAACAATTCAATTATAAAACAGGCCCGGGTGCTGAAGAGACACTTTTTTTTTCTTTCATTGATTTGAAAAAGAAGAAGGAAGAGAAAGAAGCATCAATTTGTTGTTCCACTTAGCTGTTCCATTTAGTGAGTGCTCACTTGTTGCTTCTCCTACATGCCCCGATGAGGGATCAAACCTGCAACCCCAGTGTGCGGGGACAATGCTCTATCCACTGAACCATCGGCCAGGGCCTGAAGAGACTATTTTTAATGGCTGCATAGAATGCAAGCCTGTAGCCTTATCATAATTTCCCTTTCATTCCCAACCATTGGATATATAGTTTCCCAATTATCATTTTGCTATGCAATTTTTTTTTTTTTTTTACAGTGACAGTGAGAGACTCAGAGAGAGGGATAGATAGAGACAGACAGACAGGAACGGAGAGAGATGAGAAGCATCAATCATCAGTTTTTCGTTGCAACACCTTACTTCATTGATTGCTTTCTCATATGTACCTTGACTGTGGGGCTACAGCAGACCAAGTAACCCCTTGCTCAAGCCAGCGACCTTGGGTCCAAGCTGGTGAGCTTTGCTCAAACCAGATGAGCCCACTATCAAGCTGGCGACCTCGGGGTCTCAAACCTGGGTCCTTCCACATCCCAGTCCGACGCTCTATCCACTGTGCCACCACCTGGTCAGGCACAAATATAATTTTTTATTGTGCAAATAGCTAAACAAAATAGCCAAACTCTGTGCCAGGAACGATTCTAGTTCTTATATGAACTCACAGCAACCCAAAAGGCAGGCGCTGTTATTTGCATCTGTGTGTGGTTTGTTTCTCACTTAGTGTTAAATTCTGCCCAGGGGAGTTATTGGGACAAAGGTAGAATTACATTTAAAGCCCTTAAGTATTGCCAAATTGCATATGCACATAAGTCACATATGATGGCAAAACTCTCTCCCCTCTTCAGCAGCACCTGACACTTTTACTTATTAAATGTCAGTAGTGGCTCTCTTTGGCAATGGAATTATGATCTCCCTTTTTCTTTGTTCATCTCCTACATACAGATTTTAAAATATGAGCCTGCATTTTTTTTCAGTAGTCATAAAACATTTAAAAATTTTAGTGAAAAAATATATTTTAAACCAAACCTCAAACAAGATTTGTCCCAGTAGAGCCCGAGCTCTACATCAATCAGGCATCCCCGATTCGACTGCCCCATGCAGTGGGACACTCCTGCTTGTCAGCAGGGCTGGCAGCCTCTTCGAGACTACTCTTGAGGCAGCTATGAGGATTCTACTTATTGGTACCAAGACCAATTGCCACCGGAGGAAAGACACGAGCAACACACAAGTTAATTGCAAGGATCACACAGGCAGTTTATTACTCACAAATACTTTTGGCGTGCCTGGGTACAGCTTAAGGGGACCCTGTTGGCGTGCTCCTCTCAGCTGTCCTTGGTCAGAGCGGAGTGGAGACAGTCCACGTTTAATGCTGGAGTCTGGACAACTAACTACAGTTGGGGACCCCTCACTTTCGTACCTTTTCTGGCATACACCTTCTAACAGGTGTTAATCTACGGGATTATCACATCAAACCACTTTTTGGGAATTCCTAGCAAGAAGCTCCTTTTTATGTTTACCTACAGAATCGTCACATCAAGCTACTTGTAGGGAGTTCCTAGCAGGGAGCTTTTTTTTCTGTTAACCTACAGAATTGTCACATCAAGCCACTTTTAGGGAGTTCCTCCCAGGAGGCTCTTTATCTATATAATTTCATGCACACACTAGCTGGGCCCTGTGCAAAAGGTATATTCTTGCCTATCATATCTCTACACACTAGATTAGTTCCCACCCAGAGGGCGTAGTCTTATTCACTTGCCTTAATGGCTTTTAATATTATATCCTTATTTCTATATTTCTATATATTTAATTACTATAACATTATATTACTGTAACAAGATTCTAAAATGAGAAAAATAGAGGAACAAGAATGTTTTGTTATAGGAAAAACTGCAGTGCCAAACCACGCAGAGGTGCAGTGGATAGAGCATCAGTCTGGGACACTGAGGACCCAGGTTCAAAACCCTGAGGTCACCGGCTTGAGTGCGGGCTCACCAGCTTGAGCACAGGGTCGCTGGCTTGAGCCCAAAGGTCACTGGCTTAAAGCCCAAGGTTACTGGCTTGAGCAAGGGGTCACTGGCTCAGCTGGAGCCCCCCCCCCCTCCATCAAGGCATGTATGAGAAAGCAATCAATGAACAACTAAGGTGCCACAACTATGAACTGACGCTTCTCATCTCTCTCCCTTCTTGTCTGTTTCTCTCTTTAAAAAAAAAGGAAAGGGAAGGGAAGGGAAGGGAAGGGAAGGGAAGGGAAGGGAAGGGAAGGAAAGGAAAGGAAAGGAAAGGAAAGGAAAGGAAAGGAAAGGAAAGGAAAGGAAAGGAAAGGAAAGGAAAGGAAAGGAAAGGAAAGGAAAGGAAAGGAAAGGAAAGGAAAGGAAAGGAAAGGAAAAACTGCAACATTGGGAGACAAGCTAGTGTCCTCCTTTTCAAGGCAGAAGCTGGGGAGGCTTCCTCGATGCCCCACGGCTAAGTACACAGAGACAGGCATAGAGTCCTGCTCTTCAGCCTGGCACAGTTGGTCTGGCACTCACCCAGGGAAGATGGCCACTGAGAACAGCATTGTAGGTGAGGCTAGGCTGCCAGCTTCAAAGAGTTGGCAGATATTAGTTAGTGGTCACTGGCAGTCTTATTAAAATAAAAATAGATTCCTTGCCCTGGCTGGTTGGCTCAGTGGTAGAGTGTTGACCAGCATGTTGATGTCCCGGGTTCGATTCCCAGCCAGGGCACCGAGGAGAAGAGCCCATCTGCTTCTCCACCCTTCCCCCTCTCCTTTCTCTCTATCTCTCTCTTTCCCTCCTACAGCCAAGGCTCCACTGGAGCAAAGCTGGCCCGGGTGCTGAGGATGGCTCCATGGCCTCTGCCTCAGGCACTAGAATGGCTCTGGTTGCAATAGAGCAATGCCCTAGATGGGCAGAGCATCACCCCCTAGCGGGCTTGCCAGGTGGATCCCGGTCAGGCGTATGCAGGAGTCTGTCTCTCTGCCTCCCTGCTTCTCACTTCAGAAAAATACAAAAATAAATTAATTAAATAAAAAATTAAACTGGATTCCTGAGACCCAACCACCAGAAAATTTTACCCAGGAGGCATGCAGTGGTGCCCGAGAACCTGCATTTTATAGCATCCCTAGAGATTTGGAAGCAGTGATGCACTGGCCACACTTTGAGAAAACCTGGCCCCAAAGCCCAAACTTTTAAACACACTCTAACCTCCCCAGCCTGTTTTTGCCTGCTTTGCCTTTTTGCTCTTACCCCAAATCTCCCACCAAGTCCTGAGCATCAACAAGTGTGAGTTCGTTCGATTCAAATTCATTACGCACCTTCACTACATTGTTCAATAACAAAAAACTAGTCTCTTCTTTAAAAATGGATTAACAGCAAAGACCAGTTGCCCAGACTGCAAATCAGAACATCGTTCTTCACGTCTCACTCATCTGCAATCCTCCTTCCCTTTTATTTTTATTAACTGCAACTGTTTTCATATGTGTCTTTTGGGAACTTTGGGCTTCTTGGGAATGTCTTACTTGTGTTGACATGCTATGTCCATTGACGCAGTTTCTGTGGATCTGTGCATGCTCCTGAGCCACACAGGTGTAAAGGTCACTGTCAGGAGTACCCAAAATAGCCTGCCTTGTGGCTGTCCAATGCCAGGGCCGTGATATTAAACTCAGCCAACATTTGTTAAGCATCTACTCTGTGCACTAGAGTGGGACAGGAAGATAAGACCGTGTGTGCCACGTACAGTTTCAGGGGTCAGGCCAAGTTGTTACTATATTAAGCAGATGTCCATTTTATTTACTAAAAAAGAGACAAATGTTGATGATGTGTGCAATATATTTGTAAATTTTCATGTGACAGAAGTTTTCATGGGCATGGGTGTGACCTCCTTTGGGGAAAATGTGGTATCAGTCATCTGTGGCTGGCTGTGCTGACCTCTGAGCAGAGGAATACTGCAACAAGGACGTCTTCTTAGTAAGGCTTGTTAAATCATTGAAGAAAATCACTACTGAGAAAACCCGAGGTAAGATGTGGTCAGGGGTATATGTGTCCTTAAATCCATTCTCTATAGTTTTCTGTCTTCTCCTCCAGAAATTTGAAGATGATGTCACCTATTGGCTAAACAGAGACCGGAACAGACATGACTACTATGATTACCACCACCGTCACTATGATGAAGATGCCGCCATTGGTCCCCAAAGCCCCGAAAGCTTCCGACACGGAGCCAGCGTCAATTACGATGACTACTAAGAATCCAGCAGCGATCCCCCTTCCTCCTCATGATGCCGGGCACAGCCGGTTCTTGCTGCGCTGTCTCAGTAGCTCTTTTCTGCCCACTTCCTATGCCCAGAGAGGAAGAGTTCAGTGCTTTTTGATATTTTATGCAAGTACTTAACAGTGCATTTTGTTTAAAATGGCAATAAAAACATTTTGTTAAAAAGTCTCAGAATGGATTTGGATGAAAATTAAAATCCAAATCCAGTTTTCATTACCTGGATGCTTCTAAAGTTGAAGCATCATCTGACAGGCACCACTTGTTATCATCCCAATGTGGCCCTCCCAGAAATCCTCACCACCCCCAGGCAGACCCTGGGACTCAGCAAGGGTCTTCCTTTCATTAAAATTCAGTCCACAATAGCCTGACTATGCAATGGTACAGAGTGTCAGCCTGGCACGCTGATGACCCAGGTTCAAAACCCCAAGGTCGCCAGCTTGAGCGCAGGGTCACTGGCTAAGCGTGGTATAATAGACATGACCCCATGGTCTCTGAATTGGACCCAAAGGTCACTGGCTTGAAGCTCAAGATCGCTGTTTTGAGTCCAAGGTCCCTGGCTTCAGCAAGGGGTCACTGACTCAGCAGGAGCCCCCCAGTCAAGGCATGTAAGAGAAAGCAATCAATGAACAACTAAGGTGCCCCAATGAAGAACTGATGTTTCTCATCTCTCTCCCGCCCTGTCTGTCTGTCCCTATCTCTTTCTCTCACTAAAAGTAGTAATAATAATTTCAGTCCACATTAAATGCAAGATATAAAACCAGCAAGAACATTATTTAAGGTTACAGAACTAGGCTTTTTGGGTTTGACTCATTACACTAGAGCTGGACCTGTTACTGTCCAGGAAATGAAAAGTAATAGACAAACCCTGGGTTTTGGTTGGTTTCAGAGCCTCACCTATTTTAACAAAATTCAACCTTGTCCAGTGAATTCAAGAAAGATTTAAGAGTATACTTCGCAACAGATTTAAATCACCTGAGTGAATGAAAGAAAAAGTGGTGTTGGAGTGGGGCCAAGGGGATGAGGAAGGGGGGAAGGAAATGGGGGCCCAGTGAAGGCCCCAAGGGCATTACCAATAGGAAACAGTCCAGTCACAGCCTGCACAGTCACGCCACAGGGCGGGTATTGGGGAGGGGGATGAACATAGGAGGGTCCACTTAGAATGGCTCTATACTTTTGTAGGTCACAAACCACTCTGAGAGTCTAATGCAGCCATTTTCAATGTTTGCCATCTCATGGTACACATAAAATTCTGTGGCACACCAAAAAAATATTGTCTACTCAGTGTTTTTCAACTGCCAGTCCACCAGAAATTTCATGCTGGTTCATGAAAGAATTCACCACCTTGATGTTGTATGAAGATTACAGACCCAGTGATCTTAGTTGAATTTGCTTATGCTCAGGGTGGTTGCCACTTATCAGCCTGTATCATCGTTGAAAATACTATTGAGGTTGCCTTAGATAGTTTTGGAACTTGCAGGCTTATTCAAATGACCTTTTGCATCACGCAGAGCATTTACAAATCATGTGCAATAGACAAAAAGCATTCAGACAAACTTATGTACTATTCAAGGCATTGTACATTTGGAGTTAAGAAATCAAGCACCAGCTTGTACCTGTTGCACTGTTATGCTTGGTAAAATGGAACTTTATTCAATGTATGTTTCCATTTCTGGCTGGCTAGGTTATGCTCAGGCTCTAACTCCCATGCCCTCTCTCTAGTCAGACCACTATTTTTACATACTTGCACAAATAGCTTTTGGACAAACTTATGTAGCATTCAGTGTGTTGTCCATGTGGCACGCATTGTGCTTTGCACCACAGTGCACTATCATGTGCAGTATAATAAAACTATCCATTGCATGTTTCTGTTTCTGGCCCCCTTCCTCTCTCAGTAGTACATTTCTTTTTCACACTTGTGCAAATAGTCATTTATGTACTTACCTGTTCAGCACATGTCCATAGTATTTGCAAATAAATTATTGTGTGTTTAGGGTCATTGTGCTGTAAATTTTAAGCCCTAGAAAATGGAAAGAAAAAAACAGAAAAACATCTTAACTCTCTTCAAAAGTGAAAACAATAGTCTAAAGAAAAGTAGTGATGACACAAAATAAACCAAGTACTAGTGCTTCAAGTTTAAAAGAAATGTGCTGATAATTTGGAAGATGCAATAGAAACCAAAACACACACGCACAAACTGTTAGGCAGAAACACAAGGAGTATTTAAAACTTGGTTTCACTGTAGTACCTGGTAGTGAATTATTGCTACAGCCCTTGTGTGTAGCACGTTCTGAAATTCTATCAAATGATGCAATGAAACCTTCCAACCTTACTCGTCATTTGTGTTGGAAGCATAGCAATCTGATTGAGAAACCACTGACTTCTTTTTGAAATATTGCACAACCAAATGAAAAGTTAGAAAAGTCAAATGAAGGAAATGATAACTAGTAGAAAATTGCTGCTTCAAGTGTCTTATTTTTCTGCCCTTTGAACATGAAAACAAACAAACAAAATTCATTATTGGTGAAGAATTAGTCACTCAAGAAATTTTGGGTCCTCAAGCCACATGAAAATGTGAGGATATATACCACTTCCAGACAATATCATTCAGAACAGAATTGTTGATTTGTCGATGATATTAAGGAGCAAGTTGTAGAGGGGATAAAGAAATAGAATTGTTTTGCTATTCAGCTTGATGAATCAACTGACATGAGTAACCATGTTATTATTCTACTTTGCTTCATGAGCTATATTGATGATAAAGACTTCAGGGAAGAACTACTCTGTTGTCCTGATCTACCTGGTCAGACCACTAGTTGAGAGATATTTATACTCTTAATGAGTAATTTCAAGTGAAGGGCTTAGACTGGGGAAAGTGCATCGAAGTGTATACATATAGGGCTGCAACTGTGATTGGACCTCACTCAAGGAGTTGTGAAAATAAAGAACATTGCACATCTAGAAATGTCCATGCACTGTATGATTTGCCAGAAGCATTCAGTTGCAAAGAAACTTTCCCCTGAATTGAACGCAGTAATGAATGTGAATGATGCATGGATTAACAACACCAACATCCTTCTCTATATGGAAGGGCTCTTTCACGCCTTCTTGAGCTAAGGGAAGTGAAACAGGTTCTGCAAGGACAAAACTCTTCATTAATAGAGCTATTGTTGGATGAAGAATGAATAGAAGCTTGCATATGTGGTGGATATATTCAGCCTCTTAAACAAACTAAATATTTCTTTTCAGGGGTTTAACACAAACACTTTTGCATTAAGAAATAAGATGGTAGCCTGACCAGGCGGTGGTGCAGTGGATAGAGCATTGGACTGGGACGCGGAGGACCAGGGTTCAAGACCCTGAGGTCACCAGCTTGAGCGCAGGATCATCAGGTTTGAGCAAAGCTCACCAGCTTGAGCCCAAGGTCGCTGGCTCGAGTAAGGGGTCACTCAGTCTGCTGTAGCCCCCCGGTCAAGGCACATATGAGAAATCGATCAATGGACAACTAAGGTACCGCAACGAAGAATTGATGTTTCTCATCTCTCTCCCTTCCTGTCTGTCTGTCCCTCTCACTGACTCTCTCTGTCTATGCCAAAAAAAAAAAAAGAAATAAGATGGTCTGACCAAGCAGTGGCACAGTAGATACAGTGTTGGACTGGGACGCGGAGGAGCCAGGTTTGAAACCTCGAGGTCACCAGCTTGAGTGCGGGCTCACCAGCTTGAGAGCAGGGTCATTGGCTTGAGCATGGGGTCACAGACATGACCCCATTGTCGCTGGCTTGAGCCCAAAGTTATTGGCTTGAGCAAGGGGTCAGTCACTCTGCTGCAGCCCCCAGTCAAGGCACATATAAGAAAGCAATCAATGAACAACTAAGGAGACTAAGGAGCTGCAATGAAGAATTGATGCTTCTCATCTCTCTCCCTTCCTATCTGTCTGTCCTTGTTTGTTCCTCTCTCTGTCTCTCTGTCTCTGTCACAAAAAAAGAAAATAAAGAAATAAGATAGACTCATTCAAAAAGAAACTTGTTTTTTGGGAAAGTCACATACAGAAACAAGATGTAGAAATGTTTCCACTTTTCCAATACTCTTTGATTGCTACAGACATCAACCAGAAATTCATATTTAATATACAGTGTGTCCGTAAAGTCATGGTGCACTTTTGACCAGTCACAGGAAAGCAACAAAAGACGATAGAAATGTGAAATCTCACCAAATAAAAGGAAAACTCTCCCAGTTTCATACCTATTCAGTGCAGTTCGATGTGGGCTCACGCACAGATATTTTGGGGCTCCTTAGGTAGCTATCCTGTATAGCCTCTACAGACTCGTCACTGACTGATGGCCTACCAGAACGGGGTTTCTCCACCAAACTGCCGGTTTCCTTCAACTGCTTGTCCCACTGAGTAATGTTATTCCTATGTGGTGGCGCTTCATTATAAACACTCCAATATCAACATTGCACTTTGGTCACGGATTCGAATTTAGCGAGCCACAGAACACACTGAACTTTCCTCTGTACCGTCCACATCTCAACTGGCATAGCCGTGGGCTGCTCCGCTGTATACATGGTGTTACATCATTATCTGCGCATGCACACATGCTGCCACATCATCCTACAGAAACTGAGAGGGTTTTCCTTTTATTTGGTGCAGATTTCACATTTCTATCATCTTTTGTTGCTTTCCTGTGACCAGTCAAAAGTGCACCATGACTTTACGGACACACTGTATAAGTCAACATTTAAGAGCATTAGTTCAAAACTTTGACCATTATTATTACCCTGAGAATAAGGATCCTCGTAAAGGTAACCTCTGGATCAATAAACCCATTCACAGAAGATATCAACTCCTGCTCCCTTTATCACTATGAAAAAGAAAAACTGATAGGTTTATCTTCTGATGTCACTCTGGTGTCCAAACATAAAATGCAATCATTGTCACAATTTTGGATATCACTGAAAAAAATATATTCATCTCTTAATTGCAAACCTATTAAATTTTTAATCATATTCTTCTACCTACTTGTGTGAGAAGACTTTTTTGGCCCTATCACTTATAAAAACCAACCAGAGAAACGGAATGGATGTTAATATAACACTTCATCACGCAGAAACAAAACTGCAGCGTTGGGTATTAAGTATATTGCAAAGAAGCAATGTCAGATTTCACACTTGCTTTACTTGAATTGAATACTGCTCTCTAGAAATTTCAATTGTATTCTATTAAAAAATGTTTTTTACTGTTTGGTTGAGAGAATTTTCACTTTATACTATTATAATTAAAAGATAATGTGCAGGCCCTGGTCGGTTGGCTCAGCAGTAGAGCGTCGTCCTGGCGTGCGGGGGACCCGGGTTCGATTCCCGGCCAGGGCACATAGGAGAAGCGCCCATTTGCTTCTCCACCCCCCCCCCCCTCCTTCCTCTCTGTCTCTCTCTTCACCTCCCGCAGCCAAGGCTCCATTGGAGCAAAGATGGCCCGGGCGCTGGGGATGGCTCCTTGGCCTCTGCCCCAGGCGCTAGAGTGGCTCTGGTTGAGGCAGAGCGATGCCCCGGAGGGGCAGAGCGTCGCCCCTGGTGGGCGTGCCGGGTGGATCCCGGTTGGGCGCATGCGGGAGTCTGTCTGACTGTCTCTCCCCGTTTCCAGCTTCAGAAATAAATAAATAAATAAATAAATAAATAAAAGATAATGTGCAAAATACTAATCATGGTTTTTATTTCTGCCTTAGCAGTCTCTGAATAATTCTTTTTTTTTCAATTATTTTTTATTAACATTCTTTTTTATTAAGCCTATCATCTCTGTGATCTTTGTGTCTATTTTTTTTGTTTGTTTGTTTTTACAGGAACAGAGAGAGTCAGACAGAGGGACAGATAGGGACAGACAGACAGGAATGGAGAGAGATGAGAAGCATCAATTATCAGTTTTTCGTTGCGACACCTAAGTTGTTCATTGATTGCTTTCTCATACATGCCATGACTGCGGGCCTTCAGCAGACTGAATAACCCCCTGCTCGAGCCAGCGACCCTGGGTCCATGCTAGCGAGCTTTTTGCTCAAGCCAGATGAGCCCGCGCTCAAGCTGGCAACCCCAGGGTCTTGAACCTGGGTCCTTCCGCATCCCAGTCTGACACTCTATCCACTGCGCCACCGCCCGGCCAGGCTGAATAATTCTATTTTCACTGGTTCCCCAGTGTAAGAGTTGAAAACCACTGGTCTATCTGACAAAAAAAAAAAGTATAATTTGATTCATTTACACTGGACAGCTATTGTTGTGTTGGCTGTAGTCATTTTTTTATTTGACAATCTAAGGGAAAAGAGGTCAGTGCCCCTGACTAGATAGTCAGATGTTGCATGCTTTTTTTTTTTAATTTTTTATTTTTTGTATTTTTCTGAAGCTGGAAACGGGGAGGCAGTCAGACAAACTCCCACATGCGCCCCACCGGGATCCACCCGCACGCCCACCAGGGGGCAATGCTCTGCCCATCCGGGGCGTCACTCTGTCGCTACCAGAGCCATTCTAGCGCCTGAGGCAGAGGCCAAGGAGCCATCCCCAGCGCCCGGGCCATCTTTTGCTCCAATGGAGCCTTGGCTGCAGGAGGGGAAGAGAGAGACAGAGAGGAAGGGGGGGGGTGGAGAAGCAGATGGGCATCCTCTCCTGTGTGCCCTGGCCGGGAATCGAACCCGGGACTTCCCCACGCCAGGCCGACGCTCTACCACTGAACCAACCTGCCAGGGCCAGATGTTGCATGTTTTAAAGATTCTTGTGGCACACCAGTTGAAAAGCGCTGGTCTAATAGAAGCTTGTTTGTTCTTTCTCAGAAAAATAATACATAATTTTGCATACAGTCTCTGAAACACATTCCCATTCAGGAGCTGTAGGTAACAAAAAACCCTAAGCTTAGTAGGAAATATTGACATCATGAGAGCAATGATTATGGACAGTAATAGCATCTGCATAATAGTAATTTTATTTCTTCCTTTGTCATCATTATAACTTTTTAAAATTTATAGTAAAATAAATATAAAATCTGCCATTTTAACCATTTTTCAGGGTACACTTCAGTAGCCAAAGTAGGTTCATGTTTCTTGTAGCATCACCATCATCCATTTCCAGAATATTTCCATCTTTCCAAACTGAAATTGTCCCATTAAATACTAATTCTCCTTCCCTGCCTCCCTCAGCCCCTGCAACCCACCATTCTACTTTCTATGTCTGTGAATGTGACTACTCTGGGAACCTCAGTGAAGTAGAATAGTATATAGTATTGCACTTTTATGACTGGTTTATTTCACTGAGAAAATGTCTTTCGGGTTCCTCCATGTTGTAGGACGTGACAGGATTTCATAAGGCTGAATATTATTCCAGTACCTGTTAGATGACATTTTGTTTATCCCCTCATTTGTTACTAGATGCTTGGATTGCTTTCACCTTTTAACTTCTATGAAAGTGGTATACCAGTATCTCTGTGTACCCTTGCTTTTGATTCTTTTGGATAAATGCCCACAAGTGGAATTATTGAATCATCCAGTAATTGTTTAATTTTTGAGGAACTGATACACATCTTTCCCACAGTGGCTATACTATATTACATCCCACCCTCAAAACTTCTGTGTCTTCTCTTGACCACTCCTGGCTGGCTCACACTTCCATGCAATGTTAAAATGGAGGGAGAAAGGATGATGGAGAGAACATCTTTGCTTCATTCCTAATCTCAAAAGGAGTGTTTCTCATGTCTCATTATAGCTATGTTTGCTGGATACTTTTTGTAGATGTTTCTTATTAAGTGAAAAAAATTTCAATTCTTTTCAAAATATGCTAAGAAATTTTTAATGTCATATGGGTGTCAAATTTCCTATTTTTATCTATTAGATAATATAGTTTTTCCTTTTTAATCTATGATTAATGTGGTATATTTTATTAATAAAATTCTAACATGAATCAATTAATGCCTAGAATATACATAACTTAATGAAAAATTATTCATTTGTTGTTGGTTGGGTAGTATTTATTCAGAATTTTTGCATCCATGTTCATAAATGTTTTCTATTCTCTGTTTAAAAATAAAAGTTATCTGTTTCCCAAGTGTTCAGCAACATTCATATAAAGCCATTTGAATGTGGTGCTTTCTTCATCATAAAATGTCTATTGATTGCATTTTTTTACAGTTAAAGGTTTAGTCCAATTTTGTTTCCTTGATTTGTTTTGCAAAGTTTTATCTTAACACATCATCATCCATTATATCAATGTTTTGAAGTGTGTTGAGAGTTGTTTTTAATTTCCTCTTATCTATTTTCCTCTGTAGCATCTGTGCTAATGTTCTTTTTCTTCATTACATTTTTTTTTGAGAGAGAGAGAGAGGTAAGGACAGAGAGAAAGTGAGAGCCATGGAGCTGCTTCTGTGTGTGCCCTGACCAGGGAATCGAACCAGCAACTTCAGTGCTCCAGCACAGTGTTTCAACCAACTGAGCTATCCAGCCAGAGCTTTTTATTTTTTATTTTATTGATTGAGACAGAGAGAGGAAGGAAGAGAGAGGCGAAGGGGAAGGGAAGCATCCGTTCATTGTTCCACTAAGTCATGCATTCATTGGGTGCCTCCCGAGTGTGCCGACGGAGGATCGAACCCTCAACCTTGTCACTTCAGGACAATGCTCTTAACCAAGTGTGCTAACTGGCCAGGGCCTTTTTCATTCCATTTTATATTATTTTATATTATTTATTTATTTATTTTTAGCGAGAGAGACAGAAAGAAAGAGAGGAACAGGAAGGGAGAGAGGTGAAAAACATCAACTTGTCATTGAGGCACTTTGGTTGTTCATTGATTGCTTCTCATGCTGCAGCTGAGCCAGTGACTCCCGGCTCAAGCCAGCGGCCCTGAGCTTCAAGCCAGTGACCATGAGGTCATGTAAATGATTACACACTCAACCCTGTGCTCAAGCTGGATGAACCCGCACTCAAACCAGCGACCTGAGGCTTCAAACCTGGGTCCTCAGCATCCCAGGCCAACACTCTATCTATTGTGCCACCTCCTAGTCAGGCTCATTCCACTTTATTTGTGACTTTAAAAAAAAAAAGCTTATCTTTCCAAATGTGCAGCTTTTGCTTTGTTGATCTCTTCTTTATCTGTTTCTCTCTATTACATGAATTTCTGTTCTTGTAATTTCCTTGGCTCTGCACCTATGGATCTTGATTTATATTAATTTTTTATTCCATTTTAAGCCTTCTTATTTTTTTTAAAGGCAAGCATTTAATATGCTAAGTTTCCTTCCAGTACTGTATCTCATGAGTTGGATGTGAAAAGTTGCATAATGAAATTTTCTAATTTCAATTATAATTTCTTCTTGGACCCATGAACTGTTATTAAATTTCCAAGTGAATAAATATTTATAATTATCTTATTGGCTTTGTTTTCTAACTTCATTGCATCATGGTTAAAAAATAATGTGACCCTTTGAGCACATGAGGTCGGCCAGCTATGTCAAATGTGTGTGTCAGCCTTGGAAAGTGTTCGTATGTGCCTGAAAGGAATGTGTCTTTTCCAGACATCAAATGTAGTCAAGTCCCATTAGCTCAAGTTTCATACTTATACTTTTCACATTTTTCTATTTTATTCCTTTTTATCCATTCAATCTAATGGTTAGCGTGCGATCTACTGTTAAGTGTATTAAAATTTATTATGATGGACTTGGTGAGTTTTTCCTTTAATCCTGTCAGTCTGGCTTTACATGAAGCTATAGGCAAATTCATGTAGTACACGATTCAGAATCAGTAAGTCTTCCTGGTGAATGGAATCACTTACCATTATGCAGCAAATTTCCTTATTTCTAATAATGCGTTTTGCCTGAATTCTCCTAATATGTGTGACTACACATGCCTCCTTTTGGTTCCTACTTACCTGTTCTATCTTTTCCATAATTTTGCCTTTATTTCTCTGTGTTCTTTAGGTGTGTCTGTGGTAGAGTACATTGCTCAAATTGTTTTTGCTTGTTTTTAAAACATAGTATAACTATTAACGAGAGAATTTAGTTCACTAATACTTAGTGTGATTAGTGATTTGGTTTTACTTCTAATATCCCATTTTGAACTTTCGACTTGTCCCATTTTACCTTTTCCTTTCCCCCTCCCTTGCCTTCAGGGCTATTTTGTTCTTCTTTACTTGTTGGTTCTGTTAACTGGATCTATTCTATTAGCATTTTTCCCATTTAATACATATTTAAGAAATTACAGATAATCAATAGCCATAGTCTTCTCTTGAACCTTTCACACTCTGTTCTTCAATTCTCCTGCTAATGTATAAGCTATTATAAATTGGAATTTAAAATCTAGCCTGTTGTATCAATATTTTCCCCACAAATTATGTTTCACATGTAGTCATCAGTTTATCTAGATTTTCATATATTTATTTCAGTTCACTATTTTTCCTTGCAATTCACGTATGCACATGAGGTCATTTTCCATCAGTTTGAATTAGATTCTTCAGAATCCTTTTGAGGGTCATTTGGTAGTAAATTCTCAAGTCTGACACTTTCCCTTGTTTCATTTGGCATAGAATCTTTGGTTGAGTTATTTAATCAGTACTTTGAAGATATAACACTGGCCTATGGTTTTGAACACTGTTATGAATTTCACTATTCTTCTGTGATTCCTCTATGGGTATTACTGTCCTCTCCAACTTGCTATTATATTCATCTTTGTTAGCTCTATCTATATTTCTGTCCATATATTTGTGTGTATGTATTCATACTGATTGGGGTTTGCTGTGCTTCTTAATCTGAGGGTCAGTGTTTTTAAACAAATTAGAAAAATTCTCACTGTTATTACTTTGTTATTTCTTCCCCATTTTATTATTTATTTCTGGAACTAGATTGCAGTGGATATGTTTCAATTATATTTTCCCTTTAAAAAATATGCTTAGTAAAGACATATGCACCCCCATGTTCATCGCAGCATTATTTACAGTGGCCAAGACATAGAGACAGCCAAAGTGTTCCTCAATAGAGGATTGGATAAAGATGTACATATATACAGTGGAATACTACTCAGCCATAAGAAATGACATACTGCCATTTACAACAACATAGATGGACCTTAATAACATTATACTGAGTGAAATAAGTAAATCAGAAAGAGCTGAGAACTGTATGATTTCACATATAGGTGGAATATAAAACTGAGACTCATGGACATAGATAAAAGTGAAGTGGTTATCAGGGGGAGGGGGGAGGGAAACAGAAGGACAAATATATGGTGACGGAAAATGACTTTGGGTGATGGGCACACAACACAATTCAAATGGTATAGAGCTGTTCACCTGAAACCTATGTATTCTTATTGATCAATATCACTCCATTAAATTTAATTTTCTGAGTTAAGAAAAAAATGTTATGTCTCTGTCATCTATTCAGATTTTCAAGTATCTTTTTTTTTTCTGAAGGGAGAAGTGAGGAGACAGTGAGACAGACTCCCGCATGCGCCTGACTGGGATCCACCCGCATGCCACTAGGGGGTGTTGCTTCATTGCAACCAGAGCCATTCTAGAGCCTGAGGCAGAGGCCACAGAGCCATCCTCAGCGCCCGGGCCACCTTTGCTCCAATGGAGCCTTGGCTGCAGGAGGGGAAGAGAGAGACAGAGAGAGGGGGAGGGGTGGAGAAGCAGATGGGTGCTTCTCCTGTGTGCCCTGACTGGGAATCAAACCCGGGACATCCACACTCTACTGACACTCTACCACTGAGCCAACTGGCCAGGGCCTCAAGTATCTCTTTTATCTCTTTGGAAGTATTAAACTTCTTTTATAGACATCATTATTGCCAGTATCTGAAGAAGTCTTTGCAGATTTCTGCCTGCCATCCATTGTTTCTCACTCATGGTGTCTTCTCTCCTTGATTTTATGCAATATCTAACTATGGCATGCTTCTTTGGAGCCTTAAGAATTAAAGCCTGAGTAAGGCTGGATTCTTCCAGGTAGCACATGTACTTCCTTTTTGCTAGTGGCTTAGAGTGCAGGGGTTGGGGCAGGGTAGGTTTTTGGAAGGGCCTACAAAACAGGGACCATACCGCACCTTAAGTTCTCTACTTGTGGATTCGTAGGCCGTGCAGGAACAGCTGGTGGTTACTCTTCTCATGGGTGCCCTCTCCACACCCTTCCACCCAAATGAAGGCTGGAAAGACAGCATGCTCACTGCCCCTTCAGTGTGATGGGCTTATCTGTCATTGGCCCTTGAGTCAAAGTGGAGTTTTTTGGGACTCCGTCTATTACAAGGCAGTCTGCCCTCATCTTTTTCTCTGTCCTGAGCTGGGCAACCTTCAGAGGTGCACAAGCTTTTCAGGATTCTGTAGGTAATGCAGGTGACACCCAGCTTGCCCTTCATTTAGGAATTCTGCAGACTTATTTTTTAATGATTTTTAGAGAAAGGGGGGGGGAGAAACTTCAGGTTTCTCTACATAACTATCTTCCTTTCCAATTTGGATGCCTTTTATTTGTCACTTACTAACCTCTTTAAACACCTTACCTGCAAAATGACATTTTGAGGTTATAGGGATTAGGAATTCAATGTAAGGACTTTGGGGGACACAAGTCAGCCCATAATGCCGCTGTGACCTTCCTTGGGTCCTGAGGTTTCTGGCTGTCCGCCTTTCTCTACATACTATCAGAGTATCCTTACGTTTGGTTTATATTTAATGCCCAGAATTTTACATATTTCTGGGTAGGAAAAATATGTCTGCGCCATCTCCTTGGAAACAGAAGTCTCTTCTTTACAATTTTCTGTCTTCTTCAGTTGTTTAGAGCATCATTCCAACATGCAAAGGTCAACAATTTGAGCCCTAGTCAGGGAATATAAAGAAACAGATCGGTGTCTAGCTCTCTCTTGCTCCCTTTCTCTTTCTCTAAAATCAATTTTTAAAAAAGTTTTTGAAAAGCATTTCTCCTATTCAAAAAAACAAACAGACAAAAAAAAAAACAAAACTGACCTCCTGTGATGGATAAATGTAAAGTCAGCTATTTTGGCTTCTGAATGCTGGGTCTTTATACTATCACATTAGTTTTACTTCAAATTGAATGTATTAAAAATAAAGAAACACAAAATTCAAAATGTACCAAAAGAGTAAGGTTTTTTAATAAACCCATTAATAAGGTGACCAAGCATCCTCTTTTAGGGAGGACAGTCCTTCTTTTATAAGTTCCGTCCTCCCTCGAAAAGTGTCCTCCTCCATGTCCTCCTTTCTGATATTGGAAGACTAACCTGTAAATGTCCGTATTCGATTGATGCAGTCAATCCATTGCGTGTGATGTGACGTATTTGTATCTAAATGAGTACTTTTTCCTTACAATTATTAAAAATTAATAGGCATGTAAGCATAATTATAATATATTAAAAATGTTTTATTATGCATTTATCATACTATAGTGTATTACTGTTGTAATAAATAAAATGTTTCTTTTATTTACGATATTGTTTTCTTCAATTTATTTTTGTCCTCCTTTTCACTGTCAAATATTAGTCACCTTACCATTAACCAACATGTAAGTATCTTGGGAAGTCATTGCTGCATCCTAACTGCTAAAAAGCAGAACACAAAAATCAACAACTCTTACTGGATAAACCAGAGAAGTGAGATCAGAAGACAAACTTGGGAGAGAGACAGGCAAATAGAGAATCACAATATACCAGATTAGCAACCTCCACCTGAACCAGGGCCAGGGTAGGAAATCTGAACTATAATGAACAAATTGTTGGAGGATCAGTGTAGACAAGCCCGAGTTTAAAAATCCAGGAGGAGCCATTCATAGGGGGACCCCAAAAATTTGAGTTTTATCTCCCAGAGCTCAACTGGGTTCTCATAGAGAAGAGCAGAGAAAGACCTCATGCTTCTAGTACCAGGAAGGGAAAACGAACATTATCAACTACATCAGAGCACTCTGTTCTTCATAACAAAACCTGCCCTTAGGAGAAACTAATTCACAGTCTAACCTGTGGGGGTTAGATCAGGCCTAACTGCCCTGGGGAAAGGGAACTAACACCAGCCCCCTAGACACTGTTCCACCTAAAGGGTGAATAAAAATTAAGATTCTGGATAATAAAATCCCTACCTTTTCCCTTCCCACAACACAGCTGTAGATAAAAATGACCCTTATTCCCCAAAATGGCAAAGGTACAAAGAGAATCCAGATAAGAATTTTTAATACAGAATAAGCAGGTGGTTCATCTCGATAATTAGAACTACAAAGCCCTGTTGGGGTCCTTGAAGCAATGCACATACCACCCTCGGGAAAAATCATGGTAGCAGCCTTAGGGCAAGGCCATTTTTCAATGCTCTGGCAAAGGTGACAATCAACCACTTAGGAAGTCTAGACAAAGCACACAGATCACTTTAATATGCAAACTGAAACTGTAAAACTCACAGCTCCTCTACCCAAGGAAACCTCTGAGATGCTCCCAGAATTCCCTGCTCTCTCATGAGACTAAATTGCAAACCACTCTCCTGGCCAAATCAGTGTTTAACGCAACACAACTTCCAGGTTCAGAACTAAGTCAAACACATGCATAACTAAAAACTGTTAAACCAGACAGCAGCTCATCCTACACCAGAACCAGTGACTGAAGACTCCAACACTCATGGAGCAGCTACCATGGGGCAAGAGTCCACATAGGGTCTATGGGCTGGGCTCAGCATTCACAAGGGTGTCACTGAAATCCAGATCCCTCATATCACCTTCCTGTCTCCCTGGGACAGTGATATGCTGAATATGAAGTTTTCATTGTTTCCCTGCATGTACTGCCCTCTCCTGAGCCTGAATTATGACACACAACCCTGTCTCCCCTTCTTCCATGTTCCCTGCATTTTATAAAATCAATGGGAAATAATTTCAGAAGAATGAAACCCATAGAAGTGCTACAGAATGAACAAATAACCAGGTAGAACTCTGGAGCCTGGGGCTCTGGGGCATTCCCAAAGTGCACCTGTAATACTGGTGGGTGAGGCCAGGCAGGTCCACATTGGATTTAGGCAGACGGTAGAGGAACTGTGAAGTCAGAAAGTGTGGGGCCATTCCCATTTATTGGAGGTTTGCAGAGACAGGTGAGTGAATAACAAAGGAAAACCAGCTTTTCGCAGTGGAGGGCAAGGTATCAGGAACACTGCCCCTCATTGTGGCCGCTGAGGGAATCAGGGAACCGCCCCTTGCAGTGCAGAAGAACGATCTGGGAGAATCACCCCCGAGGAAAAGTACCCATCCCTTTTCATAGACACACACATGTGGCTTTCTGCCATGTGCTCACGCACTAATCATGCAAAGTGCTTGCAGCTGGGAAACCAATGAGCAAGCCTAACACCGCTGTTTTCCCCACAGCACCACACGGCTTAGCTCCACACACTTCCCTCCCCTTCTTGTCTGTGTTCTGTCTCCAATGTATGGGCATCATTAGTAGTGTCCAAACAAGCTTCTCAGCTCTGTTCATCCCTGCTCAGTAAATTGTGTATCTTTTAGTTCTGGCCAAAATAATGACCATCAAAAATAAGAAACTACCCTTGAGGCCTCTCTTTTTCTTCTCAAACCACATCCAATCTAGCACTGACTTCTGGTTCCAGAATCTTGCGGAGAATTCAGAATGATGAATAAAACCAGTGTCTCCAATTAAAAAAAAATATTCCAAGGTGTTCTTGATGGAAAAAATCCTGGTTAGGGAAACAAGTGTTGTGGCCAAATGCTTGATGCTTCTCCCTCCTTGGTGCCAGTCCAGGTTTGTCCATGTCATGCAGAGCCACTGGAGGTACTGCTTCAGCTTACTGCACTGATCTTCCATTTGTTATAAAAGGAATACAAGAATGTGAACACTAAATCTTGAAAGAATTCTTAATGAAAGTGAAAGCTCTCCAAATTTCCACTCAGTGAGCTAGTTCAGAGGTACTTCTTTTTCTCCATCTGGCTTGCATAGCCGGAAAAGGACACACAGTGATTCTAACCTGGGTGAGAGATGAAGTTCTTTTCACACAGCAGGTAATAAGTATATTAAGAGTCAGCCCAAGGAACATATAAATGCTTTCAATATCTTCTTATCAAATTATGTATTATACCAACATGGATGTTCTCAGAATTTTTAAAATTAAATTCTCCAATATTTTTCTGAGCAATCCAACAATGAAAGCAGAAAGCCAACCAACCTTTAAAACAGAAATTGAGTTTCAATATTTTATTAAAAATAGCATATTTAACCACTGTTAACCAAGAATACCTTAACTTTGTTCCCCAACACCCCCCCAAATATGCAGCACAACACAGTAGTGATTTCAAAATCCTGATCATGATAACCAACAGAAATGTTTCAAAGTCAGATTTGCAATTAAAACTGGACCTTAGAAAAATTCTGAATTAAAAGAAACAAAGCTCTCACACAGAATGCTTTCATCCACCCAAAGAATAAATGCCAGTGAGCCATCCGCGGGACAGTACTGTCAGGTGGTTGTTTTCTTTGTGTGTAGCATAATATTTCATTTGTAGATACCACTTTCATAAATAAAATCGGCATTTTTTTACCCCATTTAATGTTCCTTTTCAGCTTCACAAAGAAACCAGTAAATAAAACTGTCAACGACAGTCAAGACATGTGCTCTCACAGCAAGATAAAAAACTTGAAAATACACAGAGATGCATCTACACTATTTTACATAAAAAGACAGATTTTAAAAAGTGCAAGGCAAAAGTTGCAGGTTTTTGAGAGGAGGTTTTAGGCACATCCATTTCTTTAAAGCAAGCTTCAGAATAAAATTCCAGTTTGTTCTTCATGACACCTGTTTAAGTCTCTCTTTTAAGAAAAAATAAAAAAGAAGACAAAAATACATTGCATCAGTGTGAAACGGAGTCTCGGTCCCGAGAATGAGGTTTTCAGTTATGGCGCGTCCGGCCTTTCTTTATTCTTGCAGGCTTTGGTTTCGGGATATACTGATTATTTGCCTGGTATTCGAGTTCTTTCCGAAAGTAGTGAATTGCTTTGTTTAAACCTTCTTCCAGCGGGACCTGTTTAATGAAAGAAAAAGTGAGAATGAGGCTAGTTGGACATTCACTAAAACAACAGACTGTCCCAGGCACAGGAAGGAAGTGCCGACTAGGGGTCACAAGGGCAACAGGGCTGCCTGGGAGAAGCTAGTCATCTTTCCAAAGAGCCCTTCAGCATACCTTAGAAAATTTGACAACTTATATTACAGAATGACATAAAATGAGCTGTCACCCCCGAGAGATCTGAACTATTTCTTGTAGGTTTGATGCCTACTCCAGTTGGAATCAGTCACAAAGATCATTTGTGTGTGTGTGTGTGTGTGTGTGTGTGTGTATTTTTCTGAAGTTGGAAACGGGGAGGCAGTCAAACAGACTCCTGCATGCGCCCAACCAGGATCCACCCGGCATGTCCACCAGGGGGCGATGCTCCGCCCATCTGGGGTGTCGCTCTGCCACAATCAGAGCCATTCTAGCACCTGAGGCAGAGGCCACAGAGCCATCCTCAGTGCCCGGGCAAACCCTGCTCCAACGGAGCCTTGGCTGCTGGAGGGGAAGAGAGAGACAGAGAGGAAGGAGAGGGAGAGGGTGGAGAAGCAGATGGGTGCTTCTCCTGTGTGCCCTGGCTGGGAATCGAACCCAGGACTCCTGCACGCCAGGCCGACGCTCTACCACTGAGCCAACCGGCTAGGGCCACAAAGATCACTTTTAAAATAACGCACACATACACCTACCATGACAAGAGATGCCCTGGAAAGCACCAGGATTTGACCCACATACCTCACTTTCACCCCAGTGACCTAAAAGGCCAAGTCTGAGAAGGACCTTCTAAAAAAGCCTTAATTTAGAGCAGCCCTGCAGCAAACATGAAACAGGAATCTCACCAACTGTCCATGAAAAGAAAGGGAGAAAGGAGTACAAGGGAGGCACTGCCCAGGGGTACCAGAAACTGGGGGTGCGGGGGGAGCAGTATATGTTTGTTATCTTGGTTTCATGTCAAAACTTATCAAAGTGTACATTTTAAATATGGGCAGTATGCTGTATGCCAACCTCAATGAAGCTGTTACAAACAGACACAGAATATGAAGATGGATATGACTAAAAGCCCCTTTGGACAAGAACTCTCAAATTTTTCTTATGAATTAAACCTCTAGTAAGAAGAAAAACTAGCTACAGATGCCTCATTTGCAACAATGTTAAAATATGTGTTTAACTCCGGACAAATAACAATACCCACTGTAAACATTCTTTACATAAGTTATGAGTAACAGTTACTGTGTAGTGGATGTGCATTTAACTTTGTTCAAAGTATTTTGTTTAAAACAAAGGTTCTATGAACAATGACAAATTCCTTCTAAATATGAAGACTATGTCTGTTGTAACAGGCTCTGTAATGCTGGCATTGTTATATATTAGATTTTGTTAAGTCTGGGCATAATCGTATTTTTATGTCATTCAACAATTTGTGTGGCCTTCAGGAGATCACTTAGACTTGTAGATCAGAGGATAAAATAAGGATAGAACTAGAATTCTCATATTTTTTTAAGGTTCAACAGCCTATGTTTCTACTCACTTAATTATCTAGCTCTCTGAAGGGTAGTAGAATGTCACTCCAAAATCTGCCTCATTGGCACATGGATGATTTTGAGCTGCAGGCGCTTGAAAAACAGAAAATGCAAGGAGAGGTTGTCTCTGAACTTCCCTTTATTTGTCAAAAAAAACCTCGACTGATATAAATCCCTCCTAGGGAGATTCATCAACCAAGGAGAACTGACTCATTATAGGAGAGGACACTCAAGTTTCACAGATAACCTTTGTCACAAACTACCATTAATCTCCCACTTATTTTTCTAAGGGTTCATTCACCTTTTTTAAAAATCATTTACTCTCCCCTAAAAGGTCTACATTCCCCCTCCTCTTTCCCTACAAAGATAGTATTTAAGCCTGAATTCCTTTTTTTTTTTTTTAAAGTGAAAGGAGGGGAGCTAGAGAGACTCCCGCATGTGCCCCAACCAGAATCTACCTGGCAACCCCCATGACGCTCTGCCTATCTGGTGCTGCTGCTCCGTTGCTCGGCATCCAAACTATTCTAGCACTTGAGGCAGAGGCCATAGAACCATCCTCAGTGCTCAGGGTTAACTTGCTCGAACCATTCAATCTATTGCTGCAGGAGGGGAAGAAAGAGATAGAGAGAAAGGAGAGGGGGAGGGGTGGAGAAGCAGATGGGCGCTTCTCCTGTGTGCCCTGGCTGGGAATCGAACCCAGGACTTCCACACGCCAGGCCAATGAATGCTCTAACGCTGAGCCAACCAGGCAGGGCCATAAGCCTGAATTCTAAGCCACTTCTTTGGGTTATTCATTTTTCTCTGGTATCTCCCATGTATACATGAGGTATACATGTTAATAAACCTCTGTTTTTCTCTTGTTAATCTGTCCTTTATTATTGGGGTCTCAGCTGAGAACTCATAAAGATAGGAGGAACTTACGTTTTCTAAAGGAGAAGAGCTGCGGCTTGCACCCCTCTTGTGTGTATCTGTGACCCAACATGGAAAAAATGCAGCCCATGGGGCCACACCTAGGATGGCTGTACATTTTTCAAGTACCTACTCTGTGCTAGGCTCTGTGGGAGCTGCTGGGCCGACTGCTGTGTCCAGGCCCAAACGTCTCTGTCCTCAGGGAGAGCACATTCTAGCAAGGCCCAGGGTGCACAGGGCAGGGGGCACAAGGCAAAGAGGGAATGGTAGAGACAGGACAGACGGTAAACGGTAAGATTGCTTCTGGAGACGGGGTCACCCAGGAAGGCCATGTGCAGCCCTGGGGGACACAGAGCCCAGGACGACTGGCATTCTTGGCCGAGTGGGGAGCTCTGCAGCTTCCTGCGGCCATGAGAGTCTGACAGTCTAAGCACACTGGAAGGTGTGGATGTCCACCTTTTCCCTCACCTTCCACCTCTCACACTTCCAACCTGGTGTTCTGCCTGTGTGGGATTTGTCCGCCCAGCTGACAGCAACCTCGCCCAACCCTGGCTCCATCTGGGCCACGTGGAGACAGTAGGACAACCGAGGCTGTGCAAGGCCAGCACTGCATGCAGCCATCACCCTCACTGCTGCTTTCACAGAGGAAGTTGTGTGTGTATGTGTGTGAGAGAGAGAGGGAGAGATTCCACAAATGCAGAAGGCCCAAGCCTTTCCCAGGGTCAGAGGATGAGACTCACGACGTGACAAGCATACAATGTGACAAACATATAATAAATGGCCTGAAGAAAACCCGACGTCTGGACTGCCCAGATGTTCACGCCCACCTCGCTCCACCAGGGGCTGCCGACAATGTTCAGCTCCTGCGAGGATGCGAATGCGTGATAGGGGCGTCCTTGCTCCCCGAGGCATGGAACCCCACACTTACCACAGGCTCCCACCCCAGCATCAACTTCGCTTTTTTGATGTCTGGTTTTCTTTTCTGCGGGTCATCCTGGGCTTCAGAGAGAAACTGAATTTCACTTCCACTACCTGAGTTGTTTCAAAAAACAAAACAAAAGAAAGGTAAGGGCATCACAAACCCCTAGGAATACCACATGTCACTAGATACGTCAAAGTAAACAGGGTACGGGTTGCGTGACACATATCGAGTCCTTCAGCTACCTGAGGAACTGTCCTTCTGTCCCACGAGAGCTAGGTGAGGGGCAGGTTACTCTGCTCCTAATGGCCTGAGTGACACTCCAGGGCCGGTCCTGCACTGCTGGCTCCAAGACAGACCACCCACCATGCTAACACAGCAGGTGTGCCCACTGAGTATGACTCCAAAATAGCAAAGGATGCTGCTGCCCCCACAGGGCACCTCAGGTGCTCAAGCCCTGGTCAAGGCCCTCTGGCCTGGAATCAGACTGGTCTTTAACTCATTTAGCCAGTAGAGCGCAGGAGAAATGACCACAGGCCACTTTCAGGCTGACCCCTAACAAAGACGTGGGCACTAATGGGCCTACAGGAGCAAGCCCTGAGCCAACACATAAGATGTCCAGCTGCTGTGCTGCAGAGACTACGTGCAGAGGACAGACAGCCTGGCTTGTTCAGCACCCTGGCTGGGCCCAGAGCCTGCTGGCTCACAGAACACAGCCATACCAGTGACCATTGCCTAGGCCTGCAGAAGAATCTGCAGTGGAGGCCAGCCCCATCATGGAATCTTGGACAAATAAAACAGTTGCTGCGTTCAGCCACTGTGGTGCGGGGTGGTGTGTCACAGCTGTTCACAGAAACACAGCAGCCACACTACAGCCCACTCGGGCCAGTGCTTCTCAAACTTCAACACTCAGATGGGTCACCTGAGGATCTTTGATAAAAGTAGATTCTATTCCAGGAGATGGGTGGGGTGTGCGATTCAGCATCTTTGCATTTATTTGTTGAGTGGGATGCTACTGCAGAGGCCGGCCCCAGGCCTGGCTCTGGACAGTGGCCTCAGTCCCACACTAGCTGTTATCAGAGCACATCTCCCCTCTGCTGGGCAGGGATGGACATTATGAATGGAAAGCCTGGGCAGTGGATCTGAATGGAGGCTGCTGGAGCCACAGTGATTTATGTCTCAGGAAGATCATCTCCTCACCGCTCAGCGGTGCAGAGTGAATGAGCAAATGCTGGCAGGTGACAGCTCCATGCCAGGAAGGACAACCCTGCAGAATCAAGCCAGCTAAGCAGGGTCTGGACAGTAACTTCAGAACATCCTACATCACATCCATCCCCAGTCTAGCCAACTACATGCCAGTCTGGTTTTGCCTTGACTCAAATAGATACCTCTGCCCCTACACCCCAGTGCAGGATTTCCCAGAGCTCCAGTGAGTCTGATAATGTGACAGAGAGGACACCTAGGGCATGTCTGCTACTGATGAAAAGTCACAAACTTCTATGGCTGAAGAGCAGACCCATGCCTGGGGCTACTCCAGTGTCCACACTGCCTCCAAATTCCGTGGCTGGCTGGCCCAGGCTGGACACAGAAGGTTAAACTGTAAACGGACTCCATCAGAAACATGCAGCTGGCATGACGACCTCCTGAGCTCTGACCCTCTGCACTCAGCACAGCCAGGCTCTGAAGAACAAAGACTGTCACCATGCAGCATGGACTCCCACCGTCAGGGCTCGGGCCCTAGGGACAGAGCCAGGCTTCCTGCTCCACAGTCCTTACAAATGTAAGCAAAGCCCGCTCCTTCCCCATCCCCTCCTCTTCACCTTTCCTTAACTAAGAATCAGGAAACAATTAAGTGCTCCTGATAAAACTGCTGTTCATCTAATTCAATTAGCTTGTATTAAATACACATTTCCTAGTCAAAGTGGTTGGTTGGTTTGTGAGAGACGGAAAGAGATGAGAAGTATCAACTCATAGTTGTGGCACTTTATTTTTCACTGATTGCTTCTCATATGTGCCTTGACCAGGAGGTTCAAGCCAAGCCAGCGACCCTGGGATCATGTCAATGATCCTGCACTCAAGCTGGTGACTTTGGGGTTTTGAACCTGGCACCTTCAGCATCCCAGGTTAACAATGCCCTACCACTGCGCCCCATCGGTCAGGCCCCAGTCAAGGTATTTTAAGTGACAGGGGAAGTGCAGGCAGCTTCACTCTAAAGGGTGTTGTCCTACTCACCAACGAGGTTTTTAATTAACTGTGCGAATTCTAGGATTGTGTGTTCCTCCGGGTTTCCCTAAGGAAGAAATGGGTTCTAGTTACAAGTGCACTCGCAACAGCAAATGCCACCCCTGCCACCCACACACATGAATGTCTTCCCAGGTGTTTGGGCCAACTCTGGCATCTCCAGAAGTCCCCAGACCCCTGCCTCACAGTTCACTGGGTGCTTAACTGTTCTGGACGATGACTACTCAACACGGCAGAGTGCTGAACTTCGCATTAGTCCTTTAGACAGGTATTTTTCAACCATGGTCTGCAGACTGGTGCCAGTCTGCCAGAAGTGTTGTGCCAGTTCTCAAAACAGTTAACCACCCTCAGGTTGTAAGAAAACAATAGGAGTCTATAATCCTTGGTCTATAATCCTTGAACATGGAGGTGGTTAATTTACAGGCCGGCAGGACATTTCTGGTGGACCAGTCCACAGACCAGCAGCTGAAACACACTGTTCTAGACAAACATCTGGTACAAGAACACCCCTTTGGCAAGGTCAAGAGTATCTGTGTGAACACATATTCCCTGGAAGAGTTACCACTTCCGGGACAGACCAGGCAGGTGGCAGAGTTGACAACTTTGACATTTAACTGCAGTGCCACTTTCCATAATAAAAGTTTGGTCTATGAAATCAGCTCTCCTCAGACAATTTCTTTCTGTCTCAGTGCACTGTACGAACAACGTACATACTAACGAACATGCACACTTCGGCCGAAGGTTATACTGGAAGGGAAACGCACTCTGGGCGAGGGCTCTCGGCAAGTGGGGGAGGGGGAGGCAACAAAGTGCATGAAGCAGGCTGATGTGGGGGGACTTCAGGAGAACCATTCTCGCCTCCTCTTCCTCCTCTCACACACTGCAGCAGCCACTGCCCCTCTCTTCTCCCCACACTCCCGCTCTGATGTGCTGCCCCCCAGCAAGAGACCGCCATCAAATCTGGCAGTTACAGATCCTCAACACGCTCTACTCCCAGTTTCCCAGGGCAGTCTGAGCTAGAAAGTCAGAGGCAGGGGCCCTGGGCCGGACCAGTCCACAGAGGGGGCCTGGGAGAAAGCACAACTCAGACTCGAAGAAGATGAGTTTCTATGAGAGATGAGAGTTCCCAAACATCCCTGTTCAGACGCCTTCACAAAGGAGGAAGCAGGGACGTGGCATCTAAAGAAAAGACATGGCTGACAACACACACAATTTAAAGGGCACGTGGAGAAAATACCAGGGTGAGGGTGGCCTGTCTAAGGGTGTCAGATTGGTAAATACTCGGATAGACTGAGGCTCACACCACACACCACATTCTCTTTTTACTTGATGTTTCTTCAAAAGTGCACGAAAGGAACACAGGCCAGGTGCTGGTAGCCACCTGTACCAGTGAGCTGGTCAGCAGTCCCACCGGGAGCGACCTTTCTAGGGCCCAGTCTCTCCTGTTTGATAAGAGCCCTCTCCCAGCTCAGTGAAAAAGGAATGCTACAGCCAGGCTTACGACAGCGGCTACACAGAAAAGTACAAGGAAAGGCTTTTGAGTCAAGTGGTTTCCAGAAATAAGCAAGCATGGCAGCACCAGTTCTAAAACACTGCAGGAAGCAAGAGAGGTGGTTGGGAGAAGCACCTGACACAGACTTTGTCACGACGCTGTCGAGGTGACACTTTTGAGGTGAGGCAATGTCGAAGTGGCTCCCTAGTGAACTGAGGGGCACTCGTGTCAGCTGGCGTCAATAGAAGCAGAACAGCTTGAATGCTGGACAGTCTACACTGGACCTCACATTATGAACAACGTGGCAAGGAAATATTCAGAAGACAGTGACTGGCAGGGTAAGAGGACTCCGGCTGGAAAAGCTAGAGAGAAGACTCAGGGGGTATGACCTTGCCCTTCAAGTCCTTAGAAAGCTATGACAATGAAGAGCCTCAGACCAGTGCTGAATGGCCCCACACCAAGAGAAGGAAGACCAGCAAGTGGGTGTACAGAGAATGAGATTTAGTCCTAAGGGTAAGGAAAATCTTTCTGTGAGCCAGAACTGGCCAAAGACAGAATGAATTTCTTTTGGAGAAGCAAGTTCACCAGCACTAAATGTGTTTAAGGCCAGACAAAACACTCTTCCAGCATTCCCCACCTGGAGACTCTGGGACTGCAGAAGTGAGGAAGGGGTGGAGCAAACTGTCTAACACACTGGTCGGTGCCACTGAATCACAGAGGTTCCTAGGAAACTTTACTGACCGCCTCCAGCTCCAACCCCATTAAATCAATCTTATAAAGATCATCAGCATGTTAAATGATGGAGAAGGGATGTACACAAAATAATGTCCACCCACCACTACCAAATGCTTTACAAATTTTTAGGTGGATGGAGTAGGCTTAGTGTTTATTACCTTGTTTGTCCATGTCTTGCCAACATTTCTACCTTTGTTTTATTTTGTGTTTCTTTCTCTAGTATTCAGTATCAACAAGCAGGCATGCCCCAACTGAGGTACAGCGAACAGCAGAGCCTGCTGCTCTCCACGGTTTCACAAGAGGGAAGGAGCCTGTGACCAGACCTAGAGGTGGGGGGACAAGGTGCACTCACATACTCACCAGGTTGACAGGGCTGCTGACATTGCTGTTCATGAGAGCCACCAGGCCGTTCACCAGGTCACTAGGAGAGAAGGGAAGGCCAGCTCAGGTGCTTCTGCAGAGCATGCAGATGCTGAGTGTCAGACAAAAGCCACCTCCCGGAAGGAAACCAAAACCAAATGGAAAACTGGATGTCAAAATAACATCCTGCCAATAAGAGGGTGCTGAGAAAGCTAAAGTACCCATGGATGAGATGACATGACATCTGGAACTTGCTTTCAGTGGGTGGGGGTGTAGATGGTTAATCAGGATGGAAACTAAGTGATTGGGTTGAGTGCTCTTTTGCAAATTTCCGAAATCCTCTACCAATCACAAAATAAAAATAAGTTAAAATACACACACCCAAAAAGTATGGCACTGACACAGTTTCTGATGAAATTCCCTATGACATGTGAACTGAGGTAGTTGGCCCATACGAAAGCAGATGATTAAAAAAACAAAACAACAAAAAGACCCACTGAAATGAAAAGACCCCTGAATCCTATCCCCACACTGGGCAGCACAGAGAAAGCCAAACAACACTGAGCGCTGAAACCAAATGGAACGCTGCTCCTGATCCCCTCAGCCTTCAGTGAGCCACCACCCACACCCACAAGACCTCGTATGAGACCGTAAGAGGTATCTGGATGTTTCAGATGGATTGTGATAGACTGGGCCATGGAGGTGAAGATAAGTAAGCAAATGTTCGCTTACCAAGGTTTGTTTCTTATTTTCAGAAGCTCTAAAGTGTGGCTCTGTTAAAAAAAAGTTACTTCGTAAAAATGACACCTCACTGCGATACATAAATACTTTTCTAAGTCTATTTTCATCAGCTATATTTCTAAGACTTTTAAAGTTCAGTTTGGTGATCCAAATAAAGTCTGTTTTGAAACCTCTCCCTCCATCATTACCATAAAGGAGCAGGTAAATTTCCAAAAGAAAACCTTAGTTTTTACTCTCCTTCCCATTGAAGAACTATTTTTTTGGTGGGATATTTAATAAACAATTTTCTGGGTTTCTGTTTACAACAAATGGGTATTTTGTATGAATATGCCTAAAGTCCATTCTGCTTTCACAGATTCAAGCGCGAATGCAAGTCATAGCCAACAGTGGCAGTTTCTCTTTCCTAGAAACTGACACAAGTCACTTCATCTCTGACAGTATTTATCACATCACAGCACATCCTCTTGTGGCATATGTCTCTGCGTATTCGTAAAAGACATTAAAAGCTGCCATTGAGTAGTCCATAATCATTTTTATTATTGAAACTGGGGGAAGAAGAGGGTCCGTGTTAATGGGAAGGTGACTATTACACAATCAAACTCACCTGGGGAATAGAGGGTGCAGGTCACACATCTTATATGTAATAAGCTGACAACTTTTAAGGTCATCATTGCATAGATCACACTCGTTTGACCTGAAGCCCTTTTTAAGTGTCATTTTGACAAAGTGACTTTAAAAATATATCTATAACATGTCTTTGTTATGTGGATGAGGACATAACCTGACCATGAAAATATCAAACACAATCATGCCAGGATGTCGATGCATATGACCTAGACCTCAGGAACCATACGATGCTGTTTCAAGGCAACCATGAATTTCAGGAACAGTTGATTTAGTACAGTGACTACAAATTCAGATACTGTGCATTTTTAACCGTGAAGTAGGAAGATTCTCAGTTTCTAAAAAATAGCTTACTAAAAGTAGCACAACTTTGGTTAAGTTAAGCCTTTCAGCTGAGTATTGAATAACTAAAAGTAGAAGCCAGGAAAGCTCTCTGCCGGGTTTGGTAAAGTCATGAGGCCTCATTATCCCAGCCTCTCTGACATGAGATGGAGATTTCCATCAGAGAGGGGCGTGATGAGGATGCGGTGTTGTGAAGGAAGGGCTTTCTGAAAGGGTTATCAGTAAAATATCCAGTAAGACTTCTAAAGTTCTGTCTTCAAGTTGTCTGCTGGTGTCTGAGTTGATGACCACATGCACAACCCGTGCCTAGCAGTGCAGGCCTGGCAGTGTGGCCAAGCCTGTCCCACACTGGATGATGTGGGACACGAGCACCACTAAATTCTTATAATACAGTGTGTCCGTAACATTACTTGGTGGGATAAGCAGTTGAAGGAAACCAGCAGTTTGGTGGAGAAACCCTGTTCTAATAGGCCATCAGTCAGTGACGAGTCTGTAGAAGCTATAAGGGATAGCTAACTAAGGAGCCCTAAAAAATCTGTGCATGAGCCCACATCGAACTGCACTGAATAGGTATGAAACTGGGAGAGTTTTCCTTTTATTTGGTGCAGATTTCACATTTTTATCGTCTTTTGTTGCTTTCCTGTGACCGGTCAAAAGTGCACCATGACTTTACAGACACACTGTATTTTAATTATCAGCACAAGTATCTGAGGCTGTTTTCAATGAATTTTGTATCGGATGTCTTTGCAATAATGAGACTAGTAGAAAGAATGGGTACTGGCTTCCCTTTTACTTGGTCTCACTAACGTTTCATGAGGTGTGCAGAAACATGGGAACACTGATGAGGCGGTTCAGGAAATTCAGTACAAATAGAGACTGCAAAGTCCCTCAAGAAAGTGCACAGACTTGGCGGGGGGGGGGGGGGCAGTTGAAGGAGGGTGGGGTGAGAAAATATTATGAAAAGATGGTACTCAATACACAGAAGTCAAATTACTATGGTCGCAATGCAGAAATGTGCCGTGACACCTCCCTCTGAGTACAGGTGCCTAGGTTAAGTGCACGGAAGTGGAAGCAATCCTGAGATGTCCTCGCTCAGTCCCTTCTCACAAAGCCTGGCCAGCAAAGTGGGCCCTTCACACACTCCCAAGGCGCTCTGTCCTGCTGGGCAACATGCTAATGAGTGGTGGGGGTGGGAGGCATGGGAAGGGAACACTGACCATTATTTATGTTTACTCATAGCTTTCTTTTGGATTAAAAGTGAAAATTCAAAAACAACAAACATTTTCAGGAAAAATCTATACTGGTTGTTTTTAACGGTTTTTTTGTTTGGCTGTCTTTTGTTTTGTTTTTTAGTAGCAGGTCCAATTCTCAAGGAGACTTCTCCCCTGGACCGTCACATGGTCAGACACAAGTCTCTGACTGCTCTGGCTGGGGCCGCACCCACTGCCACCAGGAAAGCATTTCCTGGCTGATAGGCAGTTCAGGGTACTATACTTTTCACTCCATAGGCGCACTTTTCCCACCAAAAGTAGAGGGGGAAACGCCTGTGCATCTTATGAAACAAATGTTCATTTTTTTTTTTTTTTTAGCTGCTGCAGGTTCCCAGACTAGAAGAGTATTTGAACATTAAAGTCTCTTCTCATTTGTTAATAACAGTGCTAATGGTTGTTAATACTGCTGTTGAGCTTACATTGTTGAAATATTATTGTGGTATATTTTATTAAATATTTTAACACACTATTTGGTGCAGAACCTTTTTTTCTTATTTCTTATTTTCCTCCTTGAAACCCTAGGTGCGTCTTATGGAGCGAAAAATATGGTATTCTCCCTGGAAAGTGAAAATATACAGAACTGGATATAATAGTTCAAAACACTGCAAACCTGCACAAAATTCTCAGTAACTGTCACATGGGGCAGTGTCTGGGCCTATGTAACTGTTTACGTGGTAACCCTTCTCTCAGAATCCAAACTGCACTTTAAAATTGGTCACCAACTGAACTGACAACAGAAACTAGAATACCACGAAGACAACAAAACTCACCACAGGGGACTACTCAAATTTCTTCGATATAATTTTAGGCACACAATTCACCAACAGCAGGACATGCTCACCCACCCAGAAAGCCATGTGTGAAGTGAGGCCAATTCAGAGCCTGTAGGTCTGCTGGATGTTTAAGGTCAAGTCTTTACGTTGGCCTGAACTGAAATCAAGTTACGTCCAGTCCAGCGAGTTTACCTACGAAACACTAGGTGGCAGCAGAGGGCTAGCACAGGAATCACAGGCCAGTACACATGCATGTAAACTTTCAACTTTAAACAGAGACCTGAAAGAACTTTCCCATCTTAAAGTTAAGATGAACTTTCCATAAGCCACACCGTTAAGAGTTGTGAGAGCAAATACTGTAAAAGGAGACACAGCCTGTTGGGTCAGCACCAGCCTCGCTGGAGTCCCACGGAGGCCAAGGCACGCTCGGCCTGCTGCCTTACCTGACATACTGGAAGGCCCTGGTCTGCGACCCGGAACCGTACACCTAGGGGAACACCAACAGTTAGGCCTCATGTATGAGTTTCAAATATACTCAGTGGTGAGAAGGTGGCAGAAATACTATGTGCATATTTACACGTACAAAGTTTTTCCTCAAAAGACAGCATCGGGAGTCAGATCTCGTCAGTCCTGTGATGTGTCAGGTTGTGGGCCAGGATCCAGCAGGGGACAGACCTACACAAACAGCACTCAGGTCTCACCCAGTCCTCCACAGGCTGCCATCAGGACAGCTGGGTCCTGTCAGATCAGGCCACACAACCTCTGCTGGGAGGCCAGCACCTGGTACTCTAGTTCCCTAGGTCACTATAATGTGTGGCCAAGGTAGGGAACCACCCAGGGAACTTTGGGTGGAAGACAGAGTGGTGGGAGGAAGGGGCCTCACACTCTTGTGTCCACTGCTGCTTCCAGGTCTCTACCTCTCATCTGCTTCCCACCTGGCACAGCTACTCATTGCTCAGGGACCAGCTCAGAGATCACGTCCTTGGGACACTCCCCAGACTCATTCCCAGGAAAGAATGCACTGCTCGGCCCTGTGGTCAACAGCCCTCCCCCTGGGTCAGGAATGAAGTCCCACTCATCCCTGCCCTGCTACAGCCCAGCATAGCACAGTGCTCAGTGAGTGTGCTAGCCAGCAAGGCCTGGCCCTGAGCACTGTGTGCAGGTCAAAGCAGCCTGGTCATCCAGGAATTCCCCAAAGGAGAGGTACACCCATGGGGTAGTGTGGGGAGAATGGCACCCTAGCTGCAAGGTCTCAGGTGCCTAGGAGTCTGCTCATCTTTGCACAGACAAAGGGCTAGAGTTAGGAATCATTTATGAACCCAGACTGTTGGTATAAGGGGTAAATACAATGCTAACTTTGGACTGATCTTAGAAGTATGGCTTCTCCACAATTTCCTTTGGAAAAATAGCAAGGTTTGTAAATGCTACTAATACCTAGATTCAAATCCTACATCTGCCATATCTGGGCTGTGCTGGGAAAATAATTCCCCTCAGTGAAGCCCCATTCTCATCTGTAAATTGAAGAAATCACAGCCAGGTGGCACGGCAGAATCCAACCCTACTGCAAAGATGTTGGCGTGTTTCTGTGTTTGAACTCAACTATGAAATAAAGTCTCTTCAAAATAAACTTAAGTTTAATAAACTTACTTAGCCAGCTCCACCCAAACCATACTCATCCATTTTCTGAACTTTCTGAACTGGAACACAATTCCGCTTAGATTACAGCTTCTGTGGGTGACTTACAGAACTCAGTGACACAGAGACAGGCCCACCTTGTTTTTATGGGGCTCCAGAGATATTGCAGTCTTTTACCAACTGAAGGTTTGTGGCAACCCTGCACCAAGCAAGTCTATCGGCACCATTTTTCCAACAGCATTTCTGACTTTGTCTCTGTGCTACATTTTGGAAATTCTTGCAGTATTTCAAAGTTTTTCATTATTATTATATTTGTTATGGTGACTTGTGATCAGTGATCTCTGATGTTAATGCTATAATTGTTTTAGGACACTATGACCTGCACCCATGTAAGACAGCACACTTAATTGATAAATTGAAGAAAAGCCTGAAGCTAGTAGATGTTGATTCACGAGGTTTAAGGAAAGAAGGTATCTCTAGCACATGGGTGCAAGGTGGAGCAGCAAGTGCTGATGAGAAGCTGCAGGTTCTCCAGAAGACAATTAGCGAAGGTAGCAACAGTGAACAACAGACAGTCAGGGTAGATGAAATAGCCTTCTAGTGGAAGAAGATGCCATCTAGGACTTTCGTAGCTGGAGAGAAGCCAACGCCTGGCTTCAGAGACTGGCACGTACCGTGAGCGGCTCCCCCTGCAGCGCCTGCAGGATGAAGTTGCTGACAACCCGGCCGTCATTCATATGCATACGTGGCCCAAAGGTGTTGAAGATTCTGGCCACACGCACTTCCACACCTTCCTGGAACAGGAAGCAGAGGAGGTGAGACACGTTTCACTTTGCAGTCTGCTTTCATTCCAAATGAAAATGGCTGTTTTGTTTGTATTATGTGCTATGTGCTCATATAAATAAACCCAAAAGACTACACAAAGAGAGTCTAACATGTCCCACGTCCCAACACCAAAAGGTTACCATATTAACACTGTTAGAACACTTGCATGACACTATGCGTTTATACACATTTTCCCCCCCAGTATCTATTTTTTCAAATGGGATTATGCTGTGCTCATTCTTTTATAATTTTTTCACATACTATTCTTTGCAAATTTATCACTTAATAAAGGATAAATCTATCCATGTATGTTTAATAGCTGATTTGAAAAAAGAGTGGTTTATCTTAGGAAAGAAGAAACATATAAACATTCTTTTTTTTTTTAAGTGAGAGGAGAGGAGATAGTGAGACACATTCCCACATGTGCACAGACAAGAATCCATTTCGCAATCCCTGACTGGGACTGATGCTTGAATCAACTGAGCTACTTTTAGCACCTGAGGCTGACAAGCTCAGACCAACTAAGCTATCCTTAGTGCCCGAGGCCAACACTCAAACCGTTTGAGCCCCTGGAAGCAGGAGGAGAAAAGGGAGAAAAGGGGGAAAGGGAGGGGAGAGAAGCAGATAGTCATTTCTCTTGTGTGCCCTGACTGGGGATCAAACCCAGGACGTCCATACACTGGGCCAATGCTCTATCCTCTCAGCCAACCAGCCAGGGCCATAAACATTCTTAAATGCTACACTTTGCCAACACCCCAGTCTGTTCCACCCAAAGATTGAAGACAACATGGCACCCACTACAGGCTGTCAGCTGAATGGCCTGGAAAGAGACATACCTACATGGTGGGATTAGACATTCGTTTTCTTCTGTGTATTCTTTAAATGTTTCTATTTTTAATATAAGTATTGCTTTTGCAATCAGGGAAGGCATATTTTTAAGTATGTAACCAGGAAAGTATATTTTTAAACCCTAAAAGCCTTCTATCAACTATGTTGTCTAATTATTCATTTCACCGAAGGCTTTTCATGAACACAGAAGTCACATGGATTATCACAAACTCTGAATTAGTGGACTTTCCCAGCGTATGTGTCTCTAATCTGCTGGATCCATCAGGCTGCAGACGTACATCTTCTGGGTGTCTGAGGCAGGTAGGAGGTATCTTAAAGACTGGGTCTCCTGTGTGAGCCCACTCCATTGCTTAGCCAGCCTGCACCTACCCTCTCTTAGTCAGAGCAGAATTGGGAGAGGAACAGTACTTCCTTCACAGCATTATTATAAAAATTAAGCCTGTTATTACCTTTAGTGCAAGCCCAGCGGTGATACATATTAGTTGTTACTGTCATTACGACTGGCTGAAACAGCGTTTTTCCTCTCCCCTCTTCTCTTACTGTACTGCCTCACCATGGGGCACACATCAGGAACCACCTGGACCCCTAGCTAATAGAGCTGTGAGACACTGAATTCTGCTCGCTGTATAGTGAGTTAAAAGCAATCAGCTACAGTGTCCCAAGGGCTCACGTTTGGTCTCAAAGAGGCTGGAGCCACTCAGCTGGCCATGTTTGCCAACAGCAACCTCATCTGAGTCCCTGGTGTGCAGTTTCTACATGTACTGAAACAGGAAGCGGTTGGGAGTCATGGACCCAGCATACAGTAAACTTTTAGAAACTAAAGCACTATATTTTTGCTAACTCCTCCCAGCAATACATTGTAATGTTTTCATATGATTTTTCAGATTCTGAGGACTAAGATATAAGTTGTTATACTCAGTCCATGAATTTGAATCAACCCTTTTCACTACTGAACTAAACAAGAGAATTTAAAAACAAAAAACAAACAAAAAAAAACAACAACAGTGGAAGAGAGGAAAGCAGGAGGTACACAGATGTTGGTCTAAATAGAAAATAAAAGTTTCCACTTGCATTTAATTGTTAAGACGAAGAAAGAATCAGAAGTGGATAAATATGGCTTTCTTCTAGGAAGAAACTAGAAAACTTTTAGCAGATTTACAGCAGTCAGATCCACAAGCCTGGCAGGAGGAAGATCGTGAGCTTGCAAGTGTCGCAGCAAAACCAACGCTTTTGTCCTCCTGACCTTCCCTTTCCACAGGAACTACGCTTCAGAGCATGGCCTCCTTAAAAACAGAGCTCTGCCAGCACTATCTGGCCAACCCCAAACAAGCCTGCTAGTTTTTATTTTCCCATTTGAATCATCACCTTGGGCGACACAGGGTCACCAGAATTCCGGCTCCCAAGGCCAGCTGACATCAAAGAGACTAGCTCCAGATTAAGCCTCATCTTCCGAATTAAATTAAAACCAAAGCTCCCTCCACTGAAACCAGATCTCCTCTAGTGAACTGGCTCCTTCTACGTAGCATCAGGACACAAAGGTACCAGCTGAGCATGCAGTCCGTCAGCCATTTGACAGCCCCTGGGATCCTGCAGTGGTCCCAGGCAGGATGTTGGATAGTCAGCAGGTCCCCACATGCTATTCATGGTGGTGGTCTGATGGGCATCTCAGGCCTGAAGAAAGGGTCAATCACCCAAAGCCCTGCTTCCTAGGATAAAAACCCAGGAAGTGCCGGCAAGCCACCGTGCCTCTTTTTAAGGGAGAACTTACTCTGATGACCAGTGAGCAACTCAAACTGCTGACTCACATTCAACACTTCATCTGCCAGGAACAGCATGTGAGGGTATCTATCTGTTTCTAGCTTGTGAGATACAAGGCCTCTGTCTACATGGCAGGACAACAGAGTCATCTTGAAGCATGCCGGATATCACTTTGTGTCCATGGTTTGTCCCATGTGGGGAACCAGGACTCATCCACTTACGTCTCTAAGCGCCACCAAGTTCTTGTCAAGCACCAGCCTGACTCCTGCAAGTGCAAGTCAACTGGCATAAAGGCAGGGGGCACTGAGGGGACAGATGCTCAAAGTGCCATGTGGGCAAGCAGGCTAAGGACACACAGGTAAGCAGCACAGGGAACACACACAAGAGGCACTGGGGAGCATGTGGGGAGGCTGGGGAGCTAGAGGGCTGTCACTAAGGTCCTGTCACTCACTAGTCACACATTCTTCAGGAAGTCACTTGTGTTTTTTCACATTTCAGATCCTAATCTTTGGAATGAGGATAATAATATCCCTCTGCCTCCATTACATGAATTAAAAGAAAATACATGACTCTGCTTTGAAACAGTCATCATTCCTGTCTATCTCCAAGTGATGGCCTGAAATCTAGTATCTGCCCTTGAACTTTGACCTGATTACATTAAATTCTTGGCATCATGGTGACCCCATGTAATGTATCTCAGAAACATTTCCACCAGGTGCCTAGGATCACTTTAATGACTGGGCTTTGGCAACAGTGACTAGACAGCTTACCCAGAGGGGTAAGCTGGCATCAGGATGCCTCTTTTTCAAGTCATCTGTCACAGCCAGGAGGGGGAGGGGTTGGAGAGGCAGGCAGAAGTGAAGGTACAGGGTTTCCTCCCCAACTCCAACATCTCCCAAGCATAGAAGTTTTAGCAGCAGGGGTTAAGCGGCTCTCGTTCTCAATTTCTCTTCCAGTATGACCATTCCTTGGAGACTGATCTCTCCACTGAACACCACAGTATGACCAGCCACTGTTTTCACTGATGGGTGGTGCTGGAGGATGAAACAAGCAGCACACAGGGAGAGCGAGTGCTTCCACCACATGCACAGGTGTACTTACCTGCAGAGCACAGAACAGAGAGCTAACAGAAAGCACTCCCCAGTCCAACAGGACTACCCTGTGAGGCTTCCTTCATTCCCCTGCCCAGGCCAAGTCGCAGGAGCCGCCCTACAACCTCCCTAAGGCAGGGGTCCCTGCAGCCGAGGCAGGAGCCGCCCTACAACCTCCCTAAGGCAGGGGTCCCTGCAGCTGAGGCAGGAGCCGCCCTACAACCTCCCTAAGGCAGGGGTCCCTGCAGCCGAGGCAGGAGCCGCCCTACAACCTCCCTAAGGCAGGGGTCCCTGCAGCCGAGGCAGGAGCCGCCCTACAACCTCCCTAAGGCAGGGGTCCCTGCAGGCGAGGCAGGAGCCGCCCTACAACCTCCCTAAGGCAGGGGTCCCTGCAGCCGAGGCAGGAGCCGCCCTACAACCTCCCTAAGGCAGGGGTCCCTGCAGCCGAGGCAGGAGCCGCCCTACAACCTCCCTAAAGCAGGGGTCCCTGCAGCAGAGGCAGGAGCTGCCCTACAACCTCCCTAAGGCAGGGGTCCCTGCAGCCCTGAGGCAGCACCACACTTCCCGTGGCCTCTCATAAACACTTCTTGCTGGGGCTGCTCCCTACCCGTAGATAAGGCCTAGGTCATTATAGAAGGCAGAGCTCACTTTGCTGAGCAGGCCTCTTGAGGTGCTAAACCAGGGGTCAGGAACCTATGGCTCGCGAGCCACATGTGGCTCTTTTGATGGCTGCATCTGGCTCACAGACAGGTCTTTAATAAAAAAATAATAATAACGTTAAAAATATAAAACATTCTCATGTATTACAATCCATTCATTTCCTACCGCTCATGTTCGTGGTTGCGTGTGGCTGGAGCCAATCACAGCTGTCCTCCTGGACAACACCAAATTTTTATTGGATAATGTATAACGTACATGGATGGTTGTATGACTCTCACGGAATTACATTTTAATATATGTGGCGTTCATGGCTCCCTCAGCCAAAAAGGTTCCCGACCCCTGTGCTAACCCATTCTAACCCCTTCTGGGTGGTGACAGAGGGAGAAAGCCACACAAGCTCAGGGGAGTGTGGCATGTGCCTGCCTAGCAATCTCCCTCCACAGCCCACTCTAGTTGTAGCAGAACCACCGGGCCTGAGTGCTGGCCACACAGCAGCTGCACTCGCTCAAGGCCAGGGAAGAACGTGTTCCTCTGCCGCTTCTGGGAGGGCCAGCAGGCATGGAGAGCGGGTGCCCAAGAAGCAGGTGGCATAGCTGGGCAGGTCCAGGCCACAGAGTCTGCATCCCTAGGGTATGAATCTTACCCACAGAACATTTGATTTGTTTTAGCTCGCTGTGTAATTTTTTTAAAACTAAAATATAAGGTTCGGACATCACGGAAATGGCGCCATGAGCAGCGCGTCCGACAGATCTCCCCAAAATCTCAACAAATTTATCAACTAGAAACAGAAAAATTTATCCTCGGAGCATTCCGGAGTTCCACACACACTGAAAGCAAAAGGACTGTTATCACTTGAATCTGAGAGACGGGTCAGAGAGGATGGTGTGAAGGAAGCTAACTACCGCACGGATGTTCATTCAAGCCGCGGAGGGAGTACACCTGTGGTGAGTCAACCCATGCGTGCAACTGCCCGCCACACTCGGGGAGTGGCAGCCTGGGCGCTGGCGGCCGACGGCGTGCCCTGAGAAACCGTGCGCGCGCCCCGTGCCGCAGTCCGGTCGCAGAGCGAGCTCACTTGCACCATCAGCGTCCCCAGCGGCCCATGCACTGAGAGGGAGAGTCCCCAGCCACCGGCGTGCCCTGAGAAACCGCACGCGTACCTTGTGCCGCAGTCTGGGAGGGGCGCCAAGGCTGTCTTGCCCATTCCAGAGATTCTCTCCGTGGGCAGGGCACCTCACCCAGCCATTCAAGCTAACAATCAAGCGTTGGGGGAGGGGCGCGCAGGCAGCCTGAAATACTTTCTGGAGCACAGCTGCGGATCCAATCACTGAAATTAGCTTAACCCACGAAATCTGCGCACCCACGGGGCTCTAATTGATAGAATCTCTCTCAGTTCAGCCATCCAAGACAAGAGGCGTGATATTTTTCAGTGCCTCTCGCTAAAGGGGTGGGGGCAACTTCTGATTGACAGAGCCTCCATATTCAGGGATATACGCTAACAAGAGGGACTTGGCAGATATTAAGATCTATATAGCAAGCAACTAGTGCCTCTTCTTCCCAGCCAAAATAGATTACAAAGTGTGGAAAGCCTGGGTTGAGTGGTCTAACTGAATGCTAGGCGCTGAACAGTCGCCTTGACAACAATTGACTTCCAGCCCCACCTGATTACGCTGGAGGCTCTGACTGCCAGAGCCTTACCCAGAGCCTTGCGCTGAGTGGGGATAGAGTGGGGATTTCCCAGCTCTTTCAGCCTCCTACTCCCCAGACAGAAGCAGTGGCAGCCTCATAACTGGATCACCAGGCTGCTAATTCAGGAAGGGGAGACTAAGAGAGAGACTCCAGGAAAGCAAACTCTCTCATTGTTGGACCTTGCAAATGCCAACAAGCCTTGACTACCAGCGAGACTAAAGCCAATTATATGATATTGCCATAGAATCCCATCAACTCCAAATCCCTACCTAAGCGTGACACGGGCAGAGCCTGGGGTACAGAGTCACTGACCAGGAAGAGGGAGAGAAAAGAAAAAGGAAGAAGTTAACCTCTCAAAATCAAGAAAAATCCACAGACTTTATAACTTGTTCCACTAATTCTTCGTTGTTGTTGTTTCTTTCTTCTATCTTATTGCCTTTATTATTATTTCTATTTCCTCACCTCGGTCCTTTTATTCTCTGCCCATCTTATGCTTCCCTTTTCTTGAACTACACTACCCATGAGTGTTACATTTTATTTCTTTTCTTCATCCTTACTCTCCTTTAGGATTACACTCCAAAACCCTTAACTCTCACTCTCTCCCCTTTTGTCTTTTTTTTCCCTCTTCCTTTTTTTCTTCCTTCGTTTCTCTCTTTTTCTTATTTTTTCCTTTCTATTCGTTTCTTCTTTTCTCCTTTTACTTTTCCTCCCATTCAATCCTCAATCACGAACAAATTATTTAATTTGGGACTCAAGTTTTTTTTTTGGTTTGTTTTTTTTTTTCCTTTTTCTTTTTGGTTTTCCTTTGTTTGTTTGTTTTTGTGGCATTTTGGGTACTTTTTACATTGCTTTTTAACTCACTAGCAATCCTCCCAACCCAAGGTCTCCGTTGCAGTCTTCGCTCCACTTAATACAACAGATTTTTACTTATTTTTATTTTTTTCTTCTTTAATTATTATTATTTTTTCTCTCCTTTTTACTGTTTCCCTCTTACCCCTCTCATTATATCTCTTAGTCGACCATCACTTACAAGCAAATCATTTTATGCTTGTCTAAGATTTTCTCCTTTTTCTTTTTTTTTCTTTTTGCATTTAGTAGGTCCCTACTCCCTTTTTTGCCCCTTGAATTGTTCACCCCAAATCAGGCCCTCCGTTATAGGCAGTTTTTGTTCCATTTAGCATAATATAATTCACAGGTCATCACGATATTTCCCTAAGGAGGGGAGAGGAGGGGAAGAGAAGAAAGAAAAAAGGGGGAAATAATAAATTATTACTGGGGTTTTTTTGTGGGGTGCTTTCCTTTTTTTTTTTTTTCCTTTTTATTCTTTATTAATTCTAATTAATACTATCAACAAGACCACCCTCAGATGCCAATAAGAAAAAGGAAATCGAATATTATGGATACAAAAGATAGAGAGGTAACACAAATAGATGTGGAAAAATCTATGGACAAAAGATTTAACATATTGGAAGCCTTGGAGCCAAATGACAGAGAATTTAAAATAGAAATCTTAAAAATATTCAGAGATATACAAGAAAACACAGAAAGGCAATTTAGGGAGATCAGAAAACAACTCAACGATCACAAAGAATATATTACCAAGGAAATTGAAACTATAAAAACAAATCAAACAGAAATGAAAAACTCAATTCACAAGCTGAAAAACGAGGTAACAAGCTTAGCTAATAGAACAGCCCAGATAGAAGATAGGATTAGTGAAATAGAAGACAAGCAACTTGAGGCACAACAGAGAGAAGAAGAAAGAGACTCAAAAATAATAAAAAACGAGAAAGCCCTACAGGAATTGTCTGACTCCATCAGAAAGAATAACATAAGAATAATAGGTATATCAGAGGGAGAAGAGAAAGAAAATGGAATGGAGAATATATTCAAACAAATAATAGATGAGAACTTCCCAAGCCTGTGGAAAGAACTAAAGCCTCAAATTCAAGAAGCAAACAGAACACCGAGTTTTCTTAACCCCGACAAACCCACTCCAAGGCACATCATATTGAAAATGACACAAAACAATGACAAAGAAAAAATTCTCAAGGCAGCCAGGGAAAAGAAGAGTACAACATATAAAGGAAGGTCTATTAGATTATCATCAGATTTCTCAGAAGAAACTCTACAAGCTAGAAGAGAGTGGACCTCAATATTTAAAGCCCTGAAAGAGAGGAACTTTCAGCCACGAATACTATACCCATCAAAGCTATCCTTCAAGTACGAAGGAGATATAAAAACATTCACAAATACAGAAAAGATGAGGGAATTTATCATCAGAAAGCCCCCACTCCAGGAAATACTAAAGGGGGTTTTCCAACCAGAGTCAAAGAACAAAAAAAAACAAAACCACAGGTAACAGCTCCACCACGAAAACAATAAAACCAACTTAAACTGTGACAACAAAAGAAAAAAAGGGGGGAAAGGATGAAGATTAACAATAGCAAAGGACGATGAAGCGCAGAACTACTCATAAGATAGGGTACTACAATGAATATGGTAGGTACCCTTTTCATTACTTAATGGTAAGCACCCTTGAAAAAACCACCACAAAAACACTTGTCTTAAAAAAGGTAGCAACAGAGGAAAGAAGTATGGAATGCAAACAAACAAAAACAAATGATAGAAAAACAAAAGAGAAGAATCAAACAAGATACAAAACTAAAAGAAAGCAATTTATAAAATGGCAATAGGGAACTCACAAGTGTCAATAATTACACTAAATGTAAATGGATTAAACTTACCAATAAAAAGACACAGAGTAGCAGAATGGATTAAAAAAGAAAATCCAACTGTATGCTGCCTACAAGAAACACATCTAAGCAACAAGGATAAAAACAAATTCAAAGTGAAAGGCTGGAAAACAATACTCCAAGCAAACAACACCCCCCAAAAAAGCAGGTGTAGCAATACTCATATCTAATAATGCTGACTACAAGACAGAAAAAGTACTCAGAGACAAAAATGGTCATTTCATAATGATTAAGGGGACACTGAATCAAGAAGATATAACAATCCTTAATATATATGCACCAAACCAAGGAGCACCAAAATATATAAGACAGCTACTTATTGACCTTAAAACAAAAACTGACAAAAATACAATCATACTTAGAGACCTCAATACACCGCTGACGACTCTAGATCGGTCATCCAAACAGAGAATCAATAAAGATATAGTGGCCTTAAACGAAATACTAGAACACCTGGATATGATAGACATCTACAAGGACACTTCATCCCAAAGCGACAGAGTATACATTTTTCTTTAGTGTACATGGAACATTCTCAAGAATTGACCATATGTTGGGCCAAAAAGACAATATCAGCAAATTTAGAAAAATTGAAATTGTACCAAGCATATTCTATGATCATAAAGCCTTGAAACTAGAATTCGACTGTAAAAAAGAGGGGGAAAACCCCACAAAATTGTGGAAACTAAACAACATACTTCTAAAAAATGAATGGGTCAAAGAAGAAATAAGCACAGAGATAAAAAGATATATACAGACAAATGAAAATGAAAATACGACATATCAGAATCTCTGGGATGCAGCAAAAGCAGTAATAAGAGGAAAGTTCATATCACTTCAGGCCTATATGAACAAACAAGAGAGAGCCCAAGTAAACCACTTAACTTCACACCTTAAGGAACTAGAAAAAGAAGAACAAAGACAACCCAAAACCAGCCGAAGAAAGGAGATAATAAAAATCAGAGCAGAAATAAACGAAATAGAGAACAGAAAAACTATAGAAAAAATCAATAAAACAAGGAGCTGGTTCTTTGAAAAGATCAACAAAATTGACAAACCCTTGGCAAGACTCACCAAGGAAAAAAGGCACAGGACTCAAATAAATAAAATCCAAAATGAAAGAGGAGAGATCACCACAGACATCATAGATATACAAAGAATTATTGTAGAATACTATGAAAAACTATATGCCAACAAATACAACAATCTAGAAGAAATGGATAAATTCCTAGAACAATACAACCTTCCTAGACTGAGTCATGAAGAAGCAGAAAGCCTAAACAGACCAATCAGCAGGGAGAAAATAGAAAAAACTATTAAAAACCTCCCCAAAAATAAAAGTCCAGGCCCAGACGGTTATACTGGTGAATTCTATCAAATATTCAAAGAAGACTTGGTTCCTATTCTACTCAAAGTCTTCCAAAAAATTGAAGAAGAAGCAATACTTCCAAACACATTTTATGAGGCCAACATAACCCTCATACCAAAACCTGGCAAGGATGGCACAAAGAAAGAAAACTACAGACCAATATCTCTAATGAATACAGATGCTAAAATACTAAACAAAATACTGGCAAATCGAATACAACAACATATTAAAAAAATAATACATCATGATCAAGTGGGATTCATCCCAGAATCTCAAGGATGGTTCAACATACGTAAAACGGTTAACGTAATACACCATATCAACAAAACAAAGAACAAAAACCACATGATCTTATCAATAGACGCAGAAAAGGCTTTTGATAAAATACAACACAATTTTATGTTTAAGACTCTCAACAAAATGCGTATAGAAGGAAAATATCTCAACATGATAAAGGCCATATATGATAAACCATCAGCCAACATCATATTAAATGGCATAAAACTGAGGACTTTCCACCTTAAATCAGGAACAAGACAGGGTTGTCCACTCTCTCCACTCTTATTTAACGTGGTGCTAGAAGTTCTGACCAGAGCAATCAGACAAGACAAAGAAATAATAGGCATCCATATCGGAAAAGAAGAAGTAAAGGTATCACTTTTTGCTGATGATATGATCCTATACATCGAAAACCCGAAGGACTCCACAAAAAGATTACTAGAAACAATAAACCAATACAGTAAGGTCGCAGGATACAAAATTAACATACAAAAGTCCATAGCCTTTCTATATGCCAACAATGAAATATTAGAAAACGAACTCAAAAAAATAATCCCCTTCACGATTGCAACAACAACAAAAAATACCTAGGAATAAACATAACAAAGAATGTAAAGGACCTATAAAACGAAAACTACAAGGCATTGTTAAGAGAAATAGAAAAAGACACAATGAGATGGAAAAATATTCCTTGTTCTTGGATAGGAAGAATAAATATAATTAAAATGGCCATATTACCCAAAGCAATATATAAATTTAATGCAATTCCCATCAAAATTCCTATGACATTTTTTAAAGAAATGGAACAAAAAATCATCAGATTTATATGGAACTATAAAAAACCCCGAATAGCCAAAGCAATCCTAAGTAAAAAGAATGAAGCTGGGGGCATTACAATACCTGACTTTAAACTATATTATAGGGCCACGATAATCAAAACAGCATGGTATTGTCAGGAAAATAGACACTCAGACCAATGGAACAGAAGAGAAAGCCCAGAAATAAAACCACATATATATGGTCAAATAATCTTTGATAAAGGGGCCAACAACACACAATGGAGAAAAGAAAGCCTCTTCAACAAATGGTGTTGGGAAAACTGGAAAGCCACATGCAAAAGAATGAAACTCGACTACAGCTTGTCCCCGTGTACTAAAATTAATTCAAAATGGATCAAAGACCTAAATATAAGACCTGAAATAATAAAGTACATAGAAGAAGACATAGGCACTAAACTCATGGACCTGGGTTTTAAAGAACATTTTATGAACCTGACTCCAATGGCAAGAGAAGTGAAGGCAAAGATAAATGAATGGGACTACATCAGAATAAAAAGGTTTTGCTCAGCAAGAGGAACTGATATGAAAATAAACAGACAGCCAACTAAATGGGAAATGATATTTTCAAACAACAGCTCAGATAAGGGCCTAATATCCAAAATTTACAAAGATCTCATAAAACTCAACAACAAACAAACAAACAATCCAATAAAAAAATGGGAAGAGGACATGAACAGACAATTCTCCCAGGAAGAAATACAAATGGCCAACAGATATATGAAAAGATGCTCATCTTCATTAGTTATTAGAGAAATGCAAATCAAAACTACAATGAGATACCACCTCACACCTGTTAGATTAGCTATTATCAACAAGACGGGTAATAGCAAATGTTGGAGAGGCTGCGGAGAAAAGGGAACTCTCATCCACTGTTGGTGGAACTGTAAAGTAGTACAACCATTATGGAGGAAAGTATGGTGGTTCCTCAAAAAACTGAAAATAGAACTACCTTATGACCTAGCAATCCCTCTACTGGGTATATACCCCAAAACCTCAGAAACATTAATACGTAAAGACACATGTAGCCCCATGTTCATTGCAGCACTGTTCACAGTGGCCAAGACATGGAAACAACCAAAAAGCCCTTCAATAGAAGACTGGATAAAGAAGATGTGGCACATATACACTATGGAATACTACTCAGCCATAAGAAATGACGACATCAGATCATTTACAGCAAAATGGTGGGATCTTGATAACATTATACGGAGTGAAATAAGTAAATCAGAAAAAAACAAGAACTACATGATTCCATACATTGGTGGAACATAAAAACGAGACTAAGAGACATGGACAAGAGTGTGGTGGTTACCAGGGGTGGGGGGAGGGAGGACGCAGGAGGAAGGGAGGGAGAGAGTTAGGGGGAGGGGGAGGGGCACAGAGAAAACTAGATAGAGGGTGAGGGAGGACAATCTGACTCTGGGCCAGGGGTATGCAACATAATTTAATGACAAGATAACCTAGACATGTTTTCTTTGAATATATGTACCCTGATTTATTAATGTCATCCCATTAACATTAATAAAAATTTATTTTAAAAAAATATATATATAAGGTACATATCAACCATGTTGTTTTCTTAAGTGTTCTCATGTCAGAAAATCAAACAAAGCCATCCGTTCAAGGCCAATGGATTACTAGATGACTGATCAGTGCCCTGCATCTCTGCGGCTTATGGATGGCAACCGTGCGTAGGCCCTGCCCAGTGGGTGGGCCAAGGGTCTGGAAATGTCAGGCTCCTGCTCGGCTGAGTTCACACATACCAGGCACTGGCCACAGCCCACCAGAGAAGGCCCCTCATTTATAAAACTACCACATCCAAGTGCACACAGAAGCCACAGTTTAATTCGTCTGACAAGTTCTAAGTATTCGTGAAAGATGCTAAGCCCTCTAATCACCACTGCCCTCTCATTTTTCCCCCCAAAGAAAATGCAAGAGACCTTCTCTTTATATACATGCCATGGGTTTTTTTTTCCTGGGAAATCAAATTCTATTTTTAATACATTAGCATATTTCATTAAGAGACACTCAGAAGAGAATCCTTTGGGAAAGAGAAATCTATAAAAAGAGTATTCCTATCTCTATCTTGTTTATATTCTCAATCCTTATATACTAGGTTTATTCAGAGTAAAATATATCCACGTAGGGAATAATACAACGATTTATACTTGAGTGAATATCATTATATACAAAAAATAGTAATATGTATTACTAAGTAGTTAATTAAAAACATGCCAAAGACATAGCATCCCACCTGGCTCATCCTTCTTTCTGGTCATTCTTCATTCTCTTTTGTGTGTGTGTGTGTGAGAGACAGAGAGAAAGACAGAAAGAGGGACAGATAGGAACAGACAGGAAGGGAGAGAGATGAGAAGCATCAATTCTTTGTTGTGGCACCTTAGTTGTTCATTGATTGCTTTTTTCATACGTGCCTTGACCAAGGGAGCTACAGCTGAGCGAGTGACCCCTTGCTCAAGTCAGCGACCTTTGGTCTCAAGCCAGCGACCATGGGGTCATGTCTATGATCCCATGCTCAAGCCGGCAACCCAGCGCTCAGGCTGGTGAGACTGTGCTCTAAGCCAGATGAGCCCATGCTCAAGTCAGTGACCTCGGAGTTTTGAACATGGGTCCTCTGCGTCCCAGTCTGATGCTCTATCCACTACACCACCATCTGGTCAGGCTGGTCATTTTCTTTCATTAATCCATAGATAGCACAAATTGCATCACTTCAAGTATTGAATTTTCTCCTAAAAGCTGCTATTCTATAGAACTATAAAGTGACTGCTCCACTGCAGCCCTTGTTGATGACCCTCACCGCTCTGGGGAGCAATGGTTCTTCTAGAGCAGTGCCACCTGGACTGCTGTCCTGGGCCCTGTTCCATGACTGGGCCCTTGAACTTGGAGCTATGTCTTCTCATGCTCAGCCAAGCCCCCTCGCCCTCAGTGACCCACCAAGACAGCCGGGAGAGGGAGAGGGACATGACCTGCAGGCTGCCAGGCATGAGTCTAAGTTCTGCTTATAGGCCAAGGTGCTGACCTATAAAATGGGCAAGTCAGCCCCACCTGAAAGGGGCCGTGAGAATGAGGGGAGACTAAGCAGACTGAGCCCACCACAGGGTAAGCCCCACAGAGACCAAGCACACTGTTTCCATGACCACAGGTGTGACATTCCTACCCACTGTCAATCATGTTAGGGCCTCCTGTAGAGAAGCACATGCCAGACATTCCACAGCAGAGTCAGTCCTTCAGGTGAGAGACGGATCGCCAGCTGTGTGGGAACACTTAGCCACAGACCAGCTGTCCACACAAGGGGCTTCAAAAGGGCATATTACTTCCCAGATTTCAGGGCACACCATTCATGCCTGTCATCTCCCAAGACCCTGTGAGCAGCCATGTAAAAGCTGACAGTCCTGTCATCCAGGTGCTACATCCCGAGCTCACAACGGATGACATGGATGCCACTGTTATTATGGGTGTGAAGTGCACACCCTGGCTCGTGCCCAGAGGGGTGACCATCCTAGCATCAGTCAGTGCTCAGTAATACCGACTATGTCACCACTCATACCATCACCATCATGAGCTCATACCTTAAGATAATATGTATACTTACAAAATAATCATGTTACACTACAAATCATTTAATAAAAATTAAAAGTTCAATAAAAATGTCCTATGCCCACCAGCTTTACCTATGTAAAAATTCACTGACAAATACTAAACTGAAAGCAAAGAACAGTTGGGAGACATGATTCTTTTCAAACTGACTCCGCACTAAAGTGCAGGCACATGTTCCTCATGCACTCAAGTCAGGATTCTCTAGCACCAGCACACACACAGCCTGTGCTATGTATCTGGGAGACCAGCTTAAATTTTGGGGTCAAGATAATCTGAGCTCAAAAATGACAAAGATATGTCCTTTCTAAAACTGATTAGTGTTTCTTAAAAATTAATAGATACTGTAAGCCAACTGTCCAAAGTAGCTTACAAAGGTCTTAGTTCTGCCTCTGGCCAAGAAACAGGTGGAAAGGCCTAAATACTCACATCAGCACAAGGTTATTCTGTGGGTCTTTAATGCTGGCATTTCGTTAAGAAGACACTCGGGGACATCCTGGCCATCGGCAGCTCAGCACCAACACCCAGACACGGCCCTGTCCTCTACAAAGCCCCCGAGAGGCCTGAGGAGCACTGCTCCCAGGGACATATGCCCAGTCCTGTTAAGTACTAAGAGCACAAGCCCCCACACATCTGTCAACAGCCTGTCCTGTTGATGTGTCCCTCCCTCTAATAAAGGGCCCTCTGTGAGGAGTGCAGGTCCAGACACAACAGGGTAGTCACCTCAAAATAAGTGGACTAGCCAGGCTCTGGCCGGGTCCCTCGGGGGCCCTGTCTGATGTCCCATCTGCTCCCACACAACCGCCCTGAGGTAGGGAGGACCGTGCACTGAACCCCAATCAGAGACAAGAACCGAAAGGCCAAGGAGGCCAGGGCACATCTCTGAGGACAAGACACAGCAGAGCCAGGCTGGAACTCTGCCTTTCAGTCCACGGGTTCCTCCGCTACAGAGCACGTGAGTGCGCAAATCTGAGCCATGAGACTACCCACAGAGAAATCCTCTGCAGAGCAATGAATAACTAGGAGAGCAGAAAAGAACAGTAAGCAACAGTCTCTAGACAGGTGCAGACAAAAGCTGTCATCAGCTCATTTCTGTCTCTATTAGGTTCTGGAGGTCAAGCCACTGACCACTTGCTCCAGGACAATAGGGCACTTGGTAACTGCTGGTGGGCAACTGGACAGCACAGCAGCATGCTGCCTAGCTGTGCGACAGCATTCCAAACCTAAGAATTTACCCCCAGAAATAATTTTATTTCTAAAGGTGGCACCTGTGAATAATCCCTGTCATTTATGATTGTGGGAACCTGGGCTTCCTCCCCATACCCTCGCCCCCAGACGTTAACTGACACAGGAGCTCTGGTGTTTGCACCCCTGGCTCCCATGCTCAGGTTGGTACCTGCTTCATGTAGGCATAGCACATGGTCTCGGCAACACGCTTGCCTTCGTCATAGCAGGCTCGGGGGCCTATCGGGTTCACGTGGCCCCAGTAGTCCTCACTCTGAGGGTGAACTTCCGGATCTATGAAGGGGAAAAATCAGACCGTGTTTTCATCTTGCCTTTGTTGCAAGATCAGATTCATGATGAACACTGAATATTTATGATAAAAAGGAGCTGTGAGAAGACCAGGATAAACTTCCACATGAAGAGACCAGATCTGGACAACCTCAGTGCTCCACAGTCCAAAGTTCCAGTGGGACATGGTTCTTGCCTCTCACATTAGTATTGCAATTACAGGAAAACACAAGATCAAAGGTTCTCAATTTTGTCTTCCTTCTCTCCCATAAATTATTGACTTTTTAATTATTATACAAACTATAATTAAATATAATCTATGTGAAGAGATATATGGTTCAATTTTATATTTCAAATATGTAATGCAGCCCTGGCCAGTTAGCTCAGGAGTAGAGTGTTGGCCCACCCAGCCTGTGGACATCCTAGGCTCAATTCCTGGTCAGGGCACACAAGAGAAATGACCATCTGTTTCTCTCCCCTTCCCTCTCCCCCTTCTGTCCCTCTTCCCCTCCAGAGCATTGTTTATGGGTCGGTTGATCCCAGCCATCAGCTTCAGGCACTAAAAATAGCTTGGTTGATTTGAGCATCATTCCAGAGAGGGGTTGTCAAGGGGATCCCAGTCAGGGTGTATGCGAGAGTCTATCTCACTATCTCCTCTTCTTTCACTTAAAAAAATGTGTATGTATAGATACACACACACACACACACACATAAATATATATATGTAATGAAAGCAAAGCATGTATTTATTGAATATTTAAGAGCATCTCTGTGGAAAATGACTTTCACATGTGCAGACACCCAGGGGCCTGGTCCCATGTCATGGGAACGTCAATGACAAATGGCAAATGGCTCCTTTAGCATGTGTTTTCTATTCCCAATTCCTGTTTCTCTGGTGTAAGAATCAATCACACTTTAAGATGTGCCCAGGGAATAACTACTTAAGAAAACCCAGTAATAATGTGAATTAATAACAAACTTATCTAGTCTAGTATACCAGGAATTTTATACAATCATGGTATAAAATATGTAAATCTTTACCCAAAAATCTGTTATAAATTCCCTTCTTGCGTACCTTGAAGCAGAAGTCTAACTTCGGCTTATGGGCACAATAGGACCCTTACAGGGAGGGGACATGGACACACACATGCCTCAGCTGGCCATCCACCAAGACTGGCTCCTCTTCCAGAGGGCAGTGCAAGTCCGTGCGGACGCAGACCCTGCTGCCTCCGCTGAGGCTTAACTCCCCCAAGAGGAGGCACGCTTCCACTGCCCCGAGAGGAGACGTTTAAGGCAAACACCCTCGGGGAGAGGGAAACCTGGACGTAATTCACACCAGGCCCTTCCTGGGGAGTTTTCACAAGGGCTGGGCAAGCTGGACTACAAAAGAGACAATCCTAAACTTGGCAAACGATGAGGAAGAGAAGGCTGGGCACACCAACCACCCTGACGGGCACCATTGGTGCTGACATGCCCAAGAAGCCTGAGGTCCATGACACAGCTTTAAAGTTTCCTCATAAAATCAGTTTGAATTAGAAAAGTAAAGGGCCAGAGTCACAGCTGGTTTCTAATCAGGCTTCCGTCAGCACTTTGCCCAGCTATCAGACCGAGTGCACACGCCCACATGCCAGTTTACTGCAGTTCTGAGATACTGGGCACCAGTATGGATCCCAGTGGACCAGGTAGACGCCATGAGTTTGGCCCATAGATTATTGAAGATCCTGAAGAACACAAGCTACTGCCAAATGCACAGACGCTAAGTGAGGAGGGAGGAGGACTAGGGCAGATATGGAAGATGCCCCTGTGCCCTCTGGGACACAGAACACTGGCACCTTTAGGTCTGAGGCATTTAAAAACATACAGCCCAACAGACTTTGTCCACGCCACTCCTTTTGTGACACGTGAAGTCACGGAAGGAAGCAAAGGGGAACCGTCCAATACCAGTGGGGAACTTGCTGATCCCCTGTAGAGTCTCATATGGGAAGAACAGGGAGGGGAGAACTCCAGCATCCACTCAACTACCTATTCCTAAAGCATCACGGCCAACAGGGGAGGGAAATGTGGACATTTCCGTTCTTTTAACCACCAAGGATTGCAAAGTAGATGGTGCTCTACCTTTTCAAAGGGATTACAAAGAACACAATAACTGCATGTAGTAGCATTTCTGTGTCTCAGACTTTTTTCCTTTGGTTGCCTTTAATAAAAACTCACCTCTTCCCATGTTGCCCTTCCACTCCCCCATTTGTCCTATCCATAGCAGGATGTGAAGGGGTTAAGTTCCCTCATGGCAGTCTGCTCCTGCTGTACCCACTAAGCAGTGCTCCAAAGCCCTGCACCCAGCTGCACACTCCTGTGGGGTGGGGCGAAGTGCTGCAAGTGGGCAGAACAGGCCCTTGAGTTTTCTGGCACTCCCAGAAATAGCAGGATCATCCAGAAATGGTTATACAACAGTGAAGTGTCGGCACACATCCCTTCAACAAGCAAGCGTCAAGGTCAACCCCGAGTTCTCAGTGGGTCGGCTCACTATGCATTGTTTACAAACAACATGCACCAGCTAAACTGGCAAAGCATCCCGAATGCTTCACTGACTTCTAGGGGTACTTTCAGAGCAGAATGGCAGACACTTCTGTAGAAGATCCCCTTTGGTAAGGAACTGTGACACAGTCCTCTGAGGGTGTGCTCAGCAAGAGGGCGGGAGCCCAGAGGCCACGGTGACAGAGACAGGACTCTCTGCTGTGCCCTGAATGGAGGAGCAGGTGAGCCTCTCAGAGAGGGATTTCTGGGCTCGGTTTTGGTCTCTTCCTCATCTGAGACAGGATGGAAGCTGTCTGGGGGGAGCCCAGCCCACTTACCTCCGTACACCTCCGAAGTGGAGGCCATGAGCAGACGAGCACCGACGCGCTTTGCCAGCCCTACAGAGAGCAGGGACATGGGAAGAGAAACTCAATTTCAGGGAAACAAGGAAAAACCACATGTGAACATTTCTGTAGCCAATTTCACAATTTTCTGGTATTAATGGTATCTGATCACTCATGCATCTTCAGTTATCCACTCTCATTGCATCTACTTTGGAAATAAAACCAAAAAACAATAAAAACAGGAAAACATACACAAACCCTCAGAAGCACAGTATTTAGTTAGATACTTATCATTGTAAGCAGGGCTAAACACAGAATCTGCTGTTTGATGAAGTGTGATTTGTCGAGTTTCAGATTCCTTTGCCCAACACATCACCCAGTATGTTACGAGAAAGCTTCGCCGTCATTGGAACGAGGCAAGGTCCTTCACACAGTCCCTCACACCTTCCTCGACATGCGCCCCTGTCCAGGCACCTCCACCCTGCCCTCCCACCTCCCTCTAGGTTTCACCAAAGCAACTTACACATTCCATCATCCTGCTCTGCACCCTTTCCTTCACTGACCACTCACATGCACAGTGGACTAAACACTATTCTCTATGGTAGTCGTGTAAGTGTGGCCAGTTTGGATGACGTCAGAGGCTCTGCGAAGCCCTGTACAGCACAACCCCACTGTACTTCACTGAGCCCCATGCTTCCCCAACGTACTCCAGCACTGAGCCATGGGCACAGACACAGGCTCCGAGGGCCCCTGGGCAGCACCCCCTCGGCACCCAGCCCCGCACACAGCCACCAAGCGCTGTGATGGGCAGGGGAGGCAGGCACATGTAACTGCAGCCCTCTGGGGAGGCCAGGCAAGACAGAAGGAAGCATCCTGGCATGAGCAGACAGGGGTGTGAGTGTGCAGGGGCACCTGGGGGGTGTGAAGATGCACATGAAGGACAAGACAACAGAGCTGTTGAGAAGCACATTTTTGGAGGCAACTGTGCACATGCCGCCATGTGCTGAGGAAGAAATGGTCAGGGATGCAGCAAGACATGAGGGCTAGGGCTACAGGCTCCCAAGGCCACAGGCCACGCCGCAGTCTGTGAGGGGATCACCACACGTGTCACTGCACAGAGACAATGGTTGTGGCTTTAAAGTGAAGGATCCCGAGGTATTCATTTTTAATTAAACTTTTAATTTGACTTGTACATTCAAAGGCAGTTGGAAGAATACAGAGAGATCCTAAGTACCCTTTATCCTGTTTCACCCAACAGTAAAAGCTTGCTCATCTACAGTTCAGTATCCCAACCAGGATATGAATACAATGTACTCAAGACACAGAACATCTCCCTTCTCCACAAGGGGGAACGAGGAGAACACAGCTGTGCTGCTGTAGTGCCCAGGTGTCTGTGCAGAGACCGAACAAAGGGGCTGAAGCACGAAGAGGCCCAAGCATAGGCCATGGAGGCAGTGACACCAGAGAGAGAGGAGGGCCCAACCAGGAAGGGGCTAGGCGCCATTCAGGCATCTTATCTCAAGTGCTAAATAGCTAGCTAGCAACATTCCTCTCATTTCAGAATAAAGTCTCACTTGGGTCTCTCCGGTATCACAATCATCCCTCTCCAGTATCTGTCCATATAATTCCCAGAAGACCCTTTGCCACTCTTCCAAGACCTGCAGGTCCACCCTCACTCAGGGTATAAGCCTCAGCCCGAGTGACTTCACCTTAAACTCAAGAGCATGCCATTCTCTTCTAGAACCCCTCACTCCCTAGTCAGCACCGCCGGTGCCTTGCCATGTCCTATCTCCCCCAAGACGCCCGGCTCCCTGCAGAAGGCTGAGTGGAGTCCTTATCTGAATCCCCCCACAGTAAGCAGGGCAGTAGCTTGGGCACACTGACTGCAGTGCCAAACTAGCAGAATAAATGACATCTTTCTAAACATCATGTGTTTGGTGGCTTTTCCTCTACTGTGTCTAGTAGTGGTATGAGCAAAGGTCGGGGAGACAGAGAGCGTGATGAAGGGGCGGAGCCGTCATGGTGAGAAAAAGGCAGCCTGTGACATGCCTCATCTCTAAGCAGAAAAGGGAGGGCACTCTCATCTGTCTGGTGACCAGGGCAGGAGTCATAACAGAGGAGGACAAGTGCCTTTTCTAAATTCTAAGAATAAATCCTTTGACTTCATGCAGAGCTTAAAGTCCCCTAAATGTCTAGTACAGATAGCTTGAAAACCAGTCTCCAGCTGCCTTTTCAGGCCCTTGTCTGCTGCTTCAGTTCAATTAAAATTTTGTGCTATCTTTCCCAAACCTAATTATAGAACTTGTTTTAAATGTTCCTGTAATTAAGTCCATTTTTACCTGACATTTTCAAAAGTGGTTCCTTTCTTCCACTTTGTAACTCATCAAAACCCCTAGTGAGTCTGGAACCTGTGCCAAGCTCCATCGCAGCACACCCGACTCAGGCAGCAATGTGTCTGTCAGCCACAGCATGTCACCTGGGAGTACACAGGTGGCCCCTTTAACGGTCCTCACTCTCATCCGGGACTAGTAAGGTGAATGCTGCAGGTCTGTCTGGAGCCAGGGACTAGGTTTCAATACCCCATAAGGACAGTTTTCCTCCTACCCCTTCCAGAGCACTCTTGAAACTCCTGTGTGTGTGTGCGTGTGTGTGTGTTATCACTCTGTGTATACGTCTATGGTATGTGCCTATGTGTATGCGCGTGTGTTGTGTATGTGTGATGTGCACGTCTTTGTGGTGTGTTATGTGTGTCTATGGTGAGTGTGTGCATGTGGTCCTCTCCAACCCAATCTGAGAACAGAGCCACCAGCACCCTTTCCAGCAGGACGCACACCCACCACACATCAGAGAGGAGTGGAGGGAGACTGGGTCGTCACTTGGCAGCACAGGTGGTCATCCCAGGGTACTGTGCTGGGGCAACACAGACCGGCTACCACAATGACCATCTCCAACATGACCAATTCTGATGGCAAATATAGTCACACTGAAATAACCCAGGCAGAGTTGAGGGAGGGCTGTGAAGACCCGGATTAAACTTCTACAGCACAGTCAATGGCCTAGGCTGGGAGTTGCCTACAACATTCCCAACCTCTGCAAAGTAAGAGAGGGCAACTCACCCAGCATGTTCAGCGTCCCGATGGTGTTGGTCTTCAGCGTCTTGATGGGATTGTACATGTAGTTTGGAGGGGAGGCTGGCGAGGCCAGATGGTATATCTGGTCAACTACAGGAAACAAAATGAAGTCTGTTATTTCCAAGAAAAACACTAAAAATATTTTGAATGCCCGAATTCAGACTGTTTTATAAAGGTGTTCACTCGTGTATCTTTCACCAAACTTTTTTATTACTCTTCCTAGAAACTAAGTTGCATTTACCATTAGAAGAATTTTTAAACAAAAACAGAAACTCTATCTGGAACAAAAACATGAGCTGGGTCACTTATTTGGGCAAGTTCTCTACTAATTAGGATCAATGTGACTACCAAGCTCATTATTTTCTGAGATCTGCCCAAAATAAAGCAGTTACATCAGAAAGGAGACTGACTTTTCAGACACAGAATTAAGCGTGAATATCTAAAACAGTGATTTTCAACCTTTTTCTCATTTCATGGTATACATAAACTAATTACTAAAATTCTGCGGCATACCAAAAAATATATATTTTTTGCCGATCTGACAAATAAAAATGTGTATCATTTTGATTCATTCACACCAGGTGGTAATTGTCATGTTGGCTGTTGTCATTTTTTATTTTGACAACCTAAGGGAAAAGACAACAGTGCCCCTGACTAAATAGTCAGGTATCCATGTTTTAAAAATTCTTGTGGCACATCAGTTGAAAATCACTGTTCTAAAGTAAACATTTTTAATTGGAAAAACAAATCTGATGTAAAAGGAAAGGCACAAAAGCATGGGAGATACCGCCTTTCACTTTGCTTTTATGTACCCAGGATACAGAAAACCACACCTCCCCTCGTGCACAGACATCCCTCAAACACCACCACCCACAACCCTCTCTCCAGGGTCTGGTGACACCTGCCACCCAACAGAGTGGGAACAGCATCTCCCTGCGAAAGGGCAGCAGTGAACGAGCACAAAGGAGGAAAGCCACCTGCAGGCAGAGAGTCTGGGCCATGCCATCCCACCTCAGCTACAGGCCAAAAATCCCAAGCATCATCACAGGAGACCCACGGACGGGAACTGAAACACCACCGCCACGGGGAATCCTCCTGTCACAGCTTGGACCCCTCCCTACAAGGGCACCTGCTGGGGTTCCTCCATAACTCTCTTCCAAGCCAGGGCTCTCCTTTGAGGTAACAGCACACTAGGGGCTAGGTTTCAGACATGACAGGCAAAACGAGCAAACCCAAAAAACAGTCTCCATGACTAATTCTCTGACATAACTATCTCAAAAAACACCCCCCACCAAAACTGCCGAAGCTCCCCACCCACACATCACCACCTGAAAATCGCCTGACATATCCAGGAGGACATGGGAATCACTGCAGAACCCTCTAGGACCTGGGGGCTGTTTCCTGAAACACACTCCAACCCTAGAACGAGAGTCAGACAACAATTTTCCATCCTCAGACAAGGGCAGAAGTGGCAGCTCCCCATCAGAGTGGAATTCTCCAGGCTGTGAGCTTGGTCGCCACTTAATTTGCCCTAATCATCAGTCTCTCAAGCCTGAATGTGTCTGCACGTCTGCGTACACGAGCCACCATGGTCAGGGGCATGGGGGGGGAGGGGAGCACTGCCGTTCCATAGAGCCCTCGTACCTGCATGTACCTACACTGCGACCATATGTGGAGGGAGGCAAGAACATGGGAAAGACTGCGAATCTCATCTTCTGGTTGTTTGTGAGGCTATTTTGTCAAGACTATTACAGCAAACTCTTGAGGTGACTTTTTTAAAAGGTCTTCCTGTTTAAAAATAAATATTAATACTATGTAACATCATCCCTGTCCAAATCCCAACAGTATTTTTCAAATAAATAGAAAAAAATTTCATTCTAAAATTCATACGGACTCTCAAGGAAGCATGAACAGCCAAAACAATCTTATTTTAAAAAGAACAAAGTTGGAGGACTCACACTTCCTGGTTTTGAAACTATTACAAAGCAATAATAATCAAAATGGTAGGGTAATCACAAAAACACAGATATATAAACCGATGGAACATAGAGCCCAGAAATGAATCTTTTTGTATATGGTCAAATGATCCTCAACAATACCATGTCACTCACTTGCGAAAGGAGAAAGGATTAACAAATGGTGGGAAACATGATATATACAAGCAAAAGGATAAAGGTGGACCCTTATCTTACTACACCATAAAACAAAAATTAACTCACAATGGATTAAAGACTCCCAGAGGAAAACACAAGAGAAAAGCTGACACTCACATGGGATTTGGCAAAGATTTCTTGGATACGACACCAAAAACAAGGCAATGAAAGCAAAAACAAACAACTGGGACTATGTCAAACTTTAAAACTTTATGCCAATGACAAAGGGCACATCAGCAGAGTAAAAGGACAATCTATGGAATGGGAGAAAACGTTTCCAAAACATAACCGTGCTAAAATGTTAACATCTAGAATATATTTATATAAAGAATTCCTACAAATTAAAAAATAAATCAACCCAATTAAAAAACGGCAAAGCACTTGAATAGACTTTCTCCAAGGATTATATACAAATGGCCAACAAGCTTATGAAAAGATACTCAATGTCACTAATCATCAGAGAAATGCAAATCCAAATTTGCATTTACCAAGGAGGTATTGCAATACCAAGGAGGTATTATCTCACACCCCTTGGGCTACTATTGAAACAGTAACAGAAAATCACAAGTGTTGGTGAGGTGTGGAGAAACTAGAACCTTTGTGCATTGTTGGTGGGAATGTAAAATGCTGCAGCCACTATAGAAGACAGTATAACAGTTCCTCAAAATATTAAAAATAGAATTAACATGTGATCAGGAATTCAACTCCTGGGGATATAACAAAGAACTGAAAGCAGAGTCCTGAAGCCACCTCTGCACACTCACACTCCTGCTCAGAGCAGTACCATGCACAATCGCCAAGAAGTGGAAGTATCCACGTTCCATCAACAGACAAATGGATGAACAAAAACGGCATACACATAGAGTGGAATATTATTCAGCCTTAAAAAGAAAACCCTGTACATGCTGCAACATGGATGAATGTTGAGGACATAACTCTAAGTGAAATAAGCCAGTCACAAAAAGACAAATACTGGAGGAATCTACTTATATAATGAGGTGCCTAGAGTAGTAAAGTTCATAGAATCAAAAAGTAGAATGGTGGTTAGCAGGGCCCAGTGGGAGAGGAAATAGAAGTTAAGTGTTCAATGGTATAGTTTCATTTTGCAAATGAAAACGTTCTGGAGATCTGTTTTGCAACAATATGAATATACTTAACACTACTCAACTGTATATTTAAAAAATGGTTAAGATGATAAAAAACAAAAAACATAGTTACTTATGAGTGGCAAAAGTAGATGCAAAACAAGTATTAGTGGAAATACGTAAAACCTTTATTACATAAGCTGAAGTCAAAATGAATCATTTTAGTTTATATATTTGTTCTCTCTTTCTCAACCCTGGGAATATAAGGGGTCAAAATCAGGCTCCTGGCCCATTGCAGATCATTCGAGATTCTCCCTCCACCCTTGCTCTGCATCAGGGACGCCTGGTGAAGCTTCACAACGCCTGGGCCCATGGGCCCCCAGCACAGACACTCCAGGTGGGAGACACCAGACATTTACACACATGTGTGTTTAAAAGCCGCCTTTGAAAACCACTGGATTAACTTAAAAATAGAACCCTTAATATATTGAAAGAATAATTTTTCTTCAAAAACTCTAAAAATAGCCTGACCAAGCAGTGGCGCAGTGGATAGAGCATCGGACTGGGACAAAACACCAGGTTCAAAACACCAAGGTCACCAACTTGAGCGTGGGATCGTAGACATGACCCCGTGATCACTAGCTTGAAGTCCAAGGTCACTGGCTTGAGTCCAAGGTCGCTGACTTGAGCAAGGGGTCACTAGATCTGCTGTAGCGCCCCCCCCCCCCCGTCAAGGCAAATATGAGAAAGCAATCAGTGAACAACTAAGGAGCCGCAATGAAAAATTGATGCTTCTCATCTCTCTCCCTTCCTGTCTGTCTATCCCTATCTGTCTCTCTCTGCTTGTCCCCCCCAAAAAAACTATAAAAATACACAAAACCTTTTAAAATTACTTGTAATCTCTCAATATACAAATCGACTGAAAAGATCTAAGTAAGAGGAAATTCCTGGGACTGCTAACTCCCACCAGTTCTTCTGTGCTGATAAACAGCTAAAAACAAAAAGCAAACGTTCTATTATGAGGGTTGCAAGTTGACAAGACAGTTCTCACAAAACCCCAGTATTTGTAGGCTGTTTAATCTTCTCTAGCTTACAAATGTGATCATAAGAGCACAGATTAGTGCCCACACACCTGCTTTTTTTATGTTTATTTTTATTAATTTTAGAAAAAAGAAGCAAGAGAGATACAGGGACACAGATCTGCTCCTGTATGTGCCCTGACTGGGGATCAAACCAGCAACCTCTGCACTTTGAGTCAATGCTCTAACCAACCAAGCCATTCGGCCAGGACCAACACCTGCTTTCTTAAACACCCACGGTCTGCAGGTATAAGGGAGCAGACCATCGCATTTCCCTTTTGAAAGCTTTTTTTTTTTTTATGTGCCTTGACCGCGGGCCTTCAGCAGACCGAGTAACCCCTTGCTTGAGCCAGCGACATTGGGCTCAAGCTGGTGAGATTTTGCTCAAACCAGATGAGCCCTCGCTCAAGCTGGCGACCTCGGGGTCTCAAACCTGGGTCTTCCGCATCCCAGTCCTACGCTCTATCCACTGCGCCACCGCCTGCTCAGGCCGCATTTCCCTTTTAAAATACCTTGTCACACCCGCAGCTGCTCTCGAGCAGGACTGCGCCAGATTCAAAACATAATGAATGTGGACAGACCGCACAGCTGAGTGCCACACCTGAGCCTAAACTGGCGTCCCGCCTGGTTCACAAGTCACTGACTGGCAGTTCTGCTCACACGGACAGGGCTTCCAAATGCTCCCCAAAGCCAGTGGAAACCAACAAGTCTGGGTGATGGTCTTACAGCACCAATATTCCACAGTATTTTTAGCCCTTGAGGTGACAACATGTGCAGTGAAGGAAATTGCATCAAAGACTAAGAAAAAACAACATTGATGCCTTAAGCGACGTAATTCCCTGACATCAAACATAGCAACAACGACACTTATTTCCTTTACCTGCCTCAGGCTCTCTTCTGCAATGCTCAATTCAAATGCCACTTTGTGTAGGAAGCCCATCCAGTGCCCAGAAAGTAACTCACTGCGGGCCACCATGCACTGCTTAACAATGACTTCAGTCTGCTTCATCACATCCTTCAAACACATTTTCACCTGCTGATGAGCTCATGAGCAGGAGAAGCAAGCCCTCTTCTTCCTGCGGGTCACCATCCAGCTTGGCTCTCTGCAGGGAGGGCGGCCTCTCCATAACCCAAGGGCACATAAATGCAGACTCCTGGACAGATCTAATGCATCAAACTGTCTAGGCAACCTGGAAATCTGCGACGGAAAACAAACACTGCTACATGGTGCTTTGGCCCCAGCCAATCCGGGAACAGTGAAGTGAGCTGAGTGAAAAGATAAGACATATCTTGGGGTTTCTTCATCCAAAAGGTTTTGCATCATCTGGTTTGTTGCTTTTTCATGCTGGACAAGTTAAGTTAGCCCTGTTCACCCTACCTGAAAAGGCTAAGTACATCCTATAAAACTATTTTGTAATGTTTACTTAAATAGCAACACCCAAGTATCCTACTGAGGATCCTGAAAACCATACGAAAAACTAATGTTTTCAACAGCCTTCCTTTCCCTTGAGACTGTGTTCTGCCCAAAACATTAACTACAGTTTTGTCCTAAAAAGGACATGCTACTAGAATCTGTTAATTAATCCAGTAAGGAATTCTGAAGAAAAGAGTTGGGGAGAAACTTTAGAACAATCACAAATAATCTACAATGATACAATGAGAAGTGCTATGGAAATACTGTACTAAGTAATATGAATAACAGAGCAGCAAAACCCCTCACAGCCCAGGAAAAAACACCCTCAAACCATGTCAATTACACAGTTCAGAGTATACCAAAACTGAGCACGGCATCGGAAACTCTAAGCAGGGGGTAGAGAGAGGAAGAAAAAAGGGGAGAGGTAGGCTCATTCAGTTGCTGGACATGTGCCTCTAGAAGATGCTGACCGCCATATGACCCCTCCCTTGGCAACCCTGTTACATTTACAAGGGCCAAGTACTGTAATCACAGCTAGAAAAACAGGAGCGTTAAGAAATGAGCCTAAGCCAACTAAATGGGAGATGACATTTGCAAATAGCTCTGATAAGGGGTTAATACCCAAAATATATACAAGGAGGGTTATGACCCAGTTTCATTCCCACACTAGTGACATAACCCGAACTATGGTGTAAGTCGAAACACACCCTGGCCTAACACAAACAGAACACTTATGCTTTTAACAGTCCAAAATGGAATAGGTAAGCATACTGGGGGCGCCAACTCCCTCACTCATACACCACGTGATTGCATCTTCTTCCACTGCGTGCAACCACACTAGTTCACCCACGTAGTCTGTAAGTACGACACTAACAGCATAAGCTGAAACACTTATGTCTCAATTTTTTAAAGTTTTTATGCAAGTGAATGTCATAAACTCGAAACTTCGTATGTCAAGACTGTTATAACCTGAGGACCCCCTGTAAAGAAATCACAAAGCTCAGCAATAAACCAGCAAACAATCCAATTAAAAAGGGGGGAGAGGACCTGAAGAGACACTTCTCCCAAGAGGACATACAAATGACCAACAGCTATATGAAAAGATGCTCATCTTTGCTAGCTATTTGAGAAATGCAAATCAAAACTATAATGAGATATTACCTCACACCTGTTAGATTGGCTATTATCAACAAGACAGATAATAAGTGTTGGAGAGGCTGTGGAGAAAAACGAACCCTCATTCACTGCTGGTGGGAATGCAAATTAGTACAACCAGTATGGAAGAAAGTATGGTGGTTCCTCAAAAAATTAAGACTAGAACTACCATATGACTCAACAATCCCTCTACTGGGTATCTACCCCAAAAACTCAAAAATATTGGTATGTAAAGACACATGCACCCCCATATTCATCACAGCATTGTTCACAGTAGCCAAGACATAGAAAGAACCAAAGTGTCCCTCGATAGAGGACTGGATAAAGAAGATGTGGTACATATATACAATGGAATACTACTCAGCCATAAGAAATGATGACATAGTGCCATTTATGACAACATGGATGGAACTTGAGAACATTATACTAAGTGAAATAAGTAAATTACATCCTTCAAACACATTTACAGAAAAAACTAAGAACTGTATAAAACTGAGACTCGTGGACATAGATAAAAGTGAAGTGGTTACCAGGGGAAGGGGGACAAAGGGGAAGGGGGCAGGGGGAATAGGGGGAAGGGTGTAAAGAGGAACAAATATAAAGTGATGAAAAATGATTTGACTTTGGGTGATGGTTATACAGTATAATCAATGGTTCAAATGCTATAGAAATGTTCACCTGAAACCTATGTACTCTAATTGATCAATGTCACCCTGTTAATTTTCTCAATAAAATAAAAAAAAACTCTCAAACTAGCAGCATCTGGCCTTAGCATGCCCCATACCTCTCCATTAGTGGTCCCAGGCAAGGCACTAGCAGCAGCCAACCTTGATTCACAGCTTGTCCTAGCCTGGGCATCTCTAAGCCTAGCACAAGCAGCAGCCATCTGTAGATCACTTGGTAGCTCATGCTAGGTAGCCAATGACAGACAGTGGAGGTGACTGAACTTGGCCTGCACCTCCTGGGAGGCCCCAGAGTCACCACACTCAGTGCACAGCTTCAGACCATGTCAAAGCACCACTCACCACCTCCACAAGCAACAAACTCAAGGGGCGGACTTAGCAAGGCAGCAAAGAACCTCTTCAATAAGTCCTGCTGAATGGGATGAGCCTCTGCATGGCTGATTCTTCACGGCTACAGCCAGTCATTGCATCTGCTCAACCTGAGAGTAAATGCCTCCCATTGACATGCCAACAGCAATCAAGGCTCAACTACAAAAGAAGGTGTGTATAGCCCACAGGTGAAACAAAAGGGGTTTGGGAAGGGGAACATGGGAAGTGCCCAGCTCATGGGTTCTATAGGACACCTACTACATCAGGCCACTCTACCAAGCCCAGGAGACAGAGCAGCTTTACCTAATACATACAAACACAGGGAAGAACCAAAATGAGGAGACAAAGAAACATGTCTCAAACAAAAGAACAGAACAAAACTCTAGAAAAAGAACTAAACAAAATGGAGACAAGCAATCTACTAGATACAGAATTCAAAACACTAGTTATAAGGATGCTCAATGAGAGATGCTTAATGAGAACTTCAACAGCATAAAAAAAGAACCAGTACAAAATAAAAGATACACTAACTGAAAAAATAATTTACAGGGTACCTTGGTCAGGAAGCTCAGTTGGTTAGAGCATCATCTTGATATGACACAGTTGTGGGTTTGATTGCCAGTCAGGGCACATACAGAAAACAACCTATGAATGCACAGCTAAGTGGAACAAAAAACAGATGTTTCTCTCTCTAATCAATAAATTTTAAAAATTAAAAAAACAAAAAAGAAGTTACAGGGAATCAACAGTAGAGTAGATGAAGCCAAGAATCACATCAGCAATTGCAATCGGAATATAAGGAGGCATAAAATACCCTATCAGATCAGCAAAGAAATAAAAAGGAATCTACAAAAATGAGGATAGTCTAAGAAACCTCTGGGACAACTTCAAGCATACCAAGATTTACATCATTGGAGGACCAGAAAGAGAAGAAAAAGAGCAAGAAATTAAAAATCTATTTGAAAAAATGACAGAAAACTTCTACAACTTGGTGAAAGAAACAGACACAAAAGTCTAGGAAGCAAAGTGAGTCCCAAACAAGATGAACCCAAAGAAGCCCACATCAAGACACATCATAACTGCCTGACCAGGCAGTGGCGCAATGGATAGAGTGTCGTACTGAGATGCCAAGGGCCCAGGTTCAAGACCCCGAGGTCGCCAGCTTGAGCGCGGGCTCATTTGGTTTGAGCAAAAGCTCACCAGCTTGGACCCAAGGTCGCTGGCTCGAGCAAGGGGTTACTATAGACCCGTAGTCAAGGCACATATGAGAAAGCAAGCAATGAACAACTAAGGTGTTGCAATGCGCAATGAAAAATTAATGATTGATGCTTCTCATCTCTCCGTTCCTGTCTGTCTGTCCCTGTCTATCCCTCTTCTGACTCTCTCTCTCTGTCTCTGTATAAAAAAAGAAAAAAAAAAGACACATCATAACTAAAATGCAAAATAGTAAAGACAAAGAATCTTAAAAGCAGTAAGAGAAAAGCAATTAGTTATCTGCAAGAGAGCTCCCTAAGATTGTCAGTTGATTTCTCAACAGAAACTTTGCAGGCCAAAAGGGATTGTCAAGAAATATTCAAACGGCCCTGGCCAGTTGGCTCAGCGGTAGAGCGTCGGCCTGGCGTGCAGGGGACCCGGGTTTGATTCCCGGCCAGGGCACATAGGAGAAGCACCCATTTGCTTCTCCACCCCCCCCCTCCTTCCTCTCTGTCTCTCTCTTCCCCTCCCGCAGCCAAGGCTCCATTGGAGCAAAGATGGCCCGGGCGCTGGGGATGGCTCCTTGGCCTCTGCCCCAGGCGCTAGAGTGGCTCTGGTCCTGGCAGAGCGATGCCCCGGAGGGGCAGAGCATCGCCCCCTGGTGGGCAGAGCGTTGCCCCTGGTGGGCATGCCGGGTGGATCCCGGTCGGGCGCATGCGGGAGTCTGTCTGACTATCTCTCCCCGTTTCCAGCTTCAGAGGAATGAAAAAAAAAAAGAAATATTCAAAGTAATGAAAAGAAAGGACCTACAACTAAGCTTATGCTACCCAGCAAAGCTATCATTTAGAGTGGAAAGACATATAAAGAGCTTCCCAGACAAGAAAAAGCTAAAGGAGTTCATCACCACCAAACCAATATTATATGAAATGAAGGAGAAGACAAAGGTAGAGGAAAGGAGAAAGAGAAGGCAGGGAAGAGGGGAAGGAGAAGGGGAGGAGAAGAGGAAAGAAAGGAAGAAGAAGAAGAAAAGAGAAGAGGAAGAAGAAGGAAGAAGGAGAGGAAAAAAATCAAAACTATAAACAGTAAAATGGCAATAAAGACAGGGTGCAGCCCTGGCCAGTTGGCTCAGTGGTAGAGCATCGGCCAGCATGTGGAAGTCCCGGGTTCAATTTTCGGTCAGGGCACACAGGAGAAGCGCCAATTTGCTTCTCTACCCTTCCTCTCTATCTCTTTTCCCCTCCCGCAGCCAAGGCTCCATTGAAACAAAGTTGGCCCGGGTGCTGAGGACGGCTCCATGGCCTCTGCTTCAGGTGCTAGAATGGCTCTGGCCACAAGAGAGCAACACCCCAGATGGGCAGAGCATCGCCCCCTGGTGGGTATGCCAGGTGGATGTCGGTCAGGTGCACGCGGGAGTCTATCTCTGCCTCCCCACTTCTAACTTCGGGGAAAAAATACAAAAAAAAAAAAAAAAAAAAAAAAGACAGGGTGGAGGGTGGGGCAAAAGTAGGTTTACAGTTGTATGTATGAAAAACAATGCAATTGTTAATAAATAATACAAGAATAAACTGATTCATGTACACACAAGTACAGACCTATTTCTGCCCCACCCTGTACATATCTATCAATAATTGAATCTAAAAAACAAAATAAATGAACAAGCAGAACAGAAACAGGCTCATAAACACAGAGAATATTTTGATGGTTGTCAGATAGGAGGTTGAGGGGGTGAGTGAAAAAGGTGAAGGGATTAAGAAGTATAAATTGGTAGTAACAGAATACTCATGGGGATGTAAAATACAGCATTGGAAATATGGGCAATAATATTCTAATAACTATGTATGGTGTCAGGTGGGTACTAGATTTATTGGGATGATCACTTAGTAAGTTATGTAATGTCTAGTCACAGGGCTATACACCTGAAACTAATATAATAATGTATGTCAACTGTAATAGAAAAATAAAAAATGATTAAAGAAACATTATATACTATACTCTTACAACAAAGTAATCTAGAGAAAATAAAATGCTATTAAGAAAAGAAAATGCTATTAAGAAAATCATAAAGAAAATACATTTACAGCAGACCCCTGTAGTTTAAACTTGTGTTGTTTAAGGGTCAAATGTAGTAGGGTTTTATTTTGTTTAAGAGGAGGTAAAATAGAGAGACTCCCACATGCATCCCAATCGGGATCCACCTGGCATCCCCCATCTGGGGCCAATGCTCAAATCAACCAAGCTATCCTCAGCACCCAGGGCAGACACTTGAACCAATCGAACCACTGACGAGGCGGAAGGAGAGGGAGGAGGGAGGAGGGAGGAGGGAGGAGGGAGGAGGGAGGAGGGAGGAGGGAGGAGGGAGGAGGGAGAGAAACAGATGGTTGTTTCTCTTGTGTGCCCTGACCAGAGATCAAACCCAGGACATCCACACGCTGGGGTGACACTCGATCCACTGAGCCAACCAGCTAGGGCTGGGTTTTGGGGTTTTTTTAAACACTATGAGAGTCTCTGTTTTTTTAACTGGTGTATTTAGACCATTCATATATAAAGTGATTACAAATATACTTGGATTAATATCTTCCACATTTATAATTATTTTCTTTTTTTTTAGTGTGTATATTTTGAATCCTTTTAATTTTTATTAATTTTAACTTATTGTGTTAACATGGATTCAAATGTCCCACTCAATATAACATCCTGTAATTATTTTCTGTTCATGTCCCTTGTTCTTTGTCTTCTACTATTTTTATGCCTTCTCTCATTTTAATTGAGTGTTATATAAGATTATATTCTCTCTCCTCTTTTAGCATAGCAATTATTCTTTAAAAATTTTTAGTGGTTGTCCTACATTTTACAAGACTTAATTACATCCACTTTCAATAACACTATTTGCTTCACATTTAGTGGGTACCTGATACAATGATATCCCCAATTCTTCCACTTATCTCCTAAACACTGCTATCATTCATTTCATTTGTCTATAAACAGAAATCACCCAATATATTGCTTTCATTACTTTGAAGAAACTGTTATCTGTTAGCTCAATTAAAGATAAAATAAATGTTTTTATTTTATAACAGGAGAAAAATTTTGAGATGTCCTAAATTAAATTACAGCAGGCCAAGAAGATGGGCAGAAAAGACAAGGGGAGTTAATCATTTATAGCCAGGGGTTGGGGAATGGGGGGCAGCAGCAAAACCAAGAGAAGATTGCTTACATTCCTGAATGTATGCTGAAACTTGGAGTGAGAGAATAGCTAACTACAATATGAACCACATTTGATTAGCCATGAGTATGCGGGACTGTTGCCTACAACCAACCCAGAAGCAGGAAATATTCAATACTTCTTTAAGGGCAGCTCACCAGGACCTTCTCCACTTCATCTTCTCCCGCCCCCTTTATGTATACCCAGTATAAACTCTTTCCAAGCAATTTAACATGTCTTCACCAAACCCAGGATGGCAGACATGTCTTCCTCACTGGGCCCTGTTGCTAGTGGATTAGGCTGCACCCCAGAACCTGGCCCTTCCCTGGCTAGCATATGGCTCAATAAACCCTTTCTTCCAAGACAACTTTTAGCTTCCAAGGTTTTTGTTTACCACCACTTACTCCTTCTTAACATTCTTCTTTTCTTTATGTAGGTCTGAGTTTCTGACCTACATCATGTAAAGAACTTCTTTTAATGCTTCTTATAAGGCAGGTCCTTACAGGCAATTTTTGTCTGAGAAAAATATTTGTCCTTCACTTTTTTTGTAACATTATATAACTATTTTATTAAATATATGGACATACTTATTTTGTACAAAACATGGTAACACTTCTTCCTCCCCTCTGCCACACAAGTCACACTAGAACCCATGTTTACAGAACACTGGCAGCAGCTATGACAAGCTGAAAAAAGGTACAATTTTGAACACAACCCCACATGACCAAAGTGGGGAACAAAACCAGGCAGAGGTTAGTAGGTTTCTTGGCTAGCTCTCTTGCTGATAGTCCCTCGCCGTACTCATCTTCTCTCAACAGGAAATATTTTAGGAGTAGAGACTCCGAGTATTATCTAAGTAATAACTGCCCCACTTTCTTGGTAGTATCCCTCTGCCACTTCTATCTATCCTGAGTTATTATAACTGGCTAATTTGTAACTTCTTAAAAAATTCCAGTCTGGTTCACATCCCTGGCAGTTGCCTATCTCCCTTTGAGCTTCAAAAAAACAGAAGAGCAATAGTGTCAGAAGGATACCAATTGAGACCTTGATAGATGAAACCTACTTTCTAGAAATCAACTGGTCAAACATATGCACAGCTGGAGACAACAGATTGTGAAACTAGGCCCAGCTGGAAAACATGTTGGGTACCCAATTAGACCCACTTATTCTGCATCTGTGGATTTAAAATGATCATCATCTACAGTGGAATAGATGTGTCCATCGTTACTTAGAAAATACACAGCTTGCTTGAATGAAGCTACCGTGTCATGTGTTGAAAGTTGGTCCTTGAGATCATACAAATTCAATCTGTCAGATCTTGGGCAAGCCTTAACCAAATTCAACACCAAGTTTAGGGCCACAGTAAGGCCATTTGCTGGTATGAGGCTATTCTATTCCCTCCAAAATTCCCTGCTTCACCCATTCCTGGATTGCTGACAGGGGCTCTCCCTGTTGAGGGCTAGATGTTAGCTTTGGTCATCATCATGTGTGCATTCATTCCTGCCAGAATGTGGTGAACTCACGCACATCCTCTAGGGCAGGGGTCTCAAACTCGCGGCCCACGGGCCGCATGCGGCCCGCTGAACAATTTTGTGCGGCCCGCAGACTAATCCACGAAGTTCAAAATATTTTGGATAAAATTAAGTAAGCCTAGGGGCCTACTTGTATTTTTCATTTCTCCAGCATCCTAGCTAGATATTAGCTTAGTTAACAGCAGTTGTGATGCGAACTACAGTTTCTGGTCGTTTTGTGACACTGAGTAAACTGCATGTACGATTGTGCTTGTTGTACTGATTTTTTTTTGTTTTCAACTGCAGTGAGAAAAGTGTTGCATAACAGTTGCCTTTTGTAGACCTAGTGCGGCCCACCAAACGGCTGTGATCTTGCTCTGCAGCCCACATGCTGAGTTGAGTTTGAGACCCCTGCTCTAGGGGGAGGGGGAATGTAATAGCGAAATCAGACATTCACACTGTTACAAACATTTTCTATCACAGAAACTAGACCAGTGCCTTGTACACAGAAAGACGATTTCAGGAACAAAACACAACACAAACTGGATGTGTCTTGAGTCAGACTCTGGCTTACCTTCGGGGGCTGACTGCTTTGATGAGCCCACAGCTACGGGCCTCTAAGTGGTAACAGTGCTTGGTGTCACTCACCTTCGATGTAGAGGGGCTCCACCACATCATGGTTAATCAGCTCAAAGTTCTCGTGGCCGATCCAGTGCTCCACGTTTCTTTTCCTGCCCGTGAAGAAGTTGTCCACCACAGTCACCTCATGGCCATCCATCATGAGTTTGTCAGTGAGATGGGAACCCACAAACCCCGCTCCTCCAGTTATCTGCATCAAGACAGTGTGTAAAACATCCCCAGAGAAAGCACAAGAGAACACAGTGACAATCAACTTCCAGATGTATTTCTGGTGCAGCCACAACTTAACACTCACTTAGGTGCAGGAGGAAGGAGAGGGCAGAGGCTTTAGAGCAGCATCTTCACTGCTTACACCAGAGCAAGAAGTTCAGCCACCTGTCAGCTTTCAAACAGCCTAAAAACTGAAACTACCACCCAGTAAGAAAGATAGAAAAGTAGTAATTCCAAGTTTCAAAATGTCTTCTTTGATAGAAAATTTTAGATTCTTAAAGGGTTCTTGTTGAAGCATTATTTATGATAGCCAAGGTATGGCACTCAGTGTTTGTCAGTGGATGAATGCATAAGGAGGTGGGGTAACATATACACAATGGGATACTATTACTGAGGGGGTTAGATAAAGCATATTTCATTTCAGGGAGGTGGGAAGAAAAGGAATAAACTCAGAAAACAGATGCGTGAATGATGGGAACCTTTCTGTCTTGTCTTGTCCTATCCTCTATCTGCTTTCTCTCCTATCAAAATGTGCATTCCCTCATGCTCCTCTTCCAAAGTAAAAAAAATCTACAGTAGGAAAAAAAAATTCTTTTTACCTAAAATAAAAAGTAAACACCTTGGTCTATAGTTTTAAAACATTTAATTTGTCATGAAGTCCTCTGTTCAAATAAAATCTGACACATAATTGCAGGGTTTATCACAGGTGAGCTGGCTGTCCTGGGTGAAAAAGGTAGATTTAGGGGAGCTAGAGGGGTACCATCTGCCCACCATCAACCACAACTAGATATTTACATGCAAGCTGATGGAAATACAAACATGGATTAGAATGTGAACTGTGGGAAGTCCTGACACTCAACAATGTTCCATCAGCTACACTCACTCTCTCCTGAGAGCACTGTTCTCTGAATCCCCTCAGAGACAGCACCCAGAAGAACAGAGGTTTGACCATCAACATCCCCAGAACACTGGTAAACGATATGTAAGCCCCGTCTTAATTTCAGTCTTTCCTTTTTCCAGTCTATCTGTCAGCTTGTCCAGTTTGCGTTTTATCTTGAGTATTCCTACATTCTACTTTTATAACTAAACAATGATTTGAAATAATTTTTCTGGAATGAATTTCCAATTGGTTCACCACTAGGGCACAACTCATGAGGTGAGATTTCATTTAACTTTACCTTTATTTGATTGCATTTTCCCGTTTTCCACACTTTTTTTTCTTTTTCTTTTTTTTTTTTGTATTTTTCTGAAGCTAGAAACCGGTAGGCAGTCAGACAGACTCCCGCATGTGCCCGACTGGGATCCACCCAACATGCCCACCAGGGGGCAATGCTCTGCCCATCTGGGGCATTGCTCTGTTGCAACCAGAGCCATTCTAGCGCCTGAGGCAGAGGCCATGGAGCCATCCTCAGCGCCCGGGCCAACTTTGCTTGCCTTGGCTGCGGGAGGAGAAGAGAGAGACAGAGAAGAAGGAGAGGCGGGGGGGGGGGGGTGTGGAGAAGCAGATGGGTGCTTCTCCTGTGTGCCCTGGCCAGGAATCAAACCTGGGACTCCTGCATGCCAGGCCGATGCTCTACCACTGAGCCAACCAGCCAGGGCCCGTTTTCCACAGTTTTTTAATGAGAAAAATCACATTTTTCTAAAAGAAATTTAACCTCTTCTAATGCAACTATATCATATGCAACTTTGTAAAATAAAATGTTCTATAGCACGCTCACCGAATGTCAGCACCTGAAACAGAAGTGGCTCAGAGTGAGCAGAAATGCACTGTATCAAACCACACACAGTCATCTCCAACATTTTTGCCTAGTTTTAGGAGGAACATAAAATTGCTAGAACCATCTTAATCTTATTTAAAATGGATTAGAACTGGCCCTGGCCGGTTGGCTCAGTGGTAGAGCGTCAGCCTGGCGTGCAAGGGGTCCCGGGTTCGATTCCCAGCCAGGGCACACAGGAGAAGCGCCCATCTGCTTCTCTACCCCTCCCCCTCTCCTTCCTCTCTGTCTCTCTCTTCCCCTCCCGCAGCCGAGGCTCCATTGGAGCAAAGATGGCCTGGGCACGGGGGATGGCTCTTTGGCCTCTGCCCCAGGCGCTAGAGTGGCTCTGGTCGCAACAGAGCGACGCCCCGGAGGGGCAGAGCATCGCCCCCTGGTGGGCAGAGCGTCACCCCCTGGTGGGCAGAGCGTCGCCCCCTGGTGGGTGTGTCGGGTGGATCCCGGTCGGGTGCATGCAGGAGTCTGTCTGACTGGATTAGAACTATTTTTCTTGAACAATGCCCTTCTATCTAAAATACCAAAAGATTTCTGTAACATAGCTGGATGGTTATAAAATTGTTTTCCTAATGAATTTCAGCCCATTAGGCAAGCATTTGAAATAGAAACAAAACCTGATGAAGCTGACTGCTTAGGAAGCTTGCTCAGGAAAATTAATCACCAAACACAGACATACTTTCTGAAGAACAAGGATCCAAGAGCCAAAACACAGTAGGATGAAAAGATGTAAAGACCTCTTACTCTGAAATGGATCTGGCCTCACACAGCTTTGCCTGGCACCGCAGTCTATGAGGTCATCTCCATGCACTTGTGTATAGTTCTCACTCTTGTGGGAATTAACAGGCAGCTAAAGTGGTCTAGTTCAAGGTCAGCACTCAAACTCATGCTTCTTGGTAAATCAGAAAAAAAAATCTTTTCAAACAAACCTCTTCCTTGTTCTAAGGCTTCAACAATTACTGAAAAGTCTCATTAAGTTTTAACAACAGTATGCCAGACTAGGACACCAAAATGACTCTGCCATGTTGCTTGATCTATGAGGTGGCAGATGAAAAACACTAAGGCCATTTGTTGTGGTTATGTGTCAAGTGAAATAAACTCAGTACTACTCAGAATCAACAGGAAGAACATCCCACATGGAAATAATAACCTTTGCAAGACTGTGCAGGGTTCATAAATTAGTGCAGAGCATCAGATTTTCTGATTCCACTGACAGAGAGAGAATAGGAAAAGTAATTTTGCTGCTGAATTTACTGGCATAATCCTTACAAGCATACTTACAAGCATACACATTTCTGATGTGACAATGGGTATACAAGTAGAACAGACTTTAGAGTCTGATCAAGGTGAGATTTATGTAAATAATCTAAAAAGATAAGAGATCTTCTATAATTTCTAGATGTATAGGGAAATTATGTGGGGGAAACATATTTAATACTGACTCGAGTGTTACTTTGGCCTGACCAGGCGGTGGCACAGTGGATAGAGCATTGGACTGGGATGCAGAGGACCCAGGTTCGAGACCCCGAGGTTGCCAGCTTGAGCGCGGGCTCATCTGGTTTGAGCAAAAGCTCAGCAGCTTGGACCCAAGGTTGCTGGCGAGCAAGGGGTCACTTGGTCTGCTGAAGGCCTGCGGTCAAGGCACATATGAGAAAGCAATCAATGAACAACTAAGGTGTTGCAATGTGCAATGAAAACCTAATGATTGATGCTTCTCATCCCTCCGTTCTTGTCTGTCTATCCCTGTCTATCCCTGTCTCTGTTAAAAAAAAAAAAAAAAGAGTGTTACTTTGGTGTTTGGGATACATAGTCCTACAACCTAGATGATGGGGAAAAAAAACAAGAAACAACCTATGTACTAAACATTTATATATCAAGGTCACAGATAAGAAATTTTTCCAGAACAGCAGTGTGGGGTGCTCCACAGACTGTTCCCCAACAAAACCACTGTAAACGGTAAAATCAATTTTAAAAAACCAACCATTTAAAGTCTCTAGAAATTGTCATAAGGGTATACACAACAAATGAAGAAACATTTATGCAAGAAAATTTACTAAAACTCAGTAAGAGTCTGTAACACATGCCATGGCTTGCTCCCGCTGCTACCCTCTACCCTCACAGTTCACACTGGGAGGGAGTGGTAGACATGGCCAAAATGGACCTCCCAGTCAAAAGACGGAATCTCACCATGAAGGGCCACTCTCTAGCACTTCCCAACCCTTCCCGCTCTGGGATGCAAAGGCGAAATTCCTGGCAAGTGAGCCAGAGGGTTAAGAGTTCACCTCCTCCACCAAGGACCCACTCAGAAAGCAGAAGATCTAAGCCAGGCACAGAAGGCTGTGTGACTAATGAGACTGGTCACTCCTGTCCCAGCCTGGCACAGTGGGAGATTTGCTGAGGCGCAAGGCAAGAAGACTAGGGCTTCGGCTCCTGCCCCGCTCCCTGCTTATGAAGCAGCAGTGTCACTCTCTCCCTGAGCTCCAGAGCATTCCCTGAGGACAGAGGCAGTCAATAAACACAAGAGTACTCCAAAGCTCAGGCTCTCCAAAAACAACTTTACTTGAAAGAGAGTGTAGGGAACTTCAAGCATAAGGGTGCTCTCAAAAACAATGGAGAATTAGGTGGTAAGCAACAGAGAGGTGGCTGGTAGCTCTAGAACAGGGGTCCCCAAACTTTTTATACAGGGGGCCAGTTCACTGTCCCTCAGACCGTTGAAGGGCCGGACTATAAAAAAACTATGACCAAATCCCTATGAACACTGCACATACCTTATTTTAAAGTAAAAAAACAAAACAGGAACAAATACAATATTTAAAATAAAGAACAAGTAAATTTAAATCAACAAACTGACCAGTGCCCTCTCATTGACCACCAATGAAAGAGGTGCCCCTTCCAGAAGTGCGGTGGGGGCCGGATAAATGGCCTCAGGGGGCCGCATGAGGCCAGCGGGCCGTAGTTTGGGGACCCCTGCTCTAGAACAACAAACTCAACCACAAGCCAGCCAGTTCAGGAGGGAACCCAGGGAAAGAGACACCTGAGAGCTCCCCTAGGCTGAACAAACCTCCAAGAAGGGCCTCAAAATCCACCTCTACAAAGGGACCAGGATTTAATGGATTAGACTAGGGAGCAATATATTATATAACCCAAAGCATTATTGAAAGAAGAGTTCACTTGACTGGCAATTATGAAGCCTAACAGTTGGTATGCCACACAATGCAGAGAGCTTAACAGAGAAATCAGGGAAAGAGCTGGTCAATAAGAGCCTTGCTGGAACCACTGTCCTCCCTGGTCAAGTGCACCCATTCCCAAGTCCGTGGCCTCTAAGGAGTAATCATCAGAGCTTCACACTCTAGGAGACACAGACTTCACTAAAACAGACCAGCCAAGTGACTAAACAAATACAGAAACAAAAAAACATATATCTACTCTCTAGGGCCGTGATGGCGAACCTTTTTATAAAAACCGCCCACTTTTGCAGTGCTGGTCAACCTGGTCCCTCCAGCCCACTAGTGGGCATTCCAGCTTTCATGGTGGGCCAAAACAGCCCATTTTTGAAGTGCTGGTCAACTTGGTCCCTCCCACCCACTAGTGGGTGTTCCAGCTTTCAGGATGGGCCAATTGCGGTGCTGTTTGGTTGCTCCGCTACCGCCCACCATGAAAGCTGGAATGCCCACTAGTGGGCAGGAGGGACCAGGTTGACCAGCACTGTAAAAGTGGGTGGTTTTTATAAAAAGGTTCACCATCACGGTACTAGGGGATGGAAGAGCAATATCCAGACTTGCTATAATATACTACAACTAAAATGTCCAGTTTTCCGCAAAAAAAATTACAAGATATGCAAAGAAACAGGAATACATGACCTGTACACAGAAAACCACCCAGGCAACAAAAACTGCCTGGACAAGAGCCTGGTTGTTAACTTTAACAAAGTTGTTCAAAACAACGATCACAAACAGGCTCAAAGAATTGGGGGAAACCATGTTTAAAGAAGTAATTAAAACTAAAGAGAGAAATTATAAGACAAATAAGTGGAAATTCTGGAACAACTACAATACCAACAACAACAAAAAATTCACCAGAGGGATTCAACATTAGATTGTAGAAAAAAGGTTCAGCACACTTGAAGATAGATCAAGAAGGCTCATGCAATCCAAAGAGCAGAGAAAATAAGAGGAACTGAGCAGAGCTCAGACAAGTCTAGGGAACCGGTAAGCATACCAACACGCATGCACTGGAAGCAACAGAAAAGAGAGGGGAACAGAAAAAATACTCAAAACAATAGTGGCTGAAAACTCCTCAAAACTGATGAAACACATTCATTAATCTACCCATTTATGAAGCTCAACATACTCCAAACACAATAAATATAAAAAACATCATACCAAAAATGCTAAGAAATCAAATACGACTAAGTCTTCAAAGCAGTTTTATACGGTTGAATACATATGTCCTGCAAAATTAGTGTCCTTCTTGGAGCCTCAGAATGTGACCTTATTTGAAAACAGGGCCATTTCAGATGTGATTAGCTAAGTAAGGTCACACGGGAGGAAAATGGACCCTAAATCCACTCTGAGATGCACATGAAGAATATCATGTGATGGTGGCAGCAAATTCTGGTGTGACACGTCTACAAGCCAAGGAACTCCAGAGTGACTACCAACATCAGAAGCTAAGAGATTTTCCCCTTGAGCAGTGATTTTCAACTCTTTTCATCTCACAGCACACATTAATTAATAATATTTTTTTGCCACCCTCACAAAAAAAGTCCATATAATTTTGATTCATTCACACATTCACACCAGACAGCTATTGTGGTGTTGGCTGTAGTCACATTATTTTAATTTTTTAAATTTTTTTTATTTTATTAATTTTAATGGGGTGACATTGATAAATCAGGGTACATATGTTCAGAGAAAATATCTCCAGGTTATTTTGATATTTGATTATGCTGCATTCTCATCACCCAAAGTTCAATTGTCTTCTGTCACCTTCTAATTGGTTTCCTTTGTGCCCCTCCCCTTCCTTAACCTCCTCCGTCTCCCCACCCCCCATACACCACACTCTTGTCCAGGTCTCTGAGTCTCATTTTCATGTCCCATTACGTATGGGATCATATAGTTCTTAGTTTTTTCTGATTTACTTATTTCGCTCAGTATAATGGTATCAAGGTCCATCCATGTTGTGGTAAATGATCCAATGTCATCATTTCTTATGGCTGAGTAGTATTCCATAGTATATATGTACCAAAGCTTTTTAATCCACTCGTCCACTGACGGACACTTGGGCTGTTTCCAGATAATCCCTATTGTGAACAATGCTGCCATAAACATGGAGGTGCATTTCTTCTTTTGAAACACTGCTATGGTGTTCTTGGGGTATATTCCTAAAAGTGGGATAACTGGGTCAAAAGGGAGTTCCATTTTTAATCTTTTGAGGAATCTCCATACTGTTTTCCACAGTGGCTGCATCAGTCTGCATTCCCACCACCAGTGCAGAAGGGTTCCCTTTTCTCCACATCCTCTCCAGCACTTACTCTGTGTTGTTTTGTTGATGAGCACCATTCTGACTGCTGAGAGGTGATATCTCATTGTGGTTTTAATTTGCATTTCTCTAATGATTAGTGATGTTGAGCATTTTTTCATATGCCTATTGGCCATCTGTATGTCCTCTTTGGAGAAGTGTCTATTAATTTCTTTTGCCCATTTTTTGATTGAATTGTTTGTCTTCATGGTATTAAGTTTTACAAGTTGTTTATAAATTTTGGTTATTAACCCCTTATCGGACATATTGTCAAATATGTTCTCCCATTGTGTAGTTTGTCTTTTTATTCTGTTCTTATTGTCTTTAGCTGTGCAAAAGCTTTTTAGTTTAATATACTCCCATACGTTTATCCTGTCTTTTATTCCCTTACCCGTGAAGATAAATCGGCAAATATATTGCTGCAAGAGATGTCAAAGAACTTACTGTCTATGTTTTCTTCTAAGATGCTTATGGTTTTACAGTTTACATTTAAGTCTTTTATTCATTTTGAGTTTACTTTTCTGAATGGTGTAAGTTGGTGGTCTAGTTTCATTTTTTTTCAGGTAGCTGTCCAATTTTCCCAACACCATTTGTTGAAGAGGCTGTCTTTACTCCAATGTTTGCTCTTACCTCCTTTGTCAAATATCAGTTGTTCATAAAAGTGTGGGTTTATTTCTGGACTCGCAGAGAGCTGAGGCATACTAGACAGGCCAGGGGCCTTTAGAAAGGTGCCTGATCTTCAACTGGCTCCTAGCCCATGGCGCGCTGAGAAGTACTAGACCTGTCCAAAGGCCCATAGAAAGGCACTAGATCTGCAAGTGGCTCCCAGCCCTGCCTGCTCTTGCTGGCAGCTCTGATTGCCACAGCCTTACCCAGACCTGTACTTTGAATAGTACTCAAGGAAGGACCTGGCTGCTCTTAGAGCCTCTTGCTCTGCAAGCAGTGGCTGTGGCAAACCTCACAGCTAAGTCCCCAGGCTGATAGCTCAGTTGGGAGATGTGGAGAGGCAAACTGAGACTCCCATTGTCAGAGCCTCCAAGCCCTAACAAGCCCCGCCTATCAATGAGACTGAGGCCCAGCTTATGTCATTATCACAGTGACACAACAGCAAATCTCTGCTTGAGAGCCCCATGGGGGCAAAACCTGTAGTACAGCGCCAACTGCTGAAAGAAAGGAAGAAGCTACCTCTCAAAAACAGGGAAAAATTACATTTTTATAACTTTTTTCTTTTGTTTTTGCTTTTTTTCCATTTTGGACATTTTATCTTCTTTCCTTTTCCTTTTGAACCTCATTATCCATAGTTGTTACATTCTCCATTCTTGATTTTTAAGAGGGTTTCATTTCAAAAACCTTTACTTTTATTTTTCTTCTCCTCTCATTTGATCATCATTTATCAACAAATTATTATATTTTAGATTCATATTTTTCTTTGTGGCTTTTTCAATATTTTTTACTTGATTTTTTATTTCTTGTCATTTTTCCTCAATTCTTGCTTCTTGTTATCTGTAGTTTTTGTTCCACTTATCATTATAATATTTTTGTTTTTTCATTATATCTTTTTAATTTTTATTTTATTTTTAATTATCTCTTATTAATGTTATTAACAATGCCAATCTCAAATGCCATTAAGGAAAAAAAATCAAATATGAATACAAAAGACAGATGTAGCTCAGATAGATGATGAAAATTCTCTAGAAAAAATTTTCAATTGCTTAGAAATCTTGGAGTTAAATGATAGAGAATTAAAATTTTAAGTCTTAAAAATACTCAGGGAAGTACAAGAAAGCACGGAAAAGCAATTAGAGAGCTCAAAAATCAATTCAATGAAAAAAAAAAGACTACTTCACCAAGAAAATTGAAACTATAAAAAGGAACCAAACAGAGATGAAAAACTCAACACATGAATTAAAAAATGAGGTAATGAGCTTAGCTAATAGAAGAGGTCAGACAGAAGAGAGAATTAGTGACATAGAAGACAGGCAACTAGAGATACTACAGAGACCAGAAGAGAGAGACTCATAAATTTTTAAAAATGTGAAAGCCCTACAGAAATTGTCTGACTCCATCAGAAAAGGCAACATAAGAATAATGGGTACATCAGAAGGAGAAGAGAGAGAAAATGGAATGGAGAACATATTCAAACAAATAATCGATGAGAAGTTCCCAAGCCTGTGGAAAGAATTAGAGCCTCGAATCCAAGAAGCAAACAGAACACCAAGTTAGCTTAACCTAAACAGACCTACTCCAAGGCACATAATAAAATTATCACATACCAATGACAAAGAAAAAATCCTCAAAGCAGCCAGGTAAAGAAGAATACAACATATAAAGGAAGGCCTGTTAGGCTGTTATCAGATTTCTCAGCAGAAAATCTACAAGCCAGAAGAGAGTGGACCCTAATATTTAAAGTACTGAAAGAGAAGAACTTCCAGCCAAGAATACTATATCCATCAAAACTATCCTTCAAATACGAAGGGGAAATAAAAACATTCACAGATATAGAAAAGATGAGGGAATTTATCACCAGAAAAGCCCCCCACTTCAGGAAATACTTAAGGGTATTATCCGACCAGATACCAAAAATAAAAAAATCACAACTAAAAACTCCACCAAGATCACAATACAACCAAGATTAATCTGTGACAACAAAAAATAGGGAAGAGGCCCTGGCTGGTTGGCTCAGTGGTAGAGCATCGGCCTGGTGTACAGGAGTCCCGGGTTTGATTCCCAGCCAGGGCACACAGGAGAAGTGCCCATCTGCTTCTCCACCCCTCCTCCTCTCTTTCCTCTCTGTCTCTCTCTTCCCCTCCTGCAGCCAAGGCTCCATTGGTGCAAAGTTGGCCCGGCTCTGGGGATGCCTCTATGGCCTCTGCCTCAGGCACAAGAATGGCTCTGGTCGCAACAGAGCAACGCCCCAGATGGGCAGAGCATCGCCCCCTGGTGGGCATGCCGGGTGGATCCCAGTCGGGCACATGTGGGAGTCTGTCTGCCTCCCTGTTTCCAACTTCAGAAAAATATATATAAAAAAAGGAGGAACACAAAAATTAACAGTAGCAAAGGAGGATGGAGTGCAGAAGTACTCATGAAATAATGTACACTACAATGAATATGATATATATCCTTTTATTTGCCTAATAGTAACCACCCCTGAAAAACCCATGACAGAAAAACATGGCTTAAAAAAAGAAGAAACAGAGGAAAGAAGTATGGAATACAACCAAATAAAAACAAATGACAGAAAAACAAAACAGAAGAACCAAACAAGATACAGAACTATCAGAAAGCAACATATAAAAAGGCAGTAAGAAACCCTCAAGTGTCGATAATTACATTAAATATAAATAGATTGAACTCATCAATATAAAGACACAGAGTAGCAGAGTGGATTAAAAAAAAAAAAAGAAAAACCTGACTGGGTGCTGGCGCAGTGGATAGAGCATCGCATTCGGATGCGGAAGGACCCAGGTTCAAGACCCTGAGGTCGCCAGCTTGAGCAAGGGCTCATCTGGCTTGAGCAAAAAGCTCACCAGTTTGGACCCAAGGTCACTGGCTCAAGCAAGGGGTTACTTGGTCTGCTGAAGGCCCGTGGTCAAGGCACATATGAGAAAGCAATCAATGAACAACTAAGGTGTTGCAACAAAAAACTGATGATTGATGCTTCTCATCTCTCTCCGTTCTTGTCTGTCTACCCCTCTCTCTGACTCTCTCTCTGTCCTGTAAAAAAAAAAAAAAAAAAAAACACCTCCAACTATATGCTGCCTTCAAGAAACACATCTAAGCTACAAGGATAAAAACAAATTCAAAGTGAAAGGTTGGAAAACAATTATCCAAGCAAATAATAACAAAGGAATGCAGGTGTAGCCATACTCATATCTAACAATGCTGATTACAAGACAGCAAAAGTAATCAGAGACAAAGATGGTCATTTCATAATGATAAAGGGGACATTGAATCAAGAAGGCATAACATTTCTTAATATATATGCACAAAACCAAGGAGCACCAAAGTATATAAGACATTTACTAACAGATCTAAAAATAAAAAACAAAAATACAATCATACTTGGAGACCTGAATACACTGCTGACGGCTCTAGATCGTTCATCCAAACAGAAAATCAGTAAAGAAATATTGGCCTTAAACAAAACACTAGAACAATTGGATATGATAGACACCTATAGGACATTTCATCCCAAAACGCCAGAGTATATATTTTTCTCCAGTGTACATGGAACATTCTCAAGAACTGACCATAAGTTGGGCCACAAAACTAACATCAACAAATTCAGAAAAACTGAAATTATACCAAGCATTTTCTGACCATAAAGCTTTGAAACTAGAATTCACCTGCAAAAAAGAAGTAAACAAACCCACAAAAATGTGGAAATTAAACATCATACTTCAAAAATGAGTGGTTCAAAGACAAAATAAAAGCAGAGATCAAAAGATATATACAGACAAATGAAAATGACAATACAACATATCAGTATCTCTGGGATGCAGCAAAAGCAATAATAAGAGGGAAGTTCATATCACTACAGGCTTATATGAACAAACAAGAGACAGCCCAAGTATACAACTTAACATCACATCTTAAGGTACTAGAAAAAGAAAAACAAAGGCAAACCAAAATCAGCAGAAGAAAGGAAATAATAAATATCAGAGCAGAAATAAATGAAATAGAGAACAGAAAAACTATAGAAAAAAAAGCAAAAAAACAAGGAGCTGGTTCTGTGAAAAGATCAACAAAATTGACAAAACCTTGGGAAAACTCACTAGGGAAAAAAGAGAAAGAACTCATATAAACAAAATCCAAAATGAAAGAGGAGAAATCACCACACATATCATAGATATACAAAGCATTATCGTAGAATACTATGAAAAACTATATGCTACCAAACTTAACAATCTAGAAGAAATGGATAAATTCCTAGAACAATACAATCTTCCTAGACTGAGTCACAAAGAAGTAGATAGCCTAACAAACCCATAAGCAGGGAGGAAATAGAAACAACTATCAAAAACCTCCAAAAAATAAAAGTCCAGGGCCAGACAGCTAAACTAGTAAATTCTATCAAATATTCAAAGAAGATTTGGTTCCTATTCTACTCAAAGTTTTCCAAAAAATTGAAGAAGCAGCAATACTTCCAAACATATTTTATGAGGCAAACATACCCTCAAACCAAAACCTGGCAAGGACAACAGACACACAAAAAAAAACAACTACAGACCATATCTATATAAATAAAAAAATAAATGTTCGTTTGTTCAAAATCTTAAATCTCCTAAAGTTCTTCACCGATTTCTTTGAAATTTTGACTCAACATTGTATTTGAATATGCGTGTTTTTATGGGTTTTATATACCTACTAATATATAGATGTCACACCTGTGACAGGTAAAAACATGTTTTTTTAAAACAAAACCAGTGCCATCTGTTGGACATAAAAGCAACACACACTATACTAAATATTTTACAATTCCATTTCAATGTTATGGGAGAAATATAAATCGCACATGGCTGAAGATATTTTCCGTCGAATACGCAAAAATTCAAATATGAACATGGATTTCACAGCAGAAATCTACAACGAAGCGTTGATAATGATTGAAGTTTTGTGCATAGAAATCATGAACAAAGTTCTCAATCCATTGAGAATGCCATCACCGAATCGATCAGCTGCTGCTTTGTTCAATGTGGAATTGCGTAGTGAACAAAATTACAACACAGGTGAACTTTTGTCGTATGTGCAATCAAATATTCCTAAGCTAACGCTTGAGCAAAAAGGCATTTACGATCAAATAATGCAAACTGTCAATAATGGGGTTGGAGAAATAATCTTCTTAGATGCACCAAGAGAAATTGGTAAAATGTTCCTAATTAGATTGATTCTGGCAGCAATTCAATACCAATATGACATAGACTTAGCTCTTGCGTCATCCGGAATAGCTGCGACACTGCTACCAGGTGGAAGAACTGCTCATTCTGCTTTGAAATTGCCACTGAACATGCAATTCATTGAAACTCCCACGTGAAACATTTCCAAAGCATCCGGCATGGAAAAAGTATTGCAGAAATGCAAACTTAATGTTAAGGATGAATGCACAATGGCGCACAAAAAATCGCCCGAGGCTCTTGATCGATCATTGCAAGATTTGCGTGAAAACATCAAACCATTTGGGAACGCATTAATATTGCTTGCAGGAGATTTCAGGCAAACATTACCTGTAATTCCTCAATCGACACCAGCAGATGAAATAAATGCTTGCCTGAAATACTCTACTTTGTGGCAACACTTAAAGACGTTAAAATTAACTACAAATATGCGTGTCCAGCTGTAAAACGATCGATCAGCTGAGATATTCTCACATCAATTGCTGGAAATTGGGAACTAAAAGGTGCCAGTTGATCTGACTTCAGGACGAATTTCATTGCCTCATAATTTCTGCAATTTAGTGACGTCAAAAGAAGAATTGGTTTAAAAAGTATTTCCCAATATTCAAACCAATTATAAGAATCATGATTGACTGAATGAACGAGCTATTCTTGCGGCCAAGAACAAAGACGTCTACGAACTTAACAATATTATTCAGTCTAACATTCAAGGCAAGGCAGTCACATACAAGTCCATCGACACTGTTGTGGAAGCAGATGAAGTGGTTAATTATCCAACAGAACTTCTGAATTCAGTCGATCTGCCAAGGATGCCACCACATATACTGCAATTGAAAATTGGCGTGCCAATTATCATGTTGTAAAATATCAACCAGCCAAAGCTTTGCAATGGCACGTGGCTTGCAGTAAAAAATTAATGAGCAACATTGTAGAAGCAACAATCTTGACAGGACCTTTTGAAGGTGAAGATGTCCTCATTCCTCGCATTCCTATGATTCCAACAGATATGCCATTTTAATTTAAGAGACTGCAGTTCCCAATTCGATTGGTGTTTGCAATCACCCTCAACAAAGCTCAGGGCCAATCTTTAGAATTGTGCGGTTTAGATCTACACATGGATTGCTTCTCATATGGACAATTAATTATATGTTGCGTGTTCTAGAATTGGCAAACCAGACAATCTCTATATCTGCACAGACAATGGAACAACAAAAAATACTGTATAACCACAAGCATTGTGAAATTAAACATATTAGAAACATATGCTTTCTCTTTTCTTTCTTTTCCATTTAACCAGGCTGAGAAAACGTGGCCGGGGACAGCTAGTCTCTAATGAATACAGATGCTAAAATCATAAACAAAATACTAGCAAATTGAATACAACAACACATTAAAAAAATAGTCCATCATGATCAAGTGGGATTCATCCTGGAATCACAAGGATGGTTCAACATTCATAAAACAGTTAACATAATATACCATATCAACAAAACAAAGAAGAAAAACCATATGATCCTATCAATAGATGCAGAAAAGGCATTCGATAAAATACAACATCATTTTATGTTTAAAACACTCAACAAAATGGGTATAGGAGGAAAATATCTCAACATAATAAAGGCCATTTGTGATAAACCATCAGCTAACATCATATTAAATGGCAAAATGCTGAAGACTTTTCCTCTAAAATCAGGAACAAGACAAGGCTGCCCACTTTCTCCACTCTTATTCAATGTAGTGCTGGAAGTTCTAGCCAGAGCAATCAGACAAGAGAAAGAAATAAAAGGCATTCATATTGGGAAAGAAGAAGTAAAGGTTTCACTTTTTGCAGATGATATGATCCTGTACATTGGAAACCCCAAACACTCCACAAAAAGACTATTAGAAACAAAATATCAATACAGTAAGGTCACAGGATACAAAATTAATATCCAGAAGTCTATTGCCTTCCTATATGCCAACAATGAAACATCAGAAAATGAACTCAAAAAAATAATCTTTTACAGTTGCAACAGAAAAAATAAAATACCTAGAAATATATATAATAAAGAATGTAAAGGACCTATATAATAAAAACTACAAAGCATTGTTAAGAGAAATCAAAAAAGATACAAAAAATGGAAAAATATTCTTTGTTCCTGGATAGGAAGAATAAATATAGTTAAAATGGCCATATTACCCAAAGCAATATACAAATTTAATGCAATTCCCATCAAAATTCCAATGTCATTTTTTAAAGAAGTAGAACAAAAAATCATCAGGTTTTTATGTAATTATAAAAAATCCCGAATAACCAAAGTAATCCTAAGGAAAAAGAACGAAGCTGGGGAACATTAAATACCTGACTTCAAATTATATTACAGAGCCACAATAATCAAAACAGCATGGTATTGGCAGAAAAATAGACACTCAGACCAATGGAACAGAATAGAAATGTATAATTTATTGTTTCATATCTTATATTTAGGTCTTTGATCCATTTTGAATTAATTTTGGTACAAGGAGACTAACTGTAGTCGAGTTTCATTCTTTTGCACATGGCTCTCCAGTTTTCTCAGCACCATTTATTGAAGAGGCTTTCTTTTCTCCATTGTGTGTGTTTTGGCTCCTTTATCAAAGATGATTTGACCATATATATGTCATTTTATTTCTGCCTGAACAGGCGAGCCAGTTTTTTAATTGGGTTATTTTCCTTTTTACTATTGAGTTAGAAGAGTTCTACATTTGCCTGACCAAGTGGTGGCACAGTGGATGGAGCATCAGACTGGGACACGGAGGACCCAGATTTGAAACCCGAGGTCACTGGCTTGAGCATGGTCTCATCCAGTTTGAGAAGGGCTCACCAGCTTGAGCCCAAGATTGCTGACTTGAGCAAAGGGTCACTGGGTCTGCTGTAGCCCAACCCCCTACCCGGTCAAGGCACGTATGAGAAAGCAATCAATGAACAACTAAGGCACTGCTACGAAGAACTGATGCTTCTCATCTCTCTCTTCCAGTCTGTCTGTTCCTATCTGTCCCTCTCTCTGTCACAAAAAGAACAAAAAAACTGGCTAAGTATCTGAATAGACATTTCTCCACAGAAGACGCAGATATGGCCAATAAGCACACAAAAAGAATCTCAATATCATTAGCCATCAGAGAAACTCAAATGAAAACCATGAGATACCACATCAAACCTATTAGGAGCACTACAAACAAAAATACAAAATACAACAAATGTTGGCAAGGATGAGGACAAAACTAGAACTTTCAGACACTGCTGATGGGAAGGTAAAAAGGGGCGGTCACTTTGGCAAAAGCCTTGCAGTTCCTCAAAAGGTTAAATATAGAGCTACCATGTGACTCATGTGATAAATAGGTAAATAAACATCCACAAAATGCAATAGTATTTGGTAATTAAACATCTGAAGTAGTGATACATGTTACAACATGAATGAATGTTAAAAACATGTTAAGTGAAAGAAGCCAGTCACAAAAGGACAAATATTACATTAGTCCACCTACAGGAAATATCCAGAACTGGCAAATCTATATAGACAGAAAGCAGATTAGAGTTGCCTAGGGCCTGAGATGCAGGGAGGGGTGTGGGGGAAAATAGAGTGACTGCTAATAGATACAAGGTTTCTTTTTGCAGTTATGAAAATGTTCTAATATTGGTAGAAATGCACAACTCTGCAAATATACTAAAAACTATTGAATTGTACACTTAGGATGAAGTATATGGTATACAAATTATATCTCAACAGAGCTTTTTTTTTTTTTTTAATGTAAAGGCACCAATCTCTTTGGACACATGTTTAGCTACAGAATAAATAGAATTCTTTCACTGGTGAATCTGTATCAATGCTAAACAATCAGACTACTAGATGAGAAAGCCCCCATGGAGTCATTACAGTCATCTGTGAACCAGAAAAGGTTTTAAAAACCACTGCTCTGGAAAAGTATCACATTCCCTCAAAAAGTGGTATATAGGGTTACCATCTGACCCAGCAATTCCACTCTTAGGTACATACCCAAAAGAACTGAAAGCCTATCTCAACACAAAAATTTATGCACATATGTTTATAGAAGCATTATTCACAAATAGCCTCAGACTGAAAACCCCTAGTGCTATCAACTGATAAATGGATAAACAAAATAAGGTATATCCATACAATGGAATATTGTTCAGCCATAAAAAGGAATGCAGTACTGATTCATGCTACAGCATGGATGAACCTTAGAATAATTATTCTAAGTTTAAGAAATCAGATACTAAAGACCACATAATGTATCATTTTGTTCATATAAAATGTCCAAAACAGTAAAATCCATAAAGATAGAAAGTAGTTTGCCCCAGGAGTTGGAGTTGAGGAGATGATAAATGACTGCTAACTGGTATGGAGTAGGTACTTTTGGGGGTGATGAAAATATTTTAGAATTAGAATGTGATGCTATTTCAGCTCTGTGACTATACTATATGAACCATTGAATTGTACAATATATTCTATAATGATAAATTTTATGGTGTGTGAATTATACCTCAGTTTAGAAAGCAAGTTTTTTAATATGACAAATATTAATCAGACATACAAACTTACCAAAATTCTTTTACGATCCTTTTCTGATAAAAATTTTACTGGCGGGTATTTCTGGGTGAAGCTGTATAATACAAAGAGATTAAAAATGAAAAAGTCAAACATCTCCTGTGAGTATTTTCTCTCCCATCAAAACGAGTACCCACAGGCCCTGGCCAGTTGGCTCAGTGGTAGAGCGTCGGCCTGGTGTGCAGAAGTCCTGGGTTCGATTCCCGGCCAGGGCACACAGGAGAAGCGCCCATCGGCTTCTCCACCCCTCCCCCTCTCCTTCCTCTCTCTCTCTTCCCCTCCTGCAGCCGAGGCTCCATTGGAGCAAAGATGGCCCGGGCGCTGGGGATGGCTCCTTGGCCTCTGCCCCAGGCGCTAAAGTGGCTCTGGTCGTGGCAGAGCATCACCCCCTGGTGGGCAGAGCGTCGCCCCCTGGTGGGCGTGCCGGGGGGGATCCCGGTCGGGTGCATGCGGGAGTCTGTCTGACCATCTCTCCCCGTTTCTAGCTTCAGAAAAATACAAAAACAAACAAACAAAAAACCCATCTGTTCAGAATCTACTATATGTCTCATTTTATCTTTCAATGCATCCTGTCCCAGGTAAAGGTGCCATGAGTCCCGACCCACAATGATAGTAGCATAAATCGCATATAAGATGTCAAATGAGAATTGCCAAGTGCAGCTTTGAAATAGCCTTTCTTAAAGTGTTTTAAACAAGTTCCAAGAAATCAGCACTATTGTCATTATTTTCATCGGAGTGGTGCTGGGCCAGGGGAACCATCTTCACCCCCTCCACATAGCCAGCTGGGACTCAGAATGCATTTCCTCCATGGTTAACTTGGAACGTGGAACAATGCAATCAAATTTCTCTATTTTGAGCTTCCAGGTTCTCAAAATGTCAAGTTCCCCCTGCAGACACAGAAACAGGGAGGCGGGTGGGACAGTCTGAGGGAATGGGTGAGAAGCCCAGCCTTCCTTCGTATTAATATGCACCTCAGTGCTTCCTGCTGTCCGCCAGGCAAGGGCCGTCTTTTTTCTTTTTTTAATTTATTTTTTAATTACAGTTGACATACAATATTATGTTAGTTTCAGGTGTACAACATAGTGCGTAGACATTTGTATCCCTCATAAAGTGATCAGCCTGAAACAACAGAGGATGTCCTTAGCACTGCCCTCCTCAGTGAGTGTGCCTACTGCTGTGGAGCAGGGTAGGGCCGCCTTCATCACAGCCATCCTGAGGCCTGAGGGCGCTTGACAGATGTCTGCTTTGGGATGTGACACTTTCTGTCATTCTAAACACTTCCTGAACCATGCAGGTGGAGGATAGCAAAAGAAACATCAACAATGCTTGTGTACCCTCACACCTGCCCCAATTCCCCCTGCCTTCACTGAGGCCTCACATCCACCATTGCAGGCTCAACCTGAACTCTATACTTTGCCAGTGGTTTGAAATATGAATTAAATAATAAATCTTTACTTGTGCCCAAAATTATTTCTTTATCATTACTTTATGCTGTTTCAGACTCCAACCTTGCTATTTAATGAACAGCCAGTAAAGATGTTTTTCTTAAAATTTAAATTATTATTATTTGCTATCTATTCAAAGAACATTCAATGACATAAAGATGAAATTTTAAAAATGGCATATAATCAAAGTATTAAGAAATGGGGATGCAATAAAAAAAAGAAGTCCACATAATCCACTTACTAGGACTACAGAATGGCACTCTCCCCATTTCTTTCTCTGAATTAATAAACATATAATCATTACCTTTCAAAAATATTTATTGGGGGTCACTCTGCTCAAAGTGACAAGCCAGACGGAGGGTGGACTAGACTGGACTTGCAAGAGGAAAAATTGGAGTTTGTGGTTCAGGGGAGAAAGCTGAAGAGACAGCTACTGGGGTCCACGTGCTGAGTCATCCTCCCACACCACAGACATCATCTTTCATGGGTGGAGCACTTCCCTCTGTGGTGTATCTTCCTGGGGGAAAGCAACAGCCCCAACCTCTGACTCCCTCTTGCCCCACCCTGCAGAGCATACATCTTCCTAAGGAGTCAGCTGCCATGGCCAAGGTGTAGAGGCCTGGGCAGACTCAGGGTGTCAATGACTGACTCCTGCGGCTCTGAGGCAGGGAGCATACCCCCCCCCTTCCCTGACTGAAGCTTACTCCTCACAGGAGGTCTGCTAGCCCAACCCTCCACACTCTGATGGTCCTGCCCACCTGACTTCCAGTGGCTCCACCCTGCTGAGGCTGAGGCAAACTAAAGAACAGACTGATATGTGTGGCTGTGAGGCAGGGGGCCACTCTGCATCCCCCCTCTTCAAGCCTTATCAGGACTTCCCCCTCACTGGATATCCATTATTTCCATACTCCTAACTGCCAGTGGACCCACCCTGCTAAGCTCCCTCTCTTCCCAGGAAAATCTAGGACAGACTGAGTTGCATGGCTCTAGGACAGGAACCATTTTTCGCTCACACACCAGACCTGAACAGAGCTCTCTTTAACATGGACAAATTTTGGTCTGTCTGGGTCTATCTTGGTCTCTGTTGGCCTCACCTCGATGACTCCGAGACCCTGCCAAAACCCAAAGGTGTAGTAAGGTACCAAAAAGCTGCAAAATTAATATTGATATTCTAGGAGAAGGGCGAAGTATGTAGAAGTTTCTGGCTTGCAAGGACAATGGGTCATTTAGTTCTAACTAAAGAATAAAGGTTAACTGAGGAACTTCTTTTACCTTTCAATAAGAGACAGAATTTACATACCACCTTATATTGATTGTAGTTCCTCCCCCCTTCTTGGAATCCTGAGAGTAACATACCTAAAGTCTAGCTAGGCAAAGGAGGGGAGACAGATACTAAAAGATTTGTAAGTATCTTTGATTGTATTGCCTTGAGATTCTTAATGTTTCTGTGGATCCCCTAAACAAATGTTATAAGCTTGTGTCATGATGTCATGCTTCCCATCCAGCCTGTGTGATCAAGGGTATATAACCAGCCCCTGAGATGTATTTGGGGTACACAATTTGGGTCTGCAGATGCCCCATGTCATATGCGGCCGGCATATTAAAAAAATCTCCTCCTTTAATAAAACCCTTCAAAATTCATCTGGACTTGGTGTCTCTACGTGAACCCACGGAATTGAGGTACAGTACTTTTCAGCATCTGGGGTACGGTACTTTACAACAAAAATATGCAAGTACCCACTGACTGGCAGCTAGACTTAGTACATCCAGGGACATTGGCTAAACGGCCTCAGACCCAGCACTGGCAACGATTTTAAATCTATATCACTCTGGTGAACACAACTCGCCCCTATTTGGTGACTCACTGAGAATCAACCTCATGCAACTCAAGTACCACCAAAGGCTCTCTCAGTGACTGAGCCTAACAGGCAGCCTACATGTGGAAGTAGCTACAGGCAGCTCTCAGGGTGACTTGGAACATTTGCTGATCTGCCCTGGGCCTGATGCTGGCAAAAGTCAGCCTTGGTGCAAAGCATGGTCCTTCCCACATGCACCTAAGCCCAGTAGAGGCAGCCACAAACTGTGAACTGCTTATACCTCCACATGTTAACCAGGGCCAGTCACAAGTAGCGTCTAAAACTGGCCTGCACCATAGTCCCTTCCCAAAGGCCAAGAACCAACACACCTATCAGCCAGCATTGGACAACATCAGAGAAGGATCCAATTAGCTTCACAAACAGCAAACCAAAGAAAGATCTTGGCAGGCACCAGACCCCACTGAGGCAAATTCCACTTCCTATAGTCAGCACCTGCATAGCAACAGGCACACTGGGATCAGAGTTGAGCCTCACAGTCAGCCAGCCTGGGAGTGAATCCCACACACAAACGAACCAAGAGCAATCACGACTCAATTACAACAGGAGAAACACACAACCCACACAGGCAACATTCCTGGAGCACCCAGCTCGGGTGACCAAGGAGACTGCATCATGGCTCCTGAGGACACTTACTACATAAGGCCACTCTATCAAGACAGAGAGTCACAGCAGATCTACCTAATACAAAGAAAACAAAAAACACAGAGGCAGCCAAAATGAGGAAACAAAGAAACAGAACCCAAATGAAAGAACAATAGAAATCACCAGAAAAAGAGCAAAATGAAATAAAGGCAAGCAATTAATCAGCTACAGAGTTCAAAGAAATGGTTATAAGATGTTCAACATAAGGACATAGGAACCATAAAGTACAACCAGTCAGAAACAAAGAATACACTAGAAGAAAAAAACTAGCTTAGATGAAACAAAGAGTGGACTCAGCAATTTGGAATACAAAGTAGAAAAAAACACCCAATAAGAGCAGCGAAATGAAAAAAAAATTTTTTTTAAGTGAGGACAGTTTGAGGGATGAGTGGGACAACATGAAGCGTAACAACATCTTTATCACAGTGATATCAGAAGAGAAGGAACAAGTGATCAAGAACCTATTTAAATAATAAGGACAGAAAATTTTCCTAATCTGGTGAAGTAGAAAAATACACAAGTCCAGAAAATGCAGAGTTCCAAACAAGATGGACCTAAAAAGGCCTCATACCAAGACACGTCATAATTAAAATGACAAAGGTTCAAGACCAAGAGAAAATTTTAAAAGCATCAAGAAACAGTTAATTACCTACAAGGGAGCTTCCATAAGACTGTCTGCTCATTTCTCAACAAAAACATTTCAGATAAGAAGGGACAGGGACCTGGCCAGTTATTTCAGTCAGTTAAGAGTGTCATCCCCCAAAAAAGTTGCAGGTTCGATCCCTGGTCAGGGCACACATATGAAGCAACCAGTGAATGCACAACTGAGTGGAACAACAAATAAATGCTTCCTCTTCCCTTCCCTCTCTCTGTCTATATTTAAAAAAAAAAAAAAAAAAAAAAAAAAGCCCTGGCCAGATAGCTTGGTTGGTTGGACACCGTCCTGGAGCATGAAAGTTGCCAATTCAATTCCCCGGTCAGGGTACACACAGGAGCAGCTCGATGTTCCCGTCTCTTTCTCCCTGCCTCTCTCAAAAAAATAATAAAATATTTAAAAAGAAAAAGAAAGACTGGCATTAATATTCAAAGTGCTAAAAAGCAAGGACCTACAACTAAGACTACTTTACCCAGCAAGGTTATCATTTAAAATTAAAGGAGAAATAGAGAGATTCCAGGACAAGAAAAAGGTAAATGAGTTTGTTAACCCCAAACCAGTACTACAAGGAATATTAAAGATCCAAGAAGAAGAAAAATAAAATAAAATATAGTGAAAAGAATAAAATGGCAATAAATATGTACCTATCAATAATCACTTAAAATGTAAATGGCTTAAATGTTCTGAGCAAAAGATAAAGGGTAGCTGAATGGATATGAAAACAAGACATATTCATCTTATCTATAAGAGATAAAGATACACAACAAAGCCTAAAAGTAAAGAGATCAAAAAAGGGACATTTACAGCAATTGGAAAGGTAAAAAAGCTGAGGTAGCAATACTTATATTAAACAAAATAGACTTTAAAACAAAGGCTGTAGTAAGAGACAAAGAACAACACCATATAATGATAAAGGGAGCAGTAGAACAAGATATAATCCGTATAAAAATTTCTGCACCCAATATAGGAGCACCTAAATATCTAAAGCAAATCTTCATAAACATAATGGAAGAGATCGACAATAATACAGGTATAGTAGTGGATTTTAAGGCCCCACTGACAAAACTGAAGAGATCCTCCAAACAGAAAATGAACATGAAAACAGGAGCCTCAAATGACACACTAGAGCAGATGCATTTAATTGATAATACACAGAACATTTCACCCCAAAGGAGAATATACATTCTTTTCAAGTGCACATATTACATTTGTGTAAAGCCAGTATCCACGGTCACCATCACAGCTGCCTAGCCCATGCAGGTTCGCATTAGATTCAGACAGACGGTAATGAAACAGTGCAGTCAAGAACTGGTGGGCCATCATCTTTAATCCTAGCTTGCACCCAGCGGGCAAGTAAAACACACACTGGGCTCGAAAACCCACTCACATTCAGTGCTCACAAAGCTACTGACTTATCCGAGTTTCCTAGAATCACAGGTTTCTAGCTCACCAGACTTATTCACCTCTGTTCCCCATCTCTTTCCTTCTCCCTGCACAAACTCTGCATAAACTGGCTTCTCACTCAGCACTCCACCATCTTGGCTGCTTCTCCTCTCCTCCACATGGCCTTTCTCTGCTCTCCTCTCTAACGCTAATCTCAGGAACCAAGAGTGCAAGCTCCCAGTCTGCCCCACTTTATAGTGCAGAAATCAAAACCTTTAATCCAATATACAAAATAGGAAAGTCTCTGATACAAAGTCCACCCCACATCAAAAAGGGTGGGAAAGGCTTAGTCCTAAAACCAAACCCCAGGCTACAAGGATCCTGCCTGCCCACAGCCCGCCCCCAACACACATTAATATAATTACGCCCATTCCAAGCGAGAAGGGCAACTAATATCATCACCTGGGAGACCAGCTTCCATGTGGGCAGTGCCATCTTTAACAAAGTGAGCATAATATATTTTATCTGCCCAACAATTTGCAAGGTCACACCACATGCTATGAAACAAAACAAGGCTCAATAAATTTAAGAAAACTGAAACCATATCAACAATCTTCTATGACCATCATGGTATGAAACAAAAAATCAATCACAAGAAAAATACGGGTCCAAGATGGTGATGGAGTAGGTGATGGACATTCCACCCACCTTCTCCCAGGAACAAACCAGACTTACCACTAAATTTATGAACAATCATCCTGAAAAACCAACTCAGGATTAAATGAAGAGGAGTCTATTACCAAGGAGTCAAAGAAGCCACATAGAAACTGGTAGGAAGGGCAGAGACACAAAAAGGGCTACCCTGCTCCCAGGCAGGAGCAAGTGGGAGCTGAGGGTCTGGAGAGACAGCAGGGAGGTTTTTCCTGAGAGGTGTGGGGCCTAATCCCCAGGCCTGATGCCCAAGCCTAGAGCGCCAGAGCCTAGAAGAGGTACCCACATAGCATTTGGCAGTGAAAAAAGGCGAGGTTTCTATTTGCAAGAAAGAGACAGGAGAGCTCAGAGACACAGGCATTCTCTTAAAGGGCCAACACAGAAAATCTCCTTCACAGCCACTAATCGTGGCTCTGGCACAGGGAAGGCTGAGACTAGAGTCCTGTGACGAGATTGTGAAATTGGCAGCCCAGGAAGAGACATAGTGGAGACAGCCACAGGAATCCCTGTGCTGAGTCATTCACCAATACAGCTGTAGCTGTCTTTCTTGGGTGGAGCAATCCCCTCCTTGCAGCATCAGCCTGAAGGAAAGCAACTGACCCGCCCTTGGGAGTCTCTCTTGCCCCCTATGTAGATTGCACCCTGAAGAGAAGTAAGCAGCTTTGGCGAGGAAGCCCGGGGATGAAAAGACTTGGGGTGACAGTGACTCAGTTGTATGATGTTAAGGCTAGAGCTCTTCCCCCCACTTTCCTGAAAATATGACTGGCACTTCCACCCCACGGGAGATTCAGTAGAAACTGTCCAGACTGTGGATAGACCAAATCTCTGAGTATCAATGGCCACAATCACTGGACTCTTAGTGGCCACACACTACTGAGGTATGTAAAAAAAAAATCCGGACAGACCTATACCTGGAGCCCTGGGGTAGGTACCTGGAGCCCTGGGGTGGGAATCCCACCCACCATCTTTCCTGATGCCTGATTAGCAGCCAGAAAACAGAGGCAGCAGGAGGAATCTCAGGGAACCTCCTGTCTTCTGCTGCCTTGCCCTGAGGCCCAGTGCTGGTAAAAGCCATTCTAGGTGTGTGGCTTGGTCCTTCCATGTGCACCTAAACCCAGCAGAGGCAGCCACAAACTCTGGATTGATTTTAACTCCAAAAAGGTTGCTGAGGGCCAGTCACAGGCAGTGTCTTACACTGGTCTGCACAAGGTTCCCTCCTAAGAGAGCCAGAATTAACACATACAGTGGCCATCTCCAGACATCAGAGAAGGATCCAACTAGCAATACTAGCAGTATATCCAGAGAGCTCATCAGACACCAAACCGAGGTGGAGCAAATTCCACTTTCTATGGTCTGTACCTACAGAGCAGCTCACATGCACTGGGCAAGGTAGAGCCTCACAGTCAGCAGGCCCAAGTCCCAAATACCCTCCCCCACTGGGCTAAATTACACAAAAGAAAGGGAAAGAGGGTTAGAGCTCAGACATTCAAAGTGTAAGTTCCTTAGAGCCTACTGCTAGAACCAGTTGAGGGCCTTAGCCACCTTCTGGGGGAAGGGTCATAATCAGCCCCAGAGGGAGACTCTCTTAATCTTTCTTCTTGAAACCAAGGGCTCTTCAGCTAAAAGTACTTCTGCAGAGGGGATAGTCAGCCCCATCCAACCTAAACCTGCTGCTCACCTCTCTGGGGAGAAATAGAATTGGAGTATTCAGCATTGGCTGAGGGATTAGGCTCCAGAGTAGGGCCTACTTTATCCATACTGAGCTCCTGCCTAAGAGACTTCCCAAGAAGGGGTCCCACTAACATTCTCCACCTGACCTCAGTTCAATCAATGTGATACACCACATTAACAAAATTAAAGATAAAAATTATATGATCATATCAATAACTACAGACAAAGCATTTGAAAAAATTGAACATCCATTAAAAAGAAAAACTCTTAATAAAGTACGTATGGACAACACTTACCTGAACATTATAAAGGCCATATATAGCAGACCCACAATATTATAGTTAATAGTGAAAAAGTGAAAGCTTTTCCTCTAAGGAACAAGATAAGGATGCACATTCTCACCAGTTTCATTCACACAGTATTGGAAGTCCTAGACAAAACAACTAGGCAGGACAAATAAATAAAAGGCATACAAATTGGGAAGGAAGAAGTAAAACTCACTATTTACAGAGAACATAATTTTATAAATAGAAAACCCTAGAGACTACCAAAAAACTGTTAGAACTAATGAACAAATTCAGTAAAATTGCAGGGTACAAATTCTATATGAAAAAATCTCTTTTCTACACAATAACAAAGAACTATCAGAAAGAGTGTTGGGCAGATTAAATGTATTATGCTCACTTTGTTAAAGATGGCGCTGCCCACGTGGAGGCTGTTGCCCAGGTGATATTAATGTGTGTTGGGGGCAGGCAGTGGGCAGGCAGAATCCTTGTAGCCTGAGGCTTGGTTTTGGGATTAAACCTTTCTCACCCTTTTGATGTGGGGTGGTACAATCCAATCATGCCTCAGAGAAGTGACTTTATTAGAGGCTTCCCTATTTTGTATATTGGATTAAAGGTTTTGAATCTACACTATAAAATGGGGGCAGAACAGGAGCTTGCGCTCTTGGTTCCTGAGATTATCATTAGAGGAGAGAGCAGAGAGGAGAGCAGAAAGAGGCCATGTGGAGTAGGCCAGGAGAAGCAGCCAAGATGGCAGAGTATTGAGTGAGAGGCCAGTTTGTGCAGTTTGATGCTAGAGAAGGAAGGAGATGGGGAACAGAGGTAAATAAGTCTGGTGAGCTAGAAACCTTTGATTCTAGGAAACTCGGATAAGTCAGTAGCTTTGTGAGCACTGAATGTGAGTGGGTTTTGGAGCCCAGTGTGTGTTTTTACTTGCCCGCCAGGTGCAAGCTAGGATTAAAGATGACAGCCCATCAGTTCTTGGCTCCGTTGTTTCTTTACCGACTGTCCGAATCCAATGCGAACCTGCATGGGCCGGGCTGCTCTGATGGTGGCCCTGACCCTGGATACTGGCCTTACAAAGAGGAATTAAGAAAACAACCCCATTTATGATTGCATCAAAAGAACAACATACCCATGAATAAATTCAACCAAGGACGTGAAAGATATGTGTACTTTGAAAACTATTAAGACATAATGATAGATATGTGTATTCCAAACTGCCGTCTTGATGTTCTGCTTATCTGTCAGACCTCACCCTATTGCCCCTGAGACAGAGGAATTCCAAAAAGCTGATAAGCTGCCCTATGGAGGGGCTCCGGACATACCAGGACTTTTGATTCAACACCCACATGCTCGAAGCCCCCCAACCAAGGAGGAGCATTCTGGACATACCAGGACTTTTGCCTCAGTATCCCCTCAGGCTTTCCCAAACACTATATATCTTGCCCCTAGTCTGTAACCGGTACTCTTCTCCCCCAGAGAAGTGCCCGGCAGGGTTCCTTTCTTCCTTTCAATAAAGCCTGTTACTCTGGTCTTTCAGACTCCTATGGATTCCAACATATAAAGATGAAAGAAATTGAAGACACAAATATTTCATGCCCATAGATTGGAAGATTAGTAGTGTTAAAATATCCATTTTACCCAAAGCAATCTACATTAAATGCAATCTGTATCAAAACTTCAATGACATTTTTCACAGAAGTAAAACAATCCTAAATTTTTATGGAACCACAAAAGATCCCAAGTAGCCAAAACAATCTTGAGAAAGAAGAACAAAGCTGGAGGCATCATGCTCCCCAGCATCAAACTATATTAGAAGCTCTAGTAATCAAAACAGTATGGTATTGGCAAAAAAAAACAGATACACTGATCAACGGAACAGAGTAGAGAGCCAAGAAATAAACCCATGAATATATGGTTAATCAATTCAAGACAAAGGAGGCAACAATATACAATGGAAAAAAGTCTCTTCAATAAATGGATTGGGAAAACTAAACAACATGCAAAAAAAAGAAACTCCACCAGTAACACCACACACAAAAATCAACTGAAAATGGACTGAAGACTTGAACTAAGCCCTGAAACCATAAAACTCCTAGAAGAAAACATAGGTGGCAAGCTCATTGACGCTGGTTTTGGCAATGATTTCCTGGATCTGACTCCAAAGGCAACAGCAACAAAAGCAAAAATAAATAAATGGGACTTCATCAAACTAAAAAGCTTTCATACAACAAAGGAAACCATCAAGAAAATGAAAAGGTTACTGTTGGGCAGATAAAATATAATATGCTCAGTTTGTTAAAGATGGCGCTGCCCACATGGAAGCCCGTTGCCCAGGTGATATTAATGTGTTTTGGGGGCGGACTGTGGGCAGGCAAGATCCTTATAGCCTGGGGCTTGGTTTTAGGACTAGGCCTTTCCCACCCTGTTTTGATGTGGGGTGGTGCAATCCCCTCATGTCCCAGATAAGCAACTTTGTATTAGAGACTTCCCTATTTTGTATATTGGATTAAAGGTTTGGATTTCTGCACTATAAAATGGGGGCAGAACGGGAGCTTGCTCTCTTGGTTCCTGAAATTAGCATGAGAGAACAGAGAGAGCAGAGCAGAGAGCAGAGAAAGGCCACATGGAGGAGGCCAGGAGAAGCAGCCAAGATGGCAGAGTGTTGAATGAGAAGCCAGTTTGTGCAGAGTTTGTGCAGAGAGAAGGAAGGAGATGGGGAACAGAGGTGAATAAGTCTGGTGAGCTAGAAACCTGTGATTCTAGGAAACTCAGATAAGTCAGTAGCTTTGTAAGCACTGAATGTGAGTGGGTTTTGGAGCCCAGTGTGTGTTTTTACTTGCCCGCCAGGTGCAAGCTAGGATTAAAGATGATGGTCCATCAGCTTTTGGCCCTGTTGTTTCTTTACCGACTGTCCGAATCCAATGCAAACCTGCGTGGGCCAGGCTGCTGTGATGGTAGCCCTGGCTACTGGCTTTACAGTTACCAACTAAATTGGAGATATTTGCAAATCATGTATCTGATAAGGGGTTAAATTCAAAATATATCAAGAATCCATACAACTCAATAACAAAAAAAAAGCAACTGATTAAAAAACATGCAGAGGATCTGAACAGTCATTTTTCCAAAGAAAACATACAGATGGCCAGCAGGTACATGAAAATATGCTCAACATCACTAATCATCAGGGAAATGAAAATTAAAACCACGGAATGATATGACCTCACACATGTCAGAATGACTATTCTCAGAAAGATAAGAAATAAGTGCTGGGGAGGATGTGGAGAGAAGAGAACCCTTGTGCACTCCTGGTGGAAAAGTAAGTTGGAGCAGCCACTGTGGAAAACAGTAAGGACTTCCCTTCAAAAATTAAAAGTAAAACAACCATATGACCTAGAAATTCTACTTGTGGGTATTCTAAAAAAAATGAAAAACACTAATTTGAAAAGATTTATGCAGCCCTATATTCACTGCAGATTTATTTATTTACAACAGTCACGGTATAGAAACAACCTAAATGTCCATCGATGAATAAATATAAAAAGTTGTGGTAGATATATACAATGCAATATTACTCAGCGAAAGGAAGGAAGGAAAAGAGGGAGGGTGGGAGGGAGGGAGGGAATCTTACCATTTGCAACAACATGGATGGACCTTGAGGGTATCATGTTATGTGAATAAGTCAGAGAAAGGTAAGTGCTGTGTGATTTCACTCACATGTGGACTCTAAAAAATAAAATAAAAACAAGAAATGCAAAGCAAAAATCATACAGAAAACAGACTGATATTTGTCAGATGAGAAGGGGATTGAGTGGTGAATATAATGGGTACAGGGGGTAACTATATATGTTAATGGAAAGATCAGAAAAGTATCAAAGGGAATTCGATAATTCTCACACTTAAAAGAGATCTTATGTTGTAAGACACTGCCTCATAGAAATGTTATCTAATTGATTCACTTTTCACAGGTGTTGGGCAGATAAAATATATTATGCTCACTTTGTTAAAGATGGCGCTGCCCACATGGAAACCTGTCACCCAGGTGATATTAATGTGTGTTGGGGGCGGGCTGTGGGCAGGCAGGATCCTTATACCTGAGGCTTGGTTTTAGGACTAAGCCTTTCACACCCTTTTTGATGTGGGGTGGCGCAATCCCATCATGCCCCAGATAAGTGACTTTGTATCAGAGACTTCCCTATTTTGTATATTGGATTAAAGGTTTGGATTTCTGCACTATAAAATGGGGGCAGAACGGGAGCTTGCTCTCTTGGTTCTTGGGATTATTAGCATTAGACAGGAGAGAGCAGAGAGGAGAGCAGAGAAAGGCCATGTGGAGGAGGCCAGGAGAAGCAGCCAAGATGGCAGAGTGCTGAGTGAGAAGCCAGTTAGTGCAGAGTTTGTGCAGGGAGAAGGAAGGAGATGGGGAACAGAGGTGAATAAGTCTGGTGAGCTAGAAACCTTTGATTCTAGGAAACTCGGATAAGTCAGTAGCTTTGTGAGCACTGAATGAGTGGGTTTTGGAGCCCAGTGTGTGTTTTACTTGCCCGCCAGGTGCAAGCTAGGATTAAAGATGATGGCCCAACAGTTCTTGGCTCCATTATTTCTTTACCGACCATCCGAATCCAATGCGAACCTGCATGGGCCAGGCTGCTGTGATAAGGCCTTAGATACTACTGGCTTTACAACAGGTAACTAAATTATGCCAGTCATACTGAAGTCAGAAATTCTTGCTCTTATCCAGTGAAATTTTACAAGCAGTATAATTTCAGCATCATATGGCAAGAATAATTTAAAGTACAAATAATCTTTTTTTTATTAATTTTAATGGGGTGACATTGATAAATCAGGGTACATATGTTCAGAGAAAACAGCTCTAGGTTATTTTGCCATTTGCTTATGCTGCATTCCCATCACCCAAAGTCCAATTGTCTTTTTTTACAAATAATCTTTTATTACAACTGAATCTGTTAAAAATACTAACAACTTTCACTTCATTAAGAAGTGAAATTAATAGTTTTCCTGACTACATAAAAACTACCAATTAAGGAGAAGAAAATGAATAAATACATTTTGATCAATGAATTTTATTCATCCTTATTCTTCTTTAATCATTTAATGAGAACACCAAAATAAAAAAAATGCTCCCATTTATTCTGGACTTGATAAAAAAAACTTGTACAATATTGATGCACAACAGAAAAATAAATTAAATAAACCTAAAAAAATGTTCTATTTTTCTTTTGTAAACTTCTGAAGACCCAACTGTTACTCCAGACACACAAAGTTTTCAAAATACAGTCAAAGAAAAAGTTCAACTGCCTGAAGCTTGGTTGTTTAAGACAGGAAGGGAAGCTGTCACAGACAATGTAAAGGCTAACCCTGAGTTGGGGACATACCACTTTGTGGAGATTTGGCTAGTGTCTTTTTCTCTATTGATGCAGCTGCAGAGTCAAGACCAATGTGCCTTCACTTGATAAGGGTGGCAATGGACCTTTACAGCAGGTACCACAGGGCTATTTGCATAACCCCACCTTATGTCCTGGGCTGGTGACTGCTGACCTGGCTAAATGAAAACAGCCAGAGGCAATTTGTATGTACCATTACATTGATGATACCATGTTAACCAGTGACTCCCTTCCAGAATTGGAGCAAGCATTCCCTACTCTGCTGTCCCATTTGAAAGCCTGTGGCTGGGCAGTCAATGAGGGCAAATTATAAGGACCTGAATTATCTGTCAAGTTCTTGGGGGTTGTTTGGTTGGGTAAGACTAAAGTTATCCCTGACGCAGTTATATATAAGATCCAGGTGTTCTCCGTGCCCACTAAAGTAAAACAGTTACAGGAATTTCTAGGTCTGTTGGGGTACTAGTGAGCATTCATACCCCATTTGGCTCAGTTACTGTGCCCCCAATATAATCAGAAGGGAATTCAGTGGGATTGGACGGAGCAGACACAGGTGCTTTTGCAGCAGCTAAGAGAGCTGTCAAGATGGCACAGGCTTTGAATGTGTTTGACCATGTGACCTCTTAGGGTTTTGGATGATGTTTGTGGCAACAGAGTGCTTATAGCAACCTATTGGGTTTTGGTCCCAATTGTAGAAAGGTGCTGCAGTCTGTTACTATTAGTGGAGAAACAACTTGTAGCTCTGTATGCTGCCTCCTAGCCACTGACAGTATTATGACCACTCCAGTTACGGTCAAGACAACATGCCCCATTGTAGGATCGATGAGAAATTGGGCAACAAACTTCCACCCTGGCCAACTAGGGTGCATACTTGCAACAACGCTGTGCTCTTAACACCGGCCCATTGAGGACCGAACTGTAGGAAGTCTTGGGTCCCGTCACCCAAGCAACCCTAGAGTCAGGCACAGCTGGAGCTCAAGAGGCAGAACCTGAAGTCAGTCCCTACCAGGAAGGGCAGACACCCATCCCCAATGATGCCTGGTATACTGATGGCTCTAGCAGGGGCCAACCTGCCAGGTAGATGGCTATAACCTTCCATCTGGCCACTGAGCCTATTTAAATGGACACAAACACAGGCCAAAGCAGCCAATGGGTGGAATTAAAAGCTATATGGCTAGTTGCCGGTAATGAACCTTTACCTCTGGTAACTTGCACCGACAGCTGAGTTGTCTATCGTGGACTGACCCTTTGGATTGCTACTTGACATATTAACCAGTATATGGTAAATGCATTGCCCACTATGGGGTCAGGCCATGTGGCAGGACTTATGGGAAGTATGACACCAGAAATAGGTGATAGTATATCATATCATGTCCTGGGACATTCCCTTCTAGCTCATCCCAGGAATAATGAGGCAGACACCCTGGCAAGGGTGTGATGGTTGGAGACTCCGTCAACAGGTGATATGGCGGAGTGGCTTCACTGGTATCTGCTCCATGCAGGGCAGAAAACTATGTGGGCTATTATTAAGTTATGAAACTTGCCTATGTCCTATGCAGAAGTACTGACAGCTTGTGACCAGTATGCAGTGTGTTCCAAGGAGCACCTTCGGAGACAACTGGCGTCACCTGGACAGATCCAAAGACGTCGTGTTCCACTGACATGGGAGCAGACAGACATCATTGGATCTTTACTGAAATCAGACAGGTACAAATAGGTGGTCACCTGTGTAGATACTGCCACTGGTCTGCTTGTTGCTTACCCCACCGTAACCCAGACTGGAGGACAGTCATACAGGATCTGGACCATCTGTGATGCCACTGGTTCTTGAAAGTGACAACGGTACCCATTTCACTGGTTTCATGGTGAAGCAATGGGCTCAAGACCTGAGGGTGGACAGGAAACACCACGTTCCCAATCACCCACAGACTATTAATATCACTGAGTGGTATAATGGTGGTATAATGGACTCTTGAAGCAAGGACTGAGACAAGAGAGGCGCATCGGCTCCCTTGCTGGATGAGCATGCCACTTGTGGATAGCACTCTGGATTTTGAATGAGAGACCCGACAAGGTGGCCAAGCTCCTTTGGGGGCCTTCCTGCATTGGGAAGCCACTCACATCCAGTTGCAGATATGCACCAAGAACACTTTACTCAAGCTGGGCTTTGGAAGGCAGAGCAATGTGCTCCTGCCTGCCCTAACAGCCCTCCTTAAAGGCCAACGGCTTCAAGGGACATGGCTCTGGAAGGTACTGGCCCCACACCTATGATGGGTGGCAATCATGGGGTAAGAGACTAGAGGTGGGCCACCAGTTAACTCCCTGGGCAACTAGCACCTGGCTGCCTAAGGTAGAAGTGTATTATCCCTTGAGTGTTCAGGGAGACATCATTGTAAAGGGCAGCTTGGTAATTTCTCTATGGCCTATTAAAAGTTCTCCATTATACGGCCTATAATAAGTTCTACACATAGAACCAGAAGATTCTAGTGTGCAGGCCAATAAGGTTTGGTATGCCTGCCTGGGGCAGCCTCTGGTACCTGCTACTGTGTAGTCTGTAGACAAAACTCTAGCCTGTACCAGAAGGGAAAGATTTGCCTCTCTTAGTACTGCTAACAATTCTCTTTTCATTCATAGCTTAGTGCTGGCAAATGCCTTGGGGGACAATGTAAACCAGGCCTTGCATGCCTGGTGGAAGAGCACTTAACCAGGGACTCCCCTCCAAGAATTGTGGGCGTCTTTAGCTAATGCGCCACCTCGAGTGTCATTTTCGGTATAGCTTGTGCCTTAGTAGTCTGTTACTGTAGTCTCTATTGCTTCTGTGGGATATGGATGCAATGTACCTTACTATTCTCATGGGGACCATCACAGAAGATACCTGTTGCATAGATTGTAAGGCGAGCAACCCTAAAGAGGTGGAGTGTATGGGAAAAGGCTGCAGTTAAGCTTGCTTTCTTGTTTTCTGGCTGCAATCACTTTACACAATTAGTGATTTCTGCACTTGGCAGAAAGCCATTTTTGTGTGCATAGCCTATATATGGCTACAGGTACTTTCCCTAAGGGGATTATCCCGTTTGCTCGCCCACCACCTCAAGAAGCAGGTTTCCTCTGCCTGTTCACTCACCTGCTACCACAAGAACTATGGTAAATAAATAGAAATGGCCCAATGCTTTTTGGCACCACAGTTCTTCTGTGGTATGCCGAAATCCAGTGTGAACCTCACTGGCCTCAACCTCCTGCAGGAGATACACCCATCCAAGCTGTTTCCAGTGGCTTTCCATGAGAATATCCTGCCTTGGCTCATGCCTCATATTTTCCAAAAATCTCTCAAACAAGGAGCATCTGGCCTCAGAGAGACCTCTACTCCTTGCTAAGCAGCCCCAGGCCTGGCACTAGCAGTAGCTAGCCTTGGTTCACAGCTTGGCCTCCCTGGGTGCCTCCAAGTCCAACACAAGTAACAGCCATCTGCAGATCACTTTGTAGCTCTGCCAAGTAGCTCCAGGCAAAACAGAGGTGGTGGTTAACTATGGCCTGCACCTCCTAGGAGGTTCCAGAGCCAGTGCATTCAGTGGACAGCTTCAGACCATGCTGAAGCACCACACACTTAAGGGGTGGACTCAGCAGGTACCAGATCCCCACTGAAGTAAGTCCTGCTCTGTGGGGTGGGCCTCTGCACAATAGATCATTCATTGTGTCGATGGTGAGCAGAACGGCCAGTCCTTGCAGTTGATCAGCCTGGGGGTAAATCCTTCCCACTGACATGCCAACAGCAATCAAAACTCAACAAGAGGAGGGTATACACAGCCCACACTGGTGAGGACTAAAAAGGTGGTAAGGGGGCACATGGGAAATACCCAAGTAATGTGAATGAAGAGGCTATGCCACTGGGCTCTACAAGATACCTACTACATTAGGCCACTCTACCAAGCCCAGGAGACATAGCAGCTCTACCTAATACATACAAACAAATATAGGAAGGCTGCCAAAATGAGGAGATAAAGAAACATTTACCAAATGAAAAACAGGAGAAATCTACAATAAAAGAAGGAACAAAATGGAGACAAGCAATCTACTAGATGCAGAGTTGAAGGCACTAGTTATAAAGATGCTCAATGAACTTAGTGACAACTTCAACAGCATAAAAAAGGAGCAGTCTAAAATAAAGAATACACTTACTAAAACAAAGAATAATTTACAGGGAATCAACAGTACAATACACGAAGCCAAGAATCAAATCAGCATTGGAATATAAGGAAGCACAAAACACCCTATCAGATCAGCAAATAATAAAAAGGAATCCACAAAAATGAGGACAGTGTAAGGAACCTCTGGACAACTTCAAGCATACCACCATTGACATTACTGGGGAGCCTGAAGGAGGAGAGAGCAAGAAATTGAAAACTTATTTGAAAAAATGACAGAAAACTTCCATAATTCAGTGAAGGAAACAGACATACAAGTCCAGGAATCACAGAGAGTCCCAAACAAGATGAACTCAAAGAGGCCCACACCAAGACACAGCATAATGAAAATGCCAAATGATAAAGACAGAGAATCTTAAAAGCAGCAAGAGAAAAGCAATTAGTTACCTATAAGAGAGCTCCCCTAAGACTGTCAGCTGATTTCTCAATAGGAACTTTGCACGTCAGAAGGGAAGGGCAAGAAATATTCAAAGTGATGAAAAGCAAGAACCTACAATCCAGATTAGACTACCAAGCAAAGCAATCATTTATTATAGAATCAAAGGACACAATAAAGAGCTTCCCAGACAAGAAAAAGCTAAAGGAGTTAACTACCAGCAGAGTAGTATTATATTTAAAAAGACAAAAAAATGAATAACAAAATGGTAATAAATGCATATCAACAATTCAATCTAAAAAACAAAATAAATAAGAACAGAAACAGATTCATAGGTAGAGAGAACGTTTTAACAGTTGCCAGATATGGGGAGGTGGGGGTGGGTAATAAAAGGTAAAGGGAGGATCCGGCTAGGTGTCTCAGTAAATAGAGCATCGTCCCCGGGCACTGAGGTTGCAGGTTTGATCCGAGTCAGGGCACATATGAGAAGCAACCAATGAGTGCACAACTAAATGGAACACCTAGGGGAACAAGTCAATGCTTCTCTCTCTCTCTCTCTCTCTCTCTCTCTCTATCCATTAAATCAATGGATAATTTAAAAAAAAAGGTGAAGAAATTAAGAAGTACAGATAACAGTCATAGGGATGTAAAGTATAGCATAGGGAATACAGTCAATGGGTGCGAGATTTATCAGGATGACCACTTAGTAAGTTATATAATATCTAATCAGTGGAGTGTACACCTGAAACTAATATACTAATGTATGTCAACTGTAATTGAAAAATTAAAAATGATTTTAAAAAATTCTTAATGACCTTCTGTCATTAAGTTTGTCAAAAAGTTTTAAAAACACTGCATCCAAATTTCAGAATAAAAATTTACCTTGTAATGGGGAAGTTCTTGTCTTAACAGTGCCTTGTGTCTTTCACACTATAGAATTAATTACTCAGTTGAGATGAACTTATCTAAGATATTGACTTTCTTAGGTCAACTGCTAAGATAAAAGCATTTTCCTAAATGCAAAAGAAAAAAGTATACATACCTTTTTTCCAAATCTCTTATTTTCTCCCTAAGTGGTTCAACAATCTAAAATAAAAACAACTCATATCAGTTGTAAAGCAAAATCACAGTCTTTCACCACTTTTACCAAACTCTGATATTTCAGATAGGCATGACATATGCAAAACAGATTTTAATCTCCACAATTCACTTCCAGGTTGAAATAAAGTTATTCCACCTCCATCACAATTCTAGAACTGAGATGATAAATTGCACATTGGAACTGTTACTCCATAGATGTGTAAGTTTCTCAGAAAATTAACCTTTTTAATTTCCGACCTTACTATGAACAGTAGTATTAAAGGTGGTTTTCAGGCTCATAAAAATAGGCAGCTCAACATCACTGGAGTCTTTTCAGGAACCAAAAATTCCCTAATAGCCGCCCACCAAAGTTTAACATCTTGCTTCTGCATGTTATCTCCACGAAGTCAGCTCCAGCACAGAAAACCACAGGCCATGAATCAATCGCTACCCACGTGTTAATACTGGGAGCATGGACAGAACAACGAGGGCAATCCAAAGACTTCCCCAGGAATCTAGCATCTGGTTCAAATCAAAATGAGGAAATCGTCATCCCTTCCCAGGCCCACGTTACAATGGTCTATCCACATCTACATTTATTTGACTAAAAGATAAGAAATTATTTTTAAAAAGAAGGTGTACTATCAACCAGAGGTGCCAACCTTCAGTGAGCGGTGTGTGATGTCCCCATCTGCATCTACGACACTCTTTATGTTCCCTAAATCCTAGCATCTGAGTTGGGCCTTTTTCCTTTCAGCTTCTACTCAGGTGAGTGGACCTGGTGCTTGCCACCATCCCTGGTACTGGTAATCACTTCCCTTTCTCTAAGAAATTTGAGAAAGGCTCACCCAAAACGTCCTATAAAAGTTTAAATTCATTTTGCCTTTAAGGTAGAATTTGTTTTAATAAAGCATCCTGTAGAGAACAGACCCAGGCTAAAACAGAGATGCATCTACAGTGAAACAAACACAAAGTCTCCTATTAATAAGTGGCCGTTTTTGAGATATGGTACAATAAAGATACCAGCACAAGCAAAGGAACTAAAGTAAATAAATATATAGAACATAAAAATAAAGAGAGAGAGGGAAGAAAAGGGAGGGAGGGAGGGAGGGAGGGAAGGGAAGAAGAGGGTAGAAAGAATGAAAGAAAGAGAAATATAAAAGAGACTAACCTCTTCAATCTTCCTTTCAATTTTTAGTTCACCATTTTCCTGGAGAGACCTGTTGAGTAGAAAGCTACAAAACTGAGATCAATGGAAAGGCTTTATGACTTCTATCTAGTGTTATTTCTGAACAAATTTCCACAACACAAACCTAAGCCTACAACCCACCTCCCTCTCCTTCCCAAATATCAGTCATGTGAGCCAATTCCCTCCACCAGGGGGTGTGCTAGAGGAAAATAAGAGGACCAGGGAGACATTTCAATTAAATTAAAATAATGTCATTTTCACATTACACCCAACATGGGATTTCAAGGCAAGAGCTGTGTCTTCAGAAGTACAAGTCTGACTGCTGGGCTTTCCTGGAGATTTAATACAAAATGGGAGTTTTTCCAAGTAAAAAAACAAGAGCTCCTTTAAATGAGATCTGAACACCCCACCTAGCCACACACAGAAGCCTTTGTTGGGAGACACACACAAGCCCTGGTGGCAGGATTCAGCATAACAGGGCCCTGCCTTGCAAAACCAACCCAAACTGAAAAGTCTGGAGGGGCACAGCAACCCGTCACCCTTGTAGCCTCACACAGCAGCATTCAACTTCCAAATCCAACTCAGTCACCACAACCATGACTGCTATTCTTTTCACTGTACTACCAAGACAAATTCTTCTGTAAGTTAAAACTGTACTAATGGCACCAAATTTGTTCTTACAATGAACGATTACTTTTTGCTCACTTTTTTTTTTTAACATTAACACAGGATTTTACGTTTATAAGTGTTCCTCCTGCCTTATTAGGCAACACAGATAATGCACAGAAGCCTAGAAGAGTCCTCGGGATAGACAGATGGTCTGAGCATCCATGTGGTCTGCCCCTGGAGTAAAGACCAGCCTTATCCTTGAAAATATCCACAGAAGACACAACCCAGGCCCTGGCTGGTTGGTTCAGTGGATAGAGCATCAGCCCGATGTGCAGACATCCCAGGTTCAATCCCCAGTTGGGGCACACAGGAGAAGTGACCATCTGCTTCTCTTCCCCTCTCTCTCTTCCCCTCTTGTGGCTCAGTAGGTTCAAGTGTTGGCCCCAGACAGCAGTTGCTGGGTGGATCCTAGTCAGGGCTCATCCAAGAGTCTATCTCCCCTCCTCTCACTTAAAAACAAAGACACAGCCTGACCGGGCGGCGGTGCAGTGGTTAGGGCATTGGACTGGGATGCAGAGGACCCAGGTTCGAGACCCCGAGGTCGCCAGCTTGAGCAAGGGGTTACTCGGTCTGCTGAAGGCCCACGGTCAAGGCACATATGAGAAAGCAATCAATGAACAACTAAGGTGTCTCAACGAAAAACTGATGATTGATGCTTCTTATCTCTCTCCGTTCCTGTCTGTCTATCCCTCTCTCTGACTCTCTGTCTCTGTAAAAAAAAAAAAACCACGAAGACACAGCCCAGATGTGTGAATAGCAAAATATTCTGTTTCATTTTGTAAAAAAAAAATTCAATTAACCCATAACAATGGTATATATGTAGTAACTGAAATGTGTCCATAAAACCCCATCACAATATCCAAATTATTAAAAATAATTACCTCATACCAACGAAGTTGCCCCAAACAGCTGTAAAGGAAAGAAGAAAATATCAATACTTAAGTTCATGACATTCACGAACTTCAATAAATACAATTTTAATTTTTAACCAATGTTTTAAAATTCACTGAGAAAACTAACTTATAGCTCATGAAGACAAGAACAAGACAATGCACACTGTTAAAATATTGTCCTACTAAAAATTAAGTGAAAACACAATCCTATACCCCCACAATTTTGGAATATCTCTTTTGAGGTTTGGTGTTCAACTCTACATGTGTTTCGATAACAGGAGTCCCCAATCTTTGTCTGAGGCAGAGCCAGTCACAAGGATCAAAGACCTGCATGCCAAGAAAAGATCTGAAACTCTTCGCCCACTTCCTTTAAATATTGATGAGACCAAAACCCAGAGAAGTTAAATAAAGACCTGACATGCGGTTTAACTTCAACTAGCAATCATCTATCCTCTCTCAGCACCTATCCCATCTCCCTTACATTCCCATGTCTCAGTGGCTGGCCTAGCTCCCTGATTACAGACACCTGCAAAGCAGGCTATCCTTGTCTTCAGCTGGCACTCAGTAAACATGCCTAAATCAGTCCAGCTGCAATGGTGAAATTTTACCATGGATGACTCTGAAAACATAATACTGGACATTGAGTGACCATTTCAAGTAACCTCCACCACACACAGCCTTTGCGTGGTCACTCCCCAAATGCTGAACTCCTCTTCGGGGCCAGGTACTCAGGTGCTTCTTAGGTGGTGGGGAAAGAAGGAGAGCAAATAACAAACACCCTCACCATGGCAGGGCAGCAATTTTGTGATCTTGGGAAAGCCTTCAGGTTGGAGCTACTCCTGGACATCTTCTGATTGCTACCCTCTCGTACAGAGCAGAGCTTTAATTAATGTTTATTGAATAGAACTCAAGTGTCCAAAATCACACCCCTAGCAAGAAATTCCCACTATTAAGAAGAAACATGTTGTGGATTCCATAAAATCATATCCTTCCTCAAATAGAGGAAATTATAATTGAAAATAAATTAATAAATACAACTAAATAAAAGTGGCAAGTGAGCAAGAAATGGAAGAAACTAAAATAAATCTGTAATATATTCATTATTCATCAAAAAAAGGAGAAACTGTTTATTCCGTTTATACCTTTTATACCTTTAGATCATGTGATTTTCTTTTGAGTATTATCTTCAAGCCATTACCATATATATAGGAAAGCTGCCTTCATAAAGTATGGTCTTATTTATAATTAAAGAAAAAAAGACAATGGGATAAACCAGAATATCCAACAATTGGAAAGCCACTACCTAAATTAAGATATCGCTACTCAATGAAATCAGAAAGCCATTCAATATGACTATGCAACTATGTTGTAACATGAGGATGCAGTTATGAGAGTTCCAGAAGAAAAAAATATATATGCATTATGACACCTGATACTAAAAATGCATAGAAAAAGACTGAAAATGCCAAAACACTGAGTTTCCATGATGATTCGAGCACTGTTATGCTGGTGGCCAAGGCTATGCAAGCCCACACTGGATTCAAGAAGACGGCAGACGGCAGAGGAACTGCGGAGCCAGAAAGCGTTGGGCCATTCCTGTTTAATAGTCTCGTGAAGGCAGACAAGCAAACAGGCAGGGGAAACCACTTCTCACAGCACCAGGCAAACAAACAGCAAAACGGCCCCTCACAGTGATGGGCAGGTAATCCACCTGAGGGCAAGCACCCCATAGCCTTACATAAGCTACACACACGTGGCTCTGCCACGTGCTCACACACTAATCATGCAATGTGCAAGTGAGCAAGCCTAACACAGCTGTTTTCCCTACTGTCCACCCTTTAGGGTTGCTCACCTCACAATCTACGTGACAAGTATCTTCCCTGTGTGAGAAGTGAGGTACCTCACATAAACAGAAACAGTACAGACCACAGCAACAGAATTACAAAGGCACAAGCTGTACCAAAATGACAACAATTACAAAGGTGCCCTTCAAATGTCTCCCTGAGCACTCTGCCTAGGTAGATAACTGGAGGCCCACTCCTAACTCCCTACCTCACAGTGCCAACAAGGCTATCCATTGCAGGTGGGGGGGCCTGTATAACCCAGGGCCATTTCCACTGTAGGTCTTTAAGGAGCACTGCTGGGGAAGGAAGGAGCACGTTGTCCTGCTGTCCAAAGCCCAGCTTGAATAGTTAGTGTCCTTGGTATGTTATCTGCAACTGGATGGGAATAGCTGCCTGGTACAGGAGGGCTTCCACAGGTGCCACGCCCTCCCACTGAGAGTGTAGTACTGTCCACAAGTGGCATGTCCATAATGCAAAGGGAGCTGGTGCACCCTCTTGTCACAGTCTCTGCTTCTAGAATCAGTTATACCGCTCAATAATCAGTCCATGATAGACAACTCAGCTGTCTGTGCAAATCACCAAGGTGAAGGTCCATTACAGGCAACTAGCCATACAGCTCTTTGATAACAGACCTCAGCACCTTTCCATAAGTGCTCTATCCATTGCCACAAGCCCCATTCAAACCCTTCAGAGGTCACAGGGCCTGGCAGGGTCAAACACATTCAAGGCTTGTGTCTCCATGACAGTTCTTTCAGCTGCTGCAAAACATGTATTATCATTTAGGCCCAACACCTGCCGCACATCAGAAGGGTACCAGTGGATTGCCAATTACACATAGGGCCTCATGCTCTCTGCCTGTCTCTGTTGCTAGACAGGTCCCTCGGTCTTTCCCCCTATTTAAACTAGCTCAACGGGTCTTGGGGATCCTCCTTTCCTTCAGCTCTCTCCAATATATAATCTTGCAGAGAGCCAGTCATTTTCTTGGCAGCTGCCAGGGCCACCTACTTCCCGCACTTTTTCAGTGGCTGGAACCTCTGTTCTGGTTTAAGCTGCTGCCAAAGCTCTAACAGTACTTTATTAGACCTGCCATCTAATTTCCCTCTATCTGCCCCAGCCACATTCAAATCTACCCACACCTGTATTCAGGTAACCTTTACAGGCACATTTCTCTTGTCAGTTGTGGTGGGGTAGGGAGCATGGGCAACAGCCCACACAGCCTTATGGTTCCATGCTGCCTTTACCTCCTCCAAATCTGTTACCATTAGTGTAACCACGTTGATGGGTTTCCCCACATATGGGCCCAAGATAGTAACTAGTGACTCAAAAAGGGCTGACAGGGCGCTACAGAGAATAAGTCCCTCATCACTGCTGTAAACACTTCCTCATCTGTCCCACAGGGCCTCAGGTTGAAAGCAGCATTCCTCATACCCAGTACCTGGAGGACCTGCTACAGCTCAATATATGATGGCCACCGACTCACTGCCCCAGGTAAGTCCCCAGCATTCTGCCAGACTATACAAATGGCAGCCATCACTCATTCTAACAGGGTATGATTTCCTGAGTTGTCATGGCAGTTCTGAGGATGCTGCCTCAAGGAGTATGTGGTAATGGAGGCTAATTTCTCTATCTCTGTTCCAGAGAACATGATGCCATCCACCCCGTGTCCCACAACCATAGCAACCAAGCTGCCAGGGGCTCAGTGGGTTTCTGCTTGAATTTTGCTCCTAACTCCATCAAGTCTTTCTGGGTGTAGGCTGGACCACAGAGGGCTCAACTACTTGCATAAGGGGTTGTGACTGTCCCTAGGGCAGTTTTGGCTACTGGGTTTTCACCTTCTGGGTGACCACCAGCTGGGCTCTGAGTCTCCTGACAGCAATTACAGCTCAAACCTCTTCCTCTGAGTTGGAAGCACCTCGAGGCTACCACCAACTCAAAGCCAATCTACCGGGACAAATACAATTCCTTCTTCAACGACTACTTTGACTCTTGCAGCAGCTAGCTCATGGTCTGAAGCTGAAACTGAAGCTCCTGAACCCACAACTGTGTCTCTAACAACTGCCGCTGCCAGCATTTAGCTTCTAGGGCAAACTAGAGGTTTGAGCTGTAATTCATACTCTATCAACTATTTCAGCTCCTGCCACTGTCGGCACTCAGTCTCAAACCCACACTGGAGTTCTTGAATTCAGGTGGCCTCTTGCACAGAGCTTTAGTTTCTGGTTGCTCAGCTGTAAAAAACACCCAGCCCACAGCCCCCAACAGGAGAGCCACCCAGAACCACATGCTCAATAACAGCCACTCCTCTAAGCTACCCTTGGCAGCTCTGTACTGAAATGATCTGAATCCTGACCATTACGTCAGATGTAATGTCGGTGGCCAGGCAGGTTCACACTGGATTCAGGTAAACAGTAGAGGAAGCAGAGCTGGAAAGTGTAAGGTCATTCCCATTTACTAGAGTCTCACAACGGCAGATGAGCAAACAGGCAGGGAAAAACAGCTTCTCATGGCAGCAGGCAAATGAACAGAAAAATGGCCCCTTATAGTAGCAGCAGGCAAGCAACCCATGCTAAACAACCCTGAGGGAAAGTACCTGTAGCCTAAATAGCCCTGAGGGAAAGTACCTGTAGCCTAAAAAGCCCTGAGGGAAAGTACCTGTAGCCTTATGTAGGCTACACACACACACATGGCTCTGCCACATGCTCACGCACTAATCATGCAAAGTAAAAGCGAGCAAGCCTAACACAGCTGTTTTCCAACACCCCTGGACACTTTCTCCTTCCTAGAAGACACCAGGATCTCCTGAATCCTCCATCTCCCACCTGTCCTGTTTAAGCATCTCTCCCTTGGGAAGCAGAAAGGGACCTGGGGATCTGCCCCAGGAATGAAACCCAGAGCCACAGCTGTACCACCCTTTATAAATAGAAAAAAAAAAATGGATATAAGCAGACAACACCCAAATCTATTTCAGTGGCTTAGAACTCTTCAGGTAACCTTCAGTACCTGGAAGCACACTGCCCTCCCAGCAGCCTGCTCTTTCCAGTCAACCCCAAAGCTTTCACGAGTCTCTTCTCCTCCCCACCAACCAGCCTTTCACAGTAGCCCCCTCCACCAGATTCTGCACCTTCCCTAAACCACTCACCAACCCAACCCTTTAGCTCTCTCTGGAGATGGCTTCCTGCCTAGGCCAGAAATGCACTCAATCTCACCTGAGCACTCAACCTCCCCCCCTGCACAGGGGACACTGGAGGCCCTCTGTTTTGCCACAGGGCCTATTACACACTTCTTTCTGAATTGGCAGTTTACAGGTGATCTCTGTGTAAGATCAGGTGTTTCCTCATTTACATCTCCAACACCAAATACATGAGGGCCAGGCATCAAAATGAGGTGAATATAGGTCAAGGAATGTTTGCACTTTCTTTCATTTATCCCTTCCTTAGTACTTTTTATCTACAAAAAGTGTTATTACCAATTAATCTTTAAAACAGTTTTATGTCAAGTGTTTTGGCTTCCTTTTAAACTCTCAAAAGCTCCACATGCTTTGCTCTGGAGCATGAAAAGCACTCAGCACCAGACAAGGCAATAAAAGATGCCTTAACTGCAGACTCATTTCAAGGAAGAAACATAAGTGATTTCCCACAATTATGAAGCCCTGATCCTGTGTTTTGTGTGAGCTATCCTGGAACACTGCATGTTAAATACTGTCAAAAATGCATGTTGCTTTTTAAATTCTGCCCTGTACTTACATTACTGTGACCCACCTTACAGTGTCTAAAAAGGAATTACTAATAGATGTACTCAATAAATATTGGAATTAAACTGAACTAAATTAAATTTATTACGTATAATACAAGGATTTTCAATATTAAGTAAAGTATAAAAGAGAAAAGATTCTCACCATTATAGACAAAGGATTTAAAACCAAACTCCTTTACATAGCTACCAAGATATTTTAAATTATTCTAATTTTAATATTAATTTTAAAAATACTTTGTATGCAAACTGAGGCACACTGGTTCTACAATTCTCATTATGTCTGTATCTAGACTTCATGCTATGCTGGGAAACCTAGACCAAAAGAATCTATTACATAGAAAGTTTCATGTAGGGCAAAAATTTATTTATTTTAAAGCTATAATTGAAAATGAGAGCCCTGTGCCCTAGGCAATTAGCTAGTTCAGGTACTTAGAGCGTCGGCAACATAAGGGAAGCAAACAATACATTGCAAAATGAAGTGGAACAACAAATGAATGCTTCTCTCTCTCTCTAAAATCAAACAATTTTTTTAAAGGTATTAGAAAAATTGTCCGATTCCAACTACAAAAAATAAAAATGCTACCTCAATACTTATATCTGTAGGCCAACCCAAGAAGACCTAGAAAAAACACAACTGAAAACAGGAGGCAGGCAACACCAAGCATAGACTCAACCAGCTCTGCAGACAATACACCCAAACACACAGACATAATGAGAAGACACAAAAATGCAATTTAAATGAAACCACAAGAGAAACCTCCAGGAAATGAACTAAGTGATATGTAAATAACAAACTTCCAGATGCAGAGTTTAAAGTAATGATTATAAGGATGCTTAAGGGATCTTAAAATGACAATGGATGGCCATTACGAACACCTAAATAAAGAAATAGCAAGTGTAAAAAAGGATAATTAAATATTAAAAAAGATTCAGTCGGAGAAGACAAATACAATATCAGAAATGAAGATCACAATGGAAGGAATTAAAAACAGGATGGATGAAGCTGAGGATCGAATCAGCGAGTTAGAGGACAAGTTGAACGAAGGCATGGAAGCAGACCAGAAAAACTAAAAGAGACTAAAAAGTCTGAGGAAACTCTTAGAGAGCTCGGTGACAACATGATGAGAAATAATATCTGTATCATAGGGGTTCCTGAAGAAGAGAAAGAACAAGGGATAGAAACTTTGTTCAATCATATCATAGCTGAAAACTTCCCTAAATTAATTAAGGAAAAACTCTAACAATTTCAAAAAACACAGAGTATTCCATTAAAAAGAAACACAAAGACCTCAGCGGTAGAGCGTCGGCCTGGCATGCGGGGGACCCGGGTTCGATTCCCGGCCAGGGCAAATAGGAGAAGCGCCCATTTGCTTCTCCACCCCCCCTCCTTCCTTTCTGTCTCTCTCTTCCCCTCCCGCAGCCAAGGCTCCATTGGAGCAAAGATGGCCCGGGCGCTGAGGATGGCTCCTTGGCCTCTGCCCCAGGCACTAGAGTGGCTATGGTCGCGGCAGAGCGACGCCCCCTGGTGGGCAGAGCATCGACCCTGGTGGGCGTGCCGGGTGGATCCCGGTCAGGCGCATGCGGGAGTCTGTCTGACTGTCTCTCCCCGTTTCCAGCTTCAGAAAAATACAAAAAAAAAACCAAAAAACAAAGAACTCTACACCAAGACACATAATTAAAATACCAAAGCTAACTGATTAAGAGAAAATATTAAAAGCTGCCAGAGAAAAACAGGATATCACCCACAAAGAGCACCCATAAGGATGACTTCCAATTTCTCAATAGAAACACTTGAGCCAGAAGGGAATGGCAAGAAATATTCAGTGTAATGCAGAACAAGAACGTACAACCAAGACTGCTTTATCCAGCAAGGCTACCATTTAAAATTGAAGGAGAAATAAAAAGCTTCCCAGATGAAAAAAACCTCAAGAAATTCATTACAACCAAACCAATGCTGCAGGAAATGTTAAGGAGCCCGTTGTACACAGATTAAAGTGGGAAAAGAATATAGCAAAAAAGGAATACAGCATTAAAGAATAAAACGGCAACAATTACATATCAATAAAAACCTTAACTGTAAATGAATTAAATGATCCAATCAAAAGACATAGGGTAGCTGTGTGGATAAGAAAACAGGACCCGTACATATGCTGTCTACAAGAAACACACCTTACAACAAAAGATGCACATAGACTGAAGGTAAAAGGATGGAAAAAAATACTTCATGCAAATGGAAATGAAAAAAAGCTAGGGTAGCAATACTTATATCAGACAAAATAGACTTTAAAACAAAGGCTAAGAGATAAAGAAGGCCAGTACATAATGATAAAAGGAGCAATCCAACAGAAAGATATAACCGTTATAAATATCTACGCACCTAATATAGGAGCACCTAAATATATAAAGCAGATGATGATGGATATAGAGCAGAGGTCTCAAACTCGCGGCCCGCCGAACAATTTTGTGCGGCCCAAGACTAATCCACGAACTACAGTTTCTGGTCGTTTTGTGACACTGAAAAGTGTTGCGTAACAGTTGCCTTTTGTAGACCTAGTGCGGCCCGCCGAACGGCTGAAATCTTGCTCTGCGGCCCACATGCTGAGTTGAGTTTGAGACCCCTGATATAGAGGGTGAGATCAAGAGCAATACTACAATAGTAGAAGATTTCAATACTCCACTAACATCACTAGACAGATCCTCAAAAAAGAAAATTAACAAAAAAACAGCAGATTTAAAGGACACACTAGATCAACTCGATTTAATAGGTATCTTGAGAACCTTTCACACTAAAGCAGCAGAATATACATTCTTTTCAAGTAATAATGGTACATTCTATAGGATAGACCACGTTAAGGCACAAAAGTGGTCTCAACAAATTTAAAAACATTGAAATCAGATCAATAAATTTCTCTGATCACAATGGCATGAAACTAGAAATCAACCACAACAGAAAACCTCAAAAATTCTCAAACACATGGAAACTAAATAGCAAGTTGTTAAATAACGAATGGATTAACAATGAGATCAAAGAAAAAATTTAAAAATTCCTAGAAACAAATGATATTGAGCATACAACAACTCAAAATTTATAGGACACATTAAAGCAGTCATGAGAGGGAAGTTCATAGCACTGCAGGCATACTATAAGAAGCTAGAAAAAGTTTGAATCAACAATATAATATTTTAGAACTAATTCTAGTTCTAAAAGAACTAGAAAAAAAAACAGCAAGTAAAGTCGAGATGTAGAAGAAGAAAGGAAATAATAAAGAGCAGAGCAGAATTGAATGACATAGAGGCTAAAGAAACAATACAGAGGATCAATGAAAACAGGAGCTGGTTCTTTGAAAAGGTAAACAAGATCGATGAACCTTTAACCAGACTCAACAAAAAAAAAAAAAAAGAGAGAGAGAGAGGACTCAAATAAATAAAATTAGAAACGAGAGTGGAGAAATAACAACTGACACAACAGAAATACAAAATATTGTAAGAAAATACTATGAAGAACTGTATGCCAAAAAACTAGACAACCTAGATGAAATGGAAAATTCCTTGAAACACACAATCTTCCAAAAATCAATCTGGAAGAATAAGAAAACCTAAACAGACCGATTACAACAAATGAGATTGAAACCGTTATCAAAAAACTCCCAACAAAGAAAACTCCTGGACTTGATGGCTTCATAAGTGAATTCTACCACATATTCAAAGAAGAACTAACACATATCTTTCTCAAAATATATCAAAAAATTCAAGAGGAAGGATGACTTCTAAGCTCCTTTTATGAGGCGAGCATAATTCTGATTCCAAAACCAGGCAAAGACAACACAAAGAAAGAAAATTATGGGCCAATATCCCTGATGAATATAGATGCTAAAATCCTCAACAAAATATTAGCAAACTGAATCCAGCAATACATGAATAAAATTATACAGCATGATACAGCGGGATTAATTTTGGGGAGGAAGGCTGGTACAATATTCGCAAATCAATCAATGTGACTCATCACATAAACAAAACGAAGGAGAAAAACCACATGATAATTTCAATAGATGCAGAAAAAGCATTTGATAAAATCCAGCACCCATTCATGATCAAAACTCTCAGCAAAGTGGGAATACAGGGAACATACCTTAATATGATAAAGGCCATCTATGACAAACCCACAGCCAACATCATACTCAATGGGCAAAAATTAAAACCAACCCCCTTAAGAACAGGAACAAGACAGGGGTACCCTCTTTCACCACTCTTATTCAACATAGTTCTGGAAGGCCTAGCCACAGCAATCAGACAAGAAGAAGAAATAAAAGGAATCCAAATTGGAAAAGAAGAAGTAAAACTATCATTAATTGCAGATATATGATGTGATATTGTATATAGAAAACCCTAAAGTCTCAGTCAAAAAACTACTGGACCAGATAAATAAATTCAGCAAGATGGAAGGATATAAAATTAATACTCAGAAATCAGAGGCATTTTTATACACCAACAATGAACTGTCTGAAAGAGAAATTAAGGAAACAATCCCCTTCACCATTGTAACCAAAAAAAATTAAGTACCTAGGAGTAAATTTAACCAAGGAGATTAAAGACTTCTACTCGGAAAATTATAAAACATTGACAAAAAAAATCAAGGAAAATACAAACAAGTGGAAGCATAAACCATGGTCATGGTTAGGAAGAATAAACATCATAAAAATGTCTATATTACCCAAAGCAATTTATAAATTCAATGCAATACCAATTAAAATACCAATGACAGGCGGAGTCAAGATGGCGCTAGAGTAGGCGGATGTACCAACATCCACCTCCCAGAACCAAAGTGGATTACAAACTAATTTTAAGAACTATCATCTGGAAAAACCAACTTTGGACTAAACTAAGAGGACTCTTCAACCAAGGAACACTGAAGAAGCCACACCGAGACTGGTAGGAAAAGAGGAAACCCTGAGAGGGCTGCCCAGCTCCCCAGAGCAAAAGGCAGCTGGAAGAGTCTCGCGAGGGGGGAAGTGAGTTTAGCAGAGAGGGGAGGTTCCTGAATCCCAGGAACAAAGCCCCAGCCTGCAGCCCCAGTGCCTAAAAGAGACATAAGGACATATTTAGCTGGAAACAAGTCAGGATACTGTTTTGTGAGAAAGAGTCTGATTTCTCAGATCCAGGATTCTTCTTAAAGGGACCCAGCAGAACACCTCTATCACAACCACTCACCCAGGGCTCCGGGGGACAGGGAAAGAGGAGAGTCCCAGAGTAGCAGGCAGAGAGCGTAATCTAGGAGGCACAGGGAGAAACATTTTGAGAGACAGCCAACCCTAACCCCTGGAACGAGTCACTCCCCAAATCTGAAGTGAATATTTCCCCGGGAAACAGCAATACCAGCAAGGGGAAGCAGGACACCAACCAAACAAGCTCTCCTGCAGCCCTCAGAGCAGAGTCGCTTAGAAGGAGGGAGCTTTCGGGTCTATAGTAGTGAGTGTTAGGATCTGAGCTGCAGAACCCACACCCCACACGGCTGAGGGCTTGCAGGAGGGCGGACAGCTGCAGTGGGGCGCAAAAGCGTGGTTCTGTCAGCAAGGGCGGAAGCCAGCTTGCTGACACTGAGGCCCAGGAGTGAGCTCAGTCTTGCCCGGCTGGGGAGAAGGGGGCGTGCAAAAGGGGTCAAGCCCAGTTGCCAGCAGCCTATAATCCAGACCACGGGTAAAGGGCGGGAATCCCAGAAGGGGTAAAGACCAGCCCTTGAGCAAGTGCGCAGGAGCACAGCCTTGCCCCACACACAGAATTGAGGCATGTGGCCTGAATTGGGAGCCGGCTCCTCCCGCGGGGGTGGAGTCAAAACCGGAGAACAGGCGGAGTTCTGCTACTGAGCTGGGTGGAGCCAAAGCTAACAGCCGATGCATGAGCAGGCTCCTCCTGCAACAGCAGGGAAAAAGCCCAGAAACAGGTGGAGACCAGAAGCTGAGCAAAGGTGCTCGCTACTGCCCTCTAGGCCGAACATAATGCCACCCAGGGGAGTGGGGCAAAGGCCAAGGCCACGAAGGCTTGTGCACCCGAGCAGATCACAGCCAATCCCGAGGAGAGGTGGAAACCACAGCAACAGCCCCACTGGGCAGGCACTGGCAACGCCCAAACTCAAAAGCCCCAGGCAGCAACAGAAGAGGGGGTGGCGGGCCTGCAGACAGACCATACCTAGGGAACAAAGGCCATACCCACTAAACTCCAGTGGCCTAAACCTTCATTTACACAGAGAAAATGCGAAGGCAGAGAAATGCAACAAAATGAACCAAGAGAAATCTCCACAAAAGGACCTGAATGAATCAGATATAACTAAATTACCAGATGCAGAGTTTAAAATAACGATTGTTAGGATGCTCAAAGATATTAGAACAACAATAGATGGTCATTACGACAACCTAAATAAAGAGACAAATATAAAAAAGGAATTAATAAAAAAAGAATTAATAAAAAAAGAATGAGTCAGAAATGACAACTACAATATCTGAAATGAAGAACACAATGGAAGGGATTAAAAGCAGGATGGATGAAGTGGAGAATTCAATCAGCAAGTTAGAGGACACAATAAATAAAGGCATGGAAGCAAAGCAGGAAAAAAAAAGAGACTCAAAAAGTCTGAGCAAACTCTAAGAGAGCTCTCTGACAACATGAAGAGAAATAACATCCGCATCATAGGGTTTCCTGAAGAAGAAGAGAAAGAACAAGGGATAGAGACTTTGTTCAAGCATATCATAGCTGAAACCTTCCCTCAATTAAGGCAGGAAAACATCTCACATTTTCAGGAAGCACATAGAACTCCATTAAAGAGAAACCCAAAGAAATCAACACCAAGACACATCATAATTAAAATACCAGAGCTAAGTGATAAAGAGAAAATATTAAAAGCTGCCAGACAAAAAAAAGACAATCACCTACAAAGGAGCCCCCATAAGGATGACATCTGACTTCTCAACAGAAACACTTGAGGCCAGAAGGGAATGGCAAGAAATATTCAAAGTAATGCAGAACAAGAGCCTACAACCAAGACTCCTTTATCCAGCAAGGCTATCATTTAAAATTGAAGGAGAAATAAAAAGCTTTAAAGACAAAAAAAAAAAAAAACCTCAAGGAATTCACTACAACCAAACTGATGCTGCAAGAAATGCTAAGGGACCTGTTGTAAACAGATCAAAGGGGAAAAAGAATATAGCAAAAGAGGAATAAAATTTTAAAGAATAAAATGGAAATAAACAATTACATATCAATAATAACCTTAAATGTAAAAGGCTTAAATGATCTCATCAAAAGACATAGGGTAGCCGCGTGGATAAGAAAACAGTACCCATACATATGCTGTCTACAAGAGACATACCTTAAATCAAAAGACGGACATAGACTGAAGATAAAAGGAAGGAAAAAAATATTTCACGCAAATGGAAATGAAAAAAAAGCGTGAGTAGCAATACTTATATCAGACAAAATGGACTTTAAAACAAAGACTATAGTTAGAGATAAAGAAGTTCACTACATAATGATAAAGACAGCAATCCAACAGGAAGATATAATCATTATAAATATCTACGCAGCTAATATAAAAGCACCTAAATATATAAAGCAGACTTTGATGGATTTACAGGGTGAGATCAACAACAATACTATAATAGTAGGGGATTTCAATACCCCATTAACATCACTAGATATATCCTCAAGAAAGAAAACTAACAAAGAAACAGCAGACTACTTAAAGGACACACTAGATCAACTTGATTTAATAGATATCTTCAGAACCTTTCACCCAAAAACAGAAGAATATATATTCTTTTCAAGCGCTCATGGTACATTCTCGAGAATAGACCACATGTTAGGGCACAAAAGCAGTTTCAACAAATTTAAGAAGATTGAAATCATATCGAGCACCTTCTCTGATCACAATGGCATGAAACTAGAAATCAACCACAACAGAAAAATTGAAAAATACTCTAACACTTGGAAACTAAATAGCATGTTATTAAATAATGAATGGGTAAACAATGAGATCAAACAAATTAAAAAATTCCTAGAAACAAACGATAATGAGCATTCATCAATTCAAAATTTATGGGACACAGCAAAAGCAGTCCTGAGAGGGAAGTTCATAGCATTACAGGCATACCTCAAGAAAATAGAAAAAGCTCAAATAAATAACTTCACCTTACATCTAAAAGAACTAAAAAAAAAGAACAGCAAGTAAAGCCCAGAGCTAGTAAAAGGAAGGAAATAATAAAGATCAGAGTAGAAATAAATGACATAGAGGCTAAAGAAACAATACAGAGGATCAATGAAAACAGGAGCTGGTTCTTTGAAAAGGTAAACAAGATTGATGAACCTTTAACCAGACTCAACAAAATAAAAAGAGAGGACTCAAATAAATAAAATTAGAAATGAGAGTGGAGAAATAACAACTGACACAACAGAAATACAAAATATTGTAAGAAAATACTATGAAGAACTGTACGCCAAAAAACTAGACAACCTAGATGAAATGGACAAATTCCTTAAAACATATAATCCCCCAAAAATTAATCTGGAAGAATCAGAAAACCTAAACAGACATATTACAACAAATGAGACTGAAACAGTTATAAAAAAACTCCCAAAAAAGAAAACTCCTGGACCTGATCGCTTCACAAGTGAATTCTACCAAATATTCAAAGCACAACTAACTCCTATCTTTCTCAATCTATTTCAAAAAATTCAAGAGGAAAGAAGACTTCAAAGCTCCTTTTATAAGGTGTGCATAATTCTGATTCCAAAACAAGGCAAAGACAACACAAAGAAAGAAAATTATAGGCCAGTATCCCTGATGAATTATAGGCCAGTATCCCCAAAATCCTCAACAAAATATTAGCAAACCGGATCCAGCAATATATGAAAAAAATCATATGCCATGACCAAGTGGGATTTATTCTTGAGAGGCAAAGCTGGTACAGTATTCTCAAATCAATCAATGTGATTCATCACATAAACAAAAGGAAGGAGAAAAACCACATGATAATTTCAACAGATGCAGAAAAAGCATTTCATAAAAATCCAGCACCCATTCATGATCAAAACTCTGAGCAAAGTGGGAGTACAGAGAACATACCTCAACATGATAAAGGCCATCTATGACAAACCCACAGCCAACATCATACTCAATGGGCAAAAATTAAAACCAATCCCTTTAAGAACAGGAACAAGGCAGGGTGCCCCCTTTCACCACTCTTATTCAACATAGTTAGAAGGCCTAACCACAGCAATCAGACAAGAAAAATAAATAAAAGGCAACCAAATTAGAAAAGAAGAAGTAAAACTATAATTATTTGCAGATGATATGAAATTGTATATAGTAAACCCTAAACTCTCAGTAAAAAAACTACTAGACCTGATAAATGAATTCAGCAAGGTGGCAGAATATAAAATAAATACTCAGAAATCAGAGGCATTATTATGCACTAACAATGAACTGTCAGAAAGAGAAATTAAGGAATCAATCCCCTTCACCATTGCAACCAAAAAAATAAAGTACCTAGGAATAAATTTACCCAGGGAGATTAAAGACTTGTACTCGGAAAATTATAAAACATTGATAAAAGAAATCAGGGAAGATACAAACAAGTGGAAGCATATACCATACTCATAGTTAGGAAGAATAAACATCATTAAAATATCTATATTACCCAAAGCAATTTATAAATTCAATGCAATACCGATTAAAATACCAATGACTTACTTCAAAGATATAGAACACATATTCCAAAAATGTATATGGAACCAAAAGAGAACACAAATAGCCCCAGCAATCTTGAAAAGGAAGAATAAAGTGGGAGGTATCACACTTCCGATATCAAGTTATACTATAAGGCCATTGTACTCAAAACAGCCTGGTACTGGCATTAGAACAGGCATATAGATCAATGGAACAGAACCGAGAACCCAGAAATAAACCCACACTTTTATGGACAACTGATATTTGACAAAGGAGGTAAGAGCATACATTGGAGTAAAGACAGCCTCTTTAACAAATGGTGTTGGAAAAATTGGACAGCTACCTGCAAAAAAAATGAAACTAGACCACCAACTTACACCATTCACAAAAATAAACTCAAAATGAATAAAAGACTTAAACGTGAGCCATAAAACCATAAGCATCTTAGAAGAAAACATAGGCAGCAAGCTCTCTGCCATTTCTTGCAGCAATATATTTGCCGATTTGTCTCCACAGGCAAGTGAAATAAAAGACAGGATAAACAAATGGGACTTTATCAAACTAAAAAGCTTCTGAAAAGCTAAAGACAATAAGAACAGAATGAAAACACAAACTACACAATGGGAGAATATATTTGACAATGCATCTGATAAGGGGTTAATAACCAAAATTTACAAAGAACTTGTAAAATTTATACCAGGAAGACAAACAATCCAATCAAAAAATGGGCAAAATAAATGACTAGACACTTCTCCAAAGAGGACATACAGATGGCCAATAGGCATATGAAAAAATGCTCAACATCACTAATCATTAGAGAAATGCAAATTAAAACCACAATGAGGTATCACCTCACACCAGTCAGAATGGTGCTCATCAACAAAACAATACAGAGTAAGTGCTGGCAAGGATGTGGAGAAAAGGGAACCCTCCTGCACTGCTGGTGGGAATGCAGACTGGTGCAGCCACTGTGGAAAACAGTATGAAGATTCCTCAAGAAATTAAAAATCGAACTGCCTTTTGACCCAGCTATCCCACTTTTAGGAATATACCCCAAGAACACCATAGCACAGTTTGAAAAGAAGAAATGCACCCCCATGTTTACGGCAGCATTGTTCACAATAACAAAGATCTAAAAACAGCCCAAGTGTCCGTCAAAGGACGGGTGGATTAAAAAGCTTTGGTATATATATATATATAATATGGAATATTACTCAGCCATAAGAAATGATGAAATCGGATCTTTTACAACAACATGGATGGACCTTATACTGAGCGAAATAAGTAAGCCAGAAAAAACTAAGAACTATATGATTCCATACATAGGTGGGACATAAAAATGAAACTCAGAGACATGGACAACAGTGTTGGGGTTACAGGGTGGGGAGAGGAGGAAAGGGAGGGAGTTGAGGGAGGGGAGAGGCACAAAGAAAACCAGTTAGAAGGTGACAGAAGACAAATTTATCAATGTCACCCCATTAAAATTAATCAAAAAAAAAGTATTTGTCTCACGGCAAATTCAAGCAGTTAAAAGAATAGTATAAGGATCCTAATTCTGCTTCTCAGGCCACATCCTGCAAAAGGGGCCCCAAGAAAATTGGTGATTTGGCTCCTCTGATTTTGCCAATTGGATTTTAAAAAAATAGGTCAGGACCTCCCTGAAATGGAACTAACAATACATGAGACTAAATTTAAAGGACTTTTAGATACTGGAGCTGATGTATCCATTATTGCTAAGCTACATTGGCCTCCTTCCTGGCCCACTCATGCAGCAGCCACAGAATTACAAGGTACAGGGCAAAGTAAATCCCCTCAACAAAGTTCTAGTTTTCTACATTGGGGAGAATAAGAAGGTCATTCTGGATTTTTTTTTCATTCTGGATTTTTTAAGCCTTATGTGCTCCCTGGATGGCCAGTTAATTTGTGAGGTAGAGATGTTTTGAAAAATATGGGAGCATTGCTTGTCAGTCCTAATAGTTTAGTCAGGACTCAGATGCTTGATTGGGGATTTTTGCCCACCAAGGGACTAGGGAAAGAACAGCGAGGAATTCTCATCCCCATAGAAGTGGCACCCAATACCAGAAGGTGTGGATTAGGATTTCAAAATTTAGCATAGGGGCCTTGGTAGCTCCTGCTACCTCAATAATGCATTGTGCAGACCCAATTACTTGGAAATCAGATAATCCTGTATGGGTAGACCAATGGCCCCTTTCTCAGAAGAAACTTAGGGCAGCTGCTCAATTGGTACAAGAGCAGCTACAGCTTGGGCACATTGAACCATCTAATAGCCCATGGAATACACTTCCATATTTTGATCTTGTCACCTCCTGGATTATCAAGGGGCATAGGCAACCCTTACAAGCTTATAGGTTTTGAGCCTCAAAATTATTTGTGTTCCTTTTTTCAAAGGTTCAACAACAATGGCTCTGGGAAACTTCCACTAAATGGCAAATCGCTCTTGCAAATCAATGGACAACTTTATACTGAAACTGTCAACTTAAAATCAGCTCAAAGACTAGAATTATATGCCATTATCATGGCTTTTCAGCATTTGCCATATTCCTCCTTTAATCTATATACAGACAGCAAATATTTACTGATGGTGTTTCCACTATAAAGACTGCTGTCTTAGGGACAAATGCTGATGAACTATTTCAGCAGTTCCTCCTTCTTCAAACACTTGTATGTCAACATAGAGCTCCAAGTTTATAGGACATACTTGAGCTCACTCCATGCTCCCTGAAGCTTTAGCACAAGGGAATGCCCTTGTTGATTAAGCTACCCAAAAGAAAATTATTGGGAGCAACCATGACAGATCGAGCAAGTCAGTCTCATACTATTCATCACCAGAACGCTGCAGCCCTATGTAACAGTTTCAACTTTCTCGGGAAGCAGCAAGGCAGATTGGGAAATTCTGTCCAAGGGGTCCTATACTACAGTCTGTCCCTTCATTTGGAGTTAACCCTCAAGGACCCCTACCAGGACAACTTTGGCAAATGGATGTTACTCATATACCTTCATTTGGCAAACAGTCCCAGATCCACGTTACAGTGGATACCTATTCTGGATTTATAGTAACCTCTGTCAGAACAGGAGAGGCTGCTAAGCACGTTATAGCTCATTGTCTGTATGCATTGTTCTATTATTGGATTTCCTAAACTAGTTAAACTGACAATGCTCCTTCATATGGAGCAAAAGCATTTACTGTATTTTGTCAAACCTTTTGAATTATGTGTATTTCTTACAATTTTTAAAGTCAAGGTATCATTAAACTGTACCCAGCAAATATTTTAAGGTCAATTTAAAAAAATTTAAAAGGGGGGAGTCATATCCTGGAACTCCTATGGGTCTACTATATCATGCTTTTTACTTAAAAACTTTTTAATTTCTTTTGAATGCTGATGAATAGGAGACGCCAAATCTTTTTCTCCTGCAAACTTCTACTTTCTTTTATTTGATCCAGCTAATAACACTGTTTTGTCTTTTTCCAAACAGCTCCAGATATATGGAAAAGATTTATATAGGCAGATGGGGATCCTCAACCCCCTCAGTGAGATCTTCTGAGCATGGCTTTTAAGATACCAATAGGCAGAAAAAGGACAATAGACATCAGGTGAACTACCAGCTTTTAGGATACGCCCTTAAAGGCTCCAACGTCCCAAAGGGGTCTCAATAGTGAGACCATCTGGATGCCATCTGGGTCCTGCTTCAATAGTGAAAAGGAAGGTCATTGAGCTAAAGCCTGCCAGACTTACATGCCTTTGCTGTGAGGAAAAAGGGACACTGGAAGGTAGGCTTCCCCCTAGCTCCTCTAAGGGAGGGTTCAGTCTCTTCCAGCCCTGCTCCAACCACCTATGACCTAACCTTGCCCAGAATGCTGGGGTTTGCCAGTGAAGGCTGAAGGTGCCCAGGGCCGTTGGCCCCATCTACGACACTGCGGACAAGCCTAGAGTATTTCTTCCAAGAAGCAGGTAAACTGATCTCATTTGCACAAGGGCCACTTAACGATGTATTGCCTGAATAGTCAGGCTTTTTATTCTTCCCTCGAAAATCTCTGTTGTGGGAGTTGATAGTCCTATTTTCTGCTGCTTTGTTTAATATATAGTGTTTCCTTTATTCCTCCTACTTCAATGGCCCACTCATATTTCAGGCTGGGACCTACTCCTAATTTAGAGCTCTCTTTCCCCCTTCTGCCAACTTCTATTATGAATCTACCCTTGCCACCCAGCTTAGTGTATCCCAAGGTTCTCTTTACCCTGCCACAGTCACAGAGCTCCAGGGAAAAGCAACCTGGTCTCATCTCTCCAGGCAGAGGAGAACAGAAGCTCCATCTCCACACATGCTGCAGATGACTTTTCCAGTCTACCTGAATCATTACCAGCTAGAAGTAGCAGTCATTGGGACTTGGACCTGAGCTGCAAAATATAGATTGTGAAAACAATCCCAATGCCATGCGGACTTGTCCTGGATGTGGAATTTTCATGGACTCATGCTCCTTGTGACAGCTCCTAACAGACTGAACTAGGGTTGGGTTGCATATGCAGGGATTTGGAATGGTGATGGTGCCAACTTGGACTTGGTGAACATGTTAAGGACACTACTCTTTTATGGACTCTAGCTGTATTGTCCAAGAGTTTGCTTAAAGGCTTTAATCACTGTAAAAAAAAATTAGAAGACTGGATAAAGAAGATGTGGCACATATACACCATGGTATACTATTCAGCCATAAGAAATGATGACATCGAATCATTTCCAACAAAATGGTGGGATCTTGATAACATTATATGGAGTGAAATAAGTAAATCAGAAAAAACAAGAACTGCAGGATTCCATACATTGGTGGGACATAAAAACGAGACTAAGAGACATGGACAAGAGTGTGGTGGTTACGGGGGGGTGGGGGGAGGGAAGGAGGGAGAGGAGGGTGGGGAGAGGCACAAAGAAAACTAGATAGAAGGTGACGGAGGACAATCTGACTTTGGGAGATGGGTATGCAACATATTGAATGACAAGATAACCTGGACATGTTTGATTTGAATATATGTACCCTGATTTATTGATGTCACCCCATTAAAATTAATAAAAATTAATTTAAAAAAATACCAATGACAAACTTCAAAGATATATAACACATATTCCAAAAATTTATATGGAACCAAAAAAGAACACAAATAGCCTTAGCAATCTTAAAAAGGAAGAATAAAGCAGGAGGTATCACACTTTCTGATATTAAGGGATACTACAAGGCCACTGTACTCAAAACAACCTGGTACTGGCATAAGAATAGGCATATAGATCAATGGAACAGAACAGAGAACCCAGAAATAAACCCACAGCTTTATGGACAACTGATATTTGACAAAGGAGGTAAGAGCATACAATAGAGTAAAGACAGCCTCTTTAATAAATGGTGTTAGGAAAATTGGACATCTACTTACAAAAAAATTAAACTAGAGCACCAACTTACACCCTTCAAAAAAAAAGTCGAAATAGATATAAGACTTAAATGTAAGCCGTGAAACCATAACCATCTTAGAAAAAAACGTAGGCAGTAAGCTCTCCAACATCTTGCATAGCAATATATTTGCCAATTTATCTCCACGGGCAAGTGAAATAAAAGACAGGATAAACAAATGGGACTATATCAAACTAAAAAGCTTTTGCACAGCAAAAGACAGTAAGAACAGAATAAAAAGACAAACTACACAATGGGAGAATATATTCGACAATACATCTGATAAGGGGTTAATAACCAAAATTTATAAAGAACTCGTAAAACTCAATACCAGGAAGACAAACAATCCAATCCAAAAATGGGCAAAAGAAATGAATAGACACTTCTCCAAAGAGGACATACAGATGGCCAAATGGCATATGAAAAAATGCTCAACATCAGTAATCATTAGAGAAATGCAAATTAAAACCACAATGAGATATCACCTCTCAGCAGTCAGAATGGTGCTCATCAACAAAACAACACAGAATAAGTGCTGGCGAGGATGTGGAGAAAAGGGAACCCTCCTGCACTGCTGGTGGGAATGCAGACTGGTGCAGTCACTGTGGAAAACAGTATGGAGATTCTTCAAAAAATTAAAAATCAAACTGCCTTTTGACCCAGCTATCCCACTTTTAGGAATATACCCCAAGAACACCATATCACTGTTCCAAAAGGAGAAATGCACCCCTATGTTTGTGGCAGCATTGTTCACAATAGCAAAGCCCTAGTGTCCGTCAGTGGACGAATAAATTAAAAAGCTTTGGTAAATATAATCTATGGAATACTCCTCAGCCATAAGAAATGATGATATCGGATCATTTACAATAACATGGATGGACCTTGATAACATTATACAGAGTGAAATAAGTAAATCAGAAAAAACTAAGAACTATATGATTCTATACATAGATGGGACATAAAAATGAGACTCAGAGACATGGACAAGAATGTGATGGTAACGTGGGGGTGAGGGGAGAACGAGGGAGGGGAGGAAATGGAGGAAAGAGAGGGGGTGGGGGTGGGGAGGGGGCGAGGAAGGAGAGAGAGGGGGTGGGGGGAGAGGAGGGGCACAAAGAAAACCAGATAGAAGGTGACAGAAGACAATTTGACTTTGGGTGAGGGGTATGCAAAATAATCAACTGTCAAAATGATCTGGAGATGTTTTCTCTGAACATATGTACCCTGATTTATCAATGTCACCCCCTTAAAATTAATTTTAAAAATGTAACAAAAAATATTTTGACATAAATTTCTAAATCATTTTGCCAAGTCAAAGATCCCAAGCACAAAAGATAACACACAGAATGATCCCAATTATATAAAATTCTAGAACAGCAAAACAAATCTATAGTAATGATAAACTGCTCAGGAGTTGTTTTGGGTGGTGACTGAATGCAAAGGGTCATGAAGGACCTCTTTGGGTGTAATGTAAGTATCTTGATTGATGATGGTTATATTATGTTAATGTCTTCAAAAGATACTTTTATATATGCAAATTGTATCTCATTAAAGGTTATCAAAATAAACTTTAGGTCTAAGTCTAAAAGAAATACTTATATCTGTAGTAATCTTAGTTTCTATTTTTTTCTTTTTTATTAATTTACTGTGTTTACATAGATTCTAATGTCACCCGTGTTCCCCAGTACATCCCGTTTTCCTCCCCGTAACGCCCTCCTCCCTTAGCTCCAGGATTTGTTTTTCTGCTCTTGTCCTATCCTATCAGCCTATCATCACCTTTCCCTCTGTCCACTTTCCTTCTGGATCCTTTGAACCCGCCTCTGTCTGTATTCCGCTCCTCAGTTCATATTGTTCGTCAGTTTCCTCAGATGAGTGAGGTCATATGATATTGTTCTTTCTCTGCCTAGCTTATTTCACTTCACATAATAGTTTCCAGTTCCATTCATGTTGTCGCAAAAAATAGTATTTCCTTCTTTTTCATGGCCCCATGGTATTCCATTCTGTATATGTAACAAAGCTTTTTAATCCACTCGTCCACTGACGGACGCTTGGGCTGTTTCCAGGTCTTGGCTGTTGTAAACAATGCTGCCATAAACATTGGGGTGTATTTCTCCTTTTCAAACTATGCTATGGTATTCTTGGGGTAAAAGTGGGATGGCTTGGTCAAAAGGCAGTTTTGGCCCTGGCCGGTTGGCTCAGCGGTAGAGCGTCGGCCTGGCGTGCGGGGGACCCGGGTTCGATTCCCGGCCAGGGCACATAGGAGAAGCGCCCATTTGCTTCTCCACCCCCACCCCCTCCTTCCTCTCTGTCTCTCTCTTCCCCTCCCACAGCCAAGGCTCCATTGGAGCAAAGATGGCCCGGGCGCTGGGGATGGCTCCTTGGCCTCTGCCCCAGGCACTAGAGTGGTTCTGGTCGCGGCAGAGCGACCACCCCAGAGGGGCAGAGCATCACCCCCTGGTGGGCAGAGCATCGCCCCTGGTGGGCGTGCCGGGTGGATCCTGGTCGGGCGCATGCGGGAGTCTGTCTGACTGTATCTCCCAGTTTCCAGCTTCAGAAAAATACAAAAAAAAAAAAAAAAAAGGCAGTTTTATTTTTAATTTTTTGAGGAATCTCCATACTGTTTTCCACAGTGGCTGCACCAGTCTGCATTCCCACCAGCAGTGCAGGAGGGTTCCCTTTTCTCCACATCCTCGCCAGCACTTATTCTGTGTTGTTTTGTTGAAGAGTGCGATTCTTCCTGGTATGTGGTGGTATCTCATTGTGGTTTTAATTTGCATTTCTCTAACGATTAGTGATGTTGAGCATTTTTTATATGCCTATTGGCCATCTGTATGTCCTCTTTGGAGAAGGGTCTATTCAGCTCTTTTGCCCATTTTTTGATTGGATTGTTTATCTTCCTCGTGTTGAGTTTTACAAGTTCTTTATAAATTTTGGTTATTAACCCCTTATCAGAAGTATTGTCGAATATGTTCTCCCATTGTGTAGTTTTTCTTTTTATTTTGTTCATATTGTCTTTAGCTGTGCAAAAGCTTTTTAGTTTGATATAGTCCTATTTGTTCATCCTGTCCTTTATTTTCCTCGTGCGTGGAGATAAAACAGCAAATATATCACTGCGAGTGATTTTGGAGAGCTTATTGTCTCTGTTTTCCTCTAGGATGCTTATGGTTTCACTAGAAAGCCTGGCGGTCATACGAAATGACCGCTGTTCTAGATATTATAAATTGTAATTAAAATGATTTGTGCAAAGGTGTCTGCTAATTCAAACTGAATTACCCAGGGCAGGCGGCGAGGAAGCCCCTTTGCTTAGTGCCCCACGGGGTTTCCCCCTTCTACTTGCTTAATTGCTTAAAGTAGAGTGCAATGAAGGAAACCAGTGGCGGTACATTTCTTAAGAGCCACCGCTAGCTCAATAAATAAAGGTGATTTAAATAATAAAATGTTAATTCACATGTCAAAGATCTCTTTGTACACAACATTTCTTGTATAGCTCTTTCCATCATTTTTAAGCTCGCCTTGCAGAGGACCATCAATTATTTTTAATTTTACGTCCGTTCTTTCACGAACTCTTGAACAGGCAACATAAAGCTGACCGTGTCCAAATGCAGGCTCAGGTAAAAAAATGCCAACACGCTTAAGCGTTTGGCCCTGAAACTTATTGATGGTCATAGCAAAGGCAAGTTTTACAGTATTTTCTAGGAGGCATTCTTAAAAGAAATTACGTTAAGACGTAGTTTTTATGTAAAACAGATGATTGCCAATGCAAACAAATGTTCACCTTCCCCGACACGCTCAATTTGCATTCAGCCTTAAATTGTTTCAAAAGCAGATGATTGCCAATGCAAACAAATGTTCACCTTCCCCCTGACCCACTCAATTTGCGTTCAGCCGTGGCAACTTCACCCCATTGGCTAGTACAGTTACGCAAGCAACCAATAAGCTGTCGGCGTCAAACAGACACTTAAACCGCATATAATAAAGATGACTTACATTTAAGTCCTTTATGCATTTTACGTTTATTTCTTTGAATGGTTTGCGTTGTTGGTCTAGTTTCATTTTTTTACAGGTAGCTGACCAATTTTCCCAACAGCATTTGTTAAACAGACTGTCTTTATTCCACTGTATGCTATCATCACCCTTGTCAAATATCAATTGTTCATAAAGGTGTGGGTTTATTTCTGGGTTCTCTGTTCTGTTCCATTGATCTATATGCCTGTTCTTATGCCAGTACCAGGTTACTTTCAGTACAATAGCCTTGTAGTATAACTTGATGACCGGAAGTGTGATACCACCCACTTTATTCTTCTTTGTCAAGATTGCTGAGGCTATTCATGTTCTTTTTTGATTCCCTATGAATTTTTGAAATACATATTTGTTCTATATCTTTGAAGTATGTCATTGATATTTTAATAGGAACTGCATTGAATTTTTTTCTTTTTTTAACAGAGACAGAGAGCGAGTCAGAGAGAGGGACAGATGGGGACAGACAGACAGGAACGGAGAGAAATGAGAAGCATCAATCATCAGTTTTTCTTTGCGATACTTTAGTTGTGAATTGATTGCTTTCTCATATTTGCCTTGACCATGGGGCTACAGCAGACCGAGTAACCCTTTGCTCAAACCAGTGACATTGGGTCCAAGCTGGTGAGCTTGGCTCAAACCAGATGAGCCTGCACTCAAGCTGGTGACCTCTGGGTCTCGAATCTGGGACCTCTGCATCCCAGTCTGACGCTCTATCCACTGCGCCACCACCTGGTCAGGCGAAATTGCATTGAATTTATAAATTGCTTTGGGTAATATGGAAATTTTAATGATGTTTATTCTTCCTAGCCATGATCACGGCATATGCTTCCACTTGTTTGTATCTTCCTTGATTTCTTTTATCAATCAATGTTTTATAATTCTTCAAGTATAAGTCTTGAACCTCCTTGCTTAAATTTAGTCCTAGGTATTTTGTTTTATTTTTTGTTGCACTAGTGAAGGGGATTGTTTTCTTCATTTCGCTTTCAGACAGATCATTGTTGGTGTATAAAAATGCCTCTGATTTCTGAGTATTAATTTTATATCCTGCCACCTTGCTGAATTCATTTACCAGGTCCAGTAGTTTTTTTACTGCAGCTTTAGGATTTTCTAGGTACAGTACCATATCATCTGCAAATAATGATAGCTTTACTTCTTCTTTTCCAATTTAGATGCCTTTTATTTCTTCTTCTTGTCTGATTGCTATGTCTAGGACTTCCAGAACTATATTGAGTAAGAGTCATGAAAGTGGGCACCCCTGCCTTGTTCCTGATTTTAAGGGAACTGCTTTTAACCTTTGCCCATTGAGTATGATGTTGGCTGGGGGTTTGTCATAGATGGCTTTTATCATGTTGAGGTATGTTCCGTGTATTCCCACTTTGCTGAGGGTTTTGATTATAAATCGGTGCTGGATTTCATGGAATGCTTTTTCTGCATCTATTATCATGTGGTTTTTCTCCTTCCTTTTGTTTATGTGATGAACCACACTGATTGATTTGTGAATATTGTACCAGCCTTGCCTCCCCAGAATAAATCCCACTTGATCATGGTGTATGATTTTTTTCATGTATTGCTGGATCCGGTTTGCTAATATTTTGTTGAAAATTTTGGCATCTAAATTCATCAGGGATATTGGCCTATACTTTCTTTCTTTGTGTTGTCTTTGCCTGGTTTTGGAATCAGAATTATGCTTACCTCATAAAAGGAGCTTGGAAGTTTTCCCTCTGCTTGAATTTTTTGAAATAGCTTGAGAAGGATAGGAGTTAGTTCTTTATTGAATGTTTGGCAGAATTTGCCTGTGAAGCCATCTGGCCCAGGGTTTTTGTTTGTTGGGAGTTTTTTGATAACTGTTTCCATCTCATTTGTTGTAATCAGTCTGTTTTCCTGATTCTTCCAGGTTGATTTTTGACATTACAATTTTCAAGGAATTTGTTCATTTCACCTAGGTTGTCTAATTTTTTGGCATACAGTTCTTCATAGTATTTTATTACAATCCTTTGTATTTCTGCTGTGCCCGTTGTTACTTCTCCACCCTCTTTTCTAATTTTATTTATTTGAGTCCTTTCTCTTTTTTTCTTGGTGAGTCTGGCTAAGGGCTCATCAATCTTGTTTTCTTTTTCAGAGAACCAGCTCTTGATTTCATTGATCCTCTCTTGTTTTTTTAGTCTCTATGTCATTTATTTCTGCTCTGATCTTTATTATTTCCTTCCTCCTACTTCCTCTAGGCTTTACTTGCTGTTCTTTTTCTAGTTCTTTTAGTTGCAGGATTAAGTTGTTTTTTTTACCTCTTTCTAGCTTCTTAAGATATGCCTGTAATGCTATGAACTTCCCTCTCAGGACTGCCTTTGCTGTGTCCCACAGATTTTGAGTCGTTGTATGTTCATTTTCATTTGTTTCAAGGAAATTTTTATTTCTTCCTTGATCTCATTGTTGACCCAGTCGTTGTTTAAAAACATGCTGTTTAATTTACAAGTGTTTGAGTGTTTTTCAGTTTTCCTATTGTAATTGATTTCTAGTTTCATGCCATTGTGGTCAGAGAAGATGCTTGATATGGTTTCAATCCTCTTAGATTTATTGAGACTCGTTTTATGGCCTAATATGTGGTCTGTCCTAGAGAATGTACCATGAGCACTTGAAAAGAATGTATGTTCTGCTTTTTCAGAGTGAAATGTTTTGAAGATATTTATAAAATCCAGTTGATCTAATGTATCCCTTAATTCTGTTGTTTCTTTGTTAATTTTCTTTCTTGAGGATTTATCCATTGATGTTAGTGGGGTATTGAAATCGCCTATCATTATAGTATTGCTGTTGATCTCGTCCTTTATGTCCATCAAAGACTGCTTTATATATTTAGGTGCTCCTTTATTAGGTGCATATATATTTATAGTGGTTATATCTTCCTGTTGGATTGCTCCCTTTATCATTATGTAGTGATCTTCTTTATCCCTTACTATAGTCTTTCTTTAAGGTGTATTTTGTCTGATATAAGTATTCCTACCCCAGCTTTTTTTTCATTTCCATTTGTGTGAAATTTTTTCCCATCCTTTTACTTTCCATCTATGTGTATTTTTTGTTCTGAGGTGAGTCTGCTGTAGACAGCATATGTATGGGTCCTGTTTTCTTTTTTTTTTTTTTTCTTTTATTTTTTTTTTATTTTTTTTTTTAAATAAAATTTTATTAATGGTAATGGGATGACATTAATAAATCAGGGTACATATATTCAAAGAAAACATGTCTAGGTTATTTTGTCATTAAATTATGTTGCATACCCCTCTCCCAAAGTCAGATTGTCCTTCGCCACCCTCTATCTAGTTCTCTGTGCCCTTCCCCCTCCCACTAACTCTCCCCCTGTCCTCCCTCCCCCCAACCCTGGTAACCACCACACTCTTGTCCATGTCTTTTAGTCTCATTTTTATGTTCCACCAATGTATGGAAGCATGTACTTCCTGTTTTTTTCTGATTTACTTATTTCACTCCTTATAATGTTATCAAGATCCCACCATTTTGCTGTAAATGATCTGATGTCATCATTTCTTATGGCTGAGTAGTATTCCATAGTGTATATGTGCCACATCTTCTTTATCCAGTCTTCTATTGAAGGGCTTTTTGGTTGTTTCCATGTCTTGGCCACTGTGAACAGTGCTGCAATGAACATGGGGCTACATGTGTCTTCACGTATCAATGTTTCTGAGGTTTTGGGGTATATACCCAGTAGAGGGATTGCTGGGTCATAAGGTAGTTCTATTTGCAGTTTTTTGAGGAACCACCATACTTTCCTCCATAATGGTTGTACTACTTTACAGTCCCACCAACAGTGAATAAGGGTTCCTTTTTCTCCACAGCCTCTCCAACATTTGCTATTACCCGTCTTGTTGATAATAGCTAATCTAACAGGGGTGAGGTGGTATCTCATTGTAGTTTTGATTTGCATTTCCCTAATAACTAATGAAGCTGAGCATCTTTTCATATATCTGTTGGCCATTTGTATCTATTCCTGGGAGAAGTGTCTATTCATGTCCTCTTCCCATTTGTTTATTGGATTGTTTGTTTGTTTGTTGTTGAGTTTTATGAGTTCTTTGTAAATTTTGGAAATTAGGCCCTTATCTGAGCTGTTGTTTGAAAATATCATTTCCCATTTAGTTGGCTGTCTGTTTATTTTTATATCAGTTTCTCTTGCTGAGCAAAAACTTTTTATTCTGATGTAGTCCCATTCATTTATCTTTGCCTTCACTTCTCTTGCCATTGGAGTCAAGTTCATAAAATGTTCTTTAAAACCCAGGTCCATGAGTTTAGTACCTATGTCTTCTTCTATGTACTTTATTGTTTCAGGTCTTATATTTAGGTCTTTGATCCATTTTGAATTAATTTTAGTACACGGGGACAGGCTGTAGTCGAGTTTCATTCTTTTGCATGTGGCTTTCCAGTTTTCCCAACACCATTTGTTGAAGAGGCTTTCTTTTCTCCATTGTGTGTTGTTGGCCCCTTTATCAAAGATTATTTGACCATATATATGTGGTTTTATTTCTGGGCTTTCTATTCTGTTCCATTGGTCTGAGTGTCTATTTTTCTGCCAATACCATGCTGTTTTGATTATCGTGGCCCTATAATATAGTTTAAAGTCAGGTATTGTAATGCCCCCAGCTTCATTCTTTTTCCTTAGGATTGTTTTGGCTATTCGGGGTTTTTTATAGTTCCATATAAATCTGATGATTTTTTGTTCCATTTCTTTAAAAAATCTCATAGGGATTTTGATGGGAATTGCATTAAATTTGTATATTGCTTTGGGTAATATGGCCATTTTGATTATATTTATTCTTCCTATCCAAGAACAAGGAATATTTTTCCATCTCATTGTATCTTTTTCGATTTCCCTTAACAATGCTTTGTAATTTTCATTATATAGGTCTTTTACATTCTTTGTTATGTTTATTCCTAGGTATTTTATTTTTTTTGTTGCAATCGTGAAGGGGATTATTTTTTTGAGTTCGTTTTCTAATATTTCATTGTTGGCATAGAGAAAGGCTATGGACTTCTGTATGTTAATTTTGTATCCTGCGACCTTACTGTATTGGTTTATTGTTTCTAATAATCTTTTTGTGGAGTCCTTCGGGTTTTCGATGTATAGGATCATATCATCAGCAAAAAGTGATACCTTTACTTCTTCTTTTCCGATATGGATGCCTTTTATTTCTTTGTCTTGTCTGATTGCTCTGGCCAGAACTTCTAGCACCACGTTAAATAAGAGTGGAGAGAGTGGACAACCCTGTCTTGTTCCTGATTTAAGGTAGAAAGTCCTCAGTTTTATGCCGTTTAAAATGATGTTGGCTGATGGTTTATCATATATGGCCTTTATCATGTTGAGATATTTTCCTTCTATACCCATTTTGTTGAGAGTCTTAAACATAAAATTGTGTTGTATTTTATCAAAAGCCTTTTCTGCATCTATTGATAAGATCATGTGGTTTTTGTTCTTTGTTTTGTTGATATGGTGTATTACGTTAACCGTTTTGCGTATGTTGAACCATCCTTGAGATTCTGGGATGAATCCCACTTGATCATGATGTATTATTTTTTTAATATGTTGTTGTATTCGGTTTGCCAGTATTTTGTTTAGAATTTTAGCATCTGTATTCATTAGAGATATTGGTCTGTAGTTTTCTTTCTTTGTGCCATCCTTGCCAGGTTTTGGTATGAGGGTTATGTTGGCCTCATAAAATGTGTTTGGAAGTATTGCTTCTTCTTCAATTTTTTGGAAGACTTTGAGTAGAATAGGAACCAAGTCTTCTTTGAATGTTTGATAGAATTCACTAGTATAACCGTCTGGGCCTGGACTTTTATTTTTGGGGAGGTTTTTAATAGTTTTTTCTATTTCCTCCCTGCTGATTGGTCTGTTTAGGCTTTCTGCTTCTTCATGACTCAGTCTAGGAAGGTTGTATTGTTCTAGGAATTTATCCATTTCTTCTAGATTGTTGTATTTGGTGGCATATAATTTTTCATAGTATTCTACAATAATTCTTTGTATATCTATGATGTCTGTGGTGATCTCTCCTCTTTCATTTTGGATTTTATTTATTTGAGTCCTGTGCCTTTTTTCCTTGGTGAGTCTTGCCAAGGGTTTGTCAATTTTGTTGATCTTTTCAAAGAACCAGCTCCTTGTTTTATTGATTTTTTCTATAGTTTTTCTGTTCTCTATTTCATTCATTTCTGCTCTGATTTTTATTATCTCCTTTCTTCGGCTGGTTTTGGGTTGTCTTTGTTCTTCTTTTTCTAGTTCCTTAAGGTGTGAAGTTAAGTGGTTTACTTCGGCTCTCTCTTGTTTGTTCATATAGGCCTGAAGTGATATGAACTTTCCTCTTATTACTGCTTTTGCTGCATCCCAGAGATTCTGATATGTCGTATTTTCATTTTCATTTGTCTGTATATATCTTTTGATCTCTGCGCTTATTTCTTCTTTGACCCATTCATTTTTTAGAAGTATGTTGTTTAGTTTCCACATTTTTGTGGGTTTTTCCCCCTCTTTTTTGCAGTTGAATTCTAGTTTCAAGGCTTTATGATCAGAAAATATGCTTGGTACAATTTCAATTTTTCTAAATTTGCTGATATTGTCTTTGTGGCCCAACATATGGTCAATTCTTGAGAATGTTCCATGTACACTAGAGAAAAATGTATACTCTGTCGCTTTGGGATGAAGTGTCCTGTAGATGTCTATCATATCCAGGTGTTCTAGTATTTCGTTTAAGGCCACTATATCTTTATTGATTCTCTGTTTGGATGACCGATCTAGAGCCGTCAGCGGAGTAATGAGGTCTCCAAGTATGATTGTATTTTTGTTAGTTTTTGTTTTAAGGTCAATAAGTAGCTGTCTTATATATTTTGGTGCTCCTTGGTTTGGTGCATATATATTAAGGATTGTTATGTCTTCTTGATTCAGTGTCCCCTTAATCATTATGAAGTGACCATTTTTGTCTCTGAGTACTTTTTCTGTCTTGTAGTCAGCATTATCAGATATGAGTATTGCTACACCTGCTTTTTTTTGGGTGTTGTTTGCTTGGAGTATTGTTTTCCAGCCTTTCACTTTGAATTTGTTTTTATCCTTGTTGCTTAGATGTGTTTCTTGTAGGCAGCATATAGTTGGATTTTCTTTTTTAATCCATTCTGCTACTCTGTGTCTTTTTATTTATAAGTTTAATCCATTTACATTTAGTGTAATTATTGACACTTGTGGGTTCCCTACTGCCATTTTATAAATTGCTTTCTGTTAGTTTTGTATCTAGTTTGATTCTTCTCTTTTGTTTTTCTATCATTTGTTTCTGTTTGTTTGTGTTCCATACTTCTTTCCTCTGTTGCTACCTTTTTTAAGTCATGTGTTTTTGTGGTGGTTTTTTCTAGGGTGGTTACCATTAAGTAATGAAAAGGGTACCTACCATATTCATTGTAGTACCCTATCTTATAAGTATTTCTGCACTTCATCGTCCTTTGCTACTGTTAATCTCCATTCTCTCCCCCATTTTTTTCCTTTGTTGTCACAGTTTAAGTTTGGTTTTATTGTGTTCTTGGTGGAGCTGTTACTTGTGGTGTTGTTTTCTTTTGTTCTTTGAATCTGGTTGGAAAACCCCCTTTAGTATTTCCTGGAGTGGGGGCTTTCTGTTGATAAATTCTCTCATCTTTTCTGTATTTGTGAATGTTTTTATATCTCCTTCATACTTGAAGGATAGCTTTGATGGGTATAGTATTCTTGGCTGAAAGTTCCTCTCTTTCAGGGCTTTAAATATTGGGGTCCACTCTCTTCTAGCTTGTAGAGTTTCTGCTGAGAAATCTGATGATAATCTAATAGGCCTTCCTTTATATGTTGTACTCTTCTTTTCCCTGGCTGCCTTGAGAATTTTTTCTTTGTCATTGGTTTGTGTCATCTTTATTATGATGTGCCTTGGAGTGGGTTTGTTGGGGTTAAGAAAACTCAGTGTTCTGTTTGCTTCTTGAATTTGAGGCTTTAGTTCTTTCCACAGGCTTGAGAAGTTCTCGTCTATTATTTGTTTGAGTATATTCTCCATTCCATTTTCTTTCTCTTCTCCCTCTGATATACCTATTATTCTTATGTTATTCTTTCTGATAGAGTCAGATAATTCCTGTAGGGCTTTCTCGTTTTTTATTATTTTTGAGTCTCTTTCTTCTTCTCTCTGTTGTGCCTCAAGTTGTTTGTCTTCTATTTCACTAATCCTATCTTCAATCTGGGCTGTTCTGCTAGCTAAGCTTGTTACCTCGTTTTTCAACTCGTGAATTGAGTTTTTCATTTCTGTTTGATTTGTTTTTATAGTTTGAATTTCCTTGGTAATATATTCTTTGTGTTCATTGAGTTGTTTTCTGATCTCCCTATATTGCCTTTCTGTGTTTTCTTGTATATCTCTGAGTATTTTTAAGATTTCTATTTTAAATTTTCTGTCATTTAGCTCCAAGGCTTCCAATATGTTAAGTCTTTTCTCCATAGATTTTTCCACATCTATTTGTGTTACCTCTCTTTCTTTTGTATACATAATATTCGATTTCCTCTTTCTTATTGGCATCTGAGGGTGGTCTTGTTGATAGCACTAATTAGAATTAATAAAGAGTAAAAACTAGAAAAAAAAAAAAAAAAAGGGTAAAACACCCCACAAAAAAAAGCAGTAATAATTTATTATTTCCCCCTTTTTTTTCTTTCTTCTCTTTCCCTCCTCTCCCCTCCTCAGGGAAATATCGTGCATATAATGGAGGGTCTGATTTGCGGTGAAGAGTTCAAGGGGCAAAAAAAAAGGGGAGTAGGGACCTACTAAATGCAAAAAAAAAAAAAAAAAAAAATAGGAAGAAAATCTTAGACAAGCATAAGATGATTTGCTTGTGGGTGATGGTCAACTAAGAGATATAATGAGAGGGATAAGAGGGAACCAGAAAAAAGGACAAAAAAAGGAATAATAAAGAAGAAAAAAATAAAAATAAGTAAAAATCTGTTGTATTAAGTGGAGCGGAGACTAAATACAATGGAGACCTTGGGTTGGGAGGACCCAAAATGCCACAAAAATAAACAAACAAGAAAAAAACAAAAGCGAAAAAGAAAAATAAAGCCAAAAAAAAGCCTTGAGTCCCAAATTAACTAATTTGTTCGTGATTGAGGATTAAATGGGAGGAAAGTAAAACGAGAAAAAAAAAAGAAAAAACGAATAGAAAGGAAAAAATAAGAAAAAGAGAAAAACGAAGGAAGAAATAAAAAAGGAAGAGAAAAAAACAAAATAAAGCAAAACAAAAACAAAAGAGGAGAAAGTGAGAGTTAAGTGTTTTGGAGTATAATCTTAAAGGAGGGTGAGGATGAAGAAGAGAAATAAAATGTAACACTTATGGGTAGTGTAGTTCAAGAAAAGGGAAGCATAAGATGGGCAGAGAATAGAAGGACCGAGGTGGAGGAAATAAAGGCAATAAGATAGAAGAAACAAACAACAACAACAACAACAAAAAAATTAGTGGAACAAGTTGTAAAGTCCGTGGATTTTTTATTTTGAGATGTTAACTTCTTCCTTTTTCTTTTCTCTCCCTCTTCCTGGTCGGTGACTCTGTACCCCAGGCTCTGCCCCTGTGTCACACTTAGGTAGGGATTTGCAGTTGATGGGATTCTATGGCAATGTCATATAATTGGCTTTAGTCTTGCTGGTAGTCAAGGCTTGTTGGCGTTTGCAGGGTCCAATGATGAGAGAGTTTGCTTTCCTGGATTCTCTCTCCTAGTCCCCCCTTCCTGAATTAGCAGCCTGGTGATCCAGCTATAAGGCTGCCACTGCTTCTGCCTGGGGAGTAAGAGGCTCAAAGAGCTGGGAAATCCCCACTCTATCCCCACTCAGTGCAAGGCTTTGGGAAAGGCTCTGGCAGTCAGGGCCTCCAGTGTAATCAGGCGGGGGTGGGAGTCAATTGTTGTCAAGGTGACTGTTCAGGGCCTAGCATTCAGTTGGACCTCTCAACCCAGGCTTTCCACACTTTGTAGCCTGTTTTGGCTGGGAAGAAGAGGCACTAGTCTCTGCTTGCGACTAGTGTAGTATAGATCTTATTATCTGCCAAGTCCTTCTTGTTAGTGTTTATCCCTGAATATGGAGGCTCTATCAATCAGAAGTTGCCCCCGCCCCTTTAGCGAGAGGCACTAAAAAATATCACGCCTCTTGTCTTGGGGCGGTGAACTGAGAGAGATCTTATCAATTAGAACCGAGGGTGCGCAGATTTCACGGGTTAAGTTAATTTCAGTAATTGGGTCGCAGCTGTGCTCCCGAAGGTATTTCAGGCTGCCTGCGTGCGCCCCTCCCCCAACGCTTGATTGTTAGCTTGAATGGCTGGGTGAGGTGCCCCGCCCGCGGAGAGAATCTCCCAAGTAGGGAATACCGCCCTGGGGCCTCTCCCACTCCCCGTGCGCGGGCCGCTGGGAACGTCAGCGGCGCTCGCTCCGCAACCGAACCGGGCGCTGCCCGCGGCTGCTCGCGGCAGCTGCTTGTGGTGGCGGTGCTCGCTCTGCAACCGAACCGGGCGCTGCTTGCGGCGGCAGCTCGCGGCAGCGGCGGCTCGCGGCTCCCGAGTATGAGCTGACTCACCACCACCACAGGCGCACTTCCTCGCGGCTTGAATGAACGTCCCTGCAGTAGCTTCCTCCACACCCTCGTCTCCCAGATCCAAGTGATAACAGTCCCTTCGCTTTCAGTTTGTGTGGAACTCCGGAATGCTCCGAAGATAAATTTTCCTGTTTCTATTTGATAAATTTGTTGTGATTTTGGGGAGATCTGTCGGACGCGCTGCTCACGGCGCCATTTCCGTGACGTCACTCCGGGTCCTGTTTTCTTATCCATTCAGCTACCCTATGTCTTTTGATTGGAGCATTTAATCCATTTACATTTAAGGTTATTATTGATATGTAGTTGTTTATTGCCATTTTATTCTTTAAAGTTATATTCCTCTTTTACTATATTATTTTCCCCCTTTGTTCTGTTTACAACAGGCCACTTAATATTTCTTGCAGCATTGGTTTGGTTTTAATGTATTTCTTCAGTTTTGGGTTTTTTTTTTCTGTGAAGCTTTTTACTTCTCCCTCAATTTTAAACGATAGCCTTGCTGGATAAAGAAGTCTTGGTTGTAGCCTCTTGTTCTGCATTACTTTGAATATTTCTTGCCATTCCCTACTGGCCTCAAGTGTTTCTGTTGAGAAGTTGGATGTCATCTTTATGGGGGCTCTTTTGTAGGTGATAGCCTTTTTTTCTCTAACAGCTTTTAATATTTTCTCTTTATCACTTAGCTTTGGTATTTTAATTATGATGTGTCTTGGTGTAGATTTTGGGGGGGGTTTCTTTAATGGAATTCTCTGTGCTTTTTGAACTTGTGTGACTTTTTCCTGCATCAATTTAGGGAAGTTTTCAGCTATGATTTCATTGAAAAAGGTCTCTAACGCTTGCTCTTTCTCTTCTACTTCAGAAACCTCTATGATGCAGATGTTGTTTCTCTTTAGGTTTTCATAGAGCTCTCTTAGAATTTCCTCAGGGGGAAAAAAAAAGAAGAATTTCCTCAGATTTTTTCAGTCTCTTTTCTTTTTGCTGCTCCATTTCAGTACTTTCACTTATCTTGTCCTCTAAGTCACTGATTTGATTCTCTGCTTCATCCAGCCTGCTTTTAATTCCTTCTTTTGCAGTCTTCATTTCTGATATTGTGTTTGTCATTTCTGTCTGGTTCTTTTTTATGATTTCCACGTCCTTTTTGATGCTTTCAATTTCTTTACTGACGTGTTCATTAAGTCCATCCATTGTAGCTTTGAGATCCTTAAGCATCCTAAAAATCATTGTTTTATACTCTGCATCCAGTAATTTGATTACTTCCAATCAGACTTTATCAGCGGATTTATCTTTTTGAAGCATATGACTTATGCTTCTCTGCCTACCCAATATTCTCTATGACTTGTAGGCTTCTTCCAGCTGTGATCTCTTTACCTAAAGCCTCTTTGAAGTCTTGATTTGTTTGTTTTCTATTCAGTTTTCTTAACTCAGTGGTAGTCTTGTTTACTGATCTCAGCAGGAGGCTTATTTGGAGCTGTATCCAGGAATGTGGTGGGTGTAACCTGAGATTCTGAAGGCCTCATCTGCACCAACTTCTGTCCTGGAATGGGGTGCTTTCTTAGTTTCTGTAGAGGGAGGTGTATATCAGATCTCCATGGAGACCCAAGGTCCTGCCCCTTCTCCCCACTTCCTGTTTTCAGCTGTGTCTTGTTGCTCTGATTGGAGCTGGAGTTTTCTGGAGGTCGGTCACCTGGATCCACTTTAGGCTTGTGCTTTGTTGAGGGTTCAACCTCTCCCCCAGTTATGGCTGCCTCCACACTGGATGAGTCAGCTTCTCAGGTCATCCCATGCATTCCTCTGCCTGTCACGTTCTGTCTCTCTCTCCCCACTTTCCTTTTGGAAGATAAGCCAGCCCTCTCAGCTCACCTCCTTTCCAGGTCCCCAGGCAAGTGGCTGTGATATTCTCTGCTCTTCTCCTTGTAATGAGAGCCCTTCTGGGCTCTCAGTCTCACCCTACCTTCGTTCCTGGAAGCAGGGGAGACCCACCGCACCTTGGCACTCCCTACCAGGCTTGGTGTGGCTTCTTCTTTGCTTTTAGTTTTTGAGACCTGTTCTTTTAATCCAAAGTTGGTTTTTCACACTGGCTGTTCCTAAATTAATTTGTAATCCAGTTTGGTGGTGTGAGTTAGGAGTCTGTGCATCTGCCTACTCCACTGTCATTTTGGTTCTCAATCTTAGTTTCTTAAATATTAATCACTACTTCAGATAAATTTCTTTAGAACACAATTCCTCAGCCTGAAGTCTATGGGTCTCCATGGATTCATGGATGAGTTTCAGAAAATGTGTGTGGAAGGGGAAGGACCCTTGAAAATCAAGGCAAAGCCCTCGACCATAGCTTTCAAAACTCCTCCAAAGAGTTCCAAGACCCCAAACAAATGAAGACCCACCAATTCAGGAGTCCGTAAAAGCTTGGAATTTTAGGGAATTTTAGTTTTAAAATGGGGATCAAGTACTCCTTGAACACTAGGCAGTAAAGAAGACACCGCCTCCTGCTCAGGACTATTTAAGCAGTGACAACACTGGGTCAGACCAACAACCACTTCCATTTCCTGTCTTTATAACTAAGATGGCTGCAGTATGCATCAGCAGGTTTTTGCTGGGCATCTGATTGCCACTGTCATGTGGAAAGCACATGCACTTTCACCCTAAGTTTCAGGAAGAAGTGTGAATTAAGGAAACCACTCTCCTGCCTCTCTACATGGGCACATACTTATGTAACATGGCATGTAAGTCATGCCCACTGGCAGGCATGCCAGGGGCACACCCACTCAGCATAGTGATGTTGTTGCTGACTGCACAGGGAACCCATGGAGAACTCACCTTTTTTCAATGTTTCCTACAATCCTTCCTTCTCATCCACCAGCCAGCTATCCAATCAAATCAGTGCCCATGGACACAGGTAGGGTAAGACCCTGTGCACAAAACTTCAGGTATCTGATAAGCAATATGCACATAATGTACAGGGAGAACCCCAAGAGCAGTGGGCCAGAAGAGAGTGGTCCCAAAGGAGGTAAGGCCCAGTAGGGGTCCACCTGAGACTATAGGGCGAAAACAGCTTGACCCCACTTGTGCAGGAAATGGTGGAACACTGTCCACCAGAAGACACTGGGGAACTTACCCAGGTCACAGAGACTCAGTCCCTCAACACCAGCCAGAGAGATATGGCAATGCTCCAACAGCAGTGACAGATGTCACCAGCATACATGCAAGTGTCCTTTTTAAAATGAAAACATTTATTTACTGAGCTGAGGCTCCTAACTGATGATGCCTTTTAGCTTGAGGAGGCTCTCAGGACCTAACAATGACAAGAATGGGGATGGGGTAGAGCTGTGAGGTCTGTATTCTCGTCTCAACTGACAAAATCCAGGCTTCCCAGGGAAATCTCAGGACAGGGGCCTAAGTATCAATATTTGCTGGTGAAGACAGAGAACCTCCACCCTGCAGGATCTGATGACCAGTCACAACCACACCTCGACCTGTTGCCCACCTCTCTGTTCTTAGTGCCCAGGCTCAAGTCACACTGGTCCCATGTCATTTCTCCAATTTGCCAAGCCTGTTCCTGCCTCAGGCTCTCACTTCTCTCAAATGCCTCTTCACTGCCTCCTCTCAGTTCATCCAGGTCTCAGTTCAAGCTACCCTATCAAAGAGATCTTCTGACCAGTCCATCTGTAATATTGTAAAACTTCTGCCACTGCCTACTCTTCCCTCCACACTCACACTAAACCTGCTTTCTTTTTCTTCACAGCACTTATCACCAGTTAATATATCTTTATATTGATTTATCTGTGAATCTGTTTATTGTCTGATCCTCTCCAACAAAATGTAGGCTCTATATGGCAAAGATGTTGTTTTGTTCACTGCTGTCATCTGTGCCACTGACACACATGCACGTCCTATGGGCACATTACATATTTGTTAAAAGAAGGAATGAATGAAAAGCTCTCCGGTGATTGGAAATAGCCACCTGAAGGCAGGAGTTGGCAAGCTTTTTCTGTAAAGGAACAGATCATAAACAGTTTGGGCTCTGTGGCCATACAATGTCTGAAGCAACCACACAACTCCGCCCCTATGGAACAGCCACAGATATCATAAATGCATAACTGTGACCCCACAATTTCACTCAAGGATACTGACATTCAAGTTTTGTGTTATGAATAGCATTCTCTTTTCTTGACTGTTCTTCAACTATTCAAAAACTGTCACAAATTTTCTTAGCTAGAGAGTGCGCTGGATTTGGCCATGGATCAGTTTGCCAATCCCTGCTCTAAGAGATACCAGAATGACTAGGTGCAATCTCCTTGTCTTTGTGGCGAAACAGCCACCAGCCACCCATATAGAATACCTACCAGAGTACTAAAGGCTGCAGTCAACCTAGCCCTGGGGAGCAGAGAGGAGGGTGCAGGTCACTGAACTGTGAAGATGGGCAGGGACATGTAATGGGCTCTGAAGGAAATGCTCTTGGAGGGAAGAGTGGGGAAGGGCTAGCAGAGGGACCTTCAGGAAGGGATGGAGGGGAAAGACAGACAAGGAGCCCACAGGGTCAAGTTGGACCACGATATTTTTAACAAGCTCCCCAGGGGATATTCTGTCAATGAACCCAACAGGAGCACCATCATTTTACCTTTTGTAGCATTCCAAGACTTCTTCTAGTTAATGGGCACCAGCAAGCATTTGGTGTGTAACTGGCAGCCTATGTTTTAGCATAAGAGGAAGCGGGACAGATGGACAAAGGAGAAGGTGGGCTGAAGTATAGAATGCAGAGGACAGAGCTGGCAGGTCTTGGAGATGGGTGTTATATCAGGGTTAGGTGAGAGGTCAGGTGGGGTGGTGACATGTATACTACTATGTCAGGAGAAAGAACACCACTGACAGAGGACAGCGGGGAACAGCATATGCTGGGTTCCAGGCATCGTACAGTGCTGCAGGTGAAAAATGTCTAATGGGCTAGTAGAAACACAGGCCTGAGAAGCCAGCACCAACCGAAGAACAGGCAGGGACCCAAGATCGGTATGCTGAAGGTTCATTAAAACGTGGCACTCACTGCTGCATCCAGATGGGCAGAGGCCACAGTCCTGGGGATATCATTGACAAGGCCAACGCATGTGTCTGGGATGTGCAGCAACTACAGCCTTGCCACGTGAGCCTTTCGCTCTCCCTGTTTCTAACCACAAGGTCATGTTATTACCTCCATTTCCCAGAAAAAGATCAGAGCCAAGAGGACTATCATGTGACTTGCTCAGGGTCACACAAGTAGTGACCACACATACCTCTGGCCAATAGTCACAAATATGAGGCCTCATTCCAAGACCTGTGTGACCTGTCCAGGGCTTGAAAGAAACAAAAGACATCTTGTTCTTTTTTGGGTTTTGTTTGTTTGTTTTTCAAACTTGTCTCGAAACAAATCCCCTCCCCTCAGACTCCTAGAGTGTGATATGTACTCAAACTCAAACTGAGTCACACTAGCCTCATGAAATCCTTAGCAGGGTGACAAAACCCATCTGAACACTGAAGACGCTCCCCATTTCAGGAGAGTGAGTAGCAATTCTGGCCTCGAGTCAAGAACACTTTCATTTAGAAATTCATTTGGTGTTCAAAATAGAAACCTGTACAAACAGAGGGCACCCTGAACATCCAGTAACACTGACCTCACTGAACTCACTGTGCTCTATTGTTCAAGATTTTCTGAGCGTGTGAACTCAAACAAAATGCCCCATCTAAGCTATGACTAGCCTGTCTGCCAAGTGCTCATGCAAACTTACAGTGTCACTGTGTTTTATATACAAAGGCCTCCATGATGATAGTCTTCAAACCTGTCCAAAGAATGGGCACATCCACCTCATTTGCTGGGACGCTGGCTGTGAGTCTGACGACTTCACAACTGGACAGGTCACCAGCAGGCACTCTGTTAACAGTTCTAGCAGAGCCCATCCTCAGGGCTTCTCCAGGCCCACCCGTTTCCAGACTTCTTAACTGAAGTCCAGACATCACGAAACAGAGCAGCAATCCACAATTCAAATTCCAGACCCACAGAACCCATAAGTGTTATAAAATGCTTGCTGTTTTATTCTACCAAATTTTGAAATAGTTGGTTAAGCAGCGAGACTTAACTAGAACCAAAACACAGTTAGGTAAATCCTCAACCCTTTCACCCACTGACGTTCAGATGTTCCCATGGCAGCCTTCAAATCAACCTAGGACACGAGGCTCAATTCCTCCCCACCCGGTGCATTCCCTACCAAGTGCGTGTGCACCCTCCAGCCATCAAAGCCAAAGCTATGCACAGACTCATCACCTGGGTAAAAAGAGGGGGTCAAGGTCTGGGGAAATTTTACCACCCTAATCACCCAGACTACCTGCCTCCACCTGAACAAAACATTCACTGCCCTTAGGAGAGATACACCCTTGCTCGCTTCCAACGAACACCCACAATTCTAGTATTGTAACAAAGTAAATATTTGACTCACCTGGATAAACTTTTAGGTAGCACAACTAAAATATTTTTCAAATCAGATAAGAATATGCACTACTATATTGTTGTAATAAGAAAAGTATTATGTGTTGTTTAAAGAAATAAGAAAGGTCAAGTTAAAAGATATTATTCTGTTTTTAATTCTTCAAATAAAAGGAGAAGTGCAGAAGGAGGGAGCTTCCACCTCCATTCCCACTACATGAATGAGGGGGTAGAAAGGCAGGCAGCATGACCCACCAGAGTAGCTGTCACTGAAGGGAGATCCCTGCCTGCTCCCTAACCTGAAGAAGCCCAGCCAGAGCCATAGACCCTGCCCAGCCAGCCACACCTGTGTTTGTCCTAAGTGGTGATACAGGATGAAAAGTGTCCCAGATAAAAAGGCAACCAGGGGTACCTCAGCAGGCTCCCTAGCAAGGGCACCTGCTTCTCATACCTACTTGCGACACCAGCCCTGCTCCAGGCACTCCCCAAGGCCAGACCCAGGGATGAGCCCCAGAAACAGGCAAGACAACAGTCCTTTCAACTCCCTGCCTCCAGCTCCCACAGCCCCTGCAGCCCCTGCAGTTCCTGCTGGCAGGGCTCGCATTTCAGCTATAAAACACTTCTAAGTGATTCATACCATCCCATAAACTTACCTAATAAATTCACAACAACGTTCTCACAGGAAAAATTTCTGCCCTAAGATGTTCCTCTTTTTACAAAGAGGGTAAAAATGCAAGAAACTGTGGACTTTATAGATGATTGGTCCTTTTTAAAAGTCTTTACATGTAAAAATGTCAGCATTAAGAATGAAAACGTAAAAGAATACATACAGCATAACCAATTTTTTGCTTTTTAAAACTATGTGCATGTTTAAAACTATATGCGTGTGTACTTATTCACAGAAGAAAGGCTGGGAGACAGGAGGTATAACCTTTCTACACTTTCTTTGGGGGGGTATTTTTCTGAAGTGAGAAGCAGAGAGGCAGAGACAGACTCCCACATGCAACCAACCGGGATCCACCCAGCATGCCCACTAAGGGGCAATGCTCTGTCCATCTGGGGCAGTGCTCCATTACAACCAGAGCTATTCTAGCGCCTGAGGTGGAGGCCATGGAGCCATCCTCAGTGCCAGGGCCAACTTTGCTCCAATGGAGCCTTGGCTACAGGAGGAGAAGAGAGAGAGAGAGACACAGAGAGAGAGAGGAAAGGGGGATGGGTGGAGAAACAGATGCAACCAGGAATTGAACTTGGCATTTCCACATGCCAGGCCGACACTCTACCACTGAGCCAACTGGCCAGGACCTCATATACTCTTTTTTAAGTGAGAGGAGGGGAGATAGAGAGACAGATTCCTGCATGTGCCCCACCTGGCAACTCCTGTCTGGGACTGATGCTTTAATCAACTTAGCCATCATCAGCACCCAGAGCCAACGCTCAAACTCATTGAGCCATGGCTGTGGGAAAAGAAGAAAGGGGGAGAGAGAGAAGGGGGAGAGGAGGGATGAAGAAGCAGATAGTTGCTTTTCCTGTATGCAGGAATCAAACCCAGGACATCCACACACTAGGCTGACGCTCTATCCACCGAGCACACTGACCAGGGCCTAATTTTGCATTATTTTAATGTCTAAAACTCGCAGGAAGAAAGTTTGAAGCCTACTTTTGAGGTCTTGAGAACACTGATTTGGCTCTTTCCCATCCAGGGAGGTCTGTGCCTTGGCTTGCAAAGTATACAAGCCTTATTAAAATCCCCCAAACCAGTGAGTTAGAAAAGCTCAGAGGAGTCCTAAAGTATTTACTCAACTACCATCTCAAGAAAATCCACCACTCTGCTTTAAAAGCCTGGATAAGAGAACATTCCTTGGAGACTCCTATAGGTGAACAAGACAAGCTCTGTAGCTGTTCAGAGCAAAGCTACAGAGTATGTCCCTGCATCACTGGTGCAGCAGCATCTGGGAACTTGTAGAAATGCAGTCTCAGGCCCCACCAGGTCTCCTGAATTGGGAACTTGGGCACAGAGCCCAGCCATTTGATTTTAACAAGTGCACCAGCTGACATGAATTCACCTACCTCTCAAGATCCTCTGCACACATATCCTACTTCTGTTCCTCATCCACGCTCCAATCCCCTAAGACACACCATGTTTTGTTGAGACAACAACAGAGTAAAAACAATGTCAAGATAAGTCCTCTCCATACCCCCCCCCCTCTAATAGGCATAGTTCTAGAAGCCCCCTTTCCCTCTGGGCTGCCCTCCCCTTCCTTCCCAGGCAGCTGGCAGACCCTGAGGACTCATCGTGCAACGTGTCCCTTTAGCTCCTATCCTGCTCCATCCCTGGGCCCACCCCCTACCCAGGCTCTGCCAAAGTATGACCTGCCCTCTCCCTCACAGACTTCCCATTTCTGTCATCTCCACAGGGCATTTCTCCCTTCTCACCAAAAAGGTTTGCCCTGAATGCCGTTGTCCTTGTTATTTTCTTGATCAAGATTTCCAAGTTGTCCAAATTATTTTGACTGCCCACTCCTAACATCAAAAAATCTTGCACATGCACTGCACATGTGTGTATTTACCACTATATTATGTTCATTATAAATAAAACAAAGGCAGAAAATATAAAAGGATGAGGGTAAAAAGTATGTGTATATACATATACACATACACACATGTATCAGTTCTGGAACCTATATATATATAAGGGGTTCCATGGGGCACACTCTCCCCCACCCCATCAGTCTGTACTCCTCTATCACCTGCGTAAGTAGGTAGCGCAGTTCTGAGCATGCCAATCCTTCCCCAGCCTTCCCAACCCACTGAATGCCTTGGGTCTTCTTGTATATTTGTGCTTCCTGACTATGAAATAACCAGCAACTGATCACAGAGGGTCCCACTTCTAATGAAAAGCACCAGTGGCTCTGATGGAAAGCTTGCTTGGCCGCTGGGTCCTTGTGAGATGGACTGGGCACACTTACGAGCAGGAAAGTCCTGGCATCATCATGGTATCTGACTCTCTCTCCTCCCAGAGCAGCGGTTCTCAACCTGTGGGTCGCGACCCCGGCGGGGGTCAAACGACCAAAACACAGGGTCCTCTAAAGCCATCGGAAAATATCAAACACAGGGGTCACCTAAAGCCATCGGAAAATACATATTTATTATACAATACATTTTTAAATAAAATATGTATTTCCGATGGCTTTAGGCGACCCCGCCGGGGTCGCGACCCACAGGTTGAGAACCGCTGCTTTAAGGTAAAGCTTTAAAATTCTAAATATTGAGTTATATACTTGAGGTGTTTTACTCTTATTCACGAAAGCTGTAAGAACAACTGTTTGAAGGAAAAGAACCCTCCCACCGGTAGCCCTCACCCAGCACAGTCTACCTCTCACTTGGACATGGAATAACCATCTACCACTGGGTTCTATGTAACCAGCTGTATGAAAGAGGTAGATCTCTGCATTCAAAGACTGTTTCCATATGCAAAATAAAAAAGCAAATCACATAATGGTTTAAGCCATTTACATTTTAACCATTTACATTAACCAAATGGTTAAAACCATTGACATTTTAAGAGAAACTAAACATACTTTATAAACACAGTGCAAAGAAAACTATCTAGATGATTAATACATACAGACTAGTGTCCACCCGTGCCTGAAGGGAAGAGAAAGGGACTAGGCTTACGGCTAGCCAAAAGGAAAAAAAAAAAGGGAGAGGGAGCTTCCAAATGCTTCCACATTGTTTGAAAATATGAATTACAACTAAGCCTCTAAAAGACATAACCCTTGCATCTTATTGATATTATGCAAACTGGAAACTATGCTTAATCGCCAAATACCTTGGTTTCCACGTTTTTCAACTAAGCTCACTACTCCAAGGCAAGAAACCTAGGAAAGAAAGCTAGCGGTGTGATCCACCTTATGCAAGTAACAATTATGAGACTGTATCTTACATAAGCTGGAATTAAGATACCTTCTGTCCTCAAATCTTCACCTCCTCCCAGGACACCAATAAATTTGTAAACAGGTTCCACTCAAAGATATTCTAAAGAGTCTAGTGTATAGTATTACTACATATTTAATAAGTAAACATTCAAAAGGCTCTTAATCTGAAAAATTGAACAACAGCATAAAATTTTGGATAAATAGATCAAAACAGAAAGAAAATGTCAGAGAACTCCTGAGCTCCAGACTCCAAACATGCACTTTGAGTTTTCACATTACTAGGGACAAAGGCAAATAACAAGAGGACTCTACTTTCTCCCTGCCCCTCCTCCTACCCAATTTCACAAACATCAACAGTGCCTGGCCTGATACAGCAGCAGAAGTTGCCATGTTAGTATTCTGCATTACACAGTGACTCAACCTAAGGAAATGTACATTATTTTCTGTCAAAGAAATAAGCGCATTGCCTAGTTTTCTGATGAAAAGAACAGACTCATGAAAGTATAATATAAGAGAAACCCAAGGGGAGACTCCTGAGCAGACCCTCCCAGAATCCCGGGCTGCTGCCCAAGAGTGATGACAGCAGGGGCTTTCCCAGCACATCTCAGACCTCACTATGCAGAGACACAGGGACACTGGCACTCCAGCATGAGCAGAAGGCAGAGGTGGTGGAAGTCCAGCCCCCAGCACAAAGCAGGCCACTCAATAATATCTGCTGCTGCCCCCTTCGATGACTTTGCTGCAAACCACTGATGGCCACAGATCGGCTGCAGAAACTTCCTTTCCAGCTACTTTCAACAAACTCCACCAATTACGTGGAATAATGATGGATGAATCTATTGTTAGAATGCCTAAGGCAAAGCAAGCCAAGAAAAATGTTTTTAAAAAAAACTAGCTAAGAAAAAGTAAATCTAGACTTCTCACCACAACCTCTAAGTGGAGGGAGAAGTTATCCGGTAACCAAACCCAGAATGCAAAGATAGGATACTACGGAAACAGTTAATGTGAACTTTCTTTTGGAAAGTAGAACATGAGGATTGAGAGCAAGATGGGATAACGTGTATATATAAGGACTCGTGCAAAAGGCAAAGGAAAACTTTTTAAAAATGGAATATGACATTGGGGTTAATTCTGCAGCTTGCTGTTAAAAAACTTTTTAGTTCACAATGTATTTGCTATTAGAGCTTTATTTATAATGCTAAAAAGAAATCATAAAACATGGCTGAGAGCCAAAAATAAAGATCTCACTCAGTGAAGAGACTATTTCTGCAGGCAAAGGCATCTTAATATTCGAACATTAGGAAGACAGTGATTCTATCATCTTTGAACTTCACTACCTAATGATATTTTCCATGCTGAACACATCATTTCCCTATTTCCAATTATTTCATTATTGCCTGTCCAAACTGCAGTGTTCATGGCGTGGGAAGTGTGTGCACCTAGACTAGGGGAACCATGCCCAGCGTATCACACAAGTGACCAGGGCACTTGGCACTCTGAGCTGACTTCCCACCAGTGGTGTGACCATCACAAAGACAGAATTATGTGCAATGGATGTGACTGTATGTCAAGTCCTAGAAAATACCAGCCTTCTACCCACGGGTTTTATCAGAGATAGCACAGTCCAGGAAAGTGCAGACCCAGGGTTGCACTGAGGGGATGAGACTGAGGGGGCAAGTGCAGAGGGGGTGAGTGTGTGCAAGAGGGAGCAGGTGAGGGAGTAGGTGGAGAGTGGGGTGTGTGTGCAGGGGGAGGAGATGGGAGGAGGTGGTGTTATAAAGTACCGCACCCCAGATTCTGAAAGGCACTATACCTCATTTCATCAAGTTCACGTAGAGACACCCAGTCCAGATGAATTTTGAAGAGTCTTATTAGAGGAGATTTATTAAATATGCCAGCCGTATATGGCTGACATGGGGCTTCTGCAAGCCCAAATCATGCAGTGCCAAAAATAGTTCAGGGGATGCTTATATACCCTTGATCACACAAGGGCTGGGGAGAGCATGAAGTCACAGTACAAGCTGGCAACATTTGTTTAGGGGATACACAGAAACATTAAGACTTTCAAGGTAACACAATCAAAGATGTTTACAAATTTTCCAGGGTTCATCTTCCCTCACTAGCCTAGAGGTATTTTACCCTCGAGATTCCAGGGAGGGGGAGGAACTACAATCAATGCAAAGTGGTATGTAAATTCTGCCTCCAATTGAAAGAGAAGAAGTTTCTAGGTTAACCTTCATTTTAGATTTGAAATTGAATGACCGATTGTTCTTGCAAGCCAGAAACTTCTACATTCTTCTTCCCCTCCCTAAAGGAGGGAGGAAACAGGAAAGCCTGATAGGAAAGCCTAACCTTTCCTCCCAGAATATCAATATCAATTTTCAGGGGTTTTTTGGTACCTTACAACAGTGGGAGGCAAAGAGGGGAGAGGGGAGAGACAGAAGGGGAGTATAGGAGGAGCAGGTATAAGAGGAGAGAGAGCATTCCTGCTAGCAAGAGGAAAGAATGGGGGAGGGGAAGTGAGTGCAAAGTGGGAGCATGGGTCACAGGTGAGGTGGGGTGTAAAAAGGGGAAAGGTGATTGTGAGTGGGCAGGTGCAAAAGGGGTTGGGAATGGGGTGGGCGAAGCAGCAGGTGGACCCTGGCCTGTGAGCCAGGCAGGTGTGGCAGGTGCCTGTGGTAAGTGCAGGTTTTAGCAGGTGCACCTGGAAGGCCAGGCAGGGCCCTGCGGACTTAATGCCTGGCCTAGACAGGGTGCTACTGCTGGACCTGAGGCATGAGCCTTCCAACCATCAAGCTGGGGTACTGGGGCTCTGGGGTCTTCAAGACAGACAAGCTTGCCTGGGCTCACCCCGCTGCCCCCCCCCCTCAGCCACAGCAGCGTTGTCCCACATTATGGTCCCACATTATGAATGACAACTTAGAACCAGCACGTTCTTTTCTCTGTTTCTGAAAATACTATAAAAATGTTCAAAGTTACTAAGATTTGGGAATAAAATCCCCAAATCTCACCACAATAATAGTTTTCATCTTCTAAAAAATTCAGACTCCCTCAGAGAAAGACTACAAAGGGGTTCAAGTGTTTCCTATCATTGCTTACCTCACTTTTTAATTTTTGTTAGAGCAATAAAAAGCTGAACCAAGTAGTCAAAGAAACTGATAGATTAACTTGAAATTCAGTCCTTGCCCTTCTAAATTCAGGGGAGACAAAGAAACCCTCAGCCCATCCTCCATGGAGCACCCACTTCTACTGCCCTTCCTGCCTGAGAACAGTGCCCCCGCCACCGCCACAGACTTTACGACACCCACACCTGGAACACCTTTTTCCCCAGGTGGCTCATCCGAAGTTACCATCTATATCTAATGAAATTCTTTTAATTCCTCATAGTATTTTTTTTTAATATGAGAGCATAGTATTTTCATTTTATAAGCGAAACAATGAAACAGCAAAGTTAGAAAACATATCCAAAGTTATTCTCATCAAATGTTTACTCCTCTTTTTGAACAAAGTTTACATCAGGTCAGCCTTTAAGTTCAGCCCTTAAAAGCCCCAAAGGATCCAGCTCCCTGCAACTTATCACCTCTGTGCCTAAGGGCTGCTGGCACCTTTACCATTATCTCCGTTGGGAAAACAGCTGTGTTAGGCTTGCTCACTTGTACTTTGCCTGATTAGCGTGAGCATGTGACAGGGCCACGTGTGTATCATCTATGTAAGGCTCCCAGTGCTTGCCCTCAGGGCGGATGACAGATGGTGGACTGCCTGCCAGCCTGTCACTGTGAGGGGCCATTTTTGCAGTTTGTTTGCCTGCGGCAGTGAGAAGCGGTTTTTTCCCCTGCCGGTTTGCTCATCCGCTGTTGTGAGACTCTGTTAAATAGGAATGGCCCAATGCTTTCCAGGTCTGCAATTTCTAGACCATCTGCCCAAATCCAATGTGGACCTGCCTGGCATTACACCTGCCTTTTTGAAAAAAGCCTGCCTCTTTGCATAAGCCTGCTTTGTCCCCAGCTTATAAAAACAACCAAGCTGAGCCAGCACCCCCAGACAGTTTGGAGGACCTTCCTTCCTCTATGCTGCAAGATAAGCTTAATAAAACCATCTGGAAATTTCTCTGGGGTTTCCTGTGGCTATTGGTCTTGGGGAACCCCAGTGACATCCTCTCCAGGTGCATCACTCTCACACCTACACGTGTCCACCAGGGAAGCTCAGCAAAGCTCATGGAGCCTGAGTGTTTATAGTGCTCAATCTCCAGCCCCCACCTCCACCCCAGTCCTCTTCTAGGAGGACCATGGGCAGGGCTGAGAGTGCCAACCCTCCAGCCCCATTCGGAAGCTATCCAGGGGCCCCACCCTAGTCACTTAAGTGGCATAAACTCAGGTATGACCAAAAGGGGGCTCTTATGAATAACAAAGCCACTCCTATCACTCAAGAAATCCCAAGGTTTTATTTTTTTAATTTATTGATTTTTTTAAATTTTATTTATTTTGTCACAGTGACAGAGTCAGAGAGAGGGACAGACAGGAAGGGAGAGATGAGAAGCATCAATTCTTCGTTGCGGGACCTTAGTTGTTCATTGATTGCTTTCTCATATATGCCTTGGCCACAGGCCTTCAGCAGACACCCTTCCTCGAGTCAGCGACCTTGGGCTCAAGCTGGTGAGCTTTGCTCAAACCAGATGAGCCCGCACTTAAGCTGGCGACCTCGGGGTCTCAAACCTGGGTCTTCTGCATCCCAGTTCGGCGCTCTTATCTACTGTGCCACCGCCCGGTTATGGCTAAAAATCCCAAGGTTTTAAAACCTCTGTGCCAGGAACAGGGGACAAAGACTAGATGTATATTTCTAGCTATAATTTACTTCACAAAGGGCAGTTAGCATCCCCAATATATAAAGCACTCTTAAAAATAAGGGGTGAAAAAGATGAAAACCTCAATTGAAAAAGGCAAAAAAACATGAATAGTTCTCAAAAAGAAAAAATACAAATCTACAGTTCTTAAACATTTGAAAAAAAGCTTAAGGACACTCAATAAGAGAAAAGTATGTCAGCAAGGAGATGGCATTTTTCAACTTGATGAAAATGCTAACACTGGTCAGTACAGTCTACTGGGTGACTGGCACAGCTGTCCTGTATGGCTGGTGGGAGCAGCTGCACATTTACCACTGCAGCTCTATATGCAACAGCAAAACAGTTCAAGGAACTCAAATGTCCCCCAAGGAGGCTGGTCAAACAAGCTGCAGTGCACACCTGCACAAGAGAAGAACCGAGCCAAGGTGATCTGCAGCTGTACTCTTACGTAGAGTGCTTCCCAGGAAACACTGACTGCAGGCAAGAGAAAGAGAGGCAGAACAGCCTGGGTACCCTGCTACCTCAGGGGATAAAAATGAACAGTATACACATTATACACACAAATGCCTGTATTTGCAAAAAGAAATCTAGGATGGATAAAATAGACCAATAAAAATGGAAATATGGTGGAGAAATGAGAGACTGCAGCAAGAGATGTCTAACATAACTTTAACATAGTATGACTTTCGAATCATGTACAGGCACATCTCAAAGACAGTGCAGATTTGGCCTCAGACAACTGCAAGAGTCAATCTTTTTGCTGGTCGAGGGTCTTGCCTTCAATTTGTAAAAAATGCAACAAAAAAGTGCATTTTTGCACTTTTTGCAAAATAAAGTGAAGTGCAAAAAAATAAACGATTGATAACTTTAATCATCAGAAAGATAAAAGAAAATCCTGAACTGAACACAAACAGAAAAAAATAAACCTAACTTATAAGAGGCATAGATAAAAATTACTTCAAGTTGTTTTTGAACACAATACTTTAAAATGCACATCCTTAGTAGGATATATTCAAAGGCCAAAAATAATTACAAAGAAAGCCTGAATTTTATTAAGTTTGTTTTTGGTTGCGGTATTGATGTAGAAACTCTGGAACTGTTTTATCTGTGTGGTAGTACAGAGCAAATGAGTTTCTATTGCTGTTAGAGACAAGATTTTCACCATGGAGAAAGGAAAGTGGTATACAGAATAAGGAAGGGTAAGGAAGAAACCAGTTGTGTTAAGATTTAAATTGGGGGTACCAAGCATTGACTCATGATTGGAAAAAATATTTTCATTTCAGGTCTGCCCGCTGAAAGAGGAGCCACGACACCTGAATAGCAAGGGTACACTAGTGCTCAGACTCTGGTTTGTTTGTTTTTTAATTTTTCCATTGGTTTGAGAGAGAAAGAGAGAAGCATCAACTCATTCTACTTAGTTATGCCATTTAGTTGTGCACTCATTGGTTGCTTCTGATATGTGTCCTGACCAGAGATTGAACCCACAACTGTGGCACAAGGAACAATGCTCTATCCTCGGAGCCACCCAGTCAGAGCCTCAGACCCTGATTTTTAAAGAACATTCTGCACTGAAAGGTAGCAGGGCTCTGTGGACAAAGTGGATTCCAGGTTTGGGCATGGGAAGAACACAATGAGCCTGACGCATCCGAAGATCAAGGACGTGTTTGAAGATTGAAAGTGCAAGTGGGAGTGACGTCACGGAAATGGCGCCGTGAGCAGCGCGTCCGACAGATCTCCCCAAAATCACAACAAACTTATCAACTATCAACAGGAAAATTTATCTTCGGAGCATTACGGAGTTCCACACAAACTGAAAGCAAAAGGACTGTTATCACTTGAATCTGAGAGACGAGGGTGTGGAGGAAGCTACCGCAGGGACGTTCATTCAAGCCACGAGGAAGTGCGCCTGTGGTAAGTCATCCCGCACTCGGGAGCCGCGAGCAGCAGCTGCGAGCCGCCGCGAGCAGCGCCCGGGTCGGTTGCAGAGCGAGCACCGCCCACACTCCAGAGCGGCGAGCAGCCGCTGGCGCGCGCCCGGTCTGGTTGCAGACCGAGCATTGCAGACCGAGCACCGCTAACGTTCCCAGCGGCCCGCGCACGGGGAGCGGGAGAGGCCCCAGGGCGGTATTCCATACTTGGGAGATTCTCTCCGCGGGCGGGGCACCTCACCCAGCCATTCAAGCTAACAATCAAGCGTTGGGGGAGGGGCGCGCGCAGGCAGCCTGAAATACCTTCGGGAGCACAGCTGCGACCCAATTACTGAAATTAACTTAACCCGTGAAATCTGCGCACCCTCGGTTCTAATTGATAAGATCTCTCTCAGTACACCGACCCAAGACAAGAGGCGTGATATTTTTTAGTGCCTCTCGCTAAAGGGGCGGGGGCAACTTCTGATTGATAGAGCCTCCATATTCAGGGATAAACGCTAACAAGAAGGACTTGGCAGATAAGATCTATACCACACTAGTCGCAAGCAGAGACTAGTGCCTCTTCTTACCAGCCAAAACAGGCTACAAAGTGTGGAAAGCCTGGGTTGAGAGGTCCAACTGAATGCTAGGCGCTGAACAGTCACCTTGACAACAATTGACTCCCACCCCCCGCCTGATTACACTGGAGGCCCTGACTGTCAGAGCCCTTCCCAAAGCCTTGCACTGAATGGGGATAGAGTGGGGATTTCCCAGCTCTTTGAGCCTCTTACTCCCCAGGCAGAAGCAGTAGCAGCCTTATAGCTGGATCACCAGGCTGCTAATTCAGGAAGGGGGGACTAGGAGAGAGAATCCACGAAAGCAAACTCTCTCATCATTGGACCCTGCAAACGCCAACAAGCCTTGACTACCAGCAAGACTAAAGCCAATTATATGACATTGCCATAGAATCCCATCAACTGCAAATCCCTACCTAAATGTGACACAGGGGCAGAGCCTGGGGTACAGAGTCACCGACCAGGAAGAGGGAGAGAAAAGAAAAAGGAAGAAGTTAACATCTCAAAATCAAGAAAAATCCACAGACTTTACAACTTGTTCCACTAATTTTTTTTGTTGTTGTTGTTTGTTTCTTCTATCTTATTGCCTTTATTTCCTCCACCTCGGTCCTTCTATTCTCTGCCCATCTTATGCTTCCCTTTTCTTGAACTACACTACCCATAAGTGTTACATTTTATTTCTCTTCTTCATCCTCACCCTCCTTTGGGGTTATACTCCAGGACACTTAACTCTCACTCTCTCCTCTTTTGTTTTTTTTGTGGGTTTTTTTTGCTTTATTTTGTTTTTTTCTCTTCCTTTTTTATTTCTTCCTTCGTTTTTCTCTTTTTCTTATTTTTTCCTTTCTATTCGTTTTTTCTTTTCTCATTTTACTTTCCTCCCATTTAATCCTCAATCACGAACAAATTAGTTAATTTGGGACTCAAGGTTTTTTTTGGCTTTATTTTTCTTTTTCACTTTTGTTTTTGTTTTTTTCTTGTTAGTTTATTTTTGTGGCATTTTTGGTCCTCCCAACCCAAGGTCTCCATTGTATTTGGTCTTTGCTCCACTTAATACAACATATTTTTTCTTATTATTTTTATTTTTTCTTCTTTATTATTCCTTTTTTTGTCCTTTTTTCTGGTTCCCTCTTATCCCTCTCATTATATCTCTTAGTTGACCATCACCCGCAGGCAGATCAACTTATGCTTGTCTAAGATTTTCTTCCTTTTTTTTTTTTTTTTTTGCATTTAGTAGGTCCCTACTCCCCTTTTTTTTTTGCCCCTTGACCTCTTCACCGCAAACCAGGCCCTCCATTATAGGCACGATATTTCCCTGAGGAGGGGAGAGGAGGGAAGGAGAAGAAAGAAAAAAAAGGGGGAAATAATAAATTATTACTGCTTTTTTTTGTGGGGTGTTTTACCCTTTGTTTTTTGGTTTTTTTTTTGTTTTTTTTTACTTTTTACTCCTTATTAATTCTAATTAGTGCTATCAACAAGACCACCCTCAGATGCCAATAAGAAAGAGGAAATCGAATATTATGGATACAAAAGAAAGAGAGGTAACACAAATAGATGTGGAAAAATCTATGGAGAAAAGACTTAACATATTGGAAGCCTTGGAGCTAAATGACAGAGAATTTAAAATAGAAATCTTAAAAATACTCAGAGATATACAAGAAAACACAGAAAGGCAATATAGGGAGATCAGAAAACAACTCAATGAACACAAAGAATATATTACCAAGGAAATTGAAACTATAAAAACAAATCAAACAGAAATGAAAAACTCAATTCACGAGCTGAAAAACGAGGTAACAAGCTTAGCTAGCAGAACAACCCAGATTGAAGATAGGATTAGTGAAATAGAAGACAAACAACTTGAGGCACAACAGAGAGAAGAAGAAAGAGACTCAAAAATAATAAAAAACGAGAAAGCCCTACAGGAATTATCTGACTCCATCAGAAAGAATAACATAAGAATAATAGGTATATCAGAGGGAGAAGAGAAAGAAAATGGAATGGAGAATATACTCAAACAAATAATAGACGAGAACTTCCCAAGCCTGTGGAAAGAACTAAAGCCTCAAATTCAAGAAGCAAACAGAACACCGAGTTTTCTTAACCCCAACAAACCCACTCCAAGGCACATCATAATAAAGATGACACAAACCAATGACAAAGAAAAAATTCTCAAGGCAGCCAGGGAAAAGAAGAGTACAACATATAAAGGAAGGCCTATTAGATTATCATCAGATTTCTCAGCAGAAACTCTACAAGCTAGAAGAGAGTGGACCCCAATATTTAAAGCCCTGAAAGAGAGGAACTTTCAGCCAAGAATACTATACCCATCAAAGCTATCCTTCAAGTATGAAGGAGATATAAAAACATTCACAAATACAGAAAAGATGAGAGAATTTATCAACAGAAAGCCCCCACTCCAGGAAATACTAAAGGGGGTTTTCCAACCAGATTCAAAGAACAAAAGAAAACAACACCACAAGTAACAGCTCCACCAAGAACACAATAAAACCAAACTTAAACTGTGACAACAAAGGAAAAAAAAAGGGGGGAGAGAATGGAGATTAACAGTAGCAAAGGACGATGAAGTGCAGAAATACTTATAAGATAGGGTACTACAATGAATATGGTAGGTACCCTTTTCATTACTTAATGGTAACCACCCTAGAAAAAACCACCACAAAAACACATGACTTAAAAAAGGTAGCAACAGAGGAAAGAAGTATGGAACACAAACAAACAGAAACAAATGATAGAAAAACAAAAGAGAAGAATCAAACTAGATACAAAACTAACAGAAAGCAATTTATAAAATGGCAGTAGGGAACCCACAAGTGTCAATAATTACACTAAATGTAAATGGATTAAACTTATAAATAAAAAGACACAGAGTAGCAGAATGGATTAAAAAAGAAAATCCAACTATATGCTGCCTACAAGAAACACATCTAAGCAACAAGGATAAAAACAAATTCAAAGTGAAAGGCTGGAAAACAATACTCCAAGCAAACAACACCCCAAAAAAAGCAGGTGTAGCAATACTCATATCTGATAATGCTGACTACAAGACAGAAAAAGTACTCAGAGACAAAAATGGTCACTTCATAATGATTAAGGGGACACTGAATCAAGAAGACATAACAATCCTTAATATATATGCACCAAACCAAGGAGCACCAAAATATATAAGACAGCTACTTATTGACCTTAAAACAAAAACTAACAAAAATACAATCATACTTGGAGACCTCATTACTCCGCTGACGGCTCTAGATCGGTCATCCAAACAGAGAATCAATAAAGATATAGTGGCCTTAAACGAAATACTAGAACACCTGGATATGATAGACATCTACAGGACACTTCATCCCAAAGCGACAGAGTATACATTTTTCTCTAGTGTACATGGAACATTCTCAAGAATTGACCATATGTTGGGCCACAAAGACAATATCAGCAAATTTAGAAAAATTGAAATTGTACCAAGCATATTTTCTGATCATAAAGCCTTGAAACTAGAATTCAACTGCAAAAAAGAGGGGGAAAAACCCACAAAAATGTGGAAACTAAACAACATACTTCTAAAAAATGAATGGGTCAAAGAAGAAATAAGCGCAGAGATCAAAAGATATATACAGACAAATGAAAATGAAAATACGACATATCAGAATCTCTGGGATGCAGCAAAAGCAGTAATAAGAGGAAAGTTCATATCACTTCAGGCCTATATGAACAAACAAGAGAGAGCCGAAGTAAACCACTTAACTTCACACCTTAAGGAACTAGAAAAAGAAGAACAAAGACAACCCAAAACCAGCCGAAGAAAGGAGATAATAAAAATCAGAGCAGAAATGAATGAAATAGAGAACAGAAAAACTATAGAAAAAATCAATAAAACAAGGAGCTGGTTCTTTGAAAAGATCAACAAAATTGACAAACCCTTGGCAAGACTCACCAAGGAAAAAAGGCACAGGACTCAAATAAATAAAATCCAAAATGAAAGAGGAGAGATCACCACAGACATCATAGATATACAAAGAATTATTGTAGAATACTATGAAAAATTATATGCCACCAAATACAACAATCTAGAAGAAATGGATAAATTCCTAGAACAATACAACCTTCCTAGACTGAGTCATGAAGAAGCAGAAAGCCTAAACAGACCAATCAGCAGGGAGGAAATAGAAAAAACTATTAAAAACCTCCCCAAAAATAAAAGTCCAGGCCCAGACGGTTATACTAGTGAATTCTATCAAACATTCAAAGAAGACTTGGTTCCTATTCTACTCAAAGTCTTCCAAAAAATTGAAGAAGAAGCAATACTTCCAAACACATTTTATGAGGCCAACATAACCCTCATACCAAAACCTGGCAAGGATGGCACAAAGAAAGAAAACTACAGACCAATATCTCTAATGAATACAGATGCTAAAATTCTAAACAAAATACTGGCAAACCGAATACAACAACATATTAAAAAAATAATACATCATGATCAAGTGGGATTCATCCCAGAATCTCAAGGATGGTTCAACATACGCAAAACGGTTAACGTAATACACCATATCAACAAAACAAAGAACAAAAACCACATGATCTTATCAATAGATGCAGAAAAGGCTTTTGATAAAATACAACACAATTTTATGTTTAAGACTCTCAACAAAATGGGTATAGAAGGAAAATATCTCAACATGATAAAGGCCATATATGATAAACCATCAGCCAACATCATTTTAAACGGCATAAAACTGAGGACTTTCTACCTTAAATCAGGAACAAGACAGGGTTGTCCACTCTCTCCACTCTTATTTAACGTGGTGCTAGAAGTTCTGGCCAGAGCAATCAGACAAGACAAAGAAATAAAAGGCATCCATATCGGAAAAGAAGAAGTAAAGGTATCACTTTTTGCTGATGATATGATCCTATACATCGAAAACCCGAAGGACTCCACAAAAAGATTATTAGAAACAATAAACCAATACAGTAAGGTCGCAGGATACAAAATTAACATACAGAAGTCCATAGCCTTTCTCTATGCCAACAATGAAATATTAGAAAACGAACTCAAAAAAATAATCCCCTTCACGATTGCAACAAAAAAAATAAAATACCTAGGAATAAACATAACAAAGAATGTAAAAGACCTATATAATGAAAATTACAAAGCATTGTTAAGGGAAATCGAAAAAGATACAATGAGATGGAAAAATATTCCTTGTTCTTGGATAGGAAGAATAAATATAATCAAAATGGCCATATTACCCAAAGCAATATACAAATTTAATGCAATTCCCATCAAAATCCCTATGAGATTTTTTAAAGAAATGGAACAAAAAATCATCAGATTTATATGGAACTATAAAAAACCCCGAATAGCCAAAACAATCCTAAGGAAAAAGAATGAAGCTGGGGGCATTACAATACCTGACTTTAAACTATATTATAGGGCCACGATAATCAAAACAGCATGGTATTGGCAGAAAAATAGACACTCAGACCAATGGAACAGAATAGAAAGCCCAGAAATAAAACCACATATATATGGTCAAATAATCTTTGATAAAGGGGCCAACAACACACAATGGAGAAAAGAAAGCCTCTTCAACAAATGGTGTTGGGAAAACTGGAAAGCCACATGCAAAAGAATGAAACTCGACTACAGCCTGTCCCCGTGTACTAAAATTAATTCAAAATGGATCAAAGACCTCAATATAAGACCTGAAACAATAAAGTACATAGAAGAAGACATAGGTACTAAACTCATGGACCTGGGTTTTAAAGAACATTTTATGAATTTGACTCCAATGGCAAGAGAAGTGAAGGCAAAGATAAATGAATGGGACTACATCAGAATAAAAAGTTTTTGCTCAGCAAGAGAAACTGATATAAAAATAAACAGACAGCCAACTAAATGGGAAATGATATTTTCAAACAACAGCTCAGATAAGGGCCTAATATCCAAAATTTACAAAGAACTCATAAAACTCAACAACAAACAAACAAACAATCCAATAAAAAAATGGGAAGAGGACATGAATAGACACTTCTCCCAGGAAGAGATACAAATGGCCAACAGATATATGAAAAGATGCTCAGCTTCATTAGTTATTAGGGAAATGCAAATCAAAACTACAATGAGATACCACCTCACCCCTGTTAGATTAGCTATTATCAACAAGACGGGTAATAGCAAATGTTGGAGAGGCTGTGGAGAAAAAGGAACCCTCATTCACTGTTGGTGGGACTGTAAAGTAGTACAACCATTATGGAGGAAAGTATGGTGGTTCCTCAAAAAACTGCAAATAGAACTACCTTATGACCCAGCAATCCCTCTACTGGGTATATACCCCAAAACCTCAGAAACATTGATACGTGAAGACACATGTAGCCCCATGTTCATTGCAGCACTGTTCACAGTGGCCAAGACATGGAAACAACCAAAAAGCCCTTCAATAGAAGACTGGATAAAGAAGATGTGGCACATATACACTATGGAATACTACTCAGCCATAAGAAATGATGACATCAGATCATTTACAGCAAAATGGTGGGATCTTGATAACATTATAAGGAGTGAAATAAGTAAATCAGAAAAAAACAAGAACTACATGATTCCATACATTGGTGGAACATAAAAATGAGACTAAGAGACATGGACAAGTGTGTGGTGGTTACCAGGGGTGGGGGGAGGGAGGACAGGGGGAGAGTTAGGGGGCGGGGGAGGGGCATAGAGAACTAGATAGAGGGTGGCGAAGGACAATCTGACTTTGGGCAAGGGGTATGCAACATAATTTAATGACAAGGTAACCTAGACATGTTTTCTTTGAATATATGTACCCTGATTTATTAATGTCATCCCATTACCATTAATAAAAATTTATTTAAAAAAAAAAAAAGAAAGTGCAAGTGATTTTAAAAAGTGGGGAGGGGGGGGTTTATAAATTGATTGGTATCCCCCAGTTCTAATTCCTAGACCTGTGACCATAACCTTACTTGGAAAAAGGATCTCTGTGTAATTAAGGATCTTGAGACCAAAAGATCATCCTAGTGGTTTTCAACCTTTTTCATCTCATGGCACAAAACTACTGAAAGACTGTGGCATACCATAAAATCTATTTTTTGCAGATCTGACAAAAATATAGGTATAATTTTGATTCGTTCACACCAGATGATTAGTGTGTTGTCGTCATTTCTTTTATTTGACAATCGAGTGAAAAGAGGTCAGTGTCCCTGATTAAACAGTAAGGTACTGCATGTTTTATAAATTGTTGCAGCACACCGGTGTGCCTCTTGCCCCATAAGGGTTGAAAATTGCTGCCCTAGATTATCCAGTTGGGACCTAAACCCAGTGACAAGCACCCTTACAAAGAGTGAAGGGGAGATGTGACAGAAGAGGAGGAGACACGGTAACCCACAGAGGCACTGAGAGAAATGATGCCCCTACCGCCGAAACACTGGGAGCCTCCAAGGAGCCTGAGGAGGGAGCCTGGCCTTGTGAACACCTGGAATTCAGACTTTCATCCTCCAGAGCTAGAACAGAATAAATCCCTTGTTTTAATGCCACCTAGATTGTGGCAACTGGTTACAGCAGCCTCAGGAAACGAATGCAGCAAGTAAGAGAAGAGGGAGGGCAAGTTCTTCTTTTCTTTTCAGAAGAACACTGGCAAGAAAGGGTTTGCAGAATTAGAAAATCACCATTTGGTGATTCCTACTCTAAAAAGGGATCCAGGCAGGGACTGTCAATGGAGGCTAAAGCACTGGCCGAAAACTAGAGATGGCCCTAAGGTCTCCAGGAATCATCCCAGACTGAGGACTACAGAAATGTGCCTTTAAAATGAAGTGATGTGAGGACCCCGCCAGGTGCCACACTTTTCAACAATGAGATAACCCTTATATAATATAAACCAATACGCATTATTATAAAAAAAAGTTTAACTGAATTTAATCCTAAGAAAGACACATAACAGTCAAATGCAATGTGCAAACCTTGACTAGATCCTAGATTAAGAAACAAATAAACAAAAACAGAAAAGGCTATAAAAGATATTTATGATAAAATTGGAGGAAATTCAAATATAAACTGTAGATTATTTGACATTCATGTTAATTTTTTGAGAATGATAATGGTGACAAGACTATATAGGAGAATGTCTTTAGTCTTAGAAAATTAAAGTATTTGAAGGTGAAGTATTATTATATCTACAATTTTCCAGTATTTCCACAAGAAAAATATAAAAACAGAGGACAAATGTGAGGAAAAAATAGAACTGATATATCTAGGCAGGAAATTCCTTGGGTGTTTGCTCAATTTATGTTTCAAGAGAAAGAGCAAAAGATAGGTATGAAAATTCTTAAAATAAAATGTTGAGGGTTCAACACAATTTCTAGATTGACCCTCCCAGACCCCAAGGAGGGAAGGGAGGAAGATTCCAGGCTCTGACTTTGTAGGCCTGAGGAGGAACCTGCATCTCAGCAGGCTGGCTGAGTCTTCCAATCAGGCCGATCAAAACACCAGCTACACATACTAGAACATGCTTGTTCTTCCCTGTCTTTTCTCCCCAGAGTCGATTGGCATCAGGATGCTAACAGGCTGCACCTCCTCCCTGACAGCAGGCCAGTAAATGTTTACAGGGAATTCAAGAGGGACTGATTAGACTGCAAAACTACTCCAATAGCAATTCCTTACTCAGGGAAGTATCATAAATGCAAAGCTAACACACACAAAACATGCTTTTTTTTTTTTTAAGGTTTTTCTTTAGATTTTATTTATTCATTTTTATTAGAGAGAGGGAGAGATAGAGAGAGAACAGAGGGAGGAGCCAGAAGCATCAACTCCCATATGTGCCTTAACCAGGCAAGCCCAGGGTTTTGAACCGGCGACCTCAGCATTCCAGGTCGACGCTTTATCCACTGCGCCACCACAGGTCAGGCCAAAACGTGCTTTTATATGGTTCTCAGGGTTTAATTTCATGTCTTTTCTGAAATTTTCAGTGAGATAACAACAATATGTATAGAATAGAATAGAAAAGTACTACAAATACAATGTTATTACAACCAAATCTATGATACACTAAAAATTAAATGAATATTAACTAGGTATCACAACTCTAGTTTTCAAGATGAAAAGACTCCACTAGAATGTCAGAAAATAAACTTTGTTTTTATTCTTGTTGTATAAACCCATGTGTACAAGAAAAAGGGGTACAAATGTTGCTGGCAGATGAAGAGGGGGTCACTGAAGGGAGGGGGTCAAGAAAAAGAAGATGGGAGTGGAAAAGGCCAAGTTATACTTTAGTACAACAATTTTCAACCAAAGTGCAGCAAGAATTTTTAAAACACACTTAGTATTTAGTCAGGGGCACTAACCTCTTTTCCTTTAGATTCTCAAATTTTAAAAAATTACTACAGTCAAGAGAACACAGCAATAGCCATCCAGTACAAATGAATCAAAAATTATACCTATTTTTTTTGTCAAGACTGGCAAAATATGTTTTTAGTGTGCCACAGAATTTTAGCAGTTAGTTTGTGTACCATGAGATGAAAAACGATGAAAACCACTGCATTACAAGGACTGAAAATGATCAGCCTGCTGCACTTAGACATGGGTGTCAAGGCAGCTAAGAGTTTACTTTCAAATCTGTCTGAACAGCAATGTGACTGCCAGCTGCACTCCTGCTTTAACAGAAGATGGGCAGTTCCATCCTAGAAAGGGTAGAATGCAGGGGTCTCACACTGGGGAGCTCCAAGTCCAACTAAGATGATGATCAAGATCTTTCGGCCCACTCCCCACTGGGCTCCCAGACTGCAAGTGGCTAGGCCGCCCTGGTCAGCAGGGGAATGGGATAGCCTTGTCACTACGCTCATAGGACAGTCCCATGGTACTGAGGTGGTAAGACTCCACCAGTAAGCAACACAGCTTACAGCAAAGGGGCAGCTCTCCATCCACTTGAGTCCTTGATTCAAACACCAGCCCATGACCTAGGTCACTAGAAAGGTGAGGAGAGCCTCCAACAAGAAACGTACAAGTGACCTGGGGGGGAAGAAGCTCATCTGTAAGAAGAAACCTGAACAAACAAAACTATCATGAAAAGAATACAACCATGAAACAAAGACAATTTTTTTAATTCAGAAAACAAAAAAAAACTTTTTTTTTTTGGGGGGGGGGTATTTTTCTGAAGCTGGAAACGGGGAGAGACAGTCAGACAGACTCCCGCATGCGCCCAACCTGGATCCACCTGGCACGCCCACCAGGGGCGTAGCTCTGCCCACCAGGGGGCGATGCTCTGCCCCTCCAGGGCGTCGCTCTGCCGCAACCAGAGCCACTCCAGCGCCTGGGGCAGAGGCCAAGGAGCCATCCCCAGCGCCCGGGCCATCTTTGCTCCCATGGAGCCTTGGATGCGGGAGGGGAAGAGAGAGTGAGAGAGTCAGAGAGGAAGGAGGGGGTGGGGGTGGAGAAGCAAATGGGCGCTTCTCCTATGTGCCCTGGCCGGGAATCGAACCCGGGTCCCCCACACACCAGGCCGACGCTCTACCACTGAGCCAACCGGCCAGGGCCATAAAAAAACTTTTATAAGTGAAAAATGATAGCAAAAATAAAACTTGTTTAAAATAACTAAAAGAGTTAAGACTACAAAGGAAGTTGCCTAAAAGCACAACAAAATTTTAAAGAGAGAAAATTGGAAATTAGACTAAACCAGACAATTCTACATCAGCATAATAAATCCCAGAAAGAGAAAAGAGAAAATGGAAGGAAGCAAATAACCAAAAAGTAATTTAAGAAAACTTCCAGAACTGAAGAATCTGAGTCTCTGGATTTCAAGCGCCCAAAAGTAACCAGCACTGTGGGTACAAGACATGCAGGCAGAGCACAGGGCGGGTCAGGCAGAGCAGACTCTGCCCTGCTGCTTCAGGAACCAACTCCGGTCGCTCAAAGGCTTAGAACAAAGATGCCGTCTTCAGGTTTATTTCATGGAAGGGGCTCTGCACACTAAGCACTGTCATCTGGAAAGCTGGAGACACTTGCCTTCACAACTACCCACTGGGCCCAGAAGTGCAGTGGGCACTCCCTCAGCCCCTGGGCACAGGGATTACATGTGGCCATCAAACTCCAGGAGTGAGGGAAGGCCACGGGGCAGAGAGCCTGAAGTGACTATCATAGGCAAAAAGATCCTGCAATCTTCCAGAAAAAAATGCAAATCACACAGAAAGGGACTGGCCTGAAACTCCTCATCAACACTAAAAGCCAAAAGGGAAAGGAACAATGCCTGAAAAATTCTGAGGAACCCTGTTCTAGAATTCTGCATTATCTATCAATTAAATGTGAAGACAGAAAAGATATTTATGGACAAAGTCTCCAAATGCTTGCTCTCCTGTGCACATCTCTGTAAAATAAGGATGAGGAAGCAGGAGACAGAAGAGTGTGATGGGCAGAGTAGGTCTGAAGGCTAGGGCCAGAGGCGGATTAAGGTTGGTTGAGGCCCTGGGCACAGAAGAAAATATTGCCCCCCTCTTCATTAGAAAAAAGTGTTTTGCAACACCCTTCAGAAGTCGGGGCCCAAGGTGCGTGCCCAGTGCACATGCCATTAAAATCTGCCTCTGGCTGGGGCCCTTCTTCCAGAGGAGGCCCTGACACTTCTGAGCATCTCGCAGGAAGACACAACCAACAAAGAGGTTGGGGTTGAATAAGTAATAGTACCTTAAAAGCAAAGTAAATTTTAAAAAAAAGCCAATTATTAGCTCCAAGGAAAGCAAAATGTAATCTACAACATGGCTCACTATGAATGGCATTAGTCATACATGACTACTAAATGTTGATCTCCCCCAATTCCACCATACCTACACAGGAGGTGGTGAGCATAGGTGCAGAAGAAAGAGAATAAACAATCACCTTCCAAAAAGGAAAGTTGCTAGATTAACAAATATCTACTAATGAATAATCAAGAGGCAGATCATTCTATAGCACAAAGACAAACACTGAAATAATCAGCTAGGAAGTCAAGTGCTTGCCTTTCAGGAGACCGTAGTGGCAGAGGACACTGTTTTGCCTAACAACTCCTGCAGAGGCTATCTGCCTTATTAAACTGTAACTAGGTGCATGTTAAAAAACACTAAAGGTAACTGGAGCTGTCTCTGCCAAGTAGGGGGCCCAGATTTTCAAACAATCAGACCGTGGAGCTCTTCCAATGACCTAATAGCACTGATCTAAGTGCCACAAGGACTGAAACATATATGACACACTCTCTGTCCCCAAGGATTGGTAATTTTATTAAGAAAACATATGCATGGAAAGGAACGTAAGTACAATATAATTTGGCATATGCTCATACCACTAAGCATGGTATAGAAGAGTTATGTGGTGGCAAGAAGAGCACTGGGGCCCCAGAGGCAAAAAAGAAAAAAAAAAAGACTGAAGAAAAGGAGGCAAAAGAAAGGGAGAAAGACTAGAAGAACCGAAGAGAGGAAAAGGAAGAACATTTCTAGAAGGGGGATTGGCTAACAGGGACAGTGTGTTATTTGGGAGTATGGACAGTTTTGTCAACACAGGTGAGATTTACTTATAATAGGGTGGCAAGATTAATAATAAGGGAAAGTAGACATTAAAAATCACAGAAGTTGACCTGACCAGGCAGTGGCACAGTGGATAGAGTGTCAGACTGGGATGTGGAGGACCCAGGTTAAAGACCCCGAGGTTGCCAGCTAGAGGGCAGGCTCATCTGGTTTGAGCAAGGCTCACCAGCTTGAGCCCAAGGTAGCTGGCTTGAGCAAGGGGTCACTGGGTCTGCTGTAGCCACCCCTGCCCCCCCGCCCCCCCCCCACTCCAGTCAAGGCACATATGAGAAATCAATCAATGAACAACTAAGGAACCGCAACGAAGAATTGATATTTCTCATCTCTCTCCATTCCTGTCTGTCTGTCCCTCTCTCTGACTCTGTCTCTGCCACAAAGAAAAAAAAAATCACAGAAGTCACTGTTAACTTACATTTTCAGTATCCTCCAGGAGGACACTGTGTTCCTTTCAGGTCCTCAGGAACCCTGTAACATTTTTCCTGCAAAGTGTCTCAGATTTACCACCCATGCTCATCAGTAACACTGCCTCTTAAACCCCTCACAAATAAAACCTCCCACTTCACAAGCTGGAACAGGGCTCTCCTATGCCTACCTTTTCTGGCCCCTGTCTGGTGGGGCAGCCTCATCATTATACTTCATTTTCACACACCAAATACACTACCCTCCTTTGCATGCCCAGAATACTCCTTGCTCTTGGCTGCCACAGGACCTCTATACATGCTGTTCCTTTTGGCACACATTCCCTCCTTCACTTCCCTATTAATTCCTACATATATTCCTACATATCCTTCGATTCTTAGTTCAACCCTCAATTCTTCAAGTAAACAAACATCCCTTTTGCTCTAACTCAGGAGTCTCTGTCATAAACTTTATTCATCTCTTTCCTTCTACCAATTTATAATTTAAGCCTCATTTGGGTGATATCTTAATTCACAGCCATCTCACCTTCTAGTCCAGTCATTCTCAAAGTGGGATCCTCAAATCGAAGCAACAGCTTCCTAGGTGAAGCTATTAGAAATACAAATTATCAGGCCACACCCCAGACCTACTGAGCCAGGAACTGGAGGTAGGTGGCAGCAGCCTGTGCTGTGCAAATCCTCCAGATGAATCAGATTCACACTCCAGTTTGAAAACCACTGCCCTAGACTCCGTAACTGCAAAACCTAGGTGTTCTACACTCTTTGGTGTCCACCGATATCAAGCACAGCAGTAAGGAGTTGGTAGTTCCTGGTTGAATGAATGGTGAATACCTTTCCATGTCTCTACTGGATCCTCTACCAATTAATTCTAAACGTCCTAACTTTAGAAACCCTCATATCAACAGGAACCTGCTGCAGACCTAGGTTCTAGGCCTCAGCTCCCTGGCCTCTCCAGGTTCAAAACTTGGGTTTTCCATAGCTTATCATCTGTGTAATCATCCATAAATTCTCCTAATTATTCTTTGCCATAATTTCCTCACCTCTGAAATGAGAATAATTATAGTACCTACTTCCTAGAACTGTTGAGGTAATTGAGACAACCAAAGAGACTCATGCCTGCACATACACAGTAAGTAATAAGCAAGTTTTGGTAATATTACTGTCATAACAATACTTATGCAACTTCAAGTGGTTCTTTGCCCTTGGGTCTCGCTTTTCTTATTTACAATTGATCAGACACACTTCCTCCCTCGCAGCCGAAAACCTTGCCTAGCAACCAGAAGCCCCGCTAGAGCTTCCTCAGCTCCACCTCCTGGAATAGCTGAGCTCCACTAGACAGGCTGGGTCTGAATCACACACGTCTTCCCAGTCAGTGCTCAACCTAAGTTACTTTCCGGAGTCCCCTCTCACCTCCGGAATCAAGGTTAGTAACTCGACCGGTTAGCAGATGCTTTCATTTGAGTGTGTGTTTGGTGGCTAGGATTCAAACGCAGCTCACACTGGGAGCTATTTCTAGTCCAATTTTTGCACTTGGCAAAGTATTAATAGCAACATTTAAATATACTCCCATCGAGATCTTAAGTTTAAAAAAAAACAAAACGGTTTATGCCTGTAAGAAGACATTTAGTCCAACAATGCCCAGTGTCGGGTGCGACCGTGAGTGATGGCAGCGACGAGAACCTCACAAAAGGAAGCGCCTGCTGTCAGGGACAGGAAGACCGAGCGCCGTGCCGGGAAACCATGCGCGCCCGCACACCTGGGAGCGTCCGCTGGCCGGCGGGGGCCGGCAACACTGGACTCCCCAACAGTTAAATAAATGCTGAGTACTTTTCCTGAGGAGCAGTCAGAGCAGAGTCTATGCCAACGGCAACAGTATTTTTATCCTACTTAACCAACACCGCACTGCGGCGGGGCCGCGGATGTCCCCAGGATGTCCCCGTGCGGCACGCTCACAAATCGCCGGCCGAAAGCCTGGCCGGCTCTCGGGGCGACGCGGACAGCAGTCCCAGGCTCCAAGGAGGGGTACTTGGGCAGTGGGCTGTGGCCACGGTGTGCGGTGTTGGTCAAGGACGGCGGCGCCTCCGCTGTGCGGGGCCCCGTGGTCACTGCGCTCCGGTACAAGGACCGCTGCGCCGGGCCTAACCGGTCGAAGGTCTGTGCCCAAGTTGCTAGCAGCTTTGTCGCAAAAGTGGAAAGGACGAGAGTCCGAAGCTCCCGGAAATGAGGGGAAGAAGGAGGTGCTGGTCCCGGAGGGGAGAAAGACCGGGCTGCAGGGCCGCCTCCGGGGCCACACGCAGCCCGCCGACCCCCGCCCCGCCGCCACGGCGCCCAGGAATGAATGAGGCTCCCCCGCCGGCCGCGGGCGCTCACTCACAGGCGAGGTAGGCAAATAGCGCGATGCCCAGCAGCAGCTTCATCCTTCTGCGGTTGACGGCAGACACGAGGCGCAGGAGCGCCTTGCTCACCATCCCCAGGAGCGCGCCGGTCTAGGGCCCTGCTGCTCGGGGGCCGCCTGCTGCACAATACGCGGAGGCGGCGGCGGCGGCGGCGGCGGCCCGGGAGAGCCCCGCCTCTAGCCGCCTGCGAAGCCCTGCCTTCGCATGCCAGTTTCCTGCTAGCAGAACCACTGCGCACGCGCAACTCAGCCCCAGCCTTCACCCTCCCAACGTCCCGCCCTCCGCCTCCTCTCCGCCTGGCTCAACTGCAGCGACTCTCACCTCGGTTTTCGAAGAATGTGGCTAGGAGGGGTGGTGGGACGGGCGCAGCGCATGCGCATACTGGCGTGTTTTTCCCGGATATGGGGCTGGTGCAGTGTACGAGATAGGTGTGTCCCCAGCCTGAAGACTGTAGTGTAGCGCTGTTGCCAGGTTTCCGAACCCAACCCACCTGGTGGCATGTGGTGGGCAGTAAAATGTTGCGATGAAAAGAAGTATTTATGCATGCTAAATTTGGCCATGCTTTGAAGTTATTTGAAGGCCTTCCCTCAGAAAGTTGATGAGTTCTCTGAGCTGTGTTCTTGCTTTCTTAGTTACTGTAGCAGCAGAGAAAATGATTAATCCCTGAAACACAGCTGAAGTCAAAAACTTCTGTGCTGTGATGGACTGAGATGTCTTATAAAAATAAAGCGCTTATTATTATTATTAAGGTGACCAACTTTTTTACAAGGAAAAGGACAAAAATGAATTGAAGAAAACAGTATCATAAATAAAAGAAACATTCTATTCATTGCAACAAAAATACAGTATAATATAAATGCATAATAGAAATATCTAATTTTATATTGCAATTATGCTTACATGCCTATTAATTTTTAATAATAATTGTAAGAAAAAAGTACTCATTTAGATACAAATACATCACATCACACAAAATGAATCAACTGCATCAATCAAATACGGATATTTACAGATTAGTCTTCCAATATCAAAAAGGAGGACACTTTTCGAGGGAGGACAGAACTTACAAAAGAAGGACTGTCCTCCCTAAAGGAGGATGATTGGTCACATTATTATTATTATTATTATTATTATTATAAGAAAATAATGTCAGTAGTATAATTAGGACAAACCAGGAAAAGGAAAGGATGAAATCACACTGTCTTTGCCTAGCTGAACATGTCATCAGATGTGTTTCATTACAATTTGTTGAGTGTATATATTTTTTTAATTTTTTTTAATTTTAATTTGTTTACATGGATTCAAGTGTCCCACTCAATATAACACCCTCACCCCCCAACCCCGTGTCCCTATTTATACCCCCTTTGCCACCCTCCCCCTAACTCCCTCTCCCCTTCTCTCTGAGATTTGCTGTCCCAATACTGAATCTCTGTGTTATGTATATATAATTTCACTAATCCCTTCACCTTCTCTGATCCCATCCCCTCATCCCCTTCCTTTTGACAGATGTCCCTCTGCTCCCTGTGACCCTGCCTCTGCCTCTATTCTGTTCCTCAGTTAACTTTGTTCATTAGCTTCCACATATAAGTGAAGATCATATAATATTTGTCTTTCTCTGCCTGATTTATTTCACTTAGCATAATAATCTCCAGGTCCATCCATGCTGTTGCAAAAGGTAAGAGTTCCTTTTTTTTCACAGCCACATAATATTCCATTGTGTATTCGTACCACAGCTTTTTAATCCACTCGTCCACTGATGGACACTTGGGCTGCGTATCCATTTTAACACAGTTAAGGGGGTGAATTATGGTGCTATCTGAAGTATTCTTTTATAGACATCTATTGAATGCCTACTACAAGCATGGAGGTGTGTCAAGGAACACAGAGATGTAGTCACTGGAACCACAGAAACACTGGTCTCATAGGAAAGAAAAGATGATTCCCACAGATATTTATGTTGTCAAATCAAGAGAGACGCCAGGAAGTGTTGGAGAGCTGCAGATCAGACGTGCTGATCTTCAGCCACAGGGAGAAATCAAAGCAGCCAGCAGTGTTGCTGATCTCGGAACACCAGGCACGTTTGCTAAACTTCACTGAATGTGCTTCTTTAACTTTATTAAGCCTGACCAGGCGGTGGTGCAGTGGTGCAATGGATAGAGCATCGGCCTGGGATGCAGAGGACCCACGTTTGAAACCCTGTGGTCCCAGACTTGAGGTCCAGCTTGAGCTCAGGTTCTCAGGCTTGAGCATGGGATCATAGACATGACCCCATGGTGCCTGGCTTGAGCCCAAAGGTTGCTAACTTGAGCAAGTGTCACTGGCTAGGCTGGAGCCCGGACCCCCCCCACACACACACACACACACACGCACACACCCACCACCACGGTCACGGACATATGAGAAAGCAATCAGTGTCAGCTTGAAGCTGTAAGCAGAATCCAAACATATTAGAGTGTAACTGGGAGTTAGTTGATAGGTATTATCAGTGGTGGGATTCAACAGATTTGCACTAGTCCAGAAGAACCGATACCTAATTGTTCCGCGAACCGGTTGTTAAAATGGCACTTGTAATCAGCGTTCCTCTAAGGTGGGCACCTGAGCAGCCGCCCAATGTAAAGTCACAGATTTACATTCCTTACTCTTCTTTAATGTTCATCTACGCAACAGTGTATTCTCAGCGCCAGTAGCAATCTTCATTCTGTCCCCAAATTGTGAAACCAATAGGAAGCTAGGATAAAAGTGAAGAAAATTGCATGTGACGATGCCAATCAAGAAGCAACATGGAAATATCTTAAATAACAGTTTTATTGTTTTTTTTCAGGTATTATTTAATATTTTTCATTAATATTTTAAAACTTTCTTGTAACAATCTAGTTTTGTGTACCTCTTTTATTGTTCTTATTTAAGTATTAAATGTATGAAATAATAAACCACCTTTTGGTATATCTTTTATTTTTATTTTTTTATAGAGACAGAGAGAGAGTCAGAGAGAGGGATAGATAGGGACAAACAGACAGAAATGGAGAGAGATGAGCAACATCAATCATTAGTTTTTTTGTTGCAACACCTTAGTTGTTCATTGATTGCTTTCTCATATGTGCCTTGACCGTGGGGCTACAGCAGACTGAGTAACCCCTTGCTCGAGCCAACGACCTTGGGTCCAAGCTGTTGAGCTTTGCTCAAACCAGATGAGCCCACACTCAAGCTGGCGACCTCAAGGTCTCGAACCTGGGTCCTCCACATCCCAATCCAACGCTCTATCCACTACACCACCGCCTGGTCAGGCTATATATCTTTTTTTTATACTTAAAATGGTCATTAGGGCAGAGAACTGGTTGTTGAGTTATTTGAATCCCACCACTGGTTATATCAAATCAAGAAGGCCAGAAATTGTGAAATACATGCTATTTCTGTACAAAACTCCTTAAAACACAGCAGTCCTAGGTGAGTGCATTTCCTGCCTTGGCACACTGTTGCCAATTTTTCCTGCCCCATTGGATTATGTATATGAAAATACCACTGGATTATGTATATGAAAATACCATCAGCAGCTGCAGTCAGAAATGCTGCTGCTGTTGTTGTTACCACCCAGAAAATTGTGGCTCAAGGCCCTGATTTCCAGTTCCACCAAAGCCAGAATTGGGGAATACGAATAGTAAGTGTGCATCCAGAGGCTGTAAGAATGTCCGAGGGAAAGGAGGTGCCAAAGAGGACCTCTTGGCTCATTAGGGAAACTTTGGGCTGAGCTAAATCCACACTTGTTGCTCCTCTCCACTTTTCTCTTCCAATCAGCCCACCCTAACACCTCACCAGGTTCTGGGCTCTTGACCACCCCACCCTGACCTTGCTATCAACTTGATTCTCTCATGGAAATGTGAACAAGAATATTTTCAAGAAAATTCTACTTAAAAGGCACTGTTCTTGACACTTGGGGTAATTAAAAAATGAATTGTAATATGGCTCCTTTTCTAGCTTGTGAGAAGCCTAAGAAAGATAGAAAACTAGCATTTGTAAAACTGCTACCATGAGCCAGGAACTGTTAAGTAGGATGCTTTCACATGTTTTCTTGTTTAATTCTGTAACATCCCTGTGATATATGTAGGATTGTTGCTACCTTTAACAGATGAGGAAATTGAAGCTCTGAGAGTTTAGTCAGTGTCCACATTGCTGTGTGTTGGGCTGCTTTTTGAATCCATGCCTTATTCCTATCCTTTTCTGTAGGAGAGTGAAGCCATGTACAGAAATAACTATAATTCATGGTAGAAAGTGGTGAGTGCTCTGGGAGAGGCTCAGATGGACTAAGAAATTTCACAAGACATTGCTTCCAGGGAGTATACCAGACAGATCAGCTTGTACAGGCTTACCCAAGCTGAATATTAGCAACTCCAGTGGGAGTGTTTATGTTACCCAGCTCTAGGAGTTCATAGCTTGGAGTGTTCTATTCAAGAACAGAGACATGGTTGTCATTAGATAATTTTATTTACTTGGAGCAAGTAGAGGGATTCACAGCCAAAGCTCTGTCTTAAAGAGAAGTTCAGCCATTGTTTATATTTGGTTAATTGCAGGTTAATTTCTCCTTTGGTACACTTAACTTTGGGTTCCTTCAAGCTTATCATGTTTACAGTTGAGTCTGCAAAATACTGTGCTACACTTTAACATATAACAATAGCACTTAGAAATAACATTTAGACCCGGCCAGATCTAGAGAGCCTTGTCCTATCTAACAGTTATCCCATGGAAATGAGCAATTACTAGAAATTGGTTATTTTATTTGTTTTACCAGGACACCTCTGTTTCCAGGTCAGAAGAGAGAAAGGAAAGAACAGTAAGATTTTTTTTCTCATACACATTGTGTGGGACATCCATCAGGAAGTAGCAAAAGCAAGGTCCCTGGAAAGGAAAGGACCCCACAGGGCACAGAAAGGATCTTTGTTTGGTAGGAGGAGCAGGAAACAAGAAGAAAAGGTATTAGTAATGTTGGAAAGAAAGATTCTGAAAAGTCTTAAGGGTTAGTACAAACCAAGAGTTGCTCATGCCCTGGTCAAGGGTGCCTTCCTTTGCTGGTTATTCCCCAATTGTCTCAGCCTTCATCTGAGCTTCCAGATTCTGTGCTGTTCTGCTGGGGCTGGAGTGTGTACACTGCATCTTCCAGCTCCTTGGTAGGTTCTGCAATTGGTTTTCCTTCTGACTATTCCAGCATGGCCATCACTAATGGTTGGCACCAATTCAGTGCCAATAGGAATCTTTAACTTGGGATTAGTTAAGAAGGACTTTATTCAGTACAAAATAGCTCAATTGTGATAACAATACAGTTGTGAGGAAGCCCTGGGATCATACCCCTTTCCTGCTAGACAGCTCTGCCCTCCTCTGCTCCTCAGTGGTCTGCTCTGCTCTGCTCTGCTCATTTTCTCCTCGCCAGCCTGCTCTGCACTGCGCTGATCTGCTCCAATCTGCTTCGGTCTGCTCCTGCCTGTGCTGGTCTGACCCCCTTTACCCGAACAGATAGATATCTTTGGTATTTTAGCTCAGCCAGGGAGAGGTAGTCTTCAATCTCTGTCAGAAAGGGAAAGTAGAGACACTGCAAACTTCTCTGTAAAGGGCCAGATAGTGTTTGTATTTGTGGGCCATACAGCTGCTGTCACAAGTAGTTCGTGCTGCTTGCTGTTGATGGCTGGAAGCAGCCACAGATGATATGTAAATGAGTGGGTATGGCCATGTCCCAGTAAAACTTTCTTTATAAAAATAGGCATGATGTCAGATTAATGGTGGTGTGAGAGATTCTCCTGATATCTTCCCTTGAAATTTCAACAACTGAACAACTATAATGCACAGAGGAACCCCAGCTGGCTCACAGGTGCACCTGAAAGAGCCATGCACCAAATGGACTAAAGGTGGGATTGGGTAAAAAGGGGGACAGAAGATAAAACGCAATCACAGTGGGCTTTGGAGAGGAGAGGCGATAAGTCCAGAGTGACTGGGATTTTTTTTGTCTCTGCTGGACTATGGCGAGAAGGGAAGCTCAGGCTCTCTGGATTTTGTCTTAGGGGTATGGAGAGGAAACTCAGAGGGACTGGTCTCCTTCTGCCAGGAGCAGTGGTGAGACAGAGGGGCAGAGGGGGAGATAAATCAAAGATAAATGAAGTACAAGGTCATAATGTTACCTCAGTCTGCCTGAGGTAGGCACTCAGCAGAGACAGAAAAAAGCTAAACTGCAGCCCTCAGCCTCCCAGACCCCACCTCCCTCACCTTGCGGTAATGAGAGTGGCAGAGACAAACCCCACAGCTAGCTCTCCAGCACCACTCTCTCCCCTGATGAACAGAGGTGCTCCATGGCCAGTCCTTAAGTCTGTTGAGACATGGGAAGGGGTCCCAGGAAGCCTGAGATGGATGGCCATTGTCAGAGCAGTAAATCCCTCACAACATGCCCCACCCATCCACTTGACTATGGTCCCCCCTACATCATTGCCTCACCAACATCTCAGTGGACAGCCCAAGAACTTCACAGACCTAAAAGTTGTAATACAGTGACACCTACTGGAAAATAACTCTCAAACTCAAATTTTATTTTTCCTCCCTTTCTCCTTTTTTTCTTCTTACTCTTTTTTCTCTTTTTCATTTTTGAATTTCATTTTAAAAATTTCTATGTTTTTAATCTTATTTTTGTGGGTGTTTTTTTATTTTTTCTTTGCTTTCAATCTTATTTCCTATGGTTTTTCTTCTTTACTCATAATTTTTTACATTTTTATTGTATTATTTTTTACTTTTTCAATTTTTTTAGTAGTTTTATTTTTTTTTTAGGGTTCTTAACAATACCACTCTCAAATGCCATCAGGAAGAAGAAATCAAATACCATGGCTACGTAAGACAGAGATGTATTTCAGAAAGAAAATGAAAAACCTCCAGAAAAATATCTCAATCACATGGAAGCCTTGGAATTAAATCATAGAGAATTCAAAATTGAACTTCCAAAAATACTCAAGGAGATGCGAGAAGACACCAATAGGCAACTTTAATGAGCTCAAAAAACAAATCAATGAACAAAAAGAATGCCTCACCAAAGGGGCCTGAAACTTAAAAATACTTTATTTATTCATTTTTAGAGAGGAGAGAGAGAGAGAAAGGGAGGAGCAGGAAGCATCAACTCCTATATGTGCTTTGACCAGGCAAGCCAAGGGTTTCAAACTGACGACCCCAGCATTCCAGGTCAACACCCCATCCACTGCGCCACCACAGGTCAGGCAAGGAGATTGAAACTTTAAAAATGGAAATTAAAGAACTCAATATGTGAATTAAAGACTGAGGTAGCAAGTTTAGCTAATAGAACAAGCCAGACAGAGGAAAGAATCAGTGACATCGAAGGCAGGCAACTAGAAATGCTACAGAGAGAAGAGGAGAGAGACTCACAAATTAGAAAAAATAAAACAGAGAGTTCTATAAGAATTGTCCATCAGAAAGAGCAATATAAGAATAATGGCTATATCAGAAGAAGAAGAGAGGGAGAAAGGAATGGAGAACCTATTCAAACAAAGAATTGATGAGAATTTCCCAATCCTATGGAAAGAGAGCTTCAAATCCAAGAAGCAAACAGAATGCTGAGCTACCACAACCCAAACAGACCTACTCCAAGCCACATCATAATAAAACTGTCAAAAGTCAATGACAAAAAAAGAATCCTCAAGGCAGCTAGGGAAAAGAAGACCATAACATGTAAAGGAAAGCCCATTAGGTTATCATTAGACTTCTCAGCAAAAACTCTACAAGCCAGAAGAGAGTTGACCCAAACATTCAAAACACTGAAAGACAGGAATTACCAGCAAAGAACACTATATCCATCAAAATTATCCTTAAATATGAAGGAGAAATAAAAATTTTTACAGACATACAGAAGCTGAGGGAATTTATCACCAGAAAAAACCCACTGCAGGAAATAAAGGGTATTATTCAACCACACACACACATACACACACACACACAAACCAAATCAAAACCACAAGTAAAAGCTCCAACAATGTCACAATAAAAGCAAGGATAATCTGTGACAATAACATAAAAGGAGAGAGGATAAAGATCAGTAGTAACAAAGGAGGATGGCGTGTAGAAGCACTCATATGACAAAAGACTCTTGTCCATATGAACATTTTTTTCTTAACATAATGATAACCACCCACAAAAAGCCACTACTGAAACACACAACTTAAAAAAGAAGAAACAGGAAAGAAGTATGAAATACAACCAAATAAAAACAACTTACAGAAACAAAAAAGAGAAGAACTGAACAAGACACAAAGCTACCTGAAAACAAAATATAAAATGGCTATAGGAAATTCTCAACTGTCAATAATTATCCTAAATGTAAATGGACTGAACTCACCAATAAAGAGGCACAGAGTGGCAGATTGGATCAAAAAGCAAAAATCCAACCATATGCTGCCTTAAAGAGACACGTCTAAGCTGCAAGGACAAAAGTAGATTCAAAGTGAAAGGTTGGAAAACAATTCTCCAAGAAAATAATAACCAAAGAAAAGCAGGGGTAGCCATACTCATACCTGACAATGCTGACTTCAAGACAACAAAGGTAACCAGAGACAAAGATGGACATTTCATAATGATAATGGGGACATTGTATCAGGAAGACATAACACTTCTTAATATATATGCACTGAACCAGGGAGCATCAAAATATATGAGACCCTGGCTAGTTGGCTCAGTGGTAGAGCATCGGCCCAGCGTGTGGATGTCTTGGGTTCAATTCCTGGTCAAGGCACACAGGAGAAGTGACCATATGCTTTTCCACCCTTCCCCCTCTCTCTTCTCTCTATCTCTCTCTTCCCCTCCTGCAGCCATAACTCCATTGGAGCAAGTTGGCCTGGGAGCTGAGGATGTTACCATGGCCTCACCTCAGGCACTGAGATGGCTACAGTTGCAATGGAACAATGGCCCAGATGGACAGAGCATTTCCCCTAGTGGGCTTGCTGGGTGGATCCCGATTGGGCACATGTGGGAATCTGTCTCTGCCTCCCCGCTTTTCACTTAAGGAACAAAAAAGAAAAAGAAAAAAATATATAAAATATCTACTAACTGATCTAAAAATATAAGCAGACAGAAACACAATCATACTTGGAGATTCCAACACAACATTGTTGACTTTATACATAGACCATCCAAATAGAAAATCAATAAAGAAATGCCAGCCTTAAACCACATTCTGGACCAAATGAACATAATAGACATTTGTAGGACATTTCATTCCAAAACATCAGATTAAACATTCTTCTCCAGTGTTCATGGAACATTCTCAAGAATAGACCATATGTTGGGCCACAAAACTAACATCAACAAATTCAGGAAGATTGGAATTATACTAAGTATATTTTCTGATCATAAGGCTTTGAAATTAGAATTCAACTATAAAAAAGAAAGTAAAGAAACCTACAAAACTAAGCCTGACCAGGCGGTGGCATAATGGATAGAACATCGGACTGGGACGCAGAGGACCCAGGTTGGAGACCCTGAGGTCGCCAGCTTAAATGCAGGTTCATCTGGTTTGAGCAAAAGCTCACCAACTTGGACCCAAGGTCACTGGCTCAAGCAAGGGGTCACTCGGTCTGCTGAAGGCCCGCAGTCAAGGCACATATGAGAAAGCAATCAATGAACAACTAAGGTGTTGCAACGAAAAACTGATGATTGATGCTTCTCATCTTTCTCCATTCCTGTCTGTCTGTCCCTATCTATCCCTCTCGCTGACTCTCTCTCTGTATCTATAAAAAATTTTAAAAAAAAGAAACCCACAAAATTATGGAAATTAAAAACATACTTCTAAAACATGACTGGGTCAAAGAAGAAATAAAAGCAGAGATTAGAAGATATATACAGCCCTGGCTGGATAGCTCAGTTGGTTAGAGCATTGTTCTGAAGAGCAGAAGATGCCAGTTTGATGGTCAGGGCACATACAGGAACAGCTCGATGTTCCTGTCTCTCTCTCTCTCTTCCTCTCTCTCTAAAATCAATAAAATGAACATTTTAAAAAGAGAAAAGAATGATATATACAAACAAAAATGACAACGCAACATATGAAAATTTCTGGGATGCAGCAAAAGCACTAATAAGAGGAAGTTTATATTATTCCAGGCTTATATCAAGAAATAGGGAGATCCCAAGTAAACAACCTAACATCACACCTTAAGGAACTAGAAAAAGAAGAATAAAAGCCACCTAAAGTCATCAGAAAAAAAGAAATAGTAAAAATTAGAGTAGAACTAAATGAAATAGAAAACAAAAAACTATAGAAAAATATAATGTAACAAAGAGCTGATTCTTTGAAAAGATCAATAAAATAAAAAAAAAACACTGGCTAGACTCACCAAGGAAAAAAAAGGAAGGACTCATATAACCAAAATCTGAAATGAAAGAGGAGAAATTACCACAGACATCATAGATATACAAAAGATCATAGTAGAATATTTTGAAAGACTATGCCACCAAATTCAACAACCTAGAGGAAATGAATAAATTCCTAGAATTATATATACAATCTTCCTAGACTGAGCCACAGAGAAGTGGAAAACCTAAATAGACCTATAAGCAGGGAGGAAATAGAAACAAGTATCAAAAACCTCCCCCAAAACAAAAGTCCAGGATGAGATGGTTACACTAGTGAATTCTACCAAACATTCAAAAAAGATTTGGTACCTATCCTTCTCAAAGTCTTCCAAAAAATAGATGAAGCAATATTCCCCAACACATTTAATGAGGCCAACATAACTCTCATACCAAAATCTGGCAAGGATAACACAGAAAAAGAAAACTACAAACCAATATCTCTAATGAATACAGATGCAAAAATCCTAAACAAAATACTAGCAAAATTGCCCTGTCCAGCTAGCTCAGTAGTAGAGCATTGGCCTGGCATGTGAAAGTTCCGCATTCAATTCCCAGCCAGGGCACACAGAAGAAGCACCCATCTGCTTCTCCACCCTTCTCCCTCTCCTTTCTTTCTATATCTTTCTTCCCCTCTTGCAGCTAAGGCTCCATTGGAGCAAAAGTTGGCCCAGGCTCTGAGGATGGCTCTATGGCCTCTGCTTCAGGTGATAGCATGGCACCGGTTGCAATGGAGCAATGACCTGGGTGGGCAGAGCATCACACCCTAGTGGGCATGCCAGGTGGATCCCAGTGATGCACATGCAGGAGTCTGTCTCTCTGCCTCCCCGCTTCTAACTTCAGAAAAATACAAAAAAATGCTAAAAAAAATACTATCAAATTGAATACAACACATTAAAAATATAAAACATCATGATCAAGTGGGATTCATTCCAGGGGCCAAGGGTGGTTTAACTTACAGAAACTGATCAACATAATTCACCACATCAACCAAAGAACAAAAATCATATGATCCTATCAATAGATGCAGAAAAGGCATTCAATAACATGCAACATCCCTTTATGTTTAAAACACAACAAAATCGGAATAGAAGGAAAGTACCTCAACCTAATAAAGGCCATATATGACAAAACATCAGCTAATATACTAAATGGTGAAAATATGAAGGCTTTTCCTCTAAAATCAGGAACAAGACAAGGCTGGCCACTCTCTCCACTCTTATTCAATGTAGTGCTGGAAGTTCTAGCCAGAGCAATCAAACAAGAGAAAGAAATAAAAGGCATTCATATCGGGAAGGAAGAAGTAAAGGTATCACGTTTTGCAGATGACATGATCCTGTATATAGAAAACCCCAAAGATTTCACCAAAACAATATTAGAAACAATAAACCAAAATAGTAGGGTCGCAGGATACAAAATCAATATACAGCCTGACCAGGTAGTGGTACAGTGGATAGAGCGTTGGACTGGGATGCCAAGGACCCATGTTTGAGACCCCGAGGTCGCCAGTTTGAGCATGGATTCATCTGGTTTGAGCAAAAGCTCACCAGCTTGAACCCAAGGTTGCTTGCTCGAGCAAGGGGTTACTCGGTCTGCTGAAGGCCCACGGTCAAGGCATATATGAGAAAGCAATCAATGAACAACTAAGGTGTCGCAATGCGCAACGAAAAACTGATGATTGATGCTTCTCATCTCTCCATTCTTGTCTGTCTGTCCCTGTCTATCCCTCTCTCTGACTCTCTCTCTCTCTCTCTCTGTCAAAATAAATAAATAAATACATAAATAAATAAAAATAGGTATGCATAAAAAAATCAATATACAAAAGTCTACTGCTTTTCTGTATGCCAACAATGAAACTTCAGAAAATGAACTCAAAAAAGCAATTCCTTTTACAATTGCAACAACAACAAAAAATAAGTACCTAGGAATAAATTTAACAAAGGATGTGAAGGACCTATATACTGAAAACTACAAAGCATTATTAAAAGAAATTGAAAAAGACACAAAGAAATGGAAAAATATTTCCTGTTTATGAATTGGAAGAATCAACATAGTTAAAATGGCCATTTGACCCAAAGTAATATACAAATTTAATGCAACCCCCATCAAAATCCCAATGCCATTTTTTAAAGAAACAGAACAAAAAATTACTAGGTTTGTGTGGAAACATAAAAAACCTTGGATAGGTTGCGAGAACATGGCAATGGAGTAGGCAGATGTTACAACTCCCACCTCCCAGAAGCAAAGTGGATTACAACCTAACTTGGAAACAATCATCTTGAAAAACCAACTTTGGACCAAACTAAGAGTAATCTATAACCAAGCATAATGAAAGGAACCACAGTGAGACTAGTAGGAAGGGCAGAGATGCAGAAAGAGCTGCCCCACTCCCAGGAGTGAGCAGCGGCCCAGAGGGTCTCTCACAGTGGGGTGGGTTGCTGAGAGAGTTGTGGGTCCTCACTCAACCCCAGGACCAGAGCCACAGCCTGGAGCCCCAGAGACTAGAAGAGGCATAGGGACAGTATTTAGCTGAAAGAAGAGCCAGGTTACTGTTTGAAAGAGAGACAGAACTCTCAGACCCAGCCTCTGTCTTAAAGGGACCGTGCAGAAAACCTCGTTCACAGCCACTTACCCAGGGATCCGGGAGCAGGGAACACCGAGAGGACTGGAGTTGCAAGAGGAAAGTGTAGTCTTGGAGGCACAGGGAGAGACTGTGGGGGACAGCCCCCCTAACCACTCTCCAAACCTAAAGTGGCCATTTTTCCTGGGAGAACCAATGCCAGCAAAGGGAAGCAATTACCCCTCCCACCAGAGGCTCTCCTACACCAGTCAGTGCAGAGTCACTTAGAAGCAAAGGGCACATCAGGGACACAGATTTTCAGTGTGAGGTCTGGGCTACACTGCCCCCACCACACTGCTGAGTATCCTCCAAAGGGTAGATAGGCCTAGATGCAGCAGCAGCAACTGTGGTGCTCAACAGGGTAACCCACACAACAGAGGGGGCAGGGCCTGGCAAGGCAGCCTGTGCACCCACAAGGGTGGCCTGAGCTGTGGCCTGTGAGCCCGCACACCGGTGGAGCACCAGTACCCATGCCTGAGCCCCTGAGGAGTCTGTGTTGGTGACGGGATGGCAAGCAGACCACACCTCGGGAATAGAGAGACCAAACACTCTGGCCAAGAATAGATAAAAGCCAGCCTAGGAGTGCAGCTGATATTCACAATGGCTTCTGGGCCCAGCAGAGGCAGCCACAAATTCTGGACCGCCTGTAGCTCCAAGAAGGTTGCTAAGGGCCAGTCATAAGCAGTGACCCCCACTGGTCTGTGCCAGGTTCCAGCCAGAGAGATACAGGGCTGGCACATCCAGAGGCCATATATGGAGAGAATCAGCTCAGGACCTAACAACCCTAGTAAGAGTGGTATCTTATTGAAGGGCTCCTCACATCTGGCGCAGCTAAGGCATAGAAAACTCCAACACAAATAGCAAAAAGAGCATTAGCAGCAGACAAGTAGCACACAAGGGTTTACAAACAACAGCTGATGCCAACCCAAGAATATCTAGAAACAACAAAACTGAAAGCTGGAGGCAGACAACATTAACCCTATACTCAGCTGGCTAAACAAATAGCATATCCAAAGGAGCAGTCTATACACAGACAAAATGGGAAGACAGAGAAATGCAATCCAAATGAATCAACAAGAGAAATCCCCAGAAAAAGAACTGAATGAAATGGAAATAAACAAGATACCAGATGCATAGTTTAAACTAATGATTCTTAGTATGCTCAAGGATCTTAGAGCAACAATGGACAGACATAATGAGCACCTAAATAAAGAGATAGGAAGCATCAAAAAGGACATTAAAATCATCAAAAAGAATCAGACAGAAATGACAAATACAATATCAGAAATGAAGACTACACTAGAAGGAATTAAAAACAGGCTGGATGAAACAGAGGATCAAATCAGCAATTTAGAGGACAAGATAAATGAAAGCATGGAATCAGAACAGCAGAAGGAAAAGAGGATCAAAAAGTCTGCGGAAACTGTACGAGAGCTCTGTGACAACATGAAGAGAAACAACATCCGTATCATAGAGGTTCCTGAAGTAGAAGAGAAAGAACAAGGGATGGAGAAGCTGATTGAAAACCTCATAATTGAAAACTTCCCTAAATTGATGAAGGAAAAAGTCACACAAGTTTAAGAAGCACAAAGAGTCCCATTAAAGAGGAACCCAAAGAGACCTACACCAAGACACATCATAATTAATATACCAAAGTTAAGACATAAAGAATACAAAAGCTGCAAGAGAAAAGCAATCACCTACAAAGGAGCCCCCATAAGGATGACACATCAAACTTTTTAACAGAAACACTTGAGGTCAGAAGGCAATGGCAAGAAATATTCAAAGTAATGCAAAACAAGAGACTACAACCAAGACTTCTTTATCCAGCAAGGGTATTGTTTAAAATTGAAGGAGAAATAAAAAGCTTCCCAGACAAAAAACAACTCAAGGAATTTGTTACAACCAAACCAATGCTACAAGACATGTTAAGGGGTCTGTTGTAAACAAAACAAAGGGGGGAAAAATCTAGAAAAAGATAAATGTAGATTTAAAGAATAAAATGGAAATAAACAACTACATATCAATAATAACCTTAAATGTAAATGGATTAAATGCTCCAATCAAAAGACATAGGGTAGCTGCATGGATAAGAAAACAGGACCGGTAAATATGCTGTCTACAAGAAACACACCTCAAAACAAAAGATACACATAGACTGAAAGTGAAGGGATGGAAAAAAAATATTTCATGCAAATGGAAATGAAAAAAGAAAACTAGGGTAGCAATACTTAGACAAAATAGACTTTAAAACAACGGCTATAGAAAGGGATAAAGAAGGATACTACATAATGATAAAAGGAGCGACCCAACAGGAAGAGATAACTATTATAAATATCTATGTACCTAATATAGGAGCACCTAAATATATAAAGCATATTTTGATGGACATAAAGGGTGAGATCAACAGCAATACTATAATAGTAGGGGATTTCAATACTCCACTAATATCAATGGATAGATCCTCAAGAAAGAAAATTAACAAAGAAGAAGCAGCCTTAAAGGACACACTAGATCAACTCGATTTAATAGATATCTTCAGAACCTTTCACCCTAAAGCAGCAGAATATACATTCTTTTCAAGTACTCATGGTATATTCTCTGGATAGATCACATGTTAGGACACAAAACAAGTCTCAATAAATTTAAGAAGATTGAAATCATATCAAGCATCTTCTCTAATCACAATGAATTGATAATAGAAATCAACTACAATAGAAAAAATGAAAAATATGCAAACACTTGGAGACTAAATAGCATGTTATTAAATAATGAATGGGTTAATAATGAGATCAGGCCCTGGCCGGTTGGCTCAGTGGTAGAGCGTCGGCCTGGCGTGCAGGAGTCCCGGGTTCGATCCCCGGCCAAGGCACACAGGAGAAGCGCCCATCTGCTTCTCCACCCCTCCCCCTCTCCTTCCTCTCTGTCTCTCTCTTCCCCTCCCGCAGCCAAGGCTCCATTGGAGCAAAGATGGCCTGGGCACTGAGGATGGCTCTGTGGCCTCTGCCTCAGGTGCTAGAATGGCTCTGGTTGCAACAGAGCGATGCCCCAGATGGGCAGAGCATCGCCCCCTCGTGGGCATGCCGGGTGGATCCCGGTCGGGTGCATGCAGGAGTCTGTCTGACTGCCTCCCCGTTTCCAACTTCAGAAAAATACAAAAAAAAAAAAAATGAGATCAAGGAAGAAATCAAAGATTTTCTTGAAATTAATGAAAATGAACATAAAACAACTCAAAATTTATGGTATACAGCAAAAGCAGTCCTGAGAGGGAAGTTCATAGCATTACAAGCATACTTTTTTTTTTTTTTTACACGAACAGAGAGAAGCATCAATCATTAGTTTTTTTCATTGTGACACCTTAGTTGTTCATTGATTGTTTTCTTTTTTTTAAATAAATTTTTTATTAATTTTAATGGGCTGACATCAATAAATCAGGGTACATATATTCAAAGAAAACATGTCCAGGTCATCCTGTCATTCAACCATGTAGCATACCCATCACCCAAAGTAAGACTGTCCTCTGTCACCTTCCATCTAGTTTTCCCTGTGCCCCCCCTCCCCCTGCCCCTCTCCCTCCTTCCCTCCCCCTGCACCCCACAACCACCACACCCTTGTCCATGACTCTTAGTCTCGTCCTTATGTCCCACCAATGTATGGAATCATGCAGTTCCCGGCCCTTTCCGTTTCACTCACTTCACTCCATACAATGCCATCAAGATCACACCACTCTGCAGTAAATGATCCGATGTCATCATCCCCCATGGCTGAATAGTATACCATGGTGTATATGTGCCACATCTTTTTTTATCCAACCATATACTTTTTTTCTTTTCTTGTTTTTTTTTTTTATCAGTGGTTAAAGCCTTTAAGCAAACTCTTGGCCACTACAGCAAGAATCTATAAAAAAAGTGCTGTCCTTAACATGTTCACCAAGTCCAAGTTGGCACCATCTCCATGCCAAATCCCTGAAAAATGCAACCCAACCCCAGTTCAGTCTGTTAGGAGCTGTCACAAGGAGCAGGAGTCCAGGAAAAGTCTACATCCAGGAAAAGTCCACATGGCACTGGAATTGTCAAAATTCTATACTTTGCAGTTCACATCCAAGTCCCAATGACAGCTGCTTCTAGCTGGTAATGATTCAGGTAGACTGGTAAAGCCATCTGCAGCATGTGTGGAGATAAAGCTTCTGTTCTCCTCTGCCTGGAGAGATAAGACCAGGTTGCTTTTCCCTGGAGCTCTGCGACTGTGGCATGGTAAAGAGAACCTTGGGATACACTAAGCTGGGAGGCAAGGGTAGATTCATAATAGAAGTTGGCAGAAGGGAGAAAGAGAGCTCTAATTAGGAGTAGGTCTCAACGTGAAATATGAGTGAGCCATTGAGGTAGGAGGAATAAAGGAATAAGCTGTAAGGGTTGCCTATGCCCCTTGATAATCCAGGAGGTGACTAGATCAAAATAAGGAAGTGTATTCCATGGGCTATTAGATGGTTCAATGTGCCCAAGCTGTAGCTGCTCTTGTACCAATTGAACAGCTGCCCTAAGTTTCTTCTGAGAAAGGGGCCATTGGTCTACTCATACAGGATTATCTGATTTCCAAGTAATTGGGTCTGCACAATGCATTATTGAGGTAGCAGGAGCTACCAAGGCCCCTATGCTAAATTTTGAAATCCTAATCCACACCTTCTGGTATTGGGTGCCACTTCTATGGGGATGAGAATTCCTCGCTGTTCTTTCCCTAGTCCCTTGGTGGGCAAAAATCCCCGATCAAGCATCTGAGTACTGACTAAACTATTAGGACTGACAAGCAATGCTCCCATATTTTTCAAAACATCTCTACCTCACAAATTAACTGGCCATCCAGGGAGCACATAAGGCTTAAAAAATCCAGAATGAAAAAAAAATCCAGAATGACCTTCTTATTCTTCCCAATGTAGAAAACTAGAATTTTGTTGAGGGGATTTACTTTGCCCTGTACCTTGTAATTCTGTGGCTGCTGCATGAGTGGGCCAGTAAGGAGGCTAATATAGCTTAGCAATAACAGATACATCAGCTCCAGTATCTAAAAGTCCTTTAAATTTAGTCTCATGTATTGTTAGTTCCATTTCAGGACGTTCCTGACCAATTCTTTTAAATCCATTTGGCAAAATCAGAGGAGCCAAATCACCAATTTTCTTGGAGCCCCTTTTGCAGGATGTGGCCTGAGAAGCACAATTGGAATACTTATACTATTCTTCTAACTGCCTGAATTGGCCATGAGATAAATTCTTTTTTTTTTTTTTTTTTTTTGATTAATTTTAATGGGGTGACATTGATAAAATTGTCTTCCGTCACCTTCTAACTGGTTTTCTTTGTGACCCTCCCTTCCCTCAACCTCCTCCCTCGCCTCCTCCCCACAATGTTATCCATGTCTCTGAGTCTCATTTTTATGTCCCACCTATGTATGGAATCATATAGTTCTTAGTTTTTTCTGATTTACTTATTTTTCTCAGTATAATGGTATCAAGGTCCATCCATGTTGTTGTAAAAGATACGATGTCATCATTTCTTATGGCTGAGTAGTATTCCATAGTATATATATACCAAAGCTTTTTAATCCACTTGTTCTCTGACGGACACTTGGGCTGTTTCCAGATCTTTGCTATTGTGAACAATGCTGCCATAAACATGGGGGTGCCATTCTTCTTTTGAAACAGTGCTATGGTGTTCTTGGGGTATATTCCTAACAGTGGTATAGCTGGGTCAAAAGGCAGTTCAATTTTTAATTTCTTGAGGAATCTCCATACTGTTTTACACAGTGGCTGCACCAGTCTGCATTCCCACCAGCAGTGCAGGAGGGTTCCCTTTTCTCCACATCCTCGCCAGCACTTATTCTGTGTTGTTTTGTTGATGAGCGCCATTCTGACTGGTGTGAGGTGATACCTCATTGTGGTTTTAATTTGCATTTCTCTAATGATTACTGATGTTGAGCATTTTTTCATATGCCTATTGGCCATCTGTATGTCCTCTTTGGAGAAGTGTCTGTTCATTTCTTTTGCCCATTTTTGGATTGGATTGTTTGTCTTCCTGGTATTATGTTTTACAAGTTCTTTATAAATTTTGGTTATCAACCCCTTAACAGATGCATTGTATAGTTTATCTTTTATTCTGCTCTTATTGTCTTTAACTGTGCAGAAGCTTTTTATTTACTTTATTTTATTTTATTTTTTTCTGTATTTTCTGAAGCCAGAAACGGGGAGAGACAGTCAGACAGACTCCCGCATGCGCTCGACCGGGATCCACCCTGCACGCCCACCAGGGGGCAATGCTCTGCCCCTCTGGGGGGTTGCTCTGTTGCAACCAGAGACACTCTAGCGCCTGGGGCAGAGGCCGAGGAGCCATCCCCAGCGCCCGGGCCATCTTTGCTCCAGTGGAGCCTCTGCTGCGGGAGGGGAAGAGAGAGACAGAGAGGAAGGAGAGGGGAGGGGTGGAGAAGCAGATAGGCGCTTCTTCTGTGTGCCCTGGCTGGGAATCGAACCCGCGACTTCTGCACGCCAGGCCGAAGCTCTACCACTGAGCCAACCGGCCAGGGCCTACAGAAGCTTTTTAGTTTGATAAAGTTCCATTTGTTTATCCTGTCTTTTATTTCATTTGCCTCTGGAAACAAATCGGCAAATATATTGCTGCAAGAGATGTCAGAGAGCTTACTGCCTGTTTTCTTCTAAGATGCTTATGGTTTTACAGCTTACATTTAAGTCTTTTATTTATTTTGAGTTTATGTTTGTGAATGGTGTAACTTGGTGGTCTAGTTTCATTTTTTTGCAGGTAGCTGTCCAATTTTCCCAACAACATTTTTTGAAAAGGCTGTCTCCACTCCAATGTATACTCTTACCTCCTTTGTCAAATATCAGTTGTCCTTAAAAGTATGGGTTTATTTCTGGGTTCTCATTTCTGTTCCGTTGATCTATATGCCTGTTTTTATGACTGTACCAGGCAGTTTTGAGTACAATGGCCTTATAATATAACTTGATATCGGAAGTGTGATACCTCCCACTTTATTCTTCCTTTTCAAGATTGCTGAGGCTATTCGTGTTCTCTTTTGGTTCCATATAAATTTTTGGAACATGCGTTCTATATCTTTGAAGTAAGTCATTGGTATTTTAATCGGTATTGCATTGGATTTATAAATTGCTTTGTGTAATATAGATATTTTAATGATGTTTATTCTTCCTAATCATGAGCATGGTATATGCTTCCACTTGTTTGTATCTTCCCTGATTTCTTTTATCAATGTTTTATAATTTTCCGCGTACATGTCTTTAATGTCCCTGGTTAAATTTATTCCTCAGTACTTTATTTTTTTGGTTGCAACTGTAAAGGAGATTGATTCCTTAATTTCTCTGACAGTTTATTGTTAGTGTATAAAAATGCCTCTGATCTGATTATTGATTTTATATTCTACCACCTTGCTAAATTCATTTACCAGGTCTAGTAGTTTTTTGACTGTGACTTTAGGGTTTTCTATATACAATATCATATCATCTGCAAATAGTGATAGTTTTACTTCTTCTTTTCCAATTTGGATGCCTTTTATTTCTTTTTCTTGTCTGATTGCTGTGGCTAGGAATTCCAGGACTATGTTGAATAAGAGTGGTGAAAGGGAGCACCCCTGCCCTTTCCTGATCTTAAGGGGATTCCTTTTAATTTTTGCCCATTGAGAATAATTTTGGCTGTGGGTTTGTCATAGATGGCCTTTATCATGTTGAGGTATGTTCCCTGTATTCCCCTTTGCTGAGAGTTTTGATCATGAATGGGTGCTGGATTTTATCGAATGCTTTTTCTGCATCTATTGAAATTATCATGTGGTTTTTCTCCTTCCTTTTGTTTATGTGATGAATCACATTGATTGATTTGCGAATATTGTACCAGCCTTGCCTCCCAAAAATAAATCCCACTTGATCATGGAGTATTAATTTTTTCATATATTGCTGGCTCCAGTTTGCTAATATATATATATATATATATATTGATTCCTACATGCGCCCGACCAGGATTCACCCAGCATGCCCACCAGGGGGCGATGCTACGCCCTTCTGGGCCACTGCTCTGTTGCAACCAGAGCCATTCTAGCGCCTGAGGCAGAGGCCATTGAGCCATCCATCTTCAGCACCTGGGCCAACCCTGCTCCAATGGAGCCTTGGCTGCGGGCGGGGAAGAGAGAGACAGAGAGGAAGGAGAGGGGCAGGGGTGGAGAAGCAAATGGGCATTTCTCCTGTATGCCCTGGCCAGGATTTGAACCTGAGATGCCTGCACACAAGGCCGACCCTCTACCACTGAGCCAACTGGCCAGGACCTCGGTTTGCTAATATTTTGTTGAGAATTTTTGCATCTAAATTCATCAGGGATATTGGGTTATAATTTTCTTTCTTTGTGTTGTCTTTGCCTGATTTTGGAATCAGAATTATGCTCGCCTCATAAAAGGAGCTTGCAAGTCTTCCTTCCTCTTGAATTTTTTGAAATAGTTTGAGAAGGATAGGAGTTAGTTCTTCTTTGAATATTTGGTAGAATTCACTTGTGAAGCCATCAGGCCCAGGACTTTTCTTTTTTGGGAGTTTTTTTATAACTGTTTCAATCTCATTTGTTGTAATTGGTCTGTTTAGGTTTTCTGATTCTTCCAGATTAATTTTTGGAAGATTATATGTTTCAAGGAATTTGTCCATTTTATCTAGGTTGTCTAGTTTTTTGGCATATAGTTCTTCATAGTATTTTTTACAATATTTTGTATTTCTGTTGTGTCAGTTGTTATTTCTCCACTCTCATTTCTAATTTTATTTATTTGAGTCCTCTCTCTTTTTTTCTTGGTCAGTCTGGTTAAAGGTTCATTGATCTTGTTTACCTTTTCAAAGAACCAGCTCCTGGTTTAATTGATCCTCTGTATTGTTTCTTTAGCCTCTATGTCATTTATTTCTGCTCTGATTTTTATTATTTCCTTCCTTCTACTAGCACTGGGCTTTACTTGCCATTCTTTTTCTAGTTCTTTTAGATGTAGGGTCAAGTTGTTTATTTGAGCTTTTTCTAACTTCTTGAAGTATGCCTGTAATGCTATGAACTGCCCTCTCAGGACTGCTTTTGCTGTGTCCCTTAAATTTTGAGTTGTTGTATGCTCATTATCATTTGTTTCTAGAAATTTTTTAATTTCTTCATTGATCTCATTGTTTACCCATTCGTTATTTAATAACATGCTATTTAGTTTCCAAGTGTTATGTATTTTTCAGTTTTTGTGTTGTGGTTGATTTCTAGTTTAATGCCATTGTGATCAGAGAAAGTGTTCTATATGATTTCAATCTTCTTAAATTTGTTGAAACCGCTTTTGTGCCCTAACATGTAGTCTATTCTAGAGAATGTACCATGAGCGCTTGAAAAGAATGTATATTCTGCTGTTTTAGGGTGAAAGGTTCTGAAGATATCTATTAAATCGCGTTGATCTAATATGTCTTTTAAGTCTGATGTTTCTTTGTTAATTTTCTTTCTTGAGGATATATCTAGTGATGTTAATGGGGTATTGAAATCCCCTACTATTATAGTATTGCTGTTGATCTCACCCTTTAAGTCCACCAAAGTCTGCTTTATATATTTAGGTGTTCCTATATTAGGTGCGTAGATATTTATAACGGTTATATCTTCCTGTTGGATTGCTCCCTTTATCATTACATAGTGACCTTCTTTATCTCTAACTATAGTCTTTGCTTTAAAGTCCATTTTGTCTGATATAAGTATTGCTACCCCAGCTTTTTTTTCATTTCCATTTGCAGGAAATATTTTTTTTCATCCTTTTATCTTCAGTCTATGTGCATCTTTTGATTTAAGGTGTGTCTCTTGTAGACAGCATATGTATGGGTACTGTTTTCTTATCCATGCGGCTACCCTATATCTTTTGATCTGATCATTTAATCCATTTACATTTAACGTTATTATTGATATGTAATTTTTTATTGCCATTTTATTCTTTAAAACTGTATTCCTCTTTTGCTACATTCTTTTTCTCCTTTGATCTGTTTACAACTGGTCCCTTAGCATTTCTTGCAGCATCGGTTTGGTTGTAGTGAATTCCTTGAGTTTTTTTTGTCTGTAAAGTTTTTTATTTCTCCTTCAATTTTAAATGATAGCCTTGCTGGATAAAGTAGTCTTGGTTGTAGGCTCTTGTTCTGCATTACTTTGAATATTTCTTGCCATTCCCTTCTGGCCTCAAGTGTTTCTGTTGAGAATTTGGAAGTCATCCTTATGGGGGCTCCTTTGTAGGTGATTGTCTTTTTTTGTCTAGCAGCTTTTAATATTTTCTCTTTATCACTTAGCTTTGGTATTTTAATTATGATGTGTATTGGTGTTGATTTCTTTGGGTTTCTCTTTAATGGAGTTCTGTGTGCTTCCTGAACATGTGAGATGTTTTCCTGCCTTAATTGAGGGAAGGTTTCAGCTATGATGTGCTTGAACAAAGTCTCTATCCCTTGTTCTTTCTCTTCTTCTTCAGGAACCCCTATGATGCGGATGTTATTTCTCTTTATGTTCTCACAGAGCTCTCTTAGAGTTTCCTAAGACTTTTTGAGTCTCTTTTCTTTTTTCTGCTCTGCTTCCGTGCCCTTATTTATCATGTCCTCTAACTCACTGATTCGATTCTCAGCTTCATCCATCCTGCTTTTAATTCCTTCCATTGTGTTCTTTCTTTCAGATATTGTATTTGCCATTTCTGGCAGATTCTTTTTTATTGTTTCAATGTCCTTTTTTGTATTTCCTATCTCTTTATTTAGGTGTTCGTAATGACCATCTATTGTTGTTCTAATATCTTTGAGCATCCTAACAATCTTTATTTTAAACTCTGCATCTGGTAATTTGGTTATATCTTATTCATTTAGGTCCTTTTCTGGGGATTTCTCTTGGTTCATTTGTATTGCATTTCTCTGCCTTCGCATATTCTCTGTGTTAAGGAAGGTTTTGGCTACTGAAGTCCACTGGGTATGGCCTCTGTTCCCTAGGTATGGTCTGCCTGCAGGCCCGCCACCCCCTCTTCTGTTGCTGCCTAGGGCTTTTGGGATTGGGTGTTGCTGGTGCCTGCCCACTTGGGCTGTTGCTGTGGTTTCCACCTCTCCTTCACGGGAGTGGCTGTGATTACGTGTTCGGATGCACAAGCCTTGGTGGCCTTGGCCTTTGCCTCGCCTTCATGTGTGACTTTATGCTCGGCCCTGAGGGCAGTGACGAGCACCTTTGCTCAGCTGCGGGTCTCTGCCTGTTTCTGGGCTTTCACCCCACCCTTGCAGGAGGAGCCCACTCGTGGAACTGCTGCTAGCCTTGGCTCTACGGGCTGGGCAGGACTGCATGCCCACGCTCAGCTCAGTAGCAAAACTCCGCCTGTTCTGGGCTTTTGGCTCTACCCCCGCCGGAGGAGCAGCTTCCAAGTCAGGCCACAAGCCTCGGTTCCATGTGCAGAGCAAGGCTGTGCTCCTGCACCCTTGCTCAAGGGCTGGTCTCCACCCCTTCCAGGGTTCCCGCCCTTCTCCCGCAGGCTGGATTACAGTCTGCTGGTCAAGCTGGGCTTGACCGCTTTAGCACGCCTATTCCTCCCCAGCTGGGCATGACTGAGCTCACACATGAGCCCAGTGGTGGCCAGCAGGCTTCCACTCTGCCCCTGCCAACAGAACAGCGCCTCCGCGTCCCGCCACTGCTCATCCTCGGGCGAGCCCTCAGCCATGTGGGTGGGGGTGCTGCAGCTCAGACCATAACACTCACTACTGTAGCCCTGAAAGCTCCCTACTTCTAAGGTACTCTGCTCTGAGTGCCATGGGAGAACTTGTTTGGCTGGTGTCCTGCTTCCCTGTGCTTGTATTGCTGTTTCCGGGGGAAATATTCACATCAGATTTGGGAAGTGACTTGTCCCAGGGGTTAGGGTGGCTGTCTCCCAAAATGTTTCTCCCTGTGCCTCCTAGATTACACTCTCTTCCTGCTACTCCAGTACTCTCCCCATCCCCCAGAGCCCCAGGTGAGAGGTTGTGAGAGAGGAGTTCTGCGCAGTCCCTTTAAGAAGAATCCTCAGTCTGAGAAATCAGACTCTTTCTCACAAACAGTATCCTGACTTGTTTCTAGCTAAATATGTCCTTACGCCTCTTCTAGGCTCTGGGGCTGCAGGCTGGGGCTTTTTTCCTGGGGTTCAGGACCCTCCCCTCTCTGCTAAACTCACTTCCCACCACAGGAGTCTCTCTTGGCTGCCGTTCGCTCTGGGGAGCTGGGCAGCCCTCTCAGGGTTTCCTCTTTTCCTACCAGTCTCGGTGTGGCTTCTTCAGTGTTCCTTGGTTGAAGAGTCCTCTTAGTTTAGTCCAAAGTTGGTTTTTCCAGATGATAGTTCTTAAAATTAGTTTGTAATCCACTTTGGTTCTGGGAGGTGGATTTTGGTACGTCCGCTTACTGCAGCACCATCTTGTCTTCTGATTGCTTTCTTATATGTGCCTTGACCATAGGCCTTCAACAGACCGAGTAACCTCTTGCTCAAGCCAGCGATCTTGGGTCCAAGCTGGTGTGCCTTACTCAAACCAGATGAACCTGCACTCAAGCTGGTGACCTCGGGATCTCAAACCTGTGTCCTCGGCATCCCAGTCCGACGCTCTATCCACTGCACCACTGCCTAGTCAGGCCAAGCATACCTTAATGATAGATATGTGTATTCCAAACTTCCCTCTTGATGTTCCACTTATCTGTCAGACCTCACCCTTACTGTACTATTGCCCCTGAGACAGAGGAATTTCAAGAAGCTGACAAGCTGCCCCAAGGAGGGGCTCTGGACATACCAGGACTTTTGATTCAACACTCGAAATTCTTCTTGACCCCATATAATTTGTCCCCCTAGCTTGTACTGGTGCTCTTCTCCTCGAGAGAAGTGCTTGGCAGGGTTCCTTTCTTCTTTTCAATAAAGCCTGTTACACTGGTCTTTCGAACTCCCATGGATTCCAACATTTGGTGCCAAAACTCGGGACAGGGTACTAACTGCCTGGACGATCCCTCTTTGCCAATCAAACTTACTACCAGGGAAGCAATGGTTAGCGGCCGCTCGTCCCGGGCTTACTCCCTGATTCTGTTTGCACATGTAATTGTAGGTCTATTTGCTGGCAGTCAAACCCTGAACCCCTGCTGGACCAGAAAGGTAAGGAGTTTCTCCCTTCCCCTTCCCCATTTGTCCTCTAAACTTCTCTCTAAAACACCCTTTCCTGGTCAGACGGTTTTCTCTGACACGCCTCTCATTTTGAGGGGTTTGACTTTCAGTCTCAGTGGACTGCACGAAAGACTAGGCGCCTAGCCAAACCTCTCCACTCTCTTGGACTTCTCGTCCTCAGAGCTTCCTGACAGGTGGTGACAACCTCTATCAGGGATGACTCCTCCAAACAGAGATTCTCTCCTCTTGGGACAGTGACAAAAGGCGGGGATGCCCCCTCTTGCTCACCTGTCTCTACGGCTCTTCAGAGTCTAAGTTTTTCGACCAGAGCCCTCTAGGATGTCTCATAAAAAACCTCACCAAACTCGTTCTCTTAGACCTCAAACTGAAGAAATTAATCTTCTTCTGTAACACAACATGGCCTCAGTACAGACTAGACAATGACTTCCATTGGCCTGAAAACGGGACATTCTATTACAATATCCTAAGAGATCTTGACAATTTCTGCCACCGGACAGGGAAGGAATCAGAAATTCCTTACATGCAGACTTTCTTCTCCCTTCTCTCCTGTCCTTAATTTCTGTGCCTTCCGTTCTATACGCAGGCCATTTTTTGGCCAAAGAAACCTCACCTAAAACCTCTGCTCCTAATCTTTCCTTCTCCGTGGACTCCCAACTCTCTCCTTCTCCTGCCTGACCCCTGAGGACACCCCTCTCTCTGGACCCCTCTCTGGTCCCTCTGCAAATCTTTTCCACTCCAGAAAGCCCCCTCCCTTCACAGAAAACTGTTTTCTCATTCATCTGCAATACCACACTCTCTCTTTCTCCTCCCCTGCTGGCCAGGGGCCCCTCCCTTCTCCACAGTGTTCTTAAACCCCTCCTCCCTCCTTACAAATGAACAGCTCTGTCCCTTTTTCTTCTTTGACCCATTCCCCCACCCCACTGGCTTCGGCTGTCTTTTTTTCTTCTTCAACTCATTCTTACCCCCCCTCCTCGGAGACTGACTGTGCCTTCCACTACCCCTCGTCCTCTCCCCTCTCCTCAGAACTCTAAATCCTTTTGACTCCTCTGACCACGTGGCACCACCACCAGTGACTTAATCTCCTCCTCCTCCTCCTCCTCCTCCTCCTCCTCCTGCAGATTCTGAACCTCCTTCTTTCCATCCAGCTGTTCACACTGTCCATCCGTCTCTTTTCTCTCTTCCTCCCCTCTATGCTGGCAACTCCCTGCCATCTCGAAAAACTTAAGAAAGCAGAATTGTATATTAAGCTATGTGAGTAAGTAATCCGTCTTGTCTCTTTGTTTGTCAGAAAATATCTCTAGTATAATTTTAATTGAAACAAGCACACTCATTTAAATTTCTTAATTCATAATATGCAAAGTCTGTTTAATGTGCAACTGTGTCTGTTTCTAAGGCCTTAAACCAATAATTATCTGCCTCTTAAACCAGGCTTACTTATCCCCATGGACTCTCCCTGAAATACCCCCATCCTTCCTGTTCGAAAATATTCAGGGGCTTATTGCCTCGTATAAGCCTTACACCTAATCAATGAGGCAGTAATTCCCCTCCATCCAGTAGTGCCTAATCTCTACAAGTTACTGTCACACACTCCCTCCAACACCACTATAAAGCCAGTAGCCAGGGCCACCATCACAGCAGCCTGGCCCATGCAGGTTCGCATTGGATTCACACAGTCGGTAAAGAAACAACGAAGCCAAAAACTGATAGGCCATCATTTTAATCCTAGCTTGTACCCGGTGGGCAAGTAAAACACACACTGGGCTCCAAAACCCACTCACATTCAGTGCTCAAAAAGCCACTGACTTATCCAAGTTTTCTAGAATCAAAGGTTTCTAGCTCACCAGATTTATTCACCTCTGTTCCCCATCTCCTTCCTTCTCCCTGCACAAACTCTGCACAAACTGGCTTCTCATTCAACACTGCACCATCTTGGCTACTTCTCCTGGCCTCTTCCACGTGGCCTCTCTGCTCTCTGCTCTCTAATGCTAATCTCAGGAACCAAGAAAGCAAGCTCCTGTTCTGCCCCCATTTTATAGTGTAGATTCATAACCTTTAATCCAATATACAAAATAGGGAAGTTTCTAATACAAAGTCACTTATCTGGGGCATGATGGGATTGTACCACCCCACATCAAAATTGGTGGGAAAGGCTTAATCCTAAAACCAAGCCCCAGGCTACAAGGATCCTGCCTGCCCATAGCCCACAGAGACACACATTAATATCACCTGGGCAATGGCCTCCACGTGGGCAGCGTCATCTTTAACAAAGTGAGCATAATACATTTTATCTGCCCAACAACCACTCATTTCATAGTCCTAGACCTCAAGAATGCCTTCTTTACCATTCCTCTACACCCTGACTCTTACTTTCTGTTTGCCTTTACCCGGACACTAATGCAAACCAGCAATTTACGTGGATTGTCTTACCCAGGAGATCAAAAATAGCCCACACCTGTTTGGGCAGGCACTAGCTCAGGATTTAGCAGCATGCAATCTCAAAACTAGTACTTTCTTACAATATGTAAATAACCTACTCCTCTGCTGCCCCTCCCTGCCTGCCTCAAGGAGACACACCGCCACCCTTCTTAACTTCCTCACTATGAAGTGATATCATGTCTTCTCTGCTAAGGCTCAACTTTATTCTCAGTCCCTAGTCTATCTAGGTGTTGGGCAGATAAAATATATTATGCTCACTTTGTTAAAGATGGCACTGCCCACATGGAAGCCTGTCGCCAGGTGATATTAATGTGTGTTGGGGGTGGGCTGTGGGCAGGCAGGATCCTTGTAGCCTGGGCCTTGGTTTTAGGACTAAGCCTTTCCCACCCTTTTTGATGTGGGGTGGACTTTGTATCAGAGACTTTCCTATTTTGTATATTGGATTAAAGGTTTTGATTTCTGCACTATAAAGTGAGGCAGACCAGGAGCTTGCACTCTTGGTTCCTGAGATTAGCATTAGAGAGCAGAGAGCAGAGAGAGGCCACGTGGAGGAGGCCAGGAGAAGCAGCCAAGATGGTGGAGTGTTGAGTAAGAAGCCAGTTTGTGCAGAGTTTGAGCAGAGAAAAGGAAGGAGATGGGGAACAGAGGTGAATAAATCTGGTGAGCTAGAAACTTTTGATTCTAGAAAACTTGGATAAGTCAATAGCTTTGTGAGCACTGAATGAGTGGGTTTTTGAGCCCAGTGTGTGTTTTACTTGCCCACCGGGAACAAGCTAGGATTAAAGATGATGGCCTATCAGTTTTTGGCTCCATTGTTTCTTTACTGACTGTCTGAATCCAATGCAAACCTGCATGAGCCAGGCAGCTGTGATGGTGGCTGTGTATACTGGCTTTACACTAGGCATCACCTTAACCCCCACCACCTGAAGTCTCACCCTAGATCAAACTCAGACCCTTCGCAGTCTCCAACCACCTCCCACCGCAAACCAAATCCTTTCTCTCCTCAGTCTAATGGGCTTTTTTAAACCTGGATTTCCCATTTTGCTCTCTTAATCAAGCCCCTCAGTGAGATCTTCTGAGCATGGCTTTTAAGGTCTATAATGGCCAACCAAGGAAGTAACAGAAAAGGCAAATAAGGCCCAAAAGAAGTCAGGAAATACCAGCTTTTGGCTCCAGTGCCCTAAAGGGCTTCATAGAATTCCATCAGGGCCCTGCTCCAGAGTGGAAAGAAAGGTCATTGAATTGAAGCCTGCCAGGTTTCCCAGCCCCATCAAGGGACACACCTCTGCTGTGGAAAGAGGGACACGAGAAGGTATGCTGCCGCCTTGCTCCATGTAGGGAGGGTTCAGTCTCTTCTAGCCCTGCTCCAGCTACCTGTGACCTGACCTTGCTCAGCATGCTGGGAATTGCACCTGAAGGGCCAAGGACATCATTCACGAGCCTAAAGTATTTCTTCCAAGTAGCAGATAAACTGATCTCATTTCTTGTAAACACAAGGGCCATCTACTATGCTTGAATATTTGAGTTTTATTTATCCCTTGAAGATCTCTACTGTGGGTATTGACAGTCTGATTTTGTTACTTTATTTAATGTACAGTATCTCCTTTATTCCTCTTGTCTCAATGCCCCATGCCTATTGTAGGCTGGGACCTGCTGCTAATTCCAGCTAGAATCAGTGGTCACTAGACTTAAACTCTAACTGCAAAGTGTAGAAATGTAACCACCTTTTCCCTAAGTACTTGCAGGATTTACAGGTTACTCAGCAAACTGTTCAAAGACTGTCCAAGAGGTGCTTCCAGCATTACATCACCCAAGGACTGACTTTCACATGGACAGGTCCACACACCGTGATCCTGACAACTCCCACTGCTGCTAAAGTAGAAAAACAGCATGCCTTACTCCAACCACAAACCGGAAGGTGGTTGGTCTACATATGGGAAATATATGAAAAAACTAAGGACTCTTTTAATCAGGCTTTGGGAAAAGGGAAACTAGGATAAAAAGAAAGTCAACTTAATTGTCACTAAAGGTTAAAGAATTTTAAATCAAGAGTTCTGACTAGAAAAGAATTGTATGGTTTTGATCATAGAAGGTATAAGGTATGGAAATATTTTTGAAAGAAAAAGGAAAAGCAAGTTGTTATAAAGGCCAGTTATTTCTGGATAAGAAAGTACATGAAAGTTGAAGGTTTATGTAAGTTGTAGAAGGTTTGTGCAGGTTGTAGGAGGTTTGTTCTGAGAAAAAAGAATTTGTATAGTCAGAAAATTGGTTTTCAAAGAATGTTTAATCAGTCACCCTAGCTAACAATCCTTTACTCTCCCCACTTATTAGGATGACTTTTTCCTCCACCCTGACCATCTGGAGCTCAGAAACAGAAAAACAAAACTGACCCCTTGTCCTTCTATTCTCTATTCACCTCTCAACCTGCCTCACCCAATCAAAGGCTTTCTACTTGTGTGGGACCAACACCTATTTGTATCTCCTTACTAATTGGACAGAAACTTGTACCCTAATCTATCTCACCCCAAATATCAACCTAATCCCACCCCATGAGCCTTTTTCAATTCCTAGTACACTACTCGTCAATCTAAGAACCAAACGAGCTGTACAAGTAATCCCTCTTCTTATTGCTTTAGAAATCTCTACAAAAGTAGGTCTGGGGCAGGGAGACTGGCTAGTTCCCTGTCTTATTCTTATTCACGCGCTCTCTCTCTGAAGCCCAGCGAATTCGTAAACATGGAATCTGTGGTTTCACACAAACTGGGTGTCTTGACTATTGCCTTTCATTAGTCTACTCACTCTCCAATTTATTTTTTTAACTTTTAGACCCTGCATCTTACATTTGTTCACTAGTTTCTTACATAACCGCATGCAGACCTTCACCAATCAGAAAATTGGAAAAATCTACCTAACCCTACACACCAACCCTGAAATTTGCCCTCGCAAAATAGAAAAATCTGAAACCCTATATCAGCAAACCTCCTAAATCCTATCTTTCAACCCCTACAGGTTTCCTAACCCTAAATCTCTCTCATATCCCTAAAGAACTAGGAGAATGAATAGCACTCACCTCTTAATGCTTCACAATATTTTTACCCTTCACATAGCAAGAGGACAATATCACTGGGTCTTTCTTGGCTGAAGAAGAGCCTACAAGTGGACATGAAACATTTTCTTTTAACTCAAGCTAACTGCTCTCTCCAGGGCTGCCAGGAAAGAATATCTCTAACTTTACCATGGAAGAACTTTCACCCCGCACTATACAACTCTCCTTATCTCTGCATTCCTGATCTCCAAATACTTGGCCCCTTATTGATCAAGTTCCTACAGGCCCAGATGAGAGAAATCTCTAGGATTACCTACAATCAAATACTCCTACACTCCTATTCTCCAATACCCCAAGAAGAACGTCATGAGGGAAATATCAAATAGGTAGGGATGACAACCGGAAGAAGCCGCCCCTCAGCCTGAAAAGCTCCCTCCTGAATGTTCTCCAAACCTTCTTCCTTTTTAACCACACATATTCAGTCCTTCTAAAACTTACACCAACAGGTTCTCTGTCTCTAAAAATCTCTGCATGTCCTCCCATTCGAGAGGAACCAGACTAGCACGTCTCATGAGAATCATCCAGGAGACCATGTATATCACCATATCACCCTGTTCAATCAGCACTTGCAGCAAACAACTAACAATTATTACCTCGCAAAATTTTTTTACTTCCTCACTCAGGTTTTCGGAGACATCACCTGGTTTAGACCTTACAGCATGAAAATTAATGACCTCCTTAACTGGATAGGGGACTTGGCTTGGCAAGGTTCCCTTCTTGAGTTCTCTCCAGAAGAAGCAATAATTTTCCAATTTTTTCTCCTCTTTCTCCTTGTCACCCCTCACTGTATATTATAAAATTAATAATTGCCTTTCTTTTATATGTAACAACAGAGTTGAGAAATGATAGATATGTGTATTCCAAACTGCCCTCTTGATGTTCTGCTTATCTGTCAAACATCACCCTTACTGGACTATCGCCCCTGAGACAGAAATTCCAAAAAGCTGACAAGCTGCCCTAAGGAGGGGCTCTGCACATACCAAGACTTTTGATTCAACACCGACATGCTCAAAATTCTTCTTGACCCCATATAATTTGTTCCTCTAGCTTGTGCTGGCGCTCTTCTCCCTGAGAGAAGTGCCTAGCAGGGTTCCTTTCTTCCTTTCAATAAAGCCTGTTACTCTGGTCTTTCAGACTCCCATGGATTCCAACATTTAAGAAGTAAGAAAAAGCTCAAATAAACAACACTGCATCTAAAATAACTAGAAAAAGAACAGCAAGTATAGCCCAGAGGAAGGAGGAGGAAGGAAATAATAAATATCAGAGTGGAAATAAATGACATAGAACTAAAAAAAAAAAATACAGAAGATCAATGAAACCAAGAGCTGGTTCCTTGAAAAGGAAAACAAGATTGATGTACCTTTAACCATATTCACCAAGAAAAAATGAAAGAGGACTCAAATAAATAAAATTAGAAATGAGATTGGAAAAGTAACAACTGACACAGCAGAAATACAAAGGATTGTAAGAAAATACTATGAAGAACTGTATGCCAAAAAAATAGACAACCTAGGTGAAATGGAAAAATTCCTTGAAACATATAATCTTTTAAAAATCAATCTGGAAGATTCAGAAAACCTAAACAGACTGATTACAACAAATGAGAAGAACCAGTTATCAAAAAACTCCCAACAAACAAAAGCCCTGGGCCAGATGGCTTCACAGGCAAATTCTACCAAATATTCAAAAAAGAACTAACTCCTATCCTTCTCAAAATATTTCAAAAAATTCAAGAGGAGAAAAAACTTCCAAGCTCCTTTCATGAGGTGAGCATAATCCTCAATCCAAAACCAAGCAAAGACACTACAAAGAAAGAAAAGTATAGGCCAATATCCTTGATGAATTTAGATGCTAAAATTCTCAATAAAATATTAGCAAACCAGATCCAGCAATACATGAAAAAAATCATACATCATGATCAGGTGGAATTTATTCTGGGGAGGCAAGGCTAGTACAATATTTACAAATCAATCAATGTGATTCATCATATAAACAAAAGAAAGGAGAAAAATCACATCATAATATCAATAAATGCAGAAAAAGCATTTGATAAAATCCAGCACCCATTCATGATCAAAACTCTCAGCAAAGTGGAAATACAGGGAACATACCTCAACATGATAAAGGCCATCTATGACAAACCCACAGCCAACATCATAATCAATTGGCAAAAATTAAAAGAAATCCCCTTAAGATCAAGAACAAGGCAGGGGTACCCCCCTTCACCACTCTTATTCAACGTAGTTCTGGAATTCCTAGCCACACCACAGCAATCAGACAAGAAAAAGAAATAAAAGGCCTCCAAATTGGAAAAAAAGTAGTAAAACTATCATTATTTGCTGATGATATAATACTGTACATAGAAAACCCTAAGTCTCAGTCAAAAAACTACTGGACCTGATAAATGAATTCAGAAAGGTGGCAGAATATAAAATTAATATTCAAAAATCATAGGCATTTTCATACACCAACAATGAACTGTCTGAAAGAGAAATTAAGAAAACAATCCCCACCTGACCAGGCAGTGGCACAGTGGATAGAGCATCGGACTGGGATGCCGAGGACCCAGATTCGTGACCCTGAGGTCGCCAGCTTGAGCGCAGGCTCATCTGGTTTGAGCAAAGCTCACCAGCTTGGACCCAAGGTGGCTGGCTCCAGCAAGGGGTTACTCGGTCTGCTGAAGGGCCACGATCAAGGCACATATGAGAAAGCAATCAATGAACAACCAAGGTGTCACAATGCACAATAAAAAACTAATGATTGATGCTTCTCATCACTCCGTTCCTGTCTGTCTGTCCCTGTCTATTCCTCTCTCTGACTCTCTCTCTGTCTCTGTAAAAAAAAAAAAAAAAGAAAGAAAGAGCCCTGGCTGGTTGGCTCAGTGGTAGAGCGTCGGCCTGGCGTGTAGAAGTCCCGGGTTCGATTCCCGGCCAGGGCACACAGGAGAAGCGCCCATCTGCTTCTCCACTCCTCCCCCTCTCCTTCCTCTCTGTCTCTCTCTTCCCCTCCCGCAGCCGAGGCTCCATTGGAGCAAAGATGGCCTGGGCGCTGGGGATGGCTCCTTGGCCTCTGCCCCAGGCGCTAGAGTGGCTCTGGTCGCAACATGGCGACGCCCGCAGGGGCAGAACGTCGCCCCTGGTGGGCGTGTTGGGTGGATCCCGGTTGGGCGCATGTGGGAGTCTGTCTGACTGTCTCTCCCCGTTTCCAGCTTCAGAAAAATACAAAAAAAAAAAAAAGAAAAGAAAAGAAAGAAAGAGAGAAAGAAAAGGAAAAAAAAAAAGACAAATCACACAATGGGAGAACATATTCTGACAATATATCTGGTAAGTGGTTAATTAGCAAAATTTATAAAGAACGTGTAAAATTCAACACCAGGAAGATAAACAATCCAATCAAAGAATGGGCAAAAGAAATGAACAGACACTTCTCCAAAGAGGACATACAGATGGCCAATAGGCAGATGAAAAAATGTTCAACGTCACTAATCATTAGACAAATGCAAATTAAATCCACAATGAGATATCACCTAACACCAGTCAGAATGGCACTCAACAACAAAACAACACATAATAAGTGCTGGCGAGGATGTGGAGAAAAGGGAACCCTCCTGCACTGCTGGTGGGAATGCGGACTGGTGCAGCCACTGTAGAAAACAGTATGGAGATTCCTCAAAAAATTAAAAATCGAACTGCCTTTTGACCCAGCTATCCCACTTTTAGGAACATATCTTAAAAACACCAAATCATTGATTCAAAAAAAGAAATGCTATTGCTATTGTTTAAAATAGCCAAGATCTGGAAACAGCGTAAGTGTCCATAAGTGGACGAGTTGATTAAAAAGCTATGTTACTGGCCCTGGCCGGTTGGCTCAGTGGTAGAGCATCAGCCTGGTGTGCGGGGGACCCGGGTTCAATTCCCGGCCAGGGCACACAGGAGAAGTGCCTATCTGCTTCTCCACCCCTCCCCCTCTCCTTCCTCTCTGTCTCTCTCTTCCCCTCCCGCAGCCGAGGCTCCATTGGAGCAAAGATGGCTTGGGCGCTGGGGATGGTTCCTTGGCCTCTGCCCCAGGCGCTAGAGTGGCTCTGGTCGCAACAGAGCGTCGCCCCTGGTGGGCGTTCCGGGTGGATCCCGGTCGGGCACATGCGGGAGTCTGTCTGACTGTCTCTCCCTGTTTCCAGCTTCAGAAAAATACAAAAAAAAAAAAAAAAGCTATGTTACATATACACAATGGAATACTATGCGGCTGGAAGGAAAGCTTACCTTTTGCAACATTATGGATGGACCTGGAAACTATTATGTTAAGTGCAATAAGCCAGGCAGAGAAAGAAAAATATCATATGACCTCACTCATTTGAGGAATCTAATGAACAATGTGAACTGAGGAACAAAATAGAGGCAGAGGCAGGATCAAAGGGACCAGAGGAAAGAGGACAGAGGGAAAGGGAATGAGAAGATGCGATCAGAGAAGGGAAAGGGAGTAGTGAAATTATATAAACATAACACAGCATTATAGAGAGCAGGACAGCAAATTGTAGAGGGAAGAGGGGAAGGTGTTGGGGAGAAGGGGCACGGGTGATGTTGAGGGGAACATGGAGATGCAGGGGAAGTATATTCAGTGGGACATTTGAATCTATGTAAACATAATAAATTAAAATCAATAAAATTTAAACAAAAAAAATAAAACAACCTGAAATAGCTAAAGGAATCCTGAGAAAAAAGAACAAAGCCAGAGGTATTACACTACCTGACTTCAAATTATACTATAGAGCCACAATAATCAAAACAGCATGGTATTGGCAGAAAAACAGACATACTAACCAATAGAGCAGAATTGAGAACCCAGAAATAATACCACATGTATATGGACAAATCATCCTCGACAAAGGAACCAAAAACACACAATGGAGAAATGAAACTCTTCAATAAATAGTGCTGGGAAAATTGGGAAATCACATGCAAAAGAATGAAACTTGACTACAGTTTGTCCCCCTGTCCAAAAATTTATTCAAAATGGATCAAAGTCCTAAATATAAGACCTGAAACTATAAGTTACATAGAAGAAAACATACATACTTGGCTATAGAGAACAATTTATGAATTTGATCCCAAAGGCAAGGAAAGTAAAGGCAAAAAAAATGAATGGGACTATATCACACTAAAAAGCTTCTGCACAGCAAAAGAAACTGACAACAAAATAAATAGGCAACTAAATGGGAGATGATATTTGCAAACAACCATTCTGATAAGGGGTTAATATCCATAAAGAACTCACAAAGCTCAGCAACAAACATGCAAACAATCCAGTTAAGAAAAAGGGAGAGGACCTGAACAGATGCTTCTCCCAAGAGGACAACTGGCCAACAGATATATGAAACGATGCCATCTTTGCTAGCTATTTGAAAAATGCAAATCAAAACTACAAGATACCACCTCATACCTGTTAGATTGGCTATTATCAACAAGGCAGGTAATAACAAATGTTGGAGAGGTTGTGAAGAAAAACGAACCCTCATTCACTGCTGGTGGGAATGCAAATTAGTACAACCAGTATGAAAGAAAGTATGGTGATTTTTCAAAATATTAAGACTAGAACTACCATATGACTCAGCAATTCCTCTACTGGGTATATACCCCCCAAACTTGAAAACATTGGTACGTAAAGACACATGCAGCCCCATGTTCATCACAGCATTGTTCACAGTGGCCAACACATGGAAACAACCCAAATGTCCCTCAATAGAGGACTGGATAAAGAAGATGTTGTATGTATGTACAATGGAATACTACTCAGCCATAAGAAATGACAATGACATTTATGACAACAACATGGATGGACCTTGAGAACATTTTACTGAGTGAAACAAGTAAGTCAGAAAAAGCTAAGAATTGTATGATTTCACACATAGATGGGATATAAAACTGAGACTTATGGAAATAGATAAAATGAAGTGGTTACCAGGGGGAAGGGAAGGTGCAGGAAGGAGAAAAGGGTTGGGGAAGGGTATAAAGAAGGACCAATATAAGGTGATAGAAAATGATTTGATGTTGGGTGATTGGTACACAACATAATCAACAGTTCAAATGCTATAGAAATGTAAATCTATGTATTCTTATTGATCAATGTCATCCTGTTAAAGTTAATTTTCTAAATAAAATTTAAAAAAAATAAGAAAGGGAAAGTGTGCTTTCAGAGCTGGAGGGGAGCTGGCTTATATGGATAGGAATCCAGCCCAGTCCAGGCGTGGCCAACAGTTTTTGCCCCCGGGCCAGCAAACTTTAGAAAGAAAACTTTATTCATGTGCCAGATGAAATATTAAAATTAAAAAATGTTAAATGCAAAAATGATTTATTTAAGTAAACAAAATTTTATTATGTAATTTGTTTATGAATAAATGTGAGTGAAAAAATTTTAATGTATAATATTATTTTAATAAAAATATAATTACATACCATATAAATATCCAAACTGTATCTCAATCAATCAAAACAATATTTAATTAATAGAATGAGCTTGAAGGGGTTATATCGCAAATAAATCAATTATTTTGTTTTACAAACAGCCTGCACATGTTTTCAGTTATCAGCTGCAGCTATTGTCTATGCTACAATGCCACTTGATTCAGCACACTTGACCACAAAAATAACGAATTGTTTGACCTTGAGTGCGCACTGGCAAACTCCGCCTAAAAGAATGTGGGTTTCACATCGCCGCTAAACGTCAAACAGTTCATATCGAGTACAGACGAGTACAAAAGTTGTAAATCTTTATAATGGAATTTAAAAAAAAAAGTATCACGAATCCATTCTACCAATTATTGGAAGTTAACCCTAGATTAATCACACATGGAATTCTTTTCAGCGTATCACTATCTTCTTAAATATCTCAATTTCCAATAATCAAAGATGCTTCCACTTCTGAGTAGCTGAGATTTTAAAGTAGCAGAGAATATTAAAAATTTAATCGCGGGCCTCATAAACTCATTACATCCGGCCCACAGGCCATATGTTGGCTGTGACTGCCCTAGTCCCTGAATTAGCCCGTCTTCATGCAAATAAGGACTCCAAATTCACAGTTTGGTCCAAAACACAATCCTGTTTGGTCAGCATAGAGCCACTCTGGCAGCTCCAGTTGGACGGGGAGAGCCTCAGCTCTGTTGGTTGAAATAGGATCCCAGGAACTCTTTCATAAGGTCTGGTTCAGATGGCAGAAACACAGTGCAGGCAGGCAGTTCAGTGCAGGCTTCTCCCTAACATACAGTTTGCACTAGAGGCCCTTTGTGTAGAAAAGGCTGCTAGGCTCTGGGTTTTGTATTTTTGTTTTGGGGGTTTTCTTACTTGGAGTTCAGTTAGCCACCAGGAGCCTTTCTTAGTAGATGTGTTCTTTCTCAAGGTTCACACTAGCATTGGCCATTGCTGCAGTGAGGGGAGTGATTCTGGATCCCAAAAGCCCAAAGTGCGGCAGCACCCTTACAGAGATCCATCCCCCCAGACTCAAGTCCTCCATTCTGGGCTGAGTCAGAGGGAACCATCCATGAGCATTGCAGTTTCTGATCTCTGTTTGTTGCTCTCTTCTCTCTTGCTCCTCTAGAATTTCTCTGCTCCCTTTTGCTCTTTCAACAGCTTTGTAACTAAACACCTATGTTTAATTTCTACTTTTTGAAATAATTAGAACAGTTTTTCCATCTAGACTTTTATGGACACATCTTCATCTAAGAAATTTGAGAAAGAAGAGTTGGTGTCAGGTCTGCTCATGAGTTTCCTGTCATGAAGCTGCTTGTTTTTGCTATGCCAGCTCTGCTGTGGGTTTCTGCTGTTTTCCTGCTGGTCATTGACCATATGACTGCACTGGAGACCCCTTCCAGAGGATATTACTCCCTTCCATGGGTCTCAAGAGAGAGACAAATGGGAAGTAGGCTTTATTGCCCTATGGCTTTATTTTCTACCCAACACTCAAACCAAAGTAAGTGAGTGCATGAGACCTTGGGGTGGGTTTAATATCATATCAACATAAGGAACTTGAAATTACATATTTAATATTTCCATTCCTATGCATTGTTTTAAAATATGAGCTTATATTTTAGAATAGTTTTAGATTTGCAGAAAAATTGAGAAGATACTCCAGAGAGTTCCCTATTCTGCACCCATTTCCCTTGTTTTTGGCATATTGCATTCCTACAGGATTGTATCACTTCATAAGGAAGGTTCGCAGTGTGAACATGACTTATGACTGTTTATGTGGGCCTTGATCACCTGGCCAAGGTTACTTTTTTCCCCTTTCCATTCCCCTTTTCGGAGGAAGTCTCTCTGCACAGCCCACACATAAGGGGTGGGAAGTTATGCTCCGCCTCCTTGGGAATGTAGTCTATCTGCAGATTATTTGGATTTTTTTAATTAAGTGAGAGGCAGGGAGGTAGACAGACAAGGCTCCCGCATACGCCCTGACCAGGATCCACCTGGCAAGCCCCATACTGAGCAATGCTCTGCTCATTTGAGGCTGCTGCTCCATTGCTCAGCAACCGAGCTATTTCAGCACCTGAGGCGAGGCTATGGAGCCATCCTCAGTGCCCAAGGCCAACTTGCTCGAACCATTTGAGCCATAACTGCAGGAGCAGAAGAGGGGGGGGGAGAAGAAGATGATTGCTTTTTCTGTGTACCCTAACTGGGAATTGAACCCGGGACTTCCATACACTGGGCCAACATTCTACTGCTGAGCCAACTGGCCAGGGCCTGGAATTTTTAATTAAGGGGGATGTGTCTCTTTTCCCCCATTTGATTATTATTTTGATTATTTGATATATTTCAGTATGGACTTATAGATATCTATTTTATACTTTTTGTTTATAATGAATTACTACTTTGTTTATTTTACTGCTAAAGTTCTTCCAGCTTGAGTCATTGAGAACTCTTTCAGTTGATTCCTGTGCCCCTTTAATATACCTACATCATTGTGGGTTTTTTTTAAAGGATTTTCTTACTTTCTGGCACTATAAGATACTGTAGGCTCGCTTATCTTATATATTTCCTGCCCAAGTTCTAGAATCAGCTATTTCTCCAAGGAGCCCTGGTTCCTTTAACTGGAGAACAGTATTAGAAATTAAGATCTGGGGACTAGATGCGCTAGTACAACTGGGATGGTGTTGTTGCTAGGCCTTCACAGCTGACAAAGCAAAGAAATATGTGTACACTAACCTGAGTATATGAACATAGCAACAAATACTTCTGCAGGTGACAATCCGTGTAAAGCTAAACATAAATTCATTCTGATGTCTCCTACTCTAATCCAGTAGCATTAGTATCATTCTGCCCTCCTCTCTTGCTTGTTTGTAACCTCCCACCCCAACAGTGAGAAACCTGGCTGCCACCATCCACCATCCACCATCCACCATCCACTCACTTAATTGTCCACTTCAGGCCACACATGAGTTTTTGACCACATCACCCTGGGGAAGGTCATCTGTCCAGGCTCCCTGTCCCCCACATACACACACCTTCCCTTGCCTCTCTCCTTTGCCCTCCTCCACCCCCAGTTCCACTCTCATGCTATTCCAGCTCTGAAATTCCTGTTTATTTCTATTCAGTGCACTTTGTGTCCCCTCCCATCATCCATGCCCAGGTGGCCTCACCTTCCTCACCTAAACTTGCTAATACAAGTATCTTCCTTAGCAAATTCAGTTCCCTCCTGAATGGTGGATGTAGAGATCAAAGGAGAGGAAGAATAATCAAATAGGATTCTCATGTTATATGCCTGGGTGACAAGTCTACCTGAGGTGGTAGTAAATGAAGACTGATTTTTCCTCCCAGGTATTTGCATGTTAATGAGACTCCTAGACTAGAATTAAAAGTTGGCAAAGAGGTTTTGAATGCATGCCAACCCCAGCATAAGTGTACCGCTTGCTTGAAGCTTTGAGTTAGGGAGGTCTTCTGCATCCAGACTCAGCAGGAAAGGTGCTATGATGCTGGTAATGTTATCTCCCCGACCTGCTCACTGAATCACTCCATCCACCCCGGTTCCTGCCCACTGATACCATGCCCAGTGTGCAGATTGTACAGATTAGAGGCAGAATCTCTATCAGATAAGTGATAATGTCTCCATGGTTGGAGAAGGGAAGGCCAGGGGCTGGGACCTATGACACTAGGTTGTCATGGTTCTGTCTGCAAGTTCCCTTCAACTTTCACTTCAGGAATTTTATGCTGAATTTTAAGTGCTAAAAATTACCATTGGTGGAGATAATTTTGAGCAAAAGCATCCATATCATATCAGGTGGGAAGCATCCTTGTCTAGTCTAAAATCAGTTCTCTATTTCAGACTAAAATAACCCAGGAGCAAGAAGAGAGTAATAATGAGTTCCTTAAAACTGACTCAGAACTTTACTGAAAGTACTTTGATAAGGCAACAGTGAAATAATCAGTTAATTGTGGATTAGGTATCAGCCACAGCTAAATCATGCTTCTCAGACCTTGTGATTACTTTGAGTATTACAGAAGAAAGCTTAAAATGGAATTTTAACTACAAAGAGCAATTAGGAGAGAAAAATCTGTTGTGTTGTCTGTGCGTGCACATACACAGGATCTTCAGAAGCAGAGCTGCTCCTAAGGTGGTATAGCACCTGACTTCCATCTGGCAGGAAATTGTTATAAAAAATAGATAAATCTATGTTTTTATACTGTGTCTTTAATCTGTGCACAGTCTGCACAGCTGTGCATGGTATATACATGGGCAGGAGTAGGGGTTGGATGACAGCAAGAACATGGCTTCTCTGTAGCATCTAGGGCCGTGGTATTAAAATGGGCTTGCTCTGATTGGATTTTCTGGTGCACGACCAATAGTTATAGAGTATACTAAAGCTCCTCAAGCAGGTAAGCAGCCAATGCATGAAAAAGACGTACCTGAAACAGTACATACACTTCTTCGTGTCCTCCACTTCCACTTCTTTGCCTGAGGCACTAGTCAGGGCAGTGGCAGTGGAATTTGGGGCATGACCAAATTTAGCCAAACAGGGGCGAGGTAATCAGCCATGAAGCCCCCTGTAACTGTAAAGTAATGAAACTGGTAAAATAGAATTGAAGATAATTCCACAAACATTTTGAGAAAGTGGCCATTTTGAAGGACAACACGCGCTTAGACACCAGTGAAAAAAATCAGTTACTTTACTGTCATACTTTAGATGTAGCCTGATGATTGCTTTGAAATAACCAATATAAGGAAAATGCAGAAATCTTGTGATGGTAGCAAATGTCCATTATAAGATAATGTGCAGAACTCAAGGCTGAGATGGGAGAATTTTTAACTGTTAATGGGACAACACTAAAACATTTTCGCCAAATAACACTTGGAATGGAAAGGAAGAATGGGACAGAAATTTCATGCAAGTAGATATGTCTATTTGTGGAGCCTGAGAAAGAAGATACCTACTACAAAGGGCTCTTGGTGGCTCATAGGGCTCAAATGAAAAACAAACAAACAATAAAACAAACAATAAAAAACAGAGCCTTATGCAGGGCTCTATCAACTGCACTTCAAGAAGCCTGCAGTGAACTATCTCCCTTTGCATTTAACTTCATGCCTGCACTGTCTCTGACATCTGAGTCAGCCCTTATAAAAGTGTTCCTGGAATCCTATCTCAACAAATTGGACTGAGGCTTTCCCCATTCAGTCAGAGCTGTGCAGCTATAGTCCCATAAGTTTCTTTACCAACCAATCACAGCAGCTCCATTCTGATCAGTCAGAACAATGCCTTTTGGGCCAATCAAACTACAAGAATTTGTAGTCCTCATTTGCAAAAGGATGGACCAATCAGGAACCAAAGAAGAAGACTTCTTGTCTATAAAAGTCAACTCCCGGCATGGCACTGGCAGGAAACTATCCTTTTCCAGTGAAGATTGCATTTCCTCTGCTCGAGCTGAAACACCAAAGATATCTCCCTGGAGTCAAATAGAGCAGATGAGCACAGACCAAAGCAGAGCAAAGCTGTCTAGTCAGAAAGGGGTCTGGGCCCTGGCCGGTTGGCTCAGCGGTAGAGCGTCGGCCTGGCGTGCAGGGGACCCGGGTTCGATTCCCAGCCAGGGCACATAGGAGAAGCGCCCATTTGCTTCTCCATCCCCCCCCCCCTCCTTCCTCTCTGTCTCTCTCTTCCCCTCCCGCAGCCAAGGCTCCATTGGAGCAAAAATGGCCCGGGCGCTGGGGATGGCTCCTTGGCCTCTGCCCCAGGCGCTAGAGTGGCTCTGGTCGTGGCAGAGCGATGCCCCGGAGGGGCAGAGTGTCGCCCCTGGTGGGCAGAGCGTTGCCCCTGGTGGGCGTGCCGGGTGGATCCCAGTCGGGCGCATGTGGGAGTCTGTCTGACTGTCTCTCCCCGTTTCCGGCTTCAGAAAAAAAAAAAAAAAAAAAAAAGAAAGGGGTCTGGCCCCAGGCCCACCTCACAACCGTGCTATATCACTATTGGGCTTTTCTGTACTGAATAAAATTTCCTTCTTAACCAAACCTCAAACTGGGGATTTCTGTTGGTGCTAAACTGACACCAATGGCCATCAGTTGACATAAGCCTAGTTTAATATGCAGGTTCAAGGTAAAGCGTGATGAAATGGCAGCTCAATAAAGTCCAAGCCCTTTCTCTCTTCACTTTCCAAGGGCAGCTAAAGTCTAAATGCTCGGTTTGCTGGAAGGAGATTTTCACTGGAAAGCCACTTCAAAAGAGAGATCCCTGGGTGAACTTCTACATAAAATTAAAGTAACACTACCCAAGTGTTCATCCATGAATGAATGTGTAAATGGAATGTGGTATATACATACAGGAGAATATTATTCAGCCTTAAAAGAGAAGGAGCCTGACCAGGCAGTGGTGCAGTGGATAGAGAGTCAGACTGGGATGCAGAGGACAAGGTTTAAGACCCTGAGGTCTCCAGCTTGAGCACGGGCTCATCTGGCTTGAGCAAAAAGCTCACCAGCTTGGACCCAAGGTTGCTGGCTTGAGCAAGGGGTTACTTGGTCTACTGAAGTCCCGTGGTCAAGGCACATATGAGAAAGCAATCAATGAGCAACTAAGGTGTCACAATGAAAAACTGATGATTGATGCTTCTCATCTCTCTCTGTTCCTATCTGTCTGTCCCTATCTATCCCTCTCTCTGTCCCTGAAAAAAAAAAAGAGAAGGAAATTCTTACACATGCTACAACATGTATGAACCTTGAGAGCCATGCTATGTGAAATAAGCCAAACACAAAAGGAGTATTGTGTAATTCTACTTATGTGAAGTATTTAGAGTAGTCAAATTTATAAGGACAGAAAGTGCAATGGTGGCTGCCAGGAACTGAGGGAGAAGGGAATGGGGAGTTAGTATTTAACGGGTACAGGCCATTAGGGAAGATGAAAAGTTCTGGAGATGAATGGCAGTGATAGTTTTCCAACAATATGAAAGTACTTAATGCCACTGAACTCTGTACTTAAAATGATGTAAATGGCCTGACTGGTGGTGGCACAGTGGATAGAACGCCAACCTGAAATGCTGAGGTCCAGGTTCAAAACCCTGAGGTTACTATCTTGAATGCAGGTTCATTGGCTTAATTAAGTCAGGGTCACTGGCTTGAGCAAGGGTCAATGGTTTAGCTTGTGTCCCCACCCCCCCCCCCACCCCAGGTTAAGGCATGTAAGAGAAGCAATCAATGAACAACTAAAGTGAAGCAACTACAAGTTGATGTTTCTCACTCTCCTCCATCTCTCTCTCTCCCCTTCCTGTCAAGGAAATAATTTTTAAAGAGATTTAAATGGTAAATTACACACACACACACACACACACACACACACACACACACACGTATATATTTTACCACAATAAAAAAAATAGGATTACTCCTTTCTAGCCTCACTATAAAGCAGCGATTTTCAACTCATGGCACACATAAACTAATTACTAAAATTCTGTAACACACCAAAAAATACATTTTTTGTCAATCTGACCAAAAAATAGGTATAATTTTGATTCATTCACACTAGGAGGCTACTGTTGTGTTGGCTGTTGTCATTTTTTTATATGACAGGGATAAGAGGTCAGTAACCCCGACTAAATAGTCAGGTATTGCATATTTTAAACCAGTGTTTTTCAGTTGCCGGTCTGCCAGAAATTTCATACCTATTGGCGAACATCAAGGTTCTTAACTTTCACAGACTGGCACAAAACTGTGATAAGGTGCCAAAGAACTGTAAAACTTAGTATTGGCAACACCATTTTAAGGAGGAAAAGTCAGGCTTCTTGCCCCCTCTTTTCTTTAGAGAATGGTGGGAGAAAAATGTGGGAGCTTCCTGGCTTACAAGGATGACTGGGTCATTTAGTTTAACTATAGTTCTCTGAAAGAATAAAGGTTATCTGAAGAACTCCTTTCCCTTTCAATAAGAAACAATGTTTACATATCCTACACTGATTTTAACTCTTCTTCCCTTCCTGGAATCCTGAGAGTAACATATACCTCTAGACAAAAAGATGGGAAGTAGATATTAAAAGATTTGTGAATGTCTTTGATATGTAAAACGATATCACTATTGTGTTACCTTGTAAGTTTTAATATGTAGAAATGTTTTTATAGATCCTATAGACAAATGTTGTAAACTTATTGTGTAATGCTCTTCCTCTTTTTCCCCCAACCTATATGTGATCAAGTCTATATAACAAGCTGCAGGGCTATTTTGCACACACATGATTTTGCACACCAAGTGTAAGTGATATGCAGCTGGCTTATTAATAAATCTCCTAAAAATTCTTCTGTATCCTGCCTTGGTGTTTCTACATAACCGGCAGAATTAAGGTACGCTACTTTATAACAAAACCTCAGTCAGACTGGCATTGGCTTGCAGACTGGTGGTTGAAAAACACTATTTTAAACATTCTTGCTGCAGGGCACACCATTTGAAAATCAAGTAATAAAAGGCTGAACTCTTAAATTTGTAATTATGTAACAGAAATATTAATCTTTTGGTTTGGTGTTTTGTCCTGCTGCATTGAATGTATTTGTAAAGCCAGTAGCCACGGTCACCATCACAGCTGCCTGGTCCATGCAGGTTCGCCTTAGATTCAGACAGACGATAATGAAACAATGGAGCCAAGAACTGGTGGGCCGTTAGCTTTAATCCTAGCTTGCACTAGGCAGGCAAGTAAAAACACACACTGGGCTCCAAAACCCACTCATTCAGTGCTCACAAAGCTATTGACTTATCCGAGTTTCCTAGAATCAAAGGTTTCTAGCTCCCCAGACTTATTCACCTCTGTTCCCCATCTCCTTCTCTCTACACAAACTCTGCACAAACTGGCTTCTCCTTCAGCACTCTGCCATCTTGGCTGCTTCTCCTCTCCTTCACGTGGCCTTTCGCTGCTCTCCTTTTTCTGCTCTCTCCTCTAATGCTAATCTCAGGAACTGAGAGAGAGAGCAAGCTCCCGGTCTGCCCCACCGGTTTGGTTTATAGTGTAGAAACCAAAACCTTTAATCCAATATACAAACAAGGAAGTCTCTGATACAAAGTCACTTATCTGAGGGATAATGGGATTCCTCATGACGGTGCACCACCCTACATCATGCAATCAGTCAAGGGTGTGGAGAAAAGCTTAGTCTTAAAACTAAGCCTTAGGCTATAACAACTTTGTCAGTTTACAGCCTGTCTCCCACACCCAAAGCAAGCAAACATATATATCATATTAAAAAACTTATTTGACCAACAAAGCACATTAAGCTTTCTTTAGAAATTTAGACTAATGTTTCATATCACAGAGACCTATGTATGCATTCCTCTACAAAGGATGGCTAGCAGCCACACTATGAATGAGGAGGAAAGGGCACAACTGTAGGAGATTGCAAGCTGACAGGGTCATTGCAGTTTAGATTTTGGGGGGACGAGGTGTGGGGGACTGGCAGTAAGCTGACAGGATCCTTACTACCCATTCCCTCACCTCACTTGCTTAAATTGCTAAAGGCTAAGTAAATTCTTCCCCACAAGATCTAATTGTTAGATTAAGTTGCTAGAGGCAATTTACATGCCCTTCCTCTCACCCTTTGTTTGTTCAACTGTTAATTTCATTATGTATGGTGGGGGATTCCTGTTTATGACTTAAGAGGATTCCTGTTCATGTCTCAGATGTGTGACTTTGTATTGGAGCCTTCCTTATTTTGCATAGGGTTCTGCACTGTATAATAAAGCGGGGGGGGGGGGGCCTCTGGCTTGCCATCAGTTTGCAGAGGCCTCCCAATCCCATACTTCCTTGCTCTGAGTTGATTTCTTCATTCTGCACCATTCTCACTCAGGACCTGGGCAAGTACTAGCCACGTTGGTCCATTGCACACATGTTTAGTATTTGAAGCCAAAAGACTCCAGATTCAAATTCTGGCCCCACACCTGAAGGATTCTGGCCATGTTACTTAGCCTCCTTGAATCTCCACTTGTAAAATAGGTTTAATAATACATGCCTTTCAGGGTTGCTGTGAGGATTAGAGATCACATTTGTAAAGCAGTACAGTGCTGGTTGCAGAATGGACACTCAATACACGCTGGTTGTTATCGCTGTCGTGTTATCTCTAAGAATGAGACGGCACTCGAACACCAGATGTGCAGGCTTTATTAGCGGAGAAAGACCTGCCGGGGCACTTCTCTGGGAGAAGGGCACCGGTACAGACTAGGGAGAAAATTTTTATAGGGTTTGGGAGAGCCTGAGGAGGTACTGAGTCAGAAGTTCTGGTATGTCCCCTCCTGCAAATTTACGGTTTCAGCTTTCTGGAACGCTCCTCCTTAGGGCGGTTGACCAGCTTCTTGGAACTCTTCTGCCTCAGGGGCGATTATCCAGTGAGTAAGGGTGAGGTCAGGCAGCCAGACAGAACAACGAAAGGGCAGTTGGAATTTCTGGTAAATTCATATATCTATCATTATCTTTATTGGAGTTTTTGCTCAGAACAGCCAACTCTTACAACAATAAATATGCACTGGAAAAGTGTGCTCTTTAAAAGCTTTGAGATGAACACTAGATTGAGAGCATTGATAACTGGCAATTAGAGTTATTGGTTAATTTCAATAAAATCTTTCACATCTGGATTTTTAATTCTTTGAACTTTTCTAATAATTCTCTCCCTACTCTTTGTATTTTCAGAAACATGAGTATCCTACAGAAAAATGCCATATTCAGGCATGCTGACAATTGCCTTCACTAGTGAAGAAAAAGGAAATACCTATTAAAATATGATACATTAAAAGGACTGTCACAGCAGATGCTGCCAACATACAGGTATGACTTCAGTCTGTGCAATAACAGTCATTCACCAAGAGAAATGTCACACTAACTCTCCTCATTCTTTAATCAGTTTTTTCGTTCAATTAGCATAAGGGAGCCCTCAGATATGATGTTACCAAAGATAGTATCTTAGTATTTGATAAGCAAACATTTTTACCCAATCTAAAGTTGCTGGCAATTGATGAACAGCTGTGATGTTAGGACACTTAAAGCACATGTCAAAAATCAACCTAGTCTGCACCCCAAAAGAAGGATACTGGAATCATTCACAAGGTCACATAGAAGAACTGTAGAAACTGGGGCCTCAGGGACTAGAACTGGAAGCTCCATAACTGTCTCTGTCTCTGACACACACACAAATTCTCTTTTCTTTAATTTATTGATTTTAGAGGGAGGAAGGGAGAGAGAGGGAGTTAGAAACATTGACTTATTGTTTAACTTATTTATGCATTCATTGGTTGTTTCTTGTGCCCTGACTGGGGATGAAACCTGCAACTTTGGCATATGAGGATGATGCTCTAACTGAGCTACCTAGCCAAAGCTTCTAATTCTCTCTTAGACCAGAATTTCCCCTGAAGATGGGAAACACGATCCCAAAGAGTTCTAGAATTACCTACCATACAGGGTGAACAAGATACATCCTGCTGATATGCTTTTGTGTGGTCTACAAATCAAGAATAGTTTTACATTCTAAAGCTCTGGCCTGATGATAGCTCGGTTGGTTGGAGCATTGTCTCAAAGTACAGAGGTTCTTCCTTCCCTTGCTTTCCTGCTCTCTGGAGCTAGAAATCCTAGGATTTTGTAGTGCAGGTCACATCTGCACCAGGGCTCTGGAGATGTGGATTGTGGGTAGGACTTTTGTATTGGAAAGTGATCTGGAGCAAGGTGTTCTTTTTCTTCTGGATAACTGAGACCTGTGTGATTCTGTCGCTATCAGCCAGTCACAGGGCAGTGGGTGGGAGTGATCTTACCTCCCAAAAGTCATTTGGCAATGTCTGAAGACATTTGGCATTGTCACAATTATATAGGGGGGTGCTATTGGTGTCAGTAGGTAGAGACCAAAGATGCCACAAAACACAGGACAGCCCTTTGCAACAGAGAATTACTAAGCCCAAAATGTAATGTTAATCATGCCAAGAAACATAAAAGTGTAAGACCATTATTGTACCGTTGTATGGGGTGGGGGGCACCTGTTGTGCAGCTGATGCCGTGCCAGGCTCTTAAATCATATTTAACATAATTTTCACAAAACTCTACAAGTGTGAATATTAGTATTTTCATTTTACACAGAAGACATTTGAGGCTCAGAGATACTAAGCAGTAGTTCCATCAATAGACAATGTTGCAAACTTGGGGTTCTATTATTAATTTGAGGGGAAAAAACTTGGAAGTGCCATGTGCTTGGTGGGCTCTTTGGGATCACATGCTTCCAACACTGCAGAGCATCTTACAAGATCTCTAGTCTGATGTCCTTGTTCTTCAGATGAAGAAACGAAGGCTGAGCTCTACCCTATCACTTGGCAAGAGGCAGAGGCTGGTGTGACACCAGCGGCCGAGCGTAGCAAGGGACTGAGTCTTCCAACCAGCACTCATGTGGGAAGACTGCCAGGCAGCTCTAAGCGCTCTCTTGAAGTTCATGATCATAAATTCAAGTGAACTCAGTTAGTTCAGGCCCATGTTTGCCCAGTGTGTTCAGGCATGCAGTGCAGGTGGGACACTGGCAGAGTAGGATGTAGTTGCACTTGGGATTTCACCTGACTCACATGACTGTGGGAGAATGGGGAAAAGCACTGAATGGGTGTGGAAGGGAATGATCAATACGGCAGACTCTGGGATCCCAGCTGAGTGAAGAGGGACATGAGGGAGAGGAAGAGGAGAGGTACTGCAGACCAATCTCAAACCAGTAGTTGTAGGTCCCAGTGGGACCAGGGAGTTGTTGGCATGGAGATGCATGGCTAGAAATAGGGGGTGGAGGTCAGAGTCAGCTGCTGAAAAGTGAGGTGGTAAAGGGACACAGGTGTGATCACCACCAAGTCTGTAATGTGACTGGTGTCGGGTGGCACTGAACCTTGAAGAGGGGGAGGTGTCTGAAAGGCCACGGATACACAGGCAGATACTGAAACATCATGGACTGTAGCAGGAGTGAGGGGACACTGACCATGAGCCTGAAGCTACCATCTCCAGAATGAAGCAGAATGACCTCGGGGGCAGCTCTAACCATAAGGGCCAGGTTAGATATAGCATATGCTGCAAAACTTCTTGTAGTGGTGGCGGGGTATGCAGTGGGCAGGAAAAGAAGTACAAAGATTTGAAAGTGATGGCGAGGAGCAAGTAGGACAGTTTTGTCCTCCTAAGCGCAGAGGTGGGATGGGTGGGAGAACAAAAGCTGCCACCCCTGGAGGCGGTGGCAGGACACACAACATCTCAGAGAAGCGTCAGATTCAGTTTAGGCAGAAGGCGATGGTATTGTTCACAGCAGATAGATGTTTCTGGTCTGCCCAGAAAGATAATACCTAGTTTATTGATATTTTCAATTGGATTCATGTGACATATTTACATTAGATAAATGTCTAAGACTCATTATTTTTTACAAACTTTACATTGTATCTACACTCTATCCTACACACTTCTAAAATATTTTTACCATATTTTTGGAATTAAGACATTTAAACTCTGCAACTGTTGTTATCTAGTAAATTACAATGCATTGTAATTGTTATATTCTTATGCAGGCCAGAGTTTTGATCACATCACAAAGTCAAATGCTGATATACAGTTTCTATTTATCCTTTTTTTTTTTCTGAGCAGTTGTGCGGTACAGGCAGCACTGCTGCCCTTGCTGCTGCGTAGGAAAATGGTACCCACAGTTTGGAGTAAGAAACAGCATGTTCTTGGTATGGGCAGACTGACCTACTAATCTTCCTAACTTGCTGTAACTCAATGAAATGATTACAAGGACTAATATGTGTGCTGTTTCTGTGGTTGATAGAGTAAGTAAGTAAGTATTAACAGCTCTAAGAAAATGACTGTTCTCCTCCAAAACCCACTGTCCAATGCACAATCATGGGTGTGAGATGAAGACAAACACACAAATATTCCCCACTTTTAGTGTTTCAATTTGAGATTGCTCAGTGCAGATGAATATTTAAGAATTTTACACACTCAGGAAATGAGCATGCAAATAACCCTCAAACATTATCAACAAACACATTGCAACAGAGTTCCTCAATGCAGGACCCTGGACTAGCAGCCCAGTCACCTGAGAGTTTGTCAAATGCAAATGCCCACCCCCACCCTTGGCCTGCTGGATCAGATATTCTGAGTTTCAAGAAGGGCTCCAGGGCCCTGGCCGGTTGGCTCAGTGGTAGAGCATCGGCCTGGCCTGCAGAAGTCCCGGGTTCGATTCCCGGCCAGGGCACACAGGAGAAGCGCCCATCTGCTTCTCCACCCCTCCCCCTCTCCTTCCTCTCTGTCTCTCTTCCCCTCCCGCAGCCGAGGCTCCACTGGAGCAAAGATGGCCCGGGCGCTGGGGATGGCTCCATGGCCTCTGCCCCAGGCGCTAGAGTGGCTCTGGTCACAACAGAGCGATGCCCCAGAGGGGCAGAGCATCGCCCCCTGGTGGGTAGAGCGTCGCCCCCTGGTGGGCGTGCTGGGTGGATCCCGGTCAGGCACATGCGGGAGTCTGTTTGACTGTCTCTCCCCGTTTCCGGCTTCAGAAAAATACAGGGAAAAACAAACAAAAAAGAGCAGCCCTGGCCGGTTGGCTCAGCGGTAGAGCGTCAGCCTGGCGTGCAGGGGACCCGGGTTCGATTCCCGGCCAGGGCACATAGGAGAAGCGCTCATTTGCTTCTCCACGCCCCCCTCCTTCCTCTCTGTCTCTTCCCCTCCCGCAGCCAAGGCTCCATTGGAGCAAAGATGGCCCGGGCGATGGCCCGGGCGCTGGGGATGGCTCCTTGGCCTCTGCCCCAGGCGCTAGAGTGACTCTGGTCACGGCAGAGCGACGCCCCAGAGGGGCAGAGCATCGCCCCCTCGTGGGCAGATTGTCGCCCCTGGTGGGCGTGCCAGGTGGATCCCGGTCGGGCGCATGCGGGAGTCTGTCTAACTGTCTCTCCGTGTTTCCAGCTTCAGGAAAATGCAAAAAGAAAAAAAAAAAAAAAAAAAAAAGAAGGGCTCCAGGTAATGCTGATGAATGAGTTTCTGAGCTGCTGGTTAGAACCTTGACACCCCAGGTGGGGTCCATAGGATTGCTGTCACCTGCACCTGGGAGTCTGCAACAATGGTGACCCTGGGGCCTGCTCCAGATCTTCCAAATAAGAAACTGAATTTTAACAGGACCCTTAGCTATTTATAGTTTGAGAAACTTTTTGGAGGACATAGATGACAAATATCGTCCATTGCCTAACAGCCATTCCTTTGTGGCTTCTCTGTGAATAACACCCCAATTTTGTTTTTAGCAGGGTGTAGGGAAAAAGCTGCAGTTAGGCTTGCTCTCTTGTATTCCGGCTGCAATCACTTTGCATGGTTAGTGATGTAAGCACTTGGCAGAAAGCCACTTGTGTGTGTGTAGCCCATAGAAGGCTACGAGTACTTTCTCCATGGGGATTTTTCCATGTTTACATGCCTGCTGCTGTGTGAAGCGGTTTTCCCTTACCTATTCACTTGTCTGCCACCACAAGAATCCTATAAATGGGAAGGTCCCAACATCTTTTGGCTCCATGGTTCTGTGCTCTGCCTGCATCCAGTGTGAACCTTCCTGTCCTCAATCTCTGGCATTACACCTGGTGCTGTGACAGCACTTGTCTTAGACTGGTGGAAAGCTGTGGGCACCCTGGGACAGAGGGGTGGCTGTTCTGGAGCATGTGGTTCCCTGAGGGCACCCTGCTGGGGACTGGGCGTTTTTTACACCCCTGTGAGCAGAAACTGACAGCTCTGTGCGAGAGGCTGCCTGAGTCCAAGAGCTCCAGTGTGAGCTGGAAGCCGAGCACCAGCAGCAATAAGCACTGAGGACAACAAATGGTTGCTGGAGGAGGAGCTGAATTTGTGCCAGCAGAACAGCTCTGAGTCTGTGATAGTAGTTATTTCCAACTGCTCTGAGGAGGAAGAAGTTTGGAATCAAACTGCCTTTAGGAGACCCAGAGCCCAGCCAGTGGTCACCCAGGTGAAAACCCAGCAGCAGAGGGTGCCTCAGGGGCAGGCAGAACCCCCTCTGCAGGTGGTGGAGCACTCTGTGGCCCAGCCCTACACCCAGGCAGAGTTGATGGAGTTGGGGTAAAACTCAAGCAGAAACCCACTGAGTCCCTGGCAGCTTGGTTGCTGTGGTTGTAGGACATAGGGGTGGATGGTATTGTGCTCTCCAGAGTAGAGATGGACACAACTTGGTGACAGAGAGGGTTAAAGTCCCTACACACTCTTACCACTTCCCTCCCAGCAGCAGCAGAAACTAGAGAGGGAGTGGGCCCAGAAAACAGGGTGTATGACCCTCAGCTTCTCACATGTCACCAAGGACAGAGGGGACAGAGAGCCAGAGAATCTCAGGAAGCCAGGTCTTAGAGATAGAGTGGACTCTCTTGTCCAAAGTCAAGTTCTGTCACATTTGTGGCTGGGAACCCTTAGGCCTATTAATTTCTGAGATGTGGCCCAAGGTCAGTTTAGCTTTAATGATTTAGGCTAAGCTGACTAAGATGTAGCCCAGAAGTTTCATAAAATGATGGATCTCTAAAAATAAATACCTCAGCCTGACCTGTTCTGGCACAGGGGATAGAGCGTCGACCTAGAATGCTGAGGTCGCCGGTTCAAAGCTCTGGGCTTGCCTGGTCAAGGCACAAATGGGAGTTGATGCTTTCTGCTCCTCCTCCTCTTCTCTCTCTCTCCCTCTCTCTCTTTCCCTTTCTCTCTCTCTTGCTCTCTCTCTAAAAATGAATAAATAAAATCTAAAATAAAAATAAATGCCTCTTTTAGGGCAGTATGCTGTAAAGTACCTTATTTGGTACTCTAATTATTTAGGTTATCCTCTAATTTGATCACGTTTCTTCAAACACCATCTCATGTTTTATTTTTACATGCAATTCTTAAAAGTGTGCACTACTTTGTAGAGAATGATACATGATATCTTTACTTGGTGTATCAGCTGTGCTGCTTAGTAGCTCTCTGGCCAATTACTCACCTTGCCTGCCCAGTCTGTCCCTTTAGTAGTGCTGTGAAGAACACCACCTGTGTCCGAAGCAGGTGCGAGGACTAACCCAACTTAATTGAGAACATGCGGGCAGCACTCTGTAGCAGCGAGGTGCAACAGCAAAGGTGCAAGACAACTCACCAGCACTCACAGGTCTATCTGAGATGCAGTGAAACCTGTATTCTTCTGACACAGAGGTGAGTTAACTCATTCCCCAATACCTGAACTTTTTTTTTTTTAAGAGCACCTATTATATGGACATGAAAAGGCAAAATTAGATTAGTTCTTTATATCTAACTAGGGTAAATCACATTCAAATATTAGACTGAAGTAAGTGATTAATGACATAACTTTCTCAAATAGGTATGCTGATTTCCCCTTCATTTCACAACAGAAATTCCATTAGCAGTAAGCATACAATTATACCTTCTGGTTATTAGACTCTTACAAGATATATGATTTGTAAATATCTTCTCCCAGTTTGTGGATTACATTTTCACTTTCTTGAATAATCAGAAATTCAGCTTTTGATAAAATCTTGCTTTTATACAAACAGTCAACTTAAATTTGTTACTTGGTTTTTAAAAATATTCTCTTTAAATTTAGATCTAACAGTATTCCTTATAAAAGCTTATTCTATTGTATTAAAAGATTTGCATTACCAGAGATTTCTTATACAATGTGGTCTGCACAAAGAGGAATGTGACACTGCTTCTGGCTCTGCCACTTCACTCAGGACACCATGGCCAGCAGCCAAGGGGCGGGGCCACCACGGTCAGGCTGCTTTCTTTCTCCCTTCACTCAGGAAGTCATAGGTCTGCTCTGAAATGTCAAAAGGTTCGTGGACGCCCTCTGGTGACAGCAGAGCCTGGAGGGAGCCCTGGTTTTCTTGGTTTTGCTTCAGGAAATTGGCAATGACTTTCCATCGTGCAGCTTCAGTCTCTTCTTCTGCCCACCTGAACGGGGGCAGGAGTGTCGAATGAAGAAGGGGGACCACACAGTCATGGTAAACCAGGAGAAACGCAGCCTTCAGGAGCTCCCTGTCTCTCTGGGAAACACCACAAATAACTGTGACTAGATCTGCATCATTATTTGCTAAGTGTCAAATTCGATGACCTCAGTTACCCAACGCCATTAGGGTTGGGTCACAGGTGCCACAGAGCCTGGCAGGCCACCGGCTCTGCACCAGCACTCGGTCAGGAAGCAGCCCCTCTCAGGGGACGCGAGTTACCGAGTCACTGTGGAGCAGTGAGGAGCAGTCCTCCCTGGGGTGTGTGGGTGACGAGCCCCACTCAGGTGTCTCACATATTCCATCAAGGAGAACGGGGAGCTGAAGTCTAATTCTGGAGACAAGGGTGTGGGTCCAAGTAAATACAACTAAAACACAACATGAAGTCAGTTGTAACCCCCTAATCAGGGAGTTGTCAGGTTTTGTAAGGGAAGGTCAGCAAGTGTTCTGCCTGAAGCCCAGAGAAAGGAGACCTCAGGAGTGAGGACTGCTGTCGACTCTCCCTGTGGGGCTGAGAAGGCCCCACAGAGCACGGCAGTTGCGGGTGGCAGTGTGCACACATGGGAGTCCACACAGGAAGGCGGCCCCACAAGCACACGCAGTGTGCGGGGCGGCTTCCGCGGGCTCAGGCCCAGCACTGGATGCACAGCTCCACCAGATGGCCTGAGCCTGCAAGTTCTAGCAAAGGTCAGATGCAGGCGCACAGCTCAAAGGGAAGTTCAAATAAGGATATGAATACAATATATATACTCCCCCCAACTTTCAGTGTTTTGGGTTTGTTCATAGATAATTAACATTTTAGATTAGAAGTCCAAAAACCATGGACCATGGGCTCAACATTGTTCACTGCCCCTTTTTATAAACAGTTTTATGGAAACAGCCACACTCAGATATTTTTACACATTGTCTCTAGTTGCTTCTGCAATACAAGGGCAAAGTTAAACCTTTGCAACAGAGACCATCAAAGCCAAAAATATTTACTATCTGGTGCTTTACAGAAAACATTTGTTGAATTCCAGATTAGAGCAGTCGAACCACTGCTCACTAACACAGGTGCTGTCTGGTTTGTAATGACCATACTTCTGTGGCAATGTCAGCATGAGCCAGGCCTTTTTTCCATGTATGACACAGCTTTGGCCAATCTTTTTTCTTCTCCTTACCTGATATAGATTTTGAGAGCTGGAGGAATTTTTAAAAACTGAAAGAAATTTGATAGTCAACTGAGAGGCTTTGGTTTAGAAACTTCACCTCAACTAAATTAAATTCAGTGATCTGAAATGACTCCTTATCTAATAGAGTCTTTGCATATTAGGAATCGGTTACCCAGACACCTCCTGGAATGTGTCTTTGCAACCACATGACACAGTTTAATGGATTAAGAGGGATTCGGACCATGGCTACTTTAGCAGGAAGAGCCATTGCTGGAATGGGCAAGCTCACACCCACGCCACAATGTTAACTTTGCACTGAAAAGCACATTACCTTTTCTGCTCTTTTTAACGTACTTTCCTTCTCAGCCCATGAACTCTAAAAAGGAAATAGAAATATTATATTAATCTGAGGATTCACAGGTCTTTTCCACACATCTGCAACTTTACTGTAATTAAACCTATGGACAAGGTTGAAAATGCAGCCCAGAACAAACACGCGGAAGAACTGAGTCCGGGTGCCCACCGCTAACCAGAACCAGACTAGCTGGTGGGAGAGGAGCCTCAGAAACCCAGGCTGCTTACAAGTTAAAACTAACTTAAGAACAGAACCAGAGAAACACTAGCACATGCACTCAAAGTGCAGGAACACAGCACCTAAACAGTGAAACACTAGCACATATACTCAAAGTGTGGGAACACAGCCCCTGAACAGTGAAACACCAGCATGCTTTCCTTTTTTTTTTTTTTTTTTTTTTTGTATTTTTCTGAAGCTAGAAACAGGGAGAGACAGTCAGACAGACTCCCACATGCACCCCACCGGGATCCACCCGGCACGCCCACCAGGGGGCGACACTCTGCCCACCAGGGGGCGATGCTCTGCCCCTCCGGGGCATCGTTCTGTTGCGACCAGAGGCCAAGGAGCCATCCCCAGCGCCCAGGCCATCTTTGCTCCAATGGAGCCTTGGCTGCGGGAGGGGAAGAGAGAGACAGAGAGGAAGGAGAGGGGGAAGGGTGGAGAAGCAGATGGACGCTTCTCCTATGTGCCCTGGCCGGGAATCAAACCCGGGACTTCTGCACGCCAGGCCGATGCTCTACCACTGAGCCAACCGGCCAGGGCCACTAGCACGCTTTTAAGGTGCAACAGTAACTACTACAGAAAACTCTGCCCAGTGCCATACTTGTCTCCCATTCTGTCTGCCAGGACGATGACAGTGGCCAGGGTGACAGAAATGCAGTGCAGCCTGGCAAGTAAATATTTCAAAGTGTCCACGAGGCTCACCTATGGATTTTTAGAGAAATAAAAACCCAGAGAGAATCAATACTGTGAGAGAAATAAAAACTGCAAGAGAATAAATTTCTCTTCTTTCAAGCCATACAGTTTGTGCCAATTTGTCACAGCAGCCTCAGGAAGAAAATACAAGGTCCTTGGGATTTGTTTCTATTTGCCACAGTTTTATATACATATTTAATAATGTATGTTAATATAACATTTTTCTTTGTATCAAAGCATTTTTAAGAAAAATTATTAAAATCCACAACTCCAGCCCTGGCCAGTTGCTCAGTGGTAGATCATTGGCCCAGCTTGTGGATGTCCCAGGTTTGATTCCTGGTCAGGGCACACAGAGGAGAAGCAACCATCTGCTTCCACTTCTCCCTGTCTTCTCCCTCTCTTCCCTTCCCACAGCCTTGGCTCGATTGGTTCAAGCGCATCGGCCTCGAGTGCTGAGGATGGCTCCGTGGAGCCTCCACCTCAGGCGCTAAAAATACTGTAACTTGGTTATGAGCATGGCCCTGGATTGGCAGAGCATCAGCCCCAGATTGGGGTTGCCCAGTGGATCCTGGTAGGGGTGCATGTAGGAGTCTGTCTGTCTATCTCCTGTCCTCTCACTTGGAAAAGAAGAAAAAATTAAATTAAATAAAAATCCACACTGTTTTTTTATTTAAAAAACTGGGGTTCACTGAGTCCCACAGAAGTCTTCAAAGGCCAGTTCCAACCACTGAGAGCGAGGGGACTATGTAGCAGCTGTTAGGCTTGCTCGCGGGTTTACCAGCTGCAAGCACTTTGATTAGTGCATGAGTACATGGCAGAGGCCCATATATGTGCACAGCCTGTATAAGGCTGTGGGTGCTTCCCCGGGCAGCATTCTCCCAGATCGCTCTCCCACCACCATGAGGCGCAGTTTTCCTTGCTCCGTTGCCCTTACTGTGAATAGCAGGTTTTCCTCTGTTTACTAGCTTTCCCTTTTGTTTATTTGCTCGCTTGTCTTTGCAAGCCTCCAATGAACGGGTATGGCCCGACACTTTCCAGCTCCGTAGTTTCTGTACCATCTGCCCGAATCCAACGTGAACCTGCCTGGCCTCGGCCACCAGCATTACAGGGGCTCAGGTTCCCAGCACTCATTCCTGGGCCTCCTGTCATGCTTGTTGGCAGGTATCCTCCTGTTAGTGCCTGATTTCACGGGTTCCTGGGAAGCGTCAGCGCTTCCTCAGGAGGGAGCCCCTGGGTTGAACATGACATGTGGTGCCGAGACAATAAGGAGAAGTTCCTCACCGAGAGACCACAGCCCCATCCCTCACGGCCCCGTCCCTCAGGGGCCCCGTTCCTCACAGTCCCGTCCCTCAGGGGCCCCGTCCCTCACGATCCCCGTCCCTCAGGAGCCCCGTCCCTCACGGTCCCCGTCCCTCAGGAGCCCCGTCCCTCACGGCCCCGTCCCTCAGGAGCCCCGTCCCTCACAGTCCCCGTCCCTCAGGGGCCCCGTCCCTCACGATCCCCGTCCCTCAGGAGCCCCGTCCCTCACGGTCCCCGTCCCTCAGGAGCCCCGTCCCTCAGGGGTCCCATCCCTCAGGAGCCATGTCCCTCACGATCCCCGTCCCTCAGGAGCCCCATCCCTCACGGTCCCCGTCCCTCAGGAGCCCCGTCCCTCAGGGGTCCCATCCCTCAGGAGCCTGTCCCTCAGTAGGCATGTCTTTCAGGAGGCACATCCCAGAACATTCAGTTTCTCCCATGAAGAACTATGTCAAGGGAAGTGGTCCTGCACCTGCCGACTGCTGCACCTGGGGGTCCTGAGAGTTTGAAGAGGACCCTTGGAGACCAGAGTGCTTCACCAAACAGGCCAGGTGCTACTGTCAGCAGCAAAGTGCCAACAACAAACTGAACTTTGCTAAGTTAACAGTAGGAGGCTCACTCACAACAGTGTAAACTTTGTAAGGAATCTGGCTAAACATGGAAAGCACTCAGCAACTTAGACTTTCCAGCTGGTGACATCTGCCTGTTGTTAGTTAGTTAGGTGTCAAGGTCCTGCCTCACTTGTCACTGAGTTACCAGCAGCAGCAGCAGGTCCCCTTGCTGTAACTCAGGGGGGAGACAGAGAAAGCAGGTGGGAGGGGAGGTCACTACTATCCAAGATCACTTTCCCCTCCTCTGGAGCAAACAGGAGGCTACATCCGTGCTCCCTTTAAGTTCAGTGGCTGTGTGGCTGGTTCTGGTCCATGAAATGTGAGCAGAACTGCCTGTGCCACCATGGGCCACAGGCAGCAAAATCCAAGGACAAGTCCCCATTCGGACTTCCTGAGGCGAGCTGACAACACAAGGAGCCACAGTTCAGAGGCTGCTGTGAGCCTGCCCCCTTGGGTGGCTGTGGCACGGGGCTTCCGCAGACCCATGCTAGAAGGCCCCACGAGTGGGAGCAAACCCTGAGCAGGTGCCCGCCACATAACCCGGCTTCTCCTGAGTCACACGGTGCTACCCAGAGAAGGCACAGACCATGTAGGACAAGCCACTCTGCTACTTCATCACTTATTATACAAATAATTCACTGTGCAAAACCAAGAAAATACAGATAAAATAGCGCATGTTCCAGAGGTAGTCATTGTTACCTTTCTAGAGTGGTCTACTCTTCCAGACCTTTCCACAGGCAAACATATAAATATAAGTATGTATACTGAAATAGACCTATTATACCACACATGGGCCTTTTTTTCACGTAGTAACAAATGTGAACAACTTTAACAGCTGGAAGAGCCTGTGGAACATCTGGGCACACTCGAAGCTGACCCACAGGTGAGAGGCTGGCCTGGCCTTGCTGCACTCCGTGGCTGGCCAAGTCACAGCACCTCTCCGAGCATCTGCTCATCAGGAGGCACAGGATTTAGGCTAGCTGCTAGCTTAGCCCTTCCTTAGGTTTCTCCTAACACCAGCAGCCAGATTCTGTGATGGGGACACACCTAGAGCAACACTCCAGTGCCCAGCACAGTGCTTCAGCCACAGCAGCTCTTATGAAATCTTTGTTGAATGAATCAATGTAATCATGTTCTGTATAATAATTAGATATTATGATATTAATGACTTTACAAGGGAAGGAAGAGAAATTCTGCATTATCCAGCCACAGTGCCAAATGAATTTGTCTGAAATTATGGGGGATCACATACCATGAACACCTTCTCAAGTGTTTTTTCTGAAAACATCCTTATTGTTGACACCCCACCCCAGCTAAACCAGCACATAAAATCAGTTTCAAAGTCTCGTAAAAACATTCTATTTCTTGTCAGGCCCATATGCTCTCCTTCCTGATCAGCATATCACCTGCCACCACAGCTCACCTTCCTCCTATGAGTGTGCTTTTCCACCTCTCTGTGCTGTTGCGAATTTCCCTGAAGCAAAACCTTGATGTGTCACCCACCACCTACCACACTCCTCACCTGGACGCAAGACTCACACCTGCCGTGCGCAGCTACCACGACACTCAGTGTGCCACATGGGATCACTGCTCTGGTCAAGGCCACTCTCTAGTCCTTCCAATCTCAAAACACTTGCTTCTGCTGGTCCCCCACCTGCAGTGTCTCCCACTCCCATCTCAGCACGCCACATCCGACTCAGCCCAGCCGTGTTCTAGGTCCATCTCATCCAGGACCTCTTTAATGGAACAGCTCCTGGTCCTCATTTCCTGTCTGTAAGTCTCCAAGGACTGGGTCATACTTTCCCTGTGGCACCTGCCATGGTGTCTGACCATCTTTCCTGTAGACATATGGGTCTTCTAATATCCATTGGTCTAGATATAATAACTTGAACTTTATAAAACTGGCATTTTGAAAGTAAAAAAAATGGCTGAAAATTGGAGATTTCATATGGTTGAATTAGCTGCTATTTCATGCAGCAGACAGTATATATCAAATTAAATAAAAAATGGTAGCCTGACAAGGTGGTGGTGCCATAGCTAGATTGTTGACCTGGGATGTTGAGAACCCAGATTGGAAACGCCAAGATTGCTGGCTTAAGCACAGGCTCACCAGCTTGAGAACAGGGTCGCTGGCTTGAGCATGGAATCAAAGACATGACCCCATGGTTGCTGGCTTGAGCCCAAAGGTTGCTGGCTTAAAGCCCAAGGTCACTGGTTTGAGCAAGGGGTCACTGGCTCAGCTGGAGCTCCCCCCCCATCAAGGCACACACGAGAAAGCAATCAATGAACAACTAAAGTGATGCAACTATGAGTTGATGCTTCTTTCTCTCTCCCTTCCTGTGTGTGTGTGTGTGTGTGTGTGTGTGTGTGTGTGTGTGTGTGTGTGTCTGTCTGTCTCTGTCGCTAAAAAAAAAAAAAAAAAGTAAAATAAAAAAATTTAAAATGGTAATGGTGCCCTGACTCTCCCATTTACCTAACAAACCACTTTGGACTGTTACTCTTAGGCCACAATTACTGGACCACTTAAGTCAAGGAACAAACAACAGGTAAGAGACTGCAACAGCGTATGCCGCATGCACTCCAGCTGAAATTGGGTCCTGGGCAGCCTGGGAAAGTAACACTCATGCTAAGAAAGGAAGGTAGCTAGGAAATGGACACAGATTGGGAGATGTCATCCAGATAGGGGAAAAAAACAAAACCCTAGAGCAAGTGTCAGAACTCACTAATGTGTGTGCAACTGCTTCCAGAACCCACCAGATTCCCGACATGGTGCTACCTACCCTGAGCGCGTCCATCACATCAGGCTGTGCCAAGAGCTTGGGGAAGGTGGCCAGGACAGGATTGCTGACTAACTCTGAGATACAAAGACCAAAAAAGATTTGACAGAAACTTTATCCAACACATTTTACTGCAATAGACATAAAATAATCAGATTAGAATCACCGTGTCACAAAATTTGTGACAACACATTTTAACACTTATCTCTAGGAACTCAAAGCCGACCCCTCAACCTCCACCCTCCTCTACACCCATATCCAAGAAGGTTCTGGAATGAGCCTAGCACCAAGTAGACAGAGCTTTTAGGGTGGAAACAAAGTGGCTGTGAACAGAGTCGACTAGGCAATTGTGTTCTTTCCCAGCCTCACTTCCCATCCTATGACCATGCGGGAAGAAGAGTCAGGGAGTGCCAGACCCCTGTCCACCAGCGCTTAGGGAAGAACCCTGGTGTCTGGGGGTCAAGGGATGGTGCTGGGTAAAACTGGAAGGAATCAGGAGTTGAGGATTTGGGCTACATGCCTATATACTGTGCAGGAGGGTATTGTATTACACAATAAGAAATGGCACCTGAGGCCCTGGCCGGTTGGCTCAGCGGTAGAGCGTCGGCCTGGCGTGCGGGGAACCCAGGTTCGATTCCCGGCCAGGGCACACAGGAGAAGCACCCATTTGCTTCTCCACCCCCCCCCCTTCCTCTCTGTCTCTCTCTTCCCCTCCCGCAGCCAAGGCTCCATTGGAGCAAAAATGGCCCGGGCACTGGGGATGGCTCTGTGGCCTCTGCCCCAGGCACTAAAGTGGCTCTGGTCCCGGCAGAGCGATGCCCCAGAGGGGCAGAGCATCGCCCCCTGGTGGGCAGAGCGTTGCCCCTGGTGGGCGAGCCGGGTGGATCCCGGTCGGGCGCATGCGGGAGTCTGTCTGACTGTCTCTCCCCGTTTCCAGCTTCAGTACAAAAAAAAAAAAAAGAAATGGCACCTGAAAGACTTCTGCAAGGAAGCACAGAAGGAAGAATACTTTGGAAATGATCCTGTCTCTCTGGCAGAGGACCCCTATCTAGCCATGAACTCTCCTTGTTCACGAGTGCTCCAGCACCACAGGCTACCCTCTCACTCCCTCGCTCTAGCCACACTGCCGGCTTTCGATCTCAATCCCTCCAGCACACCCATGTTTTCTTGCCTCGGGTCTTCAGATATGCTGGTCTCACCAGAAAGGAGCACCCCCCCCCCACCTGCTCCATTTCTCTGACTCCTCCCTCAGGTCTTAGCTTAATATTACTTGCCCAGAGAAGGCTTCCTCACCCTACACATTAATTCAGACTTCCCACTGTGTGCTTTCATTGTGTATTTTCCTTCAGAACACTTCTTTTAAAAGCTGAAAAGGATTGCTCATGTAATTTTGCGTGTAAGGTCTGGGGCTCCACCAGGGTGGGGATGATGGCACCTGTCTCCCAGGGCCTGGCACACAGTAGGCACTCAATGCACATCTGCTTACTGATTTGCTGAATTCAAAGAATGTCCAATGAAGTTAAACTTTCTTTTCAGGTAATCCTTATAACACGTGCTTTCCATCTTTGCAAATTCAATCACGTGTGACAACATTAATTTTTTTAAATGATTTTTTTTAACATTTTACTTGGAAAAAATGTCACAAGAATAAAAATAGTACACAGAACTCCTGAATACCTCTTACCTGGATTCCGCAGTTTTAACCCTTTGAGTAGTGAGTTTTTTTCATGCTCGTTGACACCCGAGAGTGAGGTTTTTTTCAAAACATGAAATTAGTTCCAGTTCCAATTTTATTAACTTAAAATCATGTTTGTTTGATAACCAATTATGGAGACAAGAATAATATACATTTGCCTTTTTTTTAACATTGCCTTACACATTTTTAAAATAAAATCTTTTTACTCTGGATGGTCAGGAGGCATGAAGACGTACATGAATGTTTATACTACTCAAAGGGTTAACTAATCCACTGATATTTATAAACTTTTGTGCATTTAGAACCAGTTGTTTTGGGTGATTTCAGTCTCTTCCCAGAAGGATGATGCAAATATATCAAACACATGGTAAAAATAGGTTATTCATAGACTGTAAAGAAAAATATGATTATATCTGAGTTTTAAGATCTCAAAATCTCCAGAACTAGAAATATAAAAATGCACCTATTGTAAAGAATTAAATACACATAGCACTCACACAGGATGCACACTGAGAACAATGCTTTACATCATCCATAGTAACTAACTGACTTAGAGGCTACTTTAAAATTCTTATTTCAAATGTCACTATCAGAAGCAGAAGACATTCACTCAAAGCATGAGGCATCACTGTGCAAAAGGAAATTGCTAAGACCCCTTACCAGCACTCTGTGTGTTAGTCCTGTCTTTCAGGAGTACGTCTCCAAGAATCTGGCGATAAAGTATCAACAAATGTACGTAGCACATACTTCCAATGAATGTTTCTGGCAGCAGACTATTAAAGAAGAAAAAATTATATTTATCAAACAATCTCCTATACTCCACCTACAATGTATTTTTAGTATGTATATTTATTTATTTTATTTATTTATTTTATTTTATTTTTATTTTTTACAGAGACAGAGAGTGAGTCAGAGAGAGGGATAGACAGGGACAGACAGACAGGAACGGAGAGAGATGAGAAGCATCATTAGTTTTTCATTGCGCGTTGCAACACCTTAGTTGTTCATTGATTGCTTTCTCATATGTGCCTTGACCACGGGCGGGCCTTCAGCAGACCAAGTAGCCCCTTGCTGGAGCCAGCGACCTTGGGTTCAAGCTGGTGGGCTTTTGCTCAAACCAGATGAGCCCGCACTCAAGCTGGCAACCTCGGAATCTCGAACCTGGGTCCTCTGCATCCCAGTCCGACGCTTTATCCACTGCGCCACCACCTGGTCAGGCTAGTATGTGTATTTATTACTTTAATGAACTGTTCTGTTTTGTTTCATTGTTGGAAAAATTGTGACAATGATAAGGAAAATTCCCACTCCAAGCTAGCCACATTAATTATCAAATAAACTTACATTTTTATGTGTACATGTTCTAGCCTCCACTCGGTGCTGCTGTTCCTGTTCCCATTTTAGCTATACACCCATGTCAAAAGCCAAGTTAAAAAAAAAACAAAACTCATGAATTACATGCTTTGGAAATAAAGAGATTAGTCAGCTACAAGTTTTAACTAAGCCATGGGGCCACCCCATCTGATGTGATGAATGCAGAGGAAACGGAGGTTGAGACTGTTCACAGTGCTGGGTGGAAATGGAAGGGTGTGGCAGACCTGGACTGAATTCTGACTTTGTTACTTCCTAGCTCTGACACTTAGGGTTGATTAATTATGCTCCCTGTGTTTTGATTTCCTCATTTATGCAGAGAGTAATACCTGCATTTAGAAGGTTAATAAAAGGATTAAAATGAGGTTAAATGTGGGCGTTTAATGCAATGCTTGATACACAACAAGGACTGAAAAACAAAGTAAATTTCAACACTGAAGTTACTATCAGTTTATAATAGATTGTTATAACTTTAGGGTGTTATATGTAATTCCCATAGTAACCACACAGAAAAAAACCTATAGAATGTACACAAAAGGAAATGGAAGGGAATAGGTGTGTAACAACAAAAAGTCAAACACAAAGGAAGGCAGTAGGGAGGAAGTGAGGAACAAAATATCGATGAGACATACAGAAAATCAATAACAAAATGGCAATAGTCCTTCCCTGTTAATAATTACCTTAAATGTTAATGGATTAAACCCCCCAATCAAAGGCATAGATTGGAAGACTAGATAACAGGATCCAACTCTGTGCTACCGACAAGCAACTAGATCTAAAAGGATGAAAAAAGATATTTTTTTGTTTTTTTTTTAATTTATTTTAATGCAGTGACATTGATAAATCAGGGTACATGTGTTCAGAAAAAAGAACTGCAGATTATTTTGACATTTGATTATGTTGCATAACCCTCACCCAAAGTCAGATTGTCTCCCGTAACCTTCTATCTATTTTTCTTTGTGCCCCTCCCCTCCCCCCACTGCCTCTCTCTCCTCCCCCCCCCCTTACCATCACACTCCTGTCCATGTCTCTGAGTCTCATTTTTATGTCCCACCTATGTATGGATTCATATAGTTCTTAGTTATTTCTGATTTACTTATTTCACTCTGTATAATGTTATCAAGGTCCATCCATGTTATTGTAAATGATCCGATGTCATCATTTCTTATGGCTGAGTAGTATTCCATAGTATATATATATATATGCACCACAACTTTTTTTTTTTGAAAAAAGATATTCTGTACAAATAGTAAACAAAAGTGAGCAGGGATGGCTAATAATAATATTAGACAAAATAGTCCTTAAGCCAAAAATCTGTTACAAGAGAAAAAGATATTATAAAATGCAAAAAGGGTCAATTCACCAAGAAGATACAATTATAAATAGATATACACCAAATATTAGAACTCCTAAATATATGAAGCATTAACAAGTTAAAGAGAGAAACAGATCTATTCTGAAGGATACTTAAATACCCCACTTTCAATAAGAGACAGAACAACCAGGCAGAAGATTAATAAGGATATAGAGGGCTGGAACAACACAGTAGACCAACTGTGACTAACAGACATATACAGACGTATACAGATTCTTCTTTTTTTTTAAGTGAGAGGTGGGGAGGCAGAGACAGACTCCTGCAAGTACCCTAACGGGGATCCACTGGCAAGCCCCCTACTGGGCAATGCTCTGCCCTTCTGGAGCCACTCCTCTGTTGCTTGGCAACTGAGCTGTTTTAGCTTGAGGCGAGGCCATGGAGCTGTCCTCAGCACCGGGGACCAACTCACTTCAATGGAGCCTTGGCTGCAGGAGGTAAAGAGAGAGAAAGAGAGAAGGGAAAGGAAGAGGGATGGAAAAGCAGATGGGCGCTTTTCCTGTGTGCCCTGACTGGAAATTGAACCTGGGACTTCCACACACAAAGCCAACACTCTACTGCTGAGCCAACCAGCCAGGGCCTCCAAGAGGTTCTTGAGTTAGCAACTGACAGACCTGGATCTGACTAGTATAAAAAGTTCCCTGAAGAAAATGCAAATAAAAAATCACGAGATAGCACTGCTCACTTATTAAAATGGCCAAGAAAAAAAAAAAACTATCAATGAACAACTAAGGTGTTGCAACGAAAAACTGATGATTGATGCTTCTCATCTCTCTCCATTCCTGTCTGTCTGCCCCTATCTATCCCTCTCTCTGACTCTCTCTCTGTCTCTGTAAAAAAACAAAAACAAACAAAAAACAAACTGAGAATATCAAGTGTTGTCAAGAATATGGGGTAGCTGGAATGCTCTCATATACTGCTGGTGAGAATGTAAAATGGTATAATTGTTTTGGAAAACAGTTTGGCAGCTACTTATTAAGTAAACAAATACCAGATGCCTCAGCAACTCCACTCCTGGTTATCTATACCCACAAAAAATAAAAACACATGTCTACAAATATTGATCAACTTACAACCTATGCAACTTACTACCATTCAACTTTACGACCACAATCACTAGCCACGACTGCTCTGCATCAGGCAGTGCAAGCATTGCCCAGCTGGGCGTACGACAGTGCGGACCAGCTTCCGGCAGCACTACCATCTCCGTGTGCACCATTTCAACTGTTATCCCAGATTCAGTACAGCAATTTGTGTTTTGTGTCTTGGATATTTTTCATCAAACCCCTCCCAAGATGTCTACCAAGAGGAAATTGTATTTGCAAATATTAAACCAGTTGTACTGGTAGTGCAGTGTTTTACTTAAACCTGATGAATGTAAAAATAAGAAACAAAATGGTGTAGAGATGATACAAATGGCATAAAATGAACAAAGAAAATTATGATATATAACAATAATGAAACAAAATTATGATAAAATATGACTTAATGATTTTTTTTAACAGGGACAGAGAGAGAGTCAGAGAGAGGGATAGAGACCAGGCAGTGGGCAGTGGATAGAGCATCGGACTGGGATGCAGAAGGACCCAGATTCAAGACCCCGATGTTGCCAGCTTGAGCGTGGGCTCATCTGGCTTGAGCAAAAGCTCACCAGCTTGGACCCAAGGTCGCTGACTTGAGCAAGGGGTTACTCGGTCTGCAGAAGGCCCGCAGTCAAGGCACATATGAGAAAGCAATCAATGAACAACTAAGGTGTCGCAACGAAAAACTGATGATTGATGCTTCTCATCTCTCTCCGTTCCTGTCTGTCTGTCCCTGTCTATCCCTCTCTCTGAATCTCTCTCTGTCCCTGTAAAAAAAAAAATCAAAAAACAAAAACAAAAAACTTGGTGACCTCGGGGTCTCGAACCTGGGTCCTTCTGTATCCCAGTCCGACGCTCTATCCACTGCGCCACCACCTGGTCAGGCTGACTTAATGATTTTTATAACATCATTTCACAGTACTGTACATATAGCCTACTCAACTTACGACCAAATCGTGTTACGACAAGTCTGTTGGAACCAATCGTGGTCGTAAGTCGAGCACTAGCTGTACATACAAAAAAACATGTACACAAATATTTAGAGCATATTTATCCATAATTATAGAAGCTTAGAAACAACCCAGATGTCCATCAACTAGCTACCGACAGACACACTATGGCACATCTAGCCAGTGGAATACAGGTGCACCTCACTTTATTATATCTTGCTGATACTGAATCTTTTACAAATTGAAGGTTTGTGACAACCCTGCTTTGAGAAAGTTTATTGGCCATTTTTACAATAGGCTCAAACAATGGTTAGCATTTGTAAAAATTTTCTATTAGCCTGGCCTGTGGTGGTGCAGTAGATGGAGCATCAACCTTGAGCACTGAGGTTCGCCAGTTCAAAACCCTGGGCTTGCCAGGTCAAGGCACACACAATAAGCAAGCAATGGACAACTAAAGTGAAGCAACTATGAGCTGATACTTCTTGCTCTGCCATCCACTCTCTGTAAAATCAATAAATAAAATCTTTTTAAAAAAACCCTTGATTTGAGAAAGAGACACAGAGAGAAGAGAGAGATCAACTCGTTATACTTAGTTGTTCCATTAGCTGTGCAGTCACTCTTATATGTGTCCTGACTGGGGATTGAATCCTCAACCTTGGTGCACTGGGACAATGCTCTACTGAGCCACCCAGCTAGGACCAATGGTTAGAATTTTTAAATTAAGGTATGTATATTGGTTTTTTTTTTTTCACTTAATATAGTATAGTGTAAACACAACTTTTATATGCACTGGGAAATAAAAAATTCTTGTGACTTGCTTCATTGTTATATGTGTTTTATTGCAGTGGTCTGGATCAGAGCCTGCAGTGTCCCCAAGGTGTACCCGTACTATTTAGAACAAAAAAGAAAAAACTACTAACACATGTATTGGCAAAGATGAATCTCAAAAGTGTTACACGGAGTGAAAGCCAGACTCACAAGGCTACACACTCGATGTATGAGACATTCTGGAAAAGGCAGAACTGTTCAGAAAGAAAGTAGAGTGATGGGCGGGGCTGGGGCCCTGTGGACAAAGACAGAGTGGCAGAGATAACTGTTTAGAGTGATGGACACCTTCTCTATCGTGACTGGGGTGACAGTTACACGACTGTATACATTGTCAAAACTAAAGAACTATAGAGTAAGCTAAAGTATACCTCAACAAACTTAACATTTAAAAAGGTCCTCTGAAGACAGGCTCAGGGATTGGTAAGCCTGCTTAGTCAGAAGTATTTTACACTATTTCTTTTTTTTTTTTTTTTTTTTTTATATAATTTTATTTTTTAATGGGGTGACATCAATAAATCAGGATACATATATTCAAAGATAACAAGTCCAGGTTATCTTGTCGTTCAATTATGTTGCATACCCACCACCCAAAGTCAGATTGTCCTCTGTCACCTTCTATCTTGTTTTCTTTGTGCCCCTCCCCACCCCCTATCCCTCTCCCATTCCCCCCTCCCCCCCCGTAACCACCACACTCTTATAAATGTCTCTTAGTTTCACTATTATGTCCCACCTACGTATGGAATAATACAGTTCCTGGTTTTTTCTGATTTACTTATTTCGCTTCGTATCATGTTATCAAGATCCCACCATTTTGCTGTAAATGTTCCGATGTCATCATTTCTTATGGCTGAGTAGTATTCCATAGTGTATATGTGCCACATCTTCTTTATCCAGTCATCTATTGATGGGCTTTTTGGTTGTTTCCATGTCCTGGCCACTGTGAACAATGCTGCAATAAACATGGGGCTGCATGTGTCTTTACGTATCAATGTTTCTGAGTTTTTGGGATATATACCCAGTAGAGGGATTGCTGGGTCATAAGGTAGTTCTATTTTCAGTTTTTTGAGGAACCACCATACTTTCTTCCATAATGGTTGTACTACTTTACATTCCCACCAACAGTGGATGAGGGTTCCTTTTTCTCCACAGCCTCTCCAACATTTGCTGTTACCTGACTTGCTAATAACAGCTAATCGAACAGGTGTGAGGTGGTATCTCATTGCCGTTTTGATTTGCATTTCTCTAATAGCTAAAGAAGATGAGCATCTTTTCATATATCTGTTGGCCATTTGTATTTCTTCCTGGGAGAAGTGTCTATTCATATCCTCTTCCCATTTTTTTATTGGATTGTTTGTTTGTTTGTTGTTGAGTTTTATGAGTTCTTTGTATATTTTGGATATGAGGCCCTTATCTGAGCTGTCGTTTGAAAAAATCATTTCCCATTTAGTTGGCTTTCTGTTTATTTTGTTATCAGTTTCTCTTGCTGAGCAAAAACTTCTTAGTCTGATGTAGTCCCATTCATTAATTTTTGCCTTCACTTCTCTTGCCATTGGAGTCAAATTCATAAAATGCTCTTTAAAACCCAGGTCCCTGAGTTGAGTACCTATGTCTTCTTCTATGTACTTAATTGTTTCAGGTCTTATGTTTAGATCTTTGATCCATTTTGAGTTAATTTTTGTACAGGGGGAGAGACTGTAGTCCAGTTTCATTCTTTTGCATGTGGCTTTCCAGTTTTCCCAGCACCATTTATTGAAGAGGCTTTCTTTTCTCCATTGTGTGTTGTTGGCCCCTTTATCAAAAATTATTTGACTATATATATGTGGTTTTATTTCTGGACTTTCTATTCTGTTCCATTGGTCTGAGTGTCTATTTTTCTGCCAATACCATGCTGTTTTGATTGTCGTGGCCCTATAATATAGTTTGAAGTCAGGTATTGAAATGCCCCCAGCTTCATTCTTTTTCTTTAGGATTGCTTTGGCTATTCGGGGTTTTTTATAGTTCCATATAAATCTGATGATTTTTTGCTCTATTTCTTTAAAAAATGTCATTGGAAGTTTGATGGGAATTGCATTAAATTTGTATATTGCTTTGGGTAATATAGCCATCTTGATTATATTTATTCTTCCTAGCCAAGAACAAGGTATATTCTTCCATCTCATTATATCTTTTTCGATTTCCCTTAACAATGGTTTATAGTTTTCATTATATAAGTCCTTTACATTCTTTGTTATGTTTATTCCTAAGTATTTTATTTTTTTTGTTGCAATCGTGAAGGGGATTGTTCTTTTGAGTTCCTTCTCAGTTGTTTCATTGTTGGCATATAGAAAGGCTATTGACTTCTGTATGTTAATTTTGTATCCTGCGACCTTACTGTATTGGCTTATTGTTTCTAGTAGTCTTTTTGTGGATTCTTTGGGGTTTTCGATGTATAGTATCATATCATCTGCAAAAAGTGATACCTTTACTTCTTCTTTTCCGATATGGATGCCTTTTATTTCTTTGTCTTGTCTGATTGCTCTGGCTAGAACTTCTAGTACCACATTAAATAAGAGTGGAGAGAGTGGACAACCCTGTCTTGTTCCTGATTTAAGGGGGAAAGCCTTCAGTTTAGTGCCATTTAATATGATGTTAGCTGATGGTTTATCATATATGGCCTTTATCATGTTGAGATATTTTCCTTCTATACCCATTTTGTTGAGAGTCTTAAACATAAAATTGTGTTGTATTTTATCGAAAGCCTTTTCTGCGTCTATTGATAAGATCATTATTTTACACTATTTCTGACCAAATCTATCCTTGCTAACTGGTAAGTAAAAGAGTAAGCTCATCTGAACTTTATTAAAATTCCATTTCCCTATTGATCTTTAGCAGACAACTTAATGAGGAAAAAATAACCGACAAAAGATGACCAAGCAGGAGGAGATGCTGAAAGCAGAGACAGTCACATGCTGAGTGACCCAAGCTCCCAGACGGGGGAAAGCCACACAAACCTCAGTATGTCTCTTGATCTTCTGTTCAAAGACCTCAGTTTTACTAGAAGCTGCGGCCGCCTCCTCATCGTTATCATCTGATGGAAAACACTCCCAGGTGCTTAAAAGAATTAACAAATGTAAAAATTTTAAGAGCTTGAAACAGTGTGTATAACGAAACAAAGTGTTTTAATTTTAACAAAAAAAAAAAGTATTTTGTTATAAAACAACAAAGTATTTTCAGGACCAGTGCCTATCCCTGACAGCTGCATTGTTGCAGAATTACAAAGGAAAAAAGAAGAGTTTGAAAAGCATGTCTGACTTTAGGTGGAACCACCTGCATCCCAGACCCCAAACTCCTTCCTGTCCCAAGAAGAGGGGACTGGCATTGCTGGGGCATCAGCAGTGTCCTGGGTTGGAAAGGAGGAGGAGGAGGTCTAAGGAGTGAAGGTGGAGTTTCCACTCGTCAGGCTCTGAGCTGCACAAGGCAAGGACCACACCTACCTGTCTGGCTCTCCATTTCCGACTGCTCAGTGAGCATCTTAGAAGGTGCTCAGTTTCTGGAGGACAAGTTCAAATGTCCACACCCTTTGACTAGTGACAGACAATCTCAGAATTAGCCCGTTTATGAATTTAGCTGAGTGTTCGTGAGAAGGAGCAGATGCAGCTTCCTCACACTTCCTCATTACCTACAGTGGAGTCTCACATGTGCCCCCAAGAAAACAAGCCCTCGTTTAGAATGACGGAGATTTTAATACAGAATGACATGTTTTCAATGTGAATTTACTACTGACGTGTTAGGATATAGCTATCTTCTCTGATGCCTCTTCTGTTCGCATGAGCTCTAAGGAGAGGAGAAACTGTACCTCTTCTGGATCCTGAAGGGTCCACTTCAACACCTCTCTCATAAGGGGTGCCGCCGCTCAGGAACAGCTCGTACGTCCTACAAAAGAAGGGTGTGCTGTGCCTGCGGCCCGTGGTGGCCATTCTGACACACTGGAGGCACTAGTTAATTATTTTTTAGACAGACACCTTCATAGACATTTTATTTATGTGTCACTTTTGAATGAGAAAGAAAGTTGATCCTTCTGTAGGACATCATCTCAGTAAATAAAGTGCGTTTCTTTCTGAACTGTGAACTGTAGAAATACATTTTTCTACATTAAAATGAGAAAGATTCTTGATGTCATTAAAGTACTTGCCTCTAATGATTTGTCATTTAAAAGGTATTTTAAAAATGTTTTGAATCATCATTTGGAATATAGCCATTATGACTTTTTATTTTTAGAATATAAAAGTAACATGTAGATTGTTGTAAAAATTTTTGAATGGCATAGAAATAAGTAAAAAATGAAAACTACCTCCCAACTTCTCCCCTCTAGTTGGAGCCCCTTGCCTTATCTTTTTTCTATACAAATGCAAACAAATACATACAACAGTTAATCTCAAACTGAACATGTTTTCTCTTAAAGCTGAAAAATGCCCAAGTGTAGAAAGCAGAAGGTAAAGAAGGCCTCTTGAATCCGACTGCACCAGCTCTCCTCCCCTGGTCCTCGGGGCAGCCTCACACAAACCCACCCACATGTGCACACAGCATAAGTTTTCACAGTGGAGTCACAGTATACATACTATTCTGCTACTTGCTTTTTGAATATAATAATATATATTGGAAATGTCTCTGTATCAATGCACAGGACTCTACCTCAGTGAAAAAACAGCTGTGACTTTGCCTTAGGAAAGATTGAATAGACACACCTTTCCCTCCTACTGAATACCACTAAAACTGTGAACATTAACAACTCCCCCCCAAAATCATAAGAAGCCTAGGCTTCTACATCTATCAGGAGGCAATGGGGGTAATAAAGTGCCCTGTCCCCTTCTGCTGAGTGATATCAGGACAAGTAGAGTCAGGACTTTCACCTCTGTCCTGTGGTAAGAGCTCCTGTCCACCCTTGGTGTCAATGGGGGTAGAACAAGAGCATTACCTGAATTAAACCTTTGGGGTTAGAAACTATTATAATTCCCACTCTAAAATTCTACAGTCTCTGCGGCTTGGAGAGTTACAGCTATGCAGACAGCAAGACAGAGCCTTGATTTTATGCAGAGCTTGGATCTCCATCCTCCTCCTCCTGACTGCCCATCTGGATCACTGTGAATTTCTTGTTTATATCCCAGGCTTAATTTCTCTGTGTGTGCCCACTTTAAAATTTAGATTGTCTTCTCAATTTTTGAGGTCTCTTTTTATATTAGGGATACTAACCTTCTGTTATGTATATATTGCAAATACTAGGCCCTGGCAGGTTCACTCAATGGTAGAGTGTCAGCCTGGCATGTGGATGTCCCAGGTTCAATTCCGGCTAGGGCACATAGGAGAAGCGCCCATCTGCTTCTCCACCCTTTGTCTTTTGCTTCTCTTTCTTTTTCTCTCATTCTCTCTCTTCTCCTCCTACAGCCATGGCTCAATTGGAGTGAGTTGGCCCCTGGCGCTGAGGATGGCTCTATGGCCTCTGCCTCAGGTGCTAAGAAGAGCTCATTTGTGGAGCAACAGAGCAATGCCCCAGATGGGCAGAGCATTGCCCCCTAGTGGGTTTGCAGGGTGGATCCAGATCAGGGCACATATGGAGTTTGTTTTTGCCTCCCCACTTCTCAGTAAAAAAAAGGGGTGAGGGAATGGGCAAAGGACCTGAACAGACAATTCTCCAAAGAGGACATACAGATAGCCAATAGGCAGATGAAAAAATGCTCAACATCAGTAATCATCAGAGAAATGTAAATTAAAACCACAATGAGATACCACCTTATACCTGCCAGAACAGCTTGCATTAAGAAATCAACAAACAAGGGCTGGCGAGGGTGTGAAGAAAAGGGGACTCTCCTGCACTGCTGGTGGGAATGCAGACTTGTACAACCACTGTGGAAAATAGTACGGAGTTTTCTAAAAAAATTAAAATGAATTTTTTGACCCAACTATCCCACTTCTGGGCATATATCCTAAGAACCCTGAAATACTAATTCAAAAGAAGATATACACCCCTATGTTCACTGTAGCATTATTTACAATAGCCAAGATCTGGGAATAGCCTAACTGTCTATCAGTGGATGAGTGGATAATAAATCTGTGGTACATTTACACAATGGGATACTATGTGGCCATAAAAAAGAAGAAAATTTTACCTTTGCAACAGCATGGATGGACCTGGAGACTATTATGCTAAGTGAAACAGGACAGGCAGAGAAAGACAAGTACCATATGATCCCACTCATATGTGGAATCTAATGAACACAATAAACTGAAGAAAAAAATAGAAACAGAGGCAGGGTCACAGGGAACAGATGGGCAGCAGTCAGAGTGAAGGGGAAGAGGGAACTGAATGAAAGAAAGTGAAGGGATTAGCCAAAAATCATAGATACAGAGAACAGAGCAGCAACAGCTAGAGGAAAAGTGAGGGAGATGTGGGGGACATGGGCAAGGGGGTGAAAAATGGGGGTGAAAAGAGATTTTGTTTGGGGTGGAGGGTGCACAATGCGGTATGAAGATGGTGTTATATTGAGCTGTACACTTGAAACCAGTAGGTCTGGCGAACCATGTCATACCAATAAATTTTTTTAAAAAAAGTAAAATGCATATGAATGCCAAGAAAGTTAAATAAATAAATAAAGTTGCTTCCAGTGGCTGCCAGGATAGTATCAATGCAGCAGCCACAGACGAAAGGCAGAGTCACAGAGGGGCTGGGCTCTGTTCAGCACTGTGAACATTGCTACTCCCACAGGAAATTACTGAAGGACATTTTCAGCAGTCAGCTGGTGCAAACCTCTCAGAATCCTTTTCTATGCCACTTCTCCCTCCCCAGGATGAGACTGAACCTGCTGTTTTCACAGGCTACCTAAAGGAACATAAAATCAACATTAAAAGCCCTTTCCCGGCCCTGGCCGGTTGGTTCAGTGGTGGAGCATCGGCCTGGCGTGCAAGGGGTCCCGGGTTCGATTCCCAGCCAGGGCACACAGGAGAAGCGCCCATCTGCTTCTCTACCCCTCCCCCTCTCCTTCCTCTCTGTCTCTCTCTTCCCCTCCCGCAGCGGGGCTCCATTGAAGCAAAAGATGGCCCGGGTGCTGGGGATGGCTCCTCGGCCTCTGCCCCAGGCGCTGGAGTGGCTCTGGTCGCGGCGGGGCGGCGCCCCGGAGGGGCAGAGCATCGCCCCCTGGTGGGCAGAGCGTTGTCCCCTGGTGGGCGTGCCGGGTGGATCCCGGTCGGGCGCATGCGGGAGTCTGTCTGGCTGTCTCTCCCCGTTTACAACTTCGGAAGGGTGCAAAGGAAAAAAAAAAAAGCCCTTTCCCCACAAATTACTGAAGTGTTAATAGAACTGAAAACCTGAGGTATCTAGATTCTAAAACATAAATTTCTACAAAATTACCCATTTGGAAGGAACAGAAAGCCGACTTACTTTGCAGGAATAGGAACTCCACTGGCATCAAAGAGTTTAAAAAACACCCAGCCACAACTTAATTCTCCTCTTTCACCGGTTGACTAGGAAATAAAACAAAAAGCAGATGAGCAATGCCTAAAGCAGTCCAATTTAGAAGCACAGACCAGGTCTTTCTAAAGGAATAACACTAGTAACACTTTAGACTAAACACTCTCCATAAAAACGTAAAGTGAAGTGCAGCGGAGTCCCTTGTACTCACAGACCACAGGAATATGCACAAACCCTGTCATGTTCAGTTGCTCTTGAACATCCTCAGGCCCCACCAGCTGTGGTAGCTGGTGCTTGAGTCTCTTCAGTGACACGTGATGGAATGAGCACAGGAGGTCATGAAGCCTGCCTCTCTGACAGACAAATGAGCTAGTTAAATCGTTCAGGGGTCTCTCTGCTCAGAACTCTGCCCTACGGTCAACTGTCAGAGGCCAGTGGGGACCACCTGGGAGACCTGCTCCTCTCCTGTCCTACCCATACAACAATCTGCCTTCAAGAAATGAAAGCATAGTGTAATACCACCAATGTAAGAGCACTGGGCTCTCTGGGTTACCTTGAGGAATACATATATACTACTCACAAAAATTAGGGGATATTTCAAAATGAATATGAAGCGATAAAGTACCCCCTAATTTTTATGAACAGCTGTATTACACTTTGCAAGCTATTAGATCATGGAGACATACAATTCCTATCACAAACCCACACCCACAGGTTCAATAGTTTATATGATGTCAAGTTAATACAAGTTTCTAGTGTTTCCTTTAAAAACTCAACACTCTGCCAGGTCCCTTAATTAGAACCCACATTCACAAGGTTAAGTGCCCTCTGACTCTCTAGGACAGAGGGAAACTGCTGTGCTGGAATAGCACCAAACATCTTCTGCTACTTTCTGCAAAGTCCCATTCTTTGCAGAGCTGAATTCTTTAAAAAGCACTGGGGCTGTGGCCAGTTGGCTCAGTGGTAGAGCATCGGCCTGACATGTGGATGGCCTGGATTCAATTCCCAGTCAGGGCACACAGGAGAAGCAACCATCTGCTTCTCTACCCCTCCCCCTTCTCTCTCTCTCTCTCTCTCTCTCTCTCTCTTCTCCTCTTGCAGCCATGGATCAGTTGGTTTGAGCACATTGGCCCTGTGCCTCAGGTGCTAAAAATAGCTCGGTTACAAGCATGGCCCCAGATGGGCAGAGTATCGGTCCCAGACAGGGGTTGCCGGGTGGATCCCGATCAGGGCACATGCAGGAGTTTGTCTCTCTATCTCCCCTCCTCTCACTTGGAAAAAGAATGAATGAATGAATGAATGAATGAATGAATAAATAAATAAATAGCACCAGAGTTCACTCAAGCTATAAATGTAAACAAATACATATCTATTTATTTTTCCTGCCAAATATTTTTTCCCCTTTTCTTCACTACTATGAGAACCTTACTTTCTTTTTTTTTTCCAAGGAGGAAAGAGCAGTATGTTCAGCTCTTCCTTCCCCTTCAGATTTCTTTTTGGCTCAGGCGGCCATAGGTCCTACTAGCTATTGAGATACAGATGAAAATTTCTAAGTGGGGCCTCCGGAAAATCTCTGTAATGGAAATAGATTATTTTGTTTTGTTTTACCTTCTAAGCTTTTCACCATATTTAGGATTATCAGTAATAGCTGATGGATTGTGGTGTCCTTCATCTAGGTACAAATTGAATACTATCTGCCAGGCAACCTTTAGAATTTGAGATACGGCTCTCTTACTACTGTTTGATAGATAGGCAGCTTATACCAAATTCAAGGTTGTTTTGCTTCTTTGAAAGAAGGTTTTTTTTCCCCACGAATCACTAGACAGTAATAGGCTCTTCTGATGTTGCTCAATAATGTGCCATAATTCTTTTTCATTTTCACCTTACCTGCCACCCCTGGCAACCACTAATCTGCTCTCTGTGTCTGTGAACTTGTTTTTTTTAGATTCCACATATAAGTGAAATCATATAGTATTTGCCTTTCTCTATCTGACTTATTTCACTCAGCATAAGGCCCTCAAGGACCATCTATGTTGTTATAAATGTCAAGATTTCATTCTTTTTTATGCCTGAATAATATTCCATTATAAATATTGATATATATTCCATTATATATATATTCCACTATATATATATATATATATATATATATATATATATATATATATATATATATATATATATATACACACACAATATATGGTACATCACCCTCATCCAATTGTATATTAGTGAACACTTACATTTCTTCCATATCTTGGCTATGATAAATAACACTGCAATAAACATAGCAATACATGTATCTTTTCATATTAGTGCTCTGGATTTCTTTGGAGTAAATATCCAGAAGTGAAACTGCAGGGTTGTATTGTAGTTCTATTTTAAATTTGTTGAGGAACCTCCATACTATTTTCCATGGTGGCTGTACCAATTTACAATTCCACCAACATTTCACAAGGGTTCCCTTTTCTCCACATCCTCGCCAACACTTGTTACTTCTTGTCTTTTTGATATAGTCATTCTAAGAGTTTGAGGTGATATTTTGTAGTTATGATTTGCATTTCCCTGGTGATTAATGATGTTGAACATCTTCTGCACTTAAATGTTAAATGCTACTGAAGAAGCAGCTCTCTATATAAAATTAAAATCAGTGCCTTTTCCACTCCTCAATGATTAAAATTCTATTACACACAAAAACATCAATTATTTTACTTGTAAATACAGGCTGTAAAAAAAAGCTTCTCTTTTAACGGATACATTAGAAAGCTTTATCTTTCACTGACATACATTGCGAATATAAGAAATTCCAAGCTCAAATAATATTCCAAGATCTGGAGAAGAAGAACTGGACCGGATGAAGCAGTCACCATCAAGCAAGCATGGCAAGGTACCAGTAACCTGAGAAAACAAGAAAACTAAAGTTACTAATAAAAATAAAAACTGGGAGGAGGTTTGTGCTGCACCCACCTGTAAAAGGTTTATGCCTTTGCACCATAGTAAAGGTGTTTTAAAGGAAACAAAAAGCAGATGGACTGGACTCATTTATACTAATAACCTGAGATTTAAAATTTTAATTTTACCATCACTCACCCTTTCCTTAGAGAGGCTAAGTAAAACTAGTACTATACCTCAGTCCCCAGAGGTGTGACAAAAATCATTTGCATATATAAGATATTTATAGTAACTATAGTTCTCCATAAACTGATGAAACGAAGACTATACACACATTGGTCAACTTTCCTGAGGTGTGCATTGGGCATTTCCTATCCCCCTCCCTTTTGCTCACTCCATTCCCTCTCCCGGGACAACTGCATCCCGCTTTCCTGCCTGTAAAGTTCCACCCATCCTTCAAGGTTTAGTTTCTCATCTACAAAACCTTCCTGTGCCCATGTGACTACATACATTCTGTGCTAAACATAATCATGCCATTTCAGAAATACACTTGGACAGCCTCACCTTAGAAACTAATTGGGTCTCACTTAACAGGTAAAAGAAGTTCCTGTTTTATTCCTTTCACTTAGCCGATGACTTACCTGGGGAGAAAAGGTCCATGTTTTGGGTTTTTTCGGTTGCCATGCGGCTCTGACTGAATGTATGTTGCTCAGAACCTGAAAGGAGATTTTCCTATTTGAAACCACATAGAAAGCTCTCTGAAGCATCAACAAACTTCCACGTCCCAAATGGTAAATAGTGACATGGCTAGACCGTGTGGAGCTGAGAGGGGATCTTTTCCTTCTTACTCTGTGTAATTCTATCATTTGTTTTCTTTTCACATCAAAAACATACATAACTTTTGAAATGATTAACAAAAAACAAATGTGGCAGGACTTAACTGTAAAAAAAAACAACCCCAAAAAGGGACAGATAAAATGAAATCAGACTCAAATCCTTGCACTAGTAATAAATTATGTTAAGTAAAATACATAATCTCTGAACTAGGTGTACCAGGAAAATGAGGGAAATTTCAGGTACAAATGACCTTTTAAGAAATGTGACCGATAAGAACAATTCATGTATGGTCCATGACCCTGCCCCTCAGTCAGACAAGGCTAACAGCTCAGATACACAGCTCCGTCTTCTTCATCTCCAGGCTCCTAATTGCTATTCTTCCTGCAATTTGCCTCTTATAAAATGCCACTGCAGAAGTCAGTCCCACAATAAACATAAAACAATGAAACACCCAAAGACCTAAAACTGTAAAGAAGAGTTAGAAGAGTTCACTGTCTGTAAAGTTACAGGCAAAATTGACATCTTCCAAAGGAATGGGTAACAATTTTTATTTTTGATGAAAATATTTTAGTATAGCACTTCTAAAACAGCTTTAAAAGCAATCAGAAATTATTCCAAACATGTCATCTTATTTAAATTCAATGCATTACCCTCGAAGTCCCTAGGAGAGTTTTGTGGGGGCAGTTGAGTGGGTATCCACATAAAGAAAGTCCCCATTTCCCTCAATACCTAACATATATGAATTTATTTAAACTCTCCCTAAAATAATATGTATTCTCCACTGGGCTTCCTGGGGTACAAACTCCCTCTGATTATTACCTGGTGTTTAACATGATCTGCAATTCATGTATTCTAAGTTCCCAGAGAAGGGGAGAATTTGAAGTTGAAAGTATTAGAGAAGACCCCTCCCCCCCATCTCTCTCTTTTCCTCTTGCAGTCATGGCTCAGAATGGTTCAAATGGTTCAAGCAAAGTTGGCCCCGGGCACTGAGGATGGCTCCATGGCCTTGTCTCAGGCACTAAAATAACTTGGTTGCCAAGAAATGGAGCAGCGGTCCAGGCAGGCAGAGCCTCACCAGGTGGGGGCTTGCTGGGTGGATCCTGGTCAGGGTGCATGCAGACAGATGTCTCTGCCTCCCTGTCTCTCACTTAATAAAAAGAAAAGTATGAGAGAAAATAATGGCTGAAAAATCCCCAAATCTGGCAAAAGACATAAACTACAACTTTGAGAAGTTGAACAAACCCCAAAGAGGATAAACACAAGAAACGTATGCTGAGATATATCACAAACTTCTGAAAACTAAACACAAATATCTCAAAGACAGTGAGAGAGAAACCTCAGCTTGATTGATGGGGAAACAATTCTAATGACAGTGAATTCTCACTAGAAACCACAGAAGCCAGAAGAAAGTGACAAGATGTTTGTCAAGTGCCAGAAAAAAGAATCGCCAACCCAGAATTCCATCTCTGGTGAAAACATCCCTCAGGACTGAGGGGGGAAACAGAGACATTCTTAGATAAAGAAAACTGAGAGTCTGCAGCCAGCAGGCCTACCTGGAAAGGTGGGGAAAAGGACATTCTTCAAACAGGAAGGACTTGATAAAAGAAGGAATCTCTGGACATCAGGGAGGGAAAATGGACAACGGGGAGCATAAAGATAAGGGCGAACACAGCAGATTTTCTCTTGAGGTTTCTCAATTATGCTTGATTGTTGAAGCAAAGATTATAATACCGTGTGATGCGGTACTCAGTGTATGGAAAGGAAATAGTTCAGATTACAGCATTAAGGAGAGAGGGTAACAATAACAAAGGGAGGTGAAGTTTCTCTGACAAACTGGAACCGTGACACTAGACTGTGGTGAGTGTGTGCACCCTGACACCACTGGCACGCGCACAGAGACCCACTCACAGCACTGCAGACAACTCGGAAGGGATTGAGACAATATGTTCACAGAACAGGCTGAGGCTGGAACAGAGAGGAAATACAGAAAAAACCCCCTCAGCAGGCTAACATGTTCCGACTGTCCTCTAGAGTCTGATGGCTTTTAGACACTTCTGGTGCCTTCAGACAGTTGCTTTTTGTTTACCACCCAGAATTGACAGTTGTCACCACGGGGCAAGTTATTCCAAGAAAAGCTTACTCAGCCATTATTAGAAGCAAGCAGTGTCTCATTAATTAGTTTTACAAAATGCGTTTTATTTGTAACCAGGCATGGATTTATTAAAGAAGCACTCTTAAGTCAATCACATCGTTATTTGTAGGGGGGATAAACGGTGAAGGACAAAGACATGATGGGTGGTGGTAAACACAATACAGCGTACAAAGATGTGTTGTAGAATTGGATAACTGAAACCTGTATAATTATGTTAACCACTGTCACTCCAATAAAATTCAATTAAAAAAACAGCATCAGTATTTGTTCTATAACTTCTCAATTTGGAAAGTTGAATAGTTTCATAAATTTTTTTATTTTTATGTAAAATAACACCTATTATACAGAATAAAATTCTAATCTTTGTTTTATGTTCTCATGTATAAACAGGGAGAAATACCCTGAAACATATCAAACCAGATCTCAGAAAAGTAGGCACCTCCTCTTGTCTTGGTCACTGACGACATCTGCTGGCTCATTTCAGGCAGTGGTAGGTACTGTGCAGAGTGTGGAGGGGAGGGAGGTCCCTGCGACACAAGTTCATGTATTTACCCCCAGTTCAGATGAAAGGACAGCTCTTTTCTCAGGTCATGAGTTAGAAGTATTCTCAGGTGAATGAGTTTTGAAATTAGTCAAATGTATTTTTCTACATCTACTGAGATAACCACACAATTTTTCTTCTTTAGTTCTGTTAAAATGGCAAATTATAATGATCTATACTCAAGTAGTAAATGTCGGTTACACAGGTGTGTACATTTGAATTCCTGAAATTTAAATTCAATACTCCCAATTAATATTCAATTTGCTAATATTTTGTTTAGGATTTTAGTTTTGATAATAAAGAGGGATATCTCTCTTAATTATTTTCTTGTATAATAATGTCTTGTTATATTTTGGCATCATGTGTTTCCTGGCCTTATAAAATGAGTGGGAAACATTTTCTCCTCATCTTTGGAAGAATTTGTCTACTGTTGTTATTATTTCTTCCTTAAATATCTGGAGGAATTCACCAGTGAGCCATCTGGGCCTATGGGTTTTTTTTGTTGGAAGATTTTTAATTACAGTTTCAATTTCTTTAGTAAAGGTTATTTAATTTTCTATTTTTTCTTATGTCAGCTTCAGTCAATTGTGGTTTTCAAGGAATTTATTTAGATACACTGTCAAACTAATCAGCATAAAGATGGTTACAATATCCCCTTGTTGCCCTTTTAAGTCTGCAGGATCTGTAGTGAGGTTCCATTTTCATGTCAGATATTGATCATTTGTTTTCTTTCTTTCTTTTTTAAAAATTGTTTGATCAATCTTACTAGGTGGCATCTCTAATTTCTACTAATCTTTTCAAAGAATAAACTTTTGCCTTTTCTGATTTTCTTTTTTGTTCATCTGTTTTAGTTCATTAGTTTCTACTCTTATCATTATTATTTCCTCCATTCTGCTTTCTTCCAGTTTAACTCACTCTTCCTTTTCCAGCCTCTTGAGATGGTAGCTTAGATCACCGATTTTAAATCTTTTTTCTTGTCCAGTAATATATGCAATTAAAGCTATAATTTTCCACCTAAGCACTGCTTAAACTGTTATCTCACAAACAAATCATATTAATATTTTAGGAGTCATTCAAATTCTTTGCCTAAGCCTGACTGGTGGTGGCACAGTGGATAAAGCTGGAATGCTGAAGTCACTGGTGTGAAACTCTGAGGTTGATGGCACTGAGTGCCAGCTCATCAGTGCAGGATCACTAACTTGAGTGGGGAAATTGTCCACACAATCCCAAGTTTACCAGCTTGAGCCCAAAGGTCACTGGCATGAAAAGCCCAAGGTCATTACCTTTAGCAAGGGAACACTGGCTCAGCCCTGGTCAAGGCACATACAAAGAGCAATCAATAAACAACTAAAGTGAAAGCAACTACAAGCTGATGCTGCTCACTCTCTCACCCTCTCTTGGAAGCAATGTACACTAAAGTGAAGCAGTTATGAGTTGATGCTTCTCACCCTGTTTGTCTCTTCCTGTGTGTCTCTCTCTTTCTTTCTCTCTCTCTCAAAAAAAATTTCTTTGCTTGGTTCTCTTAAAAATCAGGGAAGAGTCAAATGGAAAAGGACACAAGGTAACTTTGTATGGTGAGGGGAATGCCCCACATCTTGAGTGGGGTGTTGGCTATATAGGGATATACATATGTCAGAACTGCAACTCTGTGTACTGACGACATGAGCTATATACAATACTAGAAGACAGGCATCCGTACCTTTTTGTAGGTGAAAATCTAAGGCTCAGAAGAGTTAATTGTGATATATAAGCCTAAATCACATCTCTAGCAACTCCAAGAGAGTTAAACCTATGTTGTCAAAACCCATATGGTTTGTACTCTACCATATAATATTTTACATGTATATACACATACACATATATACCTGTATATATATAAAGAAAAAGGCTATGAAAATAACAGAGACTAACAGATCCCTGCAAGTACATGTTTGACATGTGACTTTAACAAAATGTTTCCATTCTGGCATAAACCAAGGTGTTTTTCAGTAAACTCACCTTATTACCATCAAACAGGCAGAGGCGTATATGTCGGCTGAGAACCTGGATGCTCACTCCTGGAACAGGAATCATTTTACAACTCCAGAGGGTCAGAATCAATGAAACACGAGTCGGTCTTGACCTAATCTGAGACAGAAATTAGTTAGAAAAAATGTTTATTTTTGTGGCTAAAAAGGTAAATTAACTTTCAAAGCATTGTTTATGATTACATGTGAAAATGTAAATGGAATAAAAGGGAAAATTTTACACACAAATATATACCCACAAAAGAAGTGTCAATAGTATGATTAATTTAATTCAAAACTTTAGATAGCCTGACCAGATTGTGATGCAGGGGATAGAACATTGGACTGGGACACAGAGGACCCAGGCTTGAAACCCCGAGGTCGCCACCTTGAGAGTGGGCTCATCTGGCTTGAGCATGTGGCCACTGGCTTGAGTTTGGGATCATAGACATGACCCCATGGTCACTGGCTTGAGCCTAAAGGTTGCTGGCTTGAAGCCCAAGGTCACTGGCTTGAGACCAAGATCACTAGCTTGAACCCAAGGTTGCTGGCTTGAGACCAAGATCACTAACTTGAACCCAAGGTCGCTGGCTTGGATCACTTGCTCTACTGTAGCCCCTGGGTCAAGGCACATATAAGAAAGCAATCAATGAACAACTAAGGAGCTGCAACGAAGAACTGATGCTTCTTATCTCTCTCCCTTCCTGTCTGTCCCTATCTGTCCCTCTCTCTGTCTCTATCACAAAAAAAATTTATGTAAATTTTTAGGTACTTCTTTACCTTTTTCCCTTTTATTGAATTTATTGGGGTGACACTAGTTAACAAAATTATACAGGTTTCAAGTGCACTATTCTAAAACACACTGTCTGGACACTGTAGTGTGTTTACAACCCCAAGTTCAGGTACATTTTTAATAAATATTTACATTTAAAATATTTATATTTTGGTATAAATGCTTTAAAATTGTGATAAAAAAAAGTCAGTTTAATCAGACAAAATGTATGACCTGACCATGGAATCCCATACGTAAGGTTTGTTCACATAGCCATTCCTCCACAATGTGGGTATATATAGACAATCATCACCAGCATTCATAATATTCATCTAGTTTATCCAAGAACTTATCTGCACTGTTCCTCGGCTTCTTATATAGATGTTTGGATAAAGAGAATGCACTTACCATTGGATGAAATTATTCAGTTCTGCTTCATAGGTATAGTTCAGAATGTCAATAAACAAATTGGAATTCTGGTTTCTAATTTAAGAACATCTTTAATTCTTAACATTCTTCTTTATGGTAATGGGTACTACCATTTAAATACTTACATCATTGAAAAACTAAGATGGCATCTAAAAGCTTATCAAATTTTCAATTTAAGAAATGAGAGCTGTTTTATTCTCTGGGTATAAGTTCATAAAATTAAATGTCATTTATTTCAGTACTAGCACACTAAACAGACCAAATATATATAATATCTTCCTTGACTTTAAATAAAAGGTATTTAATATGAAGAAGGTTCCAGGTAATGCTTGGGTTGAGAGGGTAAAGGGCACTAAAATTATGTGCCACCCCTCAACATAAAACCTGACCACACTGGGTCCTGTATTCTTCCCTTGCGGCTCTGGCAGAGGAGGGGCCAGAGAAGGCAAACAGGAAGGAGAGTGATGTGCCCCCATGTGGGTAGATCTGCTAAATGGCTGGGGAAAAGAATCATGTCCAGAGTGTTTCCTACTTCAATACTGGGGATACAGGAATAATTTACTTAAGCTGTCCCCAAAAACTATAATCAGAAAGTGTTCATTCCTTCTTAATTAAAATATTACTACTACTAACAACAGTAATGGTAACAGCTAACATTTCCTGAGTTATCATCCTGAGCCTGGCACTGTCCTTAGCCCCTCAGACATAATGTAATTCTCACAATAACCCTATATGGGAAGTATTTTTATCATTCCCTTTTCATATGTGTAAGGCAAAGAATGACTAAGATTGATACGCAGCACTGTTTCCTTTGTAGCAATGGGAGAAGAGAAATGAGATAAAGTCACAATAACAAAGCTAAGTTTTGTCTTAGCTATGTCACTCACTGAGGGTTTCAAAGTCACCACACAGAAACCATTTCTTTGTTTTCCATAATGCATTAATCAATGTACATGTTGTTGGCATACTTGGAACCCTGACACAATCAGGAAAAGCCATAATTCAGGGGCTGTACTTACAGTGCCTGTCTTGGTGTCCCACAGGAGATCTCTGAAGGCCAGCTGGGAAGGAGTAAGCTCTGGATGTAAGAAGTAACTTGTTTGAAATTGATTCTCTGCAAAAACAATTTTTTCCCTTATTTTATTACCAAAAAAGAAAAAAAAGGAAATAAAAGTCCAAACCATAAATCCATGATGTTATGCTAGAAAACAGACATTCACTGTTGGGCTGCTTCCTGGGAACAGGCTTCCTAAGACAGAGGTGCCACGGAGATTCACACTCAAGAGTAATAGAAAATGCAAAGATAGAAGCATGTAAGAGCAATCTCAAAGCAGCTTAAAGAAAGACCAGAAAGGCTCAGCCCAATAACATGGCTTGTGGTGAACATGATCCATTCAAACACTTCTGTAAAATACAGGAAATTTAAACTTTTCAAAAATTTAGAAAAATATAATCATTAATTTCACTTAACACAAAACTGTTTCTACACTGTTCTCCCATACTTTAGTTATGAGAATACTTATTACAAAGTCATATAGTCATTCGAGAAATCCTCTTCAAGTTCCTACTCTGCCAGGTACAAGTACACCACTAGGACCTGGAAACCCCAATGGGAACAGAGAAACAGGTCTTGCCCACATTCATTTACAGCTGAGTGGGAGAACTATTAAAAACTAAGTAGCCCTGGCCAGTTAGCTCAGCAGTGGAGCGTCGGCCTGGCGTGTGGAAGCCCCGGGTTCAATTCCCGGCCAGGGCACACAGGAGAAGTGCCCATCTGCTTCTCCACCCCACCCCCTCTCCTTCCTCTCTGTCTCTCTCTTCCCCTCCCGCAGCCGAGGCTCCATTGGAGCAAAGTTGGCCCGGGCGCTGAGGATGGCTCTATGGCCTCTGCCTCAGGCACTAGAATGGCTCTGGTTGCAGCAGAGCAATGCCCCAAATGGGCAGACCATAGCCTCCTGGTGGGCATGCCGGGTGGATCCCGGTCAGGCGCATGTGGGAGTCTGTCTGACTGCCTCCCCATTTCTAACTTCGGAAAAATACAAAAAAACCCAAACAACTAAGTAGACAAGGGAATAAACAAGTTAATGTAAGCTGATTTAGGCCCACAAAGGGTACTCAGGTGGATAGTGGCAGAGGGAACCTACTTACTCAAGGAAAGTCTGTTGAAGGGTGGGATTTAGCCTGAGACCCAAAGGAAGAGAAGGGAGCAGGGCAGTCGGGGCGAGAGGAGCCTCCCAGCAGAGGGACTTCAAAGCAACCCTCCACAAATAATCCCACAACTCGGTACCAGGGCAGCAACCCAACCGTATCCTCTGTAAGACAGGCTTATGGACAAAGGTTGTCAAGTACAGAGAAATGCAAGAATGAGTAAGAAAACAGAAAATGCAAATGGAAAGGACTCTTGAAAAGTCTTGCTGGAAAAAAAAGTAGAGCAAGGGGGGCTCTGCCCAGAAAGGAGCAGGGCTGGGGAGCTGGTTCTCAGGGGGAGGCATTAGGCTGCCGCACTGCTGATGGGGAAGAAGCTGGTGGGGGTGGGGCAGGCTGAAGACACAGGGAAGGGCTGACAAAGAAGAAAGCCACGTTTCTGGACCAAGAAAAGGGACAAGATCCCAGAGCACAGGGAGGCTGGCCTTGCACAGAATCAGGAGTCTCTCTCCTCTATCATGGGAAAGACAGGGACAAGATGAGTGCCAAAGAGATGTGAGGACCACTATCTCTGTAAACAACTTGTTTCAGACATGCAGCGTGACTGCTTGACTAAATAAAGGTCTGGGTGGCTGACGGGCACCTGTTACCTTCCTCCAGAAGCTGGAAGAGTGTGGAGGGCCTGAACCCAGCAGGAATGGCCCCCATCGTGGTCAACACAGCAACAGTGTTTGCCTGCTGGAGATGCTAGAGTCAGATTGATCTGCAGTTTTCATTCATGTTTCCCCACCTCTACAATATTGTCTCTATCACTATAGCAACTGTAACCCAAAAAGGAAAACATAAATGCACATACGTTAGTGGACAAAGACAACAACTGAACCCCAAATTCCTGAGAGGTGGCCATCACTGAATCTTTTGTCTCCCAAGGACTTAAGTAAGCCCCAAGCCAAGACCAGTGGGCAAAGCTCTGTGTCCCTGACCTTTCCTCATCAAAATGTCCTTCCACCTGTCCCGCCCACAATGCACTGCCATGTAACAGATGAATTAATATCATAAACGGATGTGCTTTTTTGTATATATGTATACACACACACCCACTCATGGGCAGTGGTGGGATTCAGCTGGTTTATACCCGTTCAGCGGAATTGATACCTTTTTTTTGGGGGTTACAGAGACAGAGAGAGGGACAGATAGGGACAGACAGACAGGAAGGGAGAGAAATGAGAAGCATCAATTCTTTGTTGTGGCACCTTAGTTGTTTATTGACTGCTTTCTCATGTGTTCCTTGACCAGGGGGCTACAGCAGAGTGAGTGACCCCCTGCTCAAGCCATCATCCTTGGGCTCAAGCTAGCAACCTTGGGCTTCAAGCCAGCAACCCTTGGGCTCAAGCCAGTGACCATGGGGTCATGTCTATGATCCCAGGCTCAAGCCAGCAACCCCATGCTCAAGCTGGTGAGCCCACACTCAAGCCGGATAAGTCCGCACTCAAGCCGGTGACCTCAGGGTTTCAAACCTGGGTCCTCTGTGTCCCAGTTCCATGTTCTATCCACTGCACCACTGCCTGGTCAGGCCTGATACCTATTTTTTTTGTTGAGTTCGGTGAACCAGGTGTTAAAATTGCACTTGTAATCAGGGTTCTCTCTAAGGTGGGCACCTGGGCAGCTGCCCAATGTGGAAATCACAAATATATATTCCTTAGTCTTTTTCAGCATTCATCTGTGCAACAGCATATTCAAAGTGCCTGAAGTAATGTTCATGCCGTTCATAGGTGAAAAAAATTGCAAGTAAGGATGCCAATCAAGAAGCAATATGGAAATATATTAAATAACAGTTTTATTGTTTTTTGTCAAGTATTATTTAATATTTTTCATTAATATTTTACAATTTATAATCTAGTTTTATGTACCTCTTTTATTGTTCTTATTTAAGTATTCAATGCATGAAATAATAAGCTACCTTTCGGTATATCATTGTTTTTTACTTAAAACGGTCATTAGGGCAGAGAACTGGTTGTTAAATTATTTGAATCCCACCACTGGTCACGCGCATGTCCATACAAGTGAGAGCCAAAGTAAAAAGTAAGAATGGATAGTTACTAAACTAAAATGGTTTATTAAATGGTTACTTATGGAGAGAGTGGATTTTCATACTGTTATGTAATATTTTTAAATGGTAGTATTATATATAATTTCTTACATTTTTTATCTTTCTGGAATTTTTCCTATTAAATGAAATTTAACAGAAGTCTTTACCCAAATGATAGAATACTGAGGCAGAAGCAGCGAGAGTCACCCCCAAGTTCACAAATCTGCTCTTCTCACAAAAAAGTCCCAACGGGAAACACTCCTGGAGCACAGGCTCCCTGAAGCAACAATGCAAGTGTCCTGCTTGGGGCATGCCACACACCCACACCCTGTGTGCTATCCAATGCTGTCTCTCACAGTCCCAGTCTATTTTGAATCTGAACTCTAGATGAACTATTAGGTAACAAAGTGAGATATTATTGACAAGACAGGAGATACCTACCTCTGAAAGAGCTGTTTGGACAGCACTCCAATGAGAATCAGTTCTGGGAGACAAAATAGCAAGGTGAGGGCACAAACAGGTGTCACACAGTTAGGGAACTTCATTAATCAAGAACAAAGTGGCTGGGGCCAGTTGCCTCAGTGGTAGAGGGTCTGCCTAGCATGTGGATGTCCCAGGTTCAATCCCTGGTCAGGGCACACAGGAGAAGCAACCATCTGCTTCTCTACCCTTCCTCTCCCCCCCTCTCTCTTCCCCTCCCACAGCCGTGGCTCAATTGGTTTGAGTACATCAGCCCAGGCACTGAGGATGGCTCCATGGAACCTCTGCTTCAGGTGCTAAAAATAGCTCAGTTGCAAGCATGGCCGCAGATGGGCAGAGCATCAGTCCCAGATGGGTATCACCAGGTGGATCCTGGTTGGGGCACATGTGGGAATCTGTCTCTCTATCTCCCCTCCTCTCACTTGGAAAAAGAATAAAGCACATAACTGTCAGTAAGCTCTGAAAACCTAACAGTATCCAGAGGAAACCAAGAGAGAATAACCACAAAAGAAAGTAGCCACGACCTTTAAGCAAACAGTAATATGAAAAGCACTGTTCACAAACTACAGTTGTCTTCATTGCAAAACATTCTTGAATTGTGTACAGAGATAAAAATAAACAAGGTTTCCCAAACCATTTACTCATTTTGCTCTGATATCCCCTCAGGCCTTTGTACCTTTGTGTAACTTCCGCTCCCTCTGCTGTCTCATCCCCCACCTCCACAGCTCCTTCATGGCATTCCTCACTTGACTCTTGGCCTTCTTCTTTAGGACAGGGCTGAAAAATGAATGAAATACTAGGTGCTTCATTACCTAATGCAAAAATCAACCAAAAAAAAAAGACTTTTGGAGAGACTTAAGTATAGATGAGAATTTACATGATGGGCATATCAAAAATGAGTGGGAAAAAGATTTCAACACATTGTTGATCATTTCACTCTTTGAAAAATTACAGGGATAGAAGTAGAGAGCAAGTTTAATCAAAATAAATTCCAGGTGGTATTTATTCAAATGAAAAAATAAAGGTAGAAATATAAGAACTCTAAAACATTAGAAGAAAATAATCCTGTGACAGGGAAGCCCTTTCCAATTTTGACACCCAAACCAGAAATCACACCTGACAACACTGCCAGGCTTGGCTACATTAAAAATAAACATGGTTGAAAGTCAACAAAGAGAACACTGTCACAGACTTCCAATGGGGTGACATTGATAAATCAGGGTACATATGTTCAGAGAAAACCTCTCCAGATTATTTTGACATTTGATTATGTTGCATGCCCCTAATAACTCCAATGAATCAATAAGAGTTTTTAAAAATCCTTTAGAAAAATGGTCAGAAGAACTAAAAAGGTAATTTACCAAGAAGAAACAGAATGGTCAAAAAGCACATAAAATGACGCTCGACCCCAATAGCAGGACAATGAATGCTATTAAAAACAATCATGAGGCCCTGGCTGGTTGGCTCAGCAGTAGAGTGTTGGCCCAGTGTGTGGAAATCCCGGGTTCGATTCCTGGTCAGGGCACACAGGAGAAGCACCCATCTGCTTCCCCACCCTTCCCTGTCCTTTCTCTCTATCTCTCTCTTCCCCTCCCGCAGCCAAGGCTCCATTGAAGCAAAGATGGCCTGGGCGCTGAGGATGGCTCAATGGCATCTGCCTCAAGTGCTAGAATGGTTCTGGCTGCAGCAGAGCATCACCCCATATCGGCAGAGCATCGCCCATTCCATGGGTGGCATGCTGGTGGATCCCAGTTGGATGCATGCAGGAGTCTGTCTGACTGCCTCCCCGCTTCTAACTTTGGAAAAATACAAAAACAAACAAACAAACAAAAACAATCATGAGCCTTTCTGCCTATCACACTATCAGAAAGGTTGGTGACAGTCATCACTAGAAGTGTGTGGGGACATACGTTCTTGCAATGCTGGGGGTGGGAGTACAAACAGGCCTAACTTCTGTGAAAGGCAAAATGGCAAATTCAATCAAAATATAAAGGTGTGAACCAGCAGTGAGCATCTAGAATTTTATCCAAGAGGAATATGAGAGATGTCTACAAAGATGCCTGCACAGACTGATCCTAACACAGGTGCAATTGTTTGCCGCTGAATATCTACCTCCTCTTTTCTAACAGAATTCCACCTTTTAGCAAGGATCTGGCAAAAAGGCTACAGTTTACAAAACCTCCTTGCAGCTAGATGTTGAGAAGAACTAGGCCCTGGCCAGTTGGCTCAGTGGTAGCATATCAGCCTGGCTTCTGGATGTCCTGGGATCGATTTCTGGTCAGGGAATACAGGAGAAGTGACCATCTGCTTCTCTACCCCATCCTCTTCCCCTTCACTCTCTCTGTCTCTCTTCTGCTCCTACAGCCATAGCTCAACTGGTTCAAGCATATCGGCTCCAGATGCCGAGATGGCTTAGTGGAACCTCTGCCTCAGGTGCTAAAAATAGTTCAGTTGCAAGCATGGCCCCAGACCCAGACAGGGGTTGCTGGGTGGATCCCAGTCAGGGCTCATATAGGAGTCTCTCTCTATCTCCCCTCCTCTCACTTGAAAGAGAGAGAGAGAGAAAGAGAGAGAAGAACTAAATTTTGATTGAGGAGAAATAATTGGAAGTTTTTTGTATAACTTCCAGAAAATGGAAGCTCCAGAAAATGGCAGCTCAGGCCTTTTAACTTCTTGTTCCTCTTTCCTTCTCTTTTACTGCTTGGATCATTAAAAATCTAGCAGCCAACTTAAACCACTATAGTAATTCCTGGAAGCGGTACCCCACCTAACCACAGAGTGAAACATGAGATGGAGGCCTCAGCATCCTTTGACTGCTACTCCACACCTCCACCTTGTGCAAGAGAAATACGGCAGTTCATGAGACTGGGCCCTTAACATGTGAAGCCTGCTAACCCCAGGAGTTAGTATCACTATTGTGGGACACCTGGCTGGTATCACAAAATTGGTATGGAAAACAACTTGCATTTGCTGTCAGAGAAAAACAACACAGTTAGTGTTAGAAATGGTGTCAGAAAAAAAGACCTATCTGTATAGTTACTAGAAAATTTTAAATTACATTTGCAGTTTTCATTAGACTTCTATTGGCCAGCAATGATCCAGACAGAGTAGTAATGTATAATGACACAAAAAAATGACCATGCTATTTCATGAAGAATAAAAACCACAAGGTAAAAAGCATGAATGCATAGGATGTTTATATCCTAGTATGGGATCATATTGAAGTTAACTATAGATCATTTGAAGTTAACTATAGTTCTGTTTTACAACAAATAATAAACACCTACTAATCTTTATGATCAGCACTAACCCTCAAAAGCATCTTAATTGTGGGATAACATTCTGGGGCTCACCTGCATGAGAACACTCACAGGTCCCAGGACTATTAACACAAGTATTTTCCCATGCTCTGTGCCTTGAAAATTAAGGAAAATTCTATATCTCAAATCTTTCACTAGTTAGTTAATCCAAGAATACAGCTTAATTTCCATGCAAAATGAAAAGGTGTTGAATGAGGAAAAGGAAAGAATAAACAACAAACACTAACCTCCAGGTAGGTTCTGGGAACAAGACCTTTGTTTCCTTTGGCATTCTTAGCCATCCACCAACCATCAGGGGTTTTTTCAATTATAAGCAGAATTTCCCCTTTCTTAAAGCAAAACAAAGTAAATTTTTTTAAATAAAATTTTACCCCAACACAGAAATTATCAACATTAAAACTATTTTTTAAATATAATGAAGTATAAAAATCATATGATACTTCAATACATGCAGAAAAAAGCATTTGACAAAATCCAGCACCCATTTACAATAAAAACTCTCAGCAAAGTGGGAATAGAGGGAACATACCTCAAAATAATAAAGGCCATATATGACAAACCCATAGCTAACATCACTCAATGGGAAAAAAAACTAAAACCATTTCTCTTAACATCAGGAACAAGACAGGAATGTCCACTTTTACCACTCTTACTCAACATAGTACTGGAAGTATTAGTCATAGCTATAGAGAAGAAAAAGAAATAAAAGGCATCCACATTGGAAAGGAAGAAGGAAAACTGTCATTATGTCAGATGGTATGATACTGTGTATTGAGAACCCTAAAGATTCCACTAAAAAACTACTAAAAATGAAAAATAAATTCAGCAAAGTAGCAGGACATAAAATAAATATCCAGAAATCAGTTGCATTTTTACACAGTAATAATGATCTCTCAGAAAGGGAAACTAAGAAAACAACACCATTCAGTTACTTCAAAAAGAATAAAATACCTAGGAACAAATTTAACCAAGGAGGTAAAAGACATGTACTCAAAAAATTACAAGCAACTGAAGAAAGAAAATAAAGAAATACAAATAAATGGAAGCATATGCTGTGCTCATGGATAGGAAGAATTAACATCGTTAAAATGTTCATAATACTCAAACCAATCTGTAGATTCACTGTAACCTGCACCAAAATACCAATGGTATTTTTCACAGCACTGAACCAATAATCCCAAAATTTGTATGGAACTACAAAAGACTCTGAATACCCACAACAATCTTGAGGGGGTAAAAAAGTCAGAGAAACCTGATATCAAACTATACTACAAGGCTGTAGTAATCAAAATAGCATGATACTGGTACAAAAATAGTCACATATATCAATGGAACAGAGTGAAGAGTCCAGAAATAGCCCTATGACCATATGGTCAATTAATATATGACAAAGGAGGCAAGAGTGATGTTGGGAAAATTGGACAGATGTATACAAAAAATAAAACTAGACCACCTTCTTACTCCACATACAAAAATAAACTGAAAACAAATTAAAAGCTTAAATGTAAGACTCAAAACTATAAAACTACTAAAAGAAAACATAGGCAGTAAAATCACAGACATTTCTCTTAGCAATATATTATCTTTTCCTTTTTGGTAATTTTTCCATTGATTTGAGAGAGAGAGAGAGAGAGAGAGAAAGGGAGAGGGAAGGAGGAGAAAGAGAGGAAGAAAGAAAGAGAGAAGCATCAACTCATTGTTCCACTTAGTTGCTCCATTTAGTTGTGCACTCATTGGTTGTTTCTCATATGTGCTCTGACTGGGGATTGAACCTGCAACCTCGGCCCACCAGGTGATGCTCTATCTACTGAACCACCTGGCCAGGGCAGCAATATATTTTCTGATGTATTTCCTCAGCCAAAGAAAACAAAAGAAAAAATGAACAAAGGACCTACATCAAACTAAAAAGTTTTTTGCACAGCAAAGGAAACCTTCAAAAAAAGGAAAGACAACCTTCTGAATGGAGGAAGATAACTGCCAATAACACATCTAATAAGAGGTTAATATCCAAAGTTTGTAAATAATTCATACAATTTGACACCAAAAACAAAATCATATTAAAAAACGAGCATAGGACCTGACTATACACTTCTCCAAAAAGGACATACAGATGGCAAATAGACAGACATATGAAAAGATGCTCAATATCACCAATCATCAGAGAAATGCAAATTAAAACCACGATGAGCTATTACCTGTCTGTCAGAATGACTATCATCAATAATCAACAAACAATAAGTATTGGTGAGGATGTGGAGAAAAGGGAACCCTCATGTACTGTTGGTGGGAATGCAGCTGGTATAGCCACTATGAAAAACAGTATGGAAGGTCTTCAAAAAATTAAAGATGAAACTGCCTTATGAACCAACAATTCCACTTTGAGTACATATCCAAAGAAACCCAAAATATTAACTCAAAAAATTTATGCACCCTTATGTTCACTGCAGTGTTATTTACAATAGCCAAGATGTAGAAACAACCCAAGTACCCATCAGTAGACGAGTAGATAAAAAAAGTTGTGGTACATTTATTTACACAATGGAATACTACACAACCATTAAAAAGAATGGAATATTACCATTTGCAAGAGCATGGATGGACCTAGAAGATACAATGCTAAGTGAAATATGTCAGTCAGAGAATGACAAGTACCATATGATTTTACTCATATGTAGAATTTAAAGAACAAAATAGATAAGTAAAATCAAAACAGATTCATAGACAGAGAACAGACTGATGGTTGCTAGAGGGGGTTTGGGGGACAGGTGAAAAAAATGAAGGGATTAAGAAGTACAAAGCAATAGTTACAAACTAGTCACAAGAATATAAAGTGCAGCATAGGGACTGTAGTCAATAACAATGTAATAATTGTACAGTGTCAGGTGGGAACCTGATACATCAGGGTTGCCACTTTGTTAAGTATATGATTGACTGACCATGACGCTGTACATCTAAAATTAATACAAAATAATATTGAATGTAAACTGGTATTGAAAAATAAAATTAAAAGTCTTAAAAGGAATATAAGTAAATAAATAAAAAGTAGAAGGTATTACTCTTTTACCATTTTACTACCATGTAACTTTGATAACAGTTTCACATGATTATTGCTTATTAAATCATTAGTATCAGGCCTGACTGGTGGTGGTGAGGTGGATAGAGCATTAACCTGGGACACTGAGGTCCCAGGTTTGAAACCCCAAGGGCAATGGCTTGAGAGCAGGGTCACCAGCTTGAGTGTGGGATCGTCAACATAATTCCAAAGTCACTGGCTTGAAGCCCAAGATCACTGGCTTGAGCTCAAGGTCACTGACTTGGTCAAGGGGTCACTGGCTTGGCTGCAGTGACTTCCCTGGTCAAGTCATATTTGAGAAACAATCAACAAACAACTAAAGTGACACAACTACAAAGTTGATGCTTCTCATCTCTCCCTTCTAGTCTGTCTGCCTGTCTCTCTCTCACAAAGGAAGGAAGGAAAAAAGGAAGGAAGGAAGGAAGGAAGGAAGGAAGGAAGAAAGGAAGGAAGGAAGGAAGGAAGGAAGGAAGGAAGGAAGGAAGGAAGGAAGGAAGGAAGGAAGGAAGGAAGGAAAGGAGGGAGGGAGGGAGGAAGGGAGGGAGGGGAAGGGAAGGAAGAAAGGAAGGGCAGGAGGGAGGGGAAAAGAAAAAAGAAAAGAAAGGAAAGAGCATCAGAAATACGTAACACAGGTATACAGGTAGAGTCTCCTTATTCTGTATTCTGTTAGGTATGCAAATTGATCGTGAGGTCAGGCTCCAGTCTTGTTTCTACCTGCCTTAAATGTAAGATCCCCAGCCTGCTGAGCAGTAAAATCTCCAACAGCGGCATACTCTTTACTTGTCATTTGTTGCTGAGATTCCCTTTCCTGTTTCTGTTCCTTTTCCATTTCTTCTTCCTCCCCATCACTTTCTTCACTTTCTTCTTTGTCATCATCGTCTTCTTCATCTTCTTCATCAAAATCATCATCTTCCTCTCTTTTAGTAAGTGCCTCAATTCTGCAAAAAAAAAAAAAAAAAATCTATGACAAGGATCACCTGAAGTAACCTTTATGAACAAATTAAGTATGAGTACTTCTATACATAGAACTGGCCCACATTTGGAACTGGCAAATAAAGGAAATAAGGGGAAAGCCCAGCTAGTGGTTTCCACCATCTAGCTAAGAGCAGGGGACTTGAGGGACTGAGTGGGAAAGAAGTTATATCTGAGGGAGCTGAGTGTCAGGGTAGAGCATGTGCTGGACTAGAGGCTAAGAGACGTGTATTCTAGTCTTGGATTCATCCACCCAGCAAACGCGGCTTGCGCATTATTACCCTGTGCTTAGAGCACAGTCTCTGAGGTTAAATTCTGATTCTACCCCTTCTTGTTGAGTAAAAGCTGTAATTTACAGACAGCAGGCTCCTTTTAAGCTCCCCAGTTCTCATCGGTAACATGGAGATAACAATAGCACCTGCCTCAAGAGGATTAGATAGATGGGTTACCAACCCAAAGTGTTTGGAACTGTGTATGCCACACAGCAAGCCTTTACAAAAGTCAGCTCTGCTGATGATGGTCCATGTTTGACACAGGGGCTACAAAGGTAAACCAGACACAATGTTCTATCCTCAAGAAGCTTACAATGAGACAATCTAGAAAATGGGTAATTACACTATTGTTCAAACAGGTAATAGAGTGGGGGTACAGGGTACTAAGGACACACAAGAGCGACTGAACCTAGACTGCTTGGGTGGGATCAGGGAAGACTCAGAATTAGGTCTTGAGAGATGAGCTGGAGTCAGGTAAAAGGAAGAAGCAAGGACAGGGAGGGAACGGAGAATGGAGTGCGGGGAGGGCAGGGTCTGCTCTGCACTTCAGAAAGACACGACAATGTGGGCAACAGACTGGTAGAAGGGCTGAAGGAAAGGTGGCCATAAAGAGTGACACCTGACAACAGTATGAACTAAGGAAGCAGCATCAGGGAGGAAGAGAAAGACGTGTCAGAAAGGTCTGAAGGAGGTAAAATGGAAGGTGAGGGAAGAGGGAGCACTCAAATAATACTGGCTGGGGTAAATCACTGAATCTCTCTGAGCTTTATTTATTCGTTCAACACTCAGCAAAGTCATCAGTCACTGACAGGGCACCTACTGTGTGATGGACACTATGCACCAGACTCTACAACAATCCAGAAGTCTTTGCTCTGGTACAGCTCACATTAGAGAAGCTCACCTTTGAAATGGAGTCATTTTAAGGATTTCATTTTATCAAGGTTTTTTTTTAGCTACTCCTTTATCTTATTTTGGAGTGATTGCTCTAGGTATGACAATATGTATCCCTAACTTACCTCATATTAACCTGAATATTATATTTCACCAAAACTGAAAGAATTTTCAGATGGTATGATTCCATGTACCTTGCCGGCCCTTTTAGCCATTCCTGTTCCTCTGTGGTCATATCTACTTCTATATAGAGTTGATTCTCTTTATTTGCAGATTCCATATTTATAGTAAATTAATTTACTTGCTAAAATTAATCTGAAACCCCAAATCAATACATGGAGTGCTTTGTGGCCATTCACAGATGTATGCAAAGCAGCAAAAACCTGAGTTGCTCGATACACACGCTCACAGCTGAGGCTGAACAAGGTGACACCTGCCTTCTTTTTTCAGCCCTCCTACTGAAATCAGGTTTCCTTTACACAGTCTATTTAGTGCCACAGATTTTGCATCTTTGTGCTTTTGTTGGTAATTCTGCCATTTAAAGTGGCGCTAAACAACTGCTGAAGTGCTGGGCTGTGTTCCTACAAAGATGAGAAGGAGGAAGTGTGAGATCCCATGGGAAAGTAAAGAGGGGAAGTCAGAATTGTCTAATTTTGCCCTCAGGTGACTGACCATCTACTTGGGGAAACAATGGCAGAGCTCTGAAAAGCTAACTAAACAAACATGTGAAAATGTATGAAAATAAAGATGCTGTCTTTAATGTCAATGCTCACATGTAAGAAGAAAGTTATTTAGATCATCTACTTGCATATTTCCTCCTTTTATAAATATTCTTTAAAAATTGGAGGCAGAAACATGCACTGTTCTCTACTGGAGTGGATGTTAGTAATTGTCTTTGTAAAGTAGAAAGAAATCCTGATGGTCTATACAGGGGTAGTCAACCTTTTTATACCTACTGCCCACTTTTGTATATGTTAGTAGTAAAATTTTCTAACCGCCTACCGGCTCCACAGTAATGGTGATTTATAAAGTAGGGAAGTAACTTTACTTTATAAAATTTATAAAGCAGAGTTACAGCAAGTTAAAGCATATAATAATAATAATTACTTACCAAGTACTTTATGTCAGATTTTTGCTAAGTTTGGCAGAATAAATCTTTATAAAACAACTTACTATAGTTAAATCCATCTTTTTATTTATACTTTGGTTGCTCCGCAACCACCCACCATGAAAGCTGGAGCGCCCACTAATGGGCGGTAAGGACCAGGTTGACTACCACTGGATACAAACCCAAGCTGTGGGAAGCAGAAAGGATAAGGCTAACTATTCAGACTCTTCAAATGCTGTTCCCTTATTTTTATACTGTATTCTGGTCAAATAAGGACACAGGTACAAGGACATAGGTATAAGAACTCTAAAATTTTCACTGATTTCCAGTACTCAGAATGACAAAGTAGCTGGTATTGGACTTAACCTTCTAACCAGAAACAGCAACAAAATCTGGACCAATATACAAAATGGCTGTTGGATGTCACTGGACATCAACCGAGCAGGACTGGGGTCCTTTACATCTTGCCAGGGCTTTCATTCTACTGTGCTCATTAAACTAATGTTTACTGACTATCCTGATACCACCACTTGTTTGTATCTGTCCTGTTGTGTGTCTGCATCCTGCGTGAAACGTGAAAACTGCTGGTGACCAAATGTCCGAAGGAAGGAAGGAAGATGCATACTCAGTTCTATTTTCACTATTTACAGACACAGCAAGTTCCTGAAGTTGGTGAGTCAGCTTATCCAAAAGATTGAGCTCCTCCTCCTTTTTCTGGTGATAGTTCCCAACAGGAGCAGGTTCATCAGCCTAGGAGAAAACATGAGTCCCATTACACTGAAAATTTTGTTTCTTATTGTAATAGGCAGACAGGCACGTGCAGAGCAAGGACTATAGGCCAGGCACAGGCGGTCCAGGGTGCAAAGCCCCATGGGCCTAGCAATGGGCTAAACGGGGAGGACAAGGATCTTGCCCCTAGAGTGACCTTTCCTCCCCTGGCATGTTGCTAGTCATGTGGGTTAAACCCTATTAGCATGGGGAATGGACAAGGGGTCCAGAGAATAGCCCCTGCAGAAGAATGTATAACTTCTGTCAACTGTACTAAAAACTGTTTTATGCTTTCTGTAGACATAGAAACAAATTGCAACATCACCAATACTGTATCTTTTGTCTTGGGTCACATTAAATTACCTGCAGAATGGTTTTTAATACGTAGAAGGGCAGTTTATTCCTATGTTCCAGCAAAACAGTTCTGGGGGACCATGCTCTCTTTTAAAACTGAGTGTTTATGCCTCAGAAGCCCCACACTACCTGGGCTCCATGGGAACTCTCCCTTGCACTGGATTGTAACCGTGATTTGCACCTTTTAACCCATCGAACATAATTTTAACTATATTTGAAATGCCAGTCATGGTAACCTCCTGGCTGTGTAGTATTACTGGCTTAGAGAGCATCTATTGTTTTCATTCTTTTTATCTTTTCCAGTATCATAGTTTGTTATTACATACAATGTGACCCTTACGTGAATCTGCTGTAAGTGTATTCCTAAACCCCATATGAGACTTTCAAATGCCAAGATACATGCTCAATAGCAAATGCTTACTTCCATATAAAACTACAGTAATCTTACAGAAATAAGATAATTAAAACTAACAGTGGGGAATGACAGAGGAACTCTCGAGTTTAAAATTTTAGCTTTGCCTGGCCTGTGGTGGCACAGTGGATAAAGTGTCAACCTGGAATGCTGAGGTCAACGGTTCGAAACCCTGGGCTTGCCCGGTCAAGGCACATATGGGAGTTGATGCTTCCTGCTCCTTCCCCCTTCCCTCTCTCTCTCTCTCAAATGAATAAATAAAATTTAAAAAATAAATAAAATAAAACTTTAGCTTTATCATAGTTAATAGGCTTAATGGTTGACACTTATAGTTTAGTCTTAATTGATGGGCTTATGGATTAACACATGTAAAAGTTTATTGTTTTAGGAGGCCTGCATGCAATTAATCAGACCTAGCCAGGCACTGGGAGGTCTGCAAATAATTTAACCCTTTGTTTGTCAAGAGGACTGCAATCAATCAAAGTAACTTCTGCAGAATGATGAACTAGAACCTGTTTCCAGGAGGCTTAGAAGCAATAAACCTTCTTCTCTGAACCATGATTCCCAAAACAATTAACCTTTTAAATTCCAAACCCCTTACCCATCCCTTACTTCTTACAACAAGGCCAGCTTGAGATGAGATGTTAAGACAGTTTTTAGGGTACATAACTCGCTGTCTTCGAAGATAACTAGCCATAAACAGCCCATAAAGATTCAATTTGTGCTGTGTGAGTAACAGGAAGCACAAATGCTGATCTGGTTTCAGTATTATCTTTCTTTTGAAAGAAAACTCTAATAACTGGTAAAAGACAAAGTAAATATCAGTGTAAGACTAGGCCTGCCTTAGAGAAGATGAAAAGAAATGTAGATGATTATGTTGGAATGTAAACCAAATGAAAAATGAAATTATAAGTTTTTTGGGTTTTGTTTTCTTCCCATGCTAGGTATTGCAGATGCTCTGTAGTTGGTAAGGGCCACATTCTGGGCAGAGAGTGGCTTTGGTCATAGAGACAGGCCTCTGTCCCATGTGCTGCCCCTTCCTGGCAGTGAGATGCTGGGAATGCTGCTCCACTCTGGGAGCCTGTTTCCTCGTCTGGAAAAGAGGGGTAATTAGGTTTTCAAATGCAGGGTCAGTCTGCCTCCTAAATGAAAGTCTGTGTTACTGGAGAAATTCAGAAGAGACGCTAAGTCACGCATGTCTCAGGTGCAGCACAGGAGAGTCACACACAGGACATGACCTTCCGCTTGAAATGCTTGTGAGTCTTTGGCCCTGGTGGCTGAGGCTCAGGCTCAATGAAAAACTCCTGAAGGGATTGACAGCCAAGAATAAGTTCTGGTTCCTTCTATTTCTGCAGAGTCAGGATATCAGAGCTGCCACTGACACAAGCAGCTTCTTTACCACTCTTGCTCAGGGTGGGTCACCACAATGTAATTCAGAGTAAAACAATCCTAAACTGCAGAACTTACACATGCAAAAATGAAAATAGCTTCTTCCAGACTTTGAGTCCTCAGTGCTGGGGGAACATTTGTAGCACTTGGAGCCCAGGCCTCGCTGCTCCCAAGCTCACACCCAGGAGGCCTGTGGGGGGTCAGCACTGCACGCAGTCCAACTCCATCACAGACACAAACCAAGGAACTTCCCCACTCAGGAATTCCTACTTAGTGAAAACCGATTGTCTGCAATATGGTTAACCATAATACTTACTTTTTTTAATTTTTGAAGAGTATTTTTATTTTCATCAATAGCTTGTTTTAATTGGATACACCTAAGTTGTTAAAAAGAAAGAAAAAAATACTGATTTTTCTATTGTCAGAACCAGAAAGTTATTTTGTAAAACCAGACATGTCTTTAAGCAGGTGAGGCAGTTTAAGCAGACAAGGCAATCGCATGGGTTATATCTGAAAACACGCATGTCAACACTTTCCCACCCATTAGCCCAGGACGCTCACAGCCCAGTGCTGAGGGACACAGAAATGACAACCAAAGCCCAGAAAGCCTAAGTGGCTCCAGGTTAAGGGACCTGCCTCTGAATTAAGAAAAGCACCAGACTTGAAAACGCTTCTCCCACTTCAAAAGCCAACACCTAGGACCTCGCCAAGAAGACACCCTAAGAATGACGATAATGGCTAAACGGTATTGTATTGTGCACCCAGCGGGATGCTATGCAGTTTCCAGACACCGCCTCATTCGAGCCTCAGAACCATCCTTCCTCCAGATGGAGAAAGTGAGGCTCTAATAGGTGAGCATGGCCAGGAAATGGAGGAGCAACCACACAGAAGCAGAATAGTAGAAAAACCACTCTGCAGCGGCCTCTTCCTACCACAATGCATGCCCCCTTTGAACTTGGCCTGTCATTTGCCTACAGTGTTTTAGTTACTCCATAGACAACTGATATCATTTAGCTTAAGTCTTAGACACCCAAATGAAAAGTATAAGAATGACCAAAAATAAGCTATAGCTGGGGCTTGCTTTAGATATATTAAGTTATGCTATTCTTATTATATTTTACTATATGAATTAAATCATATCTATAGCATCTAAGCTGTAAAAAGAAATCACTCTTAAGGCAATGTAAGGTCTTTCTATTATTTAGGGAGAGAGTAAATATATTGATTTAGTTTAAGGCCCTTTTATAATAAGTCTTTGACTTTGAAGAAAAGTCTGTTTCTAAAGAGCCTGACCACTTTCCTTTCTCTAACCTCACCCCCTCTGCTCTCCCTCCTCACCAAAGGACTCTTCTCTAAAAAATTCCTGATGACAACAGGAGATTATAGGTGCTAAAGAACCTTCCTATACACCAGGGTTACAGCCTACCTATTCTGGCACTTGGGGCTCCTCAGGCTAAAGGCTCATTCACAGTCCCTTGCAAATCCCTGCCCACATACACAGAACTTCATTCTCATTCCGGAGGTAGTATCAGTAGGAAAGAGAACTGTATATACAATAGTAGAGAAACCCATGACGGCTCTCTAGAATAACCAACTAGTCCCTCATTCTTAAATTAAAAAATGGACAACCCAAAGACTATTGGACATAACAAAGAAAACCAGCAACATAGAAAATAAAATTTAAGACCAACCAACCTTAAACAGATAAATAATCTGAGCCCAGAGGAACCAACAACAACTCAGAGAACAGAAGAAAACTTTTTAAAAAAAATCTCCTAAGCATGAAAGAAGTAAGAAGATAATATAAAAACAGGAACATGATGCTAGGAAAAAAGAACAATTAAAGAACGAGAAAAAATACTTGTAAGTTACCAATATGTCTGCTGAAATTAAACATTCACACAGAAAGTTAAAAAAAAAAAAAAACTCAAGAGACCTTTCTGGGTGAAAACAAGAAGCTAAAGAAACAAAAACTATTAATGGGGAGATAAAAGAGCAAGAGAACAACCCAGCAAGTTCAAGACCTGACTCAAAAGTGTTTCAGGAATAAAAACACAAATGTAAAAAACTTATTTTTTAACAGAAAGAAAATCTCCCAGAGAGCATAAGAGACATGAGTTTTCAAACTGAAAAGACGCACTGAGTGTTGAGCAAGATAAAAATGACAAAAACATTGTGATAAAATTTTCAAACACCAAGGCTGAAGAGAAAAGTCCCAAACAGGTCAGCTAGAAAGGGATGGTCATCAAACTTAGCATCACTGGGTGCAAAGAAACCAGACAATATCTTTAAAGGTTTAAGTAGAATTATTATCAAACATAAGGGCTAAAATATGTTTTCAGCCATGAAAATCAAAATGTGAATTTTTAAAATGACAGTGAAGAGACCTTTTTATACACAGAGAAGACTATTTCTTTCATGATTGTTTGATTAATTCAAATCGCTTGACCTAAATTCCTTAAAACAATCAATCCTACCAAAAAATGTAGTTGATAAAATTCCTTTAGATATTTTTAAATCCATATAAATTTAATTTTGCTTTTAAGTACTTTTAATGCCTGACTCAAGTAAAAATTTTTGAAATGATTCTAAAGAATCGTTTAAACTAGTAGAATGAATCTCATGTACTTTTGAAAAATGTTATAAACACTTTAAGTACCCCAAACAATTATCTTAATGATTTCCTAAACTTAATACAAAGTACTAATAATCTAAATCAATTTAGTTTATCGTGACTATATAATTTTAAATTCTTCCAGGTATTTAAAAAAAAAGTCAAAACAAAATAAAAACCTTACCCACAGAGAACAGTTTTCCTACCTTAAGGGAATTGGAACTGTTAATAGACAGAGATTTCTGACCAGGTCACAGGATCTGGGGTTACACAGGCCAAGGGCCCACCATAATCCTGCCTAACCACCTGTGTTCCCTCCGAGCAGTTATTATAGTTGCTGTCAAAATGGCTAGTCCACATTTTTAGGTTCAGGGTAGTTTCTCATAGATCCAAGTTATACCATGATGTCTTTCTTCCATTGGTGTTCAATGGACCAAACACTGCATCTCCAGTGCAACTTCAGTGATGTTCCTTCTCTTGGTTGAATGAAATCTGTATTTCTATCGAATATCATGGATACAAAAGAAAGAGAGGTAACACAGCTAGATGAGGAAAAATCTATGGAGAAAAAATTTAATATATTGGAAACCTTGGAGCTAAATGACAGAGAATTCAAGATAGAAATCCTAAAAATACTCAGAGATATACAAGAAAACACAGAAAGGCAATTTAGGGAGCTCAGAAAACAACTCAATGAACACAAAGAATATATGTCCAAGGAAATTGAAACTATAAAAACAAATCAAACAGAGATGAAAAACTCAATTCACGAGCTGAAAAACGAAGTAACAAGCTTAGCTAATAGAACAGGTCAGATAGAAGAGAGGATTAGTGAAATAGAAGACAAGCAACTTGAGGCACAACAGAGAGAAGAAGAAAGAGACTCAAAAATTAAAAAAAATGAGATAGCCCTACAAGAATTATCTGACTCCATCAAAAAGAATAACATAAGAATAATAGGTATATCAGAGGGAGAAGAGAGAGAAAATGGAATGGAGAACATACTCAAACAAATAATAGATGAGAACTTCCCAAGCCTGTGGAAAGAACTAAAGCCTCAAGTTCAAGAAGCAAACAGAACTCCAAGTTTTCTTAACCCCAACAAACCTACTCCAAGGCATATCATAATGAAATTGACACAAACCAACAGCAAAGAAAAAATTCTCAAGGCAGCCAGGGAAAAGAAGAATACAACATATAAAGGAAGGCCCATTAGATTATCATCAGATTTCTCAGCAGAAACTCTACAAGCTAGAAGAGAGTGGACCCCAATATTTAAAGTCCTGAAAGAGAGGAACTTTCAGCCACGAATACTATACCCATCAAAGCTATCCTTCAAATATGAAGGAGAAATAAAAACATGCACAGATACAGAAAAGATGAGGGAATTTATCATCAGAAAACCCCCACTCCAGGAATTACTAAAGGGGGTTCTCCAATCAGATACAAAGAACAAAAAAAAACAGAGCCACAAGTAAAAGCTCCAAGAAGAACACAATAAAACCAAATTTAAACTGTGACAACAACAAAAAGAAAGAGGGGGAGAAGATGGAGATTAACAGTAGCAAAGGACGATGGAGTGCAAAAGTACTCACAAAATAGTTCGCTACAATGAACAGGGTAGGGACCCTTTTCATTATTCAAAGGTAACCACCATTGAAAAAACCACCACAGAAGCACATGAGATAAAAAAGATAGCAACAGTGGAAAGATGTATGGAATTCAACCAAATAAAAACAAAAGATAGAAAAACAAAAGAGAAGAATCAAACAAGACACAAAACTAACAGAAAGCAAGATATAAAATGGCAATAGGGAACTCACAAGTATCAATAATTACACTAAATGTAAACGGATTAAACTCACCAATAAAAAGGCACAGAGTAGCAGAATGGATTAAAAAAGAAAATCCAACTGTATGCTGCCTACAGGAAACTCATCTAAGTAACAAGGATAAAAACAAATTCAAAGTGAAAGGCTGGAAAACAATACTCCAAGCAAATAACATCCAAAAAAAAGCAGGTGTAGCAATACTCATATCGGATAATGCTGACTACAAGACAGGAAAAGTACTCAGAGACAAAAATGGGCATTTCATAATGGCTAAGGGGACACTGAATCAAGAAGACATAACAATTCTTAATATATATGCACCAAACCAAGGAGCACCAAAATATATAAGACAGCTACTTATTGATCTTAAAACAAAAACTGACAAAAATACAATCATACTTGGAGACCTCAATACACCGCTGACGGCTCTAGATCGGTCATCCAAACAGAGAATCAACAAAGACATAGTGGCCTTAAACAAAACACTAGAGCACCTGGATATGATAGACATCTACAGGACATTTCATCCCAAAGTGACTGAGTATACATTTTTCTCCAGTGTACATGGATCATTCTCAAGAATTGACCATATGTTGGGCCACAAAAACAACATCAGCAAATTCAGAAAAATCAAAGTTGTACCAAGCATATTTTCTGATCATAAAGCCTTGAAACTAGAATTCAACTGCAAAAAAGAGGAAAAAAATCCCACAAAAATGTGGAAACTAAACAACATACTTTTAAAAAATGAATGGGTCAAAGAAGAAATAAGTGCAGAGATCAAAAGATATATACAGACTAATGAAAATGACAATACGACATATCAGAATCTATGGGATGCAGCAAAAGCAGTGATAAGAGGGAAGTTCATATCACTTCAGGCATATATGAACAAACAAGAGAGAGCCCAAGTGAACCACTTAACTTCCCACCTTAAGGAACTAGAAAAAGAAGAACAAAGACAACCCAAAACCAGCCGAAGAAAGGAGATAATAAAAATCAGAGCAGAAATAAATGAATTAGAGAACAGAAAAACTATAGAAAAAATTAATAGAACAAGGAGCTGGTTCTTTGAAAAGATCAACAAAATTGACAAACCCTTGGCAAGACTTACCAAGGAAAAAAGAGAAAGAACTCATATAAACAAAATCCAAAATGAAAGAGGAGAAATCACCACGGACACCGTAGATATACAAAGAATTATTGTAGAATACTATGAAAAACTTTATGCTACTAAATTCAACAACCAGGAAGAAATGGATAAATTCCTAGAAAAATACAACCTTCCTAGACTGAGTCAAGAAGAAGCAGAAAGCCTAAACAGACCTATCAGTAGAGAAGAAATAGAAAAAAACATTAAAAACCTCCCCAAAAATAAAAGTCCAGGCCCTGACGGCTATACCAGCGAATTTTATCAAACATTCAAAGAAGACTTGGTTCCTATTCTACTCAAAGTCTTCCAAAAAATTGAAGAAGAAGCAATACTTCCAAACACATTTTACGAAGCCAACATAACCCTCATACCAAAACCAGGCAAGGATGGCACAAAAAAAGAAAACTACAGAGCAATATCTCTAATGAATACAGATGCTAAAATACTAAACAAAATACTAGCAAATCGAATACAACAACATATTAAAAAAATAATACATCATGATCAAGTGGGATTCATCCCAGAATCTCAAGGATGGTTCAACATACGTAAAACGGTTAATGTAATACACCATATCAACAAAATAAAGAACAAAAACCACATGATCTTATCAATAGACGCAGAAAAGGCTTTCGATAAAATACAACACAATTTTATGTTTAAGACTCTCAACAAAATGGGTATAGAAGGAAAATATCTCAACATGATAAAGGCCATATATGATAAACCATCAGCTAACATCATATTAAATGGCACTAAACTGAAGGCTTTCCCCCTTAAATCAGGAACAAGACAGGGTTGTCCACTCTCTCCACTCTTATTTAATGTGGTACTAGAGGTTCTAGCCAGAGCAATCAGACAAGACAAAGAAATAAAAGGCATCCATATCGGAAAAGAAGAAGTAAAGGTATCACTTTTTGCAGATGATATGATCCTATACATCGAAAACCCCAAAGAATCCACAAAAAGACTACTAGAAACAATAAGCCAATACAGTAAGGTCGCAGGATACAAAATTAACATACAGAAGTCAATAGCCTTTCTATATGCCAACAATGAAACAACTGAGAAGGAACTCAAAAGAATAATCCCCTTCACGATTGCAACAAAAAAAATAAAATACTTAGGAATAAACATAACAAAGAATGTAAAGGACTTATATAATGAAAACTATAAACCATTGTTAAGGGAAATTGAAAAAGATATAATTAGATGGAAGAATATACCTTGTTCTTGGCTAGGAAGAATAAATATAATCAAGATGGCTATATTACCCAAAGCAATATACAAATTTAATGCAATTCCCATCAAACTTCCAATGACATTTTTTAAAGAAATAGAGCAAAAAATCATCAGATTTATATGGAACTATAAAAAACCCCGAATAGCCAAAGCAATCCTAAAGAAAAAGAATGAAGCTGGGGGCATTTCAATACCTGACTTCAAACTCTATTATAGGGCCACGACAATCAAAACAGCATGGTATTGGCAGAAAAATAGACACTCAGACCAATGGAACAGAATAGAAAGTCCAGAAATAAAACCACATATATATAGTCAAATAATTTTTGATAAAGGGGCCAACAACACACAATGGAGAAAAGAAAGCCTCTTCAATAAATGGTGCGGGGAAAACTGGAAAGCCACATGCAAAAGAATGAAACTGGACTACAGTCCCTCCCCCTGTACAAAAATTAACTCAAAATGGATCAAAGATCTAAACATAAGACCTGAAACAATTAAGTACATAGAAGAAGACATAGGTACTAAACTCATGGACCTGGGTTTTAAAGAGCATTTTATGAATTTGACTCCAATGGCAAGAGAAGTGAAGGCAAAAATTAATGAATGGGACTACATCAGACTAAGAAGTTTTTGCTCAGCAAGAGAAACTGATAACAAAATAAACAGAAAGCCAACTAAATGGGAAATGATTTTTTCAAACGACAGCTCAGATAAGGGCCTAATATCCAAAATATACAAAGAACTCATAAAACTCAACAACAAACAAACAAACAATCCAATAAAAAAAATGGGAAGAGGATATGAATAGACACTTCTCCCAGGAAGAAATACAAATGGCCAACAGATATATGAAAAGATGCTCATCTTCTTTAGCTATTAGAGAAATGCAAATCAAAACGGCAATGAGATACCACCTCACACCTGTTCGATTAGCTGTTATTAGCAAGTCAGGTAACAGCAAATGTTGGAGAGGCTGTGGAGAAAAAGGAACCCTCATACACTGTTGGTGGGAATGTAAAGTAGTACAACCATTATGGAAGAAAGTATGGTGGTTCCTCAAAAAACTGAAAATAGAACTACCTTATGACCCAGCAATCCCTCTACTGGGTATATATCCCAAAAACTCAGAAACATTGATACGTAAAGACACATGCAGCCCCATGTTTATTGCAGCATTGTTCACAGTGGCCAGGACATGGGAACAACCAAAAAGCCCATCAATAGATGACTGGATAAAGAAGATGTGGCACATATACACTATGGAATACTACTCAGCCATAAGAAATGATGACATCGGAACATTTACAGCAAAATGGTGGGATCTTGATAACATGATACGAAGCGAAATAAGTAAATCAGAAAAAAACAGGAACTGTATTATTCCATACGTAGGTGGGACATAATAGTGAAACTAAGAGACATTTATAAGAGTGTGGTGGTTACGGGGGGGAGGAGGGAATGGGAGAGGGATAGGGGGTGGGGAGGGGCACAAAGAAAACAAGATAGAAGGTGACAGAGGACAATCTGACTTTGGGTGGTGGGTATGCAACATAATTGAACGACAAGATAACCTGGACTTGTTATCTTTGAATATATGTATCCTGATTTATTGATGTCACCCCATTAAAAAAATAAAATTATATATATAAAAAAAAAAAAAAAAGAAATCTGTATTTCTTAGCAAACTTAAAACATTTTTATTGCCTTTCACTTTAATGTCTTATAGAAAAGTAATGTTAGACAAATTAACCACTGTGAACCTTGGTCTTCTCATGTTGTTAATGTGAAAATTAAATAAGAAAATGTTTTTTGTACAGATCACACTGCTTGGTACATACAGAGTACAAAATAATTTAAGTTGCCTCTTTTTAACATTTGTAATTCTCAATTTAATCTTATCATTACAGTATTTAGACCTGATATAGATAATAGTAAGAAATTTAAAAATACATTTTGTTAACTGTCATTGTTAACTCAGTATTATTTCTCATTACTATTTTGTCCTTTTAGAAATTATACTGATTTTAAAAAAAGGAAAGAATGCCTCAAATAGTTTCTATGCTATAAACATTACCTATTGAAGTATAAAAACAGTTCTTAGAAAGCTTATAAAACTTAATATGCTTTACCTTTGGTAAATATCTCGTCTTTTACTGGCTTCTAGAACTCCTTTCAATTGACTCTCAGAAAGCAAACTATCAACCTATAATAAACAGAGACTGTTTAAAATATCATATTCTTAAATACCATATACCCTTAGGAAATAAAATTTTAATCTTTCCCCAATGTTTTATAATGAACACATACAATAAATGAGCACCTATATACCCACTAGCTAGAGTCTACCATTAACATTTTATTAGTTAGACTTATTTGATTCATCTATTCATCAGTCCATTTTACTTTTTATGGATTTCAAAGTAAACTTCAATTATCAATACATTTCTAGCTATCTATCACTAACTACAGTTCAATATTTGGCACTAAATTTACATACAATGTAATACATCTTTATATTACAAATCTTAAATATACATTTGAATACACCTGTGTAAGCCAAACCCCATCAATATATAGAAAAGTACCATTACCCTAGAACATTCCCAGGAAATATGTACTCTTTTGTGTAGTCCTTTCACATAGCATGTTTTTGAGATACTGCCATATTGTTTGTTATATGTATCATTATTCCTTATTTCTGTATATTCATTATAAAAATATACCATGTTTGTTTATGCACATTCTTCTATCTTATACCTTGACTAAGTATTTTCTAAACACTACATGTAACATTGCCAGCATACCCACAAAAGAGCCACATACTTCTGTAGGGTTCTTTTCTATAAATGATACAAAAATAAAGTAGATGAAGAGAGAGAAATAAAAATTCACTAGTTTCTTCTCTACTCTTGCTATTCTGCATCTCTCTGGGTGTTACTACAGCATTCACACACCTGGTGACAGTCAGTCATCACAGGCATGAATGAGCTGTGCTTTTGTTCCCTGAACACCAAGTTGAAAATCTGGTCCAAGTTTTGCTTTATGTACTCTGTAGGGACAAGGAAGAATGAGCTCACACTTTATCAAAGAGCTCTTCCCAAATATTCAGGGTACTAAAGGCTCCTGAGCCAATTCTACTCCAGGTTGAACAATCCTTGTTAATAGTTTGTTTTGTTTGAGCTTTGTTTTAATATCAATGTTTGTAGTCTATGTCTCAAACTTTTCCTGGTTTTCCCAATATTGTACTAGATTATAATTAGATACAACCATATTAAACATCTAGCCAAAGCTCAACTTAAGTTAATGCTTCGTCAAGTTTTATTTTTATTTCTACCAGAGGAGCATTTTGTTTTTGTTGTACCACTATAATTCCAAGAAAGTCACTTAAGATATATTTATCTATCAAATCTTTGGTACTTTTTAAGTGAGACTCCAAAACTGTATAGGCCTGACCAGGCAGTGGCACAGTGGATAGAGCATCGGACTGGGATGCAGAGGACCCAGGTTCGAGACCCCGAGGTCACCAGCTTGAGTGCGGGCTCATCTGGTGTGAGCAAAAACTCACCAGCTTGGACCCAAGGTCCCTGGCTTGAGCAAGGGGTTACTCAGTCTGCTGAAGGCCCATGGTCAAGGCACATATGAGAAAGCAATCAATGAACTAAGGTGTTGCAACAAAAAAAATACTGATGATTGATGCTTCTCATCTCTCTCGGTTCCTGTCTGTCTGTCCCTCTCTCTGACTCTTGCTCTGTCTAAAAAAAAAAAAAAAAAAAAAAAAAAACAAGAAAAAAAAAACAAACAAAAAACATGAGCATTTAGTAAATCTCTTACCTGCCATAGATTATAATTTTATTTAGTGAAAACAACATTTGGTAAAAGATCAAATAAAAAATAAAAGTAAAATTATCAAAGTGAAATAGAAATTTCAGAAAATAAACAACTCCACTTTTAAACTTTTTAAAGTAATACATATTTGGTATTCAAATCATGAAAATATCAAAATGTATGGAGAGAAACAATAATCATCAGCACCCTACCATTTATAATCCTAGAATGTTTGCCATTTTTACACATATATAAAAAAATATTTATTGAAATACTGTATATTGAAATTTATATTTTTTTCTAAACTGACATTTTATTGCAAATATTTTCCCTAACACGTTAAAATCGCTAACAAAATTTTAATCGCAGTATTATGACCCATCCTAAGTTATGTATCCATTCCCCATTACTGATTCCCCATGCTGGACTTGTATCCAGTCTTTTCTATTATTAGTTAATACTGTAATGAACACTATTATACATTATCTGTCCCAACTTTTTAATTATTATGGGTGGTACATTCCTGGACTGTAATCATCCAGCCTAGGAGCATGAATATTTGCTACATCTTGCCCAACTGCTTTCCAGAAATGCTGTACCTTATACCTGGGAGCAGTGTAGCAGGTGCCTGTTTCATCACCCCCTTTGCAGTATTGAATTTTTTAAATGTTCGTGATAGCTTTCCTTTGCAATTACTTGATTATTTTTGAAGTTAACTTTTCTTATGTGTATTAGTTACTTGTACTTCTTCATCAGTTCAAGTCCTTTGCTCTTGCATATTAGGATTATTCTATAACTCTCCTATTTAACTTGAGTCCCAGTGAAGCAGTAACAGCCTCCACTGGAGGAAGGCTGGAGACACAGAGCTGGAGAGCGGAGAGTGGCGTTGGGTGCAGAGGTGGTTGGAAATGGTTACTGTTAAAACGTTGGATTTGGAGGTGCGGTGTTAGGTTCGCAGACTAAAATGTTAGGGCGAGGGCGCTCAGTCTAAGGTCACCATTCTGGGAGGTTGGGTCCCTGGGTTCGTGTTGGAGGGATGAGGGGTCAGAACCCGGGTTTGGTGAGAGAAGCTGGGAGGGGAGCGTAACAGCGGGGATGGTCCGTGGATCAGGGCAGCTCCAGGATTCCGGAGCCCAGCCTCGCCCCAGAAGAGCCCCGGTTGTCCCACGGCCCACACCCCAGGCCTCGAGGAACAGCCAGAGGTACCTGCTGCTTCAGCTCCTGGCTATTGCGATGCAGGGACTGCAGGGGGTCGCGCGGCCGCCTAGCCAGCATCTTCCTTCCGCGGGAGGCGGCTGCTGGTCGCCTGGGAAACCGCCTCTGCGGCCCCAGAGGATGACGACACCGGGTGACGCCATCAGCGCGCGGCCGCCTCACAACCCAATATTACGTGGACTGTACCCCCCAACTGCTGCAGACTCTGTACGCTTATGCTTCCTGAGCAGGTGGTCATCTCTTCCTGGCAATCCAAAGGCCTGGGTGGCGGTGGGGGGATTCTGACCGTGTCCAAAACTGCACGTCCCACAGTCCCGTAGTCTTGCTACATGCCTGCTGCAGGCCTGGGTGTTACTCCACTAGGTTTCTGATGCCAGTTTTGCTCACTAAACCAACGTTAAGATCCCATTTAATAAGGTGACCTATTAGGGAGGACTACCCCTTTAGGGAGGACAGTCCTTCTTTTGTAAGTTCCATCCTCCCTCAAAAAGTGTCCTCTATTATGTCCTCTTTTTTGATATTGGAGGACTAATCTGTAAATGTCCGTATTCGATTGATGCATGTGATGTGACATATTTGTATCTAAATGAGTATTTTTTCTTACAATTATTAAAAATTAATAGGCATGTAAGCATAATTACAATATAAAATATTACATGTTTTTATTATGCATTTATCATTATAGTGTATTATTGTTGCAATGAATAAAATGTTTTTATTTATGATATTGTTTTCTTCAATTTATTTTTGTCCTCCTTTTCATTGTAAAAAAGTTGGTCACCTTACATTTAAGCATCTTACACTCGTAAGTGCAAGTATATCTTTCCTCTATGGCCCTCATGGGATACACGGTTCTACTGCATAGTCTCCTTTCAAAAGGAGTTGTTTGCCGTTTGAAGTACTTACTAAGTTTCACTTCATTTTCTTCAGTTTTGTGAGGATGGTGATTATCTCCTACAGCAAGCCTGTGAGCAAATAATTAGGATCCCCGTTTTACATCTGCTCTCAGATTGTAATAACATCTTCCCAAGTGGGACTGGACCCTATAAATCCAATTCCCAAACTGTTCCCACTACACTGAATAAGACTGATGATCTGAGCTCACTTTCTAAATGACGAACTACGCTAATATAAATGTTCATCAGTACCACACACAGTTTGGTTCCACAGGCCCAACTGCCATGTTATTTTTGTGTAGTTTTTATCTTCTAGTATAATATGAAGAAAAGGGACAACTATCCACCTCACTGAATTTTCACCCTGACCACACCCTCACATCACATCACCCAGATTAGAAAAACATTACCAGAAGCCTTGTAGTCTCCCCCTCCGAGCCAGTGGTGGGATTCAGCCCGTTCGCACTATTCGGCAGAACCATACCTAATTTTTTGTTGAATTCAGTGAACAGGTTGTTAAAATGGCACTTGTAATCAGGGTTCTCTCTAAGGTGGGTGCCTGGGAAGCCGCCCAATGTGGAAATCACAAATTTACCTTCCTTACTCTTTTTTAACGTTCACCTGAGCAACAGCGTATTCTAAGCGCCCATAATAATGTTCATTTTTCCATAGGTTTAAAAAAATTGCAAGTGAGGACACAAATCAAGAAGCAATATGGAAATATCTTTAACAGGTTTTTTTTTTTTGGTCAGGTACTATTTAATATTTTTTTCATTAATATTTTAAAACTTTTTTTTTTTTTTTTGTATTTTTCTGAAGTTGGAAACGGGGAGGCAGTCAGACAGGCTCCCGCATGCACCCGACCGGGATCCACCCAGCACGCCCACCAGGGGGCAATGCTCTGCCCATCCGGGCGTCGCTCTGTTGCGACCAGAGCCACTCTAACGCCTGGGGCAGAGGCCATGGAGCCATCCCCAGCACCCAGGCCATCTTTTGCTCCAATGGAGCCTTGGCTGCGGGAAGGGAAGAGAGAGACAGAGAGGAAGGAGAGGGGGAGGAGTGGAGAAGCAGATGGGCGCCTCTCCTGTGTGCCCTGGCCGGGAATCAAACCCAGGACTTCCGCACGCCAGGCCGATGCTCTATAAAACTCTTATAATTTAGTTTTGTGTATCTCTTTTATTGTTCTTATTTGAGTATTAAATGCATGAAATAATAAACTACCTTTAAGTATATTGGGGTTTTTAATACTTAAAACAGTCATCAGGGCAGAGAACTGGTTGTTAAATTATTTGAATCCCACCACTGAACCAAGGTGTCAACCAGGGTTGGGGTCTCACCTGAAAGTGTGACTATGGAAGGACCTGCTTCTGAGCTCACTTATGTAGTTGGTGATGAAATTAAGTTCCTTGAGGTGGTTGGGCTGATGACCTCAATTCCTAGCTGACTATTGGCCAGGGGCCCCTCAGTTCTTTGCCACATGGCCTTCCCTAACATGGCGCCTGGCTTCATCAAAGCCAGAAGACAGAGAGCTGGCTAGCAAGACAGAAGTTACAATCTTATGTAATATAATCATAGAGTGACATCCCACAATCTCTTCTATTAGTTTGAAGCAAGTCACAGTTCCCACCCACACTCAAGGTGTGGGAATTATATAAAAGCATGAGCACCAGGAGGAGGCATGTGGGCATCTGTCTGCCACAGCGATCCACACCTGGACCTGCCAATCATGTTTGAAGCAGAAGCCAGGAACTCTGGTTAAAAAACCTTTTCTCACTGAGAAAATCCTAGAGAGTTTAACATTTTTTCAAAGTTTACATCAATAGAAAGAAAAGTTCCTTGACAGAAGCTAAAAAATTTTTTCTAAGACCAATTATTTTTGTAGGTAAGAGCCATCACATAACCAATCACCAGTATGCCAGTGCTATCTCCTGTCTCCTTCATGCTCACATTGTTCTTTCTATTCCCTCTGCCATTTCATGTGTTAAGTCCTGTCAACAACCTCTCACTGTCCACTCCCATCTGCCAAATTTCTCTGTTTTTGTTTTTTTTTTTTGCAATTCAGACTCCAGTTACTTACATTCACCTGCTTTCTTCAGGAAGCACAGAACTTTTCAAGCTACCATGCCTTTACCTATATCTCCCTGTGCAATATTCTGATCCCTATTATTTCCTGACAAACTCCTGTTCATTCTTCAAATTTTACTTAAAATATCATTACATGGTGGTCAAGAGCTGGACTCCAAGTGAAAATGGTGGATTGAACACATGCATAATTTTGCTCCCTCCAAAACTCACTATGGGACAGTTTGACATAATTCACCATTTCTTTGAAGAAATCTCTTGCATCCTAATGCACAGTTTGTACTTTAAAAAGAAAAAGTAAACCTTTGACGTGATTAAGACTTACTCTGGGACACCTGTCCCCAGCACAGCCAGCTGACTGTCAGCCCAGAGTTCATTGATCTTTAACCAAATAGTCAGAGGCAGATTTAACGACGGGTGCACCAGGCACATACCCTGGGCCCAAATTCTAAAGGGCCCCACAAAACTCCAACTTTACACTTTTTTCTAATGTAAGGGGCCCAATATTTTCTTCTGCACCCAGGGCCTCAACCCACATTAATCTGCCTCTGCAAATAGTCTTTCTTTTTTGTACTGTAAGGAATTAAAAATCTCCTTGAAACATCAAATAGAGCCTGACCAGGTGGTGGTGCAGTGGACAGAGCATTGGTCTGGGACATTGAGGATCCAGGTTTGAAACCCCAAGGTTGTTGTCTGAGCACAGGCTCACCATCTTGAGCATGAGGTCGCTGGCTTGAGTGTGGAATCATAGACATGACTTTATGGTTGCTGGCTTGAACCCAAAAATTGCTGGCTTGAAGCCCAAGGTCATTGGATTGAGCCCAAGGCCTCTGGCTTTAGTAAAGTGTCACTGGTTTGGCTGGAGCCCTCAGTCAAGACACATATGAGAAAGCAACCATTGAACAACTTAGGTGCTGCAACTATGAGTTGATGCTTCTCATCTCTCTCCCTTCTTCTCTCTCTCTCTCTCTCTGTCTCTCTCTCTGATTCTATGGTCCAGAAAAGAAAAGAAGGTAAACTTAAATAACAGAAAGACAGGCTTAGGGTTAAAATAATTCTGCAAACTTAACAAATTTCTCTCCTGAAACTATTCCACCCAGAAGATGGGACTGGCCACCATCATCCCCTTTTCACATCAAAATTTTCAATTAAATTTGAAACTATTCTTTTTATTGGAGAAATCAATGATAAAGTAACAAGGTAAAATCTTTATTATATGCGGCTTAAGTGTCTGTTTGTCGCCGATAGCTTATTGGTTGCTTGCGTAACTGTACTAGCCAATGGGGTGAAGTTGCCATGGCTGAACGCAAATTGAGCGGGTCAGGGGGAAGGTGAACATTTGTTTGCATTGGCAATCATCTGTTTTACATAAAACTACGTCTTAACATAATTTCTTTTAAGAATGTCTCCTAGAAAATACAGCACTGAAAAGGAGAGAAAAGGAGCTAAAGCTGCACAAAAACGGCTTTCTCGACAAAAAGAAACCACTGAGCAGAGAAAGACAAGGCTTGCTTCAGTCGCAGAGCAAATGCGTCTTTCTCGGCAAAATGAGACTGATGAGCATAGAGAAACAAGGCTTGCCTCAGATGCAAGACAAAAAAGCCTGTCTTGACAAAATGAGTCCCTTGAACAAAGGCAGGAGAGAAATGCAAAAAAATGACAGAGTAATGCTGACAGAAACGCAAAAAGGATTAAAACAGTTTCAAATGGAGAAACTTTAAGTTTTGAGCATTCCTCTGGTGACATGAATATTAAATGTGAATGAACACTGTCAGTCCTTAAACTTCAAGTTAGAAACTAATTGATTTGACCATGACAAGAAAGGATTTTCTCAATGTTGCAAGTACAGAAACATTGTAGTTCCACTAATTGAGAATTATCCACCACTCTTGAATAAATTATTGACTAATCAGCATCCAAATAGCAAACAGTACATGGATAGCATTCAATCCATTAATAGTTCATTTGCTTTTGCGTCCATGGGAAACAAACCAATTAACTTGCCTGGACCAGGACTTTGTGTTGGCATTTTTTTTACCTGAGCCTGCATTTGGACATGGTCAACTTTATGTTGCCTGTTCAAGAGTTTGTGAAAGAACGGACGTAAAATTAAAAATAATTGATGGTCCTCTGCAAGGCGAGCTTAAAAATGATGGAAAGATCTACACAAGAAATGTTGTGTACAAAGAGATCTTTGACATGTGAATTAACATTTTATTATTTAAATAACCTTTATTTATTGAGCTAGGGGTGGCTCTTAAGAAATGTACCGCCAGTGGTTTCCTTCATTGCACTCTACTTTAAGCAATTAAGCAAGTAGAAGGGGGAAACCCCGTGGGGCACTAAGCAAAGGGGCGTCCTCGCTGCCTGCCCTGGGTAATTCAGTTTGAATTAGCAGACACCTTTGCACAAATCATTTTAATTACAATTTATAATATCTAGAACAGCGGTCATTTCGTATGACCGCCGGGCTTTCTAGTACCATATAACCAAATGTGTTCCAAATATTGCTTGGTGCTTACACTAAAAATATTGTTTATTATTTATCTGGAATTCAAATGTAACTGAGCTTTCTGTGTTTTTAAATCTGGCAACGCTGGTCAATGTGGTGTTGGAGTCATTTCATGGAAATCCATGTTACAGCTTACCTCCAGGAAGTACCTTTAAAGAGACACAACCCTTAATTTACATATACACATATCACACCACAAAATGCAGAGAATAATTCTTCCTTTAATGTGTTTCATATTATTTTGACAAATAATATGAAAGGTCAAACTCAGATTCTCAGTTACAAACCCCACTGGCTAGTTTAATCTGTGGAACAAGATGAAACCTCAATGTGTGAGAATGACCTTGAGATTGATCTGAAGTGTTAGAAGCCATGTCTCTTGAAGTATTTGGCTCGTGCAAGGACATCATTGCAGAAGTCACAGCTCAGATCCTGACTGCTTCTGATGTAGCCAGGACCTCCAACGTAGGCACAGAGTCCACCTAGAATTTGTGAGGCAGGTTAAATCTGATGCCCAGCCCCTCACTGCTTCAGGGTGCTCAGCAGTTAACTTACCATATTTCCCCACGTATAAGACGCAAATTTTTTCAATAAATTTGGGTTCTAAAAACTGTATGTGTCTTATACAGTGGTTGTAGATTTTTTTTACTTGCATTTCTCACTTTTTTACACTTGTTTTTGCACTCATTGTTGATGACAGTGATTTGTCATCAGACACAGATGAGGACAAGCTAATGGATGGGAGTTTTGACAGTGATGGGGAGCTGTATGAATTTTATGATGAATAAAACTTGAGTTCAATAACTTTATGTAATACATTTTTCTTCAAGTTTTGGGCCCCAATATTAAAGTGTGTCTTATACATGGGGAAATACGGTAGATTCTCTTTCCTTGTGCTCATCAGGAAGCAACTGATGTTTTGGAGGATGTGGCAGAATGCATTTACATTTGTCCCTATTATTCCATGCTGTGAAACTGACTCATGGGTTACACCTACCTTTCAGGCACTGGGCTGGAGTCCAGGTTGGGAACCTCCTCTGGATTTCTTTGATTCTAACAGCCAGGGCCTCTGTCATCTGGGAAAGCTGGGACTCGCCAATCCAGGATGTGGGAGCATAATGGCCAGTGTCCTAGATGGAGAGCGTAGAGGAAAAGCCAGGTAAGCTGAGGGGACAGTGATGGGGCTTCGTACTATCAGTGATTTCTCATTTTCCTTCTTTTTCTCCTCCGTTAGCAGAATGAAAGCCACCTTCAGTCTCCCTGGGACACCTTCAGTGTCCTTGGGGATAAATAGTAAAGCTACAAAGTCTGGGTAAAAGAAGGAAGAAGCAGACATTTTACTGCTGCCTCGCTGCAATGGTGAGAGGTTGGAAGCCAAGGTTGACAGGTAGGGTAAATTCTAGGCTGATGCCCTCCTCCAACACTGCAACCACAAACCACCCAAACAGGTCGGAAAGGGTTTCTTTATCTGTACTTGTAATTATCCTTCCCGATAATCAGAAAACCTAAAGGTACAACTAACTCCTCTTCTGCACCTTTGGTAACCATTCCATGTATATTTCACCATATTTAGGAATAATATCTGACTCTGGGGAATTCTTTTTTTGTTTATTTTCACCTTCAAAGGGGATGGACTCTTCCTTTTCCCAAGAACAAGATTTTACAAAGGAGGCAGAACAGGGCGGTGGAAATGATGCCAGCCCTAAATCACCAAAGATGTCTTTGGTCCCAGTTCTGTATTATCCAGCTGCCATGCGACTTTGCAGCAATGACAATCTCCTTGTAAATTTATTTCTTTATCTGCCCCAATTCATCAGATTATTGGATGGGTCCCCAAATCAAAAGAAGATAAATTATTTTAAAGTACTTTTAAATTGTAAAGTGACATGCAAAGTACTAATGGAAACCAGTCTAAAGATCAATGAGAAATACATTTTCTTAAAAGCCTAAAAAATGACTGCAAGCCCAGGCCGGCTGGCTCAACAGTAGAATGTCAGCCTGCTTGTGGATGTCCCAGGTTTGATTCTGGTTAGGGCACACAGGAGAGGCAGCCATCTGTTTCTCCCCTCCTCCCCACCTCTCTTTTTCTCCTCCTGCAGGGAAAGCCTCTCTCCCAGGCACTGAGGATGGCTCCATGGCCTGGCCTCAGGCTAGAATAGCTTAGTTGTCAAGCAATGGAGCAGCAGCCCCAGACAAGAGTTACCCTCTGGATCCCGGTCAGGGCACATGCAGAAGTCTGTCTATCTACCTCCCTCCTCTCACTTGTTAAAAAAAAAAAAAAATGACTGCAATATTTACAGATTTCTCAACAACTACAATAATGTGAAATGTAATAGAAAGAATTGTGGCTTCATCATTCCCCCGCCATCACCCATTCTCCCAGCACAGTGGGCTAATTAAGGACCAGTTCCCTGGAAATCTCTATTACACAACAAGTGAAACCAGGCAGAATATTTTGATCTTCAGAACTAAGAATTGTGTAGACAGAAGACAAGGAAAAAGGAATGTGGTATTTGTTGAGCATCTACCAGGTGCCAAATACTTTTTCGCATTATTTCATTGAATCTTCATAACAGTTCTAAGATGCTATTTTATAGGTGAGGAAACTGAGGCCCAGGGAAATTAAATGATTTATCCAAGGTCACATGGTTATAAAATAAAAGAGCAAAGATTCAGTCTGTGATATTTCTCTTGCACAGCCTTATTGGAAATTCAGAGTAGGGTACCACTGATGAGATCCTGGAAACCAGCATAATCACTTAGAAAAAGAATTGTGGCTCAGATTGAAGCAGAAAGGGTGCTTCTCATCTCTTTCAAGCAGAGTGGGGCTCTCACGGCTCCAGAAAGCCCCATTCACTCTTCCGTGGGGCTGTGCCCAGGGATGCCATCTACACAACAGACATGAACGTGTCCTTTTGGAGGTGTGCGAGCAGCACAAGGGCCACACAGAAGGTTACCTGAACCACCCTGATTCCACTGTCCACATTGCCCTCATTGACTATAATGTTGCCACCAGGAAACTGCGTGGACATGACACCAGCGATTACTGCAGGATCCACACAGTACTTCTGGCCAATGGTACGCATCATGGGCTGATACCTCAGTAGGTACGGCATATCTATTTCAGCCAGCCTTTCAGAAGCACGAACCCCTAAGCAAACACAGAAGGAAGGATGTGGTTCAGTGTGACTTACGCTGAAGTGGGAGATAGATCAAAAGGAGAGAGAAAATACACTCCAAGAATCTGGGAAGCAGGTGAGGGCTGAGAAATCCATGTTTGGGTCTGAAACCTCTGGTGGCCATTCCTAGAACTGAGGAATGATTTTCCTCTTTTGAGCTTGAGTTGCCACCCCCTAAGGCAGTGTCCTTTGAGGCTACCATTGCCCCTTGGCTGGGGCATCTCACATTCTCCCAGGAAAATTCCATATGCTCCATCCAAAACACCCAGACTTACCCAGTAAAATGCACATTCATCAGATATGATAAGTGCCTGATGTGAAGGAGCAGTTCCCCTTCACAATGTCCTCGGAGAGCTTCCCTAGCAGGGATGCTCTCTCTTGCCCACTTTTCCACCCTACAATGACGTCCAGAAGTCATGTGCACTTACACCTTTATGAAATACCAAGAATGTTGGACAAAGTGAAAACCAATCCTAATTTACCTGGCTGACCCACTTACCCTTCCAAGCACTTTTATGGTTTCAAAAGGACTCTCATGCACATTACTGACCAGAGTTTACATAACACTGTGAAATAAGTACTATTTTCCCCATTTCAGCAGAGCTCAGGGGAATTAAGTGACTTGAAGAAGCAGAGACAGCTCTTAACACGTCCAGTGCTCTCTTGGTCACTCTGCAGCATGGGACGGTGGGAGACAGCGGGAACCAAAAGAGTACACTGAGAGGATCAAAACTTGTGGCGATGACTGGGAGACACAGGTGTGGCATCAAGGGAAGGGACAAAATCCTGCTGAAACCAACCTTGCCTAAAGAATTCACCTTTTGAGAGAAAAGAAGAGGAGGCAGAGAACAGGTGGACAATGAGATTCTAGCTACCACAGTAGTTCAGGCCTCGGCGTCTTCCTATCCCACAAGATGCCCCCGGGGTGTCGAGAGCTCGGATGTTTCCATAGCATCCCCAGTTGCCACTTTCAGATGAATCTATACAAATTAAGAAAATATCAAGCTAAGACATCGAACTAGAGTAGTTCTAATCATTCTTCTGCTTGAATGAGGTAACATATATAAACATATATTAAAATCAGTGACAACAAGAACTTCACTCTGCAATGGAAACCCTTTTGAAATTTATAGTATAGGGAATAAGAAATTATCCCAGAACTTCCTCAATACTAAATTCTCCCTCATATCTACAGACACAAGGAACTGTTGGAGCACCTTTATTCCTTGAAAGCTTTGTGGTTATCCAGCTCTGTTGAGTGGGTGTCTTGGAGTCATACCAGAGATTGTGTGTTCCCTGTAAGATAGTTTTCATCTTCCATTTTATGTAAATTCTTAGCACTTCTCCCTCCAATACCCCTAACTCATTGGTCTGGTGAAATACTTATGTTTGCTTTGGAGAAACACGTATAAAACCTGGATCTCCCTGGAATCAGCCCAGACCCCAAGTCAAGGGACTGCTGGTAAACTGTGACTTGCAGCTGGCTTACTTTTCTCTAAGTGCACCTCTGCAGGGGTTCTTAAGACCACAAAGAGGGGAGGGCACATGGCAAGGTCTCCACATGGGGCTCCCTCTTTCCACTTCTTCCCTTTCTCTCTTTGCCCTTCATTCTATCTTTCCTTAACTACCACTGTCATTCGCAGCACTGAAAGGGAAGCAGAAGTTTGACACACTGTTGAGATTCCACAAAGACCACTAAAGAGAAGGACATTCCTGAGTATTTATCACTCACAACAGAAGGGGGCATACAACAGTGGGATTCAGCCAGTTCGCAGTATCAGCAGAACTGATACCTAATTTTTTGTTGAGTTCAGCGAATCGATTGTTAAAACAGCACTTGTAATTAAGGTTCTCTCTAAGTGGATGCCTGGGCAGCTGCCCAACATGGAAATCACAAATTTACATTTCTTATGCTTTTTTAACGTTCATCTGTGCAACAGTGTATTCTAAGCACTGATAGTAATGTTCATTCCGTCCATAGGTGAAAAAGTTGCAAGTGAGGACACCAATCAAGAAGGAATATAGAAATATCTTAAATAACAGTTTTATAGTTTTTCTGTCAAATATTATTTAATATTTTTTCATTAATATTTTAAAACTCTTATAAGAATCTAGTTTTGTGTACCTCTTTTATTGTTCTTATTTAAGTATTAAATGCATGAAATAATAAACTACCTTTCAATATATCGTTTTCTATACTTAAAATGGGCATTAGGGCAGAGAACCTGTTGTTAAATTATTTGAATCCCACCACTAGCATACATGCCAGTAACAAGATACCTACTGGTGGCAGGGAATTGCCCCTTGAGAACATCATCTCACTATTATAAGCTTGTAAGGACTTCTCATTAGATTACTCTTTTTTGTTTTATTCTTTGACAAAAGTAGATCATATCATTAAATCTTAGTGATTTGTTGGTCTTTGGAAATATGTCTACTGCTTACCATCATATGTGTACTGCATGCTTACTAAATGTATTTCAGGGTTCTCTTTTTTTATTTAGAGCTTCATTGGGTTGACATCTGAAAATACAAGTATTTTGAAGTACATACTTCTACTTTAAAAACTTTTGATGAGTAATCTAAGAGAAATGAGAAAATGAAATGACTTGCATTTTATGAGTATATTAAAAACTAAACAAGCCAATGTGTCCTTTTTTTATTTTTTAATCAGAGCATTCTATTTTTATAATTAGTGACAAATACCCTTAATAGTAGGTGCTGTGTCATTCATTGCTCCCTACTTCCTAGCTGCTCTCTAACCAAATTACATGTTCCTCAAAGTTTCTTATATTCCCAAAATTCTTTTTTTTTATCCAGTGAGAGGAAGAAAGAGAGAGAGACAGACTCCCACGTGTGACCCACTCGGGATCCACCCTGCAAGCCCACTAGGGGGCGATGCTCTGCACATCTGGGGTGTTGCTCCATTGCTCAGCAACCAAGTTCTTTTTAGCACCTGAGGTGGAGGCCATGGAGTCATCCTCAGCACTCACAGCCAACTTTCTCCAACCTAGCCATGGCTGCAGGATGGGAAGAGAGAGTGAGAGAGGGAGAAATGAGAGATGAAGCCAAAATTCTTTATAGAAATTTTAAAATATTTGTTGAATGAATGGGTCAACAAATAAATGAATGAATGTAAGACTGACTCCGTCTGATAAATTTTTAGAATTTAGAGCTAGGAAAAAAAATTTGCTTCTCTCGAGGAACTGTGCTTCCTCCCTTGATTTATCTAAAAATGTGTGCTTTTTCTTTTTTGTCTCAGCTACAAGAAAATAGAGCTGACTCTGAAACTCAAGCACTGTGACTACACCAGCCTCAGTGGTTAGCTGAGTCACATCTCCTCAATGTCCTCCATGCTTGTTTTCCATTAAATTACATGCACCGTATTATGGTAAACCTCCAGAATACTGCTGTGGAAGTATATGCTCTATTAATAAATTCAACAAATGCTTTTGATGAAATAGTTTTTATAGAGAAACAGTAGGCAGTTATCAATGGCATCTACTTAAAGTCCAGCTTCAAGCAACGCTGTTTTAGGCCCAACCTACCTTCTAGAGAAGCCCCTCCTATGGGGTGTTGGGAAGAGGCTGCTGGGCAGCACAGTTATTAACTCAAGGGTTTGGCCAACAACTTAGGGGAAAATAGCATCTTCCATGGCAGTTTTACATATCAGAAGTGCCATTATGATCCTATACTTACTCTTTCCATCTCCGAGGTCATTTGAAAAATGAGAAACACTCACCAGTAAGGGCAAGAAAGCCCAGAAGCAGCCACAGCACAGCCATATTGATGATCTGACTCTACAGGTCCTAAGGCAATTTTAAAATACAAATTAGCTCAAAGACATGAAAATGTCAATCATCATCATAGCAATATACAGGGGATACTCATGTTACAACACAGTTCCATTACTACGACAGTGACTTAGCCCAAATTTTGGTGCAAGTTGGGAAACACAACCTACACAAATGGAACATTTGCGCTTTTAACAGTACAAAATGGTGTAGGTAAGAGTATTGGGGAACACAACTCCCTCACTCATTTGCCGCATTATTTATTGCATATTTTTCCACCACGCGCAACCTAACTAGTTCGCCCACATAGTCGGTAAGTATGATGCTAACAGCATAAGCCAAAACACTCACGTCTCATTTATTTTAAAAGTTTTTATGAGAGTGAGCGTCACAAACTCAAAATGTCATATGTCGAGACTGCCGTAACCCAAGGACCCCCATATAATGTTTCTGTGGAAAAGTATTAAAAAGAACAACTTCCCCCATATCTGAACTAAGAAAATTAATTATTTGAATCATAATGAAAAAAAGCAAAAGCAGGACATGTTCTCCATCCAGACTTTCAATTATCTTAAAATGCCTGGCCTCCTGCTTAGCCCTCAACACCAGGAAGCAATGACCTGACTCCAGATCCTGAAAAGCAAATTATTGATGCCTGTGCCTTATCCCAAAAGCCTCTCTATTGTCAAAAGATAATACAAAAAGGAGGAAATTATGTTTATGTTTCTCTTAAGTTGAGTTCTTCCTTTAGTTTAGAGAAAAGGTTATACTTTTCTCAGTGTCTTGAAACATAATCTTTGTTTTGATTGTTGGAAGGAGTCAGAAGACATTGCCCACTGCTGTAAACCCCAGCCTGGGAGCTCAGAACCCCCTGGCCACCTTGAACCCTGTACTCCATTCCCTCTCTGAAAACTCCTGGCAGGAACAAACCTGGGCCAGAGCCGAGGTGGGGGGAGAGAGAGAAAGTCACTCCCTCCAGCAAAGTAAAATCTCCATGGAGTCAGGTCATGGGTGAGGGTCCAGAGTGGAACTCTTCAGCCACTCACTGTAGGGGGCACTGACACTATCACCATCAAGCACTTGCTCTCACACTTGCTGTTACATGCTTTCTCTTTCATCCCAGCCATTCCTCTAATTATTCTCCAAGCATCCAAAGAGCCCTGGTTCCCCCACTAGCTACCACACGGATATACAAATGCCACCCATAGTTTGCAGGTGAACCCAGGCCACCTGCCTCAGCTCTGGACCTCCCAGCAGCTCCTCCCACTGCAGGGTTTTCCCATCACCGCCCTCTGCCAATTGGCTGAACCTGGCTACCTATTGTTTCGAATTATTATTATAGGTAGGAGTATGCTCTTAAATATGGTATTCATCACTTTCACAATGCTTTTCTCATCTCCTTTGTTTCAAGGTTGTTCTTATGGATGTTTCCTTCCAAACACTCAGAGAGAGATTATGTCTCAAGACAAAGGAAAGTTTGTGAGATGGGTACTAGACTTACCAGGAGATCACTTTGTAAGTCTAACCACTATACTGTACACCCACAATTAATATAATATTGGATGTCAACTATAATTGTAAATTTTTTAAAAATTAAAAACAAAAACAAAAGATAAATAAGAGGGGGTAAGGAAGACATTTCAATTAATTGTTCTTACACCAAGGAGTTGTGTACCCCTCAGACACACCGTTTTGTTTTTCTTTCCTGCAACATTGAAATGGTCCACCCGATTTCCCTTGGTTCCCCACATAGGACTCTCATTTCTTTTCCTTAAATACTCTCCCAGATCTTTCCACAAACCTAGATCCATAGCCACCATGGTTCTTAGGATCCTCCACCCAGCCTGGGTGTGTATTGTGCTAACACCTGCAATACTGGCAGATGAAGGTGGCTCAGTGTGCTGCTCCTTATTTGATGCTGGAAGAACTGAGAACTGCTGGACAAATCCGCATTGGGCACAGCCTCTTGTTCCATGTTGTACTGTTCCCCTGGTTTTGTTGCTGTCTCATCTTGTTGCTTGCTCGTAGTGGGCTGATGGGCCTTTCCATCACCTCTTAGTCCTGTTCCCTCTCTCTGTGCCATCCTCTCCTCCCTCCTCACACACGACACCCAGCCCACTGCCTCGCCACTGGTCATGCAACAACAGGCCTCGAATTAAAGTAACAGCAATGACAATCACAAATATAAAATATTTCCGCCGCTAGGATCACATATCTTTGAGAAAAATCTAACATTTAGAGTAAAATATAAGCTCCTGTTAAACTCACTTTTTTTGTGGAGCTGTATTTTCACATGGTCTACAAAAATATATATTCACTGAATTTGGAGTGTGGACAATGGTTATCAGCCCAGAAGAGCTCAGAGGTTTGATTGCATCCTGCCACACTTAGCAAGCAAATCTTTCCTTTGTCAAGGGGGACCTGGAAGCACTGCCTTCGCTCTGTGGAACCCCTGTGCCAGCTTCCTCACTTAGCCCATTTGGAATTCCCAGAGTTGAGAACACCAGGAAAGCTTCTCTGCTGGTGTCCCAGGAATATTCCATTCTGAACAAAGATCAGGTCAGAGAGACCATGGCCTCTCTAGTCTATCCAAGACTCTTGAAGTTTACCTGCCCTTTTACTTTGTCAAGCTTAAGGTGTTAGCATGTAGGCCTAAGCTCTTTCACAGTTTCCAAAGAAAACAGGACTGTGCTATAGAACCACCACTTAAGGTTTATGGAGTAATGTAACTTTGGCAGGAGTGAGCATGAGGGTGGAGGAGAGATTACCATCTGGCAAAATACAAACACCCACATTCTTTGGCTTTGAATTAACAAAAAAGACATCCATTTGGCCTGTACAGCTTCTGTTTAATGCCCACATATTTTCCTTCTTCCATTCTTTGTTTTGTAAACTCACAAAATCAAAAGTATATACTTACATTAAAGTAAATCTAAATTTTTGTAAGTATTGTAATGAACAGGAAAAAATACTCTCTCATGTACATAATCTTTTATAATGTGGGTTTTCCTTGCAAGTTTTTTTTTTTTTTAAAGTTTGGTTTTAAAAAAATTTTTTTTTATTTATTCATTTTAGAGAGGAGAGGGAGAGACAGAGAGAGACAGAGAGAGAGAAGGGGGGAGGAGCTGGAAGCACCAACTCCCATATGTGCCTTGACCAGGCAAGCCCAGGGTTTCGAACCAGCGACCTCAGCATTTCCAGGTCGACGCTTTATCCACTACGCCACCACAGGTCAGGCCCTTGCAAGTTTTTTAAGTTTTATCTGACTCCAACTTTTCTTGTTTCCTCAGCAGCAAAGACACAATCATTAATTGCTCACCATAGACTGAATCTTCCCTCCTAGATAAGACTGAGCATGAATTCCATGGCTCTGTTTTACACTCACCCGTCTTCAGTTAGCTCTTGTCCTGAGAGGCAGGCAGGCCACCCACACTTTATATATAGTCTCAGCCCTGCTTCCTCTTTTTAAAGTGTTGACTTCATCCTATTATGAAAGGATTTATGACTAAATCTTACAAATTATAGTAATGATCATAATAATTACAAATACTTTGAACTTATATAAGGTCTTTCATTCAAGAATGTCCTGGCATGTTGCAAACATTAACCAATTAGTTTCTCACCACACCTCACAGGTCAGAGCCTGATTGCAAGTTCACTTTGATACTTTCAGGACCAACAGTTCCTGGGAATAGAATTAGATAAGAAGAAAAGAAAGGAAGGAAGGGAGAAGGAGAAGAGGATAGAAAAAAATAAACAAAAGGAAAAAAGGAAGGAAGGGAGATGACTTTGAAGTGTCAGAAACTCTTGTTCTTGATCTGTATTTCAGGCAAGTAGAGCCACACCCTAGGCTGGATGATGCTCTTTTATGGAACCCAGTGCTATAGCTTGTTTTTAAATGTCTGCCTCAATAAATACTTCAGAAGGGTTTATATGAAGTTTCCAGGAAGGACTCCACCCCAGATTTCCCAGGGATGAGTTTCATACCTAAGAGGGAGTCCCTTTATCACCACACCCTGTGGCCCTCAGCTCTACTGAATGACTGAACTTTCCCCAAACACAACCCCTTCACTTGCTCTCTGCCTTCCACAGGCTCTTCCTTTGGGCTGAAATGCCCTTGTGGACAGGGACTATGTCTCATTTGTCTTTATTACCCCAGCACCTAACCCACTGCCTGACACATATTAGATACTAAATAAAACCCCTGAAATAAATAAATAACTTCTTTACAATGTCCCCCATCCCCTGCCTTCTCCCATCCCCTGCCCAGCCACAGCTAGGATGTGAGCTCTGAGCAGTGAACTTGGCTGTGCATTTACGACAGAGTCCTCAGAGTCTGGCATGCTGTGGGTATTAAGTAAATATATGCTGAGCCAGTCAATGAATGAAGAATTTTGACAACCTCAACTAGCAGGATTTAGATTTGTTTCCCAGGGCCAGGTCATAGGGTAGGGTCAAATGTCATGTTCCTTGCTGCCCTCTAGATATTTCTATCACAATACATATGATACTTGTGTTTGGGGTTTTTTGTTTGTTTGTTTGGGTTTTAGTTCGTTTGTTTTTTAGTCTGAAAAAACTTGAGAAAAATGGCCTGAATCTTTTTTCTTGTTTCCCCTACCTGGCACATAAGAGGTATTCAATAAGTGTTGATTGGATGAATGAATGAATATTTGTGACTTTTAGGAAGTCACTGACTTGACACCACAGCTCAGACTTTGGGGAATAAAGATTTGTTATTCTCTACCTGTGGCTGATGCCGAAGCCACAGAAGGCAGGACACTAAGCAAATGCAGACCTGGATACCCAGGGAGTTCCCAAACTTTAAATTTAGGATGATGGTGTAAGAATGCTGTTTTCTTCTCTAGCGTTGGCAGATTTGGGATAAAAAGTAGAAAAATAATGTACCCCTGTACAAACCATATTCTCCATAAAAAGTGGAATGCTTTCTCTTTATTTTTTCCACTAACGTCTAGCACACACTACTGTCAACTAAAACTTACTATAGTGTGAAGAAATTTGGAAATGCCCATCTTCAAACATGCTGTGTCACCAGGGTTGATCTAACCCTGTGCAGAGTGCTCTTGTTAGTGTTCTGAAAGGTTGTCCTGGCCAGCTGCCAGCATGTAGCCTGGAAACAGCCCCACAGAAATTATGTCCAACTAGGCCCCCTGGCTCATTCAGTCTTCAACCAGAGTCCATATGGACAGCCTCCATTCCAAAGACCTGGTAGTCATCTACTAAGGGAGCAGGGGAAGAGAATATTGAAAAGATAGCTGCTGTACCTAGATTCCAGTGAGACAAAATAGCTCACAATGTTCCCTGCCATGCCTCCAGAGCCAAGTGAGCAGTGAATGTCTCCCACAATTCTGACACCAATTCCAATGTGGTCACACCAAGCAATTCTACAACACCAGCTGGATGTCCTACAATATAATTTAATTCTAACACTATATACCTGGAGATAGCATCAGATCTCACAGGTTGAGGGCACAATCCTACAAAACTGTTTCCCTCCTTCAGATGATAATCGCAAGACCAGACAGTCTTCTGGACAGATGTGTTTCTGTACAACTGGCTATAAATCTGAGATTTCAAAGATCTCCCTCCTTGAGTTTGATTAATTTTCTGTAGTAGTTCACTGAACTCAGAAAAACATTTTACTTACAAGGTTATTTGTTTATTATCAAAGGATGTAACTCAGGAACAGACCGATGGAAGAGATCTGTAGAGGGCAAGTTCCGGGGAAGAGGTGTGGAGCTTCCAATTCTCATTCGTTCATTCAAAATTTCATAAAGAGTTTATTCTGTGTCAGATATGATGCTGGGGATGGATGATATGGTAATGAACAGGACACCTATGGTCCCTCCCCTCATAAAGCTTATATAGTTAACAGACTGAGTTAGATTTTAGGTGCCTATAAGACATTATAATTTCATAAGATTATAATGGAGCTGAAAAAATTCGTATCACCTGGTGACATCATAGCTGTCCTAACAACATAGCACAATGCATTACTCGTGAGTTTGCCCTAATATTGGTGTAAACAAACCTACTGAGCTCCCAGTTGTGTAAAAGCATATCAGATACAATTATGTACAGTACATAGTATGTGATAATGATAATAAAAAACTCCATAACTGGTTTCTGTATTCACTGTGCTTTTAATCATTATTTCTACTTATAAAAAAAAAGTTTGCTGTAAAATATTTCACCAGGTTATAGTAGCAATAGCTTCACACATGTCATGTTTACCACATCTCTCAATCACATCATTTTCTCTTGTGCTTGATCTCTCATGTTTTGTAGAGTAACTGCTCTACGGGCTTACAGCCCAGGAGCAATAGGCTATCTCATATAGCCTACATGTGTAGAAGCCAGACAGTCTAAGTTTGTGTAAGTGCACTCTATAACATTTATACAATGACAAAGTCACCTAATTATGCATTCTTTGGAATGCATCCTTGTCATTTATTGGCACATGACTATAGAGGCAAAGGAAGGGCTATTTATTATTTATTATTTATTATTACAAGAGAAACTACTAAAACATCTCTGAACACAAAAAGGAGGGATTCAACAGAGAAAAGGCTCAGAAATGCATCAAGGGCCCTGGCTGGTTGGCTTAGTGGTAGAGTGTCGGCCCGGCATGTGAATGTCCTGGGTTTGATTTCTGGTCAGGGTACACAGGAGAAGTGACCATCTGCTTCTCTACCCCTCTCCCCTCTTGCTTCTCTCTCTCTTTTCCCCTCCTGCAACCATGGTTCCACTGGTTCAGGCGAGTTGACCTCAGACACTGAAGATGGCTCTGTGGCCTCCTCCTCAGGCACTAAAAAAAGGTGGCTCAGGCCCTGGCTGCTTGGTTCAGTGGTAGAGCGTCAGCCTGGCTAGTGGATGTTCCAGGTTCCATTCCTGGTCAGGGCACACAGGAGAAGCACCCATCTGCTTTCCATGCCTCTATCTCTCACTTCTCTCTTTCTCTCTTTCCCTTCTCCTCCCCTCCTGCAGCCATGGCTTGATTAGAGGGAGTCGGTGCAGGGCACTGGGGATGGCTCCATGGCCTCCACCTCAGGTGCTAAAAATGGCTCTGGTTGCAACAGAGCAAGGGCCCCAGATGGGCCGAGCATTTCCCCCTAGTGGGCTTGCCAGGTGGATCCCAGTCAGTGCACATGCGGGAGTCTGTCTCTCTGCCTCCCCTCCTTTCAATAAAAGAAAGAAAGAAAGAAAGAAAGAAAGAAAGAAAGAAAGAAAGAAAGAAAGAAAGAAAGAAAGAAAGAAAGAAAGAAAGAAAGAAAGAAAGAAAGAAAGAAAGAAAGAAAGAAAGAAAGAAAAGAAGGAAGGAAGAAAGAAAGGAAGAAAAGAAAAGAAAAATAAGAAATGCATCAAGGGAATAAGAGATGGAGCAAAGTCTTTCCAAAGATGATTGGGAGTGGTGTCCCGAGTTCATGTGAGGGGTTGGTTGGCTTTTGATGGACAAGGGAGGACCGAATAGCCTCAAAATTACTTACTAAGGAATCTTCCACACATCCCTTGTGGAATTTTTTCAGGCGTCAATCAAACAAGTCCTGCTAACAAGGATAGTGGCTACCCAGAAAGGAATACTGTCAGCAGAACCCCATTCCCAGATGTCAGAAGGATCAAGATATCATTATTCCTCAATCATTTTTGACAGTTTAACTAGGCCATGGACAATTTTGACCACAAATGTCAAGAGGTAGGCAAAAGGAAAGAGATCAGGGAAAGGGAACTGAGAAAGTGCCATCCAGGCTTGCCTTCGACACCATTGCTTGCTACATTTTATTGTGGAAATCACTGACCTTCTTGCATATAGTCACGTGCCACTTAACAGTGCAGATACGTTATGAGAAAGGTGTCATTAGGCAATTTCATTGTTGTGCGACCCTCATAGAGGGCACTAACCAAAACATAGATGGTCTAGCCTACTGTTCATCTATGTTGTATGGCATAGCCCAGTGGTCAGCAAACTGCGGCTCAATCAGATTGAGGATGTTTTAGCAAAGGCCAGCTTAGGAGTACCCTAATTAAGTTAATAACAATGTACCTACCTATATAGTTTAAGTTTTAAAAATTTGGCTCTCAAAAGAATTTTCAATTGTTGTACTGTTCATATTTGGCTCTGTTGACTAATGACCACTGTCATAGCCTACTGCTCCTGGGCTATAAGCCTATATAGTAGTTACTATACAAAACAACATGAGATTAAGTCAAACATAAGAAAAAATGATGTCATCCAAGATGGTAAATATGAAATATGTAAGGCTGTGTGGAACACAGCATGCTGTTCTACAACCAACTTTACTTATAAGTAGAGAGAGTACATTCTAAAATAATGATAAAAAGAACAGTATAGTAAATACATAGGCTAGTAACATAGTTGTCTATTATCAAGTATTATGTACTGTACATAATCATATCTGCTATACTTTCATATGACTAGCAGCACAGTAGGTTTGTTTACTCCAACATCATGACAAACACGAGTAATGTGTTGTGCTATGACATCATCAAGCAATAGGAATTTTTTCAACTCCATTACAGTCTTATGGGACCACTATTGTAGCTGTGGTCCATTGTTGACCAAAATGTTGTTATGAGGCTCATAACTAAGTTTTTCTTTTGGTGATACAAGAAAAAAACCAAGCCCATAAAACAAAATAACATCTCCTTGCTACTTAACTCACTGGGATAGGCTCAGTTGTTCTCAATTAGAATTGTTTGAAAGCATGGGAGGTACACTTTCAATTGTCTCAGTTCCAGGCTATGCTTCTGGCATTCAGTGCCCCCTTGAGAAATGCTGATGACTTTGTTCAGTAGGAGCTCCAGTTGTGTTAGTCTTTTGAGTTCTGTGCTATTGTATATGTTGGAGTCCAGGAATGGTCCTGGTGGCTTTTTATAAGGGGTGAATGGATGAGGCTGATGCTGTAGGTGCTCTGTTAACATTCCCTGGGGAAAATCTGACAGGTCTTCTTGACCTCCCCTGAGGCTGGTTCTAGGCACAAATTTGGGGTACAGTGTCACAGTACATACACAGTCGATATTGGGTGTGACATGCACTCACTTGCAGACTCAAGAAGGCTTTCCTGTTCCCACATCCTGGAAAGATCTTGTTAGTGTCTTTCTGAGAGCAAAGGAAGAAACTTACCGGATCTGATGTGTCCCTATAGAACTTTACATTCATTTGAAGAGTCCCTACAGTCATATAAACCTTACCATTGCTCTTCATCACAGATTAGTTGAAACACTGGGAATAATAAAATCTATGCAATTTCTTTTCATGCATTGAACACAGAATTTATGGATAATTTTTTTCTATTTTCACATCGATTGATGGTATCCTCAGAAAGAAAAGTCTACATGTAGTCAAGCATTCTCATTGCAAAAGACCACACTTCTGGTTTCCATCAAGGTCAATGAAGGAAAGCTATGAGAAAGGTGCCATACCTAAATACACTGCTGGGTAATGCAGAGACAATCCACAATAGTGCTGCTTTCCTTGTGAGTGATTGATGGAAGAAAGGAAGTAGATTGGTCACTGTCACTCACGAGAAACTCTGGGTTCGGAGAAAGTTGATTTGTAATAGTCAAAGCCCAATTCATTGAAGAGGTTTATTTTCTTCTGGGAAAACATCTTTAATTTTGCATTCCTACTTTTTATTTTGGACTTGGCATATCCCTAAATTGTGAAATATCTTTGTGTTAAGAGCAATGATTTAATACCAATTTATAAACATGAGTACATATGTAAATTTAGACATGTAGATATATGTTTCATATTGGCTTTCCTCTTATACCTAATAAAATCTCCAAGAGAAATGCTTTTCAACTTTCAAGAAACTTAAATAACATGAACCTGAAACTACTTTTTCCTGAAAAATTTGGGGAGATCATCTATGAATGAAGGTGGTTCTTTAATTTGTTTCAAATTTCTTCTAGTTTACATAAAGAAGAATGACAAGACATTTGAATTATGAACCTAATATAGGTACTTCTGTGTATTTTTCAATTATATTCATATGATGCCTTTTCCTCAATAAGTGTGAAGTAAAATATTGGCCCCATGTAACAACAACAACAAATACAATATAAAAACAAGGAATATAGCTTGACTTGTGATAGTGCAGAGGATAGAGTATCAACCTGAAATACTGAGGTTGCCAGTTCAACACCCTGGGCTTTCCTGGTCAAGGCATATACAGGAAAAAATTACTACAAGTTGATGCTTCCCACTTCTCTCCTGTCTTTCTCCCTCTTTCTCTCTCTGCCCTTTATCTAAAAGTCAATAAATAATTTTTTTTAATTAGAAAAAACAAAGCATATAATAAATGCCTAAGCTGATTATGGAAAAAGGAAATTCAGGAGGCTGTTAACAACCTCCTTCATTCCAAAATATTTCTATCCATCCATTAAGTAAGTTTTACTTGTTATTCATAATGTGCCAACCACGGGGCTATGCTAAGAATAAAAAGTTGAATAAGACACAGCCTCGGCCCCCAAGAAGCTTACTTCTAGGTAGTGAGTGGGTATTTGCTGACATTTTTCTGATTTCTGTTGGGCTAAGGAACTACATTGCTGGCTGCCCCAGAGCCAACATCAAACCTTTCACATACAGATCCTAAAACCCCATAGAATCTATCAGCAAGCCAGCAACACATTGATGAGGTAACACTAAAGTTCTTTCTTGCTCACATGCATGGAAGTGTGAGAGCAATGAAACTGTCTTATCCAAGAACTAATAAAATTCTTAGATGCTGTGACTCATGCTGTTTGTCTAAAATATCCCAAATGTGGGAATCTGCTCTACGAATTCCCCAGTCACACATCGCAGTTGTGGATTTCTTCCCAGGGTACAAAGTATTTCAACCTGTGCTATTGTGACATCCCTGTAACATACAGGAAAAACATATTCATTACTCATATTTTACAGATAAAGAAACTGTGATACTCCAATAATAAAATGATTTATCTAGGTGACCACATCAGCAAGAGGTCAATGGTCCAGTAAGGTAGACATTTTTGTCCTCAACTCCTCAGAAAGATAGAGTTCCTCTCTTTTTTTTTTTAAATAATTTTATTTTTTTAATGGGGTGACATCAATAAATCAGGATACATATATTCAAAGATAACAAGTCCAGGTTATCTTGTAGTTCAATTATGTTGCATACCCATCACCCAAAGTCAGATTGTCCTCTGTCACCTTCTATCTAGTTTTCTTTGTGCCCCTCCCCCTCCCCCTTTCCCTCTCCCTTTCCCCCCTCCCCCTGTAACCACCACACTCTTATCAATGTCTCTTAGTTTCACTTTTATGTCCCACCTACGTATGGAATAATGCAGTTCCTGGTTTTTTCTGATTTACTTATTTCACTTCGTATAATGTTATCAAGATCCCACCATTTTGCTGTAAATGATCTGATGTCATCATTTCTTATGGCTGAGTAGTATTCCATAGTGTATATGTGTCACATCTTCTTTATCCAGCCATCTATTGACGGGCTTTTTGGTTGTTTCCATGTCCTGGCCACTGTGAACAATGCTGCAATGAACATGGGGCTGCATGTGTATTTACGTATCAATGTTTCTGAGTTTTGGGGGTATATACCCAGAGTAGAGGGATTGCTGGGTCATAAGGTAGTTCTATTTTCAGTTTTTTGAGGAACCACCATACTTTCTTCCATAATGGTTGTACTACTTTACATTCCCACCAACAGTGTATGAGGGTTCCTTTTTCTCCACAGCCTCTCCAACATTTGCTATTACCTGTCTTGTTAATAATAGCTAATCTAACAGGTGTGAGGTGGTATCTCATTGCAGTTTTGATTTGCATTTCTCTAATAACTAAAGAAGATGAGCATCTTTTCATATATCTGTTGGCCATTTGTATTTCTTCCTGGGAGAAGTGTCTGTTCATGTCCTCTTCCCATTTTTTTTATTGGATTGTTTGTTTGTTTGTTGTTGAGTTTTATGAGTTCTTTGTATATTTTGGATATTAGGCCCTTATCTGAGCTGTTGTTTGAAAATATCATTTCCCATTTAGTTGGCTTTCTGTTTATTTTGTTATCAGTTTCTCTTGCTGAGCAAAAACTTAAGATATAATGAGATGGAAGAATATACCTTGTTTTTGGTTAGGAAGAATAAATATAATCAAGATGGCCATATTACCCAAAGCAATATACAAATTTAATGCAATTCCCATCAAAATTCCAATGACATTTTTTAAAGAAATAGAGCAAAAAATCATCAGATTTATATGGAACTATAAAAAACCCCGAATAGCCAAAGCAATCCTAAAGAAAAAGAATGAAGCTGGGGGCATTACAATACCTGACGTCAAACTATATTATAGGGCCACGACAATCAAAACAGCATGGTATTGGCAGAAAAATAGACAATCAGACCAATGGAACCGAATAGAAAGTCCAGAAATAAAACCACATATATATAGTCAAATAATCTTTGATAAAGGGGCCAAGAACACACAATGGAGAAAAGAAAGCCTCTTCAATAAATGGTGCTGGGAAAACTGGAAAGCCACATGCAAAAGAATGAAACTGGACTCCAGTTTGTCCCCCTGTACTAAAATTAACTCAAAATGGATCAAAGATCTAAACATAAGACCTGAAACAATTAAGTACATAGAAGAAGACATAGGTACTAAACTCATGGACCTGGGTTTTAAAGAGCATTTTATGAATTTGACTCCAAAGGCAAGAGAAGTGAAGGCAAAAATTAATGAATGGGACTACATCAGACTAAGGAGCTCCTCTCTTAAATAGAGTGGGATATCTGGGGAGTACCATGATGTAGGAACCAGCATCAGTCAAGGCCACCAAAGGTTGCTTATTATATGGAGAACAATGGTTCATGTGGTTGTATAGAGGTGACTATCCTTAGGTGGTGGCTAGGATCCCAGAGGCACAATGTGGCCCTAACAAGGCTGAGGAAGTTGCTGTTGCCTCAGTTAGGAAATGAGCAGTGTCTTAACCTTGGGGACTTGAGTGCAGAATTGAGAAGAGTGGATGCTATGTGCAGCCTCTGTAGAAGAGCATGGAGCTCCAGGGGCTTGTTACCCAAATCAGATCATGAGGAAAGTCTGGGTGTGCAGTCACTAATACTAATACCTGGTGCAGGGTGACCCTGCACATTCTGAAATGGGGGCTTATCCCATAGGATTTGCTGCCTTGGGAGAAAGGACCTAAGTCTCACTATGTGGTCCTTATTAGCACTCAATAATTACAAGCCATGTAGGGTCTCTTTATTTAATAGTGGCAACGTGACTAATCCAAGGGTATAAGAAAGTCCTATAGTTTGTAGAAACTCCCTTGAGAACTAACTGCCTGGTCTCGGTGTCAGAAAGAGCATGATCAAGACTGGCTGGAGCTTCGCAGCCACTGGCTCTTAATGAACTTTCTTAGGTCAAGATGCACCACTTCTTGGCTGTTATATATTGTTATCCCCAAATTAATCACTTATTATGAGAGCCACTAGACTCATAGAAATGATGTGTAATTACATTGTTCCATTCTAAAATTTTTATTTAGTTCTTTATATCTTTTTTCTTTTGCTGAGACTTCCTATTTATTTGCTGAGATGATTTTCTTATTTGTTGCAAATGTGTTTGTAATTTAGAAATCTGTCAGATAAATCTAACACCACTGTCTTCTGGATATTCAGCTGTTGGTTGTCTTTTTTCATTCAGTTCCTGATATGATGAGTGATTTTCAGGTGAAAACATGGACATTTTAGGCATTGTTATAAGACCTTTTGTTTTAGCTGGCTTCCTCTGACACAGCAGCAACAGAGGTATAGTAGGGGGTGCTCTGTGGTTACTGCTGGGTGGGATGAAAGTTTAGAGACAACCATGGGGAGGCACTACAAAGTCCTGCTATGTAGGGGTGGGCAGTCGGTCTCAACCAGGCCTCCACGACAGCTCCCAGGCTGCAGAAGAGAAAAGCGCCCTCTTGCTGCTCCCCTGAACTGAGGTAGTTGTGGCTTCTCTACAGCTGGGTGCTGGTTAAAGTCCTGACTCCCCACTAGACCTCCTGTGAATCATTTTTATTGGAAAGAAGGTGCTATTGCTGTCAGGTGGTGGTGAGGGCTACTACCACGGTGGGGCAGGAAACTTATTTGCCCCATTGGGATGAAATTCCAGGTCCCTCTCTGACACCACAACACGGGATGCACTTCAGGCACCTAGTTACAGCCTGGCAAGGGTGGGAATCTATATTCCCTATTCAGCCTCTATGTTTATAGGGGTGAAGACACAATATTTTTCTAGGTGTTTGGCTGGAGTCAAGCAGTGATCACCTGAGAGTTGTCTGTATTGCTAGTCTGCCCCTTTCCTCATCTTTTGGTTAGACAGAGCATGCTTTTGCTGAAGGGTTCTTTTTTGGGGGGAGTAGAAGAATGTAATGTTGGTGGCTGGAGCCAGGCAGGTTCACACTGGATTTGGGCAGATGGTAGAGGAACTGCTGAGCTGAAACGTGTTGGGCCTTCCCATTCAATAGATTCTCACAATGGTGGATGAGCAAACAGGCAGGGGAAAAGCTCTTCTCGCAGCAGCAGGTGAGCAAACAGGAAAATTGCCCCTCACAGTGGTGGGTAAGGGATCCATGTTAAGAGAAAGCACCCATAGCCTTGCATAGACTATATACACATGGCTCTGCCACGTGTTCACTCACTAATCTTGCAAAATACAAGTGAGCAAGTCTAACACAGCTGTTTTCCCTACACTCCACCCCTTTAGAATTGCTTGCCTCACAATCTACATGACAGGTATCTTCCACGATGGTCCCTGTGCAAGGAGTGAGGTATGTTATATAAACAGACTACAGCAATAGCACAAGCTATACTGAAAAAAAACTCAATAATTACAAAGGTGCCTTTCACAACAATATCCCCCTGAGAACTCAAGGGATCCTGACAGCCAGGTGCCAGTTGCCCTGGGAGTTAACTGGAGGCCCACCTCTAGTCCCCTACCCCACTGTGCCAACAAGGCCACCTATCATAGGTAGGGGGCCTGCACAGTCCAGAGCTATGTCCATTGAAGCCGTTGGCTTTTAAGAGGGCTGTTGGGGCAGGCAGGAGCACATTGCCCTGCTTCCCAAAGCCCAGCTTGAGTAAAGTGTCTTTGGTGTGTATCTGCAACTGGATGGGAGCAGCTGCCCGGTGCAGGAGGGCCTCCACAGGTGCTGGATGTCCCATCAGGGTCTATCATACTGTCCACAAGCAATGTATCCATCCATCAAGGGACCCAGTGCCTCCCTCTTGTTGCAGTCTCTGCTTCAAGAATCTATTATACCGCTTAATGATTAGTCCATGATAGACAGCCCAGCTGGCTGTGCAAATTACCAAAGGTGAAGGTTCATCACAGGCCACTAGCCATATAGCTCTTTCATTACAGACCTCAGCGCCTTTCCATGAGTGCTCTGTTCATTGCCACAAGCCCCATCCAAACCCTCAGCAAGATCACAGGGCCTAGTGGGTCAAACACATTCAAGGCCGTGCTGCCTTAACAGGTCTCTTAGCTGCTACAAAAGCACCTCGTGCCTGCTAAGGCCAACACCTGCTGCATATTAGAAGGGGCCAGTGGATTGCCTGTTCCACATGGGGCCTCTTGTTAGGTCACACTCATCCCTGTTAGGTCACACTCATCCCTGTTAGACAGGTCCTTTGACCTTCTCCTTATTCAAACCTCTTGGGGACCCTCTCCCTCAGTTGCCTCCGACATATGATTTTGCAACAGTGCACCCAAGCACCAACTAGTTTCTTGGCAGCTGCCAGGGCTTCCCATATCCCCCTCTTTTTCAGCTGCTAGAACCTGTCTTGGCTTAAGCTGCTGCCAAAGCTCTAAAAGAACTTTATTAGATTTGCCATCTAACTTCTCCTTATCTGACCCAGCTGCAATAAAATCTACCCACATCTGTGTTTGGGTTACCTTTACAGGACTGTTTCTCTTGTTAGTTGGGAGTGGGGCAGTACCAGCAGCCTGCACAGCCTTATGGTTCCATGCTGCCTCAACCTCCCCCAAATCTGCCACCATCTGTGTAACAGTGTTGATGGGATGTCCCACATAGGAGTTCAAGATAACCACTATTGACCCAAAAAAGGCTGACAGGGCGCTACAGAGAATAAGGTCCCTCATCTCTGCCATAAATACTTCCTTATCTGGCCCTTTGAACCTCAGGTTGAAAGCAGCATTCTTCATACCTAGTTCCCAAAGGACCTGCTGCAGCTCAGTATATGACTGCCACTGGTTCACTTCCCCTGGCAAGTCTCCAGCATTCTGCTAGTCTGTACAAATAGAAGCCATCACTCATTCTAATAGGGTATGATTTCCTGGGTTGCCATGGCAGTTCTGAAGACACTGCTTCAAGGAGGAGTTCATGGTAATGGTGGCTAATTTATCCATCTCTGTTCCAGAGAGCACGATGCCATCCATCTGTATTCCCACAATTGCAGCAACCAAGCTGCCCAGTACTTGGTGGGTTTCTGTCTGAATTTCACCCCCAATTCTATCAACTCTGTGTAGGTGAAGGGCCAGATCACAGAGTGCTCCTTCACTATTTGTGGAGGGGGTTGTGCCTGCCTCTGAGGCGCTCTTGGTTGCTGCTGGGTTTTTACCTTCTGGGTGACCACCAGCCAGGCTCTGAGTCTGTGGATGGCAATTTCAGCTTGAACCTCCTCCTCTTCCTTTGCCTTCTCAGGGATTGGAAATGCCTTCTACCACTGACTCAGAGTCACTCCGACAGCACGCCTTCTTCCATGACCACCTTGGCTGCCAGCTCTCAGCCTGAAGCTGAAACTGGAGCTCTTGAACCCACAGCTGTTTCTCTAACAACTGCCTCTGCCAGCATTCAGAATCTCTCAAGCCTCCAATTCCTTCTCCATCAACTGTTGTTCCAGCTCCTGCCGCTGTCAGCACTCAGTCTCCAGCTTGCACTGGAGCTCTCAAACTCACTCAGCCTCTCACACAGAGCTGTCAGTTTCTGCTTTCAGGGCTGTAAAAAACACTCTTCCCATGGCCCCCCAACAGGATAGTCACAGGGAACAACATGCTCAAGTATGTGGTTCACTCCTCTATCTCACTCTTCAAGGGTGTTGGTGGCTCCATACCTATCTGATCTGAATCCTTCTCACAGTGGCAGATGTAGTAATGCTGGTGGCCAAGGCCAGACAGACTCACATTGGATTTGGGCAGATGGTAGAGGAACTGCAGAGCTGGAAAGCATTGGTCCATTTCTGTTTATTTGATTCTAGCAATGATGGGTGAACAAATAGGCAGGGGAAAGTCTCTTCTCATGACAGCGGGTGAGTAAATAGGAAAACCACCCCTTGTGGTGGCAGGCAAGTGATCTGCAGAGGGAATGTACCTGTAGTCTTATATAGGCTACATACACACACACACACACACACACACACACACACACACACACACGTGGCTTTCTGTCACATACTCACACATTAATCATGCAAAATGCCAGTGAGCAAGCCTAACACAGCTGTTTTTCCCCTATAGGGAAGGAGGGAATTTGTCTGGGCCTCTAAGTGTCTCCAGGATGCTGAGTTCTTCTGCTTCAAGTCTGGCATATGTGCTGCAAAAAACCAAAAACCTAGTAAACTCTGCCATCTCACTCTTCAGGTCCTGAGCAATCTGCCTTCCTTTCTTTACCTTTCAGTTTTCCTATATTTCTTATATATATAAAGTCCAAGGTTTCTGTTGTATTTAGGGGGAAAAGAGGGAGAAGTGTGTCTACTCCTACTCCTTGAGGCAACGTTCTCTATTCCCTTGCTTTTGAAAGAAGACTTTTTTCACATCAGTATTATTTCCCAAAAGGAAGTTTGTAGCTTATTTTTTTTATAAATATTATATTGCTAGGACCCATGCTCATGTTGTATAGCTGCATTCAAGGCCTGGATGATTTTTAGTGACAGATTAGTGGTTATACCCTGCACTGTCCCTGTGCATCTTTGAGGTCTATTAACCAGTCTCCTTGCCTGACCCTCACACTCATGCGCCCTCTAGAGGTGGTCTGTGGCCACACAGCACAGTCCCCATCAGTGGTGTTTATGTAGTCACTCATTTCCCTCTACTCTCACAGATGGAGATCCGGGGAACCTTGGGAGTTGTAATGCCAGTGGTCGAGGCAAGACAGGTTCACAATGGATTCAGGCAGACCACAGAAGAACCACGGATCCAAAAGGCATTGGGCCATTCCCATTTAATGAATTCTTGCAGAGGTGGGCAAGCAAACAGGCAGGGGTAAACTGCTTCACATGGCGGCAGGCCAGCAATCAGGAAAACCATCCCTCACAGTGGTGGGCAAGAGATCAGGAACACCCATCTCACCTATAGACTTATATAGGCTATACACACACATTGGTTTTTGGCCACTTGCTCACACACTAATAATGCAAAGTGCTTGCAGTTGGAAAACAAGTGAGCAAGCCTAACACAGCTGTTTTCCCTACAGGTGCCCAAAGTATTAGATGAAGATTGCAGTTAAGTTATAAATGTGACCATTAAGACTCTCTGGAAGCAGGGCCCAGGCACCTGTACTTTTTTAAGCTTCCTAGGTGTGGTAGGCAGAATAATGTCCTCTCAAAGAAGTCCATGTCTTAATCCTGAAAAATGTGCCCAGTTTTTTGCATGTATTTTCAGAGCAGAAGGGTATCAGGCAGCAGGTGGAATTAAAGTTGCTAATCAACTGATCTTAAAATAGGTAAAATAACCTAGATCATCCAGGTGGGCCCAATAAAATCATGAGGACCTTTAAATGTGAAAGAAGGAGGCAGAACTGTTACCTCAGAGTGATGCTTTTTAAAAATAATTTTACCATTGATAGGAGGGGAAGGTGAGGGGGAGAGAGAGAGAAGCATCAACTCATTATTCCACTGTTGTTCCACTTAATTGTATTCTCGTTGATTGCTTCTCCTATGTACCCTGACAGGGCTATCGAACCTGCGACCTGGGTGCACTGGGACAATGCTTTAATCCACTGAGAAACCTGGCCAGGCCCCAAATATTGATGCTTTTGCAAGAAAGTGGGTTCTCTAAGATCCTACAGAACAGGAGCCTTGATGACAATTTGATTTTAGCCCAGTGAGCCCCCTTTCAGATGTCCAGAACTGTTGATTTAGGCCACCAAATGTGTGATCTTTTCTATAGCAGCAACAGGAAACTGATTCATGTGGACAGGGTTAAGAACCAGTGTTGCAGAGTTTCTGCCGGCTGTCAGCCATCATTTACCAAACTCTTGTCTCAGATCTTTTTAGGAGCATGTCTTTGTCTGAGAGGAAGAAGCTGAGGTGTGCCTGTATCTCTAAATTGTTCAGATTGAAATATAATTGGCACATGACATTGTGTAAAGTTAAGGTATACATGTTGATTTGATACATATATACATTGCAATTTTATCATCGTCCTAGTGTTAGCTAACACCTTTATCACATCACATAATCACTATTTCTTTTTTGTGGTGAAAATGATTAAGATCTAGTCTTTTAGTAGATTTGAGATCTTAGCAGTTTTGAAATATTTCATACAGTTTTGTGTCTGTAATCACTATGTTTTACAGTATACCTCCTGGAGTTACTGTATAAGACGTATACTTACCATGTATAAGAATCAGATGATCCCAAGTTAAGGTGACCAATTGTCCTCCTTTAGGGAGGACAGTCCTTCTTTTGTAAGTTCCATCCTCCCTCGAAAGCGTCCTCATACATGTCCTCCTTTTTGATATTGGAAGACTACTCTGTAAATGTTCATATTCGATTGATGCAAAGTTGATCCATTGCGTGTGATGTGACGTATTTGTATCTAAATGAGTACTTTTTTCTTACAATTATTATTAAAAATTAATAGGCATGTAAGCATAATTTTTTTTCAATCTTTTGTAGTTTTATTAGCTTTGTTTCACACCTTTTTGTGTGTGACAGAGACAGAGAGACAGAGGAACAGATAGGGACAGACAGACAGGAAGGGAGAGAGATGAGAAGCATCAATTCTTCATTGCGGCACCTCAGTTGTACATTGATTGCTTTCTCATATGTGCCATGACTAGGGGGCTACAGCAGACTGAGTGACCCCTTGCTTAAGCCAGTGATCTTGGGCTCAAGCTGGTGGCTGTGCTCAAACCAGATGAACTTGCACTCAAGCCAGTGAGTGACCTCAGGGTTTCAAACCTGGGTCCTCTGCATCACAGTCCAACGTTCTATCTATTGCGCTACTGCCTAGTCAGTCTGTTTCAGTTTTTTTTGTTTTTTGGGGTTTTTTTTGTATTTTTCTGAAGCTGGAAACGAGGAGTGACAGACAGACTCCCGCATGCATCCGACTGGGATCCACCCGGCACGCCCACCAGGGGGCGACACTCCGCCCACCAGGGGGCGATGCTCTGCCCCTCCAGGGCGTCGCTCCGTTGCTACCAGAGCCACTCCAGCGCCTGGGGCAGAGGCCAAGGAGCCATCCCCAGCGCCCGGGCCATCTTTGCTCCAATGGAGCCTCTCTGCAGGAGGGGAAGAGAGAGACAGAGAGGAAGGAGAGCGGGAGGGGTGGAGAAGCAGATGGGCGCCTCTCCTGTGTCCCCTGGCTGGGAATCAAACCCGGGACTTCTGCACGCCAGGCCGACGCTCTACCACTGAGCCAACCGGCCAGGGCCTTGTAAGCATAATTACAATATAAAATATTATAAATGTTTTTATTATACATTTATCATATTATAGTGTATTACTGTTGCAATGAACAAAATATTTCTTTTATTTACAATATTGTTTTCTTCAATTTATTTTTGTCCTCCTTTTCATTGTAAAAAAGTTGGTCACCTTACTCATGTATAAGATGCACCTTAATTTGGGGGCCCGAGTTTTGAAAAAAATATATTACATAAAGTTAATGAACTCAAGTTTTATTCATCATAAAATTCACACAACTCCTCATCACTGTCAAAACTCCCATCCATTTGCTTGTCCTCATCTGTGTCTGATGACAAATCTCTGTCTTCAAGAATTAGCACAAAAACAAGTGCAAAAAAGCAGAAAATGCAGGGAAAAAAATCTACAACCACTGTATAAAATGCAACCAGTTTTTTGTTGTTGGGTTTTTTTTGTTTGTTTGTTTTGTTTTTTTTAGAGACAGAGAGTCAGAGAGAGGGATTGATAGGGACAGACAGACAGGAGAAATGCAGAGAGATGAGAAACATCAATCATCAGTTTTTTTGTTGTTGTTGTGACACCTTAGTTGTTCATTGATTGCTTTTTCATATGTGCCTTGACTATGGGCCTTCAGCAGATCGAGTAACCCCTTGCTCGAGCCAGCAACCTTGGGCTCAAGCTGGTGAGCTTTGCTCAAACCAGATGAGCCCGCGCCCAAGCTGGCAACCTCGGGGTCTCGAACCTGGGTCCTCTGTATCCCAGTCCAATGCTCTATCCACTGCGCCACTGCCTGGTCAGGCGTACCCAGTTTTTAGAACCCAATTTTTTTTTCTTCCTTTTCCTACTTCTCTGAAGTTGGAAACTGGGGAGGCAGTCAGACAGACTCCCGCATGCGCCCGACCGGGATCCACCCGGCACACCCACCAGGGGGCGATGCTCTGCCCATCTGGGGCATCGCTCTGCCGCAATCAGAGCCATTCCAGCGCCTGAGGCAGAGGCCACAGAGCCATCCTCAGCACCCGGGCAAAGTTTGCTCCAATGGAGCCCTGGCTGCAGGAGGGGAAGAGAGAGACAGAGAGGAAGGAGAGGGGGAGGGGTGGAGAAGCAGATGGGCGCTTCTCCTGTGTGCCCTGGCCGGGAATCGAACCCGGGACTCCTGCATGCCAGGCCGACGCTCTACCACTGAGCCAACCGGCCAGGGCCTAGAAACCAAATTTTTTTTTTAAAAGTAAATACATCTTATACATGGGGAAATACAGTATTTATCTTCTAGTTATAGGTTTGTGCCCTTTAACAACATCTCCTCAATTCCCCAGCCCCCAGCCCTTGGTAACCACCATTCTATTCTCCGTTTCTGTAAGTTCAGATTTTTTAGAGTCCACATATAAGTGAATAATGTAATACAGTATTGGTCTTTGTCTGACTTACCTCACTAAGCGTAACACCCTTAAGATCCAGCCATGTTGTGAAATGGTAGGATTTCCTTCTTTCTCATGACCGAATACTCCATTGTGTGTACATGGGTATGTATATGTATGTATGTGTGTATATATGTATATATCCTTTATCCAGTCATTTATTGACAGACACTTAGGCTGCTTCCATATCTTGGCTGTTGTGAACAATGCTGAATAACACGGAAATGCAAGTATCTTTTTGATATCTTGCTTTTATTTCTTTTGAACCTATATCCAGAAGTGGCATTGCTGGATCATATTGTAGTTTTATTTTTAATTATTTGAGAAAACTCCATGCTGTTTTTCATAGTGAATACACTCAAATTAACCCAGCTCTTCTCAGTGCCTGGGGTGACACTTGAACAAATTGATCCACTGGCTTTGGGAGGGGAAGAGGGAGAGAAGGGGGAGAGGGAAGGGAAGATAGCAGATGGTCACTTCTCATGTGTGCCCGGACTGGAAATTGAACCCCAGATGTCCATATGCCAGGCTGATGCCCTATCCACTGAGCCACCGGCCAGGGCCCATCTCATCTTCTTTATCCATTTATCCATCATGGACACTTAGGTTATTTTCATATCTTAGCTCTTGTAAATAATGCTGTGATGAACATAGGGGAACATACATCTTTTCAAATTAGTATTTTTATATTCTTTATACCCAGAAGTGGAATAGATGGATCATATGGTAGTTCTATTCTAAAATATTTGAGGAACCTCTATACTGTTTTCCATAGTGGCTGCACAATTTTACAATCCCACCAGTAGTGTACATGAGTGCTCTTCTTTCCATATTCTCTCCAACACATGTTATTTCTTGTCTTTTTTTTATCATAAACATTGAAACAGGTATGAAGTCATAGCTCACTGTGATTTTGATTTGCATTTTCCTAGTAACTAGTGATGGTGACCATCTCTTCTGTGCTTGTTGATCATCTATATATCTTCTTTTGAAAAATGTCTATTCAGATCCTCTGTATGTTTTGAAATTGGGTTGTTTATTGTTGTTAAATTGCATGAAGTCTTTATATATTTTGGATGTCAATGACTTATTAGATGTACGATTTGCAAATTCCTTTCCTTATTAGGCGGATTGCTTTTTTGTTTGGTTGATAGTTTGCTTTGCTGTACAGAAGCTTTTTAGTTTGATGTAGTCCTATTTGTTTATTTTTGTTTTTGTTTCCCTTGCCATTGGAGTCAAATAAAAATATATATCACACCTATGTTTCCTTTTATATATTTTATGATTTCTAGTGTTATATTCAAGTTTGGTTTTTTTTGTATTTTTCTGAAGTGAGAAACAGGGAGGCAGAGAAACAGACTCCCACGTGCACCCAACCAGGATCCACCCGGCAAGCCCACTAGGAAGCGATTCTCTGCTCATCTGGGACACTCCTCCGTTGCAATGGGAGCCATTCTAGCTCCTGAAGCAGAGGCCATGGAGCCATTCTCAGCGCCGGGGCCAAATTTGCTCCAATGGAGCCTTGGCTGTGGGAGGCGAAGAGAGAGAGAGGGAAAAAAGAGAAGGGGGAGGGTAAAAAAGCAGAGGGAGTTTCTCCTTGTGCGCCTTGACCGGAAATCGAACCCAGGACTTCTTCTTTTTTTTTAAAATAATTTTATTTTTTTAATGGGGAGACATCAATAAATCAGAATATATATATATTCAAAGATAACATGTCCAGGTTATCTTGTAGTTCAATTATGTTGCATACCCATCACCCAAAGTCAGATTGTCCTCTGTCACCTTCTACCTAGTTTTCTTTGTGCCCCTCCCCCTCCCCCTTCCCCTCTCCCTCTCCTCTCTCCCCCCATAACCACCACACTCTTATCAATGTCTCTTAGTCTCACTTTTATGTCCCACCTATGTATGGAATAATGCAGTTCCTGTTTTTTTCTGATATACTTATTTCACTTTGTATAATGTTATCAAGATCCCACCATTTTGCTGTAAATGATCCGATGTCATCATTTCTTATGGCTGAGTAGTATTCCATCGTGTATATGTGCCACATCTTCTTTATCCAGTCATCTATTGACAGGCTTTTTGGTTGTTTCCATGTCCTGGCCACTGTGAACAATGCTGCAATGAACATGGGGCTGCATGTGTCTTTACGTATCAATGTTTCTAAGTTTTTGGAACCCAGGACTTCTACACAGCAGGCCAATGCTCTACCACTGAGCCAACTGGCCAGGGCTATATTCAAGTTTTTAGTCCATTTTTTTTCCCTATGCCATCTTTTTTTTTTTAATAATTTTATTTTTTTAATGGGGCGACATCAATAAATCAGGATACATATATTCAAAGATCAACAAGTCCAGGTTATCTTGTCTTTCAATTATGTTGCATACCCATCACCCAAAGTCAGATTGTCCTCTGTATCTTCTATCTAGTTTTCTTTGTGCCCTTCCCCCTCCCCCTTTCCCTCTCCCTTTCCCCCCTCCCTCTGTAACCACCATACTCTTATCAATGTCTCTTAGTTTCACTTTTATGTCCCACCTACGTATGGAATAATGCAGTTTCTGGTTTTTTCTAATTTACTTATTTCACTTCGTATAATGTTATCAAGATCCCACCATTTTGCTGTAAATGTTCCGATGTCATCATTTCTTATGGCTGAGTAGTATTCCATAGTGTATATGTGCCACATCTTCTTTATCCAGCCATCTATTGACGGGCTTTTTGGTTGTTTCCATGTCCTGGCCACTGTGAACAATGCTGCAATGAACATGGGGCTGCATGTGTCTTTACGTATCAATGTTTCTGAGTTTTTGGGGTATATACCCAGTAGAGGGATTGCTGGGTTATAAGGTAGTTCTATTTTCAGTTTTTTGAGGAACCACCATACTTTCTTCCATAATGGTTGTACTACTTTACATTCCCACCAACAGTGTATGAGGGTTCCTTTTTCTCCACAGCCTCTCCAACATTTGCTATTACCTGTCTTGTTAATAATAGCTAATCTAACAGGTGTGAGGTGGTATCTCATTGCAGTTTTGATTTGCATTTCTCTAATAACTAAAGAAGATGAGCATCTTTTCATATATCTGTTGGCCATTTGTACTTCCTCCTGGGAGAAGTGTCTGTTCATGTCCTCTTCCCATTTTTTATTGGATTGTTTGTTTGTTTGTTGTTGAGTTTTATGAGTTCTTTGTATATTTTGGATATTAGGCCCTCATCTGAGCTGTTGTTTGAAAATATCATTTCCCATTTAGTTGGCTTTCTGTTTATTTTGTTATCAGTTTCTTTTGCTGAGCAAAAACTTCTTAGTCTAATGTAGTCCCATTCATTAATTTTTGCCTTCACTTCTCTTACCATTGGAGTCAAATTCATAAAATGCTCTTTAAAACCCAGGTCCATGAGTTTAGTACCTATGTCTTCTTCTATGTACTTAATTGTTTCAGGTCTTATGTTTAGATCTTTGATCCATTTTGAGTTAATTTTAGTACAGGGGGACAAACTGGAGTCCAGTTTCATTCTTTTGCATGTGGCTTTCCAGTTTTCCCAGCACCATTTATTGAAGAGGCTTTCTTTTCTCTATTGTGTGTTCTTGGCCCCTTTATCAAAAATTATTTGACTATATATATGTGGTTTTATTTCTGGACTTTCTATTCTGTTCCATTGGTCTGAGTGTCTACTTTTCTGCCAATACCATGCTGTTTTGATTGTCGTGGCCCTATAATATAATTTGCAGTCAGGTATTGTAATGCACCCAGCTTCATTCTTTTTCTTTAGGATTGCTTTGGCTATTCGGGGTTTTTTATAGTTCCATATAAATCTGATGATTTTTTGCTCTATTTCTTTAAAAAAATGTCATTGGAATTTTGATGGGAATTGCATTAAATTTGTATATTGCTTTGGGTAATATGGCCATCTTGATTATATTTATTCTTCCTAACCAAGAACAAGGAATATTCTTCCATCTCATTATATCTTTTTTGATTTCTCTTAACAATGATTTATAGTTTTCATTATATAAGTCCTTTACATTCTTTGTTATGTTTATTCCTAAGTATTTTTTTGTTGTTGTTGCAATTGTGAAGGGGATTATTCTTTAGAGTTCATTCTCAGTTGTTTCATTGTTGGCATATAGAAAGGTTATTGACTTCTGTATGTTAATTTTGTATCCTGCGACCTTACTGTATTGGCTTATTGTTTCTAGTAGTCTTTTTGTGGATTCTTTGGGGTTTTCGATGTATAGGATCATATCATCTGCAAAAAGTGATACCTTTACTTCTTCTTTTCCGATATGGATGCCTTTTATTTCTTTGTCTTGTCTGATTGCTCTGGCTAGAACCTCTAGTACCACATTAAATAAGAGTGGAGAGAGTGGACAACCCTGTCTTGTTCCTGATTTAAGGGGGAAAGCCTTCAGTTTAGTGCCATTTAATATGATGTTAGCTGATGGTTTATCATATATGGCCTTTATCATGTTGAGATATTTTCCTTCTATACCCATTTTGTTGAGAGTCTTAAACATAAAATTGTGTTGTATTTTATCGAAAACCTTTTCTGCGTCTATTGATAAGATCATGTGGTTTTTGTTCTTTGTTTTGTTGATATGGTGTATTACGTTAACCGTTTTACGTATGTTGAACCATCCTTGAGATCCTGGGATGAATCCCACTTGATCATGATGTATTATTTTTTTAATATGCTGTTGTATTCGATTTGCTAATATTTTGTTTAGTATTTTAGCATCTGTATTCATTAGAGATATTGGTCTGTAGTTTTCTTTTTTTGTGCCATCCTTGCCTGGTTTTGGTATGAGGGTTATGTTGGCCTCATAAAATGTGTTTGGAAGTATTGCTTCTTCTTCAATTTTTTGGAAGACTTTGAGTAGAATAGGAACCAAGTCTTCTTTGAATGTTTGATAAAATTTGCTGGTATAGCCGTCAGGGCCTGGACTTTTATTTTTGGGGAGGTTTTTAATGGTTTTTTCTATTTCTTCTCTACTAATAGGTCTGTTTAGGCTTTCTGCTTCTTCTTGACTCAGTCTAGGAAGGTTGTATTGTTCTAGGAATTTATCCATTTCTTCTAGATTGTTGAATTTAGTGGCATAAAGTTTTTCATAGTATTCTACAATAATTCTTTGTATATCTACGGTGTCCGTGGTGATTTCTCCTCTTTCATTTTGGATTTTGTTTATATGAGTTCTTTCTCTTTTTTCCTTGGTAAGTCTTGCCAAGGGTTTGTCAATTTTGTTGATCTTTTCAAAGAACCAGCTCTTTGTTCTATTAATTTTTTCTATAGTTTTACTGTACTCTATTTCATTTATTTCTGCTCTGATTTTTATTATCTCCTTTCTTCGGCTGGTTTTGGGTTGTCTTTGTTTTCTTTTTCTAGTTCCTTAAGGTGTGAAGTTAAGTGGTTCACTTGGGCTCTCTCTTGTTTGTTCATATATGCCTGAAGTGATATGAACTTCCCTCTTATCACTGCTTTTGCTGCATCCCATAGATTCTGATATGTCGTATTGTCATTTTCATTAGTCTGTATATATCTTTTGATCTCTGCACTTATTTCTTCTTTGACCCATTCATTTTTTAAAAGTATGTTGTTTATTTTCCACATTTTTGTGGGATTTTTTTCCCTCTTTTTTGCAGTTGAATTCTAGTTTCAAGGCTTTATGATCAGAAAATATGCTTGGTACAACTTTGATTTTTCTGAATTTGCTGATGTTGTTTTTGTGGCCCAACATATGGTCAATTCTTGAAAATGATCCATGTACACTGGAGAAAAATGTATACTCAGTCACTTTGGGATGAAATGTCCTGTAGATGTCTATCATATCCAGGTGCTCTAGTGTTTTGTTTAAAGTCACTATATCTTTGTTGATTCTCTGTTTGGATGACCGATCTAGAGCCGTCAGCGGTGTATTGAGGTCTCCAAGTATGATTGTATTTTTGTCAGTTTTTGTTTTAAGGTCAATAAGTAGCTGTCTTATATATTTTGGTGCTCCTTGGTTTGGTGCATATATATTAAGAATTGTTATGTCTTCTTGATTCAGTGTCCCCTTAGCCATTATGAAATGCCCATTTTTGTCTCTGAGTACTTTTGTTGTCTTGTAGTCAGCATTATCAGATATGAGTATTGCTACGCCTGCTTTTTTTTTGGATGTTATTTGCTTGGAGTATTGTTTTCCAGCCTTTCACTTTGAATTTGTTTTTATCCTTGTTACTTAGATGAGTTTCCTGTAGGCAGCATACAGTTGGATTTTCTTTTTTAATCCATTCTGCTACTCTGTGTCTTTTTATTGGTGAGTTTAATCCGTTTACATTTAGTGTAATTATTGACACTTGTGAGTTCCCTATTGCCATTTTATAGATTGCTTTCTGTTAGTTTTGTGTCTTGTTTGATCCTTCTTTTTTGTTTTTATTTGGTTGTATTCCATACATCTTTCCTCTGTTGCTATCTTTTTTATCTCATGTGCTTCTGTGGTGGTTTTTTCAATGGTGGTTACCTTTAAGTAATGAAAAGGGTTCCTACCCTGTTCATTGTAACGCACTACTTTGTGAGTACTTTTGCACTCCATCGTCCTTTGCTACTGTTAATCTCCATCCTCTCCCCCCTTTCTTTTTGTTGTTGTCACAGTTTAAATTTGGTTTTATTGTGTTCTTCTTGGAGCTTTTACTTGTGGCTTTATTTTTTTTTTTGTTCTTTGTATCTGATTGGAAAACCCCCTTTAGTAATTCCTGGAGTGGGTGTTTTCTGATGATAAATTCCCTCATCTTTTTTGTATCTGTGAATGTTTTTATTTCTCCTTTATATTTGAAGGATAGCTTTGATGGGTATAGTATTCGTGGCTGAAAGTTTCTCTCTTTCAGGACTTTAAATATTGGGGTCCACTTTCTTCTACCTTATAGACTTTCTGCTGAGAAATCTGATGATAATCTAATGGGCCTTCCTTTATATGTTGTATTCTTCTTTTCCCTGGCTGCCTTGAGAATTTTTTCTTTGCCATTGGTTTGTGCCAATTTCATTATGATGTGCCTTGGAGTAGGTTTGTTGGGGTTAAGAAAACTCGGAGTTCTGTTTGCTTCATGAATTTGAGGCTTTAGTTCTTTCCACAGGCTTGGGAAGTTCTCATCTGTTATTTGTTTGAGTATGTTCTCCATTCCATTTTCTCTCTCTTCTCCCTCTGATATACCTATTATTCTTATGTTATTCTTTCTGATGGAGTCAGATAATTCTTGTAGGGCTATCTCATTTTTTTTTAATTTTTGAGTCTCTTTCTTCTTCTCTCTGTTGTGCCTCAAGTTGCTTGTCTTCTATTTCACTAATCCTCTCTTCTATCTGGCCTGTTCTATTAGCTAAGCTTGTTATCTCGTTTTTCAGCTCGTGAATTGAGTTTTTCATCTCTGTTTGATTTGTTTTTATAGTTTCAATTTCCTTGGACATATATTCTTTGTGTTCATTGAGTTGTTTTCTGAGCTCCCTAAATTGCCTTTCTGTGTTTTCTTGTATATCTCTGAGTATTTTTAGGATTTCTATCTTGAATTCTCTGTCATTTAGCTCCAAGGTTTCCAATATATTAAATTTTTTCTCCATAGATTTTTCCTCATCTATCTGTGTTACCTCTCTTTCTTTTGTATCCATGATATTTGATTTTCTCTTCCTTAATGGCATCTGAGGATGGTTTTGTTGATAGTATTAATGAGATTTAATAAAGAATAAAAAGTTAAAATAATTAAAAATCGTAAAAAGTTGTGTTTTTTTTTAAATTAATAATGAAATAAAGAAAAATAAAATAAAATAAAAATTAAAAAAAAAAAAGGAAATTATTCCCCCCCTCCTTTTTTTCTCTCCTCTCCTCTCCCTTCTTTCTTGAGAAAATCTTGTGGTGAACTGTGAATTATATTGTATTTAGTAGAACAAACAATGCCTGTAATGGAGGGCCTGAATTGGGGAAAAGTAATAAAGGGGCAAGAAAAAAATAAAATAAATAAATAAATAAAATATAAAATAAAGGGGGTGTATGGACCCACAAAAAGCAAATAATGAAAAAATTTGGATCAAGAATAAAGTGATTTGTGTTTAGGTGTTGGTTGACTAAGAGTTATGATGACAGGAATAAAAGGGAAACAGGAAAATGGGGGGACAATATAAAAAGTTACTATTGTATTTAGTGGAACAAGAGCTTGATAAAATGGAGAGCCAGGGATGGGAGCACTGCTGGTGAGTTAAAAAGGTGAAGTAAAAACCCCCCAAAATGCTACAAACATAAGTTTGAGTTCTAGATAAGATAATTTGTTCGTTATTGAGGTTTGAATGAGAGGAGACGTAAAGGAGAAAGGAAGAAACTAATATAGAGGGAGAAAAGAAAGAGAGAGAGAGAAAAAAAAGAGGGAACCACTAAAAGAAGAAAAAAGAAAAAAGAGGAGATAGAGAGAGAGAGAGTTAAGGGTTTTGGAGTGCAACCATCATAGAGAGAAAGGAAGAGGAAAGAAAAGATAATGGGAGATGTAACACTTATGGGTAGTGTAGTTCAAGGAGAGGAGAGAGTAAGACCAGTAGAGAGTTAAACGACCAAATTGGAGGAGGAAAAAAAAATCAAGGATGAAAATAAGAGAAACAAACGAACAAATATAATAAAATGAGATAGGTTATAAAGTCTGCGAATTATTCTTGATTTTGAGAGGTTATCTTCTAGCTTTTTCTTTTCTCTCCCTCTTCCTGGTCGGTGACTCTGTACCCCGGGTTCTGCCCCTTTGGCACACTCAGGTAGAGGTTTGCAGTTGATAAGTCTCTATGGCGATGTCATGTATTGTGCTTCAGTCTCGTTGGCAGTCGAGGCTCATTAGCATTTATAGGCTCCGACAGTGAGAGAGTCCGTGTTGCTGGAGCCTCTCTCCTAGTCTTTCCTTCCTCAATTAGTAGCCTGATAATCCAGCTATGGGGTTGCTGCTGCCTCTGCCTGGATAGTAAGAGGCTCAAAGAGCTGGCAACTCCCCACTCTATTCCCACTCAGCGCAGGGCTCTGGGTAAGGCTCAGTCAGTCAGAGCTGCTAGCATAATCAGGCGGGTCTTCCTCCCACTCAAAGACCTCTGGCTCTGCCACTCTGTCCGATAACAATGGCGGGCACCCACTCCCGGGGCGCTTGGAGTAAACTCTCGCTCACTATCTGCATGTGCAGACCAGGATGTCAGGCCAGAAGTCTCGCCATCTGAGTGAAAACCCCCGCCCACACTGAAAAGTTCCAGCGTTGGAATTGGTTCTCGCTCCGTCCCCGTGTGCAGCTTTTTCAAGGCGCTGGGGCGGCCTGAGATTCTGCTTTCATCCCACACAAAGGCCCCTGACTCTGCCCCTCTGTGGGATAACACGGGCAAGCACTGCCGAGGCACTCGGAGGAATCTCTCGCTCACTATCTGCATGCGCAGACCAGGATATCAGACCAGCGGCCTCACCCTCTGAGTGAAACCCCCTTCTGCACGGAAAAGTTACAGCATTGGAATTAGTTCTCGCTTCCTCCCCGTGCGCGGCTCCCCCAGGGTGCTGGGGCAGCCCAGAGATTCCACTATCGGCCCATACAAATGCCTCTGACTCTGCCTCTCTGTGGGACAACACGGGAGCACACTCCCGGGGCTTTGGAAGGAATCTCTCGCCCACTATCTGCGCGCGCCGAGCAGGAGATCGGGTAAAATGGCTGCCCCGCTTGTCTTTCTTTGTCTGGGTTTGGCGCGAGTGTTAGCTGTATTGCCCGGTTTGTCACAGGAACAGTTTTTCCTCGGCCTGGATCTCTGTGCCACAGCCTGGTTCGGCCGTTTGTGCCGCGGCCTGGATCTATTCACCCCCTTTGCCCACCTTAGTTTCTATATTCTCAGTTTCCAGTGAAAGCTGCCCTGTTTAGGTTAGTGAGGAAGGTGGAGTATTTCTTACTCCCTATTTTCTTTGGGGTTTGGTTATATATTTAGCCAATTTTTCTCTCGATCATACCTTTGGGTGTATTGCGAAATATCTGCAGGCTCCAAGGATAGGTTTTTCTGTTTCTGGTTGAAGATCTCGTTGAGTTTTGGGGAAGATTTATCGGTATCGCTTCCTACCCCGCCATTACTCTGACCCCCTGTGCCATCTTGTTGGGCTTCGCATCTTTTAGTCCATTTTGAATTCATCTTTGTATATGGTGTAAGACTGTAGTCCAGTTTCTTTCTTTCTTTCTCTTTCTTTCTTTCCTTCTTTCTTTTCTTTCTTCCTTCCTTCCTTTCTTTTTCTCTTTCTTTCTTTCTTTCTTTCTTTCTTCCCTTCTTTTCCTTCCTTCCTTCCTTCCTTCCTTCCTTCCTTCCTTCTTTCTTTCTTTCTTTATTTCTTTCTTTCTTTCTTTCTTTCTTTCTTTCTTTCTTTCTTTCTTTCTTTCTTTCTTTCTTTCTTTCTTTCTGCGGCTGTCCAGTTTTTCCAATGCCATTTATTGAACAGACTGTCCTTTCTCCATTGTATGTTCTTGGCTCCTTTGTCATAAATTAGTTGTCCATATACGTATGGATTTATTTCTGAGCTCTCTATTCTTTTTTATTTATTTATTTATTTATTATATTTTTCTGAAGTTGGAAACGGGGAGGCAGTCAGACTCCCGCATGCGCCCAACTGGGATCCACCCAGCATGCCCACCAGAGGGCGATGCTCTGCCCATCTGCGGCGTCGCTCTGTTGCAACCAGAGCCATTCTATCGCCTGAGGCAGAGGCCACAGAGCCATCCTCAGTGCCCAACTTTGCTCCAATGGAGCCTTGGCTGCGGGAGGGGAAGAGAAAGACAGAGAGGAAGGAGAGGGGGAGGGGTGGAGAAGCAGATGGGCGCTTCCCCTGTGTGCTCTGGCCGGGAATCGAACCCGGGACTCCTGCATGCCAGGCCGACGCTCTACCACTGAGCCAACCGGCCAGTGCTTCTCTATTCTTTTTTAAATATTATACTTTTTATTTATTGATATTTACAGATAGGGAGAGAGAAAGAGAGAGAGAGAGAGAGAGAGGAGATAGAGACATTAACCTGTGGTTCCACCCATTCATGCATTTGTTGATTGACTCCCACATGTGCCCTGACTGGGGATAGAACCCACAACCTTGGTGCTTTGGTGCATGGTCATGATACTCCAACCAACTGAACTATCTGGCCAGGTATGAATTCTCTATTCTTTTCCTTTCGTCTGTTTTTCTGACAATACCACACTGTTTTTATTACTTTAGCTTTGTAACATAGTTTGAAGTTGTGGCATGTTACATGTATGACTTTGTTCTTTTTTCCTCAAAATTGCGTTGACTGTTTTTGTTTTTTCATGGTTCCATACAAATTTTATGGCTTTTTTAGTTCTATTTCTGTGAAAAATGTCATTGGTATTTTGATCTGGATTTTGTTAAACCTGTAGATTTCCTTAGGTAATATGGACATTGTAACAGTGTTGATTCTTCCTATTTATAAGCATGGAATATCTTTCCATTTATTTGTGTCTGCTTCAATTTATTTTATTTTATTTTATTTTTATTTATATATTTTTTTGCATTTTTCTGAAGCTGGAAACAGGGAGAGACAGTCAGACAGACTCCCGCATGCGCCCAACCGGGATCCACCCGGCACGCCCACCAGGGGGCGACGCTCTGCCCACCAGGGGGCGATGCTCTGCCCATCCTGGGCGTCGCCATGTTGCAACCAGAGCCACTCTAGCGCCTGGGGCAGAGGCCACAGAGCCATCCCCAGCGCCCGGGCCATGTTTGCTCCAATGGAGCCTTGGCTGCAGGAGGGGAAGAGAGAGACAGAGAGGAAGGCGCGGCGGAGGGGTGGAGAAGCAAATGGGCGCTTCTCCCATGTGCCCTGGCCGGGAATCGACCCCGGGTCCTCCGCACGCTAGGCCGATGCTCTACCGCTGAGCCAACCGGCCAGGGTGTGTCTGCTTCAATTTATTTCAACAACTCTTACAGTTATTATTGTATAGGTCTTTTACCTCCTTAGTTAAATTTATTCCTAGGTATTTTATTCTTTTTTAAAAAAACTGGTTGTATTATTTTTTTTAGATTTTATTTATTCATTTTTAGAGAGAGAGGGGAGCGAGAGGGAGAGAGAGAGAGAAGGGGGGAGGAGCAGGAAGCATCAACTCCCATATGTGCCCTGACTAGGTAAGCCCATGATTTCAAACCTGTGATCTCAGCATTCCAGGCCCATGCTTTATCCACTGTGCCACCACAGGTTAGGCTGGTATCTTAACAAAACGGGGTGCCAGTTTTGTTGTGATTGTAAATGGGATTGTTTTCTTCATTTCTCTTCTGGATGGTTCATTGTTAATGTATATAAAAAACAGCAGGATTTTTTTTTTGTATATTGATTTTTCTACCCTGAAATTTACTGTGTTTGTTTTTTCTTTTTAATGTTTTTTTGGTGGATTCTCTGGGTTTTTCTACATATAAAATCATGCAATCTGTAAATAGTGACAAATTATTTCTAATGCTTTCTAATATGTTCCCCATCTCACTTGAGTCCTTCAGCTTCTGCATTTCTGTTTGGTTCTTTTTTAGAGTTTTCATCTCTTTAGTAAAATACTCCTTCTGTTCATCAACTTTATTCCTGAGCTCACTGAACTGCTCTTCTAAGTTTTCTTGTAGCTGAGTTTCTTCCTGACCCCTACATTGAATTCTCTATCAGTTAGGGCACAATCCTCTGTGACTAAGTTTGGTTTCTGGAGCACTGTTTTCTTCTTGTGATACTGTGTTATCATGATTTTTCATTGTGCTTGAGGAGTTGTTCCTCTGCTTTTGCATTTGGAATAGGGAACATTTCTTAAGGTAAAGCTTTGTTTACTTTGATTCAACAGTTCGTTGGTAGTAGGGTGCCTTCCTTTCGCATCCCAGTAGGTGACACTATAGCACAAGACTTCGGTTTGTCTTGGGCTCTGCCTCCCGCCTCATTTGCGAGCCACACTTTCCATCTGGCTGTCTCCTTTCGAGGGGCTGCTGCGCGTTCCTTGTCTGCATGTGTGCTCTCAGAGTCGCCGGTACCTTGCTGTTGCCTGTGTAGATCTGCCGTCCTGGCAACGGGGTGCCAGTGACTAGGTCTTGGCACTGCCCCGTGGAGTTGGGACGCAAGAGGGAGGTTGGGTGGGGAGCCAGGTCGCAGGCTTCTGCCTCCCCTGCGGTTGCTGAGGTCCAGGCCCAACCGCCGCTGGTGCAGGGCTGGGGTCGCGGGGGGATGCCCTGAAGCAAAGGGATCCGGACCCTGGCGCTGCCACTGCCACTGTTTGGCTCGCTGTGGCCACAGACGCACGGCGGGGGCAGCCCCGAGTGTCCTCTATGCTGCTGTGCCGGGTCCTCCGAGGTTGCAGGTACAGCCACGGCCACCGGGGGCCAGTTTCAGGGCCTTTACCGCCCTTGGCCTTTTAGAAACCTGTAGGGGGTGAGTTCTGGGGGATGGGTGCCAGGGTTGTGGTGTCGCAGGACTGTGGGCTCAGACACCATGGGTGGCCGGGTTCCCTTTTGCCCTCTCCTATGTCCCAATCCACCCGCCGCCCCATGTGCAACTTGTGTCTCTCCAGGGTCCTGGTATGTGGCAAGGGCACCTTTTCTGAGTTATGGGTGTCCCACTAGATATATTTATATATTAAGGGGGAGAGATAAAAGAAGCATCTCAGGCCCTGGCCGGTTGGCTCAGTGGTAGAACGTCGGCCTGGCGTGCGGGAGTACTGGGTTCGATTCCCGACCAGGGCACACAGAAGAGGCGCCCATCTGCTTCTCCACCTCTCCCCATCTCCTTCCTCTCTGTCTTTCTCTTCCCCTCCCGCAGCCAAGGCTCCATTGGAGCAAAGTTTGCCCGGGCGCTGAGGATGGCTCTGTGGCCTCTGCCTCAGGCACTAGAATGGCTCTGATTGCAACAGAGCGATGCCCCAAGATGGGCAGAGCATCGCCCCCTTGTGGGCATGCCGGGTGGATCCCAGTCGGGCGCATATGGGAGTCTGTCTGCCTCCCGTTTCCAGCTTCGGAAAAATACAAAAAAAAAAAAAAAAGGAGCATCTCTGCTGTTATAATGTGGATGTAACTGTCAACCTTTCTCTGGGTAAGTCACCACAGGCCCTTTATCAGAGATAAATAGTATTTTCAGTAATTAAGCAATTTGTCTCTTTAAAGTTCAATTTGTTTTTCATTAAGCAAGTTATTAGCTACATTATGAACATAATTATGACTTTTAGGAAAGGAGAGGATTCTGTTCATAGGAAGAAATTAAAATTTTCAAGTTTACACCTTAGGGATCAGACTCTGATTATTCTTCAGAAAATCAAATTTCAGCTTCCTATTAACTTCTACACAAACTTAGAAGGAATCACCCCACTGAGCAGTAGAGGAACTGGGGAAATGCAAACACTGATGTAGGTTTTCCTAGATGACCAAAGAGCTACTGAAAGGGAAACAAACTCTTGCTCTAAGCAATGACTCTTAGCAGACAGAGGTGGAGATGAGGGTGAAGATAAGAATCACCTACCTAAGATTTTGAGAGAAAGAGAGAGAGAGAGAGAAAGGCAGGAGGAGAGAAAGGAGAAGCATCTACTCATAGTTGTGGCACTTTAGTTGTTCATTGATTACTTCTCATACGTGCCTTGAACCAGGGGCTCCAGACAAGCCAGCAACCTCTTGCTTGAGCCAGTGATCTTGGACTTCAAGCCAGTAACCTTGGGATCATTGACATGTTCAAGTCTATGAACCCACACTCCAGCCAGTGATCTCAGGGTTTCAAACCAGGGACAGCAGTGGCTCCGGGCTAATGCTTTGTCCATTGCACCACCACTAGTCAGGCTACCCTAAGTTCTTGATGTGAATTTCTCAGACTCTGATACAGCCTCCAAGGAAACAGTTCTTAAACTTCCAGCATGAAGAAACATGTAGGGATTTTGTTACTGTGGGTCAGGCCCTGGTTTCATCCCTACAGATTAATTCAGTAGATCTGAGGTGAGGCCTTAAGTCTTATAACAATAGAGATTAATGTTGTCCTAAAAACTGATTGTGTAAGATCCCGATTCATGTGTGTCAGTGGAACACACTTTGAAAAACAGTGCACTTGGGATTAAGAATCACTGTAATGGTTAGCAAAAGCACGGGCAGATGTGGAACCCCCCTCAGGTGTGTGGAGGTGGAGAACCTGCTGTAAAGGGAAAACAGAGCTTCAAAGTGAAAAGGACTCAGCATAGCTTTAAAATATTTTTTTTTCTCAGCTGAGCTCAAGTACAAGTCTGGAATAATTTCTGTTAAAAATTCAGGTCTGTGTCTGGCCCTGGCCTGGTGGTTCAGTGGTAGAGCGTCAGCCTAGAGTGTGGATGTCCCCAGTCTGATTCCTGGTCAGTGCTCATAGGAGAAGCCACCATCTGTTCTCTACCCCCCCTTCTCTCTCTCTTTCTCTCTCTATGTCTTTCTCACCACCCCTTCTGCAGCCATGGCTCCATTGGAGCGAGTTAGCCCTGGGTGCTGAGGATGGCTCTATGGCTTCCGCCTCAGGTGCTAAGAAGAGCTGGGATGCAAGCATGGTCCCAGATGAGTAGAGCATCACCCCCTAGTGGGCTTGCTGAGTGGGTCCCAGTCAGGGCACATACGCAGAGTCTGTCTCTCTGATTTCCCTCCTCTCACTAAATTTAAAAAAAAAGTGTTCTAAATTCTTTGTAAGTTACCTACATTTGGTTACAAGTTACCATTTATGTGGTCAAAACAGAGAGCAGAGGCCCTGGCCGGTTGGCTCAGCGGTAGAGCGTCGGCCTGGTGTGCGGGGCACCCGGGTTCGATTCCCGGCCAGGGCACATAGGGAAAGCGCCCATTTGCTTCTCCACCCCCCCCCCTTCCTCTCTGTCTCTCTCTTCCCCTCCCGCAGCCAAGGCTCCATTGGAGCAAAGATGGCCCGGGCGCTGGGGATGGCTCCTTGGCCTCTGCCCCAGGCGCTAGAGTGGCTCTGGTCGCGGCCGAGCGACGCCCCGGAGGGGCAGAGCATCACCCCCTGGTGGGCAGAGCATCGCCCCCTGGTGGGCGTGCCGGGTGGATCCCGGTCGGGCACATGCGGGAGTCTCTCTGACTGTCTCTCCCCGTTTCCAGCTTCAGAAAAATACAAAAAAACAAACAAAACAAAACAAAACAAAAAAAAACACAGAGAGCAGATCAAATTCTGGTTGAAAAAAAAAGGGAGATGAAATGTCTGTCAGAAATGGGGTAGGTAAGAAGGAGGGGGACATTTTTTTCTTTAAAAAAAAAAAGAAATGGGGTAACACACTGGTTATCTGTGTAACAAATCATCCCATATCTCAGAGGCTAAAAGCCACAACAGGAGGGTGCTTATCAATCTGCCATTCTGGTTGGGGTCAACAGAGATGGCTTTTCTCTTCTCCGAGGTATCAGGTAGTTCAAGTGAACTGAAGAATCTACCTGAATGGCTCACTCATGTGGCTGGGAAGTTGATACTAACTGGTAGCTGAAAATGGAGCCATGTTTGTTGGCCAGGAGTATCAGCTCCTCTCCACATGGGTCCCTCCACAGGACTGCTTGAACCTATGGGCTATAGATGTCTGCACAACATGGTAGCTGGGTTCTAAAAATGAGGTAGAAGCTATTGGTCTTTGAGGGCTAGGCCCTGAGACTGACAGGGTCCCTTCTATCTTCTATTGGTCAGAGTAGTTACAGAGTTTACCCAGGTTCAAGGTGAGGAGGTGACTTCTACCTTTTACGGGAACAATGTAAAAGCCATTGTGGCTCTCTTTAACCTGCCACAAAAGACATTTTAGAATCAGAAGAAGAGATAGCTATTCTAAAGAGTTGTTAAGAGCTGTGGAAGACAAATTTGAGAAAGAAGAGCATAGTAAACAAAAGCAAACAGTTAAGGATTAGAGACGAAATTATAGATGTGTAATCCAAACATAGACAATCCAAAACAGGCATATTTAGTGACCACAAAGAGAATGGAAATAATTGTGAAGTAAAAAAATATATATATCATTTAAAGGTATTCTAAATGATTTTACACATCTGGCAATATTCTTAAATAAAAATACAAAATATATATATATATATATTCCAATTATAAAAATATAGAAATGACTAATGAAATATAACAAATATTCTTTTACAGATGTTTGTATTTTTGTTCTCATGGTTATCCTTACATAAAAACTTTTGCCTGACCAGCAGTGGTGCAGTGGATAGAGAGTCGGCCCAGGATGCTGAGGCCCAGGTTCCAAACCTTGAGGTCACTGGCTTGAGCATGGGATCATAGACATGATCTTATGGTTGCTGGCTTGAGCCCAAAGGTTGCTGGCTTGAAGTCCAAGATTGCTGGCTTGCGCACCTTGGTCAATGGCTCGGCTGGAGCCCTCAGTCAAGGCACATATGAGAAAGCAATCAATGAACAACTAAGGTGCTGCAATGAAGAATTGATGCTTCTCATCTCTCTCCCTTCCTGTCTTTCCCTTTCTGTCTCTCTCTCGCTCACTAAAAAATAAATAACTTTTTATAAAGCTATAATCCTCTCTTTTAGTGTCATTGGTTCCTTACTTTGAACAACATTTACATTAGCCAGGAATATTATTCTCCATCTTCTTCCTTCCCTGAGTTTCTAATTTGCACTAATGCCCTCCTATAAGGCAATTAGTGCGTTTATTTTATATACTCTCTATTCTTATCTTTAAAAGTGTGGCCTGACCTGTGGTGGAGCAATGGATAAGAGTGTTGACCTGGAACACTGAGGTTGCCAGTTTGAAACACTGGGCTTGTCTGGTCTGGGCACATATGATAAGCAATCAATGAACAACTAAAGTGAAGCAACTATGAGTTAATATTTCTCATTTCTTCCTCCCACCCTTTGTAAAATCAATAGATTTTTTTTAAAGTGTGTTATATCTATATGGTCAGACCACGTAATGACCATATACTATTATCTGTAGCCCTTATTTCCACAATTTGAGCTTGTTTCTTTAAATTGAGGTGAAATTCATATAACATAAAATTAACCATTTTAAAGTGTACAATTCAGTGACATTTAAGTACATGGATAAGTGTTGTGTAACCAGTACATCTATTTAGGTCCATAACATTTTCAACATTCAAAAAGGAAACCCCATAACCATTAAGTACCTAGCTTCTACACATTCAGTCTTCCTCAGCCCCTGGCAACCGCCAGTCTGCTCTATGGATTTACCTGTTCTGGATACTTCATATAATGGAATCGTATGTGATCTTTATGTTAGTCTTCTTCCACTTAGAATAATGCTTTTGAGGTTCATCCACGTTGTACTATGCATTAGCACTTCATTCTTTTTTTGTGGCTAAATATTGCATAGTGTACACATATCACAATTTGTTTATTGATTCATTCGTTGATGGACAATTGGGTTGTTTCTACCTGTTGACTATTACAAATAATGCTGCTATGAACATGTATGTACACTGTTTGAGTAGCTATATTCAATTTTAGGGATATACCTAGAAATTCAGTTGCTGGGTCATATGATAATTCTACATTTAACTCTTTGAGGTGCCACCAAACTATTTCCACTGTGGCTGCATTTTCCATTTCATCAGTGATGTACAAAGGTTCTAATCCACAGTTATACGAACACTTGTTCTTTAAAAAAAAATCATAGTCGCTCTAGTGGGTTTGAAGTGGTATTTCATTATGATTTTGATTTACATTTCCCTAATGACTAATGATCTGAACACCTTTCAAGTGCTTGTTGGCCATTTGTATATCTTCGAGGAGATATTTATTCAAGTCCTTCACCCATTCTTAAATTGGGTTGTCTTTTTGTTGTTGAGCTGTAATTCCATATAAACTTGAGGATCGGCTTTTCTGTTTTTTCAAAAAAGGCCATTGGGATTTTGACAGGGATTGTATTGAGGCCGTCGATTGCTTTTGATAGTATTGCTAACTTAATATCCTAGCATCCAATTCACAAACATGAGATTTACTTCAACTTTTTGTTCTCATTTATTTCAGTAATGTTGTATAGTTTTCAGTGTACAAGTAGTTCATTTTCTTTGTTAAATTTATTACAGTGTCTCCAGACTATGGATGCTCACACCTGTTGGCATTTAGCCATCTCGGTGATCAGATTGACTGTTGCAGAGCTCATGTTCCAGTCACCCTTATTTTACTTAATAATGGCCCAAGAGTAGTGATGCTGGTGAAGAGAAGCAGCGAACTGCTCCTTTGAAGTGAAAAGGTCAAGTTTTCGACTTAAAAAGGAAAAAATTGTATACTAAGAGTTTTAAGATCTACAGGAAGAACAAATCTACCCATGAAATTGTGAATGAAAAAGAAACTCATGCTAGTTTTGCTGTTGTACCTCAAACTGTAAAGATGCACATCAAGTGATAAGTGCTTAGTTCAGTTGGAAAAGACATTCAATTTATGGGTGGAGAACATAAACAGAAAACATATACACACAGTCCTGAACCTTGGGTGCTATTTGAGGTTTCAGGCATCCACTGGGGGTCCTGGAATATATCCCCCACAGAGAAGGAGTAACTGCTGTACTTGGTCTCACTTCTTTTCAACTTGAAAAACTTACTTTAGCATTTTTTTAAAAGGTGGGTTTCCTAAAAAATGAATTAAATCTTAAAAAAATTTTTTTTTAATTTTTATTTATTGATTTTAGTGAGAAAATGGCTCACCAAAGGAGAGAGAAAGGAGAGTCTCCTGGCTGGGGACTGAATTGACAACCTCTTTGCTTCTGGACAGTGCTCTAACCAACTGAGCTAACTGGCCAAGACAAGTCTTTTTAAAAATTGATTTTAGAGACAGAGTGGGGAAGAGAAAGAGACATCAGTTTGTTGTTCCACTTAATTCACTGGTTGATTCCTGCAAGTGCCCCTACTAGGGATCAAACCCACAACTGTGGCATATGAGAACAATGCTCCAACCAGATGAGCTACCTGGCCAGGACTAAAAGTGAATTCTTAAAATCTGAGAATGTCTTCATTTTGCCCTTATTTCTGATAGTTTTGTGAGATACAAGATTCCTGGTTGAGTTTTTTTCCCTTTCAGCACTTTGCATGACATTTCATTGCCTTCAAGGCCGCCACTGTTTCTGGTGAGTCAGTAGATAAATCTTAGCACAGTTTTCTTTTTCTTTCTTTTTTAATTTTTATTTTATTTTTTACAGAGACAGTGAGTCAGAGAGAGGGATAGAGAGGGACAGACAGACAGGAACGGAGAGAGATGAGAAGCATCAATCATTAGTTTTTCGTTGAGCGTTGCAACACCTTAGTTGTTCATTGATTGCTTTCTCATATGTGCCTTAACCGCGGGCCTTCAGCAGACCGAGTAACCCCTTGCTGGGGCCAGTGACCTTGGGTTCAAGTTGGTGGGCTTTTGCTCAAACCAGATGAGCCCGCGATCAAGCTGGTGACCTCGGGGTCTCGAACCTGGGTCTTCCGCATCCCAGTCCCACGCTCTATCCACTGCACCACCAACTGGTCAGGCTTTTTCTTTCTTTTTTTTAAAGATTTTACTTATTGATTTGACAGAGAACAAGAGAGAAGGGTGGAAGAGCAAGAAATATCAACTCATTGTTGCTTCACTTTAATTATTCATTGGTTACTTGTCATGTGTGCCTTGACCAGGCAAGCCTAGGGCTTCGAACTGGCAACCTCAGCATTCCAGGTCAGCACTTTATCCACTGCACCACCACAGGCCAGGCTGACTAGGGTTTTCTTATACAGAATTAGTGGTTTTCTCGATTTTCCTGTTTTTCAACATTTTTATTCTGACATGTCTGGGTGTGGATCATTCTACTTTAAGAATTTGCCGATGCCTGACCAGGCGGTGGCGCAGTGGATAGAGCGTCGGACTGGGATGCGGAAGAACCAGGTTTGAGACCCCGAGGTCACCAGCTTGAACACAGGCTAATCCGGTTTGAGCAAAAAGCCCACCAGCGTGAACCCAAGGTCACTGGGTCCAGCGGGGGGTTGCTCAGTCTGCTGAAGGCCTGCAGTCAAGGCACATATGAGAGAGCAATCAATGAACAACTGAGGTGTTGCAACGCGCGGTGAAAAACTAATGATTGATGCTTCTCATCTCTCTCCGTTCCTGTCTGTCTGTCTTTGTCTATCCCTCTCTCTAACTCACTGTCTCTGTAAAAAATTTAAAAAATTAAAAAAAAAAAGAATTTGCCGATCTTGGATTAATGTTTTTCATAACTTTGGAATTTCTAGAAATTATTTCTTCTAAATTTTTCGGTTTTCATTTCTTCTCCTCTCCTTCTGGTACTCCCATTACACATATATATATATTTTTTATAATTTTATTTTTTTAATGGGGCGACATCAATAAATCAGGATACATATATTCAAAGATCAACAAGTCCAGGTTATCTTGTCTTTCAATTATGTTGCATACCCATCACCCAAAGTCAGATTGTCCTCTGTCACCTTCTGTCTAGTTTTCTTTGTGCCCCTCCCCCTCCACCTTTCCCTCTCCCTTTCCCCCCTCCCCCTGTAACCACCACACTCTTATCAATGTCTCTTAGTTTCACTTTTATGTCCCACCTACGTATGGAATAATGCAGTTCCTGGTTTTTTCTAATTTACTTATTTCACTTCGTATAATGTTATCAAGATCCCACCATTTTGCTGTAAATGATCCGATGTCATCATTTCTTATGGCTGAGTAGTATTCCATAGTGTATATGTGCCACATATTCTTTATCCAGTTGTCTATTGACGGGCTTTTTGGTTGTTTCCATGTCCTGGCCACTGTGAACAATGCTGCAATGAACATGGGGCTTCATGTGTCTTTACGTATCAATGTTTCTGAGTTTTTGGGGTATATACCCAGTAGAGGGATTGCTGGGTCATAAGGTAGTTCTATTTTCAGTTTTTTGAGGAACCACCATACTTTCTTCCATAATGGTTGTACTACTTTACATTCCCACCAACAGTGTATGAGGGTTCCTTTTTCTCCACAGCCTCTCCAACATTTGCTATTACCTGTCTTGTTAATAATAGCTAATCTAACAGGTGTGAGGTGGTATCTCATTGCAGTTTTGATTTGCATTTCTCTAATAACTAAAGAAGATGAGCATCTTTTCATATATCTGTTGGCCATTTGTACTTCCTCCTGGGAGAAGTGTCTGTTCATGTCCTCTTCCCATTTTTTATTGGATTGTTTGTTTGTTTGTTGTTGAGTTTTATGAGTTCTTTGTATATTTTGGATATTAGGCCCTTATCTGAGCTGTTGTTTGAAAATATCATTTCCCATTTAGTTGGCTTTCTGTTTATTTTGTTATCAGTTTCTCTTGCTGAGCAAAAACTTCTTAGTCTGATGTAGTCCCATTCATTAATTTTTGCCTTCACTTCTTTTGCCATTGGAATCAAATTCATAAAATGCTCTTTAAAACCCAGGTCCATGAGTTTAGTACCTATGTCTTCTTCTATGTACTTTATTGTTTCAGGTCTTATGTTTAGATCTTTGATCCATTTTGAGTTAATTTTAGTACAGGGGGACAAACTGGAGTCCAGTTTCATTCTTTTGCATGTGGCTTTCCAGTTTTCCCAGCACCATTTATTGAAGAGGCTTTTTTTTCTCCATTGTGTGTTGTTGGCCCCTTTATCAAAGATTATTTGACTATATATATGTGGTTTTATTTCTGGACTTTCTATTCTGTTCCATTGGTCTGATTGTCTATTTTTCTGCCAATACCATGCTGTTTTGATTGTCGTGGCCCTATAATAGAGTTTGAAGTCAGGTATTGTAATGCCCCCAGCTTCATTCTTTTTCTTTAGGATTGCTTTGGCTATTTGGGTTTTTTATAGTTCCATATAAATCTGATGATTTTTTGCTCTATTTCTTTAAAAAATGTCATTGGAATTTTGATGGGAATTGCATTAAATTTGTATATTGCTTTGGGTAATATAGCCATCTTGATTATATTTATTCTTCCTAACCAAGAACAAGGAGTATTCTTCCATCTCATTATATCTTTCTAAATTTCTCTTAACAATGGTTTATAGTTTTCATTATATAAGTCCTTTACATTCTTTGTTATGTTTATTCCTAAGTATTTTATTTTTTGTTGTTGCAATTGTGAAGGGGATTATTCTTTTGAGTTCATTCTCAATTGTTTCATTGTTGGCATATAGAAAGGCTATTGACTTCTGTATGTTAACTTTGTATCCTGCGACCTTACTGTATTGGCTTATTGTTTCTAGTAGTCTTTTTGTGGATTCTTTGGGGTTTTCGATGTATAGGATCATATCATCTGCAAAAAGTGATACCTTTACTTCTTCTTTTCTGATATGGATGCCTTTTATTTCTTTGTCTTGTCTGATTGCTCTGGCTAGAACCTCTAGTACCACATTAAATAAGAGTGGAGAGAGTGGACAACCCTGTCTTGTTCCTGATTTAAGGGGGAAAGCCTTCAGTTTAGTGCCATTTAATATGATGTTAGCTGATGGTTTATCATATATGGCCTTTATCATGTTGAGATATTTTCCTTCTATACCCATTTTGTTGAGAGTCTTAAACATAAAATTGTGTTGTATTTTATCGAAAACCTTTTCTGCGTCTATTGATAAGATCATGTGGTTTTTGTTCTTTGTTTTGTTGATATGGTGTATTACGTTAACCGTTTTACGTATGTTGAACCATCCTTGAGATCCTGGGATGAATCCCACTTGATCATGATGTATTATTTTTTTAATATGTTGTTGTATTCGATTTGCTAATATTTTGTTTAGTATTTTAGCATCTGTATTCATTAGAGATATTGGTCTGTAGTTTTCTTTTTTTGTGCCATCCTTGCCTGGTTTTGGTATGAGGGTTATGTTGGCCTCATAAAATGTGTTTGGAAGTATTGCTTCTTCTTCAATTTTTTGGAAGACTTTGAGTAGAATAGGAACCAAGTCTTCTTTGAATGTTTGATAAAATTTGCTGGTATAGCCGTCAGGGCCTGGACTTTTATTTTTGGGGAGGTTTTTAATGGTTTTTTCTATTTCTTCTCTACTAATAGGTCTGTTTAGGTTTTCTGCTTCTTCTTGACTCAGTCTAGGAAGGTTGTGTTGTTCTAGGAATTTATCCATTTCTTCTAGATTGTTGAATTTAGTGGCATAAAGTTTTTCATAGTATTCTACAATAATTCTTTGTATATCTACGGTGTCCGTGGTGATTTCTCCTCTTTCATTTTGGATTTTGTTTATATGAGTTCTTTCTCTTTTTTCCTTGGTAAGTCTTGCCAAGGGTTTGTCAATTTTGTTGATCTTTTCAAAGAACCAGCTCTTTGTTCTATTAATTTTTTCTATAGTTTTACTGTACTCTATTTCATTTATTTCTGCTCTGATTTTTATTATCTCCTTTCTTTGGCTGGTTTTGGGTTGTCTTTGTTTTCTTTTTCTAGTTCCTTAAGGTGTGAAGTTAAGTAGTTCACTTGGGCTCTCTCTTGTTTGTTCATATATGCCTGAAGTGATATGAACTTCCCTCTTATCACTGCTTTTGCTGCATCCCATAGATTCTGATATGTCGTATTGTCATTTTCATTAGTCTGTATATATCTTTTGATCTCTGCACTTATTTCTTCTTTGACCCATTCATTTTTTAAAAGTATGTTGTTTATTTTCCACATTTTTGTGAGATTTTTTTCCTCCTTTTTGCAGTTGAATTCTAGTTTCAAGGCTTTATGATCAGAAAATATGCTTGGTACAACTTTGATTTTTCTGAATTTGCTGATGTTGTTTTTGTGGCCCAACATATGGTCAATTCTTGAAAATGATCCATGTACACTGGAGAAAAATGTATACTCAGTCACTTTGGGATGAAATGTCCTGTAGATGTCTATCATATCCAGGTGCTCTAGTGTTTTGTTTAAGGCCACTATATCTTTGTTGATTCTCTGTTTGGATGACTGATCTAGAGCCGTCAGCGGTGTATTGAGGTCTCCAAGTATGATTGTATTTTTGTCAGTTTTTGTTTTAAGGTCAATAAGTAGCTGTCTTATATATTTTGGTGCTCCTTGGTTTGGTGCATATATATTAAGAATTGTTATGTCTTCTTGATTCAGTGTCCCCTTAGCCATTATGAAATGCCCATTTTTGTCTCTGAGTACTTTTGTTGTCTTGTAGTCAGCATTATCAGATATGAGTATTGCTACACCTGCTTTTTTTTGGATGTTATTTGCTTGGAGTATTGTTTTCCAGCCTTTCACTTTGAATTTGTTTTTATCCTTGTTACTTAGATGAGTTTCCTGTAGGCAGCATACAGTTGGATTTTCTTTTTTAATCCATTCTGCTACTCTGTGTCTTTTTATTGGTGAGTTTAATCCGTTTACATTTAGTGTAATTATTGACACTTGTGAGTTCCCTATTGCCATTTTATAGATTGCTTTCTGTTAGTTTTGTGTCTTGTTTGATCCTTCTTTTTTGTTTTTATTTGGTTGTATTCCATACATCTTTCCTCTGTTGCTATCTTTTTTATCTCATGTGCTTCTGTGGTGGTTTTTTCAATGGTGGTTACCTTTAGGTAATGAAAAGGGTTCCTACCCTGTTCATTGTAGCGCACTATTTTGTGAGTACTTTTGCACTCCATTGTCCTTTGCTACTGTTAATCTCCATCCTCTCCCCCACTTTCTTTTTGTTGTTGTCACAGTTCAAATTTGGTTTTATTGTGTTCTTCTTGGAGCTTTTACTTGTGGCTTTATTATTATTTTTTTGTTCTTTGTATCTGATTGGAGAACCCCCTTTAGTAATTCTTGGAGTGGGGGTTTTCTGATGATAAATTCCCTCATCTTTTTTGTATCTGTGAATGTTTTTATTTCTCCTTCATATTTGAAGGATAGCTTTGATGGGTATAGTATTCGTGGCTGAAAGTTCCTCTCTTTCAGGACTTTAAATATTGGGGTCCACTCTCTTCTAGCTTGTAGACTTTCTGCTGAGAAATCCGATGATAATCTAATGGGCCTTCCTTTATATGTTGTATTCTTCTTTTCCCTGGCTGCCTTGAGAATTTTTTCTTTGCCATTGGTTTGTGCCAATTTCATTATGATGTGTCTTGGAGTAGGATTGTTGCGGTTAAGAAAACTCATAGTTCTGTTTGCTTCATGAATTTGAGGCTTTAGTTCTTTCCACAGGCTTGGGAAGTTCTCATCTATTATTTGTTTGAGTATGTTCTCCATTCCATTTTCTCTCTCTTCTCCCTCTGATATACCTATTATTCTTATGTTATTCTTTCTGATGGAGTCAGATAATTCTTGTAGGGCTATCTCATTTTTTTTAATTTTTGAGTCTCTTTCTTCTTCTCTCTGTTGTGCCTCAAGTTGCTTGTCTTCTATTGCACTAATCCTCTCTTCTATCTGGCCTGTTCTATTAGCCAAGCTTGTTACCTCATTTTTCAGCTCGTGAATTGAGTTTTTCGTCCCTGTTTGATTTGTTTTTATAGTTTCAATTTCCTTGGACATATATTCTTTGTGTTCATTGAGTTGTTTTCTGAGCTCCCTAAATTGCCTTTCTGTGTTTTCTTGTATATCTCTGAGTATTTTTAGGATTTCTATCTTGAATTCTCTGTCATTTAACTCCAAGGTTTCCAATATATTAAATTTTTTCTCCATAGATTTTTCCTCATCTATCTGTGTTACCTCTCTTTCTTTTGTATCCATGATATTCGATTTTCTCTTCCTTAATGGCATCTGAGGGTGGTTTTGTTGACAGTATTAATGAGATTTAATAAAAAATAAAAAGTTAAAAAAAATTGAAAAAAGTTTTTTTTTAAATTAATAATGAAATAAAGAAAAATAAAATAAAATAAAAATTAAAAAAAAGGAAATTATTCCCCCCTCCTTTTTTTCTCTCCTCTCCTCTCCCCTCTTTCTTGAGAAAATCTTGTGGTGAACTGTGAATTATATTGTATTTAGTAGAACAAACAATGCCTGTAATGGAGGGCCTGAATTGGGGAAAAGTAATAAAGGGGCAAGAAAAAAAATAATAAAAAATAAAAAATAAAAAAAATAAATAAAAAGGGGGGTATGGACCCATGAAAAGCAAATAATGAAAAAATTTGGATCAAGAATAAAATGATTTGCGTTTAGGTGTTGGTTGATTAAGAGTTATGATGAGAGGAGTAAGAGGGAAACAGGAAAATGGGGGGACAAATTAAAAAATTACTATTGTATTTAGTGGAACAAGAGCTTGATAAAATGGAGAGCCAGGGATGGGAGCACTGCTAGTGAGTTAAAAAGGTGAAGTAAAAACTCCCCAAAATGCCACAAACATAAATTTGAGTCCCAGATAAAATAGTTTGTTTGTTATTGAGGTTTGAATGAGAGGAGACGTAAAGGAGAAAGGAAGAAACTAATATAGAGGGAGAAAAAAGAGAGAGAGAGAGAAAAAAAAGAGGGAACCACTAAAAGAAGAAAAAAGAAAAAAGAGCAGAGAGAGAGAGAGAGATAGTTAAGGGTTTTGGAGTGCAACCCTCATAGAGAGAAAGGAAGAGGAAAGAAAAGATAATGGGAGATGTAACACTTATGGGTAGTGTAGTTCAAGGAGAGGAGAGAGTAAGACCGGTAGTGAGTTAAACGACCAAATTGGAGGAGGAAAAAAAAAAAGAAAAAGAAAAAAAAATCAAGGATGAAGATAAGAGAAACAAACGAACAAATATAATAAAATGGGATAGGTTATAAAGTCTGCGGATTATTCTGATTTTGAGAGGTTATCTTCTAGCTTTTTCTTTTCTCTCCCTCTTCCTGGTCGGTGACTCTGTACCCCGGGTTCTGCCCCTTTGGCACGCTCAGGTAGAGGTTTGCAGTTGATAAGTCTCTATGGCGATGTCATGTATTGTGCTTCAGTCTCGTTGGCAGTCGAGGCTCATTAGCATTTATAGGCTCCGACAGTGAGAGAGTCCGTGTTGCTGGAGCCTCTCTCCTAGTCTTTCCTTCCTCAATTAGTAGCCTGATAATCCAGCTATGGGGTTGCTGCTGCCTCTGCCTGGATAGTAAGAGGCTCAAAGAGCTGGCAACTCCCCACTCTATTCCCACTCAGCGCAGGGCTCTGGGTAAGGCTCAGTCAGTCAGAGCTGCTAGCATAATCAGCCGGGGCTTCCGCCTACTCAAAGACCTCTGGCTCTGCCACTCTGTCTGGTAACACGAGCGGGTCTGCGTGCGCAGACCAGGATGTTAGACCGGAAGTCTCGCCCTCTGAGTGAAACCCCCCGCCCGCACTGAAAAGTTCCAGTGTTGGAATTGGCTCTCGCTCCGTCCTCGTGTGCGGTTTTTTCAAGGCACTGGGGCAGCCTGTGACTCCGCCCTTGGCCCACACAAAGGCCCCCGACTCTGCCCCTCCGTGGGACAACACGGGCTCCCTCTCCCGAGGTGCTGGGAGGAGTTTCCTGCCCACTCTCCGTGCGCGCTAACCAGGATGTGAGGCCGGAGTCTTGCCCTCTGAGTGAAACCTCCTGCCCGCACTGAAAAGTTCCAGTGTTGGAATTAGCTCTCGCTCCCTCCCCGTGTGTGGCTCTCCCCGGGTGCTGGGGCAGCCCAGAGGCTTTCGGCCCACACAAAGGCCTCTGACTCTGCCTCTCTGTGGAGTAACACGGGTGCACCCTCTGGGGGCTTAGGAAGGAATCTCTTGCCCACTATGCGCCGACCAGGGGATCAGGTAAAATGGCTGCCCGCTTGTCTTTCTTTGTCTGGGTTTGGCGCGAGTGTTAGCTGTATTGCCCGGGTTGTCACAGGAACAGTTTTTCCTTGGCTTGGATCTCCGTGCCACAGCCTGGTTCGGCCGTTTGTGCCGCGGCCTGGATCTATTCACCCCCTTTGTCCGCCTAAGTTTCTATATTCTCAGTTTCCAGTGAAAATCGCCCTGTTTAGGTTAGTGAGGAATGTGGAGCATCTCTTACTCCCTAATTCCTTCGGGGTTTGGTTATATATTTAGCCAATTTTTCGCTCGATCATACCTTTGGGTGTATTGCGAAACATCTGGAGGCTCCAAGGATAGGTTTTTCTGTTTCTGGTTGAAGATCTTGTTGAGGTTTGGGGGAGATTTATCGGTATCGCTTCCTACCCTGCCATTAGTCTGATGTCATCCTCCCATTACACATATGTTGATGTTTCATATTTCTCTGAAGCTGTTTATTTTTCTTCATTTTTTTTTTCTTCTTGTTTTTTGGACAGTAGTATCTGTATTGATTAATCTCCACATTTCCTGATTCTTTCTACTGAAAGCTCAGATCTGTTAGGTATCTCTAATGAACTTTTCATTGCAGTATTGAAAGCCCAGAGATTTCCATTTGGTTTTTCTAAAATAATGTTTTTATTAATATTCTATATTTGATGGGATTTTTCTCTATACCTGTAACATGGTTTTAGTTTTTTTTTTTTGTTTTAGTGAGGGGAGAGGAGGCAGTGACAAATTCCCACATGCGCTCCGACCAGGATCCACCCAGCAATCTCACTAGAGGGCGATGCTCTGCCCATCTGGGGCCCTTGCTCCTTTGCAACCAAAGCCGTTTTCAGAGCCTGAGGCAGAGGCCATGGAACCATCCTCAGCGCCTGGGTAAAACTTGCTCTAATCAAGCCATGGCTGCAGGAAGGGAAAAGAGAGAGAGAAAGAGAGAGAGAGAAGCAAGGGGGGGAGGAGGGGAGAAGCAGATGGTGGCTTCTCCTGTGTGCCCTGACCAGGAATTGAACCTGGGACACCCACATGCCAGGCCAACACTCTACCACTGAGCCAACCAGCCAGGGCCTAGCATGGTTTTAGTTTTTAAAAATATATATAACAGCTGCTTTGAAGTTTTTGTATACTTCCAAAATCTGAGCCCCCTCAAAGACAGTTTCTTTTTATCGCTTTTTTCTTTTCAAGTATGTATTAGTTTTCCTGTTTCTTTGCAAGCCTTATAACTTTTTGAAAACTGTACACTTTAGGCCTGGCCAGATAGCATCGACCTGATGTACAGAGGTTGCTGGTTTGATCCCTGGTCAGGGCCCATACAGAAAGATTCCTGTTTCTCTGGGAACTCATACTCCCTTCTCCCTCAGGACTTGTGTTTATTAGTGACAAAGGTGGACATATATGTCAGTTAAGTACACTTACCTGGCAACACATAGCTTCTGATGGGCAGCTGTTGTCACTCTGACTCCTCTCTCCAACCCTAATCACAATAGTTTTAGCAGGGCTCTCTTTCACTGTTCATTTCCCAGATCTCATTGTAGAGGTTCTTGTTGGTCTGCTTCTATTGTTATTACACTCTATTAATGTCCACTAATTGCTAGCAGACCTATTATCTTTGATAAGCCCTGGTGCATAAATTGCTGCACAGTTTGATCCAATTCAATTCAAGCCCTTGTAGTCCTTAAGGCTTGTTTTAACCCAAGGGCTCTCTTAGCTGCCACTTTGTTGTAACTTCTCACCTTTTGCTTGTTGCTATCATGGAGCTACCAGTCTCCTCTTATACCTCACCTACTCCCACCTTCCTTTGTCTACAGCAGAATCCTTAAACATCTCTTTCCCTCTGCTTTAAATAAAGTCATCCCATTAAGGAATGCACCCTGATAAAAGCTGTTTTTATATCCTGCTTCTCTCACTGAGCAACACCTATGCTACTTGCCCCCTAGCTGGGGGTGGTGAGAACAGCCTGCTTTTCTAGGCATGACACTGGCAGCCTGACACAAATAGAGCAGTGAGTGTAGCCCCTGCCCTCTGCTTGCTTCTTGCATGGAACCTCTATCTTAACCACTATGGCCTGGCTTATGAGTAAATCAATTGTTAATCTCAATGAGGTTGTGAGTAAAATGGGACATTAGTGGTTGGGAAACAGTATTCTTGATCGGCCATTCCTCAGGTGAACCTGTGTCACATGTGGGCACTGTGTAGGAGAAATGTGAGCAGTCTGTTCCTCCCAGGCAGAAATCGGAGCCTGAGACGGGGAGCTAAGAGGATGAAGGGTGTGGGGCCCTGGCTCAAATACATACCACAGTCTACTCTTTTTTTTTTTTTTTTTTGACAGAGTCAGAGAGAGGGACAGATAGGGACAGACAGGAAGGAAAGGAGATGAGAAGCATCAGTTCTTTGTTGTAGCACCTTAGTTGTTCATTGATTTCTCTCTCATGTGCCTTGACCAGGGGGCTACAGAAGACTGAGTGAACCCTTGCTCAAGCCAGCGACCTTGGGCTCAAGCCAGAGACCTTGGGCTTCAAGCTAGTGACCATGGGGTCACGTCTATGATCCCACACTCAAGCCAGCAACCCCATGCTCAAGCTGGTGAGCCCATGCTCAAGCCGGATGAGCCCATGCTCAAACTGGCAACCTTGGGGTTTTGAACCTGGGTCCTCCACATACCAGTCCAACGCTCTATCCACTGCACCACCGCCTGGTTAGGTACTACACTCTACTCTTACCAAGATTTAATATTTTCTTGAATAAATGTTTTTGTTTGCTTTATGCTCTTAGGACAATTTCAGAGAGTTTAATTTAAAAAAATATTACAAGTTATGGTTGTTTCAATGAGTCTGTTGATCTCATGCTGCCATTCTAAAAGTGCTTCTTGGTATTTTAAATACATGCCTTAAAATACAAGCAATTAGGACCCGTTAAATAAGGCAACATACTCACAACCTGAAAAGGCTTTCTTCTCTCATCAGTGATTCAATGTTAATATGCAGCACACAGAATAAATAAGCAGTTCTTTAATAGTTACGTAAATATATTCAGAAGTGAAGAGTGTTTATAATTCATTTACAACTGCAGGCTAACAGCAGTAAATGTTACTTGATTTATTGTATAAAGTAAATAATGTGTGAGAATTAGTCCTGAAATAGTTTAACTTTTATTTCCAATCTAGTGGATTAAAAACACAACTGTGAATAGTATAAAGATGTAAATGTCATATTGTGATTAAATCAATTGCATAAATAGAGAACCCAGATCCTACCTGGATGATTTAAGAACTCAGCAGTTTTCTTCAACTTAAAACATTACAAACTCCACACAGAAAACATTAAAGATGTCTTTCAATATTATGCAAATGTATAAAACTAGAATATGACCATTAGATGACCAATGTATAAAATCAACAGAACTGAATTCTAAAGTAAGCAGAAATAAAAAGAATGAAAATTGCCCTCTAATCATCATCAGAGTCCGAATCATATTTCTTTCCTCGAATAGTTTTCTTTTCCAGCTTTGTGAAGTTTGTTCCAAATTTACTTTGGCTCTGAAACGGTGGCTCCATTAAATTTCCGCTAAAAATAAAGCAAATTGAAAAGCATTTATTCTTTATGACTTAGTACAGTTGGTATACTAAACTTTCCTCACTGTAACATATGGAATAGAGTAAAATTTTCCTTAAAATGTTGGTGTCAAGGAAGAGGTATATTATTTACACTGATGGTTAATAGTGGTAAACCTTACTTTGTTACTACTAAATGTTTTAGATCAATGTTTTTTCTCTTTTATCATTATGTAGTGGTTAACATTTCACAGGATGCGAAAAGAATTTCTGATTGAAAAGCAAAGGAAGAAATCAAAGGTTATCTTCTAATCTGTTTGGATATGCTAAACCTGAATTTGCTTTTTTTCACTGTACAAATGACACAGAAAAATGGTGCTGTATTTTCGATAGCCTGTTATGACTGCTTTGATCCTGTTTAACATCTTTTTTTAAAAATTGATTTTAGAGTGAGAAGAAGAGAGAAAGAGAAGGGAAACATTGATTTGTTGTTCCACTCATTCACTCATTTACTCATTGGTTGATTTTTGAATGTGCTCTGACCAGGGATAGAACCCAAAATCCTGGTCTATTGGGATAATACTGTAACCAAATGAGCTACCCAGCCAGGGCCTGTTTAACATCTTTTAATGTTTAGATTTCTACAGCTATCATCAACTCATGAAATTTGTTATCATTAACTGGAATTGGTATGAAATTCTTTTCAATGATGCTTGAGGAAAAAAACGAAATATGACAATTTCTTTTAAAAATATCTGGGGCCCTAGCTGGTTGGCTCAGTGGTACAGCATCAACCCAGCATGTGGACGTCCTGGGTTTGATTCCCAGTCAGGGCACACAGGAGAAGTGACCATCTGCTTCTCTACCCCTCCCCCTTCTCTCTCTTTATTCTCCTCCAGCAGCCATGGCTCAACTGGCTTGAGCAAGTTGGCCTTGGGCACTGAGGATGGGTCCATGGCCTCACCTCAGGAGCTAAAAATCAAATGGCTCCAGTTGCAACAGAGTAATGGCCCAGATAGGCAGAGCATCGCCCCCTAGTGGGCTTGCAGGGTGAATCCTGGTTGAAGTGCATGTAGGAGTCTGTCTCTCTGCCTCCCTTCCTCTCACTAAAACAAAAACAAAAACAAAAAACCTGGGAATATGCCTAGTACAGGGGTCGGGAAACTTTTTGGCTGAGAGAGCCATGAACACCACATATTTTAAAATGTAATTCCATGAGAGCCATACAACAACCCGTGTACGTTACGTATTATCCAATAAAAATTTGGTGTTGTCCCGGAGGACAGCTGTGATTGGCTCCAGCCACCTGCAACCATGAACATGAGCTGTAGGAAATGAATGGATTGTAACACATGAGAATGTTTTATATTTTTAATGTTATTATTATTTTTTATTAAAAATTTGTCTGCGAGCCAGATGCAGCCATCAAAAGAGCCACATCTGGCTTGTAAGCCATAGGTTCCCAACCCCTGGCCTAGCACCTTGATTTTGGTTTTGAAGTATCATTTGCAACTGAAAGGAACCATGTCTCCTTGAAGAAAGCCAAGTCTAGGGAGAGTATGACATGAATGCCCCTAAAATACCTTACTTGTACCAGAAAATGCTCAAACAATTATGGGGACATCACTAAATGATACAGAAGCCAGCATGAAAGGGGCTCTCCTTGTCCAAAGTTAGGGCACTTTGAACTTCAAAGTAAATAATAGCAGCAAGAGAATATAACCCACTGAATGAAATAAGCTACAACTCATTCTGATATAAATAAAAAAATTAATGTGAGATATGGCAAAGTTCTTCCTTAAATGACTATTTGGCCTGGTGGACAACTGGTTAACCAGTTCTCAGTTATCCCCACCAGCAATGATATACAGTCATATGGGGCACTATGAAGAATACATCACTTCCATAATGTACCTGTGGAAAATATTTGAATCTAAACTTGAAATATTAGACAAATCCAAGGTGGCAGGCACTCTGTAAGATAATTAGCTTGTACTCTTCAAAACGTCAAAGTATTGAAAAACAAAAGAAGGGTAACGGGTTGTTACAGGTTAATGGAAACTAAGAACATATTAACTACATGCAATGTATTTTTTTTATATAGAGACAATGGTAGAATTTGAATAAGGTCTGTATATTACATAAACTTCCTGTTTTAATAATTGAACTGTGGTTATATAAGAAAATGTCCTTGTTATTAGGAAATATTAAAATATTTAGGAGTTAAGGTACAATACATCTACAATTTCAACTCAAATGGTTCTGAAAAAAAAATTAAGATAAAGCAAATATAAAATGTTTAAGGCTCTGGTGGGTTTGCTCAATGGTAGAGCATTAACCCAGCGTGTGGAAGTCCCAGGTTCAATTCCCAGTCAGGGCACACAGGAGAGGCAACCATCTGCTTCTCTCCCCTTCCCCCTTCTCTCTCTTTCTCTTCCACAGCCACGGCGTGATTGTTCGAGCACATTAGCCCTGAGCACTGAGGATGGTTCTGTTGAGCCTCCTCCTCAGGCGCTAAAATAGCTCAGTTGTAAGTGTCTCCAGATGGGGGGTGCTGGGTGGATACTGGTCGGGGTGCATGTGGGAGTCTACCTCACCTCCTCTCACTTAAAAAAAATGTTCAAAATTAAGGAATATGGTGAAGGTATCTGAGCACTATTTGTATTATTTCCAACTTATTTAAATTTCGAAGTCATTTCAGAATAAACAATTTTATTGAATACATATTAATACTTTATTTCATATTAAGAAAATAAAACCTAAAACTCCAAAATCAACTTCAACAAAGTTGAAATCATTTAGATGTGTAGCAGAGATGTAGAGAAAAAGGGGTAAAGAAGTAAAAAGGTGAAGGTAACAGAACTTTCTATTTGGAAAGGCATTAACTATGACTGTGAAATGACTACAGTTTTACCAATTATTCTTGCAAATCAAGAACAGGCACAAACGAAAGAAACAGGTACAAAGATGTTCATTTTGGCTGCACATATACTAAAACTGAAACGATACAGAGAAGGTTAACATGGACCCTGTGCAAGGATGACACGCAAATTCTTGAGGTGTTCCATAGTAAAAAAAGAAAAAGAACAGGTATAAAGGACAAGATGATATGTTCTAATTTGTAGAATTAGATATATGTATTATTTGGAGAAATGACAAAGAGTAGAATGAAGAATGAAGCTGGATTTTAGATGTTTTTCAAACTGATAGTATTCCCCATACTAAGTTATTTAAGCTAAGCATAGAAATGAGATTCTAGCCCTGGCCCCATAGCTAGGCCAGGGCTAAGAATACACCTAGGATGTGGGTTCAGTCCCCAATCAGGGCACATACAACGATCAACCAATGAATGGATAAGTGGAATAACAAAATCAGCGTTTCTCTTTCTCTTCTTTCCTCTCCCTCTTAAAAAAAGAAATCGAAATAGCAAAAAAAGAAAAAGAAATGAGATAATATGTTTTATCAGATTCTACAAATGATACAAAAATATACATTAAAAATCTAATGTTTGAAAGTAAATCATGGCCTTGGCCGGTTGGCTCAGTGGTAGAGCGTCGGCCTGGCGTGCGGAAGTCCTGGGTTCGATTCCCAGCCAGGGCACACAGGAGAGGCGCCCATCTGCTTCTCCAACCCTCCCCCTCTCCTTCCTCTCTGTCTCTCTCTTCCCCTCCTGCAGCCAAGGCTCCATTGGAGCAAAAGATGGCCCGGGCGCTGGGGATGGCTCCTTGGCCTCTGCCCCAGGCACTAGAGTGGCTCTGGTCGCGACAGAGCGACGCCCTGGATGGGCAGAGCATCGCCCCCTGGTGGGTGTGCCGGGTGGATCCCGGTCGGGCGCATGCGGGAGTCCGTCTGACTGCCTCCCTGTTTCCAGCTTCAGGAAAAAAAAAAAAAAGTAAGTCTTTATTAATTTGAGTAATCTGGTTTAAATCAGGGAAGAGTCAATTCTGGGGTGTCATTTTGAGTTTCCAGGTTATACAGAATTAGATTCAATAGGCTCTGTTAGAATGAAAATTCTTATAGCTAGGTGTACCCCAAGACTCAATTTTATCCATAACTCTGATTTTTGCTGTGAGAGCATGCTAACAATGTACACTTTAAGAAATATTGCTTTTCCTTTGTGAAATTTTTTTACATTTTGGCTAAGAGATCTTAGTTCCATAGAATAAATGTTAACATAAAAAAATATTTTGTAAAAATATCACAGAAAATGTGAATTAAAGTAAGTCTCCTATTTTGTTAAAAGTTACCTGTAATTAAGAATATCAGAACAACCAAGCCTCCATTCTAAGGTTTCCGTGGTGAAGTCATCTGTATTTCCCAGGTCAGTAAATCCAACGATGTAATCTTGTGTTTTTCCATCTTTTACCAGTGCTAGTGTGGGGATGACTTTGATTCTCAGTCTCTCACAGAGGAAAGGTGCTTTTTCCACATTCAGCTTCAAAAATTTGGTCTCCAGATGTCTCTTGGACAATATCACCAAATGTCTGTCTAGTATTTTACACCTGTAAATATCAAAGATAGAGTATTAAAAGCTAAAATAACATTTCCTTTCAAAAATAAGTATCACTAAGGTACAGCTGAGTCACATTAATTCCGAAACCAACTGGTGCTTATGTCCAATGACCTCATTTCCACTTCAGAGGCTATCTGCCTGGTCATGAAGGGCAGAAAACAATCTCATATCCTGGAAAGTCAGATATGCTCTAATAACATTCATAAAAAAAACAAAGTATTACATATATGCCTTAAATTGTGTTTCATGAAGTTGTCATGTTCATTAAGAAAGACTCATTTCTCTTATATGTGCTTCCTAGTATCTCACCCAAGGAGCTTGAAGGTGACAAGTTGGAACTTGACAGAAATCAAAAGAGATTTCTCAGAATTAGAAATGTACATATGGTGTCATATTTGGAAGTCATTAAGAAAGACTGGTTGGTGTGATTGAGATGGAACTCTTCTGGCTGTGCAACACTGTCAGCGTGAAGCATGCTAAATAGGGTTAAGGGCTGTAAATATGGTCATAATGGTTTTAAAAAATGAAAAATACAGCCTGACCAGGCAGTGGTGCAGTGGATAGAGCATCGGACTGGGATGAGGAGGACCCGGGTTCAAGACCCCAAGGTCGCCAGCTTCAGCGCGGGCTCATCTGGTTTGAGCAAAGCTCACCAGCTTGGACCCAAGGTTGCTGGCTCGAGCAAGGGGTTACTCGGTCTGCTGAAGGCCCACGGTCAAGGCACATATGAGAAAGCAATCAATGAACAACTAAGGTGTCGCAACGAAAAACTGATGATTGATGCTTCTCATCTCTCTCCATTCCTGTCTGTCTGTCCCTATCTACCCCTCTCTCTGACTCTCTCTTTCTCTATAAAAAGAAAAGAAAAGAAAAATACCACAGGTAACTTTCAGTAAGCCATCATCTTTGGAAGAGGAAAATGGAAGTGACATTTTCTTTAAGTAGAATGTATTTATTAAACTGGTCCATCCTCCAGTGTTTCTGAGACTACTGTGATGATCTTTTTTTTTTTTTTTAAAGATTCTATTTATTTTCTATTTATTGAGTTGAGAGAGAGAGAGAGAGAGAGAGAGAGAAAGGCGACCAGGGGAGCAAGAAGCATCAAGTTATAGTAGTTACTTCTCATATGTGCCTTGACCAGGCAAGCCCAGGGCCTCAAACCAGCGACCTCAGCATTTCAGTGCGATGCTTTATCCACTGCGCCACGACAGGTCAAGCGACTGTGATAATCTTTATGAGCAGTAGCTCTTAACTGTTGTTCATCACATCCAACTTTTAAATACACAGATGAATCAAAATTCCCTGGGAAACATGCAGGTGATGCTCATGTCCAATAAAGCTGAGCACCACTGCTCTGGATGCCTAAGACAGTAGAGGCTTCAGAGTCGTTTTACTAGGCTTTTGGGGGCACTCCTTGGTTGTGGTTTTCCCTGAATTAGGTTTGGGCCCCAGGAGTTTTTTATAAATTAAGTGTCTTATCACTTTCCCTCTCAGTGTATCTTCATATATCACCCTGAAATGCAGCAATGAGATTTTAGAGAAAATGGTAGGAGAATAAATTACTCAACAGTATGTTACTGGTTCTTAGATTAATCTCTAAAATAACAATGGCTTAACTTCAATGTACAGACTTCTAGTACAAAGAAGCAACTTAGGAAGTAGTTCCTTTTCTTTTTTCTTATTTTTTTTTTTTTTTTGAAGTTGGAAACAGGGACGCAGTCAGACAGACTCCCGCATGCACCTGACCGGGATCCACCCAGCACGCCCACCAGGGGGCGATGCTCTGCCCATCTGGGGCATTGCTCTGTTGCAACCAGAGCCATTCTAGAGCCTGAGGCAGAGGCCAAGGAGCCATCCTCAGCGCCCGGGCCAACTTTGCTCCAATGGAGCCTTGGCTGTGGGAGGGGAAGAGAGAGACAGAGAGGAAGGAGAGGAGGAGGGGTGGAGAAGCAGATGGGTGCTTCTCCTGTGTGCCCTGGCAGGGAATCGAACCCGGGACTCCTGCACGCCAGGCCGATGCTCTACCACTGAGCCAACCGGCCAGGGCCCCTTTTATTTTTCTTAATTTCTCTGTCAGTATATGTCTATTAAAAGATCTCTCCATGTTTAAAACAAGTCACTGAAGAAAACAGAGTTACCTGAATGTGGAGTCTCTGTAGAAATGGCAAACCACTTTTTTACTCTCCTTGACTTCCTGGAAAAAGTCTCTCTCACTAGGGATTTCTCTATATTCCCCATGTCCTTTCGAAAGCCATTCCTGGTTTGAAGAAAAGGAAAATATTACGCATTTAAAAAATCTCTTTCAGTACCAGTTTGTGTCGAAATCACCACAATACAGGGTGGGGCAAAGGCAGGTTTACAATTGTAAATACAGGAAGGTTTATTTTTGTATTTATTAATTATGGCATTTTTCCATATGAAGAATTCTAAACCTACTTTTGCTCCACCCTGTATTTTGCAATGAAGTTGATTTTACCTTGCAGAGAAATAAATTCCTTCCAGTGATTTACTTTCCTATGTTTGTATTATCAATGCAGGAACAGTACATGGACAGTGACTACCTCCACAGCATGGCTCATATTTAAGGCAATTATCTGTCTTGGTAATTTAAAATATATTTTCTTAGAACTTTGAAAATAAAATTTTAGACTTGAGACTTAGACTGTAAATCCATTTAATTTCTCTGCACTCAAACTACTAAAATCAGAAGAATTTGATTCAAATTATTAAAAAGATTTCATAAATAATGCTCATGCGATAAAGCCAGTCTTTGGGGACAAGCAGGGAGAGGGGGATTACTGCAGCTCTGAAGATCAGGGGTCCTGATTACTCTTTTTTTTTTTTTTTTAAATTATTTTTTGTTTGTTTTTTAGAGAAAAAAGGGAAAGGAGAGAAAGGGAAGCGAGGGAAAGAAACATGAATTTGTTGTTCCATTTATAGATTCACTGGTTGATTCTTGTATGTGCCTTGGCCAGAGATCAAATCCACATCTTGGTGTATCGGAACAATGCTCTGACCAACTGAACTACCCACCCAGCAGCATGGGCCCTGCTTACTCTTGATGACCACCCCAGAGAGGCAGGAACCTCTTCCATACTGGCTACCAATGATAGTGTCCTAGAAGAAAGTTGTCTGCTCACACAGCTTCCAGAAACAATCAAGACCTCACAAGTCATGTAATCCAACTTCCCAAACCAATACATCAACCCTTATCAATCACACCTGACAAAGACTTTTCAGCCTCTTGAACCTTTCCTGTGGCAGGAAGTTTCTCACAACTGAAGCCTGTGTCCTTTTTCAGGCAGCTAGTTTTTATAAAAAGGGGCAATGGGCTTGCAAGTAGAAAGCATGGGCTTAAATAATTGTTCTAGTACTTATTAGGCTATGAATTCTAATAAGCTTCCTGAGTCCCAGTTTTCTCATCTGTAACGTGGAGATCATGAAGCATTTATTTCATTTAGTTGTGAAAATAAGACAATCAACATGAACATAAGTAAACAGTATCTGACATGTGCTTAAGAAGCATTTGTATATGCATTCTTTAATTTTTAGAAAAGTCTTCTCACACTTTTTTTTTTTTTTTTCTTTTTTTTTTTCCATTTTTTTTCTGAAGCTGGAAACAGGGAGAGACAGTCAGACAGACTCCCGCATGCGCCCCACCGGGATCCACCCGGCACACCCACCAGGGGCAACGCTCTGCCCACCAGGGGGCGATGCTCTGCCCATCCTGGGCGTCGCCATGTTGCGACCAGAGCCACTCTAGCGCCTGAGGCAGAGGCCACAGAGCCATCCCCAGCGCCCGGGCCATCTTTGCTCCAATGGAGCCTTGGCTGCGGGAGGGGAAGAGAGAGACAGAGAGGAAAGCGCGGCAGAGGGGTGGAGAAGCAAATGGGCGCTTCTCCTGTGTGCCCTGGCCGGGAATTGAACCCGGGTCCTCCACACGCTAGGCTGACGCTCTACCGCTGAGCCAACCGGCCAGGGCCACACTTTTTTTTTTTTTTGTCTTCTGACACTTTGACTTGTGGAGCCCAGTTTGAAGCTAAGATTAGAGAGAAAAGTTCTAATCTTTCTTTCCACATGTTAGCCCTCCATATAAGGTGTCTTGTCTGCGTCCTCCCTTTCCCATACAGTAATTTCCACTTCCTTTTGACGGTTTCTCGTATGAAACAATATCTACGCTTCTTATTCCTCTGCTTGTCCTTTGAACACAGTCTAATTCCTCCATGTTCTTTTAACATGTAGCCAGGATCTGACTGCAGCCTTCCAGAAGGTCCAACCTGCCATCTTTTCTCCCCTGCACTTAAGCTAACACAACACAGATGCAGTAATAGTTCTGGTATTCATTTCACATGGGCTCACACTGAGCTGACACTCACAGAAGGCCCAGATATCTTCTTATGTGACATTTCTTTGGTAAAGCTCCTATAGTTTAAACTCTCAAATATAATTTCTTAATGATGTGAAATTTCATGATTCCTTTCTTCACTTGCCAATGTCATGTGCACTTAAAAGCCAGTATTTTTGTTTTTTAAAAAAGCTACTATTTCTCTTCATTATTTATTCTCGTATGTTTAAATAATGGGCTGAAGGCCTGAACCTGTGCCAGTTTCTTCGAGGGAGGCAAGCCCACTTCACACCTCCAATGCCTGGCACCTGTCCTGAGACATTCAACGAACCCTGCACTCAGGAGTTTGTGCTGAATGGGATCAGGCAGGATGGCACACATGACAGTGCAGCCTGAGCCTACCTGACACCTGGCAGATGGATAGCACCTGGTTCTCATGTAGTGGTTATCACCCAAGCCTCTGGTGGGCTCCTCTTTTTTTTTTTTTTTCCAATTTTTATTTATTGATTTTAGTGAGAGAGGAAGGGAGAGAGGGAGAGACAGAGAGACAGGAACATCAATCTGTTCTTATATGTGCCCTAACCAACTGAGCTCTCTGGCCAGGGTGAGCTCCTCCTATTTCTTACCCTGTCCTGTCCCTAGCTCAACCCTACATCTCTGGCTACCCTAACAGTAAGCAGGATGTCTGGCTGACTGAGGAATATTAATTAACAGAGGTCTATTAAGCGCTTATGTCACTGTATATGGTGGTTTCCCCAATGCCTTCGTGAATCAGAAAATCAAAATTACTACACAATCTATACTACTTTTTCAAGAGAAAAGCTATAAAAATCATTAAGGCCCATGCCTACTTCCTCAACATTTTCATGAAAGAGATTAAAATGCAATGAAAGCTCTAAAAAAAGATCCTCTGAGTTACTCCGTCTCAAGTTCATTTTATTTTGTTTTTTGAGAATTTTTATGAGTTTATTTGAGCCAAACTTGTCAGTTTGTCAGCTAGGAAGCAAGATTTCAAATGTTCCAGAGAATGAGTTTGTAATTTCTTGTATGCATTTGGAATTAAGGAGGGAATGTAAAGAAGATGGGATACAGGATAATTAACAAGATTATGTGCTTTCTTGGGGGTGGGTATGTTAGCCGTCCAGGGAGTCTGAAAAGGGGGATTACTCTGATATTTCAAAGGTGTATTAATCTAGATGCACAAAAACAAATTCATTTTCAATTATTTGTATATTAACTTAAAAAAATCCTAAAGGCTGCCTGCTTCAATTGTTTTTTAATTATAAATACTCAAACTATGGTTTTTAACTGCTGATGTCACTGAAGACATCAATTTATGTTCCCCTCTGCAAATCAGGTAGGTATAGATTTCTAAAAAAATATCCTTGTTATGACTTTTCTTTTCTTTCTTTAGTTAAACATTAGGAATTGGTAGTGTGCCTAAAATAATTCTTTCTCATTTGCTTTGAGCATGGCTAACCTATGGTAGGCTTTACCACCACCTGAGAGAAACTGTCTCCCACTGTGCAGGTGCTCTTCCTAATCTACTTCAACCACACAAATCTGAGCTCAGAAAATGATCCTGGACATGCATTTCTTTTATTTGCCTGTAGATTAATATATTAACAGGCTAATTTTGAATGTGTCTTTAAAACTAATTTTCCAACCAAATATTTAATAGTGATAGGTACTTTCACTATTAGTGATGTCAAAAAAACCTTAGCCCTGGCCGGTTTGCTCAGTGGTAGAGCGTTGGCCTGGTGTGTAGAAGTCCCAGGTTTGATTCCCGGCCAGGGCACACAGAAGCGCCCATTTGCTTCTCCACTCCTCCCCCCCTCCTTCCTCTCTGTCTCTCTCTTCCCCTCCCGCAGCCGAGGCTCCATTGGAGCAAAGATGGCCCTGGCGCTGGGGATGGCTCCTTGGCCTCTGCCCCAGGCACTAGAGTGGCTCTGGTCATGGCAGAGCGAAGCCCCAGAGGGGCAGAGCATCGCCCCCTGGTGGGCAGAGCGTCGCCCCCTGGTGGGCGCGCCAGGTGGATCCCAGTCGGGCGCATGCGGGAGTCTGTCTGACGGTCTCTCCCAGTTTCTAGCTTCAGAAAAATACAAACCAAACAAACAAAAAAAGCCCTTAAAAATGAGGACTGCATTGTACTGCTACATATGTATATTTAAGTTGTGAGGCGCATACTGTTAAAGCAATTTCAGAAAGCAGGGCAGAGAGGTTACTTGTTTCTCCTGTTGAGCTTTCCTTAGTGCCTGAAGTCTCTTTTCCTTGAGGTGTTCCAATTCCTCCTCGCCCATCTGATCCAGTTTCTGAATCTCAGCATCCAAATGTTCCTCCACTAGTTTGGTAGTCTGAAGCAACTGGTTCTCCAGAACTTTTGAAAACATGTCTACAGACGCATTAGCTTCCATTCTTTACAGTTCAGCCTTGAGACTGGGGAGAAAGGTTACAAAGTTAGGAAAACAAATGCACACAATAAGTACTATTTTCTCTCGTTTTCAAAAATTCTAGCTAATGTGTAACATGTAGTCCACAAAGTGTTCTGCTGACCACGAAGCACTTCATGTTAGACTTCAGAATTTTTATTTAAGTGTTTTAAAATTTAACTTTCACATCCCTTAAAAACTATTTTTGTAGTCACAGCCCTTAAAAACTATTTAAAGCAAAGTTTAGAGGTCCTTCTGATTTAGTTTGTGTTGTACTATATGAAAGCAAAGGTAAGTCTTTAAGACCACCACCAGACCAGAGAAAAATGAGTATTTGGGAGTTACAGTAGCTAGAGTCATACCTACTGATATATCTTGACAATTAGGGTTCTTCACCAAAGAAAAAGGGGAGTGATACAGAAATGCCCGAACCATGTAATGTTGAACTATTGTGAGGTTCTTTCCACACATACACACACACTTAACTTTGCTTCAACAGAGCAGAATTGAACAAAAGACATTTTTCATGGTGTTTGCCTAAATAATTTTCATTTCTTTAACTCCTGAGGAAGCCCATTACAATGTATTGAATAAGTAAAGAATGGTGCCTGGTGTTTCCTAAGCTTTAGTTTCCATTCCTAACAAAATCTATGAGGCCACATATTGACATTGGTATTTATTTACTAACACTCAGTGTTCTTAAATTAACTTTGATATAGAACAATATAACACTCTAAACATTATGAATATTGATTTTTCCATCATTTCTCCATGTAAGATAGGAGTTTATAAACATATTCTAATTCAGGTCAGGAAAGAAGTTCTCAATTACATATTTTTAAAGAAATGAGTATTTTCCACCAGCAACAATCAGATGGCAATTTTTATGTGTACTCCTGGGTTATTACTGCAGAAATATGATTTGTATATATTTCTGTAATTGTCTATCAAAGCAGGAGGCTGTTGCATTCCGCTAATTATGATACACTTGCAAATACTAACAGAGCACTATTAAAAATCTTGAATAAACTGTGAACTCATCCACCAACTCTGACACCTAGCCTGGCCACACCTCTATGCCTCATGAACTAAAGAGAAAAAAGCTTTTCTACAAACTTCATGATTCTTTTTTTTCAAAGGAAATGCCATTGAAATGCATCTGTATTTCTAGATCTAGCAATGTCTGGGGCACAGCAGGTCTCAAAAATATCTGTAAATCTAAACCAGTGGTAGTCAACCTGGTTCCTACTGCCCACTAGTAGGCGTTCCAGCTTTCATGGTGGGCGGTAGCGGAGCAACCAAAGTATAAATAAAAAGATAGATATAACTATTGTAAGTTGTTTTATAAAGATTTATTCTGCCAAACTTAGCAAAAATCCGACATAGAGTACTTGGTAAGTAATTATTATATGCTTTAACTTGCTGTAACTCTGCTTTATAAATTTTATAAAATAAAGTTACTTCCCTACTTTATAAATCACCATTACTGTGGAACTGGTGGGCGGTTAGAAAATTCTACTACTAATAGATACAAAAGTGGGCGGTAGGTATAAAAAGGTTGACTACCCCTGATCTAAACGAACAAATTGTCAGTTCCTCATAACTGCTATAAAAACTTCAAGGCATTGTATTTCTAACATAGTAAAAGAATTTCATATTCCCTATCTCCCAAGAAAAATGTCAGTATGATTGTGACCTTCACTAGGGGCTAGATGAGGCACAAAATCAGATATGAAACCCTTACTCGCATTTCAGAAACAGTTCTGACCAAGGGCATGGCTTTGAAAAATCAATATTCTTAATAGAATATTACATTGTTCTAGATCAAAGTTATGTATCCCTGCAGTTTTATATTTTATAGTATGAGCTCGGAATTTAACGCTGGTTTAATTTGGAGCAGAAGTGACTAACAAGAGCTGCTTGAAGGGAAGGTGGTCACGGTGGTCAACGCATTCCAAAAGGGGAAAAGCGGTGGTTTATCGATCCTGGTAACTTTTCATTCTTCAAACCACAAGCCTCTTCATATGCTTCCATTTTTCAGTCCTACTGGAATGGTGACAAAGGACTTGTCCTCAAATCACCTAACCCTTTTCTTGATCTTTCTACGTGCACCTAAGAGCTCTGCTCTTTAATTGCGAACATTACCTTCCCAAGGTATCTTCCCAATAGTATCGTGTCACTTCTCGAGCCTCCGGGGACAGATGAGGGCAGAGTTCGGGTAGCCCCGACTTCAACGCCTCACGGAGCGCATGCTCCAAAGCCGCTAAGGTAGCACAGGCACGGCACCTGGGCCACGCCCCTCCCCCGCCCCCCGCCTTGGCGTTGAGCTGCGCTGTGTCCATTTTAACTGGGACCCGTCTTTTTCACACTCTCTCTACCTCACCTGAGCTCTCGGCGATACCTGAGAAGGGATGGACCGGTGGCTCCACAAGAACAGTCCACTCTGGCTTCAGCCTCGCAGCAGCTGTTAGTGTCTAACAACCCGCCGTCACTTCCGCCTCCAAATTGACACTTCACAGCCTGCGACACCCGAGGAAGTGAGGGTGGAGGAAGGCGTGCGTGCAGCTAGGGCTTGTACGCGTGCGCTTCCCCGACAGAGGCCGCGAACCCGAGTTTTCCGGTTCGGGGTTTAAACGGCCCAGAGGGCTCGGGAGCAAGGTATGCTGGGAGTTGTAGTTTCTTAGTGCTCAGCCGTCTGACTTTCTTAGGCTGCCTCTGAAACCTCAGTACATGAACTGTTATTTCGGAAATCAGCTACGGCTCTTGCTCAGGAGTGACACTCCCAACTTCGTTTCTATACTGTTGAACTTTTTTTTTAAGTTGAAATTTAACACACAGCATGATTAGCTTCTATGTAGTTAGAACCTGTAATATCACCGTCCAGATCCAGCTATAGTGCCATTGTCGGCTCCCTCGTGATCTCCCTAACATAAATTTTTAGACCTTTGCTCTTGTAAACATTAAAACCTATGTTGGGGACCTAATAGGTGCGTGCTTGCATTATTTTTATTTTTAGTGACTGTACGTACTTTCTAATTCATGGACGTTACTGAGAAGCCGAATTTCGTCCCGGATTTAGCTCTCTTTGGAACAACCAGAGCGCTTATCTATGGTTCATTGCAGTTCTTAACTTTGGGCAGCTGAGACTACAAAGCCTAGCCCAAGGTCTAATTCTAACCGAGCTCCAATCCACCAAGTCTGCGTTCCCCAGGAGGGAGTGGCTGACGTGGGAACTAGCTTCATTGTCCGCCCTTAGGTTCTAGAACCTAGAAACCGCGCGGGTGTCGGTGCACGGCGGCCCTTTGAGGGAAGGGGGCGCTTGGGCTCCTGCCTGGTGGGCGGGTGAAGTGGAGACGCTCTACCCAAAGGGTAGCTCTCGATGAGCCGCGCCCTGCGTCCCCACGCCGAGGCGGCAAGACGATGCGCTTGCGCACTGAGAGCTCACACCATATGTGCCCTGTCCCAGTCCGCGCGTTTGTGGAGAGCCGGGTGCGAGAGGCGGCCGTGCGGAGGGAACGGAGCCGAGCGGAGACCTAAGTCGGCCGCGGGACAGTGGATCTGTGAGAGACGGAAATAGAAGGGTTGGGGCCACGAGCGCCGCTGTCACGCGATGGGAAAGAAGCAGAAAAACAAGAGCGAAGACAGGTAAGCCAGTGGCTGGGTCTTCTCGGCGCGGCTGGCGCAGCTCAGGGTCGCGCAGGTCCCGCCGGCGCGGAGTGGACCAGGTTCGAGGCCGGCCTCGCAGGGCACCGAACCTGGGTCCTGAGTAGGCGCCGCGGGCCCGAGACACCCCAGTCCCGGGCAGGCGCGGAGGGCCTCGGCGGCGGGCGGGTTCTCCCAGCCGAGACTCGGCCTCTGTGCTACCTGCCCGGCCAGGAGAAGACCGGCTCTCCGGCCTGAGAAGCGGGTTTGGGCTCCCGGCGCAGTCCGGGAGAGTGGGGGTGTTTTTGCGGCGATACTGTGTGCGACGCTTAGGAAGAGTTTTCTTTACGCCTCTGTGCCTGTGAATACTTGGAGAGCGGAGGGACTTCGAATCAGCTCCATCTACAACCAGGTGTTTCCATTTCGAGCCTCTCAGGTACGTTGGAGGTGTGTAGCAGTTAACTCTCTCTTAATTTCATCTAATTTGAATACAGTTTTCAATTATTTAACAGCTGGTCGTCCAGACTCCATGCTTTTCTCTTTCCTTCTTCCGGCCAGTCTTGGCGATCTCTTTGCTCTCTAGCACCTTCTCTAAGAAAGGAGGAGGCGACGAAACAAACCAATCAGGGTCGCTCCTTTCTCATCATTTAAAAGGCTTTTGCGGGGAGGGAGTGTGAGGGTGTATGTAAGTTTACATACCCCGAAATTTTGGTAACTTTTCTGTGTCACATTCGATGGAGTCTTTTACTCTTCTCAATGAAAGAGTTTACTTCCTGGGATGGAACAACATCTGTTACTTGTCATCTTTGTCTACCACTCACCAAGCCTAGTTCCAATACTGGGGGGGGGGGGGGGGGGGGGGAGTGTGTGTGAGGAAGGTAAGTAAAAACAAACAACCGTGATGTTTATCATTCTGACTCCAAACGGATAGATGGTCTTGAAGCTAAAATAAGATTGCTAATTATAAATTGGAATCCTAGATTGTTTCCTCACCTGGCACTCATCTAGCTGATGAGTAATATTAGAATTAAAAGTACCAAGGTAAGTCTTGTCTTTCAGTGACAGGTTCACTGTAGGAAGTTAATTGGTTTGAAGAATAGAACTTAATTGTTAAACCAGGTAAATTAAAAATATAAAAAGTAGAATTCTGGGTAATTTATTGGGACAAAAATTTCTCTACCTTTGACAGGATGTTTTGATGTGTAGGATACTTTTTTCCCTTCAACTGCAAACAAAAAAATAGATGAGTATAAGATTCAGGTACCAGTTAGGAGCTTCAACCATTGTTATCACATGACCAGTCTTGTTTCATGCACCTGTTAGGTATTTTAAAGCAAATCTCAGAATCCTTTCATGTGTATCTGAAAGATAACACTTGAGGGAAAAAGCCAGAGAAACAACATAAAACACAATTACAGTGCCACTAACAAGCCTAAGGAATATTAACAATGATTTCTTAAATATTATCAAGTATCCAGTCAATTTTCTGATTTTCCTGATTCTCTTATTTAAAACAAATTATTAAACAGTTGGTTTGTTTGGTTCAGGATTACAGAAGTTTTGTTCTTCAGGTTAAAAAGTACATTTAATGTATTATTTTCATGTATGTGTTATTTCCTTAAGTTTTTACTTAAAAGACTCATAATGGAAAAAACTATTCAGAGGGGAGATCTATTGCTTTATTTTTAGAGGAAAGAGTGTCTCTTAGTGATTTATTGATATAAAGATTTTCACGGGTGGTGTAAAGTTTAAATTGCAAACATTGATGCCTGTTGAAAGATTGGTTTGGAAGGGTAGAAGGAATGCAATTTTTTTTTAATCCAGGCTCAGACTAATCTGTAGTCTTTATTTTTGGGCTCATCTGAGTGGGAAGTGGTGGCAATATAGTTGAAAAAGCTTTCTCATGTCATATATTTATCATATACACTGCTGACAAAAATTAGGGGATATTTTGTCGCTTCATATTCATTTTGAAATATTCCCTAATTTTTGTGAGCAATATATATACAGTGTGTCCGTAAAGTCATGGTGCACTTTGACCGGTCACAGGAAAGCAACAAAAGACAATAGAAATGTGAAATCTGCACCAAATAAAAGGAAACCCTCCCTGTTTCTGTAGGATGATGTGGCAGCATGTGCAGATGTAACACCGTGTATACAGCGGAGCAGCCCACGGCCATGCCAGTCGAGATATGGACAGTACAGAGGAAAGTTCAGTGTGTTCTGTGGCTTGCTAAATTCGAATCTGTGACCAAAGTGTAACGTGAATATCGGTGCGTTTATAACGAATTGCCACCACATAGGAATAACATTACTTGATGGGATGAGCAGTTGAAGGAAACCGGCAGTTTGGTGGAGAAACCCCGTTCTGGTAGGCCATCAGTCAGTGACGAGTCTGTAGAGGTTATACGGGATAGCTACCTAAGGAGCCCTAAAAAAATCTGTGCGTGAGCCCACAACGAACTGCACTGAATAGGTATGAAACTGGGAGAGTTTTCCTTTTATTTGGTGCAGATTTCACATTTCTATCGTCTTTTGTTGCTTTCCTGTGACTGGTCAAAAGTGCATCATGACTTTACGGACACACTATTTATTTTAATGCTTCATGGACTCTTTGCTTGAGTGCTGTTTAAATTGTATGTAACAAATCTTAGGCTGGTCCCATTTGACCAGAACCTCTGGGCCTTTTTAGGTTGGCCCCCTACATCAGATACTTTGTATTGGGGGAGGGAAGTTTCACTGCCTTTTTAGTTTGCTTTGACCTTTTGTATATTTAAATAGTACAGGCATAACTCCTCTTATTGTACTTCCCAGATACTGCGTGGGCTGTTTTGTTTATTAAAAAATTGAAGGCAAGCTCTTCCAGCAAAAAGATTACGACTACCTTTTAAAAAAAATTTTTTTTATTCAGTGATAGGGGAGGCAGAGACAGACTCCCACATGCACTTGGCCAGAATCCACCCTGCAAGCCTACTAGGGGGTGATGCTTTGCCAATCTGGGGCGTAGCTCTGTTGCTCAGCAACCAAGCTCTTCTCAGCACCTGAGGCAGAGGCCATAGAGCCATCCTCAGTGCCCAGGGTCAACTCACTCCAATCTAGCCATGGCTGCAGGAGGGGGAGAGAGAGAGAGAGAGAGAAAGAGAGGTGAGAAGGGGAGGGGTGTAGAAACAGATGGGTGCTTCTCCTGTGTGCCCTGTTGGGGAATCGAATGTGGGACATCCACATGCTGGGCCGATGCTCTACCACTGAGCTAACCTGCCAGGGCAGATCTTACATTTTAATGTAGTGAATAAGCACATGCACAGATATACAGAGGCAGTAAGAGTTTAGGATAAGCCTGACCTGTGGTGGCACAGTGGATAAAGCGTTGACCTGGAAATACTGAGGTTGCCGGTTTGAAACCCTGGGCTTGCCTGGTCAAGGCACATATGGGAGTTGATGCTTCCAGCTCCTCCCCCCTTCTCTCTCTCTGTCTCTCCTCTCTCTCTCTCTCTCTCTCTCTGTCTTTCCCTCTCCTCTCTAAAATGAATAAATAAAAAATTAAAAAAAAAAAAAAAAAAAAGAGTTTAGGTTAAGTATGGAAGTACCACCCTTGAGATTCCTAATTTGCCTCCTAAAGTTACTGTGTTTTTTAAATCTCTTTTGAATTAAAAAAAATTTTTTTTGAGCCTGACCAGGCAGTGGCGCAGTACATAGAGCGTCGGACTGGGATGCAGAAGGATCCAGGTTTGAGACCCCAAGCTCTGCCAGCTTGAGCGCGGGCTCATCTGGTTTGAGCAAAAAGCTCACTGGCTTGGACCCAAGGTCGCTGGCTCCAGCAAGGGGTTACTCAGTCTGCTGAAGGCCCACGGTCAAGGCATATATGAGAAAGCAATCAATGAACAACTAAGAAGTCGCAATGCGCAACGAGAAACTGATGATTGATACTTCTCATCTCTCTCCGTACCTTTCTGTCTGTCCCTGTCTATCTCTGCCTCTGTAAAAAAAAAAAAATTTTTTTTTTTGAGAAAGGGAGAAAGAGACTTCTTGGAAGGGAGAGAAGGTGAGAAGCATCAACTTGTAGTTGTTTTCACTTTAGTTGTTGTGCATTGATTACTTCTTGTACATGCCTTGACCAGGTCTGAGCCAGTGTCTCCTTGTTCAAGCCAGCAACATTTGTGCTCAAGCTGGCAAGCTTTGGGATTGTGTGGATGATTCCCCAGCTCAAGACGGTGACCCCGCGCTGACGAGCCTGCGTCAGAGCTGGTGACCCCAGCGTACTGGTTCAACTATCCCCTGCCCACTACCAGTCAGGCAAATTCCTTCCTTCCTTTCTTTCTCTTTCTCCTCTCCCTCCCTCCTCTTGCTCCCCTCCTTCCTCCCCTCCCTCCCCCTCCTTCCTTCTTTCCCTTTCTCTCTTCTCCCCCCCCTCCCTCCCTCCCTCCCATCCATTCATCTGTCCAGTCAAAGGTGGGGAGGCAGAGAGACAGACTCCTGCATGTACCCGACCCAGATCCACTCAGCAAGCCCCATATAGGGCAGTGCCCTGCCCATCTGGGGCAACAGCTCCATTGCTCAGCAACTGAGCTATTTTTAGCTCCTCTCTCCAAAAATCAATAAATAAAGTCTAAAGAGAACCATTTTATTTATTGATTTTTAGACGGGGGAGAGAAAGAGAGAGAAAGTGGGGGGGAGAGATGGGTAGCATAAACTTTTAGTAGTTGCTTTTCATATGTGCCTTGACTGGGCAACCCTGGGATTTCAAACCAGCAGCCTCAGCATTCCAGGTTGATGCTTTATACACTTCACCACCATGCTTGGCCTTTTTGATATACAACTCCAGGAAGACCTTGGTGGACTGCTTGTCTGACCTATCCTAGGGCACACTGTAGCTTAGGAGGTCCTGTGCATTGGGTTTGGCCCCAGCATGAACTTGGCATGACCCAGCTGACTGGCTCCAGAGCAGGCCAATATCTGTAACGGTCTGGATCTCCATCACAACGTTCATCACCATCATGCCTTTGACCAGCAGGCTGACCAGAAAGCCACAGCTCAAAGGGTGTGGCCATCAGCAGGCGCTACTGCAGTCCCTGTGTGAAGAGCACATCCTTGTGAAGGCACCTGCTTGGATGCAGGGGTGGGGAGGCAGGCTCACAGTAGATCTAGTCCAACACGCCCAGCTTCCCACCAGCTGGATGTCCTCCTCCATGGTGGTCCAGGGCTGGAAGGATAGCTTGGTGCCCTTGAAGTGCAGGAAGGACTCCCAACCCTAGTGCTAGTAGAGCAGCGTCTTGCAGCCGCCCCACAGGCCCTTGTAGCCCTTCAAGATGGCATTGCTGGTCAGGTCACCCAGCAGCACCAGCTCCTGGGAATTCAACGCCAGGTTCGAGTGGCCCTGGTCATACATCTGCAGGATCCAGGTGATCATGGGCTTGTTGGGTTCTGTTTAGAGTGCTGTGAGATGGCCAGGAGCTCGGTGTACATGTAGTGATGGTCCCTCCAACCCATCTGGGTAGGTGCTAGTGCACTTGACCGTGGTCATGGCAGCCTTGACAGGGAACAGCAGGAAGCTAGAGAGGTGCTGCTACAGGAGCAGGAGGGATGACTGGGCCCTTCAACTTCTGGAGAAACCACCAAGAGAGATGGTGGGGCCCTGACTCCTGGAGGAACCACCAAGGTGGGGTGGTTGTGGTGGCCCCTCAGCTTGAAGAGACACCAAACCCTCAGTTTCTTTAAGGAATTTGTCATCTGTTAATTTGCCATGCTTTTTTCTCATTTGGTTAAGTGCCTGTTCAGATGTGCCATTTAAAAAATTGTTTTTCATATCAGATTGTTGGAGTTCACTATATGTTATTGACAGATCATTTATCAGGTACCTGTATATGTATTGCAGTTTTTTTTTCTTACCCTGAGGCTTGCTTTATCATTTTAACAGTGTTTAGCAGTTTAAAATTAAACTTAAGAATATAGTAGGTTAACATGCAGTTGTAGGAAATACACTGCTCACAAAAATTAGGGGATCAGGGAGCGTGCAGATACTCCAGTACTTTTAGCCTTTTGTATAGTGCGTTTCCACCAATGAAATAAAAGTTGGTTTTGTATCTCATTTGCATAATCAAACAACTTTCTTTGACTTGTCGTTTACTTTTCTGATGTTCTGTTTAATAAAAAAAATCAAATGCTTCTTTTTTTATCACTTCATATTCATTTTGAAATATCCTCTAATTTTTGTGAGCAGTATATATTACAGAGCGATGCCTATACATTACTCAGTTTCCCCCAGTGGTAACATCTTGCAAAACTATGCACTATCATAACATGAATATCGATAATAATACAGTTCACTGATCTTACTCAATTCCCGGTTTCACTGTACTGGTGTATGCATGGGTGTGTTTGTGCTTAGTGCTACACAGTATGACTACATGTAGATTTGTATATTCACTACTGTAGCAAAATACAGAACGTCACTGCAAGGATTCCTCATGTCGCCCATTTATAACCACTCTTCTTCCTATGCATCTCTCCTCCCCTGCTTGTCCTTTACCCCTGGTACCCATGAATCTGGTCTAGGTTTCTCAATTTTTTTTCTTTATGTAACCTTTGGGGATTGACTTCTTTCCACCCAGTCTAATTCTCTTGAGACCCACCCAAGTTATTGTATTTATCAATAATTCATTCCATTTTATTGCTGAAAAGTAGTACATGGAATGGGATAAACCTCTGTTTAATTAACTGTTGACCCATTAAAGACCATGTGGGTTGTTTCCAGTATATGGCTGTTACAATTGAGTCCACTACAAACATGTCTACAAGTTTATGTGAGATACATTTTCATTATTCAGAGATAAATGCACAAGAATGCAATTGCTGGGGCAAATGGTAAGTATGTGTTTACTTTTACAAGAAAATGATAAAGACTATTTTCTAGACCAGCAATTCATGAGGGATCCAGATTCTCTACATCCTTACCAACTTTGGTTATTATCACTGTTTTCGGGGAGGAGGTGTTCTGGTTGGTGTGTAGTGATACCCCATTGTGATTTTAAGTTGCATTTCCCAAATGGTTAATGATGTGAAACATCCTTTATTTGCTATATGTAAATGCTCTTCAGTGCAATGTCTTTTCATGCCTTTTGTCCATTTTCTAAGAATTGTTTGGATTTTTTTCTGTTGAGTTTTGAGAGAGCTTTATTCTACATAATAATACTGTTTTTGATATGTGATTTGCAAATATTTTCTACTTGTCACTTGTTTTTTTCATCCCCTTCATATGGTCTTTCCACAGAAAAGTTTAATTTTGATGAGGTCCAGTTTTTTCAGTTGTACTTCTAATTTCAAGTCTTAAAAACTCTTTACTTAGTGCTAGATCCCTAACATTTTCTTTCTTTTTTTTTTGTGAAAGATTTATACTTATATTTTATGTTTTTCATTTAGGTCTGTCATGTATCTTCAGTTCATTTTTGTATAAGAAGTGAGGTTGAAATCAATTATTTTGTATATAAGAGTGTCCATCTACTTCAGCATCATTTGTTTATTTTTTATTTTTTTTATTTTTCCGAAGTCAGAAACTGGGAGGCAGTCAGACTCCCGCATGCGCCCGACCGGGGATCCACCTGGCACGCCCACTAGGGGGCGATGCTCTGCCCATCTGGGGCGTTGCTCTGCTGCAACCATTGTAGCGCCTGAGGCAGAGGCTAAGGAGCCATCCTCAGCGCCTGGGCCAACTTTGCTCCAATGGAACCTTGGCTGCGGGAGGGGAAGAGAGAGACAGAGAGGAAGGAGAGGGGGGCAGGGGTGGAGAAGCAGATGGGTACTTCTCCTATGTGCCCTGGCCGGGAATTGAACCCGGGACTCCTGCACGCCAGGCTGATGCTCTACTACTGAGCCAACCGGCCAGGGCCTCAGTATCATTTGTTGAAAGGCTGCCTTAACTTCTTGACTTCTTCTGCACCTTAGTCAAAAATCAGTTGTCATACTCCTATGGGAGCTATTTTGAGGTTCTCTCTTCTGTTCTGTTGATATTTGCATCTGTCCCTCAGCCAGTACCGTATAGTTTTGGTTATTGGAGCTATGTATTTAGTTTTGTAATCTGGTAAAGTGATTTCTCCTGTTTTATTCTTTTTCTTTTTAATTGTCTTAGCTATTCTAGTTCTTTTGGCTTTCCGTATAAATTTTAGAGTCGTCTTGTCTCTATTGGCTATGTCACAAAAATCTTGCTGGGATTTTGATAGGCATTGCCATAAACTTGAATGTTATTTTAGGGGGAATTGGTGTTTTTACTATGTTGAATTTTCTAGGCCCTGGCTAGTTGGCTCAGTGGATGGCATGTTGTCCTGGCATGTGGACGTCCTGGGTTTGATCCCTGATCAGAGCACACATGAGAGATGACCATCTGCTTCTCTTCCCTTCCCTCTTCCCTTGTGCCTTTCCTCCCCTTTTGCAGCCAGTGGCTCAGTTTGTCTGAGCATTGGCCTCAGGCGCTGAGGATAGCTTGGTTGATTTGAGCATCGGCTCCAGATGGTGGTTGCTGGCTGGATCCTGGTTTGGGCTCCTGCAGAGTCTATCAGTTCCCTGCTCACTTAAGAAAAACAAACAAAAAAAGAATCTTCTAGTTCATGAACATGGTATATCTCTCCCTTTTATTTAGGTTGTTTTGGATTTATTTCATCAGCATTTTGTAATTTTCAGCATAAAAGTCTTACATATGTTTTGTTAGATATACTAAAATATTTTAATTTCTTTGGAGTGGTTATAAATGATGTGTTGGATTTTTCTACGCTCAGAATTTTTTTTGTTTTTTTTTTTTTGACCGAGAGAGAGAGTCAGAGAGAGGGGCAGCTAGGGACAGACACGAAGAGAGAGAGATGAGAAGTATCAGTTCTTCTTTGCGGCACCTTAGTTGTTCATTGAATGCCTTCTCATACATATGTGCCTTGACTGGGTGGCTACAGCAGAGCGAGTGACCCCTTGCTCAAGCCAGCGGCCTTGGGCTCAAGCTGACCACCTTGGGGTTTCAAACCTGTGTCCTCTGTATTCCAGTTGGACACTCTATCCACTGTGCCACCGCCTGGTCAGACTTCCCTCAGGTTTTTAAAATTAATTTTTATACGTTTTGAATACCAGAAATATTGTTAATTAAGTATAGTGTCTTCATGTATCTTATACCCAGTTTTTCTTATTAATATCTTATATTAGTATAGTACATTTATTACAGCTAAGCAATATTGATATTATTAACTTGATCGCATACATTATATAGATTGCCTTAGTTTTTACCTACTGTCCTATATGTCACATTTAGTAGTGTTCTCTTCTTGATTCTTCATGTCTGTGATAATTTCTCCAATTTATATCATTGATTGATTGATTTTGGCTACCTGAGGTACTATTTGTCCTGCTTCTACACTGTAAAGTTACTCTTTTTTCCCTTTTTCCATACTGTACTTTTTGGAAGGAAATCACTGTGCATAGTCTAGAATTGGGAAATTATGACCTGCCTCCTTGAAGGTGGAGAGTTTGTAAAATTTATTAAGAGTACTTCTGCGTGGGATATTTGTCTCATTGCCATTTAGTTATTCCATCATTTATATTAAAATGGACTTGGGAATTTATACTTTGGTTTACAATTTAATATGTCAATTTCTTGCTCTAATTAATGAACAGATTAATTTGCTCTCATTGACTATTGAGAGCTCTTTTAGTTGGCTCCCACGTTCTTTTTGTTATACACTTGTCAATGTGTGTGGAGGCGGGGTGGGGTTAATTACTTCCTTACTTTCTGGCATTATAAGATGCTCCGCATTTATCTAGTATAAGTCCTGCTCCAAGCCTAAAATCAGACATTTTGCATTCTCACCAGGAATTGTTATTGTCAGTTATTGTTAGTTGCCTTGATTTTATCTTTTTCTTTTATTATTATTATTATTATTATTATTATTTTGTATTTTTCAAAAGTGAGAACAGCAGGGAGGCAGAGAGACAGACTCCTGCATGCACCCGACTGGAATCTACCCGGCATGCCCACTTGGGGGCGATGCTCTGCCCATCTTGGGCATTGCTCCATTGCAACTGGAGCCATTCTAGTGCCTGAGGCAGAGGCCGTGGAGCTGTCCTCAGCGCCCGGGCCAACTTTGCTTCAATGGAACCTTGGCTGCAGGAGGAGAAGAGAGATAACGAGAAAGGAGAGGAGGGAGAGTGGAGAAGCAGATGGGCACTTCTCCTGTGTGCCCTGACCAGGAATCAAACCTGGGACTTCTACAGACCAGGCTGACACTCTACCACTGAGCCAACCGGCCAGGGCCTTGGGTTTGTTTTTGACCTGTCTGTTCTCTATTCTTTAACTAATACTCCACTGTCTTGATATTAGCTTTATAGTAAGTCTTGAAATAGAGTAATGAGTTCTTTAATTTTGTTACTCATATTGTGTTGACTATTTCAAGTCTTTTGCTTTTCCATGTAAACTGTAGAATCAGTTTATTGATAGCTACAAAATGTTGCTGTGGTTTTGGTTGGGACTGCATTGATTCTGTATATCAAGGTGGAAGGAATTGCCATCTTAACAATATTAAGTCCTCCAATTCATGAGCTTGGCACGCATTTGTTTGTTTAGATCTTGATCTTTATTTCTCGTTTGTTGAGTGAGATATAAAAAATGAATAGGTGTTGCAGTTTGTAAAATGTATTTTCTGTATCAGTTGATATGATCATATGAGTTGTTTTCTATAGCCAGTTGATAACATTTCTTTTTCGTATGTTGAACTCAGCCTTGCATTCCTGTAATAAATTCCTCTTGGTCATAGATACAATCTTTTTTATATGTTGCTGGATTTGGTTTGATATGTGTTCTGTTGGGAATATTTGCATATACATACAAATATTCATCTGTACTTGTCTTGTGATGTGTTTGCCTAGTTTTGTTATCTGGACAACATTGGCCTGTTTGTCTCTCTTTGGAAGAGTTTGTGAAGGATGTTCATCCTTTTTAAAAATAATTTTAATAATTAAATTTATTAGGGTAACATTGTTTAGTAACATCGTATAAATTTCAGATGTACAACTTTATAATATGTAATTTGTGTAATCCATTGTGTGCTCTCTACCTAAAGTCTAGTCTTTGTCTGTCAACATGTTTAACCCCCTCTACCCTCTTCATTGTCCTCTTGCCCCTTGCCCTCTGGTAACCATCATTCTGTTATTTGCATCTATGAGTTTGTTGCTTTTTGTTTTATGTTCCACATACGAGTGTTATGATAGGTTCTTATCCTTTTCTGTCTGACTTATTTTACTTAGCATGATACCTCAAGATCCAAGGATGTTAATTCTTTGAATGTTTCCTGGAATTCTCCTGTGAAGCCATCTGGCAGTTGGCTTTTTATAGTGGAAGTTTTTACATTAACAACTCAATCATTTCAATTCTAGGTATATTCAGATTTTCTGTATCTTCTTGAATTAGTTGTAGCTGTTGGTCTTGTTAGGAATTTATCTATTTCATCTAAGTTGTCTAATTTGTTGGCATGCAGTACATAGTATTTCCTATATTCAAACGTTGCACATCTGGAATAAATCCCATTTGGTCATGGTATTAATTTTAGACATTGTTGGGCTCAGTTGTCTAATGTTTTGTTGAGGATTTTTATTTCTGTGTTTGTTCATGAGAGATATTTGTAGCTTTCTTTTCTAATTCTGATTTTGGTAATGGGGTAATGCTGGCTTCATAGTGTAAGTTAGGAAGACTGCTTCTATTTTCTAGAGATTGTGGAGAATTGGTATCATTTCTTTCTTAAATTTCTGCTATAATTCAACAGTAAAATTATCTGGGCCTAAGTGTTTAATTTTTTTTGGAAGGTTATTAATGACTCAGTTTATCAGGTATAGCTTTTTCAAGGGTGTAGTAGGGGAGATCATTATAGATGCATATCAAAGAGTAAAGAGATGCTATGAACAACTCTATACACCTAAATTTGCTAACTTAGATGAAATGGATTAATTTCTCAAAGTACAAACTCAGATCTTACCAAGATGAAATAGACAATTTGAATAGGCTTACAGGTATTAAGGAAATTGAATTTATAATTTTAAATGTCCTGGAATATAAATTATTAGACTCCGTTGGTTTTACTGGAGATTTCTACCAAATATTTAAAGAATTATTACCAATTCTTTATTATCATTTCTAGAAAATAGGAGACCCTTCCTAATCTTTTTATGAATATTTCCCTGATACCAAAGTCAATCAAAGATAGTACACAAAAAAGAAAACAACAGATTATCTTCATGACTGTAGATAGCAAAAGTTGCTAGTAAAATATTAGCAAGTGGACTTGAGTACTAATACATCTTAGCATTATATAAAAAGTGGAGTGAATTCAGTGGGTGTAGGACTGGTTCAAGACCCTGGCTGGGTCACTCAGTTGATTAGACTAGAGCATCCTCCCAGTACACCAAGTTTGTGGGTTCAAGCCCTCAAGTCCCAGTCAGGGCACATAAAAGAATCAACCAATGAATGCATAAATAAGTGGAATGACAAATTGATGTTTCTTTTTCTTTCTTTTTCTCACTCTCCTTCCTCCTTCCCTCTCTTTTTAAAAGCATTAAATAAAAGAACTGGTTCAATATTCAGAAATTAATATAATCCATCATAGTAGAGGTTAAAGAGGAAAAATTACATTATTCCAATTGATGAAAAATACTTTTGACAAAATTCATCACTAATTCATGATTTAAAAAAAAAAACTCAGAAGAGAGGGAAACTTCTTCAACTTGACAAAGAATGTATACCAGAACATCTAAAGCTAATATATAGAAGTGATAAAAATGCTTTCTCCTGATATTAAGAACAGGGCAAGGATGTCCTCTTTTAACACTGCTCTTCAGCATAGCACTCAAAAGTTCTAGCCAATGCAACAACGAAATAAAGGATATTAAAAGATACACAAATCAGAAAGGAACAAATAAAACTTTCTATGTGAAAATGACAGGATGTATCTAGAAAACTCTCAAAGAATTTATTATGAATCTATTAGAACTAGTGAGTTCAGCAAGGTTGTAATAGACCAGATCAACCTAAAAATACCCAGTTGCATTTCTGTATATTAGCAATGAACATGTATAAACTGAAGTTAAAAATACTACTTCTGACTGGCCTCGCGTCCCAACGAGCGATTCAGCCGAGCCTCTGGCCAAGACCTCACCAAAATGCCGTCTCAAATGGAACATGCCATGGAAACCATGATGTTCACGTTTCATAAATTTGCTGGGGATAAAGGCTACTTAACAAAGGAGGACCTGAGAGTACTCATGGAAAAGGAGTTCCCTGGCTTTTTGGAAAACCAAAAAGACCCTCTGGCTGTAGACAAAATAATGAAGGACCTGGACCAGTGCCGAGACGGCAGAGTGGGCTTCCAGAGCTTCTTTTCACTAATTGCTGGGCTCACCATCGCGTGCAATGACTATTTTGTAGTACACATAAAGCAGAAGGGGAAGAAGTAGGCAGTGCTGAGCAGTTCCTTCCACCCTGATTAGAGTTCTCCCAATGAGTCCCTTAAAAAATCTCTGCCCCCCAGCTTCCCCCTGCATAAGGATTTCATGAGCAGATTGGGACCCCTAGAAAATGTATAAATAAAATCCCACTCCCATTCGACAAGAGAAAGAAAAGCCAACTAAAGCCAGATAAGCTTTTGATTTTTATATTGCTTGCATCCTCTTGCCCTCAATAAACAAATGTCTTTTTTAGTTCCAAAAAAAAAAAAATACTACTTCCAATTAAAAAATTAAATAATTAGTTTTATGAAAATTACAAAACAGTGATGGAAGAAAGCAAATACCTAAATAAATGGAGAAACATGGTGTTTATGGATTGGATGACTCAAAGATATCAATTCTCTGCCTGACTGGTGGTGGCACAGTGGATAGAGCATCAACCTGGGATGGGTCCCAGGTTTGAAACCCTGAGATCGTCAGCTTGAGCATGGGCTCCTCTGGCTTGAGTGTGGGGATCACAAGCTTCAGCGTGGGATCATCAGAATGATCCCGTGGTTGCTGTCTTGTGCTTGAAGGTCGCTGGCTTGACCTAGGGGTCATTGGCTTGGCTTGAGCAACCCCCCTTCCTATCAAGGCATGTGCGATAATCAGTGAACTACTAAAGTGATGCAGCTACAAGTTGATGGTTCTCATTCTCCCTTTCTGTCTCTCTCCCTTAAAAAAAAAAATGATACCAGTTCTCTTCAAATTTATATACAGTTAACACATTCCCCCTCTACCCCACCCAGGGAACTTTCCCCCATTTTCCCCACACAGTTTTTAATGAAATAACTTACAAGCTAATTTCAGGGTGGGAAATGAGTTTAAGGCAAAGAATACCAGTTCTATTAAAATTTCAGCAAGTTTTTTTTGGTATATGTATACAGCATTATTTCTAAGTTATTGAAAAGGGAGAGGAATTTAGAATTAGATGAAACAATTCTGATAAGGACTAAAAAGGTGATTTCAAGGCTTAATATATATATAGCTAGCTGTATTAGCTATGACAGTATATTAGTGCCAGAGGGAAAGACACACAGGTAAGTAGCGTGGAGTAGAGAACACAGAAATAGTCCTATAGTATTTGACAAAGGTACAAAAGCAATTCATTATAGGATGAATAATCTAAACCCCTGGTCGGCAAACTGTGGCTCGTGAGCCACATGCGGCTCTTTGGCCCCTTGAGTGTGGCTCTTCCACAAAATACCATGTGCAGGGACTACCTCGATAAGGAATGTACCTACCTATATAGTTTAAAAAATTTTGGCTCTCAAAAGAAATGTCAATTATTGTACTGTTGATATTTGGCTCTGTAGACCAGGAGTAGTCAAACTTTTTATACCTACCGCCCACTTTTGTATCTCTGTCAGTAGTAAAATTTCTAACCGCCCACCGGTTCTACAGTAATGGTCATTTATAAAGTAGGGAAGTAACTTTACTTTATAAAATTTATAAAGCAGAGTTACAGCAAGTTAAAGCATATAATAATAATTATTTACCAAGTACTTTATGTCGATTTTTGCTACGTTTGGCAGAATAAATCTTTATAAAACAACTTACTATAGTTAAATCTATCTTTTTATTTATACTTTGGTTGCTCTGCTACTGCCCACCATGAAAGCTGGAACGCCCACTAGTGGGCGGTAGGGACCAGGTTGACTACCACTGCTGTAGACTAATGAGTTTGCCAATCACTGGTCTAAGAGATTTGCTGGAGAAGTTGGGTACCCGTAGACAAAAAATAAAGTGGATCATAGATTTAAATATAAAACATTAAAGTTATGTAACTTTTAGAAGACAACATAGGTAAAAAATTTTAGTACCCATAATTGGTAAAACGTTCTTAGTCATGACATCTAAAGCATGATCCATAAAAAATTTAATGAAACGGCATTCACAAAAAATTAAAATTTTTTGCTGTGATAAAAACCTTGTTAGTGGATGTAAAGACAAGTTGCAGTCTGGAAGAAAATATAGGTAAATCACATATTTGACCAACAACACATATATAAAATATATAAAGAGTTCTCTAAACTCAACTTTAAAAGACCAGTCCAATTAGAAAATGGGCAAAAGATTTGAAGAGACATTTCACTGAATAGTGTTTGTGAATGACAGATAAGTACATGAAAATTTTAGCTTCATTGGCCTTTAAGAAAATGCAAATGAGGCCCTGACCAGTTAGGTCAGTGGGTTAAGAGCCTCATCCCAAAACAAGATTGTGGGTTCAATCCCCACTCAGGGGACACATGGAAAGCAACCAAAAAACGCACAACTAAGTGGAACAACGAAATGCCCCCCCCCCCCCCCCCCCCCGTCTCCTTTAAAATCAATAAAAAACTAATCCTGGCCAGATAGCTACTAGCTCAATTGATTGGACCATTTTGACGGATTGCAGAGCTGCCAGTTTAATTCCCTTGTTGGCACATACAGGAGCAGCTCAATGGTCCTGTCTTTTTCTCTCCTTGCCTCTCTCAGAAAAAAAAATGCAAATGAAAACTGATAATATATATATATCACCACAAACCTACTAGAATACCTTAAAGGAAATATATCCATAATAACAAATACTGTCCAGAATATGGGAGAAATGGATATCGCCATACATTGATGATGTGAATATTAAATGGTAAAGCCACTTTAGAAAATAGTTTGGCTGTTTCTAAAAAGCTGCACATACAATACAGTATTTTTAATAACTTTACTTTTTTTTTTTAACTTTACTTTTTTTAAAGGCCATTAAGTTAGAACATTTTTCAGTCTTTTTTGTTTTTGTTTTTGACAGAGAGGGACAGCTAGGGATAGACAGACAGGAAGGGAGAAAGATGAGAAGCATCAATTCTTTGTTGCAGCACCTTATTTGTTCAATGATTGCTCTCTCATATGTTCCTTGGTGGGGGGTGAGGGGCTACAGCAGAACGAGTGACCCCTTGCTCAAGCTAGTGACCTTGGGCTTCAAGGCTGAGACCTTTGGGCTCAAGCCAGCAATTATAGGGTCATGTCTATGATCCTACCCTTATGCCAGCAACCCTGTGCTTAAGCTGGTGGGCCCGCGCTCAAGCCTCTCTGGACACCTCGAGGTTTCAAACCTGGGTCCTCTGGGTCCCAGTTCGGTGCTCTATTCACTGCACTATCACCTGGTCAGGCCATTTTTCCGTCTTGATGGAATACATGGCCTATAAACAGTTGACTACAATAGAAAATTGCCTTTTATTTCTCTAAGTCTCTGCTAAGTTTAGAATAAAGGATTAGGGGCCATATTGGGAAATATTAATAGGAATATTAAAGCTTTGATAAAAGAAAACGTAAGTGGTCTGCAGAAAGACATGCCTACAGAAGAATATTTGTACAGATTTCATAATTTTAAAGCTGTCATTGGTATGATTGGATTTTAGATTTGAGTATAGTTTACTGAAATCTTAAAACTATAGTTTGTTGTGGGTAAGCATAGAAGAAGTAGGGCTGAAAGTATAGATTGGGTATGGGTCTAAAGATTCAGATTAAATCACTGATGTTATGGCCTGACCTGTGGTGACGCAGTGGGATAAAGCATCGACCTGGAACACTGAGGTTGCCGGTTCAAAACCCTGGGCTTGCCTGGTCAAGGCACATATGGGAGTTGATGCTTCCTGCTCCTCCCCCTTCTCTCTCTCTCTCTCTCTCTCTATCTCCTCTCTCTAAAAATCAATAAATAAAATATTTTTAAAAATAAAAATTAAAAAATCACCGATGTTATATGTTTGTCACTTTTATGTCTTGTTGTGATGTGGTTGACTTTTTAGAACACCCTCCTGAGTATGGGGCAGAAAGTTCAGTATACTACGAAGCAGCCCTTTTGAAACCATTGTAATTAGGAATGTCGTTATGTTGTATATCACTGATATATTTTGTTTCTATGTTTGAAATTTCCAAACAAATAGAACTTTTTAGAAACTTGTTAATTTCTCATTTTCTAGGAAGGTAGTATAATTCTGGTGTCAGATTTGGGCTTCAGTTCCTAGTATCTACTTTCTAGCTGGGTGGCCTTTTGTAAATTCTTTATCATCTTTTTTTTTTTTTTTTTTTGTCTCTTTTTTTAATTTTTTTTTTTAATTTATTCATTTTAGAGAGGAGAGGGAGAGACAGAGAGAGATAGGAGAGACAGAGAGAGAGAAGGGGGGAGGAGCTGGAAGCATCAACTCCCATATGTGCCTTGACCAGGCAAGCCCAGGGTTTCGAACCGGAGACCTCAGCATTTCCAGGTCGACGCTTTATCCACTGCACCGCCACAGGTCAGGCCTCTTTATCATCTTTAAGCTTAACTTTGTAGAGTTGTTGACGAATAAACGACACAATACCACATTTCCCCATGTATAAGACACACCTTTTTTTTTTTCAAAAAATTTGAGGTCTAAAAACTGGGTGCACCTTATAGTAGTTGTAGTTTTTTTACTTGCATTTCCCATGTTTTTGCAATCATTGTTGAACACATTATTCGTCATCAGACATAGATAAGGACAAGCCAATGGATGGGAGTTTTGACAGTGATGAGGAGTCATATGAATTTTATGATGAGTAAAACTTGAGTTCAATAATTTAATGTAATACATAAAATTAAGGTACGTCTTATACATGGGGAAATATGGTAGATACTATTTCTAGTGGTTGGTGAACACAGTGCCTGATAAATGATGAGCTCTCAAAAACTGTTAGTCTTGTATTACTAGCCAGAAGAAGCCTTTCAGAGTCAGCAGCATATAGGACAGGGGTCCCCAAACTTTTTACACAGGGGCCAGTTCACTGTCCCTCAGACCGTTGGAGGGCCGGACTATAAAAAAAAGCTATGAACAAATCCCTATGCACACTGCACATATCTTATTTTAAAGTAAAAAACAAAACGGGAACAAATACAATATTTAAAATAAAGAACAAGTAAATTTAAATCAACAAACTGACAAGTATTTCAATGGGAACTATGCTCCTCTCACTGACCACCAATGAAAGAGGTGCCCCTTCCGGAAGTGCTGCGAAGGCCGGATAAATGGCCTCGGGGCCGCATGTGGCCCGCGGGCCGTAGTTTGGGGACCCCTGATATAGGATGTAGTCCCAGACATCATGTTATTCTAGAGATGTTTGTTAATGAATACTCTGGAAGTACAGCCAATCACAAGATACTCTGATGACAGGAATTTTAGTGTTAATGAGGGCTGGAAATAATTTAGTGTTGAGGTACTAAATGTCAATCATTAGCCACCTTCCAGTTTCACCTTGTTCTCAGAAGCTGCTGTAGTGTGAAATATTGGCAGAGATGCTTTTGGAGATAACTGCTGGTTGACGCTAGGCCAGACGTAGGTTTCTGTTACCTAGTGAGACCTGAGAATTGTCCTACATTCTTTCCTCTTCTCTGTCCTAATCCAGTCGGTCACTTAAGTGTTGCTGGTTAATCGTCTCGATATTTATCTGACTCACATCTTTATCTTGTCTGCTACTGCTGCAAGTTAGGTGATCATTGTTTCTCATCACAGTTAACTGAAAGTTCCCTCAGTGGTTCCCAACCCTCGGGCTGTGGACCGGTACCGGTCCATAGGCCATTTGGTACCGGTCCGCAGAGAAAGAATAAATAACTTACATTATTTTTGTTTTATTTATATTTAAGTCTGAACGATGTTTTATTTTTAAAAAATGACCAGATTCTCTCTGTTACATTCGTCTAAGACTCACTCTTGACGCTTGTCTCGGTCACGTGATACATTTATCTGTCCCACCCTAAAGGCCGGTCCATGAAAATATTTTCTGACATTAAACCGGTCTGTGGCCCAAAAAAGGTTGGGGACCACTGCCCTAACTGGTCTTCCTGTTTCCTGTCTAGTTGGGATTCTGCCCTGCCAGTCACCCTATAGGTAACTTTCTAAGATGAAGATTTGATTGCAGCAGGGTTAAGAGCTCTAACTCTGGAATCAAATTTTCTAGGTTCAGATCCCATCTCCACCTTGTAAGATCTTGGACAAATCCTCCGTGCTTCAGTTTCTTCATTTATTAAAAAAATAATAACTGTTCATATCTGAGCCCACAGTCACCTGGAAGTATTGCTAAAAATTTACTGCTTAGCTCGTACCCCAGTTTCTGGTTAATTAGATCTCGGTGGTAGGGGTCAGAACGCTTCTCAGTTGGTTCAGATACCCTTTTGTAAGTCCTCCTGAGGCAGCATGCACTTCATTGTCTTTAGGTTTTTGTACTCTTTGTGTCTGATAATGTGCACCTCTATTGCTTGGTTAACTTCTTTTCCTCTTTCAGTACGTGGTTCCAGGATTCTCTGCTAGGAAGCACCTTTTTCATTGTGGATCTGGTATTTTAGGAAGTAACCACCAGTGCAGCAGTTCAGTTTTCTGTGATCCTATTCACATATACTATCTACAATAGAGGATAAAAATGATGTTTAAACTCTGGCCAACAATTTATAAAAGTATTAAATTTCTTTCTTTTTTTAGAGAGAGAGAGAGAGGGACAGACAGACAGGATGGGAGAGAGATGAGAAACATCAGTTCTTCGTTGCAGCACCTTAGTTGTTCATTGATTGCGTATGCACATGTGCCTTGACTAGGTGGGCAGGCACTCCAGCCAAGCCAGTGACCCCTTGCTCAAGCCAGCAACCTTGGGTCTTGAGCCAGTGACCTCTGGGCTCAAGCCAATGGCCATGGAGTCATGTCTGTGACCCCAAGTTCAAGCTGGCGACCTTGCACTCAAGCTGGTGAGCCCATGCTCAAGCTGGCGGCCTCAGGATTTTGAACCTGGGTCCTCAGTGTCCCAGGCCAGTGCTCTATTCACTGCATGACTGCCTGGTCAAGCTAAAAATATTAAATTTCTTTATGGCACTTAGCATTTTGCAGTGCTTGGTTTACTGGTTTGTTATCTATTTCCTACTAAGTAAGCTCTTTGAGGATAAATCTATATCCTCAATGTCTTGTAATATAATTTCAAAATTGTATTTATCATATAGTTAAAAGTTACCCTCTTTAGATACTGAAATGAAGCCTCTGTATAATAAGGCATCTGTCAGTAGGGCCATGCTACATAAGGTCTCTTCTTACTGTGTCATTTATTTAAGTTTATCCACCTTTTCCACTGTATATCTCAGACTGACCTTGGTTTTCTGTAGGTTTTAACTGGAACTTAGTTGGGTTTACTTCGAGTGATGTTAGTGAGGACATTGTGGAATGGAATCAGAAACAAAGCCAGGACTATAAAATGTTGTGAACTGGGTAGGCTCTGGGTTTTGGATGTTTTATGTGTTTTACTTAGTGAAGCATACCTTATTCATTTAGATTTGTGGTTTCATATGTGGTTTGTTTTGCTCAAGGCATTAAAACTTTGTGCACCTTATTTTTCCCATTGGTGAAATGAATAATAGACTAGATATCTAAAGCTCCTTCCAGCTCTAAAATTTCCATTATCCCAGGTAAAAATGAATAGGTGACCAAATATTAAAGTGGTGCTATTGATAATCAAGTAATAAGACTTGTTTTATCCTTTAAAATCTCTCTCTTTTATAAATAACTCCAGACACACACACAAAAAACTTTGGTATCAACAAAAATTAATTTCCATTTCTTGATTACTGGGAGGCCTTCATGATGTAGCTCTTTCTGATTTGGATATAACTCAAAACTTTATCAAAGCAGATGCAGCGAGGCTGATATGTAGATATAACTACAGTGTCATGAAAGAAGATGTCAAATGATTTTTCTTAGTGGGTTGCTAACGCATGGTAAAGACTAAAATGATTTTTAAAATTGGTTTCTCTGTTAGTGAATGTGCTAGATTATTTTGCTCTTGAGTAACATTTGGATCTTTGTTTCCATTAAAGTGCCAAGGATGACATTGATCTTGATGCCTTGGCTGCAGAAATAGAAGGAGCTGGTGCTGCCAAGGAACAGGAACCTCAAAAGTCCAAGGGGAAGAAGAAAAAGGAGAAAAAAAGGCAAGACTTTGAGTAAGTATATTTCAAATACACTTGCCTTTTATTAGCTTTGGTCCTAGATTCACTTATTAAGCGAATTAAATGCCTCAATTATATTTTAATCTTTCCTAGCGAAGATGATATCCTGAAAGAACTGGAAGAATTGTCTTGGGAGGCTCAAGGCATCAAAGCTGATAGAGAAACTGCTGCAGTAAAGGTGAAAGATGGTGTTACCCAGCCATGCTTCCTAGTGCCAATTTCAGGGAGCTGCTTTTGGAAGCTTTTGAGCAGCATGTTGTGTGTACATGTGTGCATGTGTGTGTTTAGTTGGTTAGTTAAAATTTTGTATAAATTCTGATGCCAATGGGGGAAGGCAATTCTTAAGAAAGAAATAATGTCTTTTAAAACCACTTAAATGTAGAAAGATGCTTTATTTGGGAATTTAAAGGTATTTTTGGGATGTTGCCTGTTCATAAAATTGGCATATTTGGAGATATAACATTTCCTAGCTCCATCTTCAGTTTTTTATATGGTTTCTTTTTCATCCTTTGAATTTTGAGAAGTTTCAGAGTAATGGGAAAGTGGTGGGTATTTTTTCTTCTTTTAATTTCTCCCTTAGGCTTTGTGTACTGTTTGAAGAAGCTAGTAAAAGTGCAGTGTTTAGTGCTGGCTTTGGAGCGCCTGGGTTCAGACACTCACAATGAGTGTGAGATGTGCTGAGGGCTAGGCTGGCTTCTGGTACTTGGCTGTGCTTTATTATAGTCTTATAAAAAGGGCCTTGGTTTGAAATTTTTTTGAGAATTTTTTTCATGTGTACTTAATAAATTATGTGACTATTAGGAGTCTCATTTATACTGCTCACAAAAATTAGGGGATATTTCAAAACAAATAAGTGATAAAATATCCCCTAATTTTTGTGAACTGTATATTATGCGACTCTGAGGAGTCTCATTTATTTTTAAACAAAATGTAACTTAATATTTCTAACAATGGAAATTTTTTAGCCAACAGAAAATAATGAAGAAGAATCCACCTCAAAACAAGATAAAAAAAAGAAAGGACAAAAAGGCAAAAAACAAAGTTTTGATGATAATGATAGTGAAGAATTAGAAGATAAGGATTCAAAATCAAAAACGACTGGAAAACCAAAAGTGGAAATATACTCTGGGAGTGATGATGATGATTCTAACAAACTTTCTAAAAAAGCAAAAGGGAAAGTTCAGAAATCAAACAAGAAGTGGGATGGGTCAGAAGAGGATGAGGATAACAGTAAGAGAATTAAGGAGCGTTCCAGAGTTAATTCTTCAGGGGAGAGTGGTGATGACTCAGATGAATTTTTGCAGTCTAGAAAAGGACAGAAAAAAAATCAAAAAAATAAGCCAGGTCCTAATGTAGAGAGTGGGAATGAAGATGAAGACTCCTCCTTTAAAATTAAGACAGTGGCCCAAAAGAAGGCAGAAAAGAAGGAGCGAGAGAGAAAAAAGCGAGACGAAGAAAAGGCAAAATTGCGGAAATTGAAAGAAAAAGAAGAGTTAGAAACTGGTAAAAAGGATCAGAGTAAACAAAAAGAACCTCAAAAGAAATCTGAAGAGGAAACTGTAAAATTTAAAATGACTCTTGATGCTGGAACAGCCCCCGCCTCTGATGAGAAAGGAGAGGCGCCCATAGCTGCCGAAGGTCAGTACAGTGATCTAGGAAGGGGCGAAAGGCTGGGTTTATATGTAATCTTAAGGTTTGATCTTATGCTCCTAAATCATTTTCTCCTTTGTCCTTATTATGCTTTATTATAAGAAAGCCTTTTAAAAACTATGTCTCTGTACTCTTTGAATTGGTGTTTGTTGTTAAACACTTATAATACAAAGTATCTTTCAGGTCATTTGTGCACAGATAGGATTTTTGTAGAATTTCAACGTGAAAAACAATTTTTTGTTGTTGATAAAGAGTGGAAGTTGCCTAATGAAAAATTTATTCTTCCTTTTGATAACTCTGCGTCAGATAATATCTAAATTGTTTCCTGTTAGTTTTTTTTTTGTTTTTTTTTTACAGAGACAGAGAGAGAGTCAGAGAGAGGGATAGACAGGGACAGACAGGAACGGAGAGAGATGAGAAGCATCAATCATTAGTTTTTCATTGCACGTTGCAACACCTTAGTTGTTCATTGATTGCTTTCTCAATGTGCCTTGACCGCGGGCCTTCAGCAGACCGAGCAACCCCTTGCTGGAGCCAGCGACCTTGGGTTCAAGGTGGTGGGCTTTTTTTTATTTTGCTCAAACCAGATGAGCCAGCGCTCAAGCTGGTGACCTCGGGGTCTCGAACCTGGGTCCTCTGCATCCCAGTCCGACGCTCTATCCACTGTGCCACTGCCTGGTCAGGCTCTTTCCTGTTTTTAAAAACCTAGTTCAACCTGTGAAATAGGAAAGTAAGAACATGCTAAAATGAGTTAACGTCTTTTAAGCAAGAATGAGCACATTTTTGTACCAAAACCATTTAACAGAATGTCAACTTTCTAGTTAAATTCCCCCTCGTAGTCAGAATCAAATAGTTTAAGATCAAATGATTCACATAGTTTTTCTTGAGAGCAGTAAAGCTGTGACATAGCTTCTTAACCACTAATTATTATGTGGACATATTTAAGGAGAAACACCATGAAAGTAACTTCATAATCTGTCCTATTTTTTTTAGCATAAGGTTGTAAAATTCTTAGAATACAATTATTTACATTTTTATTTTAATCCTGCTAATATCTTAAGATTAGCATCATTCATATCATTCCCATCTTACAGAAGCAAAACTTAGCTGCAGAATTTAGGCAGATTAAGAGCTATATTAAATACAGGATGTTCCCCCCTGCTAAGATCTCCTGTCTTGCACCCCTCAGGACAACTCAGAGCAACATCACCAGCATTGTAGGCTTCTTCAGGAGGCTGACTTGGGTATCCTAACCTGTTCTAGGTATTCCTGCGCTCTTTGGGATGCCTTGATGTCAGCAGGTCCTAGCCTGATGCTGGCATACAGACCGTCAGCCTGTAACGGTCCTAGAATTCAGGGGTTTGCTCATCATTGCCTTAGGAAACAATTTTTTTTTGTTGTTGGCTTTTTGTTCTTTTTAAATTTTTATTTATTGATTTTAGAGCGGAAGTGAGAAACATCCATTTGCATGAGCCCTGACAGGGAAATCAAACCTGCAGCATTGGTGTATTGTGTTGCTTAGTTGAAGACAACCATTTTTTAAAACACTTTGCCTCGATTCTTTTTTTGGTAGATGACAATGAAGGAGACAAAAAGAAAAAAGATAAGAAGAAAAAGAAAGTAGAGAAGGAAGACAAAGAGAAAGAGAAGAAAAAAGGACCTAGTAAAGCGACAGTGAAAGCTATGCAGGAAGCTCTGGCTAAACTTAAAGAAGAAGAAGAGAGACAGAAGCGAGAAGAGGCAGAGCGCATAAGACGGCTTGAAGAATTGGAAGCCAAGCGGAAGGAAGAGGTGTGTTTTCACAAAGTTACAGACACTGACATTGTGTTTAACCTAAAATAAAGTTCTCTGGGCCTGACCTGTGGTGACGCAGTGGATAAAGCGTCGACCTGGAAATGCTGAGGTCGCCAGTTCAAAACCCTGGGCTTGCCTGGTCAAGGCACATATGGGAGTTGATGCTTCCAGCTCCTCCCCCCCTTCTCTCTCTCTCTCTCTCTTTCTCTCTCTCTCTCCCTCTCCTCTCTAAAATGAATAAATAAAAAAAATTAAAATAAAGTTCTCTGAAATACCTCTAAACTTCTAAATCTAAAAATTTCATAATTTTAGTTACATTATTGTCCTGATAGAAATAAAATGAAGAGGTTCAGAAAATCCTACCTTTATTTCCTGAGGTACAGACAGAGGTTGCCTATGTGGCATTGCCAACACATAATTTCTTCTCATGTGATATTAATCATTATGTACAACATTTAAAATATTTTTATTCGGAATCTCCTAACATAATACTTTGCGTGCATCTCAAAAGCTTTGTTTGGCCTGACCAGGCAGTGATGCAGTGGATAGAGCGTCGGACTGGGATGCAGAAGGATCCAGATTTGAGACCTTGAGGTCGCCAGCTTGAGCATGGGCTCATCTGGTTTGAGCAAAAGCTCACCAGCTTGGACCCAAGGTCGCTGGCTCAAGCAAGTGGTCACTTGGTCTGCTGAAGGCCTGCGGTCAAGGCACATACAAGAAAGCAATCAATGAACAACTAAGGTGTCCCCACGCAAAACTGATGATTGATGCTTCTCATCTCTCTCTCTGTTCCTGTCTGTCTATCCCTCTCTCTGACTCTCTCTCTCTCTCTGTCTCTGTTAAAAAAAAAAAAAAACAAGAAAAAAAATAAAGCTTTGTTTGAAGTTTGGGTTGTTTACCTTTAAATTTTATAATTAAGTTCAGTTTTTGTGTGATGTATTATTCTTTTGTAGGAAAGACTGGAACAAGAAAAAAGAGAAAGGAAAAAACAAAAAGAAAAAGAAAGAAAAGAACGCTTGAAAAAAGAAGGAAAACTTTTAACTAAGTCCCAGAGAGAAGCCAGAGCCAGAGCTGAAGCTACCCTTAAACTTCTACAAGCTCAGGGCAAGTAGTATTCTTAACTGATGGAAGAGTCTAGACGCTCTGTCATGCATGCAGTAATATCTTCGTAATGGTGAAAAGGAGAATTGAATTGTACCAGAACAATTCCTATGAAAACATTGTGAAAAAATCCAGTAGTGATAGGTGATATAATTTTCTTCTTTAGGAATGATTTCTATAGTATGACTTCTATACTGTGTTAAAATTTTATGTGTCAATGATAGTTTGTATATAGAAAAATTTTTCCCCCAAAATAAAAATAGGGAATATAGTAAAATGAGTCCCCATTTACGCGTCACTCCGTTTATACAGTTATCAGTATATACCACTTGTTTTGTCCTTTTCCATCTCCTCTTTATTTCCTGGAGCATTTTAAAAGTAAATTGTAGATACCATACTATTTTACTTAAATATGTATCTCTAACAGATACGGACATTTTACTTTTTAACATGAGTAGAGTATATATTACATCTAACAAAATTAATGTTTTGATATCTGATTTTCTGTCCATTTTTAGTTTTTTCCACTTGTCTTCAAATGTCTTTTATAATTAATATTTTCAAATAAGGATCCAGATTACAGCCACACATTGCATTTGGTTGATAGGTCTGTATCTTACCAATACCACTGCCACTCGTTTTAGGCATGCCATTTGTTTATTGAAGATACTGGATTATTTAGAATTTATTATATTTTATATTTGTCTAATTGCATTTGCTTGGTGTTGGCTAATATACTTCTCTCTACCTTGTAATTTCTTAGCTCTAGCAGCTTGGCTACTTCCTACTGGTGCTGTGCACTTCCTTGTTGTCTCTTGTCAGGAGGCATCTCACTTCTGGTGATGTCAGCAATGATCAGTGGGTTTAGTTATTGGCAGCCTTGTTTGTTATGAAAGTTCTTCGTTGACTTTCACTTAATTCAAGGTTCAGTTGGGGATCATTGCCAATAACCAGTATTTCATTAGGAATTGTTATATTCTATTATTACGTCTGCATTTATTTTCTCTAGCCAGAATTTTTTCTCTAAAGAATAACTTTCCTTGAAGTACAGTTTCGCGCAGGAAAGTCAGGTGGATACTTAATTCTTTTCCTTTCTTCATTAATTTTCAAAATAGTAAACTGATGTCCTAGCAACCTCCAAAAGGTTAATTTGAATGTGTATCATTTTATTGTAATGGAGTTTTGCTTTGTTTTGTTTTCTTGGCGTAAGCCCTTTACTTTTTTTCACTTAGCCCCCCCCAGCTTAGGTGAAAGTTAAAATATAAAATGATGAATTTAGCACCAGCCTTTGGGACAGGCTTGGAAGAGATGGTCTCTCATATCCTAGTCACTTTTCTTATTCTTCATACTGTTGCCCAATGTTTGCCCTGTTTCTTCTTCCTTAGTCTATTAATAAAAAATCCAAACGCCTTACCCTGATGTTAAGGGCCCTCCATTGTCCACCACAATGTTCTGTTTTGTTTTACTATACCTTTCAAAACTACCTTGATTGCTAAAGATTGGTTACCCTATTAATTACCTAAAATGCTATAAAACTTATACTGATAACAAAACTTAGGGGATATTCAAAATGAATATGAAGTGATAAAATATCTCCTAATTTTTGTGAGCAGTGTATTTATTGAGCCTAAAATATGTCTCTAGAGATTATAGGTTATCTCTATTATACCTACAGATATTTTCAGGTAGATACTCTGAAATGTGTGGCAGGTTACCTTTTCAGTCTGTTTTTATAGCCTGTGATTACTAAGCACATAGCAAGTACTTTATAAATAATTTGGAATTAACTCATTTCAGGCAAAGAGCTTTTGCAAGAATTTGATTGTAGTGTTAGTTGACAAGATAAATGGAATGTCTGTACACTCGTAAGTCTTGGTTTTGATTACAGATACAGTAGGTTACTGAAGAATTCCTAAGTAGAGAACCAGTCAGTTATGTGTGGGGTGTTGATGAGACCAACCTCAGGCTAGCCAGCTCACTTTCCCCTGGGTTCATGCTTTCACTTGCTAGGTTGCAGGCTGCTAGATAGGAAAAGCCCTGGTCAGCCTGATTATCTCCACATCCTCAGCTGGGTTTATCCCTTTACTTTGCTGTGTTTAACATATTGTCTTATCAGACTGATTGATGGCTCTAGTTTTATAATTCTAACCAGTCTCAGCATTTACATACATATATACACACACACACACACACACACACACACACACACACACACATTCATACTTTAAAGTTAAGAACCTTTCAAGATTTTCCTTTTTAAACAACTTCATTCAATAAAACAATAAATTGTTTTTTCTGTCGTCTTATGAATTTTCTGCCCTTAGTGAGAGACTGTCAGTAACCCAGCAGAGGTGATGAGGAATGGAGGGGAGGGTTGCAGTAGAGAATCTTGCTGTTTGAAGCTCTGTGCTTCTCGGATTCATTATTCATTCTTGACTAATGAAGACGTAGTCTCCTAAGACTCAACAATGCTACTTGCAAATCAGATTTGACATTTGCTATGCCAATTTTGACATTTATTTGTCCTAATGTTATATTTAGAAAATATTAAAACAAATGTTCAAAAGTAGTGGAGAAGAACCATGAATTCAAATGAAAACAAATTGCTGATGGTGGTACATTTTTATTTTGGAAAGCTACTTAATAAATTTTAACTTTTACTTGTTTTTAACCAGCTATCAAGCTGGCCTTAGTTGAAAGTTGACTTACTAACTTCATTTTGTAGTGGGAATGAAAACTTCTCTTATACATAGTTTTCTATTTCTTCTCTAACAGATTACCACAAATTTAATGACTTAACACAAATTTATTATCTTACAGTTCTGTAGATCAAAAGTCTGATATGTATCTCACTGGGCTAAGGTGTTAGCAGAACAACACTGCTTTCTGGAATTTCTGGAGAGAATCTATTTTTTTGTTTTCTAAAGACAGAGCATCTCCCCATAGGGGATGGTGGATCCCGGTCGGGGTGCATGCGGGAGTCTGTCTTTATGCCTCCCCTGCTCCTCAGTTAAAAAAAAAAAAGTTTAAAGTGTGTGGCAAATAGAATAATGCTCCCCGCCCTTAAGATGACAGCAGCCAGACTGTAATATTCATTTTTGTGACATTTAGAAAATGCAAATCTTTGAGGGCGGAGAGCAGGTCAATGCAGCTAGGGGCTAAGGACGTGAGCAGAATTTGACTACACAGAACAGCACAGGGTGATGGACTTGTTCTCATCTTCAGTGTGATGGGGGTTGTATAAACACACCTTTATCAAAAGGCATAGAACTGAAACACCAAAATAATGGCATTTTAATGTGTGTAAAATTTAGAATGCCTTATATTAAAAAAGGTTTTTCCATGAATATCTCTTTTATATTTTAAGGTATGTATCTCTGAGGTGAATAAAATTTTATCTGTTTAAGTAGTATTGCTTTGGTGACATACAATTAGTATAAACCTGAAGTTTTCCATTGTTATCCCTCAGGTGTTGAAGTGCCATCAAAAGACTCTTTGCCAAAGAAAAGGCCAATTTATGAAGATAAAAAGAAGAAAAAAACTCCACAGCAGCTAGAAAATAAAGAAGGTTGGTATATGATTTAGTAACCTTTTTATTTGCTTTTTTGCACACTTTAAAATAATATCCTCTATTATGAAATAAATCAGATTTGTGTTTTAAAACTTATTTTCTATACTTTATTTCTGATTATTATTCTTAACTGATTCAGATGAGAGGGTGATGAGAAAGTACTTTTGTTTGAAAAATCTAGCTCCTACCCTATGAATATCAACTGAAAAACACAACTATTATTATTATTTTTCTTTGTTATTTTATCTCAGTTTCCTGTAATTTTACATTCTATTCCTTGAGCAGAAAGGAAAACTGCTGTTTTCTGTAAAATATACAACTAATATTTAAATGTTTTTTGAACTTGATAAATAATTTAAGTTAACACTACTGGTTTTTATTCAATACTTAATAGAGTACCCTAACAAATTATGTACTGAAAAAATATTAACATGGCTTCTGCCCTTTACTCAGTGTCTGAGCCAGTAGAGATAAATGCTGCTGTAGAAGCTGTGGAACAGGGAGTACCAGAAAAGGAAGAGTCACCACCTCCTGTTGAACCAGGCTAGTACCATTGCTAATAAGTTCCTGTTAAGTAGTGTTCATGTGTCAGAAGGTGTCCTAGTTATTACTAATTTGGGGAAACCAAATATCTGGCAGGAAGGCCACCGGTTTTATAATTCTTTCGAAATTATTTTCATTTCCACTTTGAAAGTGTAGAAATGACTCTTGTATCAATTTTGTTCTTTTCAGAAGTTCCTGTAAAATTTGTGTAGAAAGGATAGTTTTTGGATTTTCTGTTTCTTTTGATGAGTCAGAAATCTTAGGTGGTACCAAGAAGACCTGAAGTTCTTTATTTAATCATTCCAAAGCAATTGGAAGCATTTAATTAGAACTTTTTAAGAATCATAAAGAATTGGAATTTTAAAACCTTTTTAGAGGTCAGCCTCTATTACGTAATCAATCCACTTATTCAGTGTTTGTGTTTTTAGGCTGGAGAAAGTCTCTGGATTTCTTCCTTTTTCTTTCTTTCCTTTTTTATTTTATTTTTTTATTTTTCTGAAGCTGGAAAGGGGGAGGCAGTCAGACTCCCGCATGCGCCTGACCGGGATCCACCCAGCACGCCCACCAGGGGGCGATGCTCTGCCCATTCGGGACATCGCTCTGTTGCGACCAGAGCCACTCTAGCGCCTGGGGCAGAGGCCAAGGAGCCATCCCCAGCCCCCGGGCCATCTTTGCTCCAATGGAGCCTTGGCTGCGGGAGGGGAAGAGAAAGAGAGGAAGGAGAGGGGGAGGGGTGGAGAAGCAGATGGACGCCTCTCCTGTGTGCCCTGGCCGGGAATCAAACCCGGGACTTCCGCATGCCAGGCTGACGCTCTACCACTGAGCCAACCAGCCAGGGCCCTTTCCTTTTTTTTTTTTTAAGATAAATATTGTTCTAATTCATGAGACTAGATGTTGATAGGCGAACCACAGGCTAGCATAATGTATGTTTGGTAAAATCAAGAGATTGTCAAGTGTTCAGAGACAGGAGTGGGAGTGGAAACATAAGGATATCAAGACTGACTCCCATTGGTGAAAGGTGTTATTGATCGCCTCCCATCACCCCCTCCTTTTCTCAGTGTAAAAGAGATCATTTGTCTGGGCACATCTCAGCTTAGCATAATGAAATTCAGGTTGATACGCTTTATAGCAGTACACTATTTCAGCTGTAATTTATAGCAGTAAAAAGAATTGCTAAAATAGAAGGATGTTCCTGACTTGCATTTCCTCCTCAAATGACTTATCCAGACTTGTTTGCAAGTGATGATTATTACAGAGAAGCAAACGCTACGTGTGCTCTCATCTTGTGAAAATAGTTTTGCTTGATTATATTTCAGTAAAAAGAGTCATTACTGTTAAGGACAGTATTAAGTTTTTAATATTCAAAATGATACCTTTCTGACTATTTTTGGGTTGTAAGCAAAATATCTCTCCTAATATTCAGCTGGGAATAGAGATGCAGCTTTGTGCTTCTAGCTATGTAATGTATTTATTTAGTATTTGTATGTATCTGTAGAAGTTAAAGCAAAATAAGTAATAAATTCTTAAGTGTATAAAGTTAAGATGAAAGATCAAAAAGAAGATATATGTGAAATTTCATTTGTCTTCAAGAATCGAGTATGATGATGTGCCCTTGTATACAGAGTGTGGCAAAAGTGGGTTTACAGTTATGAGTATGTGAAATACAGTTTATTCTTTTATTGTTATTTATTAACTATTGTATTATTTGTTATACAACTGTAAACCTTCTTTACCCCAACCTGTATTCAAAATACTAGGAAGTTGTGAAGCATTTAGTAATAATAAATTATAACATGCTAGCTATATTGAAAAATATTTCTAAAGATAATGAAATTGTGTGTGGTTTTTTTATTTTCTTGCATAGCTAAAACATTTCTTTTTCATGTCAGCATAATTTTCTACTTTTTCTGTATCTTCAATGAAAACTTTTATTTACAGAAGAGGAAGAAGAAACTGAGGATGCTGGATTGGATGACTGGGAAGCTATGGTCAGTGATGAAGAAAGAGATAAAGGTGAATAGCTCATAAGCACCCATTGGTAAAGCCAGTGATTATTAGAGGTGTTTAAGAAATAGTCTCTGAATATGACCACCAAATATATATCCTGGAGGAGAGACCAGTTTTGCTCTCTCCCTTGCCATCATTCCTAAAGCCTCATGTAGACCATTTCATGAATAAGCAGCTTTTCAGAAGGTTATTTAAAAGATAGTTGCCTGGGATTTAGAATATGTTTTTTCAGATTGATAAGTTATCAGTGGAGTTAGGTTATTAAAGCTAGCCTACAAAAAGACCCTTTAACTTAAAATCTAATACAAAGACAAAACAAATAATAGTATAGTTCCTACTCACTATGAATAAAAAGTATCTTTTTTTGGTAATTACTTTCTGTTCTTTATTACTAAAATCAACTTTCTTTGGATTTAATTTGCTGGCTTTCCCCCCCCTTTTTTTTCCCCCCTAACTTTTTGAGATGGATATTTGTCTCTGGTTTTATAGTGTTTTCTGCCCCCAATATATATTTTTTTAATTATAGATTTTATTTTAATCATGGCTTTAGTAAAATTCTACAAGTTCTAATGTGCTGACTTTATCTTGAATTCACATTTTGATATTTTAGCTATGATTTATTTAGAAGTGTATGTCAATTTATATAAGTAGGGATTTTGTAATTATCTTCTTGTTACTTCATTGTGATCAGAGAACATATATGGTTCTATCCTTTTGAGACTTGATTTACAACCCAGAAAATAGTTTATTATTGTAAATGTTTCTTACATGATTGGAAAGAGTTCATAATCTGCAGTAGTTGGGTGCCACTTTTATGTTTAGTCAGGTTTGCTGATTATTTTAAGTCTTCCATGTTTTTCTCAGTTTTTTTCTGGTTACTTTTTCTATTACTACGTGGTGTGTTAAAATCTCCCACAGTGATTGTAGATTGTCTATTTCTCCCTGAATTCTGTCAACTTTTGCTTTTTATATTTTTGTGCTATATTATAGGGTGAATATAGTCTTTGTATCTTTATGATGAATTGACTCAATACATTATTTATATTGTATTTACTTTATACTTTATTTTTTATTCATTTTTAGTAATGCCTTGTGTCTTAAAGTCTACTTTATCTGATATTAATATAGCCACACATGCCTGACCTGTCGTGGCACTGTGTAAAGTGTCCACCTGGAATGCTGAGGTCGCTGGTTGGAAACCCTGGGCTTGCTTGGTCAAGGGCTTGCTTGGTCAAAGCACATATGAGAAGCAACAACTATGAGGTGTTGCTTTCCACTCCTCCCCCACCACCATTCTCTCTCTCTCTCTCTCTCTCTCTCTCAAGTCAATTAATGAAACCTTAAAAAAAAATATGTAGCCACACAACTTTTTTTTTTTTTTTGGTATTTTTTCTGAAGTGAGAAGTGGGGAGGCAGAGAGACAGACTCCTGCATGTGCACGACCGGGATCCACGCAGCAAGCCCACCAGGGGGCGATGCTCAGCCCATCTGGGGCATTGCTCTGTTGCAACCAAAGCCATTCTAGTGCGTGAGGCAGAGGCCACGGAGCCATCCTCAGTGCCCGGGCCAACTTTGCTCCAAAGGAGCCTTGGCTGCGGGAGAGGAAGAGAGAGAGAAAGGAGATGAGAAGGATGGAGAAGCAGATGCTTATTTTTTTGTCTCTTTTTAATCATATTTTGTATTGTTGGATTGCTTTTATTATCAATTTTTCCTCCTCCTGTGAGCTTTGAAGTTGTGTACCTTTTTGCTTATTTTTAGTGTTAATCCAAAGACATTTAACACGGGTCTTTGAACTGTCATTGTCTAATGTTACCATCTTCCCAGACAGTGCAAAGACCATTGAATACATGAATAACTATTATCCAATTCTCAATTTCTATATCATTGTTATTTATTTTAAACTACATAATAGCTGATTATTTTTTACAGTCAGTATTTATTTAAATATCCCTATATTATTAGCTTTTTGTTTTGTGTTTAATTTCTTTCTCCATCTCTGACCTTCCATGTAGGACCATTTCTTCCAGTCTGAAGACTTCTTTTAGAATTTACTTTAGTATGAATCTGTTAGACATTCCATTTCTGCTTTTCTAAAAATGTCTTTTTCTCCTCTTCATTCTTGAAGGGTATATTTACTGAGAAAAAAAAACTTTGCTGAAATTTTATTAACACTTTGAAGATATTATTCCCTTGTCTTGGCTTTCATTATTTCTGTTGAGAATCCAGGTATGAGCCTAAAGTTTTCATGTGTTTTAGGTTTTTAGGAGTTTTATTATGATGTATCTAGGATTGATTTCTTTTTATTTATTCTGCCTGTAGGACTTTAATGAGAATGTATGGTTTTATGTTTTTTTATCAGTTTTGCAGTGTTATGAATCATTACTCCCCCTCAGGGATTCTAGTTATGCCTAGATAGACCTTCTTACTATATATACTATTGCAGTGTATTTTTACCTCTTCTGAATTTTCCATCTTACTGGTTCTCCATGGTTCATTCTAAATTGTTCCTTCTGATCTGTTTTTTGGTTCATTGATTTTCTCCTTGGGCTATTCTGTATTTTTCAGTTTTAGAACTTCCATTTAACTATTTAATGGTTTTTATTTACCTTTTTAAAAATTTTAATCTCATCTTTTGCTCCCTGGATGTTAGAAGCATAGTTACTTTTAAATTTTGGTTTTCTAACTTCAGTGGAAGCCCTGTGTGTATCTATGTGCTGGCTTTACTCATGTGAATTGCTTTTGCATGTGGTTTGTTATTTTTGTATGTTGCACTAGATACTATACTTATAAAACTGTAGAAAGAATTTGTGGTCAAGGATGGTGTTTTCTTTCTCCAGGAAGAATTTTATGTACATCACCAGGAGTAAACTAGCAATATGAAATCATCTTATTCCAGATTTAGAATTCAGAGAATCTAAAAGTGTTCTGCCAGGAATGGGAAGGTTCTGTTTACTTCCTGTTCATCCTTACTCCTAGGATACAGTTCTTCAGGATTTCACCTCACAACACAGGTGTTACCCAGTGCTCATTCACCTTGCCGGCCCCCGCCCCCCCAACCCCCGCAATCCTTGCTAGGCTTGAACTCTCAACGCCCCAGTCACTGAGGGGCCAGTAAAAGCTCTGCTCAGCCTCTCACCTCCTTCTCCAGAATCAGCACGCGCCCTCCGGGGACAGAAGTGCCGAGCATTGTGTTCACCACTCGGTTCTGCCCTCTGGTACCCTGCTTAGCACTGTTTTTCTTTTATATTAGCTTAGGTGTGGATTAATGCGTTACATTTTCACTGTTGCTTCATTGTACCATCGAGACAAACACTTTGCATTTATGAGGCATGAAAATGTTAATTTAGAATTAACAATATAATGTTGCTGGTTTATTTGTCTTTAAGGTCTCGATCATTTTTAATTTTCATTTATTTTAAAATCTCTCTTTCTGAAAGAAGGAAACACAGTACATATAGAAGTAAAAGAAAACCCTGAAGAGGAGGAGGAGGATGAGGAGGATGAAGAAGAGGAAGAAGAGAGTGAAGAGGAAGAAGATGAAGGAGAAAGTGAAGGCAGTGAAGGTGAAGAAGATGAAGAAAAGGTGTCAGATGAGAAAGATTCAGGGAAAGCATTTGATAAAAAGCCAAGTAAAGAAATGAGCTCAGAATCTGAATATGACTCTGATGATGATCGAACTAAAGAAGAAAGGGTTTATGACAAAGCGAAACGGAGGATTGAGGTATTTATTTTTCCCTTTGTCTTTGCTCCTTGCCTCCCCAGTCCTCCTCTGTCCTCCTCTTCGCTCGTTATAACCATATTTCACAACAAAGGCTTTTACTGAATAGCACTTGTAATTTTTAAAATTTATTAATTGATTTTAAAGAGAGAGGGGAGAGTGAGAGAAAACATTGACTTATTGATCCACTTACCATTGGTTGATTCTTGTCTGTGACTTTACCGTAACATTGACATATTGGGACGCTACTCTAACCAACTGAGAGCTGCCTGGCAAGGGCTGAACAGTACTGTTAAAAATATAGTCTTAGAATAGTATCTTTTCCAGTTTTTGTAAGTTGAGACATAATAGATCTGATACTGTTCTAACCCAGGGACCTCACTCCCTTGCCTAAGTTAGAACCGTGATTACTTCATGGATTCCTTAGAAGAGTCTTTTTCAACCACCGATCCATGGACTGGTCTGCCAGAAATTTCGTGCTAGTCTATGGAAGAGTTACCTCCCTGGTGTTGTGTGAAGATTGTAGATTCAATGATCTTATTCAAATTCGCTTATACTCAGAGTGATTTCTGCCTTAGCAATCCCTGAAATAATTTTCCCATTTTCACTGTAAAAAGATTGAAAAATACTGCCTTAGAATTTTCTTTAATTGGTGTCATGTCATCTATCAAAGGACAATTTAATTCTTCACTTCTAGTCTCATTGCTGCTTATTTCTTTTTCTTGCCTAATTTCCCTGGCTGAATGGTGGTATGAGCAGATGGACCTGTCTTATTCCCAGTCTTTGTGAGGAAAGCATTCCGATTGTAACTGTTAACTGTAGTGTTAGCAGTAGGTTTCTGATAAATAGATACCCTTTATCAGTTTGAGAAAATGTTCTTTTTCCTAGTCTGTTGCAATTTTTTGTCATGAATGAATGATAGATATCTTTTGTATGTCTATTGAGATGGCTTTTTCCTTTTCAATATTAATGTATGATATATTACATTAATTGGTATTCAGAGGTAAAACCAACCTTGCTTGCATTCTGTTACTGGATTTGGCTTGTAATATTTTATTGAGGATTTTGTGCATCCATGAGTGATATTTATCAATAGCTTTCTTATCATTTAATGTGTTTGCCTGACTTTGATGCCAGCTTAATATTAGCCTTCTAGGATTCGTTGGGAAGTGTTCCTTCTCTGTGTTCTGTAAGAGTGTGTGAGGGATTACATTATTTATACTATTTTAAATGTTTGGCAGAATGTACTAATAAAGCTTTTCTATGTGAAGATTTAAGATTACTAATTTCATTTCTTATTTGTCATATTTTTTCATCTTGTTATTCTCAGTAATTTCTGTAAAGTCAATAGTGCCTGTGTCTCCTCTTCCCATTCTGATCTTGGTGATTTGTATTTCCTCTTTTCCTTGGTCCACCTAAAGATTTTCCATCTTTTTGATCTTCTCAAGGCCCAGTTTCTGATTTCATTAATTTTTTTTTTTTTTTTTTTTTGACAGAGAGAGAGTCAGAGAGTGACGGGGACAGACAGACAGGAAGGAAAAGAGATGAGAAGCATCAGTTCTTCATTGCAGCTCCTTAGTTGTTCATGGATTGCTTTCTCATATGTGCCTTGACGGGGGTCTATAGCAGAGCGAGTGACCGCTTGCTCAAGCCAGCGACCTTGGGCTCAAACCAGAGACCTGGGGCTCAAACCAGAGACCTTGGGCTTCAAGCCAGTGAACTTTAGGCTCGAGCTAGTAACCATAGGGTCATGTCTATGATCCCACGCTCAAGCCAGTGACCCCGTGCTCAAGCTGGATGAGCCTGTGCTCAAGCCAGCAACCTTGGGGTTTTGAACCTGGGTCCTCCATGTCTCAGTCTGATGCTCTATCCACTGCGCCACCACCTGGGTTAGGCTAATTTTTCTGTTTTCTAATTGTTCTTTTAATTTTATGCTTTATTGTTTTTTTATTTTGTTTAGTTTGGGCTTAGTTTCTTCATTAGCTAATTTCTTAAGATGACCAATTATTAATTTGGGAGTTCTTTTCTAATACTATATAGGCATTTAAAATTACAAATCTTTGTCTAGGTACTATTTTAGCTGCATTCCATAAATTTTGGTATCTTGTATTTTTGTTTCCATTCTGTTCAAAATATTTTCTAATTTCCTTTAGTATTTCTTTCCTGACCCGTGTGTCATTAGAAGTACATTGTCATAATTTACAAATGTTTGTAGATTTCATTATCCTCTGTTGTTTATTCTTAAATCTGACTATTGTCAGAGAACATACTTTGTATATTTCTGTCATTTAAAAATAAAAGTTGTCTTATCCCATAGCATATAGTCTCTTCAGGGAAATGCTTCTTGTGAACTAAGGAAGAATGTGGATTCTGCTGGTGGTGGGTCTGGTGTTGTCAGTTTAGGTGATAGTGTTCAGATTTTCTGTATACTTGCTCATTTTATGGGTAGTTCCTCTGTCCATTATTGTGAGTGGGTTTTTGAATTCCCAAATTTATTGTTGAGTTTTATATCTTAACAATTTTTTGTCTGGCATTAATATAGCTTACTCCAGCTGCCTTGTAGTGACCATTTGCATGGTATGTCTTTTTCATTCTCGTTGTGCCTGACTAAAGTGCCTCTTGATGACAGGATATAGGTGAGTCTTGCTGTTTCATCCATTCACACAGTGCACCTTTAGGAGTATTTCAGTTGATTTACAATTAAAGTTGTTACGTATATGGTTGGATTTTCTTTCTTTTTGCTATGTCTTTGTTTTTTAATAAGTTTTCTTAATAGCTGGTTTAGGCATTAAAATATGTATTCTATCTACTTTAGATTATTAGTCACTTGATTCTAGTAAAATACAGACTTCGTTTCAACATAGATCCATTCTTTCCACCTTCCTTTGTGCTGTTATTGTTACATGTTTATAAATGTTCTAGACCCAGTAAAACAGTGGTATTGCTAATGTCTTATTTTATCTTTTAAAGGAATTAAGAGAAAGAAAAAAATACATTTGTACCATCTTAATATTTACTGAAATGTTAACATTCCTGGTATTCCTCATTTCGCTGTAGGGATTGCTTCTGCCTGTCACTTTTTTGCTACTGCATAGCTCAATGTTTCCCAACCTTTTTTGTGCCATGCCCCACCTTAACCTTTCTAAAATTTTTATGTCCCTCCTATGTAACATACATAATTTTTAACATTAAAAAATTGATTTGTTCACTTAATAAACATAAATAATAGGTTCTAGGAAGAAATCACTGTGAAATTGTTAACAAAACACAGTAAGTAAAATTTCAAAACATACAATGAAAAACAGAAATTTAAATTCCAAATAATTTTAATACAGATTTTTCTATATTAATTGATTATTTTAATTTAGTGTGATCCTTGCGCTTGATGCTTGCTGCACAGAGATTTTATATTAGGTTCCAATTTGGTTAGCTTTAGTCTCAAGTCTCCACGTTGTGTTCTATCCAGCCGATTTCTTTTTTTTACCAGTAAATCATTTACAGCACTAAATCCACATTCAGCTAAAAATGAAGATGGAAACGGTAGCAATAGTTTTCTTGCACATTTGGTTGAATTTGGGTATTTGATTTCTGTTTCCTCACAAAGCCATGCCATCGCTCCTTTGATATTAAATAAAGCTTTAACTGACTCATCATTTTGCAATTCTGCGAGTTCTTCTTGATACTGCATATTTGATATATCAGATAAATCCACTAACATTGGCTGCATCATCCATGTTGGGAAATCAATTTATTTTAAATCAGAAAATCTTTCTTTTAAATCAGCCAATAGAATATTCAAATGATTGACAATAACAAGTAAAGCGGAATCAGTTACTTCACATTTTTGGAGCCAATGAAACTGTTTAAAGTTTTTGTTGTTAATATGTTTCTGACATAACTCAATATTAGTAATGAAACCAAATATCTTTGCTTTTGCATCGACAAGAGTTTTATTCCTTGAAGTTGCTTATTTAATATATTTAGTTTTTCGCCTGACCAGGCGGTGGCGCAGTGGATAGAGCGTCGGACTGGGATGCAGAGGACCCAGGTTCGAGACCCTGAGGTCGCCAGCTTGAGCACGGGCTCATCTGGTTTGAGCAAAAAGCCCACCAGCTTGAACCCAAGGTCGCTGGCTCCAGCAAGGGGTAACTCAGTCTGCTGAAGGCCCGCCGTCAAGGCACATATGAGAAAGCAATCAATGAACAACTAAGGTGTCGCAATGTGCAATGAAAAACTAATGATTGATGCTTCTCATCTCTCTCCGTTCCTGTCTGTCTGTCCCTGTCTATCCCTCTGACTCACTCTCTGTCTCTGTAAAAAAAAAAAAAAAAAAAATATATATATATATATATTTTTAGTTTTTCAAAGATATCAGCTAAATAACTCACAAATGCTTTACCATCTATTGTTAACAGATACTTCATTTCAGGTTTGTCGCTTAAAAAATCACTAAGAGTATCAAACAGTTCCATAAATCTTTTCAAACAGTTTCCTTTAGATAGCCATCTTACTTCAGTATGAAGTACAAGTCTCACATGGTCTTCATTTTGTTCTTCACAAAATAGCTTGAAAAGACGCTCACATTTGGCACTAGCTTTAATAGCATTAACACACTTTATTACTGTATGTAATACTTCATTCAGAACAGGCGAGATGTTTTTAGCTACCAAGTTTTCCCTATGAATAACACAATGCACAAGAATCATTTCTGGATTCGCATCTTTCATCAATTTTAAGCAGCCATTTTTCTTGCCCATCATATTGGGAACACCATCTGCAGCACAAGATGTTATATTTTTCATTGGTATATCATTGACATCTAAGTAGTTTTTTAGCTTATTATATATATCTTTGGAGGTAGTAGTGCTTTCTAATCTTTTACAGAACAACATTTCTTCAGCAAAATGTCCTTTATCAATATATCTTACGTAAGTTATTAATACTGCCTCACTGTCTCTCAAAGTTGATTCATCCATTTGCAAGGAGAATTTTCTTGTTTTCAGCTTTTCAATAAGTTGTTTTTCAATATCCTCACTCATTTCGTCTATTCTTCTGCTAACAGAATTGTCACTGAGTGGCATAGCTTTTACATCTTTGTCATCTTTTTCAAGAACCATTTTAAGAAATGCTGATATTGACGGTTTTATTAAATTCTCTCCTATAGTGCGATTTTCTCCAGTTTTAGTGATGAATAAAGAAATTTGATAACTAGCCTCAAGAACACGATTATTAGTTGAAGTATGAGCAGTAAATAGAGACTTTAATGTTGTTCTTTTTTCAAAATTTTTCTTTAAAGTTTTAAAGTAACTCAAATCTGAATTAATATGAGCACTATGTTTTGCCTTCAAATGCGCCTCAAGACGACCTCGTTTCATTGATTCGTTGGTCAAGCATTGCTGGCATAAAAGACAAAAAGGAATCTGCTCATCGTGAACAGCGGGTATGAACCCAAATTTTAAATATTCCTCCAAATATTGACGAGTTTTTTTCTTGCTTGCACCACTCATTTTACTGTGGGCTATAAGAAATAAAAATAAGATCAATTAAAAACTAATATTAAAATATGTGTTAAAATATATTCAATGTGACATAGAGTAAACGTATACTAAAAATTCATATTTATTTAAATGTATATAACACATTTACTACACTACCACCGCAAATCAAAAGGTATCTATATTTTTTCCATTTGACAATTTTCTGGAAAGTTATGCTTCTAAAATCAAAATTGTCATGCATGCACTATTATAGCCCCAATAATATTTATAAAATATTAGTGCTTTCTAGCCCCGATGCAAGAAGTACTTAATAAAGAGTTTAATATTGATAAAAATAAAATCAAATACTTACCAATTATATCTATATAATATATATATGTATATTTATCAAATCAACGAGCTTTTACAACAGTTTTGACTGACACTTATTTCAAATTAACACCAACTGAATGATTTGAAACACTACAGAAGTTGCGATGGGCCAATTAGGTGAGAATAACTGCGTTGTTTAGCGAGTTTTTAAAACGTCCGGGGTTCCCCGCGGCAGACGGCACACTCTGCGGTGAACCCAGGACGAAGTTTACTTGACGACGCCAATCACCCAGTTGATATTTTGGTCTCGTCAGACGAAATTATACTTAATAATTATTTACCGCAATTATTTAAGAATTGCATTTTTTGTTAAATTTGGCACCGATATCTAGCATTGCATTTAAATGGCCCGGGGCGAAAGAGTTAAAGTCGTGTCGAGTCCATTTTCAAATTTCTCCCCTTAACTATCAAATTGCCCCCCTGTGGGGCTTGGGCCCCACGTTGGGAAACACTGGTTCCCTCACCGTGTCTTTCTGCTCTCTGTAGTATTACATCTTTATACAGGGCAAAAGGGTTATAGTTGTTTGTATGGAAAATAATACAATAAATAATAATACTAGAATAAACTCTTGTGTCCCAGCTATAAACCTACTTTTGCCTGACTCTGTATATTATTAGCTCAATCATATAACTTTAGAGTTAGCTTTTAAATCAATTCTTTTGTCATTTAAGTGAAGAAAATAGAAGATGTATTTTACTGTCTTTGACATTTACTGTATGCTCCTTGTTTCTCCATATGAGGTTGAGTTACATGTAGTGTCACTTCATTTCAGCTTGATGAACTCCATATGGTTATTTCTCATCATGCTGATCTTCTAGCAGTGAATTGTCTTTTAAATTTGGGAATTATTTTCATGTTCATTTAAAAAAAATTTTTTAAGTTCTTATTCATTTTAGAGAGAGGCAAGAGAGAGAAAAAGAACATGAGTGGGAAGCATCAACTCATAATAGTTGCTTCTCATATATGCTGGTTTTGAACCGGTGTCCTCAGCATTCTAGATTGACTCTTTTTTTTTTTTTTAGATCGACTCTTTTATCCACTGCACCACCACAAGTCAGGTCCTTGCCTTCATTTTTTAAGGATAATATTGCTACATGCAGATTCTTGCTTGAATTTTTTTTTTTTTGGTAATTTTTCTATTTAGCCTTTTGATATGTCATCCCATTGCCTTCTGGCCTCTATTGTTTCTGATGAAAATTAAGCTGTTAATCTTACTTGAGTTTTCTTATATCGAGTGATTTTTTTCTTGTCAAGATTTTCTTTTTGACCTTGGCTTTTAATAATTTAACTATGGTATGGCTTGGAGTGGATATCTCTTTTTAATTATCCTACTTGAAGTTTATTGAGCTTTTTATATGTGTAGATTACTGTTTTTCATCAAATCTTGGAAGTTTTATGGCATTTATTCAAATCTTTTTTCCTTCCTATTTCTGTCTCCTCTCATGGGGCTCCTTTATATGCACGTTAGTGTGCTTGAGGGTGTTCCACAGGTCTGTTGAGGCTGTGTTGTTTTTCTTTCTCCTTCTTTTTCTTTCTATTTTTCAGATTATGTAATCTCTATTAATCTATAATTTTTTTTCTTCCACTAATTTATATCTACTGGGGAGTCCCTCTAGTGAATTTTTTTTTTTCAATTTTAGAGAACAGAGTGACAGGAAGGGAGAGAGGAGGAGATGAGAAGCATCAGCTTGTAGTTGCTTCACTTTAGTTGCTCATTGATTGCTTCTTATATATACTTTGACCAGGGGACTGAAGCCGAGCCAGTGACCCCTTGCTCAAGCCTCAGAGTTTCAAACCTGGGACCTCAGCGTTCCAGGTTGATGCTCTGTCCACTGTACCACCATCAGTGAGGCCTCTCGTGAATTTTTTAATTTGCTATTGAATTTTTAAATTCCAAATTTCCATGTCTTTGTATAATTTATTTCTATTTATTAATACCTTCTTTTGATGAGTTATTCCTTCTTTTCTTTAAACTTGGTTCCCTTTAGTCTTTTCAATGTACTTAGAATACCTGCTTTCAAGTCTTTATCTGCTAAATTCAAAATCTGCCTCTCAGAGGCCCAGGTTCTGTCAACCAATTTTTCCCCTCTGTTTTTATATATCTCTATTATTTATAGATGTAGATAGATATATATGCCTGTTTCTTTGTATATCTTGTAAAGTTTTGTTGACAAGTGGACATTTCAGGGAATATATTATAGCAAGTCTGAATTCCATTGGCTCTTGACAAATGTGATGGTATTAGCTGTTTCTGTTTATTTCCTTATTTAATCATGTGGACTAATTCTGAGGAGTCATTTGCTTTCTTAGTGTTTTTTTGTTTTTTGTTTTAATTGATTTAGTGGGACAGGGGAAGGAGGGGAGAGAGAGAGGGGAGCATTTATTTGTTGTCCTACTTAGCTGTCTTCCCACAGGTTGTGTCCCATATGTGCCCTAACTGGGGATGGAACCCACAACCGTGGTGTTTTAGGATGGTGCTCTGACTGAGCTAACTGTCCAGGGCCTGGTTTATTTTTGAATTCTTGTTTTTATTTTTAAGCCTAGCTTTCAAAGTTTTGGGCGTGGGTTAGCTTGTCTTAGTGATCAGCCACATGATTTGTTAGCTGGCTAAGCCTACCCTTGAGCTGGTGGGTCTGCGGTTTACTGGCCCACTCAGGCTTTTACTTGATGCATTTGCAAGGCTTGTTGTTGAGTCAGGAACCAACCAGCCTCTCCTGACAGGCTTCCACGGGAGCACAGCGTTCTAGACACCAGAAACAAGTAGGAGCTTACTGCCTGCATTGTCTGTCAACTCCACATACCTCCCTGTTCAGTTTCTGACTGGTCTTCTGTTGATAGCTTATTTCTGCTACCCCAGTATTGAGACCTTAGTCTAAGTCAGCGGTTCTCAACCTGTGGGTCGCGACCCCGGCGGGGGGTCGAACGACCAAAACACAGGGGTCGCCTAAAGCCATCGGAAAATACCAAACACAGGGGTCGCCTAAAGCCATCGGAAATAAATATGTATGGTCGCCTAAAGCCATCGGAAAATACCAAACACAGGGGTCGCCTAAAGCCATCGGAAATAAATATGTATTTTCCGATGGCTTTAGGCGACCCGTGTTTTGGTCGTTCGACCCCCCCGCCGGGGTCGCGACCCACAGGTTGAGAACCGCTGGTCTAAGTAGTAATTTTAGTCTTACCTCTTTGTTTGCCATTGAGATCACTGTGATTGTTTGACAGTCTCTCAGGCGTAGAATCCCATGTCCCCTCTCTCATACCACCTCTGACTGTGGAGAAGTGGGAGTGAGCGGCTATAATGGCATAGCTCCAGACTGAAACTGCACATGCTTCTGCTGCTCTTACTGGTGGTCTGTAGACATTCTTGAATTAAATGTTTCTCAATTTCTTATGTGCCGTTGGCCAATTTTTAGAGTCTTTAAATGGTCGTTTTGATTATCTTGTCCAGTTTTCTCTGTTTTGGAGTGGGGTTTGCCGAGTTCCTCATTCCATCGTTCAAGGAGTCCTGCCTTAACGCCTTTAACAGCCATTTACTGAGAGTATTCCATTTTATAGACAGATTCTGTTTTAACTTTGTATTGATGTGCTTGGACTGCCATAACAAAATGCTACAGACTGGGTGGCTTAAACAAAAATTTATTTTCTGACCATTCTTGAGTCTGGAAGTTCAAGATTAAAGTGCCAACAGGTTTGTTTTCTGGCGAGGGCTCTTCTTGGCTGGCAGATGGCTGGCTTCTCACTGAATCCTCATGCGGTCTTTCCCTGTGCTCAGGGAGAGATGGACTCTTCATTTCTCTGCTCTTGTAACGATACCAGGCCTCTTAGATTAGGGCCCGCCCTTATACTCTCATTTAACCTTAATTACATTCATTAAGGCCCTCTCTCCAAAATAGTCAAATTTGGGAGTTAGGGCTTCAGTGTATGAATTTGGGAGAGATACATAACAAACTTCATTTTTCTCAAACCTTGCTACATATTATTTTCTGAAATTCACCCAAGTCCCTGAGTTAGTAGCACCATTGTAGGTAGGGGTCTCTAACTACATGATTCTATGCAACCAGATAGGTGTCATCAGCCTGCAGTTTGGAGGAACACTCATGAAGACATCTCCCACTAAAGAAGGTTAAGGGCTTACTAATTTTCGCTATTATAAACAATACAGCAGCTGGCAGACACTGTTGTGCATGTGCGTCTTTGTCTACTTGTCCTGTCATTGCTCGAGTCCAGATATTTAGAGGTGGAATTTCTAAGGTAAAACACATACTATTTGCCTTCTAGAAAATTTTAACACTTCAAGTATGGAAAAAGGCAATTTTCAACCATATCAAATGCTAAGGTCATGGTGTTCACACTCCAGTCATACATGCTGTGAAGCTCTTGTTCACTACTTTTTGCTAGTATATACACCTCACTTTGACATTTTAGAATATTTTTTCGTTCTACTTTCTACAGAAAGATTCAATGTCTAGTGGTAGAAATGAAAAAGAGTGCCTATAAAAAATGGGTTTTAGATGGAAAATAGTATTGTAATTGATATAAGTTCAGACTTTAGATGAAAGTCTTACCTCATTTGAATGCTAGCTTTGTTGTACTTGAAAGGTTGTCATTTGAGAGAGGAACTGCTGGCTTGTGTTTTTATTTGGTTCTCAGAAAGTTGAAATGTTTAGATAAATCCTATAGAGAATGTATCCTGGTTCAAGAACAAACTTTCTCATGTCTAGTGGTACGTTAGAAAGGTGGGAAATGCCTATGGGTGTCTTAGGCTAAGGCTTGCTCCCAATTGAAAAGTTTTATAGTGTTTGTACCCTGGATAAAGTTTTGAAATAAATTACTTTAAAATGTTTTATAACTTGGCCTGACCTGTGGTGGCGCAGTGGATAAAGCGTTGACCTGGAAATGCTGAGGTTGCCGGTTCAAATCCCTGGCCTTGCCTGGTCAAGGCACATATGGGAGTTGAGGCTTCCTGCTCCTCCCCCCCTTCTCTCTCTCTCTCTCTCTCTCCCCTCTAAAATGAATAAATAAATAAAAATTAAAAAATGTTTTATAACTCTGAAGTTCTAATGGAATACTATGAATACAAGATTATAGCTGTTTTTAGATAACCCCACATAAGTTAGAGAGGTTGTACTGTATAGTAAATAGGACTGAAACATCAATTTCTTTTCATTTTATTCCATTAAATTAGCCATGTGCAGAAGTATTGAAGTTTGGGCCAACACTTCTTTTTTTTTTTTTTTTCATTTTTATTTTATTTATTTATTTTTTTTTTGTATTTTTCTGAAGCTGGAAACGGGGAGAGACAGTCAGATAGACTCCCGCATGCGCCCGACCGGGATCCACCCGGCACGCCCACCAGGGGTGACGCTCTGCCCACCAGGGGGCGTCGCTCTGTTGCGACCAGAGCCACTCTAGCACCTGGGGCAGAGGCCAAGGAGCCATCCCCAGCGCCCGGGCCATCTTTGCTCCAATGGAGCCTTGGCTGCGGGAGGGGAAGAGAGAGAGAGAAAGGAGAGGGGGAGGGGTGGAGAAGCAGATGGGTGCTTCTCCTGTGTGCCCTGGCCAGGAGTCGAACCTGGGACTTCTGCACGCCAGGCCGACGCTCTACCACTGAGCCAACCGGCCAGGGTCAGGGCCAACACTTCTTATTGTTCTTATACATGTTAACTCTGCTGCTCTGAAAGCTACCTTAACCAGGTTTCTGCTTGTTCAAAGGTACTATGATGGGAATTAGATTGTAAAGCTCACATTGTAAATTGCTCTTCATGTAGTTAAACCAACAAAGAACTTGAATAAGGTTGTGGCGTTCTCTTCCCAAGGCAAAATAATTTAAAGAAAAATGATAGGGTTTGAAATAAGATTTCTGAGATTGTTTTTCTTTCCTAGAAACGGCGACTTGAACACAGTAAAAATGTAAATACAGAGAAGCTAAGAGCCCCTATTATCTGTGTACTTGGACATGTGGACACAGGGAAGACAAAGATTCTTGATAAGGTAGGAAAATATTGTTGGATTATAAAAACTAATCCAAACCACAGCACAGATGTACAGTTCTCTTTATAATAAATAAGTTATTACTTTCTTATTGCTTTTCATTTTTTATGCATTTTGAAATACAAATCTATATCTGCTGTTTTATCCCAGCTCCGTCACACGCACGTACAAGATGGTGAAGCAGGTGGTATCACACAGCAAATTGGTGCCACCAATGTTCCCCTAGAAGCCATTAATGAACAGACTAAGATGATTAAAAATGTAAGTAGATTTATTTTATGTGTTTTAATCTCTAAAAACAAGATATAAACTATTTCAAACATAGAAAAAAGCAGAATAAGACCTATATGCTCACCATTCATAATTAACATATATGCCATTTTACCCTGTTTTGCTTCGAATTTCTTTAAGCAATAAAACATTAGATATTGTAGGATTCATCACACTCCATTTCCTTCCCTCTTGTTACAAGAGGCCATCAGTGTTCTGAAGTTAGAAATATCCTTCCCTCTGTGTCTTACACTTTCACCATCGATCTCCACACTTTGAGTTCCCTCCCCCTTCTTTTTTCCTTCTATCAGATTAATTATATATATATTCTTCCTTATTTTCACTGTTCTTGAGATACTCCATTTATTTATGCTAACTAAAATACAGCAAAGGAGAACACATAAGATTAATGTAAAGCCTAATGAATCATTATGATTAATGCGGACACCCTTTGTGTCACTCATGATAAGAGACAGAACCTTACCAGTTCCCTCAGAAGCACTCTGTGCCCCTTTCTAATTAACGTCTTCTTCCACCCAGGAGTAGCTTTTAAAGCAGGGGTCTCCAAACTTTTTACACAGGGGGCCAGTTCACTGTCCCTCAGACCATTGGAGGGCTGCCAAATACAGTGGTCCTCTCACTGACCACCAATGAAAGAGGTGCCCCTTCCAGAAGTGCAGTGGGGGCTGGATAAATGGCCTCAGGGGGCCGCATTGTGGCCCGCGGGCCGTAGTTTGGGGACGCCTGCTTTAAAGTAATCTCTACTTTTTATTGTGTTAGTGGTTATAAAATGTTGATACTCCAATTCCCTAATCCATCTTTATTTATTGGGTTACTTCTATAGAGAAAGATGCTTTGACCTAATCTACTGTTTTGTTACTCAGTTTATACGAAAGCTAAATAAATGTCTGATCCTCTACCTTTATATACCAGCTTTTAAAATAGTGACCAATTCGGTTTATTATGTAATATTATTAACTCTTGGATTTACACATATTTACAGTGTTTTAATAAATTTCAGTTATATTGTACTGAGGTAGTCCCTTCTTTGTCCAGTGGTTGGCTCCTGGGTCTCCCCCCCCCCCCCCAATTTGGGCGTTTGGGGATAGAAGAAAGAGAAGCATCAACTCATTTTTCTTAGTTGTATTTAATTTTGCACTCACTGCTTCTTGTATGTACCCTGACCGGGTATCGAGCCTGTGATCTTGTCGTACCAGGACAATTTGCTCTATCCACTGAGCCACCTGACCAGCCTCCTGAGTCTTTTTGATACAGTTCTGGTAGTCTTATTGGTCTTCTCTTGCAACTAGGCGTCTGGTATAGCAGGATGTTCTGGGCTTGTCTTAAATATAATGTGGTCTGTACCTGAACTGGGCCTAGCAAACAGTTCCCCAGTTCTATTGTCTAGGTCAGAGTGGTAAATTTAGAACTCAGAAGCAGTAAATAAGTGACACACATAGCATGCATAGATGTGCATATATATATATATATATATATATTTATTTATTTATTTATTTATTTATTTTTAGTAGGGGTGGGCAGACAGGGATGGACAAGGACAGACAGCAGACAGGAAGGGAGAGAGATGAGAAGCATCAATTCTTTGTTGCAGTTCCTTAGTCGTTCATTGATTGCTTTCTCATATGTGCCTTGACCGGGGTGCTCCAGCAAAGAGAGTGACTCCTTGCTCAAGCCAGCGACCTTGGGCTTCAAGCCAGCAGTATTTGGCTTAAGCCAGCAACCATGGGGTCATTTTGATGATCCCATGCTCAAGCCAGATGAGCCTGTGCACAAGCCAGTGACCTCAGGGTTTCAAACTTGGGTCCTTTGTGTCCCAGGCTGATGCTCTATTCACTGTGCCACCACCTGGTCAGGCTATAGGACATACTAGTATGTCCCTTTGTCCCTAATTAGCCTTAGTTCTGTATATAAAAAGAGTCTATGAACTTGTCTCTCCAGCTTTTTGTGTGTGTGCTTGTGTTATCTGAAGCTTGTTTTCTGGTAGATTCCAAGGAAGGAATAATGGAAATAATATCCCTTTAGTTTTTTGAATATTGAAGTTATTTTGTGGTCTTCAGCCTGGAAAGTCAGTTGGCTACCTATAAAATGCTTGGTCCACATTTTCTTTTCTTAAGTATCTTAAATTACTCAAATTTCTTCTCACATAAAGTATTGCCTTTTGGGTTTGATCACAAACTGATTGTCATCATCTTATAAGTAAAATGGTCTTTTTTCATCTTGGTGTTGGTGGTTCTGGGTGTTTTCCAGTTACATGGCCTTCCATTTCATTATGTAGCTTAAAGTCTTTATTTTAGGACAGTTTTCTTAAGAGTTTTTCATATTTTTAATTTAAAATTCATTTTGGTTGTATTTTACCTGGTATTTTTATGTCATTGGGGAATTTATTCCACCAGTGGCCAGAACTTGAAATCTGATGTTATTTTAGAACAGTGGTAGTCAACCTGGTCCCTACCGCCCACTAGTGGGTGTTCCAGCTTTCATGGTGGGCGGTAGCGGAGCAACCAAAGTATAAATAAAAAGATAGATTTAACTATAGTAAGTTGTTTTATAAAGATTTATTCTGCCAAACTTAGCGAAAATCTGACATAAAGTACTTGGTAATTATTATTATATGCTTTAACTTACTGTAACTCTGCTTTATAAATTTTATAAAGTAAAGTTACTTCCTTATTTTATAAATCACCATTACTGTAGAACCGGTGGGTGGTTAGAAAATTTTACTACTGACAGAGATACAAAAGTGGGCGGTAGGTATAAAAAGGTTGACTACCCCTGGTTTAGAACATAGTAAAGAGCATGGTTTTCATTAGGTCTGTGTTCAAATTCTCTGGGTAATCTCTATATGATAGTTATAAGTGTTTGTGTTCCAGACACTGAAGAGGAAATCATTATGATGCTCAGTGATTTAGCATCACCAGATGCAGATTTTTGAAGTGTTTTACATTTGACTCATTCTTGACTAGATCAGAAATTAAGATTTTGAAAAAATCATTTGAAGATTGTTAAAAAGTATATATAAGCAAAGTAAAAAGTATGTGTGTAGGAGAGAGAAAGAATTTGTTGGCCAGTGCTACTCTTTAGCTTAAAACATAATGTCTCTATCAGGCCTGTTGTAATGTTTCCATCATTTATGTACTTTTGGTACTGGCCAGTTGGCTCAGTGTTAGAGTGTTGGCCCGGTGTGTGGAAGTCACAGGTTCGGTTTCCAGTCAGGGCACACAGTAGGAGCAACCACCTACTTCTCCACCCTCCCCCTTCTCTTTTCTCTCTTCCTCTCCTGCAGCCATGGCTTGATTGGTTTGAGCAAGTTGGCCCCAGGCACTGAAGATGACTCCATGGCCTTACCTCAGTGGCTAAAATAGCTCGGGTTACTGAGCAATGGAGCAGTGACCCCAGATGCGTAGAGCATTGTCCCATGGGGGGCTTGCCAGGTGGATCCCAGTCAGGCATATGTGGAAGACTCTCTGCCTCCCCACCTCCCTGCCTTTCACTTAATTTAAAAAACCCAAAAAGATGGCGGCTCCATTTATGTACTTTTATCCAGAAAATCAAATGTTTATGATGTGATTTGAATAAAGCCGAATATGAATTTATTTTTTACTGTTTTAGGTGTATGTGGTAATTTTTTATTTATTTTTTTAGCTAGAGAAAAATGGAAGGAGAGAAGGAGATGAGACAGGAAGGGAGGGTGATAACAAGCATCAACTCTTAGTTGTGACACTTTTGTTGCTTATTGATTGCTTTCTCATATGTGCCTTGACCCCAGGGGGTTCCAGCTGAGCCAGTGACCGCTTGCTAAAGCCAGTGACCCTGGGCTCAAGCCAGAGACCTTGGGCTTCAAGCCAGAGACTTTGGGCTTCAAGCCAGCAACCCATTGCTCAAGCCAGTGAGCCCCTGCTCAAGCTGGTGACCTTGGGGTTTTGAACTTGGGTCCTCAGCATCCCAGGTCTACAATGTGCCATAGCTGGTCAGGCTGATATGATAAATTTTCTTTAAAACATACTTGGAATATTTTTCAGGATTTAGATTTTTTTTTAAATTGGACCTGAGAAATTTTCCAAATTTTGAGAATCTCTTATGTGTCAGCTTTTTATAATAAATCTCTGATGACTGTTCTGTCATTTATTACTAATATTCTGCTCACATTTAGACTACACCTTAGTTTTGTGACCTTAACAAAGAGAATGTTTTCGTATTTCAGTGTTCTCTGCAAACCTTTCAATATTAATGAAAATATTAACTGTTGTACTTCACTCTTTTCAAAACAGATGGTTTAGAAAAGGAAGTGATAGTTTTTCATTTTTATGGCAGAATAATTGTAAAACTTTTGCTATTGTGACTTTCTTAAGCACTCCACTCTCCCCATCTTTTCTAGTTTGACAGAGAGAACATTCGAATTCCAGGAATGCTCATCATTGATACTCCTGGACATGAGTCTTTCAGGTAAGAACAGATTGAGACTTGTCCTCAAGTGAACCACTTGAAACCACTGAGCATAGAAGTTCAGTCAGTGAGAAGGTCTGATTAATGCTTCATCTTTGGGTATATAGTTCTCTGAGATTTGTGGTCCCTACCACAGATCCCTAGGTAGTTATCTGTGATAAGTACCAATTCTCCTCTGTGCCTTACTGATTTAGTAGTATTTTATTTGGATACTTGTTTTTTTTTTAATAGAAAGATGTCTTTTCTACTTGGAAGAACAAATACTAATAAATAATAAATAAAACTATATATATATTATACTATACATATAATACTACATACACACTAATATATAATATATAAAATAATAATAAAATAAATAAAAAAGTCTATCTACTTTGAAACCCATTACAAGTGGAAATTTATCCAGTTTCCACCTGGCCATATTCCTTAGTGCAGAAAACTTGGTCAGTAAAATTGGCAGAAATATTGGAGTTACTTCTGAAACTAACTATTCCAACTGATGTCAGTTCCCTGTCAGATTAGTGAATGACAAATTTAATACATGTACTTCATTTTGTACTTTTTGTTTAGGTTTTACAAAGAGATTAAAATTTTAAGTTTAAGTTATTTTCAAGATTTCTGTTTATGCATCATTTCCTTTCTTTTCAACAGTAACCTGAGAAACAGAGGAAGCTCTCTTTGTGACATTGCCATTTTAGTTGTTGACATTATGCATGGATTGGAGCCCCAGACAATTGAGTCTATCAACCTTCTGAAATCTAAAAAGTGTCCCTTCATTGTTGCACTCAACAAGGTAAGCTCTCTTCTGAAAACGTACCTTAGTATAACTTTCATATAAGAATGTATTCATGCTGCCTGACCAGACAGTGGCTCAGTGGATAGGCATCGGACTAGGATGTGGAAGATCCAGGTCCAAGACCCCGAGGTCGCCAGCTTGAGTCACGGGCTCATCTGGTTTGAGCAAGGCTCACCAGCTTGAGCCCAAGGTCGATGGCTCGAGCAAGGGGTCACTCGGTCTGCTGTAGCCCCCAGTCAAGGCACATGTGAGAAAGCAATCAGTGAACAACTAAGGAACCGCAATGAAGAATTGATGTTTCTCATCTCTCTCCCTTCCTGTCTGTCTGTCTCTATCTGTCTCTGCCACAAAAAAAAGGTACTCATGCTGAGTTGAATGTAGTTTGATAGATCGTAGACACACACATAACCACCACCATTCAGAATATTAGACCATCCCCATATTTCCAGAATGTCCTCTCATGCTCTTATAGTCTGCTTTTGCTCCGGCCCCAAACTGACACTGGTCTTTCTGTTGCTGTAAACTAGACCTGCCGGGGATATAATTCCATGTTACAGCATTGTACTGTATGTAACCTTTTCAGTCTGGCATTTTTCACTGCTCTTGTATTCATGAAATTACTCATGTTGCATATATCATAGCTTGTTTCTTTTCATTGCTAATAGATCCTTATCTGAATAATATTACACTTTATTTACCTTTTGAAGGCATTTGGTTTGATTCTAATTTTAGGTTATTTTTTTTTAGTTTATTTTTTGCAGCCTTGGTAGAGGGAAAGCTAATTTTTTTCCCCCCCGAAGTTAGAAGTGGAAAGGCATCAGACAGACTCCCGCATGCACCCGACCGGGATCCACCTGGCACGCTCACCAGGGGGTGATGCTCTACCCATCTGGTGTGTTGCTCCATTGTGGTTGGAGCCATTTTAGTGCCTAGGCAGAGGCCATGGAGCCGTCCTCAGTGCCCGGGCCAACTTTTGCTCCAAAGGAGCCTTGGCTGTGGGAGGAGAAGAGAGAGACAGAGAGGAAGGAGAGGGAGAAGGGTGAAGAAGCAGATTGGTGCTTCTCCAGTATGCCCTGACTGGGAATTGAACCTGGGACTTCCACATGCCAGGCCGACGCTCTACTGCTGAGCCAACCGGCCAGGGCTTTCGGTTACTTATTAATGAAGCAGCTGTGAACATTTGTTTACAAGTCTTTGTGTAGACATTTGTTTTTGTTTAGATTGAGTAAATACTTGGGAATAGACTTGCTGGGTCTTATGGTATATGTATATTTAACTGTGAGAAAATGCCACATTTCCCCGAAGGGATTGCACCATCCATTTTACATTTTAACCTGCAATGTGTAAGAGTTGCAGTTTGTGCACATTCATGCTAATTAGTAGAAATTCTAATACTTATATAGTGCTAAGTTATTTTGGTTTAAGTTGCATTTTCTTGATGACTGATGGCCTCAAACATCTTATGTATTTATTTGCCACCTCTCTGTGTGTAAAGGATATATTTAAAATCTTTGCTCATTGTTTAATGTTAAAATTTATTTTTCTTAAGTGAGAGAGAGAGGGACGAGAAGCATCAACTCACTGTTGCAGCTCCTTAGTTGTTCATTGATTGCTTCCTCATATGTGCCATGACCAGGGGGGCGGGTGGGGGCCCTGGCTGAGTCAGTGACCCCTTGCTCAAGCCGGCGACCTTTGGGGTCAAGCTGGCGACCTCAGGTGTTTGAACCTGGGTCCTCTACTTCCCTGACGCTCTATCCACTGCATCACCACTTGGTCAGGTTAAATTGTTTATTTGAGCTTTTTCTTGCTTCTTGAGATGTGCCTGTAATGCTATGAACTTCCCTCGCAGGACTGCTTTCACTGCCTCCTATAAGGTTTTGGGTGGTTGTATGTTCATTTTCATTTGTTTTAAGGAAATTTTTTATTTCTGCCTTGATCTCATTGTTAACCCATTCATTACTTAATAACATGCTATTTTAGCCTCCAGGTATATGAAAATTTTTCCATTTTTTTATTGTAGTTGATTTCCAGTTTCATGCCATTGTGGTCTAAAAAGATGATTGATATGATTTTAGTCATAAATTTATTGAGACTTGTTTTGTGTCCTAACAAGTAGTCTATCCTAGAGAATGTACCATGAACATTTGAAAAGAATGTATACTCTGCTGCTTTGGGGTGAAATTTGCTGAAGATATCAATTAAATCCAATTGATCTGTGGGGTCGCAACACACAGGTTGAGAACCGCTGATCTAGTATGTCATTTAAGGCTGCTGTTTCTTTGTTGATTTTCTATCTGGAGGATCTATCCACTGATGTCGGTGGGGTGTCTAAACTCCCTACTGTTACTGCATTGCTGTTGATCTCTCCCTTTATTTCCACCAAAATATTCTTTATATATTTAGGTGCTCCTACATTGGGTACATAAATATTTACAATGGTTATATCCTCTTGTGATTGCTCCCTTAATCATTATATAGTGACCATTGTCTCTTACTAGAGCCTTGGTTTTAAAGACTTTTGTCAGATATAAGTATTGCTACTCCAGCTTTTTTTTGTTTTCATTTGCACAAAATACTTTTTTCCATCCCTTCACTTTCAGTCTATGTGTAGCTTTTGTTCTGAAGTGGGTCTCTTGTAGACAGCATACATATGGGTCATGTTTTCTTATCCATTGAGCTACCCTGTGTCTTTTGATTGGAGCATTTAACCCATTTACATTTAAGGTTATTATTGATACTTATTTATTGCCATTTTATTTTATTTTTTAATTTAATTTAATTTTTAAGGGAGAAGAAGGGTGATAGTGAGACAGACTCCTGAATGTGCCCCGACCAAGATCCCTGGCAACCTATGTCTAGGGCTGATGCTCTAATCAGTAGAGCTATTTTTAGCACCTGAGGCTGATGCACTCAGATGAACTGAGCTATCCTCAGCTCCAGGGGCTGACACTTTAACCAATCAAGCCACTGGCTGGGAGAAGGGAAGAGAGAGAAAATTGGGAGAGGGATGGGGAGAGAAGCTGATGGTTGCTTCTATTGTGTGCCCTGATAGGGAATCAAACCCAGGACATCCATATGCCAGGTCAATACTCTGTCCACTTAGCTAACTGGCCATGGCCTATTTTATTTTTTAAACCAATAATTCTCTTCCTCCTAATTTGTTTTTTTCTTTCTTTTTCCTATGGCAGGCCCTTTAACATTTCTTGCAGTACTGGTTTGGTGATAATGAACTCCTTGAGCCTTTTTTTGTCTGAGAAGCTCTTTATTTCTCCTTCAATTTTAAATGATATCTTTGCTGAATAGAGAAGTCTTGGTTGTAGATTTTTGTTTTGCATCACTTTGAATATTTCTTGCCAATCCCTACTGGCCTGAAGTGTTTCTATTGAGAAGTCAGATGTCAGCCCGATGTGTGCTTGTCTGTAGGTAATTAACTGTTTTTCTCTTGCAGTCTTTAGGATTTTTTTTTTTGGTCCCATTTTTGACATTTTAATTAGAATAGGTTGTGGCTTCTTTAGGTTTATCTTTAATGGCACTCTGTGCTTCTTGAACTTGTATGACTTTTTCCGTCATCAGGTTAGGGAAGTTTTCAGCTATGTTATTTTCTTTCTTTCTTTTTTATTTTTGTGACAGAGAAACAAAGAGAGGGACAGATAGGGACAGATGGACAGGAAGGGAGAGAGATGAGAAGCATCAGTTTTTCGTTGTGGCACCTTAATTGTTCATTGATTGCTTTCTCTTATATGCTTTGATCAGAGGGCTTCAGCAGACTGAGGGACTCCTTGCTCAAGCCAGTGACCTTTGGCTCAAGCTGGTGAGTCTTGCTCTAACCAGATGAGCCTGCGCTCAAGTTGGTGACCCTGGGTCTCAAACCTGGGTCCTCCGCGTCCCAGTTCGACACTCTATCCACTGCGCCACCGCCTGGTCAGGCCAGCTATGATTTTTTCAAACAAGTTCTCTAACCATTGCTTGTTCTCTCCTACTTCAGGAACCCCTATGATGTGGTGTCACAGAGCTCTCTTAGAGTTTTCTCAGCCTTCTTGAGCCTCTTTTCTTTTTGCTGCTCTGCTTCTGTGCTTAAATTTATCTTGTCTTCTAAAGCACTAATTCGATCCTCCTGTTCTTCCAGCCTAAATATTGATTCCTTCTAGTGCAGCCTTCATTTCAGATATTGTATTTGCTGTTTCTGACTAGTTCTTTTTTATAGTTTCAATGCCCTTTTTAATACTTACTATATCTTTAAGTCCTCACTGAGATCATCCATTCTTACTTTAAGATCCTTGAGCATTCTAATAACCATTATTTTAATCTCTTTATCTGATAGTTTGGTTGCTTCCATTTCATTTAATACTTTTTCTGGGAATTTCTCTTGTTGATTCATTTGGGGAATATTTCTTTGCCCATTTTGTCTGTGTATTAGGTAGCTCTGCTCTGACTCCCAAATTTGTTGAGATGTCGTTATGAGGAAAGTGGGCTCAGGGGTACTAACTTCCAAGCCATCTAAGCTCTTTGCTCTAGGAATGTTTCTTGAGGGTTGTTTACCCTCCTGTTGTATGTGAACCTTGAATGCTTTTGCCCTTTTTTGGGGTAGAGTTAACCATTCAGGGTGGTTGTAACCATACAACCTTGATCATGTATATGAGACGCTGTTCAATGTCTATCCTCTAGGCAGTGGACAGCAAACTCAGTCAACAGAGCGAAATATCAACAGTACAACAATTGAAATTTCCTTTGAGAGCCAAATTTTTTAAACTTAAACTATATAGGTAGGTACATTCATTATCGAGGTAATGCCCGCACGTGGTATTTTGTGGAAGAGCCACACTCAAGGGGCCAAAGAGCTGCATTTGGCTTGCGAGCCACAGTTTGCTGACCAAAGCTCTAGGGCATAGTTATTCTCAGCAGGATCTGGTGTCTGCTGGACTCCCTCTTTGGGCATGCCCCTTGTATGACTCACTGAGTCTAGCATTGGTGCGGTCTGCGACCTACTACAGGTTGGGTTGGATTTGGGTGCAGGTTGGTATCAGACGTTGTTTGTGATCCACTGTGGCTACTTGTTTGGAGCTACCACTCTGTTCAGTGTTTATGTGTGTTTCTGTGCCTGGTATGTGTGGGAGGAGCCAACCTGTGTATAAGGGTCAATTTCCTCTTGCTTAGAGCTGACAGCGTGTTCGTAAGAGCCCAGGTTTCTCAAGATTTTCCTTCACTTTTCAGTTGCTCCACCTCCTCTTGTGGCTGTCTGGTCTACCCACAGAGTCTCTAGTCTTAATATGGCTTTTCTGTGACTTCTTGGATATAGACTTCTCTTCATTTAGTCCTAAGTTGGTTTTTCAGGGTGATTATTCTTAAATTTTAATTATAACTCCAGTTTGTTCCTAGGGGGAGGCAGTTGGAACACCCGCCTATTCCATCATCTTGGGTCCTCCAAGGGATGATTGATTTAACTTAAGCAGATTAAATTCTAATTTGAGCAATAGAGTAATTGAAATGGGCTATTCTGAGATGGGAAATAAATTTATTTATTTAGTTATTTATTTATTTAGTTATTTATTTATTTTTGGTATATAATTTTCCTCATGATGGTACTTGCTATAATTAACCCTTGTTCCTATCTACTGTTAGTCCAAAATGTTGGTCCAAAACCATTTTGGAATTCCAGTATCTGGATGGTGCTAGGATCATTCTCATCTTTTACAAAGAAATGGCAGCCTATGAGGAACCAGTTAGAGGTGGCTGAGCAGCAGGGACCTGGGCAGTTTCTAATTTATGAGGGGATGCAGTTAAGCTGGTTACAAGAGACTTTTGGTATGGTTCTATATACCGTATTTCCCCATTTATAAGACGAGCCTATGTATAAGACACACCTTAATTTGGGGTCCGAAATTTGAAAAAAAGTGTATTACGTGAAGTTATTGAACTCAAGTTTTATTCATCATAAAATTGATACAACTCCTCATTACTGTCAAAACTCCCAACTCCCATCCATTAGCTTGTTCTCATCTGTGTCTGATGACAAATCATTTTCTTCAACAATGAGCGCAAAAACATGGGAAATGCATGTAAAAAACCCTACAACCACTGTATAAGACACACCCAGTTTTTAGATCCCAAATTTTTGGGGAAAAGTGTGTCTTATATATTGGGAAATATGATAGTAATTCACACTTTTGGATAATGTACATAATATACATTAAGAGTTTTTCTGGAGCTTTTAACCTTAATTAAATGCCTGAGTGTTGTGAATATTTTAGAGATGATTTCTATGAAACAACTTTTCCAGATTGATAGGCTGTATGATTGGAAAAAAAGCCCGGACTCGGATGTGGCTACCACTTTAAAGAAGCAGAAAAAGAATACAAAAGATGAATTTGAGGAGCGAGCAAAGGCTATTATAGTGGAGTTCGCACAGCAGGTAAGGAAGTCGTCCCTGTTTATGAAGCGCCTGTGTCATCCAGAAATGTTTTCTTTGATTCCATTGTCTTTGCAGCACAGTCCGCACTTTCACTGATACTGTTCTCTTCCTCAGTCGTGGCAGCTGGTGGTTTTCATTCTTTTCCCTATCCTTTTTCCTTTGTAAATCAGGAAAGTGATTATTTCAAAGGTTTCTCCTTGTTGTTTGCATGCTCAAATTTTAAAAACTGAATTAACTTGGGAAGAAGCTGTTTTTCTGAAACATAACCAAGGCCTCAAGGATCTGCATGATCATTTTTTGAGTGTTTCTGGGTTGTCAGAATGATCAGCCGCGTGCTCACCCAGCTTCAGTCAGTCACTCCTGTTCTGGATACCGCCTCCTGGAATGATTTGCTTTTTGTGACTTTAGGGTTTGAATGCAGCTTTGTTTTATGAGAATAAAGATCCCCGCACTTTTGTGTCCTTGGTACCTACCTCTGCACATACTGGTGATGGAATGGGAAGTCTCATCTACCTTCTCGTCGAGTTAACTCAGACCATGTTGAGCAAGAGGCTTGCACACTGTGAAGAGCTGAGAGCACAGGTGATGGAGGTAATGGTCAGCTTTTCAGTTTATTGCCTTTTTTTTTTTAACAGTGTTCTTGGGTGGGCATGTTGACTGCTTTTAGATTTAATCAATGTGGTGCACTGTAGCATATATTTCATTCTCTTTGCAATGATGTCTCTTAGGTTAAGGCTCTCCCAGGAATGGGCACCACCATCGATGTAATACTGATCAACGGGGTTTTGAAGGAAGGCGATACAATTATTGTTCCTGGAGTAGAAGGGCCTATTGTAACTCAGATCCGAGGCCTCCTGTTACCTCCACCGATGAAGGAATTACGAGTGAAGGTAAGTGCCATGCCTAGTGGTAACGTGTGCAGAATTGTGGTGGTCGAAGTTCTACTGAGGTCACTTCCTCACTTGGAAAGCTGCGTAACTTACTGCAAACACACATCTCTCACTCGTATTTTAGACAGCTTCCTGCACAGGGATCATTCAGCAGAGTGGCAATGTGGGAAGCTTCTTACTGACCAACTAAGCTTTTCATGAAAATGAAAGCACAGTTGTTGTGGTTTTACACTGCTAAGTAATTTTTCATTAACATTTTTATTGTGAAGTAAAACAGGAAAGTACACAAAACATACGAACAAAAGTTTAACAAAGTTTTAGGAAGTAGACAAGCATGTCAAGGATGAGGACATCACTGACACACCAGAAGACTTTCATGTACGTCTTCCTGATCTTAGCTCCCTGCTCCCAAAATTAACCATGCTTCCATTACTATAATAGTAAATAATATCCCTGCTTTTTTATTTATAGTTTTTATACCTGAGCATGACCCCTAAAATAGTTGGGCTTTAAATCAAGTGTCGTCTCACTGTTCCTTTGTGTCCTGATTCTTTCAGTCACAAGATAATGTTAGGATTTGTCCATGTGGTTGCATCTGTAGTTCGCTCTTGTTGTGTAGTGTTCAGCGCACAAGTACATCGTGGACAGCGGGGCCCTTGCAGCTTGGAATTTTTATTGCTGCATTGCCGGGGGCTGTCATAGGGGCTGCCCCAGTGTCACTGCATGGCTCTCCGGGATGTTTGGAGGAGGTATTGCCTATGCTTAGCTCCACTCACTCTTGTCCCCATGAGTGTCACACGTTATACTTGCACTACAGTATATTGGATTTTCCATTAAGTTCCATCTTCGTCAGCTCTCGGATACGGCCAGGATTTTCAGATTTTCCCCATGTGGTGGGTGTGTAGCTCATTGCTGTCTCAGGTGGCACTGGCCTGATTGAAATATGCTTGGTTGTTTTGCTTTTTAGCCAAATTTAAATCTTTGTGAAATGTCCGTTGAGCCCTAGCATTGCCTGTCTCTAGCACAGATTTATGAGTTATTTAGTCAGCATATCAGCTATTGGTTTTCATGTATTGCATCATTTTCCCTATTCTGTTACTTCTGTTTTTTACTTTTTTTGTGGTACCTTGAGAAACAAATACATAATTTTAATGTCAATTTTTGTCAAACTTTTGTGTTTATTGCTTTTTTTTATTTTAATGAGAGAAGGGGAAGCAGAGGGACAGACTCCTGTTTGTGCCCTGTCCAGGATCTGCCCAGCAACCCACCAGGGATAATGCTCTGCCCATCTGGGGCGTTGCTCAACAATGGAGCCACTTTTTTAGCACCTGACTGAGGCAGAGGCCACGGAGCCATCCTCAGTGCCCAGGGCCAACTCGCTTGAACCAATTGAGCCCTGGCTGCAGAAGGAGAAGAGAGAGAGAGAGGGCGGAGGGGTGGAGAAGCACATGGTCGCATCATTCTCCTGTGTGCCCTGACTGGGAATTGAACCCAGGACATCCAAATGCCAGGCTGACATTCTACCACTGAGTTAACTGGCCAGGTTGTGTTTATTGCATTTTGTGTCTAGTTTAAGAATTCTTTATCCCAAGGTCATGAAAATAATATTGTGTATCATCTCCTAGTGCTAACCACTTTTCACTCAGTGTGGTAATGAATGTGTGATCTCTATAGAACCAGTATGAAAAGCATAAAGAAGTGGAAGCAGCTCAGGGGGTGAAGATTCTTGGGAAAGACCTGGAGAAAACATTGGCTGGCTTACCCCTCCTGGTGGCTTATAAAGAAGATGAAATCCCCGTGCTTAAAGTAAGTCGCTGTGTTTCTTCTAAAGCTTTTGGCCCTGGAGTGTGTGTGGCACATGCTAGATGGTGAATAAAGTGGGTGCTTGCTTGGTCTTGGTACCTTGTAGCAAATAGTTGATGCTTTTAAACTATTTCAGTTGTAAAAGATTTTTTTTAAATTAATTCAGTTTGTATAATCCTATGAATTAGCACAAATATTTATGTAAATAAAAATTAATCTAGAAGTTGTTTACGTATTATTTTAGATACCTGAATATGTAGACAGAACTAGGTACCCAGAGTCATTTTAAAGCCTACCTGCCTGTTTGGAGAAGCAGATGGCTCACTGTCCAGCATGTTTTCACAAAAAGCAAATTTTGACCCAATGTTTATTTTATTGTGAAAGAGAAGATAGGCTGTTGTCAGCCCATGGCTCATCCAGTATGCCGGGACCACTGGTTAGGCTTAAGATGACCCCAGGGAATCGGCCACCGCAGGGCCAGTGAGTACAGGGCAGGTGGCCCTCTGGTCAGTCCCAGGTATGGCGTGGGCATCTGTATCTAATGGGCACCAACATGATTGTTTTACTGACTCGGAATCTCCTCATCTTCAGAGGAGCAGTGACAGAGGTCAGGACTGCTGACGTCAGGGCATTTCAGAGTGAAGATAGGCAGAGCCGCTGGGCTCCTGTAACACATTGTATTTGGGTCGTGCTTTAACTTTTAAGATTCTTATTTTTTTATTCTGCTCACTCATCCACCTTATTTGCCAAGTAAATCAGAGTTTAAATCTACTTCAATGTTAGTAAACCTTAAAGGTGAAGTACTACATGGCTTGAATATGATCCCCGAATCCACTCCTCCACACTAGTGTAGGTCTCCTGGGCCTTGCTCTTGGTGAGACTTGGTTTCACATTTTCAGGTGAATACGGAATGAAAAACAGAAACACAGTTTATTTAACTCGAGGCTGCTGATGACAGAGTTGTGTTTACAACCATGTCAAATCTAATTTCTTTTTAAGGATGAATTGATCCATGAGTTAAAACAGACACTAAATGCCATCAAATTAGAAGAAAAAGGAGTTTATGTCCAGGCATCTACACTGGGCTCTTTGGAAGCTTTACTGGAATTTCTGAGAACATCAGAAGTGCCCGTAAGTAACTGTGCCCAACTCCAGTCAGTGGTCATGGTTTGCAGGCCTGCTCCTGTTACCTGACTCAGGTTGCTAATCTCGTGAACTCCCTGTTTACAGTATGCAGGAATTAACATTGGACCAGTTCATAAAAAAGATGTTATGAAGGCTTCAGTGATGTTGGAACACGATCCTCAGTAAGTAATTTCTCTCCTGCTGTGAAGGCTTTCGTACACCCATTTTTCTTTGACTTCTCCTTTATGACATGCTCCATTTCCACCAAATGATCTTTGATGTGTTCTGGTGTTTCAGGTATGCAGTCATTTTGGCGTTTGATGTGAGAATCGAACGGGATGCACAAGAAATGGCTGATAGTTTAGGAGTTAGAATTTTTAGTGCAGAAATTATTTATCATTTATTTGATGCCTTCACAAAATATCGACAAGACTACAAGAAACAGAAACAAGAAGAATTTAAGTAAGTTGATGATTTACTTCCTTCATGTCTTTGATAATGAAGTTGATTACTGGAGAATTACCAAATACCAGAGTGGTGTAGGCAGTGGAACCGTTGTATATGATCACGTGCCAGAGGCGGCACGCTGTGGTGGCACATCACAGCCCTGTGCGAGGCCTTAGGGCAGTGTGGGGACACGTCCTCCCTGTAGCCTTTCTGCTTTTTCATTTTGCTTACCATTGCCGATTCAGCCGACCTAGCTCTCATCATGGTTGAATGTTGGTCTTCCTTATCCGGATTGTGTGGAATGGAAGTAACAGAATTTGAGTGTGGAAATCTAGGAACTGAACCGAGCAGGCATCCATGGGAGTAAAGCTTATGTTTGCTGCACACGTCACACAGTGCCAGTGTGACAGTCCACAGATGCAGTGACCCGACCACGTCCCCGCCTCGGAGCTCAGGAGAGACAAGCAGTGAACACATAGGAAGTGGGGTTAAGTGCAGAATGAAGCTGGGAAGGACCCTGACAAGGGTGAGAGAGTATGATTAAGCAGTGGTTCAGGGAGGCTCCCGTAGTCCAAGCCAGACACAGTGGTGGCTCGGAGCAGTGACTCTCGGGAGTTACGGCTTATTCTGGGTTTCTAAAAGTAGAGCTGACTGTAAGTATTAAGATTGACTGAGACGTAGTCATGAAGTCTGCAGTGAGAAGACTTCGGCTCAGTTCAGAGGACTTGCAGCTGTGCATGCACTTTAAGCATGTGCTTGGTGAGCAGGGACAGTGGACTTTTGGGTCACCCAGTTTGGGGACAGGGTAGAGAGAGGAAGAGGTGTTTCCATGCCTGTATGGTCCCCAGAATAGATGATGCATGTGCCATGTGTTAACACCTGAAAGGAGGTCCAGCCAGGGTTCTAAGCTGCTAAGGTCCATCTTTAGGGGCAGGGCACCTAATGCTCCCGTAATGCAGCTTCCGTGAGACTTGGAGCACATGCGGTGGACAGGGAGGGGAGCGGGTGAGGAGGATGAAGCCACAAGAAGGTGGCTGGCCATGCACCCCAGCAGCCACCACTGTAGGTGAGTAGTGTCCCTGCGGCTCTGCTGGGACTGCTGAGAAAAGCGGTTTTTACCTGATGGAGGAAGTTTTATAGTCACCTGTATTTGTTTTTTAATTTTAAGTAATTTTGTAAGCTAAAAAATTCTTGGTTCTTTTCCTTTTAGGCACATAGCAGTGTTCCCCTGCAAGATGAAAATCCTCCCTCAGTATATTTTCAATTCTCGAGATCCAATAGTGATGGGCGTGACTGTGGAAGCAGGTCAGGTGAAACAAGGGACCCCCCTGTGTGTCCCTAGCAAAAATGTAAGTGACAGTTGTACTTTAAAAATAACGTCTCATCTCCTAAAGCACTAAATGGGAATCTGAGAATGGTGACAAGAAACCAAGCAGGGCTTATCACCTTATCTGCTTCTGCCTGTCTTCCTAAACATTATCATTCCTTCATCAGTCTTGGTGATTAGCACCAGTGCTTCAGCCACTGAAATTTACAGTCCTCACTCACATGTCACCAGCAGTCTCAGCTAACTCAGCTGCGGACTGTCCGGGATCCCTTCAGGCTGCACTGCTTTCGGCTGCCCCATGTTTCGTCCTTTCTGAGGAGTGCAGTCCACTGTCTGACAGGCGATCAGCTTGCATGTGCCTGGTCGTTTTGTTTCCTCAGACTAGACAGGAAGGACTGTGTGCCTCGTGCATTTCACACAGTTTGGCTCCTGGTGGCGATGCTCTGAGTACTGGGGAAGGGAGTGTGTTTTCAGCTCAGCACCTGCACTAAATAGATCCTTCCTCCTTTATCTATGGGGTTCTCTGAGTCCCTATGCTTCTCAGAGAAGTATTAACCTAAGTGGCTACAAAATTATCCCCCCCCTTTCTGTAAAGAACCCTCGGTCCCCCTGACCTTTTCATTAAGCGTCTCTATACTCAGTTCAGCTTTTGTGTTATCATTTGTTACCAGTACTTGTGAAGACAGGTTATCTTCCTCAGTGGGCACGTCTTCTTCCTTTGTGGTACAGTGGATGCCCCTGGCATCTAGTACTCGTCCTGCCCCAAACCAGGTTCTTCAGTGGGTAGTGGCACTTAGAAGTCATCTCTATCCCCTTTCAGTGGACTGAGCTAGGATGTTTGTTTACAGCAATTATTGCCTGTGTGACTTTGGTTAAACTTGTTTTCGCTCTTAATCTCTGGTATCTATTCCCAAGGAGACAGAGGAGTGTGCCTCCCACCACAACCTATAACTGAGAATGGGTTAGCACCCTCAAAATGAAATGCACAGTCCTTACCAGGCCTCTCTGACTACATCCCCTGCTCCTCACCCCTTGCTCACCACACCAACCACTCCAGGCTCCTTCTTGATTGAGAACATTTGTGCCTGCTGTTCCCTTTTATTATGGCACCCGTTGTGTGGAGGGTGGGACAGAAACAGAAAATTACACTGGATTGACAGCACTCTCCAAGTTTCCCAAAGCACACCCTCACAGCCATCTTGTGATGGGTGGAGATGTGTGGTGGTGTCATCCTGCTTGGTCAGTGAGGAAGTCCATGGAGGGTCACAGAACCAAGGCTTTGTTTTTTTCTCAGCTCTCCCACTCTAGATTGCCTGTGACTGGCGGGATTGTTCTTATTTTACAGTTTGTTGACATTGGAATAGTAACAAGTATTGAAATAAACCATAAACAAGTGGATATTGCAAAAAAAGGACAAGAAGTCTGTGTCAAAATAGAACCTATCCCTGGTGAATCTCCTAAAATGTATGGAAGACATTTTGAAGCTACAGACATTCTTGTCAGTAAGGTGAGTCTCTCCTTTACCTTTGAGAGAGGAGGGGAGTTGAGTGCTCTGATCCCCTCTGCTCAGTAGATCCGATGGGCCTGTCCTTGCTCAGGCCTCCTCTGCAGCCTGGCCTGGCCTGCCTGTGGGGTGTGCTCTGCATGGCAGGCAGGCTGCCTAACATTCCCTGAGGTCAGCACTTGCTGTTCTGGGCATTCAGTGCTTACACTGTCCACCTGCCCTTTTGCCTTGCACCTTGCAGATCAGCCGGCAGTCCATCGACGCGCTGAAGGACTGGTTCAGGGACGAGATGCAGAAGAGCGACTGGCAGCTTATTGTGGAGCTGAAGAAAGTATTTGAAATCATCTAATTTTTCCACATTGGGCAGGAATTGGAGTAAATATAAGAAAAATAAGATAAAGGAGTGGATGTATCTGGACACTGATGCACTTAAGTATGGAAGGAAAAAAATAGATGTATAAAATGTTTTCCATGAGAAACCAAGAAACTTACACTGGTTTGACAGTGGTCGAATCCATGTCCCCAGTTCCAATGTGCCTGTCCACTCGCCGCTCCTCTCCCGGCCCCTCTACTGGCTGCTGTTTTAAAGTTTGCCCTTCCCCAAACTTGGATTTTTATTACAGACCTACAGTTCTTTCCATTTTATACTGATTAAATCAGTACTGCAGTATTTGGCTAACAAAGCTTCTGCAGATTTTGTGATTCTTGGGACTTTTTTGATGTAAGACACACTTTATGCATCTGTTTTCTCCAGCATTCTTCTGCCGTATGCCCCTAGGACATTTTTAAAATAGAAAATGAGGCCCTCTGGCATTTCTTTCACTGCTTTGTGTGAAAGCACCCTGTCCAGCGCAGCCGGCTGCTGTTTCCTGCCTGCCTGCTCACGAGAGTGCACTGTAATGAGCACAGTTCTGAACTGCCAATAAAGGACATGTGCTCCCCAGGAAGCCACCAGGCCCCCGTGTCAGCGCAGCGTCTCCTGTGAGTCAGCAGCTCTCTTAAGGACAGCTATTTTATTAACTCTACTTGTGTACCAGCATACATTAACATTAGGAATTTTTATACAGCAATCTTGGCCCATTTTGTCCTAGAAAATCTATCATGCACACATTTCCTGATGAGACAATCAACAGGAAACTGATTTGTGCTTCTAAATTGTTAGAGACATCATAATGAGTTATTCATATTAGCAATCTAATTATAGGTAGTTTTACGATTTTCCTGAAAAAAATGTGGGAAGTGGAGTCCCATGAAAATATACTTTCCTAAGTATGAGAAATTTGTTAGCATCAGATTCTTACAACAGATCTGGGATGTCTGATGACCTCTTTATAGCAGTGGTGAATGAAGTGAGGGTTCTAAAAAAAATGTTCCCAAGTATTCACTGGTATGGAATTATAGACTACTTTTAAAGTGTTCTAGCATAAAATAGAGCATACACATACTTTATTTATCAAGTTTCTCAAGGGCCAGTATAGGCAAAGAGCACCTCTAAACCATCTTTGGGACATAATTTTCCCAGGAAAAACTTCATGTTCAATTGTGTGTAGTCTAATTCAAAATATGTAAATTCCTCCCCTTGGAAGAAGTAAAGATTTTCCTAACATGCTCCGTGTTCATGCTTGGGGATGTGAATGATGAGATTGGAAGCTTTACCCTTGCTTGGAAGTAGAACCCTGGGCGCTGTGCTGCCAGGAATTACAAAGCTCAGCATGGAAGTCTCTTAAGTCTGGCTTGGAGGGTTTAAATGCCAATAGTATAATAAACAGCTTAGGACTTGTTTCCTAAAGGATTCACAAAAAGGAACCTGTACAAAATATACATACAGTTCTTTATTAAACAACTGTAAACACTTCACTGTAAAAATCCATAAAACTTTATAAACAAACATCTTGTAAATAGAATCTATACTACAGTAAAAGAATTAACACAATTATTTACATGCAATACTGACAAATTTGGCACTTATTGAAAAGAAATGTACAAAACACTTGCTCAGAAAGAAATGTAAAATTATGAAAACTCAGAATGTTACTGTCATGCACTTTGCAAATACCTCACAAGCACTTATGGCACAGCTAGTGGAGAGCACAGCTCCCGGTCGTGTTTATGTAACTTTCAGTGTGCTCCCGTAAGTCTGTTGTAGAACCACCTGAACGTTGTCAAGAATAAAGTCAAATGCCATATTCCAAACTGATTCCACCGACTGTTGCATCAGCCTGAAGGTGGGGAAAGAAGAAACATCAAAACAGACCAATAAGCCCTGCTTCAAGAATTAAACATTTCTTTAGGACTTAAGGGTTTTATCATTTTAATACGAGAATTGATTTAGCAAACTTGAGAACATTCAAAAGGACTTACAGTGGATTTAAACTGTATGAACCTTGAGGGGGTCAATCTTTGTTACCCAGACTATATATAGTATGGCCCTCCTTTGGGGTTCGAAAAAGAGCCCAGTTAAGACAACTCATTGTCGAAAACAAACTTCAAGAGCCTTGCCTTCCTCAACTAGCTGTTGTATGATATGCCATTTTTTTCCTTTTGACAAAAGTACTGGCTAATTACCTTTTCATGTATTTTATAACAAGGTCCAGTTTTTCCAAATCTTTTTCCTCTATTAGGTCAGTGCAGTATTTCACAACTTGCAAAATGTCTTCTTCCATTGGGTCTAAAGGGGGGAAAACTTCAAATGAGAACCAGTCCATCTGTTTGTAGGAAGGGAAAGTGCATTTCTATAACACAAGAATGGATGAAAGACCTTTCCACAGCCAGCCCTGAAGTTTAAAAGATTAAGGGTTAGCTGGTTTAAGCTTATTACCTTTAGAAAAATGAGCTCCATATATATAATTGAGCCTGTTCATTAACCACAGACCATTCATTACACATCTAGTTTCGGCGATCCACCCCACCCGTGCCAACCTGAAATGGTAGTGATCCACTCTTTGAGCAACATCTTCACATCACTGAACTCCACGGCTCCAGCTAGGTTGGGTGCTGGGGGTCTGACACAGCCAAATGCGTCAGGCTGCAAACCAGAAAAGCTTGGCACACCTGAAGTAGAAGCAGAGAGTTCTCCCTGATAAGAAAACAAATGATAAAAAGTACGACATTTACATAACATCAAGTACATTAGGATTCAATAAACAGTCAAAGTTTAAGAAGCATAAAAAAATATTACCAGGGATTTCTCAGGAACAGGACCTTCATGTTTCAGAAGCCCATCGATTAACTTCTGGGGACTCCCACAGGCCCCTGCTGTGGTTTTTGCAGGACTATTAAGCCTATTTTTCAAAGGGCTCTGAACCTTCTTTTGGGGACTGGTGAGACTTTTTTTCTTGCTTCGCTTCTCTTTCACTGCAGCTGGTTTTAGCTGAAGTAATGGATTCTTTGGCACTAAAAGAAGGTGAAAATAAGATCCTCAACCAGCATGTCTGCATAGTCGCACAGACGTTCCTTCTCCTAAACACGAGTCCTGCGCACAGGAGCACACTACCCAACAAGGCCTTGTGCCTGTGGAGGCCAGAGCGGGACAACTCCTAATGTCTCTGATGTCTCTGCCGCTTCCCAGCCTTTCCTTTGGAACACTACTTACCTCACAGGGTGCCCCCAGGATTAAATGCAAATTCAGCAAGTAAAGAGTAAACAAGCTTGTCTGGCATTATTCTGTTTCTATAGTAACTACTGTTTGTGAGCCAGTCAGAGACCTTCAGATTGTGTGTTTGATGTACTGGTCCCAAAGGACAATGGGCTTGACAAGTATTCAACAAGATTTCTGGAAATAGTTTGTGCAGGCTTTTACTTTAAAAAGGGCTTAAAAAGTCAAGGATGGTGTTTTTAAGTCCAGAATTTACAGCTACAAATCTAACTAGAACAGGAACACCTACCATACTGTATACTTGTTCTACTCCCCAGCATGAGCTCTCGACATGACTGAAGAGCTTAGACTTTGGCCAGTATATACAAGTACCCACACACAATGATGCCAGTTCTCTCCAGTTTTGTCTTTTGAATGCCCTGGCCCAGGCTTACCGGCGCTGCTGGCTGGCTGCTGGTGGTGCATGGTGCTCTCTCCCAGCCTTTGTCTTTGATCGTACCCTGCCTTCAGCTCCCTCTGAAGCTCAGCAGGAAGGGCTGCAAACACCTCAGGGTCCACCTAGTGGAAAGGAGAAGGTTCAAAGTCAAGGCTGAGCTGATTCTAGATGGCAGATGGTTTATACTTCTTACAAAATTATTATTTTTTTTTAATAATTGAGAGGCAGGGAGGCAGAGAGACTCCCACATGTGCCCAACTGGGATCCACCTGGCAAGTCCCCTACCTGGTGATGCTCTGCCCATCTGGGGCTGCTGCTCTGTTGCTCAGCAACCGAGCTATTTTAGCACCGGAGGCCATGGAGCCATCCTCAACACCTTGGGCCAACTTGCTCCAACCATTTGAGCCATGGCTGTGGGGAAGGGGGAATAAAGAGGGGTGGAAGAGCAGGTGGTTGCTTCTCCTGTGTGTCCTGAATGGGAATTGAACCCAGGACTTCCACAAGCTCCACCACTGAGCCAACTGGCAAGGACCAGATTTTGTGCTCAAATCGTACTTTCCTGATCTGTAAATTTTTTTGAGAGAGGGAGGGAAGGAGGAAAGAATAGCCTGACCAGGCGGTGGCGCAATGGATAGAGTGGTGGACTGGGATGCAGAGGTCCCAGGTTCGAGACCCCGAAATCGCCAGTGTGAGCACAGGCTCATCTGGCTTGAGCAAAAAAAAAAAAAAAAAAGAAAAGCTCACCAGCTTGGACCAAGGTCGCTGGCTCGAGCAAGAGATTACTCAGTCTGCTGAAGGCCCGCGGTCAAGGCACATATGAGAAAGCAATCAATGAACAACTAAGGTGTCGCAACGAAAAACTGATAATTGATGCTTCTCGTCTCTCTCCGTTCCTGTCTGTCCCTATCTATCCCTCTCTGTCCCTGTTTAAAAAAAAAAAGAATAGAGAGAGGAAGGTGGTAGACACAGCAAAGCATCAGTTCCACTTAGTTGTTCCATTTAGCTGTACCCTCATTGATTGCTTCTTTTATGTTCCCTGACCAGGGATCGAACCTTCAACCTCAGCACACCAGGACAATCCTCTATCCATTGAGACACCTGGCCAGGGTTTAAACCTTAATACTGTATTTCCCCATATGTAAGACACACCTTAATTTTGGGGCCTGAAATTTGAAAAGACAAGCGTGGAAAAGCGTGAAATGCAAGTTAAAAAAATCTACAACCACTGTATAAGATGCACCCAGTTTTTAGACCTCAAATTTTTCGAAAAATGATGCATCTTATACATGGGGAAATACAGTAGGTCCTCAAAATCCTCACAAAGTTTTAAGTTAAGAATAAGGAATAAAATTTTGAGTACAAACTGAATTAAAAAAAAAAGACACCACAACCACCAGGGCCAGAGGCACTAAACAGAAAACGAGAAGAACACCAGAACAGGCTCGTGTGTAATTTCTGAAACATCACTTTCATTACATATCTCCACCATCACCTGGGCATGGCCCGGTGGTCTCTGAATGGGGAACAGGATATCTGTCTTCTGGGGAGAAGCTGTGAGCACCACATACCACAGCTTCTCTCTTCACTGCTCTCAGCTGCTTCAGGAGAGGCTGCTCTGTCCGTCTGTCCTGCAGATGAGGAGGAGACGAAGCAGTCCCAACTCCCCCAATGAACAGGTACAGACTAAGGAGAGTTTATGGTGCAAAGGAAACCGAAAAACAAGACATGCCCTGAGCTGGAGTGGGAGGGGGCTAGAATATTTACACTATGATAGGAGGCCCCTAAATTGAACTTACCTGTGAAAATGCTGGAAGGGCTATCACATTAATTCCCATGTCACTGTTAGAGTCTTCAGGTTCTGGTATTTGTAACAAAACTGTCCCAACTGGTTGTGGCAAAATCCCTGTGTTACAGCCATTTACTGGTTCGTTCTTTCTGTCACCATGCAGCTCTCCTTGCTGAACAGCACAGACCTGCTCTACTTGTTCCCGGAGATCAGGGGGGAGTGCTTCCAAGACAGACTGGTCCAGCTAGAAACAGCACACACAGCATGCAGTTACGCTCTGCTCAGAGGCAGTGTGTTTGGATAGTTGTTTCCCTTTCAACTTTTTAAAATATTTTTTATTGATTTTACAGAGAGAGGAGAGAGATGGACAGGGAGTGAGAAATACCAACTCATGGTTGCTTCACTTGAGTTGTTCAATGACTGACTGCTTTTTGTATGTGCCTTGACTGGGCAAACCCAGGGTCTCGAACCAGTGACCTCAGCATTCCAGGTCAACCCTCTACCCACCGCACCACCACAGGTCAGGTGCATGTCAGTGTTAAGATCCAGGATAATGAACATAAGGTGCAGGTGCAGATAACCAGGCCAGGAAAGCTATTCCCCAAGCCTTTTGCCACTGAGCCTAAGTGTGGATTCTGGAGAAGTGGAAACTGGCCAGTCCCACAGGATCAGGCCAGTCCACCTTACACTTACCCATGTGTAAGACACACCTTAGTGTCTCAGTGCACCTCCTACAAGAGGAGCAGACACAGGGAGTGCCTTTGTAAAGCTCGGACCCCACCTTGGGGTAGGGGCCAGTGCCTAAGGCACACGTCAAACTTCTAAGCCAGAATTTGACCTTTCAGACAGGAATCTATATATCACCCAATTATAGGTCAGCTAGAAAAAGATTCTAGAAGCTTCCTTCTCCAGCCTGCATACCCGAATCCTGTTCCTTTGGGCAGGTCTGCCCACTGAGGCACAACCCTCAGGAAGCGCACAAGCCCAGTCTTACCCAGCCAGGAGCAACTATCTCTGTATAACTCAGCAGCCGGCAAGACTCCGTGCACACGGACCACAGCTGCCCCTGTCCTAGTCCACAGCCAGCACACACGTCTGTCAGCCTCCTGCCACTTTAGTGCAGCAGAGTGACGTGCCCATCAGTGCTCTCACACTTTCAGGGAGTGAAGCCCCAGCAGTGTGCCACACTGCAGCCCACACCAACAGAATGAAGTGCTGAGGATAGGAAGGTCCTGCACTGCACAGTGAACTCAGCTTGTGCTGCAAGAAAACCTTTGTCACAGGCCTCTGATAATCTCCAGGATGTGTGCTGAACAGAGTAAGTGCAAACAGGGACAGTGGCCATGACAGTGGCTGTTCACGGAACCAGCTTTCATCCCCATTTTACAGTTCGCAAGGCTTGCAAATCTCTGTGGAAGCACAAATCTTTCCCTTGAACTGGTCACTCCTGTTTAGAATTCAGACAATACTGATGAAGAAAGGTGCCACTCCTACTATGAAACTTACATTTCTATCATATTTAGAATTAGGGACTATACCTGGGAAGGTGATGGGACCTCTATACTTAGGTTAAGTCTTGATTTTAAACTGATGGGAGAATGTTGACCATTCCACCTCCCCAAGGTCTCGGCTTTGCTGGAAACAGGACTGCCACCTGATGTCAGATGTGTGGAAAAAGATGGCAAGAAAGTGCAAATTCTAGAGGCAGATGATATTTCCAGATCCATTGCAGCCAGAAATACTGAAAGTACAGAAAATACATCAGACAGCTTCTTCAGATCATCTGGGGGAACGGGGCACCTTAACCTACAAACTTCATTACTGTTCATCATGATCCAGAAGGGCACGTGCAACCACGCCAGACAACCTTCACAGTGGACAGCTTTCCTAAGGGTGTCAGCGGCACCACTGACCTTCCTCGTTCTCCTCTTCTGTGGGTTTCTTTGCTTTCTGAACTTGGAAGAGATCGAGGACCGAGTGTGACCCACCAGGAAAGTGGCCTGGCAGAAATGACGGGCGACTGAGACATGCAGACGGGTTTGGATTAGCAGGAACCAACTGGTTCACTTGGATTCCAACCTACAATCAGAAGAAAGAGTATGTTTTTAGGAAAACTAAAGCGAAATATAAAGTCAACTGAGAAAAACTCACTAATCTTTTTACATATTCTAGATACTGTTAGTATAATATACTGTTCAAGGAAAGCATTCGAACAGCTTCTATGTGATTTGTTAGAAAAATGGCTTCCCCGGCCCCTCGTGAGCAGGCGTCCCCAATCTTCAGGTGTCCAGATCTCCCCATGCAAAATGCAATCTCTTCAAAACTAGAAAATCCAAAAAAGCGGGATGCTATATCTCACTGAAGTTCTAGCCAGCTAAGTTTTAAAAATAATATCAAAAAAATTTAAATATGGGACAGTCTACCTGCCACCTTGCTTCATAGAATATAATAAATATATAACATAGTTAACATAAAGTTAAAAAATGGGTTTGGGTGTAGATGGGCAGTGATACTTACACTTCAGGCATCTGTAGACAACCACCCGGACACCAGCACAAAAGCTTTCAACAGTATTGCAAGGAGAAGTTTAATCATGAACGCCTAAGTCCTTTCTAATCCTTCCACAACCCACACCAGCCAGTAACTGCCCTTTACACTCAAATGAACTGACCCATGGTGATCTTTAAGAAAATTAAGGTTTTTGATGCCCTGTCACCCTCCTCGGACATTAGAGTACATTTCTGATTAAAAAGAACCTGACAGGGACAAAAATTTGCAGATTCATATCCCTCCCATATAGTTCTAGGGGAACAAGGTCAGGAAGCAAGATATAATGCATGTAAAATGAGTCCTGAGTTAATTAAAAGAAAGGTATGGTAAAACACAAGATAAACTATTCTAGGCAGAAAAGAAATTTCAGAACAAAAAAATTTTTTTATTCACTTTAGAGAGGAGAGAGAGAGAGAGAAAGGGAGAGAGAGAGAGAAGAGGGAGGAGCAGGAAGCATCAACTCCCATATGTGCCTTGACCAGGCAAGCCCAGGGTTTTGAACTGGTGACTTCAGCGTTCCAGGTTGACGCTTTACCCACAGCGCCACCACAGGTCAGGCCAGAACAAATTTGAATCTTCTCTGAAGAACAAGGACATTGGGTCAGATGAGAAAGTTGAGTTATTCAGTTTCTATTCTGCTTATATTATAGCAAAGGAGCTGAAACCTGCAAATAACCTACATCCCACCATGACCAAATCTAGCCTCAAATGGGAAAAAATTATAGAATTTTAAAATGTTATATACTTACCCCTCTCATATCCGATATATTTAGTTTCATTGTATGAAACATGTTTAGTGCAGCCTTTCCAATTATTTTTGCACTATCTGTTGCCTGGTCAAGAGTTACAGTCCTGTAAGTGACAGAATTAACTTTTTTTAAAGGAACAAAAGCTAAATTCCATATATATTCATTAGTATCTCACTAGTAGTGACTGACTTATTTAAAGAATTATGGAAAAGTTACAAAGGAAGCTATAAAAAACTTAAAACAATTAAGTGCTAAATATAATGCTTAAAAATGATTGAGACAGCCTTCCTTCAAGAAAGCCAAATTAATTCACTCCCCTGGCAGCGAGGGGAAGAGAAAATGCAGAACACTGGGACTGGGAGAGAAGAGCTAAGAAACACCTGGCCTACTAAACTAAGAACTGTTTCTAAAAAAATGTATTTTCATTAATGCATATACAAATATAAGCACATTATGCTGCAACTAAAGCATGAATGAAGTAAGTTTTAGATTCTAAAGCAAGTTTGGATTCCAAGAAAGGTGAGCTACGTTGAAGTATGGTTAATACTATGTACCCCTGGTATTTTGTTCTTGACTCTAATTTTGTTATGTTTGAGATGAAGCCATTAAATAATTTCAACATGTGAATGTGTTCATTAAAATGGTGCTGTCCCTCAGAGCCTCTGTAGACGGAGAGGCGGTGTGTGGACAGCTACAGCAGAGGAGCAGCGGGGAGGGGAGGCCAGCACGCAACCGGCCCCTCAGAACCATCACTGGGCGCTGAAGCTGCACTTACTGCATTTACTCTCTGCACCAGGACATGTGTTCATCTGTGAAAACTCCTGTTTCTTTCAGGAAACCATTTAAAAAAGTATTCCTATTGATGTGTTACCTAATAATTACCTTCAATTTATTTCACATAAGATACAGAATAATTTAAAAGCATGCCTTTTAATGGACTTCAGTGGATTAAACATTTGTTTTTCATTTCTTTCCAAATGAAACACCACTAAATTGATCAGAATAATTTTTTTTTTTTTTTTTTAGAGACAGAGAGTCAGAGAGAGGGACAGACAGGGACAGACAGGAACAGATAGGAACGGAGAGACGAGAAGCATCAACCATCAGTCCCTTGCCGTGAGTTGCAACACCTTAGTTCCTCATTGACTGCCCTCCCACACGTGCCCTGACCATGGGCCTTCAGCAGACCGAGTAACCCCTTGCTCGAGCCAGCGGCCCTGGGCTCAAGCTGGTGAGCTTTTGCCCAAACCAGATGAGCCCATGCTCCAGCTGGCGACCTCGGGGTCTCAAACCTGGGTCCTCCGCATCCCAGCCCGACGCTCTATCACTGTGCCACTGCCCAGCCAGGCAACCAGAATGATTTTTTAAAGGTATAAACTCTTACAAGATAGAAATGGGAGAGGAAGTGGTAAGGATGCAGATGTTGCAGGCCAACCAGTGAAGGGTGAGTGCCAGGTGCCTGATGAAGGCCTTGAGCTGCAGGCCCAGAACCCTGCCCTGAGGGGACACCCCAGTGTCCGCAAGACACCCCTCTCTCCTCTGCAGCTATGGGGGACCAGGATTAGCACACACAGTTATGGAGGAGCGAGGCACCTCCTTCAAGTCAGCCCTGTCCCCACCTGGACCCCTTTCCTACTAAGTAACCAGAATGCTGGCTGCAGTCTCTCTGTCTTCCCACCCACTCATGAGACAAGAGGCGGGAGGAGTCCAGTGGGGAAAATGTTAAATCTAACAGAAAAGATCACGGCTGCTACCAATGGTTGTGGCAGTGCCGCTCCTCCAACCACTCATCCATGGCAATGCCCACTGCGTGTCCCACTAAGGATCCAGAGCAGGGGTCCCCAAACTACGGCTCGCGGGCTGCATGCAGCCCCGAGGCCATTTATCCGGCCCCCACCGCACTTCTGGAAGGGGCACCTCTTTCATTGGTGGTCAGTGAGAGGAGCAGAGGATGCAGATGCATCCTGTGCCCCTGGTGTACTGTATGTGGTGGTGCCGCAAAGCGCGGCATCACTCATGTACAGTACTACTTCTGGTGACGCAGGACGCACACGTCACGGCTCCGGAAGCACATCATATCACTTGTTACGGCTAGCAGTGACAAATATGGAACCGGACACTGACCATCTCATTAGCCAAAAGCAGGCCAATAGTTCCCATTGAAATACTGGTCAGTTTGTTGATTTAAATTTACTTGTTTTTTATTTTAAATATTGTATTTGTTCCTGTTTTGTTTTTTTACTTTAAAATAAGATATGTGCAGTGTGCATAGGGATTTGTTAATAATTTTTTTTTTTTGTATTTTTCTGAAGTTGGAAATGGGGAGGCAGGCAGACAGACTCTCGCATGCTCCCGACCGGGATCCACCCGGCATGCCCACCAGGGGGCAATGTTCTGCCCATCTGGGGTGTCGCTCTGTTGCAACCAGAGCCATTCTAGCACCTGAGGCAGAGGCCATAGAGCCATCCTCAGCGCCCGGGCCATCTTTGCTCCAGTGGAGCATCTTTCCTTGGCTATGGGAGGGGAAGAGAGAGACAGAGAGGAAGGAGAGGGGGAGGGGTGGAGAAGCAGATGGGCGCTTTTCCTGTGTGCCCTGGCCGGGAATCGAACCCGGGATTCCTGCGTGCCAGGCTGACCCTCTACCACTGAGGCAACTGGCCAAGGCCTGTTCCTAATTTTTTTTTTATAGTCCAGCCCTCCAACGGTCTAAGAGACAATGAACTGGCCCCCTATGTAAAAAGTTTGGGGACCCCTGCTCCAGAGGATCCAAACATTTCAGCAGTTCACATAGGAAGAGACAGCCAAGAACTATCAGACAGATACTTGAAGAAAACCTCTAATATAAACACGGCAACCAAAACAGGAAAAATTAAACTTGAAGAAACAGACTCACACTGGGACTAGAAGAATAATTAAGAGGTAAGCAGTAATACGGCAATGGGAAATAAGAGATACTAGAATAATACTACTCAGAACTTGGAATTTAAAATCTTACTAGAAATAAAAAGTTTAATAGAGACAAAGGACCTGGTAGAGTGACAAAGAGCAGACAAGACAATTCCAGGACCTGAGACAGGTCCTGAGAGCTCCACAGGGCAAGGACAGACCCCACACACATAGGGCAGCCAGAAGAGCACCGAACTTCTCAACCGTATCCTGAAAAATGGATGACAATAGAGCCTTTAAATAGCCACAGGAAAAACTGTTTCTAAGTTATATTTATAACCTTCAAGTCAGCAAAAGCATTGAGCATCAGGACAGACACACAGGTTGAAATAATCACTGCCATGCATTCCTCCTAAATAAACACTAGGAGGGTGAACACAGGGAAGCCACATAGACCACAGAGAAGGCTCTGCAGGGGGCCTTAAGCCAGCCCAGGCTGGAGCAGTTGGGGGACCCAAGAGAAAGCTCTCCAAGAAAAAAGAAGAGCCCAACAGATTGCTGATGTACTGAAAAATACTGGAAGGGAGTTTGAGGGTAACCTCTCGCATGTTCACAAAAAAACAAACGAGCAAAACAAGATACTCAGTAACTCCAGGAAAAACAAGTTCAATAGGAGAGGAAACATGATCCCAGTGGACTATATGGATCATCTCTGTACAATAAGTACATGACTGTAACAATGTAGTAACACTAAACAGTGACTAAACCAAAAACCCGTGACTTCATTACCCACAAAAAACTATGCATACAGGGAAAACAGTACTTGACAATGGCAAAGAGAACAAATCCTCATCTATAGCAGAAAACTGGTAAACATTTTGCAAAACTGAAATAAGCTAGAAATAGCAGTCTAAGTATGTATCTAAAATGGTGTGAATGCTGGGAGAAACCACTGAACAGCCGGAAGACTGGCACGCGGAGCTGGGGAGGGACACATGGGACTGAGAGCATTGGATGTCGCTCCTTTCCATTACACAGTTACTTTGATTAAAAATATGTATACATAAAATTCAAATTAAAAACACATACACAAAAGAAATCCAAAGAGGGAAATATTCTTTTTCCAAAAAGAAAACTGACAAGAAAAAGTTTCCTGAAGGATTAATCAAGCCAGACCTCAGTCGACATGTAGCCTGATAGGCAACTTAAAATCTGTCATTTCTGTGACAGTTTCATAATGTATTGGAAGTCTGTGAGTCACAGGATTACAAGGTTGCTTTTAATTAAGTCCAAGTATAAGAAATTACAGAATTATGGAACGTGAAGACCAGTTTTTAATTCACTCAACTGAACATCAGACAGACTACAGCAGGAATCAAACTTTTCTGTCACAGCCCAGACAGTAAATAACTTGTGCCCAGTGATCTCCTTCACATGCTTCATTTTTCACAAGCTTTTATACAAAAATCATTCTTCCCTCACATCAATCACAAAACAAGCCACAGGCTGAATCTGTCAACACCTGAATGAGGAAATACAGGGTCAGTATTCTAGTTCATGATTCCTCACCTACAGCATCTCTCATGCAGTCATTTTGCCCCCCCCCCCCCCACAATGCTGGGTTTAAGTTAATGGCCTACAATTTGCCTACATCTTGATAACATTTATAAAATGCCACTTGTTTCAATCAATCATGCTCCTTTTGCATCACGTGTCATCCAAAGTCAGTATTTTAAGGGCAGAGCAAAATATTTTATTACTGTGTTTATTCAACAAAGAGTCCCTATCTACACTGTTCACAAAAACTAGGGGATCAGGGACTGTGCAGATACTCCAGTACTTTCAGCCTTTTGTATAGTGCATTTCCACCAATGAAATAAAAGTTGGGTTTGCATCTCATTTGCATAATCAAACAACCTTCTTTGACTTGTCACTTGCATTCCTGATGTTGTTTAATAAAAAAAAATTAAATGCTTTTTTTATCACTTCATATTCATTTTGAAACATCCCCTAATTTTTGTGAGCAGTGTAGTTTGAGACAAGCGCTGAAATACTGTGGAAGAAGTGATACAGTAACTGAGATTGGCTTCAAGGCACTTGGAGTGGGGTAAGAGTGCTGCAGGGTCCCTACAAACAATTGCTGAGGACTGGGGAGGGGAGGATGTTACACTCCTCTTTCTACTTTTGTAGTATATGTTTAAAATCTTCATGATACAATTTTTTCAAGTTCAGGACAAAAGAAACAAATACCAACAACAGCAAACAGACACATGCTTATAAAAAAAAGTTGAATAAATATTATCCTGAGTTAGAGGGAATAAAGTATAATCGACCCCAGTTTTCCAAATGTTGTCATTAGATTTTGGATAACCTGGATTTTCCCAAAGAGGATGCTCTTCTCAGCAAGAGCAGCATGTAAGCCCGAGAGCTGCTCAATGCATCGCAGCCCAGGGTGCCAGTACCAGTGAGGTGTCTGAGCTGCCCACAGGGCGAGAGGTATTCTAGTTACTGCCTCTTCTCCCCCCAGAGGAAAGTGATTTCAGTTTTAGATGATCCGTTCTGTGTGTCTTGAACAAATGAAGCCCTGGGTTACATTCCTAGAAATGGTGTAATAAAGTAGATCTGATGTTCCCATGGAAACCATGTTTAGAAAGAATTATATGCAGAGTAAGGTCCCAATAACCAGCTTATTATAGAAATGACCACTATCACTCTAGTTAATAAACTACCACTTAAAATAAGGGTACATGAAACGTTCATTAAAACAGGTAAATATAACCATTCAAGACTATCAACTGCATAAAAATGTACTTATAAATCAGGTTGTTTAATGTGTAATTTATACTCTATTTTCCTGATGATGGACAAAGGCATTCATGATAAAATTGAGAGTTTTCTACAACTGATAGGGTCTTCACATTACTCTCAGCAACATTGCTATAAATATGTGAATGTGAGCTATATGGTGGCATGAGCTAACCCTTTTCTCCCACGTGGCTTTCTAGGTCAAAAGTCTCAAAGGTTTGTTTGACCAACAGATATAATACTGTGCACAGTGGGGGATAAAATGGACTGTAAAACTATGTATTTTCAGCCCTGGACAATTGGCTCCGTGGCAGAGCGTTGGCCCAGCATGTAGAAGTCCCAGGTTTGATTCCTGGATCAGGGCACACAGGAGAAGTGACCATCTCCTTCTCCACTCCTCTCCTTCCCCTTCTCTCTTTCTCTCTACCTCCCACAGCCATGGCTTGAATGTTTGGAGCAGGTTGGCTCTGGGCACTGAGGGATGGCTCCATAGCCTCGACTCAGGTACTAAAATAGCTTGGTTGCCAAGCAATGGAGCAGCAGCCGCAGATGGGCAGAGCACTGCCCCATAGGGGGCTGGCCAGGTGGATCCTGGTCAGGCTCATACAAAAGTCTATGTCTGCCTCCCCAACTCTCCCCTCCTGGGACCTCAGCAGTTGCTTGTAGGGACCCTGCAGCACTCTTACCCCACTCCAAGTGTCTTAAAGCCAATTTCAGTTACTGTATCACTTCTTCCACAGTATTTCAGTGCTTGTCTCAAACTACACTGCTCACAAAAATTAGGGGATGTTTCAAAATGAATATTAAGCAATAAAAAAAATAAAAAAAACAGGGTTTTAAAATGTATTCTACAAGTTTTCAGAGGCTATAATCCTTTCGCAAAGAGAAAGACCACCCTAAATGAAGCAAATGGTTCATTCAAATCATTTACTAAATTACTATACACCGTATTTCCCCATGTAGAAGACGCACTTTTTCAAAAACTTGAGGTCTAAAAACTGAGTGCATCTTATACAGTGGTTGTAGATTTTATTACTTGCATTTCCTGCTTTTTGTGTGTGTGGATGAAGAGTCCTATGAATTTTATGATGAATAAAACTTGAGTTCAATAACTTTATGTAATACATTTTTTTCAAATTTTGGCCCCAAAATTAAGGTGCATCTTACACATGGGAGCATCTTATACCTGGGGAAATATGGTACGTCTCCCAATGGCTCTCTTACACCAAGTCCAAACGATCTCTGCAGGTGCAGTATGAGGCCTTTCTCTTTCTTTCTGTCCACGTGCTGAAGTGATCGCACTGCCAGGCTGACCTCCTGCTCCGGGCTCACATGACTGGGAGCCTGAGCACACTAACATAACTCAAATGGCTTCCATCCAGGCCTGGCTCTATAGAGTATCAGATAACATCAGTGTACAGATGTTTATACATACTCTTTCTTGGTATTCTATTAATTGTTAAAAACCTGCACAGAAATATTAATACCCAATACCCTTTTTAAGATAAGTTTACCTGGCGATGTTATCACAAATCCCATGGCCTCCGAATTTTGCAGTTTCTACAGGGGCCCCTGGCTTTCGTACCATTATTTTCAGAGTCAGGCGTTTACCCTTCATGCCAGCAGCTTCAAGTCGTCTTTGAATTTCTTCTGAAAGACTCAGAAGAAAAGCCTCTGCTTCTTTGGGCTACGGAAAGACATACATAGAAAAACTCCCATGTTATTTCAACATTATTATCTTGCTAAGCATCTATTTTGAAAAAAGGATTCTGCAAACCCTGGAAACAGTAAGAGTCTAATGACTTAACGTCCAGCACCAGAGTCTGGTCTGCTGACGCAAGGCCTGAGAAGACGTGAAGAGCAGTGTGTAGGGAACCCGTAGGAGCGCAGTACCTGGGCAAACCTTATTCCATAGTTGATCTCAGCAGAAACCGACTTTCTTGCCTTCTCGGTCCGAACTGGTCTATCATCCAAACCACGACAGAACCTATAAAGCATCTGACCTGTTTTAGGACCAAATTCTTTCTGGAGTTTTGCCATGGTCATACATTGCAAGTCTCCACAAGTTTTAATTCCCAAAGATGCTAGCTTGGATTCCATCGACCGTCCAACTCCTAGGAAAGGGGATATATCGAGTTTTTAAGCTCTACACATAAACTACGAAAAACAATCAATATGAAAGCATTAATTCAAATTAATTTTAATTATCATTAAATAATTCAAATGTTAAATTATTTAAAATAATCTCCCTTAAAAATTTTTAGTGATATAACCAAAGCATCTCATAAAGAATTTTTTTGTGCAAATCATGCTGGTAAAATTATTTCTAGAATTTTCATCTCAATTTGGGCTCCACATATAGGTGAATCAGAATTTCTCATAAAATATGTTTAAGTAAGGTCTCAAAAGAATGTAATTTTATTACTGAGTAATATAAAGATATCTATCTTGGCCCTGGCTGGTTGGCTCAGTGGACAGAGTGTTGGCCTAGTGTGCATATGTCCTGGGTTTGATTCCTGGTCAGGGCACACAGGAGAAGCGACCACCTGCTTCTCTCCCCCCCTTCTCTCCGTCTACCCCTCTCGTAACTAGTGACTCAACTGGAGCGTCAGCTATGGGCGCTGAGGACAGCTCGGTTGATTTGAGCTCCAGACCTGGTTGCCAGGGTATATTGGTCAGGCCGCCTGTGACACTCTGTCTCACTATCTTCCCTCCTCTAAAAAAAAAAAAAAGAAAAAAAAATTTCTATCTTATTCAAAAGATCAACTAAGTTATAGTAAGACTTACAGATCTATGAGGAAACTCAAGAATGTTAGGATTTCCACTATGATTTTAGGGGTTGAGGGGAAGAGACAGATTTCTTTCATCAACAAAGATGATGTCCCCAAAGAGATATTATATTGCCCTCTACAGTTGGGCCAGCATGCAGGAATCAATGTGCAGGCTTCATGTAAAGGACGCTGACGGGTTCTGTTGCTTTGAATTTGCCTGGAAGCTTAATAAAGGTATATATGTCTAGGAAAATATTTAAGAGTAACAAAGGGAAACTAAACTTCTTAAAACATGGCCTCCCAACCATCCAATCAATATTTCTCATCAATAAAGAAAAGACTGCATGTCTGGTGGTCTGCAGGACCTATCAGAGAACTCAGAGTGAAGTCTGCCATCCACTTGTTATTGTGACTTCTATCTAGCTCCTCTCCCCTGAGTGTCTTCCGTAGCAGGGACGACCTGTCTAGTCCAGTTTCTGCCAGGAGATGCTCTTAAAGCAGTTATGCATGACACGGGTAAGGAGGTTGTCAACCTTACAAGACCTATGGCCATGGAAGGCAGCTCAACAAGGCTAAACCAAGAGAATTCCTTTCCTAATGGAAGTTAGATAAAAGATGTTAAGGGTGCTGTCTACCACTTGTGCCATTTTAAAGTTCAAGTCAGAATGCAGAACAAGCAGGAATATCAGAGTCTGAGTTAACAACAAAAAATGCTCCAGAGAAACACTGTTCACAAAAAGGTGAAATTCTAAGTGATACCTGTCAAATATTTTTTTTCTTTTTTAAAAAATGGTTAAGATGGTAAATTTTTAAAACATTTATTCATTTGAGAGAGAGAGAAAGTAGGAGGAGCAAAAAGCATCAATTCCCAAATGTGCCTTGACCAGAAAAGTGCAGGGTTTTGAACTGGCGACCTCTGTGCCACCACAGGTCAGGCCCTCTCTCAATTATTTTTCAAGGTAGGAAGGAGAAACATAAGAGAATGGACAAAGCATAAACTTGGTTGGCAAAGGTCAGACAAGTAAGACAGACACTTTCCTACTTGTATTCAGGGAAGGCTTTTAGTCTCTATTTTTTCCTTCTCATCACTGCCCTGCTCCCCATGCTCGAAATATAACCATGGTCTTTCCCTTATAAATCTGGAAACCAAGCTGTTCTCAGTGACTTCCAAAATCAGCAAGAGATAATAATAATCCTGAATTGTGCCTGTGTGTTGGGGTGGGGCAGAGGGAAACCTCTAGTTTTTTTCGAGTACCCTGAGTATACCAACCAGATTGATTATTCACTAGTAGGTAGAAAAGAAAGGGTATTATATTAAACCACCAAATTAGCCACAGTCAACTGAATCTAACTGAATTGTTCCTATAGGGAAGAAGAAACTATTCTCTTCATTGCAAGTTCATCTAATGCAATGAAATGAGCCTGAAGTGCAGTGTGGGAGGGAGGCATGGGGGTGACTCGAACCCTTATTATCTTGAGTAGGGTGGAAAAGGTAAGTTTGGAATCAGCACTCAAACCCTGGGAGGAGGACTAGTTTAACTGACTACATCATGTAAGTGTTGACAAGGAAAGGAGGCACACCAGGTAGAGAAGGCTAAGGAGACAGTGACAAGGTCCTAAGGCTCAAATTCAGTGCAGGCAGCCACCTTGGAAAGGAAGAAGGAAAGGAAAATATGCTAGCTTAGAACCACGTCTCAGAGAAGGAGAGAAGAAAATCAAAGATGTGGAAGCTCCTGGTCAAGCAATTGGGACAAAGACTTGGTACCTGTCCTTGAATGGGAACCAGTACTTTTGATTAGAAATGGCCAGCATGTCTCCTCGATGGCTCCACAGGAGAGTAGTTTCAAGAATCAAGTCTTCACCGTCTAAATGAGCACTGTCCACTCGAACTTTCTGTGCTACTGGAAGCAGTCTATGCCTGCGCTGAATCCAGTGGGCACTTGTCAAGTATGGCTGCTGAGCACTGAAATGTGGTTGGTACAACTGAGGAACTAAATTTTAGTTTATTTAACTTTAATTCGTTTCACTAGCTTCCCTTGGCTGGCAGCTACCGTTATCAGGGCTGTGTGGATTTTTATGTAAATCTACATGTTCGTGGTAGTTCTCTGAGAATAAAGAGATGCAAACCATAGACCGAGTGAGTGCACAAATCCAGAGCTGAACAGGTAGAGAAGGTCCTTAAATTAAGGGCACACACACAGAGTGAAAAGCCTTGCAAAGACCTAAAGAACACACAGAAATAGCTACTATATTTAAATAGTTGTTGGGAACAATCCTGTCTTTTGTTAGATAAACAGATCTCATTACTTTGTTAACCTAACAAAATGTGAAGTTCCCTAAAACTTAACTAGTGTATTTTTCCTTCTTTTTTTTTTTTTGTATTTTTCCGAAGCTGGAAAAGCAGTCAGACTCCCGCATGCGCCCGACCGGGATCCACCCAGCACGCCCACCAGGGGGCAATGCTCTGCCATCTGGGGTGTTGCTCTGTTGCAACGAGCCATTCTAGTGCCTGAGGCAGAGGCCATGGAGCCATCCTCAGCGCCTGGGCCAACTCTGCTCCAATGGAGCCTTGGCTGCGGGAGCGGAAGAGAGAGACAGAGAGGAAGGAGAGGGGGAGGGGTGGAGAAGCAGACGGGTGCTTTTCCTGTGTGCCCTGGCCGGGAATTGAACCCGGGACTCCTGCATGCCAGGCTGACGCTCTACCACTGAGCCAACCGGCCAGGGCCTATTTTTCCTTCTTATGCAGCGACAGTAACAATTATTGTGCGAGGCCCACCATATGCTGATAAACATTTCAGGCCACAGAGAACTTGTAGAGGAAAGATAGAAGTATGTTAACACTGAAGTTCCTCTGGATACTGGTTAGAGAACAAAATTTCCTCAAAGCATGCCCCACAAGAAGTTACTACATATTAAATATCCATCTCCAGATACCTTTAGGAGATTACGAGTTTTTAACAAAAGTAAGTTTCTTTGCTGGGAGAATTCGAAGGCTTTTCCTGTGCGGGCCCTCCCCTTGGAAAGTTCCCCACACTTACACGAAACCCTTTTCTAAAGGAGCAGCTGTCCCTGTATGTCCCTGGTAAGGACATTCTTTGGGAAAATATGGATTACACACCACATTCAGGACAGGGATAACAAACAGAGAAGGCACACATGAAATGTTCTAAATTAAGAATTTGGGGATTTTATAAAAGTCAACAGTTTAAACACATGAAAACCCACCATACAATTCTGGGTGGCTATACTTGGTCCTGGAGGGAGAAGAGCTGCACAAGAGGGCAGCCAGCCACAGGAGGCCCCTCTGCGCCTCCCTTTCAGACAGCCATCAGGAAACTCGGGGTGTGCCTAGGGATTCACCAGAGCATGTGCCCTCATACTTGCCCTTCAAGTAATAAAGTCCTTTCAGCCAGGAAGCAAATACAGGTGAAAAGGTAAGACTGCTAGGCCAAGGAACTAAAAACCCTCTATTTCTGTATAAAATATCAACAAATAAACCCTACAAAACTGATTGATTTAAAGATGGTATTATAGACTGAACTGTGTCTCCTCAAAATTCATAAGACAAAATCCTAATACCAAAAAAAAAAAAAAAAAAATCCTAATACCAAGCATCTGAAAATGTGACTTTAATCAGAAATAGGACCTTTAACGGTAAAATGAGGTCATATGAGTGGGCCCTAATCCAATATGACTGGTGTCCCTAAAAAAGATTGGGACAGAGATGCACACAGAGAAAAGTCATGTGAGGACATGGGGGTGGGGAGAGAGGACTGGACATCTATCTGCAAACCACAAAGAGAGAGGCTTCACAAGAAATTAACCCTATGATAACCTGGGACTTCCAGCCTCCAGAATCTTGAGGAAGTGAGTGCCCGTTGCTTGGGCCAGTCTATGCTATGGCAGCTGTAGCAAATTGGACAGCTGTAGAGATGGCTAGTATAATAAACTTGAACTCAAATTCACAGGCAGCTTTAAATATCCTGGTTCTTTCAAAAATAAAACTGCAATAATATGTATAAACTGTTTAAGCTGTGTTCTCTGAACAGGTACAGGAGGTCCTCACTAATGTCATCAATAGGTCCTTGGAAAATGACTTTTGAGCAAAACAAAGTATAAGTAAACTGACTTTAAGCAACACAAAGTATAAGGAAACCAAGTTTACCATAGACTAATGATATAAACAAGTTAAATTCCTATGGCATATTTAAAATTAACCCATCAGAAAATGGCATTTGGGTCATTTAATAGTTTATGGCCTATAACAAATTTCTTAGTTCAGTATGCTTTAATTAGGCTTAAGAACATACATCTAAAAAGATCAGTAAATCTATTTTTTTTTTTTTTCTGAAGCTGGAAACGGGGAGAGAGAGTCAGACAGACTCCCGCATGCGCCCGACCGGGATCCACCCAGCACACCCACCAGGGGCGACGCTCTGCCCACCAGGGGGCGATGCTCTGCCCCTCTGGGGCATCGCTCTGCCGTGACCAGAGCCACTCTAGCGCCTGGGGCAGAGGCCAAGGAGCCATCCCCAGCGCCCGGGCCATCTTTGCTCCAATGGAGCCTTGGCTACGGGAAGGGAAGAGAGAGACAGAGAGGAAGGGGGGGGGGTGGAGAAGCAAATGGGCGCTTCTCCTATGTGCCCTGGCCAGGAATCGAACCCGGGTCCCCCGCACGCCAGGCCGACGCTCTACCGCTGAGCCAACTGGCCAGGGCGATCAGTAAAGCTATTTTTAACAAACAATGAATTCAAAACACCTTCATTAAAAATGTGCTGCCTTGTGAAGCTGACACAGGCTGCTTCAAGCAAACAGGAACAGTTTCTCTGATACAGTAGCAAGGACTGCTACACGGTTTAGACAAATGTCTTAGAAAGAGGCATCTATCATAGAAAGCAAGTCTAAATATTTAATAATTGTGAAAGGAATTGTCCTACACCCAAAATTATATCTATTGAAGGCCTTTTAAAAGGCAACCATTTTTAAGTTATCTAATTACCTGTAGAGATATTTGATGATATCTCTATGGAAAGACTTTTATTTATTTATTTATTTATTTATTTATTTCTGAAACTGGAAACGGGGAGAGATAGTCAGACAGACTCCCGCGTGCGCCCGACGGGGATCCACCCGGCACGCCCACCAGGGGCGACGCTCTGCCCACCAGGGGGCGATGCTGTGCCCCTCCGGGGCGTCGCTCTGCCACGACCAGAGCCACTCTAGTGCCTGGGGCAGAGGCCAAGGAGCCATCCCCAGCGCCCGGGCCATCTTTGCTCCAATGGAGCCTTGGCTGCAGGAAGGGAAGAGAGAGACAGAGAGGAAGGAGGGGGGGGGGGGTGTGGAGAAGCAAATGGGTGCTTCTCCTATGTGCCCTGGCTGGGAATGAACCCGGGTCCCCCGCACGCCAGGCTGACGTTCTAGCGCTGAGCCAACCGGCCAAGGCCTCTATGGAAAGACTTTTTACATCCTAGTTTTGGCAAGAAAGATGTAGATGGAAGTTTTATGTCAACCTTGAGTTAACAAAACATAGTACTTCATCTTTAGGTTTTATTTTTTCAGCTATGATTCATGTACTTTATACGTTTAATTAAAACTATTTACTTACTAAAATCTGTCGTTAGTCCAGTAAGATAATTTTATAAATAAATGACTCAATTCTCAAAATTTTACCTTTGACCTAAAAGTACACTATTTGAATTATGATTTATATAAAGGACCAAAAGTCAATTTCATCATATTCCCTTTAAATGATTTCTTAGAATTCCTTATGTTGCTACTTAAGAAATATTTAAAGTAAAACACATCAGAAGTAAAACTGAACATTAACACTAAGGTCCTGATTATCGAGATACTCACTGTGAAATTCCAAATTCTGTTTCTTCTAAAAACTTTTAACACTAATCAATGTTTACAGTAAATAAATGTTAAAAAGATTTGTATTTACCTGGCAGATTAATAACCAGCTGACCTCTGATGAAATCATCGACTTCTTCGGGTTTTAAGTGGTACTGGCCATCCGGTTTTGCTTTTCTAGTTGCCATTCTAGCCAGGAGAATATTAGAACCTATAAAGTAAAAAAACAGAAGTTGTTCAAGAAATATTCACAATTATTTTTAGACTTCCTTAACAAACTCATCTACAGACAGGTTACTAAGGAAATTTCTCAAAACAATGAAAATAATTAATTTGCAATTTTAATCATTCAAATATTGTATAAAACTGGCAGAATTTTGTTAATATCATAGATTAACCAGCATGGTTATTGGACAGAGGTTTATTCGTTGTTCCAAAGTATCACTTCACTATCTCCTACCCAGGAAAAGGAAGAGAGAAAGCAGACTCTGATGTACAGGAAGTTGAGGCCAATGATCAGAAATTAGTTCGTTTTACCAGCCAGCAGAACCAGGCTAGGTAGGGAAATAAAGCTATCGGACTGGAAAAGAAAGAAAGCCCAAAGAACCAGAAGTCTCAGGCCATGACCAGAGCATGTGCAGCAGAGAGAGGGTGTGTGAGATTCAGATACTGACAGCAAGGTCCACGGCACAGAAATGAATATGAAAACTAAAGCAGCGCGAGACCGGGAAGGCATCATGTTCTGAGCCAAGATGTTAGGTGAACTTGAATGTAAATAACGCATCTCTAAAAATCTATGAAAGATGTAAATAAAGAACATATCTTCATTTTATGGAAGACTTACGTAAAAACTTTGTTTTCCTAGGGTAAATACATAGATATTAATGGAGAGAAACAGTTTTAGGAAGTCACAACAAAATGAGAAAAACAATGAGTTCTAAAGAAGAAAAGGGGCCTGAGGAGAGGAAAGATCATGTGAGAATTTTGTTTTAAATGTGCACTGCACTTAAAAATATGTTCCAGAAGGAGAAATGCACCCCCATGTTTATGGCAGCATTGTTCACAATAGCGAAGGTCTGGAAACAGCCAAGTGTCCGTCAGAGGACGAGTGGATTAAAAAGCTTTGGTACATATATACTATGGAATACTACTCAGCCATAAGAAATGATGACATCGGATCATTTACAATAACATGGATGGACCTTGATAACATTATACGGAGTGAAATAAGTAAATCAGAAAAAAACTAAGAACTATATGAACCAATGCATAGATGGGACATAAAAATGAGACTCAGAAACATGGACAAGAATGTGATGGTAACAGGGAGTGGGGTGGAGGGGTGGGGAAGGGGCGAGGAAGGAGAGGGAGGGAGTGGGGGGAGGGTAGGGGCACAAAGAAAACCAGATAGAAGGTGACGGAGGATGATTTGACTTTGAGTGAGGGGTATGCAGCATAATCAAAGGTCAAAATAATCTGGAGATGTTTTCTCGGAACATATGTACCCTGATTTATCAATGTCACTGCATTAAAATTAATAAAAATAAGATTAAAAAATATGTATTCATATTGTTACACTTGTAAATTAAAAATAAGTACAGGAAGAGCAATGAAAGGATTGAGCAAAAATGGTCAAAAATAAAAAAGAGAAAAATCTCATGGACAAGGACCACAGTGTGGTGACTGCCAGGGGGAGGGGGGGAGAGGGAGGTGTGGGGGGGGTTAATGGTGATCAACGGAGACCTGACCTGTTTGGTGAACACACAATACAGTGTACAGAGATGTGCTTATAACTAGATACCTGAAACCTGTATAATAATGTTAACCACTGTCACCCCAATAAAATTCAGTAATAAAAAAATATACATACAATAAAACAAACAAAAACAAAGCCTGTGCCTGACATGGACTACAGAAGGTAAGTTCTAAATGAATGATGAGAAGAATCTGCAGGCCAACACCAGGATGGCTAGCTAGCTAGTAACAGCTATGAATCTCTTCATCATGTTTTTACTTTCTGTATCTTACAATATTTTGACACCTTAAAGCCTTGAATCTTGCTGGCCGGGAGACACGCCCTCCCAGGCTAGCTAATGTCTCAGGAGAGTCAACACTTTCTTTAGAGGTGCCTCTCATACACAAGCCAGCCCCAGCCACTTCCTTATCACACTCACACCCAAAGCCAGCACTCCCTGCCCTACATCAATCACGCCAGATCCAGAGGCCAGGTCACTTAGAGTCCACTCTTGTGGCCCCAAGACCGCTGGGATTATTCCAAGCAGCCAGCCCTCAGTGGTTTCCTCTGCCCTCCTGGCCTTCCCTGAAGAAAGCCAGTGAAGGCTCAGAACCATGGTTCCCTCACTTCTGCTTCCTCCTCCTGGCCAAACCCTGGCGCTTCCCACATGCTCCTGCACAGGGCTGTGCTCTGGGGAAAAGTAAGTCACAAACATCTTCCTTCGACAGCACTAGCCTTTCAGCTGCATGAACTGAAATGCTGTGGTACAAATGAGGTGGTAACCTCCAGAGGAAGGGTTCTGCATGTGAATGGAGGAGTAGTGACTGGAAGTGACAGCAGGAAGCTAAGAGAAAGCTCTCCCTAGCTCTCTAGCCTGTGGCACACAGAGCACGTCAGGGACAAACTGGAGCCACCTGAGACAAGGGCAAGAGAGGTGCTGAGAAGGTCCAGAGGAGGCCGCTCAGGGAAGTGTGGGTAGCAGAGTGGCTCCAGAGAGTAGAGTACAGCTGAAGAGCAGACACAGCACAAGTGGTGCAGTTAACTGAGGAAACAAACTTCAAGGCTTAAGGACAAAACAGGCAAGGGAGGGGACCGTCACTGAGGGCACCTGTCCTGAGGGTGACACCTGGAACTGCAAATAGAGAATGGCTGAGCATTCCAGGAGGTTAAAGTTCAGAAAGCAACTGAATTACCACAGGCCTCAAGCTACCAACTCTGACCATCATATACCCCACTCCGCACTGCTTCAAACACGGCTTCCGTGCACTTCTGAAAAAAATATAGTTTACAAATACTAAATTCAGTTCTCCCCATTTTTGAAGAACAAGCGAGAAATACTCCAACACATTTATTCCAAAGATGTCATCAACCTTCTATTTGCATTTCCAACACTTTCACCTCACACAAAGCACACTATGAGCAAAGCTAAGAGTTGTAGAAGAGGCCTTTGCAGTAAGGTAATGAAAACAAAATCTAAAGTTACTACTAAAAATCAAGCAATATCCAAAGATCCCAAATCAATGCTACGAGACAAGGGAACAACAGGAGAGAAGCTGGACACTAACCAATTCCCACAGAGGCAGCACAGTTTGTCTGGTCTTTGATTTCCATGCGGACAGCGTTTGCAAATTCATCAGGAGTGAGCCTGGTCTCCGCGAGGATCTCGGTGATGTCCACCAGTGCTTCGTCACAGCTGACCGCTTCAATGTTATGTGTGTAGCTGTCAACACAAAGCAAAGGCAGTGAGGCACAACCAGAGCTTGCCGTCCGTAGTCACAACTGATGCAAAATACAGTCTTTCCATGCCATCTTTTTCCAAAATTTCCCTACGAGAATTAAAAAAAAAAAGCATTTTCATTAAACTGGCCCAAGTGCTATTATTTAGTCACCTTTTAAATGCCAAGTAAATTAATTGTTTTCTTTTTTTCCATATTATCTACCAAAAATTGGACAGAAATGATCATTCCAGTTTCCTATACTGAGAATACCTTTGTAAACCTCTAAATAGTGGTTTACATTCTCTGGTGGGTAAGTGATCATTTAATCTAAAAATTTTTCAGAAACAGTTTACCAGAATTTTTAAAGAATAGAAAAATCACACAAACCTGCCAAATTAGCACTCAATGCTGTCCTAAACAAAACACCACAATTACTTATGTTCTCTGTGGCAGGCCTAGGACATAGTGGACAGTGGCCATCCACCCCTGATGCCTGTTTAAAGGACACCACTGACATTCTCAGCATGCAGAAATATTTTGGGTTTTGTTTTGGGGCATGATCTACCCACACAAAGGACTTATTTTAATTAGCTAGAGAAGAGTAGAGTTGCCATGTGGCTCCAATGCTAATTAAATACACGGACCACGGTGGGAGGCAACCAGAGGCCTGAGGACCCAAATGTACCTTCAGCAGTCCACTTGATAAGGTACAGTAGCGGGACAGCCTCAGCCTTCACCGAAGCCTTATTGTAAGTAACAGGTCAGGTTAATCAGTATCTATATTCATTCCAGCGAAAGGCACCCCGAGGCATGGTGACCTCAGATGAGGCAGGACTTCCCAAGGGTAGTAGGAAAACACTGAATTTTTTCCAAAGAAGGGCCACATGCCACTGAAAATGTCTCAACAGACCAAAATTCTATCAGGAATAGGACGTGGACGTATCTTCCTCAAACTCTTCTGATCTGAGGCTCAGGTTTGGTAATCTGCTCTGGGACCATGGGACCCAGAGCACGTGAGAACCACCATCCAGCTGAGTCACCCACTTCTAGCCTCCTTTGGACACTACTACACTCAGCTTTGCAACAGGGTTTAAAAAGCCACCTTTTCACTTGGCAATACCAACATTCCCATGTGGGTCTAAGGACAGCTTTACTACACCTGAGGCTCATCACTCAGTACACACCCTACATGCTGATGCCAAAGAACTTCACCTCTCCCTTTGTATTTTCTCTTTCCAGCTAAAGGAAGCACCCATAAAGGCAGAGAAGGGGGGGGGGTCTTAATTCTTCTCTGTAGGACTAGCAGCAACAGTTCCCTGAATCAATATACTCAATAAATAGGAATTCAAAATAACTCATAAAAAAGTCAAGGAAGAGGTGAACACAGAGACAAAAAGTCTATTCTTAGTCCAGGGGTAGTCAACCTTTTTATACCTACCGCCCACTTTTGTATCTCTGTCAGTAGTAAAATTTTCTAACCACCCACCGGTTCCACAGTAATGGTGATTTATAAAGTAGGGAAGTAACTTTACTTCATAAAATTTATAAAGCAGAGTTACAGCAAATTAAAGCATGTAATAATAACTTTATATCGGATTTTCGCTAAGTTTGGCAGAACAAATCTTTATAAAACAACTTACTATAGTTAAATCTATCTTTTTATTTATACTCTGGTTGCTCCGCTACCGCCCACTATGAAAGCTGGAACGCCCACTAGTGGGCAGGGTAGGGACCAGGTTGACTACCACTGCCTTAGAACATCAATATAACCCAAGTGTTGATGCACACTGGCCCACTGTCCAGATGCCCGTTTTGGTAAATAAAAAGGTTGTGGGACAGCCACGCCCACTCACAATACATTGTCTGTGGCTGCTTTCACTCTGCACAGGACTTGAGCAGCTGGGACACAGACCTTACACAGCCATTGCAGAGAAAACATGCTGGTTCCTGCTTTAGAGCACAGATGCTCTGTAATATTATTTAAAATTTTGAGGTTGAACTGTTATTAAATATACTTACACAGTAAAATTTAAAATGAATCTCCTTTTCTCAAGCTAAGTAAACAACCACCTTGAAACTATTACTAAACCTTTTATAAAACTTTTTGCATACCTAATCATTTAGAAGACAAAGGGTTTTAAAGAGTCTACTTGTTAACCAGTCAGCTCTGACTTTAAACAAAACTATAATTCCAATGTAATAAAAGGGAACAACCAGGTTTAAAAACCCCAATCCTTCAACTCTGTCTGGTTCCATGGAAAGAAAACTATAATGATGACTATAAGCTACGCAGACAGAGAACCAGACCTCACGCCTGATTCAGACCGAGTGCAGCAGTACAGGAGGACAGAGCTCCTGAGCCCTGGAGCTGCTCCAAGCAGGGAGAGAGCTTTCATGCTAGGATGCTGAGGAGAGGGTTCCTTAATGAGAAAAAAGCCTAACTAAGTGCCTGACAATCTGAAAGGAACGGGACCGTTTAACATCAGACAGAAGCAGAATACACACACAATGACAATATCATACACGGTACCTTGCCAGTGTCTCATACATAGTGCGTGCTACTTCCTTATATGCATGAAAATCATATGGAACAGCTTGAAGATTAGGACAAAGTTGTTTAGCGTACCCAAAAAACATTCCATTCTTAATACCGACTTGTCTAGAGAAAAAATATAACACAATAAAGGTTACACTAAAAAATACTAAATGAAAAATAATCAAGTATGTTGATATCATATCCATGCACAAATATACCAATTTTCATTTAACGCCATTCTTATTGGGGGTAAAAATAAGTACTAAAAAACTTACAGGTTTGTTTTCCTGTAAAAGAAAAATTATAGAATTGACTGATTAATGTAAATAACATGTGGAGATGTCCAAATTAAGTTATCCAAAGATCTGGCTCTCGTGTGCAATGGAAGAGTTCTCCTAAGGCTCAGACCTTTGGTCCCTTGGCCGTGATACCAGAGGCCATAATGGCGATGTCATCACCACCTCAGAGCAGGAATGGGCTACCAAAGAGACTTTTTTTCCCCTGATACATGGCACGATTTGGCAAGGGCTCATCCCCCAAAGACAAAGATTATAAACAAAGAATGCTATAAAACAGTGCTACAGGACAAGTATCCTGCTACTCCCCCATATTGCCAACTGACCAATGCCATACCCCAGAAGTGCCTCCACAGGGGCTGAGATGCTCACTGAGTATGGCAGGACATCAGTCTGGGCAGGAGCCAGTGTTTCAGAACTTTGAGGGACCTAACTGAAAATGGTTAATTTTAAATCTTTTGTGTGTCTCAATGCCCCACATTACCTTTGATATCTGGAGCACTCAGCACAAAAATATAATTATAGAATTACACATAATTTGTAAAATTCCATTTTACTACTCTTCAGTGAATGAAGAAAAAATATTAAGGTAAAAACACAAGCAAAATAATAATAAGCACTGCTTTCCTCAGATTACACTCTTATTGAAATACATCAAATGGTTTTTCTACACATACATTCAATAAATATACTGCTCACAAAATTTAGGGGATCTTTTAAAATGAATATGCAGTGATAAAATATCCCCTAACTTCTGTGAGAAGGGCATTACTAAGTGCTTGCAGAGCATGGAGGTGTGCCCCGTTTTAAGAAACATTGTGTAAATAGTCTGACTCCTCAGAGACCTCCGGCACCCTCCCCATCTCAGACTAGCAGTAAAAGCAGAAAGGAAAATAATCCTCTAGCTTCCTCAGAAAAACATGCAAAATCATATGCATCTCTCATATATACAAAAACAGTAATAAATTGTCTAACTGCAAAACCCCTAGTAGGTGAGAAATATCTAACAAGGAGAAATGATTGTAAAGGAAGTGATAATTGACAAACAGATGGTAAAGACATCAACAAAATTTTATGTCTCAGGCATTTTGCAAGGTGGTGGGTAAAAGATGGTAAACAAAACCAGCTTCAGGATAATCATGAGGATGACTGCCTTCACCCACCAACGATGGATAGAGGCAACGGATACTGATTAGTTTGACAGGGACGTATACATCCAGAATAGGCAAAAGTAGGTATACAGTTCTGAGTATATGAAACACTTTCTTCTCGTATTATTATCAATTACTGTAGTATTTTCCAAATGAACTGTATACCTACTTTTGTTAACCCCAGGAGACTAGTTTAGAAGTTTACATAGAAGTACAATAATGTACTGTAAAATATTTCCAATAATGCTCGATATACATGTTAAGCATGTAAAGCTAAACTTACAAAGGTAATTATTTATTTTTGAAGGAATGTTACCACACAATTCCTAGAAACATCATTTTCTTATATTTACAATAATTTCATTTTCAAAATTTTTACTTACACAAAAAATCTCAGGGCTGTTATACATCCTGGAGAGAAATGTTTAGGAGCCACTAGACACTGAAAGGAAGCTACAAATGGAAAAGGAAAACCTAAGACGTTTCCCATAAACAAGGGAACCAAAACACCCTGAGTTGACAGCTGAGAAATGAGAGTTGTCTCATATAAAATAAATGAGGAGACAATTACAAGCCAGTCTGAAGTGACTCTTCACTACAGTGACTTCTTATTCCTCCCACTAAAAGTTCTTGGATACACCACCAATACTTCCTGAGTGTGTGCAGCAGAAACAGCTTCTTCCAGTTTGCAATGCAGAGATCACACTCTTTCTTGCAATATGCTATGCTCAATTGATTTTGATGTTGGACAAAAAAATTAACCACATTCAACATACAGAAAAAATTAACCACATTCAATATACTGAAAGACACCCACACTGCTAATTGAGTCAAAAATCCTTACAAAAAGCCCATGACAATAGGCAAAAAAATGGGTTAGTCTTAAAAATCTATGATTCTAGGATATCTATATATCATTACCTATTCATCCTTATATCCATCTTTTCACTTACTTGCAAAGCTTGTCCCTTTGGTAAGTGTGGTGAAACTACTGACAGTAATATGTATTCTGAGCTACATATCCAGAGTGACCTTCCTGTGACTTCTACTACCTCATGCTCATGCTCCATCCTCTGCTGACCCCACTTATAATCTGTCCACTGAAAATTTATGCATGCATAAAACTGGGCTAACCATCCCTACAGTCCAGTACCCATTCTCAACCTAGAAGTTTCTCTGATGCCATACTAAAAAAAAAAAAAAATCTTCCCACCCTGGCGGGAAGGCTCAGAGCGTCATCTCCATAAACCAAAGATGAGGGTTTGCTCCTTAGTCAAAGCACATATAAAAATCAACCAATGAATGCATAAAAAATACATGAAACAAGTCGATATTTCTCTCTTCTAAAATCAATCAATTAATAAAAAATTTTAAAAACTTCCTGCCTTTTTAAAGGAAATGTAACTATTACATAGCCACAACAAGAAGGTATCCAAAAACTGTTTTCTGGAGATCATTAGCAGTAAACCTTCTAGAAAATAGAAAATTACAATTGAAGGACAAAAATCCCATTGCTGTGGTTATTGTGGGGTTCCCCCCCAACTTAAAATCAAATTCATTTTCATTTTCATCACTTTCTGTATCTCTTTAAAATAAACACGTGCCATTTAAGTGGCACTTAAATGGCTTGCTACATACTATTATTTGGCCCTCCTACATTGTCACTCTAGTGTCTTGTAATAAATACACTCAGCTTGACAATAACCATCTGTGATACAATACAAATGCACCATCCAAGCCACATCAGAAACCTGGCGCCTAGGCACAAATGTGGCTCCTGGAATCCACAACCACCTGGAGCTGGGACACTTCTGCCCTGGGCGCAGCCTCAGTGTCAGTCCAACACTCCGCCTGGGGCACTGAGTGAGGAGTGAGGAGAGAGGAGAGAGACCCTACAGAGGTAGCACAAAAAGGGTGCGCTTCCACTTCAGTGTGAGAGCCCACGTGGACTTCACCACACCCTGTAGCTTGCACAAAACTGCCCAGCATCAGACGCACAGGCACACTCATTAACTCACTGGGGAGGAAAGACAAGCCTACTGGGCACAACAAAGGTCAGCTCTAAGTTTCCTGTGCTAACAGAAATATACCCATCCAAAAGGCATTTATATTTGGCAACTTTTTTAAATTAAAATAAGTTTTAACTTGGCTACATTATCAACCAACAATGAAAAAAATTAAAACAATGCTGTCAAGGAGAAAGGCAGTCTTAGAAAAGATCAACAAAGCACAAATGAAAAATAAGTTAAAATATTTTATAATTATACAAATATAATGCTTTTTTTCTTAAATACCCTTTTATTTTTGGCAAAATTTTAAACAAGCTATTCTAATAGCTTAGATCAGAGGTCCCCAACCTTTTCTGGGCCACTGGTTTAAGGTCAGAAAATATTTTCACGGACTGGCCTTTAGGGTGGGACAGATAAACGCACAAAATAAAATCACGCAACCAGCGTAAAAACTGTGGTATTTTTAAATATAATTGTCGAACTTACGAGACAAGCCTCAAGAGTGAGTCTTAGACGGATGTAACAGAGGGAATCTGGTCATTTTTAAAAAATAAAACATCGTTCAGACTTAAATATAAGTAAAACGGAAATAATGTAAGTTATTTATTCTTTATCTGCGGACCAGTACCAAATGGCCCACGGACTGGTACCGGTCCGCGGCCTGGGGGTTGGGGGCCACTGGCTTAGATGATATTGAGTTGAAATTCCTTGTTCAGATTAGATTTGCTTAAGTAACACCAATCTAGACTGAAAAATATTACATATCAAATCATTATGATGTACACCTGAAATTATATCTCAATTTTAAAAATAAGTATGAATGACAAAACCATAAAGATGCTACCTATCTTGTCTCTCAAACAAAACAAAAAACAAAAACTGAAAAATGTACCAGATATAAAACTGTTTTTATAATTTTGAATATTTTTTTAATTTACTAATTTTAGAGAGAGAGGATGGGGGAGAGTGAGAGAGACAGTATCATTGATCTATTTCTGTATGTGTCCTGACCAGGGATGGAACTAGCAACTTCTGTGGTCGGGATGATGGTCTAACCAACCAAGCTATCTGGCCAGGGCTGTTTTATAATTTTTAAGTTAAACATTTAACACCTGCCAACAATGCATAAATGCCTGCTGTGTTATAAACATAAACATGTCTGTGTTTAGTTATTAGAAAAAAATTAAAAAAATAAAGACTGCTCTTTTAAATTAATCAACTCATTATTACTTCCCTCTACTTTTACAACTATTATAATAAATTATTTTTAAATGACTGATTTTTTAAAAATATGTGAAACATACGTTGTATGTCTGTTTCCTCTAGTATTAGAATTAGGTTCAAATACCATAAGATAAAGTTTACACACAAAGCTGGAGCTAAGGTAAGCTAGTGTGGAATTAATTTGCTTTTAACTTAGGAGACAATCAAGTTTTAACATAATTTTAAAAAGACACTCAGTAGTAAGGATTTAAATCACAAGGGATTTTTCTTAACTGTTAAAGAAATGGTTAGAGTAGATAAACACTAAAGCTTTCTCTCATTTAAAAGTATCTGATTCTTTAAATTAATGCTTAAAAAAAGACAGTGTCCAATTTCTTTTGGTTTCCGTTGTAGGACTTATGGGTTCATCATTTACTAAGTTATCTAGCATTTGTGAGATAGGGGGGAAAAAGGAACTGATGGAATTAATGCTACAAACATTTCTTTCCATAACATGTGTGTAACATATTTAAATCAAAGGCCTGACTAGTACATCTGAATTCACTTCCAGATTATATAAAAATAAGTAAGTAAATTAACTATCCCTAAGTACTACAACACAATTTCTACATACCTGGCTTCATAACTACAAGATGCAATTTCAGCCTTGGATAAAATAGAATCAATTCCATTAGTTTGTGCAGAATCTTGATTCTCCCACAGTGATGAATCTGGTATATCTGCTTTAAAAATAATAAAATTTAATGATTATGTTACAAACTAACTTTCCTTAAATTCCATTCCAGAAATAGATTTTCCATTCCTTTCTTACACTAATATATTTATAAATAAAAATAAATTTATATATAAGTTTAATAAATTCCAAATATAAAAATCTCCATTGGTATTTTATCTCATTTAATTAAAAAAAATTGTAACTCTAAAATGGTTTGCTTCCATTAAGTTCTTCACCAGCAGTCAGATAAAAACTTAGAATAAATGGAAAGTATTGTTTTAATAATAATTTTTTAAAAATTATCAAAAGCTAAACATAAAAATATCCCCTGAACCCAGTGTCTTGAGATGGACAAAGATGAAAAGTAATCAGGAAGATGAACCCTCTCCCATAGACTTAAAAAGGATTCTGTAGCTCACCGTATGGGAAACAATTAATGAAAAATATAAATCTCTCTAAATGTTCACTGCTGTTTCCTAAAAGAACCATCTGCAAAACTTAAAGCTCCATCAAATTCCTGTAAGTCATTTGATCAAACAATAATTTAGTAGATCACATACCATAAAGAGGTTTCATCCTAAATTTAAGATTCTTCTTTTGAACACACAGCAAGTGAAAGAGCCTCACAACATTATTCCCCTTTCAGAAATTCTACATTTGGTTCAACAATGCATGTTCAATTAAAAACATTCAAGTGTGATCAGAATACCAACTGCTTTAAATAATACAACTCTAGCCCAACAGTATAGCTCACAAATACCTCTTCATATCCAAACCAAATCGACAACTTTACACATGAGTATAAAGCACACAGACTAGGGAGCCTGAGAACTCTGGCCACTGCATTGCCTCTATACCACCTTCAGCTTCCCCAGACATTGAAAAACATTAAAAAACAACTTCAGTTACAGGTCTCTTGGGTAATGTTCTGAGTTCCAAAAGAATAGACTTTAAAAGCATATTGTAAAAACACAGTCTCAGCTCTAGTTCTATTATGAACAAAAATACCATTAGTTGGTAAAATAAGACCAAGATATACCACTTCAGCTAGTTCTAGACAAACCCATTCTGCATATACTGGAACAAGACATAACTCACAAACCCTGCATTTCTCTTTGGTTCATTTCAGAGACATAATTTTCACAAAAAAACCAGCCAAGTTAAAGCACCACCAGAAAAAAATGGCAAAGTGTCTGGCTTTGTGGAAAAAAACAACTATCCCTGGTTTGATTCCAGTAGTGAACATCTTTTGACAAACTATGTGACCCATACAAGCATTTATGGATTCTGGAACCCATACACACAAAGCATAAATGCAAACCAAACTCTGAGGTCAAATTCCACTTGCACCAAAAATAAAAACAGCAGAGTATATAACTTGAGCTATGATATCTGATATATTGTGACTACCATGTACATATAATTTGTATGACAAATTAAGAACAGAATGCAGAGCAGACTACTTACTTCAAAAGGTCTCGGAAGACTATGTATCAGTAGTAAAAGTCCATGATTTTGAACTGAAAATCTTTAAGAATTTTGGGAGTATCACAGCTCAAGAGGCTCTACTACACCAAAAAATAAAATAAAATAGTAATAATAATAAAGTTGAAGCTTGAACAGCCACAACAAGCTGCCTTTCAAAGGATAACCATGAGCTATGCATTAAGTTGGGGAGTCAGGTGTCTTATATTGAAAAGCTAGTTAAATAATCTAAGGTACCCGTCTTGAAAATGACAGACAACCATGTTTGAGGTGAGAACAGGATCTGAGGTCCCTGCGCTCCCGAGGCCCTGCTTGAGAGGCAGCACCGTGGGGTGCCCTGGCTGGGCTGGCTGACCTTTTCCACAGTGCAGCAGAGTGCGTGGATCCCTCCACCAGCGGAGTGAGTTGCTTCAAGGGAGATTCGGGGAAATGCAGGGACACTGTCCTCACTGGAGGGCAAAGTAGAGAACTGCTCATCAAAACTTGACAAACTAGACGGGCACATGGAGAATGTGGAGGAACGGTTGGAGAAATCAGAGGCCAGGACCAAAGTCTGTGAAAAAGAAATCGCTGAGAATAAATCTATGGCTAACATGCTTTTTAAAACTGTTGTTCGTTAGAATGGACACTGATGTTGTTGCAGGGATAGGAAACATCTGCATCTTGGAATCTAGGGAGGGATAAAAGGCCCAGCCATGAATCTCAAAGAGAAATGAAGCCCAGACAATACGGGCATCAATGAGAAGGTCACCATGGAGCACTGCTTAGGAGGCAGCCGCTAAAGAAAGCCATGGTGGAGGGCTGTGCTCATTCTGTCTGTCAGACAAGTTTCTGAATATGACAAATAAGAAAATAAAGCTTTCACAAGGGCTAAAGATGCTAGTTGTTCTAATACTTTGCCTAAACATATAAGTCAAAACATTATAACTGATTTTTCTTTTAAAGCTAGTCTGCAGACACCAAAAATTCTAATTCCTAACTTGATCCTCAAAATTTTTAAATTTGGTGCATATCTAATAAAGATCCAGAGAATGACAGAAAATAAGAAGGAAAGAGGAACAAAGGCATTGATAAAACAAATTCTAAGTGCAAGCTCAGCTGCAACTAAATTTTGTAATAAAAGATAATCTACTTTACAAGTGACAAATGTTTTGGTAAGCCCTAATGGGTCAAAAGGCTTTAGGACATAAAAGTGACAAATAGTAAGAGAAAGAATATAAAATACAAAGTATCATATTCACTTTTTCTAGTGACAGGAAAATCTACTTTTGACAGTTTTCAATGTCAAGCGAAATTTCAATCTTCTTCTTAATATTTACCTTCCAATTTACCATCCACACTAGAGATGGAAAGATGTGAATTATAAAAGGTCATTACAATGTTATGAAAATCCAGTGGCTAAACTGATGAAGACAAGTAACCAATGACAGTAAATATTTTGTTAATAAACTTTTTATGGTTAGATCATTTGTGAAGGGAAGGAAAGATAGAAGAAACCTGGCTTCTGCTACTCCTAGGAAACATCTGCTTGCCAAGGTCACACTCGCAGACGCAGACTGCTGAAACAAGTAGCGTGCAGCAGACTCCAGACTCAAGCCCTGGGAGACTGAGCGTCAGGTAACTGAGAGGTTAACAGATGGGATGCATGTAGCAGTTTTTCTTTCTTTCAGTATTCACTCGGTAAGTTCTTTCTAGAACTTAAGATTTAACTTTTTAATAATATCACATGGAAAATACAAAAAGAAAACCATAAAACCATACTACCAATACTTAAGAAACTATCCATATTGTCAAATACCACAAATACAACTAAATCTCAAAAGCTCAACCTATTAGCTACCTCAAGATCTACTCATGACACCCAAAATGCTAGAATCTCAAAAATCTCTTTAAAGATTTAAAGAGCAAGAAAAGTTTTAGGAAATCTGGAGAATGCAGACAGACATGAAGCATAAAGACAGATTTACAACGATTTCCTCTTACACTCATTCCATTTAAACAGATGGTCACAACCAACACCACCACGGAGCCAAGAACATCCTCAGTAACGTCCACTAGTGTTCTGTTGGCCTTCACTACATTGAGATCACTGCTAAAACAAACCCAAGATCTTACAACTGAAAGCGTAGGGACTCGAACTAACTGGGACATTTTACTGCACAGCTTGTTTCTGATTACTTTCTGATTAACATTTTTCTGACAAACTAAGTTTTTTTTAAAATTCTGGCTTTGAGACATCCATGAGAAAACTGATCAACATCAAAAGAATTTCTAAGCAAATTTCTCAGAGAATTTACTTAGGGAAAAAAGACATAAAAATCTATACAGTATTGTGATTAATATATATTTATAATTTTTATTTTATTAACAGCCAAAATTTTAAGGTCAGAGAGGTAAGGAAAGGGTTCTCATATGAAATAGGCTCAACGAAGATAAGGGGTATGATTGCTGGTATTTCTTCTCTTACTCCAGTAAACTGAAGTTCCTCCAGTCATTGTTCCACTGCCTCATACCAATCTTGAGCAGCATAAACTTGAGTATCTTTATCAAAACAGTTATCAGTTATCAAACAACTAGCATCAAACTTGTGAGTCTAGAGGCTTTCATTAAAGAATGTCTGATTTTTATCCACAATCTAAATTTATACACAGTAAACTAATCACAACTTTAAAATATTCTTCACTCTCTATCCCAGGTAAATGTCATCAAGAAAGTCAACAAGGCACAACCATAAGCCAGTTATTGGTATTATTACATTCAGATTCTGCTCTAAGATGCCACTGACACCTGAGAACACCCTAATGAAAAAGCTAATTATTTAAAGTCTGCTTTCATTTGTACAATACCAACAGAAAAATCCAGAAGTCTTCAACAGACGCACTATGACTTCAAAGAGCTCATTATTTGTACCTGCTTTGCCTTTCAGGATTTTATTCTGGTAATACTGCCATTCCAACTGGGGGTTTGCTCCAAGACGCAAGGGTGCCCTTCCTGTGCCCTTGTTACTTGTAACAGCCACTGGTTTTCCTATAAGGAAAAGAATAAAATTATTTTAAAACCTAAGTAGAGGAATGTTAACAACACTGACAACATCTGTAAAGAAAGATTTAAAAAATGACTTTTTTCTTAGGCGTTCGTTTGGGTGTTAATCTACAAAGGAGCTATTATCTTTAAAGATTACCAATCACCATGCACAAATCATTTAAGTTTCTCAGCACCCTCTAAAAAGTAAAGTATTGACAATTTTGATGCATTTATTCAACTTTAAAGCAATATTATACCTAGCTTTCCATTGTTTTTGTTTGGTTTCTTACAGTTAGAGAACAGGTAACTCAGGACCCTAGATTCAGACTGTAGGAGTAAGGAGAGAAGGAACTAACTCATCTAGATTTTTAACATTCCTGGTGTCAGAAAGGTAGAGTAGTATCTAAACTAATCTAGTTTTATAGCAAAAGATACTATATAATCAGATGTTGAGTATACAGTTCTCAATTTTAGATTTATAAAGTTTTTCATGTATCACTTCCCTGTGTAAGTGACAACTATAACTTCTAAAGCAACAGCATAATTAATTTACATATACTTTATTGGATGCATTTGCTGTAAGAACAAAAATAAGTAAATAATGATCAAAAAGTCACTCATGGTAACCCCAGCACAAAAACAAAGTCCTATGGTAACCCCAGCAGCCTCTGTGCTTCTTAAGGGAGGAGCTGACTCTCGAAAGAAAATGTTGCATCTCTCAGAGAACCACTGAAAAGTTCAAAGTCAGTATTTTTTAAAGTGCTGATTAGCTCACAAATATCTAAAATTCCCTTAAAACAAAGATTGCACAGATGACAATATACTTTAGTGATATTCAGTGACACAAAATTGTAATAAAAAGATTGCAACATTTACTATGTACAGGATAGTTACTCAAGAGAAAGCACTTTGAAACCTTTATGATCCTATTAACCAATGTCACCCCATTCAATTTAATAAAAGAGAAAGCACAGTGACTCATGTCTCAAAGACACCTGCTACCATAAAATTCCCATTAACAAAGTAATAGTAAATATAGATAAAAATATGGAAAATGCCCAATGCTAGTCCCAGCCTTCAGCTGAAGATGAGTGCTTCCCTAAAGAACTGAGTTTAATAGGGAGAAAAACTTTTGTAATTTCATGATATAGGGAAGAAAATTTGGAAGCAGGGATTTTGCCAAGGAAAATTAGAACTATTCCCTTAAAAAGATTCTGTGATCCCTTAGAATATATACTTATAACAGTCTATCAATTTTCTGAAAATATAAACAAGAATACAGACCTTTGAGATCTGGTCTATTTCTTATACCCACTGATACAAAGAAGCAATCCATATCAACATGCATGATACAGCTCTGATGTCTGGGTGAACTCAGTACCGGCACATTTCCTAGAAGGAAAAAGAGAATGTTCAAACCCAAACTAATTTTTAATATAAAACAAATCTAGTTAATTTTACAAATTAAATGCTTACAAGTCTTAAAAATATAGAATCTATTATAGATCATTTCTATTACCTCAGGAAAAGGCAAATTTCAGTTTCTTTAGCTCTAAAAGTAATTCAGATACAAACTAAACTTCCAAGCACCTAAAATCAATTGCGAAAATACCATGTTTCTTTACTAGTCTGTATTCTAATAAAGTCTCAAATTAAAAGTTTGTCTAAATGCTTATTTTAACATTTCTGTGTGCTACTTTATAAAAATGTATAAAGGTGTTTTTTATAGTTACCTGGAGCTAAGTAACTTCAGATAAACAGTACACCACATACAGTCTACAGACATTCCTTGACAAAAATAACAATAAAAATGGCTACTATTATTGAGAAGGCACTAGATGGCAGCCACTGTTGTAGGAGGTTTATATATGAGAATTCAACACTACAAGTTTAGTACTATCTTATTATGCCCATTTTATAGACAGTACTTGCTTAAGTCACCCAGCCAGTGGGAGACCAGCTGGCAATCAACCCCAGGCAGTCGGATTTCAGAGCCACCATGGTTGTTCTAAACAGACATGCTTAAAAAATAGTTCAAGAAGCAAAAATCTGTGTAAATTCTCCTCATACCATTAAATACTATTAACAATCAGCTCTAAAGCGTATAGACCACTTTTAAGGAGATAAAGGTGGGTGTTCTCTCCTAAGGACTATGGTTTCTAATCACCCTTAGCTTCAGGGAGAGTCACAGGGGTTATTTTAACATTAATCCAGCCACAACCACAGCTTTCCTCCTACCCTTTTCCCTAGTCCTCCAGATACAGTCTTGGAAATAGGAACCCTGAACTTGTAAGAAGTTCCAATCTCATAAAGGAGTTTTCCCCTGCTAGATTTAAGAATACTAGTACTGAAGGTTACTCTACATAATAGATTTCCAAAAACTTACATCTACTGCCCAAAAGGTTCAGACTACTCCATTTACTAAATTGTGACCATGGAAGCATTTATCTAGTTCTATGTACCAGGTACTGAGCCTTGTTCATGTTGTTCTCCTTAAGCTCTCAGCCCCCAGGGGAGCACAAGCACTACCACTCCACTGCACAGAAGAAACTGAGACTCAGGAGAATGACGTGCCCATGGTCCTGCTTCCGGAGTGCAGCAGAGCCAGGATTTGGGTCAGGCTATGATATCTAATTCCAAAGCCATGCATTTCCTTGCTACCCTCTATATTACCTTGAGAAAAGATTTATGAAATAAATCTTAACAATCATAATTCTGCTCTGTAAAAGTATATTATATAAACATAATGCAAACCACCTTAAACAATGGCTTTAAACAGAATGCATATACCAAATGGTTACTGAATGCTTTCATACAATATAAAATTTTTTCATTTTATTTCCATTCATGGAACTCATTCATTAGAATTCCTTGAAGCTTCCAACGTTAAATGACCTTTAGGTTACAAGGCCAAGACATGACATCAAGATAATCTAATAACTGTAACATTATTCTGAAATATTTCAGAAATAACAAAATGCATCAAGCAGCAGAACATAACAGAAAAAGTCTAAATGGAGAGACTGTAACTTTCTAGGACAAAACCATGAGCTTCTCTCTGTACCTCAGTTTCCATAGCTATAAATTAAATGGTAATATTAAATGTTTTCAGAGATCCTTCCCCCTGGGGGGAAAATATATAATCTGTAAAAAGCAACTAAAACCTCAAAACAGGTATTAATTTACAATAACTGGTATGAAAACATAGTTGGTTATTATTGTTTTTGATATAGAAAATATATTTGTAAGGAAATACAATTAACCAATCTACTTATATGTGAAAATACTTTATCTCCCTAAAAGTTTTACCACTACAATTAAAAGTCATGTCAAAGTTATTTAATTATTTAAAAATCATTATGATGCAAGTTTTTAGAAATTAAGTTACTCTCACAAACCAATTCATTCTTACAGGAGTTTAAGTGCTAAATATAATACATGTTATATTTTACATAGCTCAAAACCTCAACAACTCATAAGGCCTACACGAGGAATGAATGTTGAGAACCTTGTTACTGTTTAAATTACCTAAAAAGTTTCAGTTAGTCATACTTTAATCTATTTCATAAAAATATTTCAATAAATAAGAAAGCATTCCCCTGACCTGTGGTGTCACACTGGATAAGGTGTCAACCTGGAATGCTGAGGATGCCAGTTCAAGACACCAGGCTTGCCCAGTCAAGGCACAAACGAGAAGCAACTGTGAGCTGGTGCTTCCTGTTCTTCCCTCCCCCCGCCTTTCTCTCTTTCTCTAAAATCAATAAATAAAATCTTTTAAAAATTATTTTAAAAAGAAAGCTTTCTATGTTGTTATACTTACTATAACTTACATAACCTGATACTCCCAAAGCCTTTTATCTTATGAGAGCTTAATATATTGATCAGAATACCAATGACAGCTTAAGAATAAAATGATCAAGCATGACTATTTATTAAGAAAACAATTTTATAAGTATCTACCTGTGTCAGTTACAACAAGTGCAGACCTGCCTGTTTTCATTTTTTTTAACTTTTCCCTTCCTGGGAAGATACCACTACTTTGTCTTTGCAGGGTATTGACAAACTCAGTCAGCTCACATTTCCACATTGATATGTGATGCAGTCTTGAACGAGAATAGAAGTCTGAAATAAAACTGCAGTCTGAGGGTCTGGATGGCACTGAAGGTGCTGCCGTGCTAAGAGCAGGTGCTGAAGTGCTTTTTGTGCTTGAAGGCCCCTGAACAGTGGAGTGGTGAGCACCATTTATTTTAGTCTTAGTGTGCAAAGATGACATGGAGAAGGAATTTGTTCTATGTGGACTCCGCAAAGCATCTGTGTTGCTGGTGCTTTGCTGGAACAGTTGCATACCACAGTCTCTGAAGTCAGTGCTGCTTGTCTCGGACTCCCCTTCCTCCTGGGCAGAGTCTGCGGAAAGCCTGCTGGCAACACTGCTGACCGCAGACGCCCAGCAATCCTGTGTCTTTAAGGCACCATTAGAGCTATGAGTGTGGCCATTAAAAACGGCAGGGCTGTCTCTATGATGCGGAGTTCCATTCTGCTTCCTTCCTGGGAAGATCTGCTCTAGCTCCACAAAACTAAAGTCACTATTTGCATCTTCTTCATTACAATTGTTCATTCCATTGACTTTGACTTCTTTTTCTGTCTCAAGCTTCTTAACTATGTGATTTCTAAAACAGGAAAAAATTATTCTTAAATTATTAAAGTTTGACTTTCAAGCTAAAACAATTTTTCATTTAAACATATCTTATGATATACACTTTGATATTTCCCTTTATTTTTTAAAAATACTTTTAAAGAATTTATTCATTTTTAGAAAGGAGAGTGAGAGAGAAGAGAGAGAGAAGGGGGGAGGAGCAGGAAGTATCAACTCCCATATGTGCCTTGACCAGGCAAGCCCATTGTTTCAAACCGGTGACCTCAGGGTTCCAGGTTGACACTTGATCCACTGAGCCACCACAGGTCAGGCAATATTTCCCCCTTTAAAAACTGAATAATTAAGCCACAAATTTTATATTTTTTCTCTCCATAAAAGATATTCTTTGCTAAACCTAAGTAGCAAGATAACTAGGAAAACTAATACAGCCTTTTAGGTTTTTTTTAAGCTTCAGACACCCTCAAAGAAAATATACAATGGGATCCTTTTAGGGTTAAGAAAAATCTACAAAACTTTTTTCAATTACTTTTCACACTGAAAATTCATTGGACTCCATAAGCTCTAAACACCCAGTTGTAGCACAGTGTCTGCCACATACCAGGGAGTCAATAGATATTTGCTGAATTAATGCTATATGAACATGGGTAAGCAACTCTGAGTTCTTAATTCCTGCTTTTAATTTTAGTCTATGTAAAACATTTTTCAGCACCTTAAACCCAACACTGCTACAATACTGTGGCCAGTGTTAGTGTCACTCAGGACAAGACTGACAAACCATATTCATTAATCCATTAATGGGGCCAAATGTTGCAAAACTGAATAAAAAGAAAGAGCTAGGTCAATGTGTGTAACTCAGTAAAATTTGTACATAGAAAAATAAGGACATTTGTCCGTTAACAAGGGAAATAGCATTTCATTCTAAGAGAAGCATATTTAGATGCCAAGGTGGTCCAAGGCAATCTGGACCTATGACAGGCTTATAAATGCAGGACCTATCACAGTTGTTATGCTAAATTCACATCCTGGCTCCTCTAGATATTTGCTTGTTAATGCTCAACAATAAAGACAAAATTCATTTGTGTTCATGAAACCACCTAAGTGACCAAAATAAAAAGCTGTATTACAGAGCAAATTCATTCTTAGAAACATCCATAGCAGTAATCAAATTACATTTCAGCCTCCAGATGAGGTGTCATATATCATACCAAGGCATAGGTGAGATTACCACAGTATTACCAGGTTTAATCTAAAGTCACTCATCTAATACCTACATGGTATATCAGTGATGACATCTGAATAAACAGAGAAGTCACACGAGTCAGATGCAAAACATTACCACCCATTTCTTTCTTTCTTTTTCTTTTTTTAGGTGAGAGGACAAGGAGATAGTGAGGCAGACTCCCATATGTGCCCCGACAGGGATCTATCTGGCAACCCCACCTGGGGGCCAATGCTTGAGTACCCAGCTGTTTTTAGCACCCAAGGCTGATGCACTCCAAAGAAGCTGTCCTTAGTGCCCAGGGCCACACATGAACCAATCAAGCCACTAGCTGTGGGAGAGGAAGAGACAGAGAAGGAGGAGAAGAAGGGGGGGGGGAGAAGCAGATGGTCGCTTCTCTTGTGTGCCCTGTCCGGGGATCTAACCCGGGATGTCCATACACCAGGCTGATGCTCTATCCACTGAGGCACTGGCCAGAACCATTATCACTCATTTCTGGGTTGGCTTTGCTGTGGCTGACCATCTCATGGAATATGACAGCCATATCTGAGTAGATCCAATCCTCACAGACGACCAGGCCAATGAAAGGGAAAAAGATGACCAACTAAAATAATTAAAGGAGGAAGGAAAGAAAACCTAATTTGTTAAATGTCAGAGAAAGTCTGGCCCTTGAGATAAGAGAAAGCAAGGGTGCAAAAGTCACATAAAAGAACTTCAAAGAAATTTGTAAAATGTATTAAATATACTGAAAAATAAAGATCACACTGTAAGCAAGTAAAATAAGTTAGGAAAGACAGCTTTCTTCCGTGTCACAAGTATAAAGATTCTTTACATGTTTACTAGCAACATACACAATAGAAATGCATATACTTGCAAGAAAACACACTGCAAATATACATTCTCTTAGTTTTTCCGGTCTATACGAGTGGATATTGACAAAGTAGCTGTACTGGAAATGTATCATTGGTAAACACACACAGTAGTCCTCCCTTATCTGCATTTCAGTTTCCACAGTTTCAGTTAATCTGCAAATCAGCTGTGGTCTGAAAATATTAGATGGAAAATTCCAGAAGTTAACAATTCATAAGATTAAAATTGCACACCTAAGTAGCCTCATTACTGAGGTATTTTATTATCTCACATTAGGAGAAGGCTGAATACAGTACAATAAGTATTTTAGAGACAGAGAGACTCCTTATTTATTTAACTTTTATTACAGTATATTGCTATAACTGTTCTATTTTATTATATCTCCTACTATGCCTAATTTATAAATTAAACTTTATCACAGGTGCGTGTGCATAGAAAAAACATAATGTAGAAAGAATTTGGTACTATCTGTGGTTTCAGGCATCCATCCACTGGGGTTTGTGGAACTTAATCCCCTGTGGATGAGGGGGAACTACTGTATCTATTTTCTACTTTTATTACTGTGGGTAAGAAAAAAAATATGGAGTATTTGCAGAGGTTTTCTGGTATTACTTATTTTTTCTACCTTCATAGTACAAAAAAATTCAAAGTTTTAGGTAATGTGAAAACATCTGATTGTGCTTATAAATGAATTCAAGTTAAAGAAGAAAAAACAAGAACAAAAACTACAGAAGGTAATGATACTGAATCCTCCCAGGTTAGACTCGTGGTCTTTTGCAGAAGATATATCCTACTCCCAAAGCAAGCAATTTAATAAATAAGGAGAAGGCTGATGATGATAATGAACCCCCTGATATACAAGTTAAGGTAATCACCAATTAACTGTGAAACCAACTTTCCCAGGATTATTGCAATTAAAAAATCAGTCACATCAAATAAACTCTAGATTCACCTCTACCTCTGTAACATTTAGAGTCACCAACTAAATTTTCATTGATATAAAACATTTACATATCTGGAACTGTTCTGAATTTGGAATTTTTCAAAAATAACCTGGAAATGTTAACATTTCTGTTAACTGTCTTTTGGTGCATACCACATGAAAGTATAGCTGGCACAGTTCATTCAGTGTTTGACAAAACATTCTATAGCAAATTTCTTGTGTGAAAAATATTACTTTCAGAAAAATCCATGGAAATTTTTATTTGTAATTTAAGATCCATTAGTTTAACATGCAAATTTAAAACTGAAAAACCTTCTCATTTTACACTTATTTATCAAACTTTCATAATAAAAATAATTTTTTAAGACATACACACACCTATTTCAGCATGTTTAACACAGATGAACGGCCAGGCTATACAACTGTTTCTATCTTCAGGGACCAGGAACCACACCCACAGCTAAATACTACATCTTTGCAGAATTACCACTCCAGACAAACTTACACCCCGTTGTTGAGCTGCTTGGCTCTACTGCTTGGACCGGGCACCGGGTCCTCAGGTTTGCATACAGGATTGAAGCTGAGACCTTTCTGCACAGTGGACTGCTTGCTGTATAGCTGATAGGGAACGTAGGACAGGAGTCGCCCAGCTTTGATGCTGCAACAAAAAAGTAACACCAGTTGAAGAGTTCAATACTTGGGGGAAATGAGCTTCATGAAAAATCAATGTCCTTGCCTGACCTATGGTGGCACAATGGATAGAGCATGAACCTGGAACACTGAGGTTACCAGTTCGAAACTGAGGATCAATCAATAAACAACTAAAGTAAAGCAACTATGAGTTAGTATTTCTCTCTCTCTCCATCCCTCCTTCTCTCTAAAAATCAATAAAATCTTAAAAAAAAAAGATCAATGTTCTTATAGATGGGAATATGTCACCAACAAGCCATTGTTCCTACTTCAGTCCTTTTTCCTCTGCTTTAGTGGTCCTAATACAATATAAACTTACTTACACTCTGAAGAATGACATTCTGCCCATGAAAAGACACACAGCTGAGATTTTAAAAATTAGTGGCCAACAATTCTACATAAGAAAAGAACTAGAGTAGGATGAGAAAAACCACAGCATGAAGTTGGACTAGTTAATATTTTTATCTTTAGTACCAACCACAATTTCCCCTCAAATAACTGCACATTTAGACCGTCTCAAATTCCACCTCACATATTAAGTCTTCCCAGAATCAACTGGATGAGGATCTGCAATTTCCACAACTCATGTTGTCTATTAAATGTGAAAAGCTGAAGTAAATGGGATGAAATAAAGAACCTCAACTTAAGAGTAATATATAATTTATACTATTTTAATGTGTGTAAGGTGATAGGTGACAAGGCCACTTGAGGACATGAACTCTGTGAGGGCAGAAGCTATCATCATATATACCCTATTCCAAATGCTGACTGTGCATCAGACACAATCAGTATTGTAACACTAGGTGCTACAGGCCCATTAACTGACACACTCAAACATCTAGTCCTTTGTACTTCAGAACTACAACTAATTTGATTAAGATATCTTAAACTGATTTTTGCTTTCTAATAAATTGAGTTATATATGGTTACTATACCATTTAAAGTATTTTCAACTTAAAATTTAAAATAGCCAACCAATATACTTATGCTAACATCTACTTTTATTTTTTCAAGTGAGAGGAGGGGATAGAGAGACAAAATCTCTCATGTGCCCCCACTGGAATTCACTCGGCAACCCCAGTCTGGGGCTGAGGCTTGAACCAACCGAGCCACTGGCCATGAGAGGGGAAGAGAGAGAGATGGGAGAGAGCAAGGGGGAGAGAAGCAGATGGTCACTTCTCACGTGTGCCTTGACCAGAAATCCAACCCAGGATGTCCACACACCAGGCTGACGCTCTATCCACTGAGCCAGCCGGCCAGGGCCACTAACATCCAAATTATAAAACAGGCTTCGTTAAGTATAAGGAAATATTTCTAAACATATCTCTAGCTTTAAACCTAAAATGTATACTAAGAAGGACATTTTAATTATTTAGGGAAATGATTAGTAAGTAATGGAATGTAGATACTTTTCTTATTGTCATAAAGCGAACAGTTTTAACATTTAACTTTGTCAAAGGGCATTCTGCAAAACATTTTTTAAAAATGTAAGAAATGGCCTGACCAAGCGGTGGCGCAGTGGATAGAGTATTGTACTGGGAAGTGGAAAAACCAGGTTCGAGACACCGAGGTTGCCAGCTTGAGCGCAGGCTCATCTGGTTTGAGCAAGGTTCACCAGCTTGAGCCCAAAGTCGCTGGCTCGAGCAAGGGGTCACTCGGTCTGCTGAAGGCCCGTGGTCAAGGCACGTATGAGAAAGCAATCAATGAACAACTAAGGAGCTACAATGAAGAACTGATACTTCTCATTTCTCTCCCTTCCTGTTTGTCCCCTATCTGCCCCTCTCTCTGACTCTCTCTGTTCTGCCACACACACACACACAAAAAAAAGTAAGAAATGACTGAATCGGCTAATAAAAAAACAACTTAAAATACTGAGTCAACTGTGAACACAGGACAACACAGTAATGATATACACTTGCTTCTCCCACCTACTGACAGCGCTGCAGTGAGGCAGTCTTTAAAGTGATCTCTAAGGTCAACACTGATCACAAACATGGTGTAAAATCTCATCTTGCTCCTAACAAGAGCCATGTCACCCAGAATTTAGTCTTATATGACTAAGTCCATGGAGACTGATACAAAGTAAGAGAGCCAATTCAAATACTTCAGGTCTCAAATCAGACACCCTCAGAGACACCTAGAAAAAAAAATTAAAGCCCAATAAACAATACAAATGTCTGACAAGAAATTCTTTTGAAGCCCAAACCATGATCAGTTGTATACTCTAATTATTCCCAGTTTATCCACTTACTATATAATCATCTAGATATATGAACAGAAACATTATCTGAAAGTATACTTTAAAAAAATCTCTCAGGGATTTAATTTCTAATAGTTTTTAATTTCACTGCTTACCCTAAGTACTAAGGAACTGTATCCATCTACATTTTCCACTATCCTTCTTACAAAAAAAATTTAAAAAGCCAAATACCAAAGTCCAAACTTCAAAACCAAAGGAGCTTCACTTTACCAAAAGATGATTTCCTGATATACTGAGCTTTCCATATACTTTACACTGCAAATCTTATTCTAATGTATATGAAAGAGTTTACATTCTATACAATGGGTCAGGCACACAGTAACTGCCAAGTGAAATATTCATCTTCTCTAACGTAATTCTTGCTTTCCCTATATCCCAATCCCACTCAAGTTACCTCTAAAACAAAACTTTTATCTATCTAACAGTTCTCTAAATCATTTCTTATTTCTATCAACTGACAATGAATGTACACTGATAGTTACAACCAGATTTCGGAAAATTTGACAGAAATTAAGATACAACAAAATCAAGCCTGACCAGCAGCTGTGGCCCTACAATCATGCATACATAAACCAACTTAGGTTTCATGGCACAGATACCAGGGAATTCTTATCAAAGCAATCACCCCAGACACTTAGAAAGTGGTAGTTGTTTTTTAAACTGCTCAAATTAAAAACAGAAAAGCTAGCCTGACCAGGCGGTGGTGCAGTGGATAGTGTCGGACTGGGATGTGGAGGACCCAGGTTCGAGACCCCAAGGCCACCAGCTTGAGTGCAGGCTCATCTGGTTTGAGCAAGTGGTCGCTTGCTCTGCTGTAGCCCCCCAGTCAAGGCACATATGAGAAATCAATCAATGAACTAAGGTGCCACAACGAAGAATTAATGCTTCTCATCTCTCTCCCTTCCTGTCTGTCTTGTCCCCCCCCCCGTCTCTGTCACACAAAAAAAACAATCCCCCCCCCGAAAAGCTAATTATAGAAGAGAATATCATGTATCATCCATTAAATAGCTAATATATAAATGTTTAAAATTTTTTAAATGTTAAAAAATTTAAGTTTAATAAAATCTTATTAAAACCTCTAAGAAGGGCCCTGGCCGGTTGGCTCAGTGTATGAGCGTCAGCCTGGCGTACGGAAGTCCTGTGTTCGATTCCGGCCAGGGCACACAGGAGAGGCGCCCATCTGCTTCTTCACCCCTCCCCCTCTCCTTCCTCTCTGTCTCTCTCTTCCCCTTCCGCAGCCGAAGCTCCATTGGAGCAAAAGATGGCCCGGGTGCTGGGGATGGCTCCTTGGCCTCTGCCCCAGGCACTAGAGTGGCTCTGGTCAGGACAGAGCGACACCCCAGATGGGCGTGCCAGGTGGATCCTGGTCGGGTGCATGCGGGAGTTGTCTGACTGCCTCCCCATTTCCAGCTTCAGAAAAGTACAAAAAAATAAAAATAAAAATAAATAAAATACAAATCTCTGAGAAGATTAGGATTAAGAGTGTGAAAGAGATCAGTAATGTGCTTTAATCAAAAGAAGTCCATCCTATAACAAGTACAAAAAAATAAAAATAAAATAAAATAAAAACCTCTGAGATTAGGATTAAGAGTGTGAAAGAGATCAGTAATGTGCTTTAATCAAAAGAAGTCCATCCTATAACACAGTAGACACTGAGCATTTATTTTCTGTATTAAGATATATGCCCAGACTGATTCATTTCCATGTGGGGCAATTCACCTGTAACAACCTTAATTAAGCTTGCCAAAGAGCAGACCCAAACAGGAGTCAGAAAACCTGGACTCTGAATACTGCTATTCTTAGGCAAACAGTTAACCTTATATATGCTTCCTTATATATAAAATGAAGCTATACAATCATGATATCCAAAGTCACTGTATTTCAAAAACAAATGATACTAAAATAAAATCCATTAAAGTGAATTATTTTATTTATTCACTTGTTTATTTATAGGTGAGAGAAGGGGAGATAGTGAAGCAGACTAGCCCATGCAGCCCGACCAGGATCCATCTGGCAACCCCATCTTGGACCAGTGCTCCAGTTCTGAGCTATTTTTAGTGTCTGAACCTGATGCGCTCCAACAGAGCTATCCTCAGCCCTGGGAGCCACACTCAAACCAATTGAGCCACTGGCTGTGAGAGGGAGAGGGGCGAGAAGCAGATGGTCACTTGTGTGTGCCGTAACAGGGAATTGAACCTAGGATGTCCATATACTGGACCAATGCTCTATCCACCGAGCCACCAGCCAGAGCCTAAAAGTGAATTTTATAACTTACAACTGCCAGTTACTTTTTCTATTGCATTACCTCTGTAGCTGCATTCGGGGCAAGGAGTAAGTATAAAGAAAAGAGTTGTCATGACAACCACTATTTTCTCAACAATTCCAGTCCTACTAGTAACAGCCCTTTTTACTTCTACTCTCCTACTGTCAGTCCATGGAGCTACCCCATACCCTCCAAAGCCAAACTCAATATCCCCAGATCAAAACTCAAGGTCTAGCATAAAAATAGTACTGCAATATCTTACGCAACAACATACAACTGACTCTGGAATGATCCTAACTTCTTCACTGAAAACTTCACACTTCCTTTTTAAGGAGACACAGCTCACTGACTATATAATGAATGAACAGTAAGCTAGATCATGAGGACATGGCACATGGAATCAATGGGATGTTCTAGGGATGGGCCTTCAACAATCCCTGAAGGTTTAAAAAACCCTTAATCTATGAAGCACATTTGACTTTCTGGAAGTCAAATGCACTTTTTAAAAAAATGCCCTTTTGACTTCTTGAAATTTTTAAATATTTGCTAATGTTTTTAAAAGAAAAAATTTAAAAAACAACAGCTATTTCTTATATGGTATGCCTCTACAATGTGCCACATTGTATTAATTTGCACAAATCATTTCTAGTTCTCACATAACCATAGCAGGCAGATATTAGCCTTCTTTTACTAAAAAACTGAAGTTCAGAATGACTGCATAATTTTCCCAAAGTCACACAAGATGACAGGCATATTTAATTACTGAGTTCAGATGTGACCCAGGTGTGTCTCCAGAGCCCAAGCACAGGCTTTGCCATGATTCTGTGCTGCCTTCCACTGAATCTGTGCTGCTACGTCTGCTATACCAAGGAGCTCGCAACACTAAATCTGCTGAATAGACTAAAAAATTACTAAATTTTTCATTAACACTTCATAATATCTAACCATTTATACAATTACTACCTAGTCATACATAGTTAGGATTTTAGTATTTCCACTTTTAACTTCCATAAATCTAGCTTGCAATCACTCATATATATTAGTATCATTTCAAAATATAAATCACTTACGTATGGTTCATCACCAAAGTTCCAGATGATGTATTTAAATTTAGGAAGTTAACACAAATGGTCACCACTGATTTACAACACATCAATTCCAAACAGGGAGGACTGACTAACCTGTAATAAGTGCACAACTATTTGCCAAATGAGTAACTTGCTTAATCAATCCCCTCCTATCACTGCTTCCAGCCGCTTATCTGAATCATTGCCCCTAATTCCTGGTAGCTGAGGTTCCAAAAACACTAATGTAGTACTTTTAATAGGACATCAAATCCTAGGTCACCTAAATTATCAATGTGAGGTTAAAAGTAGTGTTTAAGACATTAATTCTCACCCTTAAGAGGCAATGTAAGTGTTTATTATAGAAATAAAATGCATTCCAATTTGTTTTAAAAGATTTTATTTATTAATTTTACAGAGAGAAAGGAGGAGGAACACAAGAAGTATCAACTCATAGTTGCTTTGTTCATTGACTGCTTGTTGTACATGCCTTGACCCAGGCTTCGAACTGGCGACCTCAGCATTCCAGGTTGACACTTTATCCACTGCGCCACCACTGGCCAGGCTAAAATGTATTCCAATTTTTAAAACTCATTAAACTTACCTTTCCACAATCCACTCTGGCCGAATTACCTTCTCCCCCTTTAATTCTTTAATTTTGGCAGTAGGAAGATTTGTGGCAATAATGTGTGTTGTTTTGGATCTGGAATAATACACATGGTATTGGCCTCCATGCAACATCATTAGCTTTCTCAATTCCTCAGCAGAAGGATCTGTAAAGTTAATATTAAAATATATTAAGAGTTTTTTATATGTAAGAAAGTAGAGCCCAAGCTGAATAATCCTTTACTTAAACAGGTCATTCAAAGAACGTATCGCTGGCTCACTTTCTCCTTGGATGGTGAACAACGTTGGGAGGAAAATCACAAGGTGATAAAGCTATTCTACCTTACCCACGGTGTTTTTCAACTGCCTGTATGCAGACTAGTCTGCCAGAAATTTCATATTTCATGCCGGTCCATGAAAGAGTTAACCACCCTGAGGCTGTATTAAGATTATAGACTCAAAGATGTTAGTTGAATGCATATATGTTCAGGGTGATTTCTGCCTTAGTGGTTCCTGAAGTTAAATTTCCTGTTTTCACTGATCCCTTAGTATAAAAAGGTTGCAAGCACAGCCTCTGCAAATCCTTCTCCTTGTTGCTAGACACAGTGAACCAACATAGAAACATCTCCTGCTAAGAGGGGCCTAGAAGAGCAAATAGAGACCTCAAGTAATGAATCAAATACTAAAAACAGAGCCAATACTTTTAAACTTCTGACCACATTTAGCTATAAGACCTTGATATTGGTATCTTATGTTTAAAAAAATGTACAATATTCTTCATTTATGAGTCAGTTTACAGAGACTCCCAACTAATCTTACAACCTTCAGAATACAGCAGGTCCTCGAGTAGCAATCACTTTGTTATTGAGGTGATGAGATGCCAGAGAAACTTGACTCATTTACATCAGTTAGCCTCTGGTAAAAGTGGTTTTATTATACGTCATTTCACTTAAAGTTATTGAGGACTTACTGCAGTAGTACAATAGTAGTCAGTGAGATAAACTGCTCATACTTACTATAAGCAGACACAGTGTAAGGCTTATTAATAGATTTTACTCCTATGAAATAATTTAAAATTTGATTTGACTACATAAAAGTTAAAATAATCTTACTCGCTTTCCTAATATAAATCTGCATCGAAGCCAAAATATAAACTCCACCAATAAAGAAAAAAACTATTGCAGACTGAGAAACACTTTTACAATTTTGTTTCAAAATATCTTATTCTTAATAAAACTATTTTTAAAATACCTTGAACAAGAATCAATGTAGTTTATGCTTTCCCATAAAAATGCCTGACTCACTAAAGTTATATTATAACTCGCATTTACTATCACATTAAACTAATTATTTTTAATACCTTTTCTAGTTCTTTCCACTGTTATCCTAATGAAAGCTCTAAATCACAACTCCTCTAGCACTAGTTGTACCTGGGGCAGGGGATGGGGTCACAGGAGGCTTAAGTATCTACTTTGTTATTCAAGCAACAGATTTCCTTAAGCCCAAACAAAACAGGTCCAGGTCCAGGAATTTAAATGAACACTTTAGTTATAATTATTGTCTAATTAAGTGAGTTTGAGACTTCTGAAGAACTTAAAACCTAACAAAGTACATACAGGTATGCAGGATTTAATTCTGGTAAATTCTTAAGAGTGTAGAAATCACCTGATATTACTGTCACAGTGACTGCCTGGTAAATACATGCTGCATATATTAAGATTTCCAATAACCTCATTAAAAACAGTAAAGACATGAAATCAGTTTTAATAATATTTTTTATTAATTTTAATGGGGTGACATTGATAAATCAGGGTACATATGTTCAGAGAAAACATCTCCAGGTTATTTTGACATTTGATTATGTTGTATACCCTCACCCAAAGTCAAACTGTCCTCTGTCACCTTCTATCTGGTTTTCTTTGTGCCCCTCCGTTCCCCCCACCCCCTCCCTCTCCTTCCTCCCAATAATATTTTTATTTAACCCAATAGACCCAAACTATTACCACTTCACCATGTAATCAATACAGAAAATTAGGAGTATTCTACACGCGTTTTCTCATGCTCTGAATCTACAGCATGCCTCAATCCAGACCAGCCACATTTCAAGTGCTTAACACAGGGATAGTGGCCACCCAACTGGACACTGCACTAGGTGGAGAAATGAAAACAACTTTTAAATTAAAACGAATTCAGAATTCAGAATGTAGGTTTTCAGGAGTTGGGTGGGGTGTCACAAAAACTAATCTAGAGAGTATCACAAAAATAATCTAAAACAGTGGAAATCAAATAGCTAGTCATTCAGGAATCTATAGTTCACTTTACTTTCCTAAGATTAAAGAACCTGGCTGACCTTATTAAATAAGTGAAAAAGCACCAAATTAAAGGCTAGATGCAATGCAATAATATGGACAGACACTAAACCCAATAAAAAGCACAGAAATAAGAAAGATCATAGTTCATCTAGACTTTTCCTAAACCAATTGTATTGAATGACCGAAACAAAGCCACAGTCTGTTGGGAACACATTTCCTCTGCATACACAGTGGGGAAGCACTCTCCCCATGACTAGTTGCCCTTTAAGGTCAAATTAATGTAGAAATTTGGAACTGGAAAACCTGGAGAGTTCATTGTCCTTTTCAGGGATGAAGTGAAAGGGGCTCCTTGAAGTTCAATTTTGAAGACTCTCGTATATTCTTCACTGTGAGTAAGCCATGTAAGCCAGTCTCTTACACGGTAAGATCACTTAAACTAAGGTGTCAGACTGACCTGTTAATGTTGGCTTTAACATTCTTTAGCTGTGTGGCTGGGCAAGTAGTGAACTCCATTAAGCTTTTTCCTTTCCCTTTACAAATAAATAAGGCTATAATAATTAAGACTGGCACATAGAACATACTCAATACAAAAACGCATTATTTTAAAGCATGAAGACATCAGAACTCCTTTCAAGTAATGTATGTGACTTCAGACTCCTGCCTTAAACCCTACAAAAAATGACAGCAGAAGACAATACAATGCTGCCATATGGTGGCCCAAACTTGCAAACAAAAACAGAACTGACAATGGACTATGGACACACTATGGACAGCAACCAGGAACCACTCCGTCAGCCCAAAGAGCCCGGAATGCACGTGGCTGGTGGCCACCCTCATTTTGATTGCTTTTTGAAATTTTTAAAATAGTAATTCTCTTTGGCTCTATTTCTTCAGCAATAGACCATACTACCAAATTACAAGTTCACAACAATATAAACGATAGCCCTGAAGATTTGCTTACTAAATTCAATTTTGTATTTAACACCCTTCTTTAATTCAATAGATGTGTATTCAGTAGAGAAAACTGTTTCGGCCTGCCCAAGAGGTGGTGCAGCGGATAAGAGTGTTGGACTGGGACGTGGAGGACCCAGATTTAAACCCCAAGGTCGCCAGCTTGAGCTCAGGCTCATCTGGTTTGAGCAAGGCTCACCAGCTTGAGCCCAAGGTTGCTGTCTTGAGCAAGGGGTCACTCGGTCTGCTGTAGCCCCCCAGTCAAGGCACATATGAGAAAGCAATCAGTGAACAACTAAGGTGTCGCAACGAAGAATTGATGCTTCTCATCTCTTTCCCTTCCTGTCTGTCCCTATATGTCCCTCTCTCTATCTCAGTCACAAAAAAAAAAAAAAAAAAAAAAAAAGAAAAATGTTTGGGAGACAGTATTCAACATTATGAAGTCTATGGCACAAAGAGTGTGGGACACACACAAGGGCCCCATCCCTGCAATCTGCTACACCAGTCAATTCTCTTCACACACTGATAAAAATCTGCAAGTGTCTACTTGAGCAGTTGTTTATTGTCAGATACCCCCCAAAACACGGTCCTTGAGGACAGGAACCTTGTCGTACTTCCACATATCTGGCACAAAGCAGGTGCTGAGTATGTAGCTGCTGAATTAATAGACATCCCCGTTCATCACAGACTCCCGCAGGGAGTTCACCCCTCTAGCAAAAGGAATGAGTGCAAATAGAGAAGTATCTCTATTCTCAAAATATTTACACAGTCTCTCAGAAATTAGGTCAGACAGCAAACTCCAAAGGGAGACTGGCTCTATCACTTGCTAGCTGTGTGGACCTCGGGCAAGTTACTTAAATTTCGAGGCCTCAGTTTTCTCATATGCAAACTGGGGACAGTAAAGGGACTTCAGAGTGCTGTTGTGGAATTTAAAAGAGCCAAAAATTATACATTACCTAAAAAAAAAAAAAAGGCCCAGTACATAGTAAAAATTACATGTCCGTTATTATCAGTATTGTTATTGTTATCATCATTATCATCATCAACATCAGTATTACTATTGCTATTCTCATCTTATTCCAAAGCAGGAAAATGGAAGGAGATTCAGGGCTGCTCTTTACCTATAAATCAATTTTTTTCAATCCACAATCCTACCTACAAATTCTTCTCTCAATACCCACCCTTCAGTACTTTTTCCATCTAGAATGTCCTGGATTTACTCAATAATATGAAAATAAAAAATCAAACATGGCCCTGGCCGACTGGCTCCATTGATAGAACATCAGCCCGGCATATGGATATCCCAGTCAGGGCACAAAAGAAAAGTGACCGTCTGCTTCTCCACCCCTCCCCTTCCCCCTTCTCTCCCTTTACCCCTCCCACAGCCGGTGGCTCAACTGGTTCCACCAGCATGTCCCCAGGAGCTGAGGATAGCTGGTTGGCCCAAGCGCATTAGCCTCAGGTGTTAAAAATAACTCAGCTGATTCAAGCATTGGCCCGAGAGGGGTTGCTGGGTAGATCCTAGTTGGGGCATACGCAGGAGGTCTGTCTCTTTATCTCCTCTCCTCTCACTTGAAAAGAAAAAATAAAGAGATTAAAAAAAAATCAAACAAAAACAAAATTATATTCAGGGAAATTGTATTCTCTAAATATTTATAATTGGGTGTTACACCAAAGAATGTCAGAACTAAAAGTTTGTTGAGATCTAGTAACTAGTTCATTTTCCACACCGGTATAAATGAGATTAAATCAAGTTCAACAGACAGAACCAATTCAAATAAAAATTAAACATCTCTCAAACCCCATTATACATCCTCATTGTACACATTATTTTTAAACACATTAGTGTGTAAAAAAGGTTACTGAATCACCAACAAAAATCACCACAGATTACTTCTGGCATTTTGGTGAAGATCCTTCAAGTAAAACTGCCTCCGCAGGCTTGGCAGTTCCCAAAGCTGACTTTACCAAGAAAAATATACATAGCACTGGTTCTAAAAAAAAAAAAAAAAAAAAAAAAAAGACTTTTAAAGAAATACATGCCTTTAAAACACGGGTCGGGAACCTATGCCTCGTGCGCCAGATGTGGCTCTTTTGATGGCTGCATCTGGCTCACAGACAAATCTTTAATAATTAAAAAAAAAACGTTAAAAATATAAAACATTCTCATGTATTACAATCCATTCATTTCCTACTGCTCACATTCATGGTTGCGGGTGGCTGGAGCCAATCACAGCTGTCCTCCGGGACAACACCAAATTTTTATTGGATAATGCATAACCTACACGGGTCGTTGTATGGCTCTCACGGGATTACATTTTAAAATATGTGGCGTTCATGGCTCTCTCAGCCAAAAAGGTTCCTGACCCCTGTTTTAAAGGAACAAAACCTGTTTTCTCACTGACAAAATGAGGCTCGACTAGATAGTTAAAATCTCTTATAAAGCTGTTCAATTCTGTGCACTAAAAGCAAAATCTCTAGCAAACAAAAATTGAAGACCATTTCAAAAGTTTGTGAGAGAGAGAGAGAGAGAAAGCAAAGCAGGTCATATTACACCCAATTTTATAGATAAAGAAATTAAAGCTGAAAAATGTAAGCAAGGAAAAACAAAGTATATACACATATATATTTATATATATAAAATTAGCAAGATATTAGAAAAGGTAGGTCCACAACTCATACTTGATTATCTAATAAACTACAATGTCTTACACACATAACAGGTACTGAATTCAAAAAGTTTAAAGTTGTGGAATAGAAAGTAATTAAAGCAAATACTGTCTCCATTATGGCCATTATAAAACATGTGGTATAAGGAAAAAAAGGGAACTGAAGATCAAAAGTCCTTAGTTTGGCTCTATCATAATTTGCTGGGTGACATTAGGAAGTTTTCTACTATCTTTGTGCTTCAGTGACAAAGTCAAATGGGATGACTGGAGCAAATGACCTTAAAGGTTCCTTTCAGACCTAAACTATTAAAAATCTATTTAGATTCCAACAATTCTTGATCAATGACTAATATTCCATTACAAGTAGGTTCCATTAGCTCATATACCATCACAGAAAACTAAATCAGTAATACAAAACCAACTCCATAACCCATTAAACAAGTCCATAAGAGTGTTCTGACCACATGGTCAGAATAAACTACCTTTTATGCTGTGTGTAATACCAGCACCCCTGCTCAGTTCCCTTTATCCTCTATAATAAAAGTTCTATATCTAATCATATTGTATGCTAATAATATTTATAATATTAGTACAGGCTAAGACTTAAAGGGACTTCAATTGTATTTATTCCCTCAGCAAGTATATTATCAACATTAACATTTATATGTATTTATTATATATTTGTGTATATGAATGTATCATCATACATCCTAAATGGCCTCAGGCAACATCTGAACTATTAAAATACCAGTACAGAAGATGTAAGACACTTGAAAAGCAGTATAATTAATCTATTTTTTTTTACATATGTATATCTTCACTACCGAGGCTAGGCAGAAATTTAAAACATGATACATAGACAAAATGCTCAGAAAATCTCTACAAAGCAATTTGGTAGTCATTTTTACTAGCAATAATGCTAAATCTTTGATTCAAAATTTAAAACTAGTTGGCAGTTTCCCTAAGCCATATAATTAACAAACTATGATTTTAAAAATATCCACTATATTTGGCATCCCGTTACAGAATGAGTGCTCTCATACCTGTTTACTGAACAAAATAGTAATAAGGGTAAATTTTTGCAGATGACAATACTAAAACTTAAAAATATTGTTTTATTTATCTTAAAAATTTGGATAATTAAACTTAACAGGGTGACATTGGTAAACTACAGAGATTTTGGGCTACTATTTCCACATAATTTGGACAGCTGATTAGGTTGTATATCAGTCAAATCATCCTATCACCTTATATTTGTTTCTCTTTATGATCTTCCCTGCCCCTCCTCCCCCTGGTAACCATTGCACTCTTATCTATGTTCATGAGTCTCAATTTTGTATTCCACCTATGTATAGAATCATACAGTTCTTAGCTTTTTCTGATTTACTTATTTCACTCAACATAAAGTTCTCACGTTTCATCCACATTGTCATAAATGATACTAGGTCATCATTCCTTACGGTTGAGTAGTATTCCACTGTATATACTATATGTACCACTTTTCTTGGTCCAGTCCTCTATCAAAGGACACTTTGGTTGTTTCCATGTCTTGGTCACAGTGAAAAATGCTGAGATGAACGTGGGGCTGCATGTGTCTTTACATATCAATGTTTTTGAGTTTTGGGGGTATATACTCAGTAGAGACGGATTGCTGAGTCATATGATAGTTCCATTCTTAAATTTTTTAGGAACCACCCTACTTTCTTCCATAGCAGTTGTGCTAATTGACATTCCCAACCAACAGTGAATAAGGGTTCCTTTTTCTCCACAGCCTCTCCAACACTTGTTATTACCTGTCTTGTTCATAATAGCTAACCTAACAGGTGTGAGGTGGTATCTCGTAGTTTTGATTTGCATTTCTCTAATAACTAATGAAGATGAAAATCTTTTCATGTACCTATTGGCCATTTGTATTTCTTCTTGGGAGAAGTGTCTGTTCATGTTCTCTCCCCATTTTCTTATTGAATTAATTGCTTGTTTGTTGCTGAGTTTTATGAGTTTTAATATATTTTAGATATTAACCCCTTATTTGAGCTGTTGTTTACAAATACCATCCCCCACTTAGTTGGCTGTCTGTTTTGTTGTCAGTTTCTTTTGCTGTGCAAAAGCTTCTTAGTTTGGTATACGTATTCCCATTCATTTATCTCTGTCCTTATTTTCCTTGCCTTTGGGGTCAAATTCATAAAATGTTATCTATGGCCCAGGTCCATTAGTTTAGGACCTACAGTATTTCCACATGTATAAGCAGCAGCACTCTTTTTCAAAATATTTGGGGTCTAAAAACTGGGTGCATCTTATACAGTGGTTGTAGGTTTTTTACTTACATTTCCCACTTTTTTGCACTCACTGTCTTGCACTTGTTACCAGTGTATTACAATAGGTACCATTTTGCCCAGAAATGGCTCAAATGACTTTTGTACAGTGCTGAGTTCAAGTTAAAAGTGATACAGTTTGCAAAAGTAAATGGAAATTGTGCTGAACGTAAGTTTGGTTCTCCTCCAACTGAGAAATCAATCTGAGACTGGCTATGGGAAGAAGAAACCCTACTGAAAATGGCACAGCAGAAGAAAGCCATGAGAGGCAAGTCAGCAAAATGGCCTGATTTAGAGAGGAAACTAAAGGTACGGATTGAAGAGCAAAGGAAAACTGGAATTCCTGTGTCCACAAAGATGGTTTAACATGAGGCAAGAATTGCTGATGAAAAAGAAGTTACTGATTTCAAAGGAGGACACAATTGGTGCTTTGGATTCATGAAACAGAATGGACTAAGCATGCGTACATGCACCAGACTTGCCCAAAAAATGCCTAGAAGCTATGAGCAGAAGGTCCTTGAATTTAATCTTTTTGTCATTCAGTGTCAGAAGACACATCAGTTTGAGTTGGGACAGATTGCAAATATGGACAAAGTCCCCCTTCAATCTGATGTCCCAAGTAACAGAACTGTTGATAAGGAAGGGGTGAAAACTAACTGTGAAGACAAGTGGGCGTGAAAAGAGCCATTATACCAGTGGTTCTCAAAAGTGTGCGCCCTAGAAGATTTCCAGGTGCACCCTATGGTATTCCAGAGAAATATGTGCCTGTTAGGGACCAAAAATTCAACAGGGGTTTTGGAGTTTAGATTTTGGGGGGACAGACGTGTGGGGAATTGGCTGTAAGCTGACAGTCTGCCCAACTCCCCACCTCACTTGCCTGATTAGGTTACAAAAGGCTGTTAAGATGTGGTGCTGGATTGTTTACACTACCCCCCATGATCCTCAGAAAGACTGGAGGTAAGTTTCTTCTATCCTTTGTTTAGTGTAAAGTTAAGATGATATGTATGGGGGGGGGGGGTTTCTGCACTAAACACAAGAGTAAAAAGAGAGAAATTCTTCAATGTATTGACGAGGAAATGAGAGTCTGCCTTTCAAATATATGCCCAAACATTGAAGAAACCACTAGGACACATGAGGCTCATGTTTCTCATAAACACAAGAATGAAAAAACTTAACACATTCGTGCCAGGACCTGCCGAATTTACTAAATCTCACTAAGAATGTATCTATATAAATAAAAAGATAAGTTTTTTGTCGTTTTATTTTTTAAACCTTCTTTTTTACAAATTCAAAAAGCATAACTCAAAAAATGTTTTATAACATCAGAATAAATTTAATTTTGTCATATTTATTTAGTTTAATTACCATAAAGGCATGCTTGGACTTTATATTTTTTTCTTTAATATTTGACTTAATTATTATAATATATTCCTCAGAAATTTGTATAGCGTGCCTACAATTATTTGTAGGATTTTAAATGCACCCTGACTTCAAAGAGTTTGAGAACCACTGCTTCATACAATTGTTATAGTTTGTTGTGCTGATGGAACCAAGCTGCCTCCTATGCTGATTTTCAAACGCAAAACACTGCCAAAAGAAGACATTCCTCGAGGAGTAATTATCCACGTTCAGGACAGGAGCTGGATGGATCAGAATGGGATGAAGATCTGGTTTGAGAAACTGGAGGAGACCAGGCGGGCTCTTACGCAAACCTGCCCTACTAGTGCTTAATCATTTCAGGTCACACATAACAAAAAACACAAAGATTGCTGCAGAGCAGAAAACAAAATTTGCCGACCTACCTGGAGGCTTGACACCCCAGCTCCAACCACTTGATGTCAGCATTAACAAATCCTTCAAAACTGCCAGGAGATGCATAGAAACAATGGATGAAGTCTTCTAGGGACAATTTGACACCAGTAGAAAGAGTGAAGAAACCAACTATAGGAGAAGTTTGCACCTGGGTGAAAAGATACTGGGATCATATCAAGATTGAGATCGTTGTCAAGCCATTTAAGAAGTGTGGCATTTCAAGTGCCATAGATGGAACTGAGGATGAGGCAATATATGAACACAGTGATTCATCATCAGACACAAATGAGGACAAGCTAATCGGATGGGAGTTTTGACAGTGATGAGGAGTTGTATGATTTTATGATGAATAAATCTTGAGTTCAATAACTTTATGTAATACATTTTCCCCCCAAATTTCAGGCCTCAAAATTAAGGTACGTCTTATATGGGGAAAACTGTATGTTTTCTTCTATGTAATTAATTCTTTCAGATCTTATATTAAGGTCTTTGATCAATTTTGAATTATAGTAATTTTTGTGCAGGGGGACAAATTGTATTCAAGTTTCATTCTTTTGCATGTAGCTCCAATTTTGCCAGTACCACTTATTGAAGAGGCTTTCTTTTCTCCACTATATTTTTAGCTCCTTTATCAAAGATGATATACCCATATGTATGTGGTTTTATTTCAGGGCTCTCGATTCTGTTCCATTGGTCTGTGTGTCTGTTTTAATGCAAATATCACGCTGTTTTGATTTTGTGGCTCTGTAGTATAATTTGAAGTCAGGTATTGTAATGCCTCCAGCTTTGTTCTTTTTTCAGAATTACTTTGATTATTTGGGGTTTTTTTATGGTTCCACACAAACCTGATGATTTTTTATTCCATTTCTTTAAAAAATGACATTGGAATTTTGATGGGAATTGCATTCAATTTGTCTGTTCTTTGGGTAATATGACCATTCTAACTACATTCTTTCTATCAAAAAAAATGGGGTATTTTTCCATTTCATTGTCTTTTTTTATTTCCTTTAATAATGCTTTGTTGTTTCCAGTATATAGGCCCTTTACAATTTTTGATAATTCCTATTTTATTGTTTTGTTAAAACTGTAAAAGAAATTACTTTTCTGAGTTCATTTTCCCAAATTTGATTGTTGGAGTATATGAAAGCAATACACTTCTGTATATTAATTTTGTATCCTGCGACCTTACTGTATTGGTTTGTTTCTAACAGTCTTTCTGTGGAGTCTTTGGGGTTTTCTATATGCAGGATCATGTCATCTGCAAAAAGTGAAATCTTTACTACTTCTTCATCAATGTGAATGCCTTTTATTTCTTTCTCTTTTTTTGATTGCTCTGGCTAAAACTTCCAGGACTATGTTAAACAGGAGTTGAGAGAGTGGGCAACCTTGTCTTGTTCCTGATTTTAGAAGAAAAGTCCTCAGGTTTATGCCATTTAATATGATGTTAGCTGATGGTTTGTCTCATATAGCCTTTATTATGCTGAGGTCTTTTCCTTCTACACCCATTTTGAGTGTTTTAAATAGAAAAGTATGTTGTATTTTATTGACCGTCTTTTCTGCATCTATTGATAAGATCATATGGTTTTTGTTCCTGTTATGTTGATATGGTATGTTACATTAATCATTTTACAAATATTAAACCATCCTTGTCTTCATTAGAGATATGGGTCTGTAGTTTTCTTTTTTTTGTATTGTCCTTGCCAAGTTTTGGTATGAGGCTTATGTTGGCCTCAGAAAATGTTTGGAATTATTGCTTCGTCTTCAATTTTGTTGAAGACTTTGAAAAGGATAGGACCAAATCTTCTTTGAATGTTTGGTAGAATTCACTAGAGTAGCCATCAGACCCCAAACTTAAATTTTGGGGAGGTCTTTGATAGTTCTATTTCCTTCCTGCTTATGGGTCTATTGATGCTTTCTACTTCTTTGTGATTCAGTCAAGGAAGATTGTATAGTTCCAGGAATTTATTTCTTCTAGATTATTGAATTTGGTGGCATATAATTGATCATAGTATTCTACAATGATTCTTTGTATATCTATGATATCTGTGGTAATTTCCTCTTTCATTTTGGATTTAGTTTATATAAGTCCTTTCTCTTTTTTACTTAGTGAGTCCTGCCAGGGGTTTGTCAACTTTGTTGATCTTTTCAAAGAACCAGCTCTTTGTGGTATTTTTTTCTATAGTTTTTCTGTTCTCTATTTCATTTATTTCTGCTCTAATTTTTATTTCCTTTCCTCTGCTGGTTTTGGGTTCCCTTTGTTCTTCTTCTAGTTCCTTAAGATGTGCTGTTGTTTACTTGGGCTCTCTCTTGTTTGTTCATATAGGCCTGTAGTGATATGAACTTCCCTCTTATTACTGCTTTCAATGCATCCAAGATTCTGATATGTCGTGTTGTCCTTTTCGTTTGTCTGTATATACCTTTATATATCTTTGAATCTCTAATTTTATTTTTTTGACCCATTTTTTAGATGTTAATCTCCACGTTTTCGTGAGTTTGTCTACTTATTTTTTTAGTTAAATTCTAGTTTCAAAGCCTTATAGTCAGAGAATATGCTTGGTATAATTTCAACCTTTCTGAATTTATTGATGTTATTTCTGTGGCCCAATGAATGATCTATTTTTGAGAACGTTTCAAATACAATGGATAAAAATGTATACTCTGACATTCTGGGGTGAAATACCCTGTAGATATCTATTAATTTCATTTGTTCCACTGTTTTATTTAAGGTTGATATTTATTGATTTTCTGTTGGATGAATGATCTAGAACCATCAATGGTGTAATGAGGTTTCCAAGTATGACTGACTGTATTATTGCTGGTTTCTATTTTTAGATCTCTTAGTAGATGTCTTATATATTTTGGTGCTCCCTGGTTTGGTATATATTAAGAAATGTTATTTCTTGATACAATTTCACCTTTATCATTATGAAATGACCATTTTTGTCTTTGGTTACCCTTTGTTGTCTTGTACTCAGCATTGTCAGATATGAGTATGGCTACAGCTGCTTTTCCTTGGATAATATTTGCTTGGAGAATCATTTTTAAGCTTTCGCTTTGAATCTCTTTTTATCCTTGTAGATTAGATGTGTCTCTTCAAGGCAACATACAGTAGGGTTTTGCTTTTTGATTCAATCTGCTACTCTGTCTTATTGGTGAGATAAATCCATTTACATTTAGTGTAATTACTGCCATTTTATATATTTCTTTTTGATAGCTCTTTGTCTTGTTTGGTGCTTCTATTTTGTTTTTCTGTCATTTGTTTTTATTTGGTGGTATCCCATACTTCTTTCCTCTTTCTTCTTTTTTTAAGCTGTGTGTTTTAGTAGTGGCATTTTCAGGGGTGATCACCATTAGATTAAAAGAAAAGTCATATTTATTAAAATTGATTATCTCTTGAGTGCTTCTGCATTCCATCCTCCTTTGCTACTGCTGATCTTCGTCTTCTTCCCTTTTATCTTGTTGTCACAGATTATTCTTGTTTTTATTGTCTTGGGAGTTTTTACTTGTAGTGTTGTTTTCTTCTTTGTACCTGGGCGGATAACCCCCCTTTAGTATTTCCTGTAGTGGGTCTTTTCTGTTAATTCCCTCAGCTTCTATATGTCTATAAGTGTTTTTATTTCACCTTCACATTTGAAGAATAGCTCTGATGAATATAGTATTCTTGACTGGTAGTTCCTCTTTTTCATTATTTTAAATGTTGAGGTCTACTCTCTTCTAGCTTGTAGTTTCTGCTGAGAAATCTGGTAATAGCCTAGAGGGCCTTCCTTTATATGTTATATCCTTTTCCCTAGCTGCCTTGAGGATTCTTTCTTTGTAATTGATTTGTGATCATTTCATTACAATATGCCTTGGAGTAGGTCTGTATGGGCTGAGATAACTTGGTGTTCTGCTGGCTTCTTGGAGTCGAGGCTCTAACTCCACAAGCTTTGGAAGTGCTCAATTGTTTGAATATGCGAAGTACTCTTTTTGTTCATTAAATTGTTTTTTGAACACAATAAATTGGCTTTTAGTGTTTTCTTGTATATCACTGAGTATTTTTACAACCTCAATTTTGAATTCTGTCATTTACCTCCAAGGTTTTCATGTAACTGAAATTTTTTTCTGGAGTTTTTCATCATCTATCTGAGCCACATAAGTGTCCTATGTATCCATGATATTTGATTTCTTTTTCCATGATGGTATTTGAGACTGGTATCAATAACACTAACAAGAAATAACAAAAAAAATTTTAAAAAAATACAGTGAGCCCTGGCCCGTTGGCTCAGCGGTAGAGCGTTGGCCTGGCGTGTGGGGGACCCGGGTTCGATTCCCGGACAGGGCACATAGGAGAAGCGCCCATTTGCTTCTTCACCCCTCCTTCCTGTCTCTCTCTTCCCCTCCCACAGCCAAGGCTCCATTGGAGCAAAGATGGCCCAGGCGCTGGGGATGGCTCCTTGGCCTCTGCCCCAGGCGCTAGAATGGCTCTGGTCGCGGCAGAGCGAACCCCCGGAGGGGCAGAGCATCGCCCCTGGTGTGCAGAGCCTCGCCCCTGGTGGGCGTGCCGGGTGGATCCCGGTCAGGCGCATGCGGGAGTCTGTCTGACTGTCTCTCCCCGTTTCCAGCTTCAGAAAGAAAAAAAAAAAAATACAGTGAAAAGCCTGACCAGGCGGTGGCGCAGTGGATAGTGTGTCGAACTGGGATGTGGAGGACTCAGGTTCGAGACCCCGAGGTCGCCAGCTTGAGCACAGGCTCATTAGGTTTGAGTAAGCCTCACCAGCTTAAGCCAAAGATCACTGGCTCGAGCAAGGGGTCACTCGGTCTGCTGTAGCCCTACAGTCAAGGCACATGAGAAATCAATCAATGAACAACTAAGGAACTGCAAAGAAGAATTGATGTTTCTCTCTCCCTTCCTGTCTGTCTGTCCCTATCTTCCCTCTCTCTGGCTCTCTCTGTCTCTGCCACACAAAAAAAATAAGTGAAATAATGAAAACTTTATAAATAACGATAATAAGAACAAAAACCAGAGAACTAGAAGAACTGAGAAACAATAAAAAAAGAAAAAATAAAGTAAAAATCATACAAAAACGGGGAAACCAATATGGCAGTGGAATCGGAAGACGCACAAACTCCAAGCTAACACCACCAAACTGGATTATAAATTAATTTAGAAACAATCAGCGAGAAAAACCAATTTTGGATTAAAAGAACGGGTCTCAAAAACTAAGGAGCAAAGAAGCCACACCAATCCTAGTAGGGAGCTCCTAGTCATGGTGTGGGGGGCTCACCTGCTTCAAGGAGTGAAGATGGGGTGAGACTGAGAGCCCAGAAGGGCTCTCATTACAAGAAGAAGAGCAGAGAATATCACACACAGCCACTTGCCTAGGAACCTGGGAACTAGGTGTGCTGAGAGGGCTGGGTTGTCTTCCAAAAAGAAAGTATATATATAGAGAGAGAGAGACGGTGACAGGCAGAGGAATGCATGGCATGACCTCAGAAGCTGACTCATCCAGTGTGGAGGCAGACTTAGCTGGGGGAGGGGTTGATCCCTCCACACAGCACAAACCTAAAGTGGTTCCGGGTGACCCACCTCCAGAAAGCTCTCCAGCTCCAATCAGAGCAACAAGACACAGCTGAAAACAGGAAGTAGGGAGGAGGAGCAGTAACCCAGGTCTCCATGGAGATCTGATATACATCTCCCCTTAACTGAAACAGAGAAAGCACCCTGCCCCCAGAGAGAAGCTGGCAGATATGGCCTTCAGAATCTCAGGTTATAACTACCATATTCCTAGATATAGCTCCAAATAAGCCCCCTGCTGAGATCAGTAAAAAAGATTACCATTGAGTTAAGAAAACAGAGGAGAAAAAAAAACAAATCAAGACTTCAAACAGGCTCTACCAGGTACAGAGATCACAGCTGGAACAAGCCTACAAGACAAAGAGAATAATGGGTAGGCAGAGAAGCATAAGTCATATGCTTCAACAAGATAAATCCTCTGATAAAGTCTTGGGCGAGGCCCTGGCCGGTTGGCTCAGCGGTACAGCGTCGGCCTAGCATGCGGAGGACCCGGGTTCGATTCCCAGCCAGGGCACACAGGAGAAGCGCCCATTTGCTTCTCCACCCCTCCGCCGTGTTTTCCTCTCTGTCTCTCTCTTCCCCTCCCGCAGCCAAGGCTCCATTGGACCAAAGATGGCCCGGGCACTGGGGATGGCTCTGTGGCCTCTGCCTCAGGCGCTAGAGTGGCTCTGGTCACAACATGGCGACGCCCAGGATGGGCAGAGCATCACCCCCTGGTGGGCAGAGCGTCGCCCCATGGTGGGCGTGCCGGGTGGATCCCGGTCGGGCGCATGCGGGAGTCTGTCTGACTGTCTCTCCCTGTTTCCAGCTTCAGAAAAATGAAAAAAAAAAAAAAGAAGTCTTGGGCAAATCAAAAGTAATCAAATTACCGGATGTAGAGTATAAATAAATTATTTTTAGGATGCTTAAAGATTTCAAAGCTAAAAAAGATGGACTTAATGAATATTTCAATGAAGAAATTGAAAGCATTAAAGATGGCAATGGAGTAGGCGGACGTACCAACTTCCACCTCCCAGAACCAAAGTGGATTACAAACTAATTTTAAGAACCATCATCTGGAAAAACCAACTTTGGACTAAACTAAAAGGACTCTTCAACAAAGGAACACTGAAGAAGTCACACTGAGGCTGGTATGAAAAGCGGAAACACAGATAGGGCTGCCCAGCTCCCGGGAGTGAATAGCAGCCCGGAGAGACTCGCGTGGCAGGAAGTGAGTTTAAGAGAGAGGGGAGGGTCGTGAGTCCCAAGAACAAAGCCCCAGAGCCTAGAAGCATAAGGACAGTATTTAGCTGGAAACAAGTCAGGATACTGTTTGTGAGAAAGAGACAGATTTCTCAGACCCAGGATTCTTCTTAAAGGGACCACACAGAAAACCTCTCTCACGACCACTCACTTCAACAAGATAAATGCTTGCATAAAATAACTTTTTTATACTCTACATTTGGTAATTTGATTACTTTCGATTCGCCCAAGACTTTATCAGAGGATTTATCTTGTTGGGGCTCCGGGGGACCGGGAGAGAGGAGAGGACCGGAGTAACAGGAAGAGTGTAATCTAGGAAGCACAAGGAGAAACACTTTGAGGGACAGCCAACCTAACCCCTGGGGTGAGTCACTCCCCAAATCTAAAGTGAATATTTCCCCTGGAAACAGCAATACCAGCAAAGGGAAGCAGGACACCAGCCAAACAAGCTCTCCCACGGCACTCAGAGCAGAGTCGCTTAGAAGGATGGAGCTTTCGGGACTACAGTATTGAGTCTTAGGGTCTGAACTGCAGCACACCCACCTGCATGGCTAAGGGCTCGCCCAAGGGCGGTCAGTGGCAGGACGCAGAAGCGCGGTTCTGTTGGCAAGGGTGGAAGCCAGCTGGCCACCACTGAGGCCCAGGTGTGAGCTCAGTCTTGCTCGGCTGGGGAGGAGGGGACGTGCACAAGTGGTAAAGCCCAGCTGCTGCCCGCCTGCAATCCAGCCTGTGAGGGATTGGCAGGAGACCCAGAAGGGGTGGAGACCCGCCGGTGAGCAAGGGCAAAGAAGCACAGCCTTGCCCCGCCCGCGGAAAAAAGGCTTGTGGCCTGACTTGGGAGCCGGCTCCTCCCACGGGGGTTGAGGAAAAGCCCGAAATCAGGTGGAGACCCGCAGCTGAGCAAAGGTGCTCACCCCTGCCCTCAGGGCTGAGCATAATACCTCCCGCGGGGGTGGGGCAAAGGCCAAGGCCGCCGAGGCTTGTACAAACAAGCACATAAACACAGCCACTCCCGTGAAGGAGGCAGAATCTACAGCAACAACCCCAGTGGGCAGGCACCGGTAACACCCATATGTGAACGCCCTAGAAGCAACAGCAGAGGGGGTGGTGGGCCTGCAGAAACACCACACCTAGGGAACACAGAGGCCACACCGAGTGGACTCAAGTGGCCACAACCTTCTTTTACACATACAAAATGAGATGGCAGAGAAACGCAACACAAATGAATCAAGAGAAATCCCCAGAAAAGGTCCTGAGTCAGATATAACCAAATTACCAGATGCAGTTTAAAATAACGATTGTTAGGATGCTAAAAGATATTAGCACAACAATAGATGGTCATTACGAACACTTAAATAAAGAGATAGGAAATATAAAAAGTACATTGAATTAATACAAAACAATAAGTCAGAAAGGACAAATACAATATCAGAAATGAATACCACAATGGAAGAAATTAAAAGAAGGATGGATGAAGCTGAGAATCAAATCAGCGAATTAGAGGACAAGATAAATGAGAGCATAGAACAGAGCAAAAAAAAGAAAAGAGACTCAAAAAGTCTGACAAAACTCTAAGAGAGCTCTGTAACAACATGAAGAGAAATAACATCCGCATCATAGGGTTTCCTGAAGAAGAAGAGAAAGAACAAGGGATAGAGACTTTATTCAAACATATCATAGCTGAAAACTTGCCTCAATTAAGGCAGAAAAATGCCTCACAAGTTCAAGAAGCACAGAAAACTCCATTAAAGAGAAACCCAAAGAAATCTACACTAAGACACATCATAATTAAAATACCAAAGCTAAGTGATAAAGAGAAAATATTAAAAGGTGCTAGACAAAAAGACTAGCACCTACAAAGATACCTCCATAAGGATCACTTTCGACTTCTCAATAGAAACACTTGAGGCCAGAAGGGAATGGCAAGAAATATTCAAAGTAATGCAGAATAAGAGCCTAAAACTAAGACTACTTTATCCAGCAAGGCTATCATTTAAAATTGACAAAAAAAAAAACAAACTCAAGGAATTCACTACAACCAAACCAATGCTGCAAGAAATGCTAAGGGGCCTGTTGTAAACAGATCAAAGGAGAAAAAGAATATCCCAAAAGAGAAATACAGCTTTAAAGAATAAAATGGCAATAAACAACTACATATCAATAATAACCTTAAATATAAATGGATTAAATGATCTGATCAAAAGACATAGGGTAGCTGCGTGGATAAGAAAATAGGACCCATACCTATGCTGTCTACAAGAGACACACCTTAAAACAAAAGATGCACATATACTGTAGATAAAAGGATGGAAAAAAATATTTCATGCAAATAGAAATGAAAAAAATCTGGGGTAGCAATACTTTTTTCAGACAAAATGAACTTTAAAACAAAGGGTATAGTAAGAGATAAAGAAGGTCACTACATAACGATAAAGGGAGCAATCCAACAGGAAGATATAACCGTTATAAATATCTACGCACCTAATATAGGAGCACCTAATTATATAAAGCAGACACTGATGGATTTAAAGGGTGAGATCAACACCAATAATATAATAGTAGGGGATTTCAATACACTACTAACATCACTAGATAGATCCTCAAGAAGAAAAATTAACAAAGAAACAGCAGACTTAAAGGACATACTACATCAACTCGATTTAATAGATATCTTCAGAACCTTTCACGCTAAAGCAGCAGAATATACATTCTTTTCAAGTGCTTATGGTACATTCTCTAGGATAGACCACATCTTAGGACACAAAAGCAGTCTCAACAAATTTAAGAAGATTGAAATCATATCGAGCACTTTCTCTGATCACAATGGCATGACACTAGAAGTCAACCACAACAGAAAAATTGAAAAAAACTCAAAACACTTGGAAACTAAATAGCATGTTATTAAATAACGAATGGGTTAACAATGAGATGAAAGAAGAAATTTAAAAATTCCTAGAAACGAACGATAACAACCATACATCAACTCAAATTTATGGGACATAGCAAAAGCAGTACTGAGAGGGAAGTTCATAGCATTACAGGCATACCTTAAGAAGCTAGAAAAAGCTCAAATAAACAATTTGACCCTGCATCTAAAAGAACTAGAAAAAGAACAGCAAGTAAAGCCCAGAGCTAGTAGAAGGTAAAAAATAATAAAGATCGGAGAAGAAATAACTGACATAGAGACTAAAGAAACAATACAGAGGATAAATGAAAACGGGAGCTGGTTCTTTGAAAAGGTAAACAAGATCGATAACCCTATAACCAGACTCACCAAGAAAAAAAGAGAGAGGACTCAAATAAATAAAATTAGAAACGAGAGTGGAGAAATAACAACCGACACAACAGAAATACAAAGGAGTGTAAGAAGATACTATGAAGAACTGTATGCCAAAAAACTAGACAACCTAGATGAAATAGACAAATTCCTTGAAACATCTAATCTTCCAAAACTTAATCTGGAAGAATCAGAAAACCTAAACAGACCAATTACAACAAATGAGATCAAAACAGTTATCAAAAAACTCCCAACAAACAAAAGTCCTGGGCCTGATGGTTTCTCAAGTGAATTCTACTAAATATTAAAAGACGAACTAACTTCTATCCTTCTCAAGCTATTTCAAAAAATTCAAGAGGAAGACTTCCAAGCTCCTTTTATGAGGTGGGCATAATTCTGATTCCAAAATGAGGCAAAAACAACACAAAAAGAGAAAATTATAGGCCAATATCCCTGATGAATTTAGGTGCTAAAATCCTCAACAAAATATTGGCACACCGGATCCAGCAATGTATGAAAAAAATCATACACCATGATCAAGTGGGATTTATTCTTGGGAGGCAAGGCTGGTAAAATATTTGCAAATGAATCAAAGTGATTCATCACAGAAACAAAAGGAAGGAGAAAAACCACATGATAATTTCAATAGATGCAGAAAAAGCATTCCATGAAATCCAGCACCCATTCATGATCAAAACTCTCAGCAAAGTGGGATTACAGGGAACATACCTCAACATGATAAAGGCCATCTATGACAAACCCACAGCCAACATCATACTAAATGGGCAAAAATTAAAAGCAATCCCCTTAAGATCAGGAACAAGGCAGGCGTTCCCCCTTTCACCACTCTTACTCAACATAGTTCTGGAAGTCCTAGCCACAGCAATCAGGTTAAGAAAAGAAATAAAAGGCATCCAAATTGGAAAAGAAGTAAAACTATCATTATTTGCAGATGATATGATATTGTATACAGAAAACCCTAAAGTCTCAGTCCAAAAACTACTGAACCTGTTAAATGAATTCAGCAAGGTGACAAGATATAAAATTAATACTCAGAAATCAGAGGCATTTTTATACACTAACAATGAACTGTCAGAAAGAGAAATTAGAAAAGCAATGCCCTTAATCATTGCAACCAAAAAAATAAAGTATATAGGAATAAATTTAACCAGGGTGATTAAAGACTTGTACTCGGAAAATTATAAAACACTGATAAAAGAAATCAGGGAAGATACAAACAAGTGGAAGCATATACCGTGCTCATGGTTAGGAAGGATAAACAACATCAAAATGTCTATATTACCCAAGGCAATTTATAAATTCAATGAAATACTGATTAAAATACCAATGACTTACTTCAAAGATATAGAAGACATATTCCAAAAATTTATATGGAACCAAAAGAGAACACGAATAGCCTCAGCAATCTAGAAAAGGAAGAATAAAGTGGGAGGTATCAAACTTCCAGATATCAAGTTATACTACAAGGCCATTGTACTCAAAACAGCCTGGTACTGGCATAAGAACAGGCATATAGATCAATGGAACAGAACTGAGAACCCAGAAATAAACCCACACTTTAATGGACAACTGATATTTGACAAAGGAGGTAAGAGCATACATACATTAGAGTAAAGACAGCATCTTCAACAAATGGTGTTGGGAAAATTGAACTGCTACCTGCAAAAAAACGAAACTAGACCACCAACTTACACTATTCACAAAAATAAACTCAAAATGGATGAAAGACTTAAATGTAAGCCGTAAAACCATAAGCATCTTAGAAGAAAACATAGGCAGTAAGCTCTCTGACATCTCACAGCAATATATTTGCCGATTTATCTCCACAGGCAAGTGAAATAAAAGACAGGATAAACGAATGGTACTATATCAAACTAGCCTGACCTGTGGTGACACAGTGGATAAAGCGTTGACCTGGAATGCTGAGGTTGTCGGTTCAAAACCCTGGGCTTGCCAGTCAAGGCACATATGGAAGTTGAAGCTTCCTGCTCCTCCCCCCTTCTCTCTCTCTCTCTCTCTCTCCCCTCTAAAATGAATGAATGAATAAATAAATAAATAAATAAACTAGACCACCAACTTACACTATTCACAAAAATAAACTCAAAATGGATAAAAGACTTAAATGTAAGCCGTAAAACCATAAGCATCTTAGAAGAAAACATAGGCAGTAAGCTCTCTGACATCTCTCGCAGCAATATATTTGCCGATTTATCTCCACAGGCAAGTGAAATAAAAGACAGGATAAACGAATGGTACTATATCAAACTAAAAATTTCTGCACAGCTAAAGACAATAAGAACAGAATAAAAAGACAAACTACACAATGGGAGAATATATTTGACAATACGTCTGATAAGGGGTTAATAATCAAAATTTATAAAGAACTTGTAAAACTCAATACCAGGAAGCCAAACAATCCAATCGAAAAATGGGCGAAAGAAATGGATACATGTCCAAAGAAGACAAACAGATGGCCAATAAGTATATGAAAAAATGCTCAACATCACCAATCATTAGAGAAATGCAAATTAAAACCAAAATGAGATATCATCTCATACCAGTCAGAATGGCGCTCATCAACAAAACAAAACAGAATAAGTGCTGGCAAGAATGTGGAGAAAAGGGAACCCTCCTGAACTGCTGGTGGGAATGCAGACTGGTGCAGGCACTGTGGAAAACAGTATGGAGATTCCCCAAAAAATTAAAAATCGAACTGCCTTTTGACCCAGCTATCCCACTGTTAAAAATATACCCCAAGAACACCACAGCACTGTTTCAGAAGGAGAAATGTACCGCCATGTTTATGGCAGTATTGTTCACAACAGCAAAGATCTGGAAACAGCCCAAGTGTCTGTGAGTGTACGAGTGGATTAAAAAGCTTTGGTACATATATACTATGGAATACTACTCAGCCATAAGAAATGATGACATCAGATCCTTTACAACAACATGGATGTATCTTGATAACATTATACTGAGTGAATTAAGTAAATCAGAAAAAACTAAGACTATATGATTCCATACATATTGGGACATAAAAATGAGACTCAGAGACATGGACAAGAGTGTGGGGGTTATGGGGTGGGGGGAGGAGAGGGAGGGGCACAAAGAAAGCCAGTTAGAAGGTGAAGGAAGACAATTGGACTTTGGGTGATGGGAATACAGCATAATCAAATGTCAAAATAACCTAGAGATGTTTTCTCTGAACATATGTACCCTGATTCATCAATGTCACCCCATTAAAATTAATTTAAAAAAACTTTAAAAGAAAGTATGATTGATAATCTGAAATTAAATTAATCAAGAATGCAATAAAAACAATAAATTGAAAGCATCAAAAAGGATATGGAAATCATAAAGAAGAACAAGACAGAAATGACACACAATATCAGAAATGAAGATTACACTGGAAGGAAATAAAAGCAGGCCGGATGAAGCAGAGGATCAAATCAGCGACATAGAGGACAAGATAAGTGAAAGTACGAAAGCAGAGCAGCAAAAAAAAAAGAGAGAAACTGAAAATATCTGAGGAAACTCTGAGAGCTCTGTGACAACCTAAAGAGAAACAACATCCACATCATAGGGGTTCCTAAAAAAAGATAAAGAACAAGGGTTAGAGACCTTGTTCAATGAAATCATAGCTGAAAACTTACCTAAATAGATGCAGTAAAAAGTCACACAAGTTCAGAAAGCACAGAGAATTCTATTAAAGAGAATCCCCCAAAAATTTCATCAAGACATATCATAATTAAAATACCAAAGCTAAGTGATAAAGAGAAAATATTAAAAGCTGCTAGATAAAAAAAGGTTTTCACCTACAAAGGAGCCCCCCCCCTAAGGATGAAATCCAATTTCTCAACAGAAACATGAGGTCAGAGGGTAACGGCAAGACATAGTCAAAGTAATGCAGAACAAGAGCCTACAACCCAGACTTCTTTATCCAACAAGGTTCTCATTTAAAATTAAAGGAGAAATAAAAAGCATCCCAGACAAAAAAGAACTCAAGGAATTCATTACAACCAATCCAATGCTGCAAAAAATGTTAAGGGGCCTGTTGTAAACAGATCAAAGGTGAAAAGAATATAGTAAAAGAGGAATATAACTTTAAAGAATAAAATGGCAATAAAAAACTACATATCGCCCTGGCAGGCTGGCTCAGTGGTAGAGCGTCAGCCTGGCATGTAGAAGTCCCGGGTTCAATTCCCGGCCAGGGCACACAGGAGAAGCGCCCACCTGCTTCTCCACCCCTCCCCTTCTCCTTCCTCTCTGTCTCTTCCCCTCCCGCAGCCAACGCTCCATTGGAGCAAGGATGGCCCGGGCACTGGGGATTGTTCCATGGCCTCTGCCTCAGGCGCTCGAGTGGCTCTGGTCGCAACAGTAGCGATGCCCCGGATGGGCAGAGCATCGCCCCCTGGTGGCATGCCGGTGGATCCCGGTTGGGTGCATGCGAGAGTCTGTCTGACTGCCTGCCTCCCCATTTCCAGCTTCAGAAAAATACAAAAAAATAATAATAATAACAAAAAAATAACTACATATCATACCTTACATGTAAATGGATTAAATGCTCCAATGAAAAGACATAGGGGAGCCCTGGCCGGTTCGCTCAGTAGTAGAGCGTTGGCCTGGCGTTCAGAAGTCCCGGGTTCGATTCCTGGCCAGGGCACACAAGAGAAGCGCCCATCTGCTTCTCCACCCCTCCCCCTCTCCTTCCTCTCTGTCTCTCTCTTCCCCTCCCGCAGCTGAGGCTCCATTGGAGCAAAGATGGCCTGGGCGCTGGGGATGGCTCCTTGGCTTCTGCCCCAGGCGCTAGAGTGGCTCTGGTCGCAACAGAGCGACGCCCCGGAGGGGCAGAGCATCACCTCCTGGTGGGCAGAGCGTCGCCCCTGGTGGGCGTGCCGGGTGGATCCCGGTCCGGCGCATGCAGGAGTCTGTCTGACTGTCTCTCCCCATTTCCAGCTTCAGAAAAATACAAAAAAAAAAAAAAAAAAAGACATAGGGTAGATAAATGGATAAGAATACAGGACCCATACATATGCTGTCTACAGGAGACACACCTCAAAACAAAAGATACACTCAGACTGAAAGTAAAAGGATGGAAAATAATATTTCATGCAAATGAAAATAAAAAATAATCTGGGGTAGTAATACTTATATCTGACAAAATAGACTTCAAAACAAAGACTATAGGGTTAAAGAAGGTCACTATATAATGATAAAGGAAGCAATCCAACAGGAAGAGATAACCATTATAAATATATATGCACCTAATATAGGAGCATCTAAATATATAAAGCAGATTTTGAGGGACATAAAGAGCAAGATTGACAGTAATACTGTAATAGTAGGGGATTTTAATACTTTACTAACATCAATAGATCCTCCAAACAGAAAACAAAGAAACAGTGGCCTTAAATGACACACTAGATCAACTGGATTTAAATGATATCTTCAGAACCTTCCACCCTATATCAGCAGAATATACATTCTTTTCAAGTGCTTATAGTACATTCTCTAGGATAGAACACATATTAGGGCATAGAACAAGTCTCAACAAATTTAAGAAGACTGAAACCATATCAAGCATCTTCTCTGACCACAATGGCATGAAACTAGAAATGAACCACAATAGAAAAACTGAAAAACACTCAAACACTTGGAAACTAAACAGCATGTTATTAAACAACGACTGGGTCAACAATGTGATCAAAAAAGAAATAAAAATTTCCTGGAAACAAATGAAAATGAGCATATAACAATGCAAAATCTGTGGGACACAGCAAAAGCAATCCTGAGAGGTAAATTTATAGCATTACATTCATACCTAAAGAAGCTAGAAAAAGTTCAAAAAAACAATGTAATCCCACAACTAAAAGAACTAGCAAAAGAATAGCAAGTAAAGCCTAGAGGAAGTAGAAGGAAGGAAATAATAAAGACCAGAGCAGAAATAAATGACATAGAGACTAAAAAAACAATACAGAGGATAAATGAAACCAAGAGATGATTCTTTTAAAAAGTAAACAAGATCGATGAATCCTTAGCCAGACTCACCAAGAAAAAAAGAGAAAGGACTCAAATAAATAAAATTAGAAGAGGGGAGAAGTAACAACAGACACAGCAGAAATACAAAGGATTGTAATAAAATACTATGAAGAACTGTATGCCAAAAAACTAGACAACCTAGGTGAAAATGGACAAATTCCTTGAAAAATGTAATCTTTCAAAAATCAATCTGGAAGAATCAGAAAACCTAAATAGATGGATTACAATAAATGAGATCAAAACAGTTATCAATAAACTCCCAACAAAAGTACTAGACCTGATGGCTTCACAGGTGAATTCTACCAAACATTCAAAGAAGAATGAACTCCTATCCTTCTCAAGCTATTTCAAAAAATTAAAGAGGAGGGAAAACTTCCCTGCTCCTTTTATGAGGCAAGCATAATTCTGATTCCAAAACCAGGTAAAGACAACACAAAGAAAGAAAACTATAGGCCAATATCCCTGATGAATTTAGATGCTAAAATCCTCAACAAAATATTAGCAAACCGGATCCAGCAATATATGAAAAAAATCATACACCATGATCAAGTGGGATTTATTCTTGGGAGGTAAGGCTGGTACAATATTCACAAATCAATCAATGTGATTCATCACATAGACAAAAGGAAGGACAAAAACCACATGATAACATCAATAGATGCAGAAAAAGCATTTGATAAAACCCAGCACCCATTTATGATCAAAACCCTCAGCAAAGTGGGAATACACAGAACATACCTCAACATGATAAAGGCCATCTATGACAAGCCCACAGCCAACATCATACTCAATGGGCAAAGGTTAAAAGCAATTCCCTTAAGATCAGGAACAAGGCAGGTGTGCCCCCTGTCACCACTCTTATTCAACATAGTTCTGGAGAACATATTCGACAATACGTTTGATAAGGGGTTAATAACCTATCCACAGCAATCAGACAAGAAGGAGAAATAAAAGTCATCCAAATTGGAAAAGAAGAAGTAAAACTATCATTATTTGTTGACGATATTATACTGCACCTAGAAAGATATTATACTGCACCTAGAAAACCCTAAAGTCGCAGTCAAAAAACTACTGGACCTGATAAATAAAGTCAGCAAGGTGGTAGGATATAAAATTAACACTCAGAAATCTGAGGCATCTTTATTTATTTATTTTTTTGTATTTTTCTGAAGTTGGAAACGGGGAGGCAGTCAAACAGACTCCCACATGCGTCCGACTGGGATCCACCCAGCACGCCCACCAGGGGGCGATGCTCTGTTGCAACCAGGGCCATTCTAGCGCCTGAGGCAGAGGCCATGGAGCCATCCTCAGTGCCCGGGCCAACTTTGCTCCAATGGAGCCTTGGCTGCGGGAGAGGAAGAGAGAGACAGAGAGGAAGGAGAGGGGAGGAGGAGGAGTGGAGAAGCAGATGGGTGCTTCTCTTGTGTGCCCTGGCTGGGAATCGAACCTGGGATTCCTTCACGCCAGGCTGATGCTCTACCACTGAAGCAACCGGCCAGGGCCCAGAGGCATCTTTATATACCAACAATGATCTGTCTGAAAGAGAAATTAATAAAACAATCCTGTTTTCTATTGCAACAAAAAAAATTAAAATACCTAGGAGTAAATTTAACCAAGGAGGTTAAAGACTTGTACTTGAAAAATTTATAAAACATTGATAAAAGAAATCAGGGAAGATACAAACAAGTGGAAGCATATACCGTGGTTCATGGTTAGGAAGAATAAACACCAATAAAATGTCCCTATTACCCAAAGCAATTTATAAATTCAGTGCAATTCCTATTAAAATACCAAGGACATAGTTCAAAGATATAGAACAAATATTCCAAAAATTCATATGGAACCAAAAAAGAACAAGAATAGCCTCAGCAATCTTGAAAAAGAAGAATAAAGTGGGTGGCATCATACTTCCGGTCATCATGTTATACTACAATGACACTGTATTTAAAACAGCTTGGTTCTGGCATAGGAACAGGCATATAGATCAATGGAACATAACAGAGAACCCAGAAATAAACCTGAACCTTTATGAACAATTGATATTTGACAAGGGTGGTGATAGCACACAATGGAGTAAAGACAGTCTTTTTAACAAATGGTGTTGGCAAAATTGGTCAGCTACCTGCAAAAAAATGAAACTAGACCACCAACTCACACCATTCAAAAAATAAACTCAAAATGGATAAAAGACTTAAATGTAAGCCGTGAAACCATAGGCATCCTAGAGGAAAACATAGGCAATAAGCTCTCCGACATCTTTTGCAGCAATATATTTGCTGATTTATCTCCACGTGCAAGGGAAATAAAGGACAGGATAAACGAATGGTACTATATCAAACTAAAAACTTCTGCACAGCTAAAGACAATAAGAACAGAATAATAAGACAAATTACACAATGGGAGAACATATTCGACAATACGTTTGATAAGAGGTTAATAACCAAAATTTATAAAGAACTTTTAAAACTCAACACGAGGAAGATAAACAGTACAAATAAAAAATGGGCAAAACAAATTAATAGACACTTCTCCAAAGAGGACAGATGGCCAATAAGCATATGAAAAAATGCTCAACACCACTAATCATTAGAGAAATGCAAATTAAAACCACAATGAGGTATCACCTCACACCAGTCAGAATCGTGCTCATCAACAAAACAACAAAGAGTAAGTGCTGGCTAGGATGTGGAGAAAAGGGAACCCTCCTGCACTGCTGGTGGGAATGCAGACTGGTATAGCCACTGTGGAAAACAGTATGGAGATTCCTCAAAAAAATTAAAAATCTAACTGCCTTTTGACCCAGCCATCCCACTTTTAGGAATATACTCCAAGAATACCATAGCACAGTTTGAAAAGAAAATATGTACCCCCATGTTTATGGCAGCATTGTTTACAAAAGCCAAGACCTGGAAACAGCCCAAGTGTCTGCCAGTGGATGACTGGATTAAGAAGCGGTGGTACATATACACAATGGAATACTATGGGGCTACGAAAAAGGAAATATTCTTTCTTGCGACAACATGGATGGAACTGGAAACTATTATGTGAAGTGAAATAAGCCAGGCAGAGATAGAAAAATATCATATGACCTCACTTGTCTGAGGAAACTGACGAACAATATGAACTGAGGAATGGAATGCAGACAGAGGCGGATTCAAAGGATCCAGAAGGAAAGTGGACAGAGGGAAAGGTGATGATAGGCTGACAGGTTGGGACGAGAGCAGAAAAGCAAATCCTGGAAGGAAGGGGAGAGGGTGTTATGGGGAGGGAGACAGGGAGGACGTACTGGGGAACACGGTGACATTAGAATCTATGTAAACACAATAAATTAATTAAAAAATAAAAAAATTTAAAAAAAGATGGCTTTTGAGACTGTTAATGGCAGGCTGGGCCGGGCATAGGCTACGAATGCGTGTTCTCCACAAGATGCTGCCAGGTGATAAAATATTAAAACCAATACCAACATGTGCTCTTCAAAAAAAAACAAAAACATACAAAACGCCACAAAAAAAGTATGAGTACAAAATATAATCATTTGACAAAGAATGACATTTAGAGAGAAAAAAAGAAACAAAAAGGAAAAGGGAAGAGGAAAAAAAGAAATGAGAAAGTGTTAGAAATGAAATCCTCACTAAAAACAAGAATAAAAAATAAAGCAACTAAGAATAATGAAGTTTAAATGGAAAAATAGAAGAAAAAGGAAAAAAAATGAGAAAAAACCCCACAAAATGTATTTTTTTCCAGTTTTGCGAGGTAATTTTTTTCCTTTTTCTGGCAGGTGGTGCTGTACTACAAGTTTTGCCTCTGTGAGGTTCTTGAGTGGAGTTCTGCTGAGGTGTAGCTGTGGTAATGATGTAGGCAGGGCTGCAGTTGCATTGGTAAGAGGGGCTTGTTAGGGCTTGCAATTTTATGGCTCTAGCAATGAGCCATTTCAGGTCTCCTGGGGCCTCTCCCAACAGAGCAGAGGATCAAATGCCCAGCACCTTTGCCTGTCATGGGAGAGCGGCTGGGAGATTCAGCTATGGGGGATCCACTACCGCCACTGTTCACAGCAAGGAAAGCAATGTGGGACTTGGGAAGCTGGGAGAGACACAGCCAGATCCTTCCTTCCATACCACTCAAAGTGAAGTCCTGGGCTGGGTAGGGCAGGGGCTGCATGCTATAAGCCAGCACCCTGAGCTTTAGGAGCAGGGCTGGTGGGGCGTAGACGCAGATCAAACATTCCTCCTTGCCACCCAGGCCAAACTCCATGAACTGCATGGGCAGATCGAGCACCAGTCAGAGCCCTGTGGGCCGATGTCCATGGGCTACTCGTGTGTGGATCTCGGGAGCGCGCAATAGGCTATGTGCATGTCTAGCACCTGCAATCACAAATGGAGCCCAGTGATGCAGGCAAAGGCCAAGAACCAGCCGTGTTCCTGCTCTTGACTGTGCGCCTGCCTTAATTCAGCTCCTTCCCCTCTGCCCCTCAGTCTCTCCACTTCTCCTGGCTCTGAAACAAAACCCATGCTAAAAGTGCTTCCCTCCCTCAGATAAGTGAAGAAAGAGAAACACTTGGGTCCTCCAGCTTTTTTCCTCCATGAGTGAATTCCATCTTTGGCTCACCTTCTTATCCAATCATACCTTTGTCTATCTGGTGTGTGGATATTTCAGGTTCACCTGGGGCTTTTCCTCTGCATAATGGTTGAATTTTTTGAAATTTCAAGGGGAGAGACTGGGGGCATCTCTCACGCCACCATTTCTCTCTACACCTTGTTTTATCTTCTATAGGCAGTAGACGCTTATGTGCTTATGTGTCCATTCTAGTAAATAATATGTATGTCAATCTTATTTTTAAAAATTCACCTTTGTAGAGCAAAATAAAAAACTGTCATTAATTTCATAACCATGATCAGGTAAAAAGAACCAAGGAAAGAAAATTAACATTAACTCTTTGAGTAGTGAGTTTTTTCATGCTTGCTGACCCCTGGGAGTTTTTTTTTCTTCAAAAAATGAAATTAATTCCCATTCCAGTTTTAATAACTTAAAATCATATTTGTTTGATAACCAATTTATGGAAACAGGAAGAACATACATTTGCTTTTTTTTAATGTTGTCTTACACATTTTTAAAATAAAAATTTTTATACAATCGTACTCTGGATGGTCAATAGGCACAAGGACGTACATGAACATTCATACTACTCAAAGGTTTAATTTAGCACCTATTACAGTCAATTCTTTACGTGTCATGTCAGTTAATCCTCACAACCATGGGTTCAATAGTATAGTCTCAGCACAGCAAGTTCTCTGTGAGATTAATTTTATTTCAACACTGCTTACAAAACAAACAAGGCAAGCATTTCTAAGGATCACTTGGATAACTACTTCAATAGTAAGCTCTGCCATGTAATTTCATTCCCCAGGTTTTGTCATCAAGGTGCTGGTGCTGTTGTCATGTACTCCTTTAAATGTTATGGACCTGTCAACCAGTGGTTGCTGGCACCAATTCAACACCAACAGGAATCCCCAATTAGGGGATGAGGTGAAGAAGGAAACTTAATCAGCACAAACAGTTCAACTGTGATTCAGCATGACTGTAGAACAGCTCAATAGTATTACACCTCAATTATGAAGCAGCCAGACTGTGCTAAGGCATGGCTATGAAAAGGCCCTGGGGCAAGGTCCCTCTGACTAGACAGCTTTGATTCTCTTGGCTCAGCCCGGGAAACACAGTTTGCTCCCAAGCCAGAGGGCATCTAAGGGAAACAGAGAGAAGAGTCTGCCCTTGGTCTCTATTCTCCAATAAATGAAGACTCCAAATCCTTGAAGTTGTATTAGTACAAAAGGTACTGTCCTGATTGGTCAGAATGGAGCTACTCTGATTGGTCAGTGAAGATGCTAATCTTTATTATATGCTGCTTAAGTGTCTGTTTGTCGCCGATAGCTTATTGGTTGCTTGCGTAACTGTACTAGCCAATGGGGTGAAGTTGCCACGGCATTCAAATAGTCCCGCCTTCTGGCATGCCACGTCACAAATTGAGGTTAAAGATTGGAGCAATTATTATGCTGTTAAGAAATCTTAACACCAAAAGGGGTCTTTGCAATGGTACAAGACTAGAGGTTCTCCAATTGAAAAATAATGTCATAATAGCTAAGTCTTTGACTGGCTCCTCTAAAGGTGAAATACATGTCATTCCAAGAATTGATTTGGCTCCATCTCAAACAGGGTTGCTGTTTCCATTGAGACGTAGACAATTTCCTGTAAAACTTGCCTTTGCTATGACCATCAATAAGTCTCAGGGCCAAACGCTTAAGCGTGTTGGCATTTTTTTTACCTGAGCCTGCATTTGGACATGGTCAACTTTATGTTGCCTGTTCAAGAGTTCGTGAAAGAACGGACGTAAAATTAAAAATAATTGATGGTCCTCTGCAAGGCAAGCTTAAAAATGATGGAAAGATCTACACAAGAAATGTTGTGTACAAAGAGATCTTTGACATGTGAATTAACATTTTATTATTTAAATCACCCTTATTTATTGAGCTAGCGGTGGCTCTTAAGAAATGTACCGCCAGTGGTTTCCTTCATTGCACTCTACTTTAAGCAATTAAGCAAGTAGAAGGGGGAAACCCCGTGGGGCAGTAAGCAAAGGGGCGTCCTCGCCGCCTGCCCTGGGTAATTCAGTTTGAATTAGCAGACACCTTTGCACAAATCATTTTAATTACAATTTATAATATCTAGAACAGCGGTCATTTCATATGACCGCCGGGCTTTCTAGTAGAGATATAGCTGTACAGTCCTCTTTTTCAGCTGTACAGCTAGAAAGCCTCAGTCCTACTGGATGAAATACTATTTCAGGAACTCCTTTATAAGGGCTGGCTTAGATGTCAGAAACCAAGTACAAGCAGGCAGTTCAGTGTAGGAGACAAGCAGTTCATTGCAGGCTTCTCCCTGAAGTGCAGTTTGCATGAGAGACCCCTGTCTGGAAATGGTGGCTAGACTTTGCTTTTAAATTTGAGCCCAGTTAGCCACTAGGAGTTCTTGGTAGGTCATTTCTTTCTCAAGTCCACACACTACTGTGGTCTATTCATACAATGGTGTATTACTTGCCTTAAAAAGAAAGCAAACTCTTAGGCCTGACCAAGTGGTGGCACAGTGGATAAAGCATGGGCCTGGGACGCAGAGGACCAAGGTTCAAAACCCCAAGGTCGCTGGCTTAGCTGGAGCCCCCCAGTCAAGGCACATATGAGAAAGGAATCAATGAACAACTAAAGTGATGCAACTACGAGCTGAATAGTCTCTCTCTCAAAAACTAAAATAATCTTAATAAGAAATCCTAAAGAGAATGAAAAGAACAACTGACAGCCAGTAGACAAGTGGTAACTGACTTTGCAGACCAGAGAAAGCCAAAATCTAAGCTGTCTGGAAGCCGAGAAGAGGCTGCTTAGTGCCAGGGAAACCAAGAGAAATTCATAAAATAGGAGCACAAGGCACCTCCAAAGGTGAACATGTGGATAGGTGGTAAGATAGGAAGTTCACAGTTGAAATTCTGTCTAATAGACATACCAGAATTCCAGATCTCTTCTTCCACTCACAAAGACGACTACCCTGTTCCTTTCAGATACTGGACTAAATGACAACAGGCATAGCAGTAGGGGAAACATGATATAGGGAATAAAAAAAAAACAGATTAAATAAAATTCTACTTTCTAAACTGAGAATTCTGGCCCTTTCCTTCCCCCTTGGCAACCAAAACACTGGCAGTCTCATTTAGACATATACCACCCTCCTTCTCCACCAGCCCCTAACAGCTATCTACAGTGGGAGTAGCCTTACCAGATCCCCCTGGACTGAAGCCCACATATGTGTGAAGAGCTTTCAATCAGCTGTTTATAAAAGACAAGTACTATTCATTTTAAACCTCATAAAAATTAAAATTGAAGACAATGACAGGTATAGGTGGAAGAGAAAGAAAAAGTGAAAGACTACCTAAGCAAAGAATTTTTTTTATCATTTTTATATATGATAATTACTATCAATCCTAATAAAAGTACATGACAAAAGAGGGTACCTAAAGAGTAAAAAGTACTCAACCTGTATATCCATTAACATAAATGGCAACTCCACTAAAAATTGTAGATGAAGTTCCATCCTTCTGCATAGCAGCATCTGATTGAAACTGTTCCTCCAATTTCTGGACCTTGGCAGCCATATACCCACCCTAAAATAAAGAAAAGGTAAACACTAATCAGAAAATTGTATTTTCTTTCTTAAACTTCTATTTAAATGTAAATAAAAGGACCTTATCCTATGCCAGTGACCAAAGTATAATAATTACAAAGGTGTAATTATAAACATGAACCAGAGGCAAGACAATAAAACAGGCAGGTCAAAAGAGACTTTACCCTCTGTTGACTCCATTTTTAATAATTCTTTAACATTCTAATAAGTTATTTTAAAAAGTCAAAAAATGTTTACTGTCACAAAATATTGTTCTTATCTATAAAGTCAAACAAAAGCCATACGAAAGTTTAAACCAAGTAAAATTTGATAACTGGTCACTAAAAGTACATTTTAGCAGTCTAAAATATAGACTTCCACAATCTTCTATATATAGGAAGTTTAAAATTAATTAAATTCAGGTAATATGAAACAGTTGACAAACCAGTGCAGTCCTCCAAACATGCAGATTAAGAGTAAAATAAACAATTCAGCAGCTATATTCTGGATCTAATCAATCTATTTGACAGTAGTTCCTATTTTTCATTAGATAACAGGAACCTCCAAAAGAATATAAAAACATTTTAATTTTTCCTACAGACCTTTACAAATCTAAAAAGTGTAGCTGAATATATTGAAATAATTAAGCTTGGCCTGGCCAGTTGGCTCAATGATAGTATTGGCCCAACATGTGGATGTCCCAGGTTCGATTCCTAGCCAGGGTACACTGGACAAGCACCCATCTGCTTCTCCACCCTTACCCCCTCTTACTTCTTTTTCTCCCTCTCCTTCTCCCCTCCTGCAGCCATTGCTCAACTTTGTAGCAAGTTGGCCCAGGCACTGAGGATGGCTCCATGGCCTGCTCCTCAAGGGCTAAAAATTGGCTCCGTTTGCAAAGGAGCAAGGGCCCCAGATGGGCAGAGCATCGCCCCCTAGTGGGCTTGCCGGGTGGATCCTGGCTGGGGCGCATGCAGGAGTCTGTCTCTGCCCCCCCCCCACTTAAAAAAAAAAGAAAGAAAAAAAAATTAAGCTTAACTAATTTAAATTATCAATTGTCTTGATTGATCTAGATCAGTGTTTTTCAACCAGTGTGCCGCGGCACACTAGTGTGTCGTGAGACATGGTCAGGTGTGAGTATAAATACATTTAGAAACTATATTATTAACTATATGTATAATATGTACTGTGTTAGAGTGTCATTTTGTGTCATTCTGGTAGGTGGTGTGCCCCAGGATTTTGTAAATGTAAAAAATGTGCCACGGCTCAAAAAAGGTTGAAAATCACTGATCTAGATCAATAAAGAATTATCAATTAAGTGTTTAAAAGAAAACTGTAGATATGTAAAAGTGGTACACAATTTTTCAAGATGGAAATGACTTCACTGTTTTTAATTATTCAAATATTACATGCTCACTGTCAAAATTTTTTTTTTGAAAATATAAAGTTTAAATTAGCTGTGATCTCACTGTTAACATTTTGGTATCTTATTTTCAAAGTTTATGTCTATGTCTCAGGGCACAGCAGTTTTAAAAAAATAGGATCCTATACCTACCAATATTCCTTTAAAACACAACAGAGACCCTTTAGATTGAGGCCATCAGCCAGGCTAATATAAACAAAATAATGGCTGCAGTGTCCCACTGCAGAAATAATTTATTTAACCAGTTCCCTATTATTGGGTATCTATGCTTTCCTGTTTTTCTCTATTATTAGCCATGCTGCAGTAAAACTGTACTGTGATAAATTCTGCCCTACAACATTTATTTCCTCAGGATAAAATTCTTGCAAGTTTAGGGGTTAAGGTTTGACCTCTCAATACACTGTAAGAACTCAAAAAGCTGGTATCTAAAGTGATTTACAATTTATAAAATGCCTTAAACCACATTATGAACTATAAGAAGAATGAAAAATACCTAGACAGTTCAATACAATTATTTTTACTCTTTAAAACACACCCATTTTCCCCAGCCGTCGTGTTCAGCTCGTCTTCTCCATCCCCCTCGTCTCATGGTGGAGCTTCTGCATTAGGGGACAAACCAAACTTTATAATACAATGTATTATTGATATTTTATTTTAGTATCAAGAAAAATGAGAAACTAAAATACAAATGTTTAATTCATTAAAGTTAAAAGTAAAATACTGAGTGAGAAACTTTTTCCAAAGCATATCCTTCTGCTTCACAAGTTAAATTAGTTCCTAAAAACATCCTCCAACAGATTTTAATTATAACTACTTTAAATTTAAATTTAAACAGGAAAATTTTTTATGTATTCCTGAGCACCAATCCTAACATCTACTTACATAAAACCCCACGAACATGGTCACAACTACTTGTTAACAATTAGTGTTAGCAGACCCTAAGAAAAGATATTCCTGTCATAAACTAACCTATAATATGGCTCTGAAATTCTGTGTATGCTATTACATACTGGACATTTAAGAGTGCACTCATAGTGTAATTCATTTATTGCATATACACACAAAAAAAACTAAAAGAAGTAAAATAAAACAAGAGATCTAGGGAAGCAATTTTCAACCAGTGTGCCTCAAGAATTTTAAAACTTGCAATACCTGATTATTTAGTCAGGGATTCTGACCTGTTTTCCCTTAGACTATCAAATAAAATAAAAAAAAGGATGAAAAGCAACCCAACAAGAGCTGTCTGGTGTGAAGGAATCAAATTAAACCTACTTTTTAATCAGATCAGCAAAAAATGTATTTTGTTGCTGTGCCACAGAATTTTTGTGTGTGCAATAAGATGAAAAGGTTGAAAATTGCTGATCTAGGGGATTTGATGTTGAAAGATTATCCCTTATATAAACTAGAAAACCTGGCATTTTCCTTAATGAAACACTTGACCATTTGTACTACAAAACCACCAAAATGACCAAATGATAGCTTGCCCAAGTGTCAGCTGGTTTAGTGATTAGCAAGATACAAAAAGACTCCTAAATCAAAGCTTAAGTCTAATCCAAAATGGATACATCTTGAGACACACTGCATTATTTTTCTTAAAATTAATATGATTTCCATTTAGGCATTTTTTTCTTCTAGTAACTACATGTATATAGGTTAACAGCAAATGGTTACCATATATCACTGGAAAAGCCTAATATTCAATATACTTTTCAGTTCAAATCAGCTTTAATAAGGTTTATAAGAATTTGTCATTGAGTAACACTTTAAAACATGATAGCAGATATTTTCTTTAAAATATTTCTATTCTAGGTATATTGTAGGATATATAGTTTCTCCTTGCTGACATTTACATTAATTATGAATTTTTGCTATTTTTAAAAGGTACCTAAAAAGATATAAAGAGATATGCTCAGAGTCAACAGAGACAAAAGGCATGTGCAAAGAGTTCTGAGAACAGGAGGTAAAGTGATTAACCCTCATTAGGTGTTGTGGGTGCTGAGAGAGAAGGGTTTTCAGTTTTAAAAAGGTAGAAACATGGCTACCCAACGTTCATCATGAATTCCAGAACTGCCATATCTACTCTGCTAAACACTGTTTTTCAAGAAGCTCATTTTGTCCAGGGCCTCAATGTGTTAACACATAGTTCTTGACTAGTTCACTGGTCCAATCCCAGGGTCACCAGTTCGAGCCCTGGTCAGGACACATACAAGAAGCAATCAATGGCTACACAACTAAGTGTAACAAGTTGATGTTTCTCTCTCTCCCCCTCCATCCCCCTTTCTCGCTCTCTCAAAAAAAGTTGTATTTGAAGAAATTATGACTAAAACATTCTAAAACTGATTAAAGCTATCAAGCCACAAATTCAAGAAGCCTAGTGAGCTTGTAGCAGGAAAAAATCCATGTAATAATAGAAGTATGGAAAAGACAGAAAAAAAATCTTTAAAGCTGAGTGAGGAAAACAAAGTGATTCCATGCAAAATACTCAAAAGAGCAGAAAGTAGACCACTATAGCCCCAACAGAATCATAACAGAGCTAAAAGATAACAGTTTTGGGGGGGGGGGAGAATCACTAAGTTAGAATTCCATACCCAGAGAAAAATTCAGTTAAGAAAGAGGAAATAAAGGCATTTTAGGCAAATAAAAACAGAAGCTAATGCCATCAGCTAACATGCACTAAAGGAAACCCTACAGGATATCCCTCACGTGAAAGGAAAATAAGTTCTCTTATAAGGTCAAAACAGAAAAATATAACAATAAAAAATACAAACACCAAGAAAACAGTAAATATCTGGATACATCAATATTAAATATAAAAGTACTAAAAAACTGAGTAAAAATACAATGACGTCCATTATTGTTTATAGCACAATATACAGCATAAATGAATCAACAGATTATGAAAAAGATTAGGGGTAGGGAGAATTGTTTCTTTTTATTCGAGGCTCTGTCATTAACTGGTCTCACTCATCTCTGGTAAATCTTCATTTTTTGGGTCTCAGTTACTACATCAGCTGGGTCTCTTACTGTAAGAGGTCTGGGTAGTTGAGTGGAGTTCTGTTAACTTAAATAAAGAGGTAAAGTAAGGAAAGCTAGAATTACCACAAACTAAGTTTATTTGGGAACAGCAGAGGACCTGTAGGCTATAGCAAGCAAGCTACAGGGGCGTCTGTTGAGGGGCTGGGGGGGGGGGCTGTTTTATTGGCAAGGTGTATAAAGAGGGAGCACTCCAGCCAAATCTAAGCAGTAAGTTCACTGGCTTGAGGAAGGGGAGGGATTCCTGGCAGATATGCATTGGTCTCAGAAAGTCAGGTATTTATAGGAAATCAGTCTCTCCATTCTGAAGTTCGTTCTGCTGAAGTACAAGCCTGAGATTAGCCATTTCATATCCTCTGGTTCCATTTCATATTGAAATCCTTTCCCAGTTTTCTTTGGTGCTCTATACAACAGTGGTCCCCAACCTTTTTTGGGCCATGGACCGTTTAATGTCAGAAAATATTTTCACGAACCAGCCTTTAGGGTGAGACGGATAAATGTATCACGTGACCGAGATAACCATCAAGAGTGAGTTGTAGACGGATGTAACAGAGGAAATCCGGTCATTTTTTAAAAATAAAACATCGTTCAGACTTAAATATAAATAAAACAGAAATAATGTAAATTATTTATTCTTTCTCAGCAGACTGGCACCAAATGGCCCACGGACCTATACCAGTCGATGGTCTGGGGGTTAGGGACCACTGCTATACAAGACACACTGAAGAACTATTTTCAGAAACTAAATATAAAATAAAACTACTTATATCCATATTCATTAGCAATGTTTTTCAATTTCAGGAATTGATTATGAAACAATGTTGATGATCTACATTTTATTTATGCAGACCCCCCTTTTTAATTATTCCAGAAAGAGTTAAGGCAACCTGTCCTATAAAGTGCATTTAAATAATCTGTTTATAGGCTAAGACAGGGGTCCCCAAACTTTTTACACAGGGGGCCAGTTCACTGTCCCTCAGATTGTTGGAGGGCCAGACTATAAAAAAAACTATGAACAAATCCCTATGCACACTGCACATGTCTTATTTTAAAGTAAAAAAACAAAACTGGAACAAATACAATATTTAAAATAAAGAACAAGTAAATTTAAATCAACAAACTGACTAGTATTTCAATGGGAACTATGGGCCTGCTTTTGGCTAATAAGATGGTCAGTGTCCGGTTCCATATTTGTCACTGCTAGCCGTAACAAGTGATATAACGCGCTTCCTGAGCTGTGATGCCTGCGTCCCGCGTCACTGGAAGTAGTACTGTACGTGAGCAATGCCACCACATACAGGACTCCAGGAGCACAGGATGCAGATGGCCACTAATGAAAGAGGTGCCCCTTCCGGTAGTGCGGCGGGGGCCGGATAAATGGCCTCAGGGGGCCACATGCAGCCCGCGGGCTGTAGTTTGGGGACCCCTGGGCTAAGAAATGGCCTATGTGGCAATAACCAGGGGCAAAAACCTAACTATAAATCTGACTTTTACTGAACACTAAGAGTGGCAAACTTAGCAGTGGAAGACATCAATTGTATAATTTTCTTTTATCAGATGATCAATGCTGAACAGTTAGATATATAGCTGTAGACGACATTTCATAGCACAGCTCATTATGTCATCGAAGGGATAATTCATAGACCGTGTATGGGAGACACCACACTAGACTACCTCCAGATCAAAGCTAGTGGAATAGTGTGTGCAAAGCACCATACTATACCAGGCACTACTGAGATAAATGAATGAGATTCTGTATGAATGCTAAAATTTTACAATCAAAAAGAAATGAGCACCACTCACGGAAATATTAGCCCTACAGATAAACTTCAGGGAAAGATTTTAGGTAGGAAGAATAGGGGAAACAAGCAAATCCTGGAGCATACAGCAAACGACATGACCCTGATCTAGAATACTGGTAGAGAGCAGTGACAGACCACGCCACCCAACAACCTGAACTGCACAGACAAAATGGAGACTCAGGTGACCGGACATAAATACGGGGGTTTATCACACTTCTGTTGATATGTAGAGAGCATCAAAGACTGTTCACACTTCACTCAGTCCGGTTAGGCCCACATTCATCTCCTTTCTGATACTCAAAACATTATAGAATGAAAATATGAATATAAAATACATACAAAATTATCATTAATCTTGTACATGACAGGAAGTCAATAAATTCTTGTTGAACAAAATAAATGTATATATAAAGCATGGCAGCAAATAATAGTATGTTCTAAGTATAGCATACCCCAACATATCAATATTTAAAATTCTACTTCGAATATTTAATCTTATCTTTATAGTTCTATTACCTTTTTTTTTTTGTAATTTTCCATTGATTTGAGAGAGGGGGAGAGAGAAAGAGAGAAGTAGTAACTTGTTGTTCCACTTAGTTGTTCCATTATGGTTGCTTCTCATATATGCCCTGACCAGGGATCGAACCCACAACCTTGGTGTGCTGGAATGATGCTCTATCCACTGAACCACCTGGCCAGAGCCTTCTCTTATTTTAAAACAGCTTTCCAAAAATTCACTATAGAATCCTGTGCTGTTTAATAGACAATAATAGGATAAATACTCCCTACTCACAAAGTGGCACCGACAAGATCAGCAAAATGATAAAACTTTTGGTGCTAACAAAAATGCTCAACAGGTAGGATTAAGCTAAGCATAAATCATTTAAAGGGTTCTAAAGACCACAGTGCTTCCTTTGTAGTGTGAAACCAGGAAGTACTAACATCAACCCTATTCTTGGAAACTGGTATGCCTTAAAGAAAGGCTTGGCCCTGGCCAGATGGCTCAGCGGATAGGGCATCAGCCTGGCTTATGGACATCCTGGGTTCAATTTCCAGTCAGGACATACAGGAGAAATGACCACCTACTTCTCTGCCCTTCCCTCTCCCCCTTCTCTTTCTCTTCCCTTCCAGCAGCCAGTGGCTTGAATGTTTCAAGCATGGGCCCCAGGTGCTGAAAATAGCTCAATTGATTTAAGCATCGGCCCCAGGCAGGGGCAGGGAGAACAGGGTCAGCACAGGTGGAGGTCTGCCTCTCTAACTTGCCAACTCTCACTTGAAAAAAAAGTAAAGGCTTATGTTTCTGCTAAGCAGTAAAGGGTCCTTGAAAAAGGGGCTTTGCCAATACCTCTGAAGCCATACCCAAGGCACAGAGGAGGACACAACCGGTGAGGCTATCACATGATAAAAGTAGCTCTCAGAAGTAACACCATGTTCTTATCCTCTCATTCCCCACAACCTTCTGAATTATGTGTTCTTTTGACTAACCCTGCTCACTGAGACAATGTCCCTTATGGAAAGCCATCCAACTATTAGTCCAAACTTGTGAATAAAAACTGCCGTCTAGCTTTCAGATGAAATTCTTGCAGTACTGGGCTCCCAATCTAGTTTCCCATACTTGATGGCCTTCAGGAAAAGAATGTTTCTGAAACTGTAACACACAACCTAAAATAAACTACCAATTTCTTATCCAGCAGCATTACTGCAGAAGCCAACTACTGAGATTTTAAAATATTAATTTAAAAAAAATGGATGAAGAATGAATTTGTGTATGCAAAAGTACCCTTACCCTTAGCACATAGGGCATGCCCTCAATAAACATTAGCAAGTATATATCATACTAATATACTAATGCCAGGTCACAGAATAGAAATCAAATGAGATTGCATTATGTGGAAACCCTCTGAAGATTATAAAGTACTCAACATCATTATAAATAAGTTATCCATGGTCTACAATGTAATGGAAAGAGTAACAGATTTAGTGACACAGGATCTGGGCTCTACTCCCAGTTCTACACGTCTAGCTATGATTTGGGGTGAGTCCAACAACACTGAGGCTCTCCTCTTGATAAAACAAAGTTACAGTGGTTAACATTCAGAAAAATCCCTATGGGGCCATGAACTGGCTATAGGGTGGATGTGGCTGGGAAGAAAGAGTTTAGGATAAAAATAGCAAGTAAGGGCCCACTCCTAAACCCACTCCAACTGTGGCAGCTAGTCTTTTAAGTTTTAGATTATGTGTGGTCTGAATAAGATGCTTTTTAAAAAAAAAATAAAAATTCTTATTTATTGATTTTAGTGAGAGGAAAGGTGGAAAGGAAGAAGGGAAGGCGGGAGAGGAGGGAGGGAGATGGGTGAAGGGGGGGAGAAGGGGAGGGAGGAAGAGGTAAACAAAGGGGGAGAGGTAAAGGAGGGGGAGATAGGGAGGGGAAGGGAGGAAGGAAAAGAGGGACATTGATCTGTTCCTGTATGTGCCCTAACCAGTGGTTGAACCAGCAACCTCTGTGCTTTGGGACGATGCTCTAACCAACCGAGATATCTGGCCAGGGCCTGAATAAGGTCTTTTTGAAGAAAAAGCTCAAATTGAAAAAGACTGAAACCTAAAACTAATCAACTAAATACTGAAGATTTTGGGCTCTGTTCTGTGTTCCTGTATGGGACTCTACAAAGGGAAGTGTCCCAACCCTTGAAAGGTTCATAAACTAAACTCACCTATTAGTCCTCCAGTAATGAAATAACAAAGACAAACCGAATTGGAGGCTGTTGGTACAGTCATGTCAGGACCCAACGTCAACATATAATACAACACCCAACCAGGTAAGCGAAGTTCAAGGTAAAGGAACAGCAGTTCTATTCATAATGATCCCAGGGACCCTGAACATCTACAATGCAAAAGATTTCCTGGCCCTGGCTGGTTGGCTTAGTGGTAGAGCATCGGCGTGGCATGTGGATGTCCCAGGTTTGACTCCCAGTCAGGGCACGCAGAAGCAACCATCTGCTTCTCCACCCTTCCTCTTCTCTCTCTCTCTCTTCCTCTCTTGCAGCCATGGCTCTATTGGCTCGAGCGAGTTGGCCGCAGGTGCTGAGGATGACTCCATGGCCTTCACCTCAGGGGCTTAAAAAAAAAGAAATGGCTCCAGTCACAACAGAGCAAGGGCCCCAGATGGGCAGAGCATTGTCCCCTAGTGGGTTTGTTGGGTGGATCCTAATCAGGGTACATGCAGGAGTGTATCTGCCTCCCCTACTCTCACTTTAAAAAAAAAAAATTCCTGACTCTCCCATTCTCTTAATAGGGATGTTCAAAACTCTGTAAACAGTCTCGCCCTGGCCAGTTGGCTCAGCAGTAGAGCATCGGCCTGGCGTGTGGAAGTCCTGGGTTCAATTCCCGGCCAGGGCACACAGAAGAAGCACCCATCTGCTTCTCCAGTAATGAAATAACATTACTGGAGTTATTACTGGAGTTACTCCCCCTCCTTTCTATCTCCCTTCTCCCCTCCCACAGCCAAGACTCCATTGGAGCAAAGTTGGGCTGGGCGCTGAGGATGACGGCTCCATGGCCTCTGCCTCAGGCCCTAGAATGGCTCCGGTTGCAAAGAGCAACGCCCCAGATGGGCAGAGCATCACCCCATAGTGGGCATGCCGGGTGGATCCTGGTCGGGCGCATGCAGGAGTCTATCTCCCCCGCTTCTCACTTCAGAAAAATACAAAAAACAAAACAAAAAACACTATGAAGAGTCTCAGGAAGAACCTGCTTATTAAAAAACATAAAGTAACTTATACATAATTTCCCTTAACTTTATTTCATCTTTTGCTGGAGTACACATTTCACTCTGAACTTCCAATGTGCATTTTATTTTTTTTAAAGACACTTTAAATTTTTTTATTTATTGATTTTAGGGAAGGGGAGAGAGAGGAAGAGGAAGGGAAAGAGGGAGGGAAGGGGAAGGGAGAGGAAGATAGGGAAAGAGGAAGAGAGGGAGAGAGAGAAGAAGAGAGGGAGAGGGAGAGAAGGAGAGAAGGAGAGAGGAGGAGGGTGAAAGAGAGAGAGAGGAACATTGACCTGATCCTGTATGTGCCCTGACTGGGGATCGAACCAGCAACCTCTGCACTTCAGGAGGATGCTCTAACCCAGGGGTCGGCAAACTCATTAGTCAACAGAGCTAAGTATCAACAGTACAACGATTAAAATTTCTTCTGAGAGCCAAATTTTCTAAACTTAAACTATATAGGTAGGTACATTCCTTATCGAGGTAGCGCCTGCACGTGGTATTTTGTGGAAGAGCCACACTCAAGGGGCCAAAGAGCCGCAGTTTGCCGACCAGGGCTCTAACCAATTGAGCTATCTAGCCAGGGCCCAATGTGCATTTGAAAATACTAATCAACACTCATTGTAAAAGAACATCATTCTGGCCTGACCAGGCAGTGGTGAGTGGCTAAAGTGTCAGACTGGGATGCAGAGGACCCAGGTTCGAGACCCTGAGGTCGCCAGCTTGAGCGCAGGCTCAACTGGTTTGAGCAAAGCTCACCAGCTTGGACCCAAGGTCACTGGCTCGAGCAAGGGGTTACTCGGTCTGCTGAAGGCCCATGGTCAAGGCACATATGAGAAAGCAATCAATGAACAACTAAGGTGTCGCAACAAAAAACTGATGATTGATGCTTCTCATCCCTCTCTCTGCTCCTGTCTGTCTATCCCTATCTATGCCTCTCTCTGTCTCTATTAAAAAAAAATCATTCTCACTTTTTACTATGATTATTGGTGGATTTTGATATCCACCCAGAGGATGTTAATCACCAGGAGCAATCATTTACATGCAAAAGTGGTATTTCATATTTCCTAAAGAAGAATCAGCATAAGATTCCAAATAGTCCATAACACACCAGCAAAATTCCCAATACATAATCAGAAAATTCCCAAATACATATTCATCAGTGTTAATCTGTTGGTTACACATTTGTAACTCTATAAAGTATACTAAATATTAAGTAATGTAACTGACTTTGAGTGGTTTTTATTGTCTTATTATTCTAGTTATATGTACATGTATGGGTTTATCTTCATTTGATAGTTACTTAAACTGTTGCTGAATGAATTGGAATATGCAAATGAATATGAAATGAACAAATAAATGTACATATTACAGTGGTATAATTATTCACAAATATGACACAAATACTGAAGAACACAGCTGTGGTCATCAGCCCATCACTTGGCAAGGCTGAAATAAAACAAGTTTACCATCGGATCCATCCCATATTGCTCCTCAACACCTCTTTTATTCTCCAATGCCTCTTACCTTAGTTAGCAATTTTCTGCTAAGGTACTTACTAACAATTAAGTAACTGATTAATAACTGGTTTAAGGTAGGTTTCATCCCAGATATGTGTTTTTAAAAGGACTTCTCCATCCAATGGGGGAAAGCACAGTCTTCTCAACAAATAATGCTCGGAAAACTAGATACCCAGATGCAAAATGAATTGTATCCTTATCATACATGATATTTAAAAAGTAATTCAGAATGGCTCAAAGACATAAATGTGAGCTAAGACCTAAAACTAGAAAACCTGGGGAAAGAAACGAAAGAAAAGCTTCATTGACATTGGGTTTGACAGTTAATTTCTTGGCTAAGACATCAAAAGCATACGCAACAAAAGAAAAAACAGATAAAGTAGACTACACCGCATTAAAATTAAAACTTCTGGCCCTGGCCAGTTGGCTCAGCGGTAGAATGTTGGCCAGGTGCGTGGAAGTCCTGGGTTCGATTCCCAGCCTGGGCACATAGGAGAAGCAACCATTAGTTTCTCCATCCCTTCCCCCTTCTCTCTCTTTCCTCTCTCTTCTCCTCCTGCAGCCATGGCTCAAAATAGTTCGAGCAAGTTGGCCTCGGCACTGAGGATGGCTCCATGGCCTTGCCTCAGGTGCTAAAATAGCTCAGTTGCCGGGAAAAAGGAATAGCAGCCCTAGATGGGCAGAGTATTGTCTGGTCGGGGGCTTGCCAGGTGGATCCCAGTCAGAGCATATGTATGCAGGAGCCTCTCTGTGTGCCTCCTCTCCTCTCACTTAAAAAAAAAAAAAAAAAAAAGGAGTTAAAACTTCTACCTAACCTGTGGTGGCACAGTGGGTAAAGCATCTACCTGGAAAGCTGAGGTTGCCAGTTCGAAACCCTGGGCTTGCACAGTAAATGAACATATGAAAAGTAACTACTACGAGTTGATCCTTCATTCTCCTCCCCAGCCCCTACCCTCTCTCTAAAAGCAGTAATAAAAATAAAATTTCTGTGTATCAAAAGGGATTAATATCCAGAATATATAAAGAACTCCTACAGACCCTGGCTAGTTGGCTCAGTGGCAGAGCGCCAGGCATGTGGATGTTTTTGATTCCTGGCCAGGGCACACAGGAGAAATGACCATATGCTTCTCCATCCCTTCCCCTTCCCTCTTCTTTTTCTTTCTCTTCCCCTACTGCAATCATGGCTCAATTGGTTAGGGCAGTGGTCCCCAACCTTTTTTGGGCCACAGACCGGTTTAATGTCAGAAAATATTTTTACAGACTGGTCTTTAGGGTGGGACAGATAAATGTATCACGTGACCGAGACAAGCGTCAAGAGTGAGTCTTAGATGTAACAGGGAATCTGGTCATTTTTAAAAAATAAAACACTGTTCAGACTTAAATATAAATAAAACGGAAATAATGTAAGTTATTTATTCTTTCTCTGCGGACCGGAACCAAATGGCCCACGGACCAGTACCGGTCCGCGGCCCGGGGTTTGGGGACCACTGGGTTAGAGCATATCGGTCCCAAGCGCTAAGGATGACTTGTGGAGCCTCTGCCTCAGTTGCTAAAAAAAAATAGCTCGGTTGCAAGCATGGCCCTAGATGAGCAGAACATTGGCCCCAGATGGGGGTTGCTGGGTGGATCCCAGTCGGGGCACATGCGGGTGTGTGTCTATCTCCTCTTCTCTCACTTGGAAAAAAAGAAAAAAGAAAAAAAGAACTCCTACAACTCAATAATAAAAATCAATAACCCAATTTAAAAATGGACAGAGAATCTGAAGAGACCTATCTCTAAAGACAAAAGAATGGCCATTAAGCACATGAAAAGATACAGAAAGTACCATCTTGATCAACACCAAATAAACATAGAAAGATAGCATTCAAAGAACTTTAATCTACTAAATAAAAGTGGCTACATACAGCACTCTCTAAACAACTGGGAGAGAGGGAGAGAAACACTGACTTGTTGTTCCACTTATTTATGTATTCACTGGTTGATTCTCAAATATGCCCTGACTGAGGATCAAACCGCATGGCATATCAGGATGACATTCCAACCAATTTAGCAATCCAGCCAGGGCTTAACAGCTTTTTATGTAACATTTAGATATGAAAATACAGATGTTTCGAGGTTTTGTTTTGATTTAACCAGACACCATCATTGTCTAAGACTGTTGAAGTTGTAAGGGCACACAGAGATTCTTAATTTCATAACCCAGGGAAGGAAAACCTTCTTCCAGCCCCATCCCACACTGCAGTCAGGTTCTGACTTTGTAGAGACCTTCACCAAGCTATTTAAAACAAAAACAAAGGCCCTGGGTGGGTAGCTCAGTTGGTTAGCATCGTCTCAATATGCCAAGGTTGTGGGTTCAATCCCCAGTCAGGGCACACCCAAGAATTAACCAATGAATGCATAAATAAGTGAAACAACAAATCAATGTCTCTCTCTAAAATCACTAAGACTTTTAAAAAGCAAAACCAAACACCTAAGAGTATTAACCTTGTAACAATTTCCAAGAAACACAACTACTAGCTCTAGTCTTTAGGATATACCCACTTTTAGAGGTTCTAAACCCCTAAAATTACCCATATTCTCACCATCTTGTAAAAACACCATCTATTGACTGACACTTTATAGTTCCTTCCTTTCAGTATTCCTTAAATTTTAACATTTAAATTCTCTAAACTTAAACACACCACTAGTAACATCCTGTATTTTCCATAATGCTTTTATTTTCCAAAGGAGTCTTCTCAGCTGTGTATCTTTACAACACATTTGTGGAGCTGGGAGGCCAAGTACTACTTATTTTTTACAGTTGCCTTCTAGGGTAAAAGGTTTCATAAAGCTGCACTATTGGTTTGTGGTACAAAATCACACTTACCTTTAACAAAACTGCATCTCCAAATCTAAGAGAGAAATTTACAATGCTATCAATATAATAAACTGCTGAAAAGTAGGAACATCCTATTTAATTGAACCAGTGTAATACAATTCAACAAAATAGATGCTTTTTCACTGAGCAACCTAGTACCTGCCTGCGTCAGACACAGTAGCTACCATATATGTGACTGAAGGACTCAAGTACAAGTAGTTTCCACCTAGTTCCCCAACCAGTAGTAGTTCCCCAAATGGAAGTTGTCCACATTCATGAAAATTAAGACCCAGAGATGACCAACTTTACTAACTGGTTCTCTAACCTTAAGCAAGTTACAGTCAGTCAGATTTTAGTTCTTCCATTTGTGGCTAGAACTAGAATTCACAAATTCTAGTCTCTTGAAGTTTTAAAAATGTTTATGATTCTATACATCTATTTACAAAAGGCTTTACAGATGAAAAGCTTACGTATTATGCAGCTGTCTATACTTCCCAAAAAACCAGGATGTGCCTAATCAGAGATATGCCTGAATAATCAAGTGTTAACCCTACTCAGAGAGATCACCTTTGCCCATCATTCCTGAGGTGATCTCTAAGCCCTCAGAATGTCCTGCCTGGTAAGTGTCTTTGTTTATCAAAGGGCTAGGAGCCACTCTGATAGTTTAACCAAGTGCTTTATGGTGAAGGCTTCTGGCCGTGCATTACCAACCTCCTGAGGAAATGGGAAACTAAAGGTCAAGCAGGCAACCATATCTATGTGACCAAACTCTAATAAAAACTATGGACTCTAGGCCTTGGGTGAATACTTCATGAATCTTATCACTTGTTGTTGCCAGAAGTAGGTGCTGTAGCAGACCCCAGTGGGAGAGGACAACTCCAGTGCCACACATGGAACTCTCCGGTGTGCCTCATGCACCCTTTCCCTTAGCTCGTTTTACTCATTATCCTTTTACTGTAATAAATCGTCATCATGAGTATAACAGCTTTCAAGAGTTCTGAGTCCTTCTAGTTAAACAATGAACTCGAAGGTGGTCTTGGGGTTACCTAAACTTGTAGTTGGTATCAGGAGGATGGACTTGACAAACCATAGGGTGACAAAATGACAACTGTCCTCCAGGATTCATTCTCCCTTTTAGTAATAAAACAACTTTCCCACCCTCTCTTAGTAGGAAGCAGGGTTGTCAAGTAGAGACTACATTTCATAGGCTTCTTTTAAATCAGTAGTAGCCATGAGCAGAGTAATATATACAAAAATCTGTTCCATACTCCTAAAGAAAGTTGTTCACTTCTTTCTCTGGAAGGCAGCTGTGAGGTAATTTGGCTTCAACCAAGAGAATGAGCACAATGCCCGGGGTATGGCTAAGCAAACTAGCAAACAGAAGGAACCTGAGGCCCTACATTTTAAAAAAAGCTCAGACACTGTGGACTGCCTGAGCACGATCACAGTGAGAGGAGCTCCATTTCTGCCCCATCACTGTCCCGTCTATCGCAGCAGCTCAGCCTGTGCCCTAAAGGATGGAAGTACCTTTCAGCAATTTAATGTTATGGCTTAGAGTCAATACTTAAATTAACTACACAGACAAAAAGAGACAAACAGTCATATATTTAAGAAAAAGTTTGGATTTGGATATAGTAAAACTGAAAATACATAACAAATATTTTTAATGTCCCAATCTGAGGATATTATTAAAAGGAAAGTTTCTACCCCAAACCATTCAATATAAAAAAAAATTTTCTTTCTTGGTTAGTCATAACAACAAAAATAAAAAATGATCATCAATTTAACAAAATCAGTCATTTGAATACAAGCTGAAGGAAGTGTTCTAATAATTTTTTTCCCTGAAGTTATAGATTTCCAGAAAAGGGAAGGGGGGACCCAAAGATACTGTTTTAATAAAGTATAAAATACTGCCTTCTCTGGTTTTCTAGAAAGCTGCAAAATTAATCGGTCTCTAAACACCTTTCTTCAATATTCCTGACTTCCAAATCCATGTAGCTGAAGTGCTTATCCAACATTTCCACTAGGATGTCCCACATGCATCTCTAAATCAGCACGTCCAAAGCTAGGGATCAAGCTACAAAGAAAAACAAAAGAAAGTTCTGGAAAAGACATAATTAAAAAAAAAAAAGAAAAAAAAAAAAGAGTCCCTAATAAGGAGTAAAAAGCCAGTGATCTTCACTAAGGAGAAGTGGTATATTCTCACAGGAAAGCCAAATTATTATTGCTATAAAATTTCAAGGCTGCAGTAATTTCAAGGATTACAAAGGCCACCGTAGCTTAGTAATAGGAACAGAACTTGGCTGGAGACTGAAGGAGTTGATCCTGAAAAGGGGGCTGTGTCCTGAGCAGTGGTTTTTCTTTCACAGGTATGAGAATCACTTGGAGGGCCTGTCAAGAAGCAGACTGCTGGGCCATGGCCAGGTAGCTCAGTTGGTTTGAGTCATCCTGATATAAAGTTTCAGGTTTGATCCCTGGTCAGGGCACATACAATAGACAACCAATAAATTCATGGATAAATGGAGCAACAGATCAATGTTTCTCTTTCTCTATTTTTCTCACTTCCTCTCTAAAATCAATCAATCAATAAATAAAGATTATAAAAATGCTGCAGACTGCTGGACCCCAACCCGTTTTTCATCCAGTGGGTCTGGAGGGGGGCTGGGAATCGGCATTTCTACACAGCTTCCATGAAATGCTGCCAGTCTGACGTTCCAAGTAACAGAACTGTTGATAAGGGGGTGAAAACTGTAACTGTGAAGACAAGTGGACATGAAAAGAGCCATGATACAGTTGTTCTAGCTTGTTGTGCTCACAGAACCCAGCTGCCTCCTATGCTGATTTTCAAATGCAAAACAATGCCAAAAAAAAAGACATTCCTCAGAATTGATTGTTCACATTCATGACAAGGGTTGGATGGATCAGGATAGAACGAAGATCTGGTTTGAGAAGTTTGGAGAAAGAGACCAGGTGGGCTCTTAGCAAACCTGCTCTATTGATGCTTGATCAGTTCAGGGCACACATAAAAATACAAAGAAGATTGCTGCAGAGCAAAAAACAAAACTTCTCATCATACATGGAGGTTTGAAATCCCAGCTCCAACCACTTGATGTCAGCATTAACAAAGCTGCCATGAGAGAGGAATGGAACCAATGTACGAAGTCTTCTGGGGACAATGTGAAACCAGCAGAAAGAGTAAAGAAACCAACTATAAGAGAAGTTTGCACCTGGGTGAAAAGATACTTGGATAATATCAAGATTGAGATCATTGTCAAGTCATTTAAGAAGTGTGGTATTTCAAATGCCATATATAGACCTGAGGACGAGGCAATATATGAAGACAGTGATTCATCATAAGACATAAATGAAGACAAGCTAATCAGATGGGAGTTTTGACAGTGATGAGGAGTTGTATGACTTTTATGATGACTAAAACGAGTCCAATCACTTTATGTAATACAATTTTTTTAAAATTTCGGGCCCCCAAATTAAGGTGTGTCTTATACAAGGGGAAATACAGTATATCTCAAGGGGTAAAAAGAGAGATAAGTACAGAAGTTCACAGATAAGAAGACAGAGTATATACAGTGTGTCCGTAAAGTCATTGTGCACTTTTGACCGGTCACAGGAAAGCAACAAAAGATGACAGAAATGTGAAATCTGCACCAAATAAAAGGAAAACTCTCCCAATTTCATACCTATTCATTGCAGTTCGATGTGGGCTCACGCAGATTTTTTAGGGCTCCTTAGGTAGCTATCACGTATAGCTTCTATAGACTGTCACTGACAGCCTACCAGAATGGGGTTTTTCCACCAAACTGCCGGTTTCCTTCAACTGCCTATCCCACCGAGTAATGTTATTCCTATGTGGTGGCGCTTCGTTATAAATGCGCTGATAACCCAAAAAAGTATTCACATTGCACTTTGGTCACGAATTCGAATTTAGTGAGCCACAGAACACACTGAACTTTCCTCTGTACCATCCACATCTCGACTGGCATGGCCGTGGGCTGCTCCGCTGTATACACGGTGTTACGTCATCATCTGCACATGTGCACATGGCTGCCACATCATCCTACAGAAACTGGGAGGATCTTCCTTTTATTTGGTGCAGATTTCACATTTCTATTGTCTTTTGTTGCTTTCCTGTGACCAGTCAAAAGTGCACCATGACTTTATGGACACACTGTAGAAGAAAAGATGTTGCTACAATGTGCTCTACCTAGAAAGAATCACACAGTACTAAATGCAACTCACCAGGTTAAAGGCTTTTTATTAGATTACAGATGGCAAGCTCTATCCTGTCCTGATTTCCATACCCCCCCATTTCTATGTATGATCTAAGTTTTCTCCACATTCACTGAGCATTTACTATAATTTGCAGTTTTCAGGTAAGCAAAGTAAGTATAAACCACAATGCAAAGTTATTAGAGAAAAAAGATTTGCACAAAATGTACAGTACAGGAGCCTACGTTAGGTGCCTGACAACACACAGCGGATGCAGAGAAAACAGCAAGGAACCTCGTGGGGGGGGGGGCACAAAGGCCACTCTGAGAGGTGCATCTAGGCTGAGGACACTAAATAGGGTTAACTGGATAGAAGACAATGAGAGGGGCATTTCAGGAAGAAGAAAAATTCATGATTAAAAACAAACGAAATAAAAGATTTAGGCAACCTTCTGGAACTTGCTGGTATTCATGACACATGGCCAGACACAGTGCTAGATGAACTAATAAAGTAGCTGATGAAGTATATCAGAAGACCCTGAAATCTTACTAAAAATTTTGAACCTGCCTGACCAGGCGGTGGCACAGTGAATAGAGTGTCAGACTGGGATGCTGAGGACCCAGGTTCGAGACCCTGAGGTCGTCAGCTTGAGCGCGGGCTCATCTGGTTTGAGCAAAGCTCACCAGCTTGGACTCAAGGTCGTTGGCTCGAGCAAGGGATTACTCGATCTGCTGAAGGCCTATGGTCAAGGCACACATGAGAAAACAATCAATTAACAACTAAGGTGTTGCAACGAAAACTGATGATTGATGGCTTCTCATCTCTCTCCATTTCTGTCTGTCCCTGTCTATCCCTCTCCCTGACTCTCTTTTTGTCCCTGTAAAAAAAAAAAAAAAAAAGTTTGAACCTGGCCCTGGCCAGTTGGCTCAGTGGTCGAGTGTCGGCCTGGCATGTCAGTCTCAGGTTCAATTCCGATCAGGGCACACAGGAGAAGCGCCCATCTGCTTCTCCACCCTTCCCCGTCTCCTTCCTCTCTATCTCTCTCTTCCCCTCCCGCAGCCAAAGCCAAGGCTCCATGGGAGCAAAGTGGGCCCGGGTGCTGAGGACGACTCCATGGCCTCCAACTCAGGCGCTAGAATAGCTCCGGCCACAATGGAGCAATGCCCCAGATGGGCAGAGCATCACCCCCGGGTAGGCACACCAGGTGGATCCCGGTTGGGCGCATGTGGGAGTCTGTCTGACTGCCTCCCCATTCTGACTTTGGAGAAAAAAAAGTTTGAACCTTACTTTGGAAAAGTTAGAAAAGGAAGTATAAATTTGTCTATGTAAATGATGGAGAATAGGGTTGGTCTCAGAGACAGAGAGGTTCTGGCCCCTGAGCTAACCTATGCTATGACCTCTAAGTCTGTCTTAGCAGATAGCTTTCCCTTATGTATTCTATCCACACATGCCTCGCGGCTCTGAACTCACAAGGTAAGCTGGCACACACAACGACACACAACTAAAAACAAATCCCTCTGCATTACTGCAATTCAAATGTGGTCAAATTCAGTCTTTTCTAGATCTGCTATCAGTTCCATCTTTACCAAATTTCTCACAAATCCTTATATTAACTGCAAGTGAAAATAAAGGGAGTAGAATGTTTAAGAAACTGATACTCCTTTACTTTCTGGACTCTTTTTTAGGCCCAAAACCCCCTATGGTACATTAAAAACAAAAAAAACCACTACTTTTTATTAAGATGATACAACATTCTAAGGAGATGCCACATTGTTCAAAAGACACTAGAAGTCTTAATGGAAGTTTATTTACTACTCTATACCTTAAAATCAATACATTCTATTTCTGAGAAACATTCAGTGAGTTCTAAGAGAATATAATATTACCTTTTAGTGACAATTAGAAATTTTCTGGACATAATATGCAAAAGAAAATTAACCTGTACCTGCAGCATTATAAAATTGAATAGCTAGTAACTTCAACTAAAGTGTGAAAATTCAAAATGACTATTCAGCAAATAAGTTACTAAAACTCTTTATAATTCTAGCAACAAATATATTATCAATACTTCCACTTCAGCAACAAAAATCTCACTTCACAGGTCCCTTTCACTTAACAGTAATGAGTAACAACGTAATTCTAAAATTACAAATTCAAGAAGAAATACTAGAAATCAAACTTTTCACAGCCAGAATTATTGAGCTCTTAAAATACCAAAAAGTATGTAATTTATAACCCTACCTGTAACAGTTTATATTAATATTTGGCTTATACAAATACAGTGTGTCCGTAAAGTCATGGTGCACTTCTGACTGGTCACAGGAAAGCAACAAAAGACGACAGAAATGTGAAATCTGCACCAAATAAAAGGAAAACTCTCCCAGTTTCATACCTATTCATTGCAGTTCGATGTGGGCTCACGCACAGATTTTTTAGGGCTCCTTAGGTAGCTATCACGTATAGCCTCTATAGCCTGTCACTGACTGACAGCCTTCCAGAACGGGGTTTCTCCACCAAACTGCCGGTTTCCTTCAACTGCTTATCCCACCGAGTAATATTATTCCTATGTGGTGGCGCATCATTATAAACGCGCCGATATTCATGTTGCACTTTATTTACACACTGTATTTCAGCCCAGGATTTAAGTATTTAAAAACATTTTTTTATTAATTTAAGAGAGAGAGAGAGAGAAGTGAAGGGGAGGGGAAGGAGGGAGAGGGGGAAGATAGGGAAGAGAAAGGGAGAGAGAGGGAAGGGAGGGGAGAGGGGTGCATACAGGGTTCTGTCTCTGCCTCCCTGCTTCTCACTTAGTTAAAAGAGGAAGGAGAGGGGGAGGGGAAAGGGTGGGGGAGACGTGTGGGGAGAGGGAGGGGGGGGAAGGGAAGGGAAGGGAAGGGAAGGGAAGGGAAGGGAAGGGAAGGGAAGGGAAGGGAAGGGAAGGGAAGAAGGATGGATGGATTTCGCTGGCCTTTGTCCTTGATTCCCATGTGGAAGAGACTAAATCTTTGAATTTCACAACTGATAGTACTTCTGTTAACCATGATGAATCCCTGGGAGCACATCCTTATTTTTTTAAATTTCTCCACTGATTCAAGAGAGAGGAAGAGGGAGAGAAAAAGAATATCAATTTGTCATTCCACTTAGTTGTTCCATCTGTCTGTGCACTCACTGATTGCTTCTTGTATGTGCCCTGACTGGGAAACGAACCCACAACATCAGCCCACCAGAATGACACATCATCCACTGAGCCACCTAGCCAGGACCCCACATCTTTCATATTATGGTGATTCCCAGTGTGCCCCTAGTTTCAGAATGGGGTGGGCCATGCTAGAAAGACCAAAGTTGGGGCTTTGAGGCACACAGCAGCTTGACCTCCTAAAAGACAGGGGATAGAGGCTAAATTCAACTGTATGGCCAATGATTCAACCATGACTATGTAATAAAATTCAAATAAAAACTCTGGACACTAAGGCTTGGGTGTGCTTCCCTGATTTGTAATCATGTATAAATGTGGTGGGAGGATGACATCCTGAGGACACAGAAACTATATTTATGGGACCCTTCCAGGATTTTTCCCATGGATCTCTTGATTTGGCAGGTCCTGATTTGTATCCTTCAAAATAAAAGCATAACTGCAAGGACAGCTCTTTTCTGAGTTCTGTGAGTCACTCTAGCAAATTATGGAACTTGAGGTGGTGGTGGGAACTTCCCACTCTGCAGCCAGCTGGTCAGCAGTGCAGGTGGCCCAGAAGGGAGGAATCTTGTGGGCTGTGCATGTCTGCCCTAACTCCGGGGAGCTGGTGCCAAACTGCATTCAAGTATAGAACAGGACAGACTGCTTCAACTTCCTTCTCGGGGCTCTTAAGGAAAGTAAATGAAACAAAGTCAAATGAAATCATTTTTTTAAGACATCAAGCATTACAAAAAGTAAAGGACTTTTTTGGTTATGCTCTCAAAAATATTAAAGAAAAATTGTTAAAAGATTTTTAAAATTCAGGAATATCTAGCTTAAATTTTTTAAAAGGATTAAAATGAAGAGCCAAGAAATAGGGATTATAAGATAAAATTCAGAACTTTGATGAAAAGCATTTTAAAAAACAAGAAATCTAAATCACAATTTCAATTACATAATTCAGACTAGTGTCTAAATGATAAAAATATATAAAGTCCTTTCTTAATAATCTCAAATGTAGAAATAATGGGAGTTTAGAAAATATAAGATTCAGCCATTTTCTGACTTAACCTCTAAAAGAGCTCCTTTTTAGCCTCGGTTATGATCAGGAATAATTGAAGCCAATCAGCAACATTTTGGTTACTCAGATACTGTGTTCACATAAAACCTAGTCACATCACAACCAGCTTTTTGCCCATCCCTAACTAATCTTTTAATTCAAGAATAAAGCCAAGAGACCAGACTGATCTTTAAAAGAATTCTCAAACCATCCTACATGCATCAGGCAGCTACCTGCCAACATGAAAAAGCATGATCGTACTGCTTTATAGAAGACAAGAACTTTTCTATTACTTTAAAGCCAATGACTAAAAAAGAACCCTCAAAATTTTAAATCACAAATTTATAAGAATACATCACGGAATTCTCTACTTTCCTGAAAACAAAACACTGAGCATACATCGGTCTTTCCCTAATGACAAAAGGGGGCAGTTTATTACTACAGCAGAAAAAAAGGTGTAAGAGAAAAAACAAAAAACTAAAACCCATAGGTTCTAATCCTACTTCCCTTCTTTATCAGTCAAGTGACTCTCTGGATGTCAAAAATAGAAGGGCATGGTCTCCAGAACCTGTAAGTTTCAACCCAGCACTAGCATTCTGAATATACTTAAATGTTGAGAAGTCAACAACTCAAAATTTAGATAGTCTTCAAATTTTAAGTCTTGCAAATAGATGTCAAAAATCATTAAAGCTTACAATGGTGCAAAAACATTACTTATTAAAAACAGATAAAAAAAATTTGTTCCACATCAGCATATATACATAGTTAATTTTTATTAAAGTATTTATTTGCTACCTGAAATTTATTTCAGCATTTAGCAAATTTAAAGACATTCACGTTTTCTTAAATCTGGTGCATTACATCATTATATACAAAACCTTTTCAAATTCTTTACAAAGCTGACCTACCATGACAAACAATGCTTTGACTTACTTTTCAATGACTTTAACAAGGATTACAAACAAAATAAATGATTTTGTGTAACATCAGCCTATTAAAATGCTTCACATTTATAAAATATATGGACATCTTAGTAGTAGTTAAATTAAAAAAAAAAAAACAGCCACAAAGAATGATAAAACTGCCAGTAGTTAGGAGAAACAACAAAGATGTGATAAAACATACTAGCAGGTTTCCAAAAAGAGACCTTGCTTGCTTTTACATGCCTTAGAGCAGAGTGGTTATAACCTCAGTTAATGGAATCAGGAAGCAGACTGAAATCCGAGCTCCTTTCCTACCTGTACACCTGGCCAACCAACATCATCTTTCTACCTCTGCTTCTTTATAACTGTGCCCACCTTGTGAAGCGGCTGTGAATATTAACTAAGACACTGAACTTAGCAAAGAACCTGACACACAGGAAATATTTAATAATTTAGCAATTATTATACAATTTTGGAACATATGCTTAAAAAAGAAACAGTATTTTATTTTTATTTTTTAGTTTAAGGCCCAAAGATCAGGATCCTACCAGATGAAGTTCAGACTTAAAAATAAAGCATAACGATACATAATGTTTCTACAGAGGCATTTTACTAAAGACAAGTGAACTAAGTAAAAATAACTGGTATTATACAAGTGCAATTACTCCAGGCAGAATCTTTATTTCTAAGAACAATTCAATCTGCATTAGCCACTTGTCCCCATCAATTTCTACCTCTCTATTTCTGTAAATGCTAGAGAAAAAACAAAATCAAACTATGAAAAGAAAAGAAAGGAAAAAGAAAATACAATGTACAACTGGGTTACTATAAGCCCTAATTAAGGCCCTGGCCGGTTGGCTCAGCGGTAGAATGTCGGCCTGGCGTGCGGGGGACCCAGGTTCGATTTCCGGCCAGGGCACATAGGAGAAGCGTCCATTTGCTTCTCCATCCCCCCCCCCTCCTTCCTCTCTGTCTCTCTCTTCCCCTCCCGCAGCCAAGGCTCCATTGGAGCAAAGATGGCCTGGGCGCTGGGGATGGCTCCTTGGCCTCTGCCCCAGGCGCTAGAGTGGCTCTGGTAGCAGCAGAGCGATGCCCCCTGGTGGGCAGAGCATCGCCCCTGGTGGGCGTGCCGGGTGGATCCCAGTCGGGCGCATGCGGGAGTCTGTCTGACTGTCTCTCCCCGTTTCCAGCTTCAGAAAAATACAAAAAAAAAACACCCCTAATTAAGAACCAAATACAATTTAGGGGTAGAGCCAGGCAGGGACCCATAATGAAAGGCAGAAAAGGTCCACACAAATATAATAAAACACCTCTCCTTTCCCAAATACTACAAGACTCATACTTCAACTGGTCCTTCATGGATTTTCCTGTCTTCAGCCTCCAGCAAATCCTTTCATCACCACAATCATATCTCCAGTAGAAGTTCAAAGAGAAATATATAAAAGCTACTTTGGTGGGCAGCTGTTGAGATGATCAATCTTAGCATCATCCACAGATGTAAGAATAAAAAGGCTGATTTACACATTAAGACCAAATACTGGTCACTATTCTCAGCAGTTTATTTTTTAATCCATTCTGGACATTCACAAAATGTATGTATTTTTAAAAAGAGTTCCATAAATACAACTTTGGTAGCCAAAAAACTCAGCAAAATAAATATAAAATTCAATTGATTACAACTTTATCTTATGCAAAAACACAAATTCTTAATGAATACTCCAAACTACTTTCAAACATTTTTCTTAAAAACTATAAAATAATCCTGTGCTATATGCACTTTACATACATTAACTCAATTATTACTCACCATAATCATGTCAGGTATAAATTATTGTTGCCAAATTACAGATGAGCAAACTGAGGCACCAGAAGATTATTAATTTGCCCAAGGCCAATCAATCAGCAAATGGTAGGAGCCAGAATTCTGACAACCAGCAGTCTGATTCCAGAACCCCAGGTTCAACTCAACTATTATATACCAGTGGTTTTCAACTACCCCTCCATGGACTGGTGCCAGTCTACAGACCAGCATGAAATTTCTGGCAGACTAGGAAAACACTGAACTATACCATTCACTCATTTAGCAAGTTTTACTGAGAACCTACTATGTGCTAGGCACAGTTGTAAGCCCTGGAGACAGAGCTGTGAAGTCAAACAAGGCCTCTGCTCGCTAATGGAGGGGGAGATCTTGAAGCCAAGTCTAATGGGGGATACTCGATAAGTGGAAATTGTATCTCCTGTGTCAAAAAATAAAAGCAAAATGAAAGAATCAGAAGTGACAGAGGGAGAGGCTCACCGCTATTTTAGAGATCAGGGTAGGACCATCTGAGATGATGACATTTGAGCAGCAAACAGATGTTAAGACAAGATAACCACTAGGAAAGGGGTGACCCAGCTAAAAGAACAGCACATATAATACCTAAAGTAGAAACAGTTTGGTTTGTTCAAAAAACAGCAAAAAGACCTTGGGACTGGGGCAAGGTGAAGAGTTACATGCTAAGAGGTAAGGTTAGAATTAGCAGCTGCCACCTGACCAGGCGGTGGCACAGTGGATAGAGCGTTGGACTGGGACACCAAGGACCCAGGTTCGAAACTCCAAGCTCACCAGCTTGAGAGCAGGGTCGCTGGCTTGAGCAAGCTTGCTGTAGCCCCAAGGCACATATAAGAAAGCAATCAAGGAACAAGCAATCAACGAACAAATAAGATGCTGCAACAAAGAATTGATGCTTCTCATCTCTTTCTCTTCATGTCCGTGTCTCTCTCTCTCTCTCTCTCTCTCTCTCTCTCTCTCTCGTCTCTTTCAAAAAAAGAATCAGCACCTGCCAAAACATGTAATGTCCTGATGGACTATAGCAGGGATAGTCAACCTTTTTATACCTACCGCCCACTTTTGTATCTCTGTTAGTAGTCAAGTTTTCTAACCAACCACCAGTTCCACAGTAATGGTGATTTATAAAGTAGGGAAGTAACTTTATAAAATTTATAAAACAGAGTTGCAACAAGTTAAAGCATATATTACTTACCAAGTACTTTATGTCGGATTTTCACTCTTTGGCAGAATAAATCTTTATAAAACAACTTACTATAGTTAAATCTATCTTTTTATTTATACTTTGGTTGCTCCTCTACCACCTACCATGAAAGCTGGAACACCCACTAGTGGGCGGTAGGCACCAGGTTGACTACCACTGGACTATAGTAAGGAGTTTTGACTTAATTCTAAGGGTTAAAGAAAACATGGAGGATTTTAAACAAGAAAAAAGTGATATAAAAAAGTGCCACATATCCTCACATCGTCTTGAGAGGCAGAAAGAGCTTCACTGCTCTTTAGGGCTCATTCATTTATTTGGAGACAAGAGCTACCAATCACCTCTTCTAATTGGCTTCCTTCTCATGCTTTGTTTGCAGCACATCCTGACTTATTCTACACTATGAATTTCAATAAAAAGGCATTCCAAAGGGAGTATGTATTTACTGAGCAACGCTGAATACCAGGGACTCACTAGATGCCTTACATTTAAGAGTTAATTTAATCCTCAGTCACCAAGTAGGAAAGAAGTCTTCATTCTACAAACGAGAAAAAAAATTAGAAATATTAGTAACTTAATTCATCCACGGTCACACAGGTAATACACAATCAGAATTTAAATCTACATGTAATTTCAAAGTCTTTGCCTTTCTTCTACAGCAGCTATCGAGTAGATATATATTACACGTACCCTTCCTAATTTATTATTAATGACTAGGTTATTCCAAGCAAATATTGGGTTTCTTTCTCTAATGTAGAATGAGTTTTGAAGTTGGAGATGGGAAAATGGAGTTGTCTTACATTATTTTGAAAAATAATTTTCTAATTGAGACTTCACAGAAAATAACTCCAAAAGAACAATTCCCATCTCCTTAGGGGAAGAAAAACTTAAATATGTATTGCTTATCATAAAACAGATAAAAAGTTCTATGACAAAAGACACTCATAGAAAAACAGGATGTAGATGAAAAGATAATCAAAAGTGGCAAATAGGTAGTTTTAAGATCTGAATGGAAGAGAGGGAGGAGAATTAAAGAACTTTGGGTGAGCTTCAGGAGTACAACATAGGAGGAGAGGGAAGAAAAGACATGTTAGTAGTATTTGCACCGGTTAAGACAAGGCTATGCGGGAAGGCAGATACAGGAAGTTTGTAAATCAGGTAGAAGGCAGCGCCATGGGATGGCTTACTGTGCACCCACAGGAAGATTATGGTATGTCCTACCATACCTAAAGAGAAAATGGCTACTTCTCCAAGACTAAAGTGGAGAGACCAGCGAGACCGAATTCTGGCTGACACCAGAATTAAGAATCAAGTCCCTGCCTGACCAGGCGGTGGGGCAGTGGATAGAGCGTGGGACTGGGATGCGGAAGGACCCAGGTTTGAGACCCGAGGTCGCCAGCTTGAGTGCGGGCTCATCTGGCTTGAGCAAAAAGCTCATCAGCTTGGACCCAAGATCGCTGGCTTGAGCAAGGGGTTACTCAGTCTGCTGAAGGCCCGCAGGCAAGGCATATATGAGAAAGCAGTCAATGAACAACTACGGTGTCGCAACGAAAAAAAACTGATTGATGCTTCTCATCTCTCTCCATTCCTGCCTCTGTCCCTATCTATCCCTCTCTCTGACTCTCTCTCTCTGTCCCTGTAAAAAAAAAAAAAAAAAAGAATCAAGTCCATAACAGTTAGAATCCCTTTTATGATATGTGGTGATCCACATTATTTTCACCTAAATACCATTTCTACTCTGCACGTGACCTGAGAAAACCAGGAACACAGAAAAAAGTAGATTTACACCACCTGCAATTTTTTTAAATAAGGAGGAGTCAATGAAGAAACATATATTAAGGCATTTCTTTATAAGCTGGGTTTAAGTAATAAAAGCAGTTTACTGCATAAGGAAATGCCCCTTTCCGCGCACACAGGGGCTGACTTGTTCAAAGAGTGAGTGGAAGTGTGGAAGGGACACTTGTACGGACAAGTGGCAAAAGAGGCTCTGCATATGAAGGCAACAGATAAAAAGGAAAAATAAGTGCGTAAAACCTGTCTTCCGATATCCCGACCCCGATTCCGGGACCCAATGATGGGGGAAGTGTTTGGTGGATGAGTAACGGGGACGTGGTGGCGAGGCGGCGGCCAGCCCCGCACCTGGTCCCGCAGACTCCCTGCGCCGCGCCGGGAACCAGTGACCGAACACACGCACGAATGAATGGCGCCGGCGCAGGAGAGGGAGTTTGCGGCGCGGCCGGAGCCGGGCCAGGAGGCGTCCGAGGTGATAAGCAGTGGAAGCAGGGGGCGTGGAGGACAGGGCCGCGGGCGCCAGTCGTCGCGCGGCGCCTCCGTGGGCCGCCATGTGAGGGGCTGGACCGCGCCATGGCGGAGGGGGAAGGGAGGTCACCGTTACATAACCCGGCGGGGCGGCCGCCGCGGTAGAGGCACCCTGGCCCGTGAGGCCGCGAAAGGACGGCCGCGGTGCTCGGTCAGCGTGCTCTCCCCGCCCTGCCCCAGCTGTCCGTACTCCGCTGCTACCGACCCGGGCTGCGGCGCCTCCAAGCTGCGCGTGTCCGGTCCCGCCCTTCCCCCACCCGGCCGCCAGTCGGGGGTCGCTCACCTTCCGCGTTGCCCCAGACCACCATGCCCGGCACGGTCGCCTCCTCCGGCCTCGTGGGCTCCGGCGCCCCCGCCGCAGCACAGCGCCCTCGTCGGGAAGAGGGCCGAGAAAGAAGTCACACTGCCGTGCTGCTCCGCGCCACGGCCCACGCTCGCCCCACGCTCTCGGAGGACGGTCCTGCGCGCTCCGCAGCGGCCCCCGCCCGTCTCCCTCGGTGGGCGCGCGCACCAGAACCCCCCTCTGCCCCTCCTCTGGCTGGACTCCCTCGGCTCCGCCCACGACCCACCCCCTGCAGGCGGTGTCCTGCTCTGCGTGAGCCGCCGCCGGCGGGCGGTTGGCCCCGCCCCACCCACTCTCACCCTGCGCGGCGCACGCGCCCACCCGCGCCTTTCCTAGGGCAATCAGAACGTCAGGAGCGGCGCCTGGGGGTTGGCTTGGGCCGCCCCGCCCCTCCCTGGCCCCGCCCCTCTCACGCCGCCCGCCACCTGGAGAGGTCCGCCGCCGCACGTGACCGTCTCGAGGGCTTGAGATGGAGGGGAGTGTGGCGCGGGCTGGTCTGCTGCAGCGTGGAAACCACAGTCTGCCCCGCACTGCATGATCTCTGTGCCTCCAGCTCGGATCGCCGCTTCAGAGTGGGCGCAGCTCGTCTTCAGTGAGTCTCCGCCGGCCCCTCCTGGCTCTGGACGCTCCAGTCCGAAAGGACACAACTGCAGGGACTGACCATGCTTAAAACCCTGCTGCTGTCTGTGCACACGTAAAACACCAGGGTTCTCCTCCGCTAGCGATTGATTTAACAGTGACATCTAGTGGAGAAAAGGACACACATGCACTTACACTTTTCAGAACTGAAAGTCGCGGCCCACTGAGGTTCGTAGGAATGAACACTGCGCTATGGGGTTACAGCGATTGGTTGTCCATTAGGGTAGGAACACAAACACCTTTCCCCTTCCCTTGAGTGCCTGTCCTTGATTGCACTTAGATATCTGTAAATCTATGGCTCGAATCCCATCTCACATGAAGCACTAGGCTTACACGCAAAACCAATTTTCTACTAATGTAAAAAAATATTGTACATTATGCATGATTAAATATAATTTTAACTGAGGGTCTTCTAGCAAGATTAATTGTCCCATAAAGACCATTTCTCCCTGATAGATACATGAATTCACCAGAACTTCCAACTGCCCTTTTTCTGTTCCACTTGTCTATCTGACCCCACCTTTGCTTACTTACTGGACTATAGCCCCTGAAGCAGAAAAGTTCTAGGAAGCTGGTCAGCTGCCCCGAGGATCATTCCAGGAAGCCGAAATCGTAGGGCTGCTGAAGGGAGCATACCAGAATTGCTGACTCAACGCACACTTGCTCAAAGCTCTCCCCACCTTAATAAATGTTTGCCTCAGAGTCTGTTTCAGTGCACTTCTCCTGGAGGCGTGCCTGGCAGGTCTTTCTCCTCTAATAAAGCCTGCACACTTGGTGTTCGAGTGCCGTCTCATTCTTACACTCCCCACTTGGCAATGTGGGTTTGCCATTTCCCACATTGCTACGATGGTAGTATTTATTGCTGCAATGCATAAACGTGAAGTGTACCTCCGTGCAAAGGCTCAACGCTGTTTCTCCTTATTCCCTTATCTAAGACACCTGAAGAGTTTTTGAGTACTTAAAACAACCAGCACTCTTTTGAAAACGGATTTTGCAGAGCTGGGTTAAGTTTACTAGTATTGTAGTTCAGAGAATATTCAAACAACTTGCTTTTTTTTAAGGCCTTTTGCTTTTATCATTTTATATACTTTTAGAAACATGCTTCAATTTTAGGGTTTTTTGTCTCTAATCTAGCAAATTCAGGTTGCTTACTTTTCTGAGACATCATAATTTAATATAAATTGGTGTGATTTCAACAGGCTCAATTAGCTGCTGACTGCAACATGAGGGGACCTGCTGAGATGCCACAGAAAACTAGTGGAAAATTTTTATTAGTTATGTTTGTTTAATGTGTCTTTAAATGGCAGTGTTTCCGTTAACAAGAAATGGCAAGGCCCTGGCCAGGTAGCTCTGTTGGTTAGAATGTCCTCTGGAAACACCAAGGTCAGGACACATACAAGCATCAACTAATGAATGCATATAAGTGGAGCAACAAATCAGTGTTTCTCTCAAGTTAATAAATGAGAAATTTTGTTTTAAATAAAATGACAAAACTCGATTTTCAAATTGCAAAATAACCTGTGAACTCTACAGGAAACGTACCATTGTATTTTGTAATGCTGGTGGCCGAAGCCAGGCATGTTCCCATTGAATCCGAGCAGACGGTAGAGGAACTGCAGAGCCAGAAAGCGTTGTACCATACCCGTTTATTGGAGGTGCCCAAAGACAGGAGAGCAAATAAACAATAAAAAAGGAAAGAGCTAATAAACAAAGGAAAATCTGCTATTTGCAGTAAGGGCAAGGGAGCAGGGAAAACCGCACCTCACGGTGGCAGGAGAGCGATCTGGGAGAATCGCCGCCCAGGGGAAGCACCTGCAGCCTCACACAGACCACACACACATGGCGCTGCTATGTACCCACGCACCAACCAGGCAAAGAGCTTGTAGCCGGTAAACCCACAAACAAGCCTAACACAGCTGTTTTCCCCACAATTTAAATTTCAGTTTTCTTCCCTACTGTTTCCTATTCTAGTCAAAGGTGTTTTTTTTTAATGTATTTTCTCAAGAAACAAATACAACACTGAGCTAACTAACCTTGGCAACACAGTTTATAGTAATATGATAGTAACTGCATTTGAGCGCAAACTAGCACACAGCCTCCAATTTGCATTGTTCTCCAGAGAAAATAGAATAAAAAGAGTGATGAAGAATTTGTAAATAAAATGTATACAAACTCTAGAATTCTTGGTACAAAATAACCAGTTTTATTTTTGCCCATTCTAGATATTCTGTTATGCTATCCCATAGATGTACCATATATTACACAATGTCTGAAGGTCTTTTATTTCCATTTTATCCTGTCACCTACACTCATTCATTCATTCATCTACTTCCATTTATTCTCATGGGGACTATCTTTCCCATTCTAAGGTGAGCTGGCCTGACCTTTGGGTAGGGCAACTGAGATGGCCACTCTGGACTCCCACATTTAGGGAGTGTGTTTGGATGCACTTAGTCTCATAGACTAACCATGCCCCACCACATGGAGAAAGACACAAAAGGACACAGGCCTGATTTATCAGCACTTCCCTTTCTTCCTTCACTAGAACAGTGAGCAAACCCAAGGGACATTCTAAATTGCCCTGAAGCTTGGGCTTAGTGGGACAGGTTTAGAGAAGCGACTATCTGCTTCTCTTCCCCACCTTCTTCCCCTTTAAAAAAAAAAAAGAAAAGAAAAGAAATGTACTAATCCTAACTAGTCTGGGAGACACAATCACATTTCAACGTCCTAACAATGTTATATATCTAGTTTTTAGATTGTCTTACGGATGTCTTCCATAGGGTCTGTCTGTAACTAAAACCCAACATATTAGGAAAGCCCAAGGGCAAAATCCTCCCAAAATTGATACCAAATCAGCAGGAAAACTAAAAACAAAGCCCAGGGACTTTTACTGCCCACTCCATCAATAATGACTCCAAGAACCTGCATCACCTTGAAGAATGGAGTCTGTTTCCAGATCTTATTGGAAGATTTCCCTTTTGTGGGTGTTTCAATTACAAAGCCTGAGCCTCACCTGTGGTGGTGCAGTGGATAAGGCGTTAACCTGAAATGCTGAGGTCACCAGTTTGAAACCCTGACTTGCCGGGTTAAGGCACATATGAGAAGCAACTCCTACAAATTGATGCTTCCCTCTCCCCCCCCCCCGTCTCTGTCTCTCTGTCTCTCTCTCTCTCTTTCTCTCTGCTAAATAAATAAATAAAATTTTTAAAAAAATACTGAAGGCAAAAAAAATGACTGTTGTGAAAATGATGATGTACTGGCGTTATTCAAACATAAACACACTTTACATTCAGACACAGTTCTGGAGTAGAAATAGCACTGTGCAGGAAGTCAGGCACTAGCTCTCTGCTTTTGACTCTGGCCCTACAGAGCTGCTTCATTTTGGACAAATAGTTTCACTTCTCTGGACCTCAAAGCACTGGTCTGTAAAATAAAAAGAATTGTAGTAAACAATGTTTTCCCTAGTTCTAAAATTTTATGCACACCTTCATTTTAAAGGTTTATAAAGAAAATGAATTGAAATTATGGTTGTATTATGTAATACTGAAATATTCAAAACAATAAATTCATTTAATATAATTTAAAAATGCTAACATGCTTAAAAATATATTCAATTAAAAATAGAATAGAAAAGACTTGGTTTTTTTATCTTTTTTTTACTATATGAGGAAGCCAGAATAAAGATAAGGAGATTATAAAAGACAAGCAGAATTAATCATTATATGAGTTTAATCAGCGAAAGATTAAAAAAACCAAGAGGCTCAATATTACAAGCAGCATTCATAATCATAGGCTTTTAAATCACATACACAAGACATCAAATATTTTTACATGGAGAAAAGGGGCTCAGAGTACAAAAGGGATAAAGAAACACTGGGTTTTGAAAAGAATTTCATTACTCACAGAGGGAGAGAGTGGAGAATTGCCAAAATGAAGAGCCTTCTATCTGGGAATCGCAGCTGATATCCTGGAGACTGCCTGAGAAGGTGGGGAAGGTAGAGAAGAGTATTAACAGGCAGCACGTGCCCCAGCTGAGCAAAGCACCATGCTTAGATAGTTTGAAAAGTGTTCCACAAATAAACACAGATAAAAACTTGAAAATATTATGAAAAAACCCAACTAATGAGAATATTCCAAAGTAGAGACATGGTTATCTGAAGGGAAAACAACAAAAACCACAAACAAAAACTGAACCACTACATCAGAATATACAATAGTTTAGGCAAATGAAAGTCTAATGTGGGAAAACAGACAAGAAAGTACAATGCGATATAATTTCAATTAAGTGGAATCTAAAGAACAATATAAATAAACAAAACAGAAATAGATTTATAAATACTGAGAACAGACTGATGATGGTTGCCAGAGGAGAGGGGGTTGGGGAGCTGGGTAAAAGGGGTGAAGGGATTGAGAAGTACAGATTAGTGTCACAGAATAGTCACAGGGATGCAAAGTACAGCTAGGGAATGCAGTCTTTAATATTGGAATAACTATGGATGGCGTGGAATGCTGGTGGGTTGAGACCAGGCAGGTTTTCACTGAATTTGGGCAAACGGTAGAGGAACTGCAGAGCCGTAAAGCGTCAGGCCATACCTGTGTTTTGGAGGCTTGCAAAGACAGGCGAGCAAATAAACAACAAAAGGGTAAAAGCTAATAAAGGAAAACTTCCTATTCACAGTAAGGACAAGGGAGCAAGGAAAAACGCACCTCTAGGTGGCAGAAGAGCAATCTGGGAGAATGGCTGCCCAGGGGAAGCGCCCATAGCCTTATACAGGCTGTGCACACATGCTTCTACCATGCTCACGCACTAATCAAGCAAAGTGCTTGCAGCTGGTAAACCCGCAAGCAAGCCTAACACAGCTGCCCCACATTTCACCCTTTTAGGGTTGCTTGCCTCAGTCTATGCTACAGGTTTCTTCTGCGATGGTGCCTGTGTGAGGAGTGAAGTCCATTACAAAATCCAAAACAGTACAGTCTATAGCAATAGAATTACAAACACAGCTGTGAGTGAAATGATAGAGTGGTCAGCCATACCAAGAGAGGCAAATCTTTTCCCTCTGGCAGAACACAGGCCAGAGTTCTGTCTGCAGGCAGCACAGTCGCAGGTACCAGAGGCCGCCCTGGGCGGACATACCAAACCTTACTGGCCAGTACAGCAGGATCTGCTGGTTTGATGTGCAGCAGAATGGGAGAACTCATTATGGCCCATAAAGAAATTATGAAGGCGCCCTTCATAATGCTATCTCCCTGAGCACTCAAGGGATAATTCACTTCTACCTTAGGCGGCCAGGTGCTGGATGCCCAGGGAGTTAACTGGAGGTCCCCCTCTAGTCCCCTATCCCACGGTGTCAACAGGCCACTCATCGTAGGTGGGGGGGCCTGTACACTCCAGGGCCATGTCCATTGAAGACGTTGGCCTTTAAGGAGGGCTGTTGGGGCAGGCATATGCATGTTGCCCTGCTGTCCAAAGCCCAGCTTGAGTCAAATGTCCTTGGTGAGTATCTGCAACTGGATGGGAGCAGCTGCCTGGTGCAAGAGGGCCTCCACAGGAGCTGGGCACCCCCATTGAGGTCTCTCATTCAAAATCCGGAGTACTGTCCATAAGTGGTGTGTCCATCCAGTAAGGGAGTTAGTGCTCCCTCCTGACACAGTCCCTGCTTTACGAGTCCATTATACCGCTCAATGATACCAGCAGCCTGGGAGTGGTAGGGGACAAGGTACTTCCAGTCTACCTCCAGCTCTTGAGCTCATTGCCTCACCATTGAACCTGTGAAATGGGTACCATTGTCACTTTCAAGGACCAGCAGCCACCTGTACACAGCACTCAGGACCCTGTAGGACAGCACTTTGGTCTGGGTTACAGGCCGGGTAAGCAGTAAGCAGATCGGTGGCAGTATCTACACATGTGACTGTATACTGGTACCTATCTGATTTTGGTAAGGGTCCAATGATGTCTATTTGCCACCATGTCAGTGGAACACGACCTCTCTGGATCTGTCCAGGTAATGCCAGTTGTCTCTGAAGGTGCTCCTTGGAACACACTTCACATTGATCACAGGCTGCAAGTACCTCTGCATAGGACACAGGCAAGTTCCATGCTGTAAAGCCAGTAGCCGCGGCCACCATCACAGCCGCCTGGCCCATGCAGATACGCATTTGATTCGGACAGACGGTAATGAAACAACAGAGCCAAGAACTGGTGGGCCATTAGCTTTAATCCTAGCTTGCACCGGGCAGACAAGAAATACAGTGGGAAAACACTTCCTTTTCCATTCAGGGCTCCCAAAGCCACTGACTTATCTGAGTTTCCTAGAATCAAAGGTTTCTACCTCACCAGCCTTATTCACCTCTGTTCCCCATCTCCTTCTCTCTGCACAAACTGGCTTCTCCTTCAGCACTCCGCCATCTTGGCTGCTTCTCCTCTCCTCCATGTGGCCTTTCTCTGCTCTCTTTTATAGTGTAGAATTCCAAACCTTTAAGCCAATATACAAATAAGGAAGTCTATGATACAAAATCACTTGTCTGAGGCATAATGGGATTTCTCATAAGAGTGCACCACCCCACATCATGCAACAGTCAAGGGTGTGGGGAAAAGCTTAGTCTTAAAACTAAGCTTTAGGCTGTAACGACCCTGAGTGCTTACAGCCTGTCCCCCACACCCAATGCAAACTATAAGCAAGCAAACATATATATCATATTTACAAACTTATTTGACCAACACATGCCTTAACTGTAGCTCACATAGATTTTTGTACTGCATGGAGCAGATACCGGTAGAGCCACTGTGCCACATTACCTGAAGGTGCAGTCTCCAACCATCGCACCCTCATCAGAGTCTGCCTCATCATTCCCAGGATGGGCTAGAGGGGCATGCCCTGTGACATAATATACTGTTACCTGTTTCTAGTGTCCTGTTTCCCATAAGTTCTGCCACATGGCGTGACCCCATAGTGGACAGTGCATTACCATCCACTGGTTAATATGCCAAGTAGCAATCAAAAGGGTCAGTCCACAATAGACAGCTCAACTGTCGGTGCAAATCACCAGAGGTGAAGGTTCATTACAGGCAACAAGCCATATGGTTCTTAATTCTGCCCATTGGCTGCTTTGGCCTGTACCAAATAGTCAGTGGCCAGGCCTGACCTGTGGTGGCGCAGTGGATAAAGCGTCGACCTGGAACGCTGAGGTCACCAGTTCGAAACCCTGCACTTATCTGGTCAAGGCACATATGGGAGTTGATGCTTCCTGCTCCTCCCCCCTTCTCTCTCTCTCTCTCTCTCTCTCTCTCTCTCTCTCTCTCTCTTTCTCCCCTCTGAAAAATGAATAAAATAAAATAAAAGGAAAAAAAACCAAATAGTCGCCAATGGAAGGCTATGGCCATCTACTTAGCCGGTTAGCCCCTGCTAGAGCCATCAGTATACCAGGCATCCTCGGGGATGGGTGTCCACCCCTCCTGGTAGGGACTGACTTTAGGTTCTTCATTCTGAGCCCCAGCTGCCCCTGACTCTAAAGTTGCATAGGTGACTGGATCCAAGACTTCTTATAGTTCTGCTCTCAATGGGCTGGTGCTAAGAGCAGAGCATTGTTGCAAGTAGACACTCCACTTGGCCAGGGTGGAGGTTTGGGCCATACCACTACATGGTTTGGTCACCCAATCTTTCACCCATCCTGCAATAGGGTATGTGATCTTGACCATAACTGGAGTTGTGGTTGTAATACTCTCAGTGGCTAGGAGGGCAATATATACAACTGACAACTGTTTCTCTACTAATGAGTAACAAACCTCAGCACTTTTCCACAACTGGGATAAAAACCCAATAGGTTGCCATAGGCACTCTGTCCGTTGCCACTAGCCCCATCCAAAGCCCTCAGAGATTACGTGGACATCAAGCTCACAGGGCCTGGCAGGATCAAACACATTCAAGGTCTGTGCCACCATGACAGTTCTCTTAGCTGCTGCAAATGCACCTTGTGCCTGCTCAGTCCAATCCCAGCGAACCCCCTTCCGAATAAGATGATATAAGGGGTGCAGTAATTGAGCCAAATGATGTATGAATGTTCGCCAATACCCCAACAGACTTAGGAATTCCTGTAGCTGCTTTACCGTAGTGGGCACAGGGTATGCTTGGATCTTATCTATAACTGCATCAGGGATCACCTTTGTCTACTCGACCAGACAATTCCCAAGAACTTAACAGATAACCCAGGTCCTTCTAATTGCCCTCATTGACCACCTAGCCACATGCTTTCATGTGGGATAGCAGGGTAGGGACTGCTTGCTCCAATTCTGAAAGAGAGTCACTAGTTAGCATAATATTACCGATATAATGATACATATGAATTGCCTCTGGTTGTTTTCATTTAACCAGGTCAGCAGCCACCAGCCCTTACACAAGGTGGGGCTATGCAAATAGCCCTGTAGTAGTACTGTACAGGTCCATTGCTGCCCTTCCCAAGTGAAGGCAAATTGGTCTTGACTCCCTGCAGCTATGTCAATAGAGAAAAAGGCGTTAGCCAAATCTGCCACAAAGTGGTATGTGCCCAACTCATGGCTTAACCAATTCATCAGGTTAGCTATTGAGGGTACAACAGCATGCAAAGTGGGAACAACTTTATTAAGTTCCCTGAAATCCACTGCCATTCACCAGGTTCCATCTGGTTTGTGCACAGGCCATACTGGGGAATTGTAAGGGCTGTCTGCTGGCTGGATGATCCCATCTTTTCTAGTTCAAGGACTGTCTCAGTGATTTCTTCATAGCCTGCCACTCTGCAACCAACTTTGTGCTTTTCCTTGACGTCACCTCTGAGGCTTTACTCTTTTATGTTTTCTCTGCCTGAAATACTCTTCCCAAGGTATGTTTGAGCAGCTATTGCTTTGGTTTGGGTCTCAGCTCCTAGCTCACTACTGCTGAGTGACCTTCCATGAACAATCTGTCTAAAGTTGTCATCACCACTCCTTTTGTTCACTTACCACCACATCCCCATTTCCATTGGCAGTCTCCTCCTATCACATGCCCAAATGGTCCCCATCATCATGCTCCCTCATTGGAATATGAGCTGAGAAGAGGGGCTAGGTTGTCTTATTCAGCATTGTGTCCCACCACCTGGCACTGGCTACTTGAATAAATTGATGATAATTACTCAGTTCTTACCAATTCTCCCAAATATCCCTTGTCCCTTCATCTTTATTCCCATGACTACAGTCTGAGCACAATCCCTCATCTCTTCACTCCTAGTCAAGCACAACTGCTTCCTACATAATTACACTGTCCCTCTCTGTGGGCCTTCCCATATGGTACTTTAAAATTATTCTTCCTGAAACAACATATTTGTTAGAATTCTCCCTGTGATGGATTTGTCAGTGCCTTCTAGCCAAAGACTACCAGGGGCACTCATATAGTTGAAAAATATGGGTTTATTACTTATTGGAGAACACACATGTAGAGCAGCTGTGTTAGGCTTGCTCACTGGTTTACTGGCTACAAACTCTTTGCCTGATTAGTGTGTGAGCACATGGCAGCGCCATGTGTGTATGGCCTACATAAGGCTGTGGGTACTTGCGCCTAGGGGATTGCAGATGTGCAGATTGTATGCCCGCCACTGTGAGGGCCATTTTGCTGTTTGTTTGCCTGAGAGGCGGTTTCCCCTGCCTGTGTGCTTGTCTGCCATTTTGAGACTTTATTAAACAGAATGGCCCAACCCTTTCTGGCTCCACAGTTTTTCTACCGTCTGCCCGAATCCAATATGGACCTGCCTGGTGTTGGCCACCAGCATTACAACACACAATGGGAAGTGTCTCAGTCAGAATGTGAGAGAGCCTATTATATGATTTGGCTTTGACTGGGTGATTTGTAAAAAGGTTTAAGGAAGTGGAGATACACTCTGGATTGAATGTTGTTGGAAAGCAAGGGCAACTCTATGATTGCATGTCCCAATAAATTCTATTTACGGGGAGAGGAGACTAGAATGAGGAGGAAGTTAGAGTCAGTGAAGCAGTAGCAGTCACTCATTTAGCTGAGAAAGGGGTATTGGGTACTTTTTGAGTGGCATTGTGACCACGTTTTGTTTCATGCTTACGCAAAATTATGAAGAAGGTTTGCTTTATTTCATTTCATGGTCTCAGAGTAACCTTGTCTGAGAATCGTTTCTATCAATAGGAGACTAAGATACCTAGTGGTAGCATCAGGCCAGCTTCTGAATGTCGAGAGCTGCTCTGTTTTGTTCTCTCTTTCTTACCTTTTGGCCAAGGGCAGACAAAATCAAGCCATAGGATGTTAATTATGATATTTAGATTTTCACCATTGCCAAGTGTAAAGCCAGTAGCCACGGCCACCATCACAGCCACCCAGCCCATGCAGGTTCACATTAAATTTGGACAGACAGTAATGAAACAATGGAGCCAGGAACTGGTGGGCCATCACCTTTAATCCTAGCTTACACCCGGCGGACAAGTAATAACACACACTGGGTTCCAAAACCCACAAAGCTATTGACTTATCCGAGTTTCCTAGCATCAAAGGTTTCTAGCTCACCAGCCTTATTCACCTCTGTTTCCCATCTCCTTCTCTCTGCTCAAACTCTGCACAAACTGGCTTCTCCATCAGCACTCCGCCATCTTGGCTGCTTCTCCTCTCCTCCACCTGGCCTCTCTCTGCTCTCCTTTAGCATGGGCTTCTCTTAGAACATAATCACTCTTCCCTCAGAAAAATGTGATCTCTCTTCCTTTTAAAACCTTTTGGTGCGAAAGCCCCCAACACATATTAACATAATAACGCCCATCCCAAGCAATCACCTGGGCAACGGACTTCGCATGGGCAGCGCCATCTTTAACAAGGTGAGCATAATATATTTTATCTGCCCAACACCAAGATTTTGTTGATTAAGAGAGAAGTATCTTTGTAGTCTGTGGTTGATCTAGTGTTAATCTTTTCTTCTTCTGTTGTAGGGTAAGTTGAATTTCTGTGACAATGACTTTGCAGAAGCATGATGGACAGGATATATCAGTCAACTGCCACACAGGCAATTATCAGAAGCAAAGTGACTCTTACTTGCTAACAGGGCTTGAAGCCAAGGATGTAGACTATGAAAACCAAGCAATAAATAAAAGTGTGTCCCATAATCTACCTGAGTGTGTTTAACAGAGACAGATGGCTTTTCCTTTTAGCTAAGTCAAAGAATGTTCTGTTTACTCTGGAGTATTTATAAAGGTGCAACAGAGAGTATTTGCTATGGAACCAACTCCCCCTTGGCTGGCTAAGAGGAAATTAAGAGATACTATGATTGTTTATGACAATGCAAGCTATTCAGCCTAGACTAGCTTTTTGGGTTTCCAGAGTGGAAGTTGTGTCATATGTGATTTCTGCCAAAGTCAGAGACAAGTTTCAAACCACTGTTCCAATTGCATTATTCCCATTGTGGGAATCCCCCTGGAAGTTCTCCTAAATAATTCATGCTGCTTTGAAGGCTTGAGTATCCTTCTCAAGGGATACCCTTACCCAGTGTGTAAGGCCAGGGGCCGCCACTGCCATTGTGGCCATTCACATGCAAGTTCTCATTGAATTCAGGCAGATGGTAAAGAAACGACAGAGTTGGAGGATGGTGGGCCATTCTGTTTATTGGTGTCTCACCAGGACAGGCACGCCACAAGAAAAGCCATGGGAAAAACAGAAAACCTGCTTTTCCCATGGAGGGCAAGGGATCAGGGAGGAGAGAAAAAGAAATCCTCCCGCACCTCCCAGTGGTGGGGGTAGAATCTCCCTTCCAATAAACATGGCCCTTCCCAAGCAGGAAGGTAGTTAGTCCTTTCACCTGGGAAGCAGTCATTTTTAACAATAAAAGTGAGCAAACTCGGAAAATACAGATTTTACAAACTTATTTGCCCAACACAGTGGAAGGATATGCTTTGAATATCTGGATCTCTCTACCAATTGCTCTGAATACACAGAATCAGTGAGTGTGTGGTAGAGCTATAAGTCTGATGTCCACATAAGAAATAGTGTCCTAGTGCAATACATATTGAATTAGGAGTGTAATATCACTTATTATAATAGGAATGAGTCCCCCAAGATGGACAAATTACTTGAGTGAAATTAAATAGTTCCTGCAAAGGAGGCTGAAGTTATCTCTGAAGAGAACAAACTATCATGACCAGGATAGACCTAATATTTATACTTATTTCTTATTGACTAGGCTTTTGCAGTCAGGATTTTAATGATCTCAGCATAAATATATCATTGTTGGAAGGTCAAAGCCCAATTTTTGCAAGATTAGAGGTTAGGAGTAATGATGTGAGGGAAACTCAAGAGCCAGAAGGGATTTGTTAAAGGGATGTTTTCTTTTAAAGGATGTAAAGGAAGAGCTGTTAAGTTTTTATCAACAGGGTCAGTTAAGGAGTCAAAGGTCCAGCAATCCACTGAATTCAGAGTAGCAGCTATGGTCTGGAAAAACAGAAGAGAGTGTTGTTTTCTTTAAGAGGTAGAAGGAGATCATTGAGGGTCAGAAATAAAAGGATGAAGATAAAAGGAATTCTATTAGTGCATTGTTTTAGAAGGTGTTAAAGTGATAATATGTAACATTGTGTAGTAGAGAGAAGGGAAATTAGAAAATTGTTGAGGAATCTGAAAATTCATCTTGTTCCATTATCTTGAGTGGAAGCTGTCCACTCTGAGGTCCATTATTTGTTCCATCACCTTTGGCAGACATTGTCTGTCTTTGAAGATAGCAACTTTTAGAGGATTGCCAAGAATCCTTAGATTAAGATCTAAGTTGGAATAAATGTCCAGTAGTCAGGAAGATGTGACATATATTTTTTGATCTGGGAAACCTAAAACCAAGGGCCAATACCTTGGAGGTTTTTTTTGTTTTTGTAACTTTTAATTGCAGATGCCTTTATCTTTTTTTAATTGATTAATAATATTATTAGAGAGAGAGAGGGAGGGAGGGTGAAAGGGAGAGAGGGAAAGATAGAAAAAAAATCTATTTATTGTTCTAACTATCCATACACTTGTTGGTTGACTCTTGTATGTGCCCTTATTGGGAATTGAACCTACAACCTTGACACTCTAACTAATTGAGCTACCTGGGCAGGGAAATTGCAGATATCTTTAATAATAATTTTCCCTTCAATAAATTGCAACAAAGTTGAGAACATACAGGGTAGGGCAAAAGCAGGTTTACCGTTGTTAGTAGTAAAGTAATACAATAATTAATAATGATACAAGAATAAACTTTCGTATACTCACAACTGTAAATTTATTTGCCCACCCTGGTTTCAAGACTTCATCTTAATTTGATTGTATCTGCAAAGGAGCTTTTCTTTTTTTTAATTTTTAGGTCACATTCACAGGTAGGTGGGTTTGGACTTGAAGATATCTTTTTAGAAGACACAATTCAACTTACCAGAAGTAGAATTTAAGACTGGGATGAAGAGGGGCAGCAAGATGGCAATGGAGTAGGTGGATGTACCAACTTCCACCTCCCAGAACCAAAGTGGATTACAACTTAATTTTAAGAACCATCATCGGCCCTGGCCGGTTGGCTCAGTGGTAGAGCATCGGCCTAGCGTGCGGAAGTCCCGGGTTTGGTTCCCGGCCAGGGCACACAGGAGAGGCACCCATCTGCTTCTCCACCCCTCCCCCTCTTCTTCCTCTCTGTCTCTCTCTTCCCCTCCCGCAGCCGAGGCTCCATTGGAGCAAAAGATGGCCCGGGCGCTGGGGATGGCTCCTTGGCCTCTGCCCCAGGCGCTAGAGTGGCTCTGGTCACGACAGAGCGACGCCCCAGATGGGCAGAGCATCGCCCCCTGGTGGGCATGCCAGGTGGATCCTGGTTGGGCACGTGCGGGAGTCTGTCTGACTGCCTCCCTGCTTCCAGCTTCAGAAAAATACAAAAAAAAAAAAAAAAAAAGAACTATCATCTGGAAAAACCAATTTTGGACTAAAATAAGGGCACTTTTAACCAAGGAACACCAAAGAAGCCACACTGAGACTGGTAGAAAAAGCAGAAACACAGAGAGGGCTGCCCAGCTCCCGGAAGCCTGAAGAGACTAATGTGGTGGGAAGTGAGTTTAGCAGAGAGGGGAGGGTCCAGGGCCCCAGGAACAAAGCTCCAGACTGCAGGCCCAGAGCCTAGAAGAGGTGTATGGACAGTATTTAGCTGTGAAACAAGTCAGGATACTGTTTGTGAGAAAGAGACAGATTTCTCAGACCCAGGATTCTTCTTAAAGGGACCATGCAGAACACCTCTCTCACAACCACTCACCCGGTGCTCCAGGGGACAGGAGAGAGGAAAGGATCTAAGTAGCAGGAAGAGAGAGTAATCTAGGAGACACAGGCAGAAACACTTTGAGGGACAGCCACCCTAACCCCAGGGCTGAGTCACTCCCCAAATTTGAAGTGAATATTTCCCCTGGAAACAGCAATACCAGCAAAGGGAAGCAGGACACCAGCCAAACAAACTCTCCCACAGAACTCAGAGCAGAGTCACTTAGAAGGAGGGAGCCATCAGGAATAGAGTATTGAGTGCTGAGGTCTGAGCAGCAGCACCCCCACCCACACTGCTGAGGGTTTGTGGAGGGTGGGCGGTGGTGGCCGGAGATGGAAGCGTAGTTCTGTCAGCGGGGGTAGAAGCTGGGCCAGCCATGACTGAGGCCCGGTATGAGCTCAGTCTCACCCAGCAGGAAAAGGGGTGCAGGAAAGTGGTCCGGTGGGCTGCCGGCCTGCCGGCAATCCCACCCACAGGAGAAAGGCGAAAGCCTGGGAACTGCAGAGACTTGCAGCTGAGTGCAGGCCAGCAGCCCTGCCTGACCTGCAGAGCTGGGGCTTCCGGCCAGAAGTGCAAGCACAATTCTGCTCGCAAGTACGGGGCAAAATCCCGGGAACAGGTGGAGACCCACGGCTGAGAGCGGGCACACAGCCCCACCTGGCCTGCAGAACTGGGGCTTGTGGTCCGATGGGCAAGTGCAACCCTGTCCACAGGAGCAGGGCGACAGCCAGGAATAGGCGGAGATCCACGGCTGAGCAAAGGTGCTCATCCCTGCCTGCGGTGTGGAGGCTTGCGGCCCCACTATGGGGGTGGGAGAAAGCCAAGGCTTGTAGATACAGGAAGGTGAACGCAGCCCCTCCTGTGGAGGAGAGGCCGGTGTCGGCAACACCCTTACCCAAACGCCCAACGCAGCAGCAGAGGGGGAGGCAGGCCTGCAGACAGACCACACCTAGGGAACACAGAGGCCACACCTACTGGACTCCAGTGGCCACACCCTTTTTATACACAGACAAAATGGGAAGGCAGAGAAATGCAACCCAATTGAATCAAGAGAAATCCCAAAAAGAGGACTTGAATGAGTCAGATATAACCAAATTACCAAATGCAGAGTTTAAAATAATAATTTTTTGGATGCTCACAGATCTTAGAACAACAATAGATAGTCATAACAAACAACTAAATAAAGAGATAGCAAGGACAGTGGTACTTTGAAATATGAACAGACCAACATACAAATTTTTTTTAAGATATGAGCTGTGATTGGTTCATATTTTTGTTCGAGATCAGAGCGAAATTCCAAGATACAAGTCGTGATTCAGGAAGCTGCCACAAGTTGGCCCATTGGTGCATGGGTCCAGTATCAGCAGTTTGATATACAGGTTGACTGACTTATGAACTCGGTTACAGAATGAATTAAATTCGTATCTCAAGGTACCACTGTATAAAAAAGGACACTGAAATAATAAAAAAAATCAGTCAGAAATGACAAATACAATATCAGAAATGAAGACCACAATAGAAGGAATTAAAAGCAGGATGGATGAATATGAGGATCAATCAGCAAATTATAGGACAAGATAAATGAAGGCACGGAAGCAAAGCAGCAAAAAGAAAAGAGACTCAAAAAGTCTAAGGAAACTCTAAGAGAGCCTGTGACAACATGAAGAGAAATAACATTCACATCATAGGGGTTCCTGAAGAAGAAGAAGAGAAAGAATAAGGGATAGTGACTTTGTTCAATTAAATCATAGCTGAAAACTTACCTAAACTGATGCAGGAAAAAGTCACACAAGTTCAAGAAGCACAGAGAATTCCATTAAAGAGAAACCCCAAAAAAATCTACACCAAGACACATCATAAATAAAATACCAAAGCTAAGTGATGAAGAGAAAATATTAAAAGTTGCTAGAGAACAAAATGCTATCACCTACAAAAGAGCCCCCATAAGGATGATATCTAACTTTTCAACAGAAACACTTGAGGCCAGAAGAAAATAGCAAGAAATATTCAAAGTAATGCAGAACAAGAGCCTACAACCAAGACTACTTTATCCAGCAAGGCTATCATTTAAAATTGAAGTAGAAATAAAAAGCTTCCCAGACAAAAAACAACTCAATGAATTCATTACAACCAAACTAATGCTGCAAAAAATGTTAAGGGGTCTGCTGTAAACAGATCAAAGGGGGAAAAGAATATAGCAAAAAAGGAATACAGCGTTAAAGAATAAAGTGGCAATAAACAACTACATATCAATAATAACCTTAAATGTAAATAGATTAAATAATCCAATCAAAAGACATAGGGTAGCTGTGTGGTCAAAAAAACAGGACCCATACCTATGCTGTCTATAAGAGACACACCTTAAAACAAAAGATGCACAGAGAATGAAGGTAAAAGGATGAAAAAATATATTTCATGCAAATGGAAATGAAAAAAAGCTGGGGTAGCAATACTTATACCAGACAAAATGGACTTTAAAACAAAGGCTATAGTAAGAGATAAAGAAGGTCACTAAATAATGATAAAGGAAGCTATCCAACAGGAAGAGATAGCCATTATAAATATCTACGCACCTAATATAGGAGCACCTAATTATATAAAGCAGACTTTGAAGGATATAAAGGCGAGATCAACAGCAATACTATATAATAGTAGGGTATTTCAATACCCCACTAACATCACTAGATAGATCCTCAAGAAAATAATTAACAAAGAAACAGCAGACTTAAAGGACACACTAGATCAACTCGATTTAATAGATATCTTCAGAACCTTTCATCCAAAAGCAACAGAATATACATTCTTTTCAAGTACTCATGGTACATTCTCTAGGATAAGCCACATGTTAAGGTACAAGAATGGTCTCAACAAATTTAAGAAGATTGTAATTAGGCCCTGGCCGGTTGGCTCAGCGGTGGAGCGTCGGCCTGGCGTGTGGGGGACCCGGGTGCAATTCCCAGCTGGGGCACATGGGGGAGGCACCCATTTGCTTCTCCACCCCCTCCCCCTCCTTCCTCTCTGTCTCTCTCTTCCCCTCCCGCAGCCGGGGCTCCATTGGAGCAAAGATGGCCCGGGCACTGGGGATGGCTCCTTGGCCTCTGCTCCGGGCACTGGAGTGGCTCTGGTTGCGGCAGAGTGATGCCCCGGAGGGGCAGAGTGTCGCCCCCTGGTGGGCGGAGTGTAGCCCCTGTTGGGCATGCCAGGTGGATCCTGGTCGGGCGCATGCAGGAGTCTGTCTGTCTCTCCCCGTTTCCAGCTTCAGAAAAAGAAAAAAATAAAATAAATAATAAAAAAAGAAGATTGCAATCATATCTAGCATTTTTCTCTGATCACAAAGGCAGGAAAATAGAAATCAACAACAACAGAAAAACTGAAAAATACTCAAACACTTGGAAACTAAATAGCATGTTATTAAATAACGAATGGGTTAACAATGAGATCAAAGGAGAAATAAGAAAATTACTAGAAAGGAATGATAATGACCATATAACAAATCAAAATTTATGGGACACAGCAAAAGCAGTACTGAGAGGGAAGTTCATAGCATTACAGGCATACCGTAAGAAGATAGAAAAAGCTCAAATAAGCAACTTAACCCTGCATCTAAAAGAATTAGAAAACAAACAGCAAGTAAAGCACAGAGGTAGTAGAAGGATGGAAATAATAAAGATCAGAGCAGAAATAAATGACATAGAGACTAAAGAAACAATACAGAGGATCATTGAAACAAGGACTTGGTTTTTTGAAAAGGTAAACAAGATTGATGAACCTTTAATCAGACTCATCAAGAAAAAAAGAGAGAGAACTCAAATAAATAAAATTAGAAATGACAGTGGAGAAATAACAACTGACACAACAGAAATACAAAGGATTGTAAGAAAATACTATGAAGAACTGTATGCCAAAAAATTAGACAACCTACATGAAATGGGCAAATTCCTTCAAACATATAATATTTAAAAAATCAATCTGTAAGTTACAATCAGAAAGCCTAAACAGACTGATTACAACAAATGAGATCAAAACAGTTATCAAAAAAACTCTCAACAAACAAAAGCCTGGGGCCCAATGGCTTCACAAGTAAATTCTACCAAATATTCAAAGAAGAACTAACTCCTATCCTTCTCAAGCTATTTCAAAAAATTCAAGAGGAAGGAAGACTTCCAAGCTCCTTTTATGAGGTGAGCATAATTCTGATTCCAAAACCAGGCAAAGACAACACAAAAAAAGAAAATTATAGGCCAATATCCCTGATGAATCTAGGTGCTAAAATCTTTAACAAAATATTAGCCAACCGGGTCCAGCAATATATGAAAAAAATCAAACACCATGATCAAGTGGGATTTATTCTGGGGAGGCAAGGCTTGTACAATATTCAAAAATCAATCAATGTGATTCATCACTTAAACAAAAGGAAGGACATAAACCACATGATAATTTCAATAGATGCAGAAAAAGCATTTGATAAAATCCAGCACCCATTCATGATCCAAACTCTCAGCAAAGTGGGAATACAGGGAACATACCTCAACATGATAAAGTCCATCTATGACAAACCCACAGCCAACATCAATCTCAATGGGCAACAATTAAAAGCAATCCCCTTAGAATCAGGAACAAGGCAGGGTTCCTCCTTTCACCACTCTTATTCAACATAGTCCTGGATATCCTAGACACAGCAATCAGTCAAGAAGAAGAAATTAAAGGCATCCAAATTGGAAAAGAAGGAGTAAAAGTATTATTAATTGCAGATGATATGATATTGTATATAGAAAACCCTAAAGTCTCAGTCAAAAAACTACTGGATCTAATAAATGAATTCAGCAAAGTGGCAGGATATAAAATTAATACTCAGAAATCAGAGGCATTTTTATACACCAACAATAAACTGTCAGAAAGAGAAATTAAGAAAACAATCTCCTTCACTACTACAACCAAAAAAATAAAGTACCTGGTAGTAAATTAAACAAGGAGGTTAAAGACTTGTACTCGGAAAATTATAAAACATTGATAAAAGAAATCAAGGAAGATACAAACAAGTGGAAGCATATACCGTGCTCATGGTTAGGAAGAATAAACATCATTAAAATGTCTATATTACCCAAAGCAATCTATAAATTCAATGCAATACCAATTAAAAACAATGGCATACTTCAAAGATATAGAACACATATTCCAAAAATATGGAACACATATTCCAAAACACATATTAATTTATTTGGAACACATATTCTAAAAATAGAACATGAATAGCCTCAGAAATCTTGAAAAGGAAGAATAAAGTGGGAGGTATCACATTTCCTGATATGAAGTTATACTACAAGGCCATTGTACTCAAAACAACTTGGTACTGGCATAAGAACAGGCATATAGATCAATGAAACAGAACAGAGAACCCAGAAATAAACCCACACTTTTATGGACAACTGATATTTGACAAAGGAGGTAAGAGCATACAATTGAGTAAAGACAGCCTCTTCAACAAATGGTGTTGGGAAAATTGGACATTTACCTCCAAAAAAATGAAACTAGACCACCAACTTACACCATTCACAAAAATAAACTCAAAATGGATAAAAGACTTAAATGTAAACTGTGAAACCATAAGCATCTTAGTAGAAAACATAGGCAGTAAGCTCTCTGACATCTCTCACAGCAATATATTTGCCAATTTATCTCTATGGGCAAGTGAAATAAAAGACAGGATAAACAAATGTGACTATTTCTAACTAAAAAGCTTATGCACAGCTAAAGACAATAAGAACAGAATAAAAAGACAAACCACACAATGGGAGAACATATTCAACAATACGTCTGATAAGGGTTAATAACCAAAATTTATAAAGAACTTTTAAAACTTAACACCAGGAAGATAAACAGTCCAATCAAAAAATGGGAAAAACGCCCTGGCCGGTTGGCTCAGTGGTAGAGCGTCGGCCTGGCGTGCAGAAGTCCCGGGTTCAATTCCCGGCCAGGGCACACAGGAGAAGTGCCCATCTGCTTCTCCACCCCTCCCTCTCTCCTTCCTCTCTGTCTCTCTCTTCCCCTCCCGCAGCCAAGGCTCCATTGGAGCAAAGATGGCCCGAGCGCTGGGGATGGCTCCTTGGCCACTGCCCCAGACACTGGAGTGGCTCTGGTCGCAACAGAGTGACGCCCTGGAGGGGCAGAGCATTGCCCCCTGGTGGGCAAAGCGTTGCCCCCTGGTGGGCGTGCCGGGTGGATCCCGGTCGGGCGCATGCGGGAGTCTGTCGGACTGTCTCTCCCCGTTTCCAGCTTCAGAAAAATACAAAAAAAAAAAAAAAAAAGGGAAAAAGAAATGAATAGACACTTCTCCAAAGAGGACATACAGATGGCCAATAGGCATATGAAAAAATGCTCAACATCACTAATCATTAGAGAAATGCAAATTAAAACCACAATGAGATATCACCTCACACCAGTCAGAATGGTGCTCATCAACAAAACAACACAGAGTAAGTGCTGGCAAGGATGTGGAGAAAAGGGAACCCTCCTGCACTGCTGGTGGGAATTTATACTGGTGCAGCCACTGTGAAAAACAGTATGGAGATTCCTCAAGAAATTAAAAATCAAACTGCCCTTTGACACAGCTATCCCACTTTTAGAAATATATGCCAAGAACACCATAGCACTGTTTCAAAAGGAGAAATGCACCCCCGTGTTTATGGCAGCATTGTTCACAATAACGAAGATCTGAAAACAGCCCAAGTGTTCATCAGTGGACGAGTGGATTAAAAAGCAGTGGTACAATTCAAGAAGCAAACAGAACTCCGAGTTTTCTTAACCCCAACAAACCTACTGCAAGGCACATCATAATGAAATTGGCACAAACCAATGACAAAGAAAAATTCTCAAGGCAGCCAGGGAAAAGAAGAATACAACATATAAAGGAAGGCCCATTAGATTATCATCAGATTTCTCAACAGAAACTCTACAAGCTAGAAGAGAGTGGACCCCAATATTTAAAGTCCTGAAAGAGAGGAACTTTCAGCCACGAATACTATACCCATCAAAGCTATCCTTCAAATATGAAGGAGAAATAAAAACATTCACAGATACAGAGAAGATGAGGGAATTTATCATCAGAAAACCCCCACTCAGGAATTACTAAAGGGGGTTCTCCAATCAGATACAAAGAACAAAAAAAAACAGAGCCACAAGTAAAAGCTCCACCAAGAACACAATAAAACCAAATTTAAACTGTGACAACAACAACAAAAAAAGGGGGAGAGAGGACGGAGATTAACAGTAGCAAAGGACGATGGAGTGCAAAAGTACTCACAAGATAGTGCACTACAATGAACAGGGTTGGAACCCTTTTTATTACTTAATGGTAACCACCATAGAAAAAACCACCACAGAAACACATGATTTAAAATAGATAGCAACAGAGGAAAGATGTATGGAATATAACCAAACAAAAACAAAGATAGAAAAACAAAAGAGAAGAATCAAAAAAGACACAAAACTAACAGAAAGCAATGTATAAAATGGCAATAGGGAACTCACAAGTGTCAATAATTACACTAAATGTAAATGGATTAAACTCACCAATAAAAAGGCACAGAGTAGCAGAATGGATTAAAAAAGAAAATCCAACTATATGCTGCCTACAAGAAACTCATCTAAGCAAGAAGGTTAGAAACACATTCAAAGTGAAAGGCTGGAAAACAATACTCCAAGCAAATAACATCCATAAAAAAGCAGGCGTAGCAATACTCATATCTTATAATGCTGACTACAAGACAGCAAAATTACTCAGAGACAAAAATGGTCATTTCATAATGATTAAGGGAACGCTGAATCAAGAAGACATAACAATTCTTAATATATATGCACCAAACCAAGGAGCACCAAAATATATAAGACAGCTACTTATTGACCTTAAAACAAAAACTGACAAAAATACAATCATACTTGGAGACCTCAATACACCACTGACAGCTCTAGATCGGTCATCCAAACAGAGAATCAATAAAGATATATTGGCCTTACTGTGGACAAGCCTAAGGTATTTCTTTCAAGAAGCAGGTAAACTGATCTCATTTGCACAAGGGCCACATAACTATGTCTTGCCTGAATAGTCAGGTTTTTTATTCTTCCCTCAAAGATCTCTGTTGTGGGTATAGTCCTATTTTCTGCTGCTTTGTTTAATATACAGTGTTTCCTTTATCCCTCCTACCTCAATGCCCCACTCATATTTCAGGCTGGGACCTACTCCTAATTTAGAGCTCCCTTTCCCCCTTTTGCCAACTTCTATTATGAATCTACCTTTGCCACCCAGCTTAGTGTATCCCAAGGTTCTCTTTACCAAGCCACAGTCGCAGAGCTCAGGGAAAAGCAACCTGGTCTCATCTCTCCAGGCAGAGAACAGAAGCTCCATCTCCTCACATGCTGCAGATGGCTTTTCCAGTCTACCTGAATCAGTACCAGCTAGAAGCAGCAGTCATTGGGACTTGGACATGAGCTGCAAAGTATAGAATTGTGACAACAATTCCAGTGCCATGCGGACTTTTCCTGGAGATGGACTTGTCCTGGACTCCTGCTCCTAGTGACAGCTCCTAACAGACTGAACTGGGTTTGGGTTGCATTTTTCAGGGATTTGGCATGGTGTTGGGGCCAGCTTGGACTTGGTGAACATGTTAAGGACACTACTCTTTTATGGATTCTTGCTGTATTGTCCAAGAGTTTGCTTAAAGGCTTTAATCACTGTAAAAAAAAAAATAGAAGACTGGATAAAGAAGATGGGGCACATATACACCATGGTATACTATTCAGCCATAAGAAATGATGACATTGGATCACTTACAACAAAATGGTGGGATCTTGATAACATTATTCGGAGTGAAATAAGTAAATCAGAAAAAAATAAGAACTGCAGGATTCCATACATTGGTGGGACATAAAAACGAGACTAAGAGACATGGACAAGAGAGTGGTGGTTACGGGGGACGGGGGGAAGGAAGAAGGGAGAGAGGAAGGGGGGAGGGGAGAGGCACAAAGACAACTAGATAGAAGGTGACGGAGGACAATCTGACTTTGAGTGATGGGAATGCAACAGAATTGAATGACAAGATAACCTGGACATGTTTTCTTTGAATATATGTACCCTGATTTATTGATATCACCCTATTAAAATTAATAAAAATAAAAAAAAAAGATATATTGGCCTTAAACAAAACACTAGAGCACCTAGATATGATAGACATTTACAGGACGTTTCATCCCAAAGTGACAGAGTATACGTTTTTCTCCAGTGTACATAGATCATTCTCAAGAATTGACCGTATGTTGGACCACAAAAACAACATCAGCAAATTCAGAAAAATCGAAGTTGTACCAAGCATATTTTCTAATCATAAAGCCTCGAGACTTGAATTCAACTGCAAAAAAAGAGGAAAAAACCTCCCAAAAATGTGGAAACTAAACAACATACTTTTAAAAAATGAATGGGTCAAAGAAGAAATAAGCACAGAGATCAAAAGATATATACAGACAAATGAAAATGACAATACGACATATCAGAATCTATGGGATGCAGCAAAAGCAGTGATAAGAGGGAAGTTCATATCACTTCAGGCCTTTATGAACAAACAAGAGAGAGCCCAAGTGAACCACTTAACTTCACACCTTAAGGAACTGTAAAAAGAAGAACAAAGACAACCCAAAACCAGCCGAAGAAAGGAGATAATAAAAATCAGAGCAAAAATAAATGAAATAGAGAACAGAAAAACTATAGAAAAAATTAATAGAACAAGGAGCTGGTTCTTTGAAAAGATCAACCAAATCGACAAACCCTTGGCAAGACTTACCAAGGAAAAAAGAGAAAGAACTCATATAAACAAAATCCAAACTGAAGCATTTTTGCTAACTTCATTTTCAGTTTTTTTTACACTAGCAGTTAACCATTCTGCGAGTGCCAAATATAATCTATGTGTAATGATTTCCCTCCTTCTTGCTATTTGCTTTTTATGAATCAGGTGCTTGTCTCTGATAGTTAATGACAGCCTCTTTGAATCCCTCCAAGGCTTTCCTTTTCTGTGTGATTACAGGAGCAATTATCTTGGTTATTAATGCCTTTTTTTGACATAGTGGTCAGCGAAAGCATTGCCATGGCATTCAAAGTCTTTGCATTTTGAATGACCTTCCACTTTTATTATAGCTATTTCATTACATAAAAGCAAAGCATTAAAATTTCTTTAATTTGCCAACCAGTTTTTATTTATTTATTTTTAATTTATTAATTATTTTTTTTTGTGTGTGACAGATACAGAAAGACAGAGGGCAAATAGGGACAGACAGAAAGGGAGATAGATGATTCTCTGTTGTGACACCTTAGTTGTTCATTGATTGTTTTCTCATATGTGCCTTGACCTGGGACTACAGCAAAGCGAATGACCCCTTGCTCGAGCCAGTGACCTTGAACTTCAAGCCAGCAAACTTTGGGCTCAAGCTGATGACCTCAGGGTTTCGAACCTGGGTCCTCTGCATCCCAGTCTGATACTCTATTCACTGCGCCACTGCCTGGTCAGGCTAATTTGCCAACCAGTTTTTTGTTTTGTTTTGTTTTTACAGAGACAGAGAGTGAGTCAGAGAGAGGGCTAGACAGGGACAGACAGACAGTAACGGAGAGAGATGAGAAGCATCAATCATTAGTTTTTCATTGCGCATTGCAACACCTTAGTTGTTCATTGATTGCTTTCTCATATCTGCCTTGACAGCGGACCTTCAGCAGATCGAGTAGCCCCTAGTTGGAGCCAGCGACCTTGGGTCCAAGCTGGTGGGCTTTTGCTCAAACCAGATGAGCCCGCACTTAAGCTGGCGACCTCGGGGTCTCGAACCTGGGTCCTCTGCATCCCAGTCCGATGCTCTTTCCACTGTGCCACCGCCTGGTCAGGCCCAACCAGTTTTTATAGGGGACTTATCAATGTAAGAAAACCTCTTCGTTTCTGAAGCATTCCAAAGACATGACTACTTCCAAAAACACATCCACTATCCGTATAAATATTTGCTCTTTTCTTCTTTTCCAATTAGTAGACCCTGGTGCAGGCAATGAATTCAGTCATCTTAGCTGATTTGACTTTTGGGACTAGTTCATACACCATAGGTGAATTCAAATTTGGGATCACTTGACCTGATTTTCGTATTGCTTTGTATGGCTTGGCTTTTAATTGGAAGAGGACCCCCAGCTCCAGGGGAGCCAGGAGACAAAGTGCAGACTTGACGCTCAGAATGCATCAGTTCAGCCTCATTTAGGAGCTTCCTGGGCAGTTCCTCCATCAGAATCTTGTGAGAAGGGTAGGAGAAGAGAAACTGTTGTAGCACTCAAAGGGATTTTAATCTCTTAACTGATGGATCTATTAGCAGGTGGCTAATGCAAATCAGAAAAGAGTGAGTAAATGGAATAGTCTGAAAGCAAGGAATAAGTCTGGGGCAGGACATGCTCAAGGCATCAAGCCTGTCTGATGGGCCTCCATGGTTGTGACTGGGCACTGATGGGAGCCTTCACCTCACACTCAGAGGCACCACCAGGCAGTCACTTCCAGGAGTGCAGTAGGCAAGAAGAGACATCTGAGAAAGGTCAGAGTTTGAACAAGGACCATCTGGGATAAGCAGTAATCATCAGAGAAGGGGTAATGTACTTTGTCTGGGATTTAAAAAAAATCTCAGTAACTGATGTAAGTGCCATGGGTCTCACTTTATTGAAATATATAGTTTTTATGAGAGGCCAGCATTTATTATTATGGCTGAGTTAATAGACTTCTAGAAGTAAAAATTGAATATGGAGAACAACATTTACTACTCGTGCATCATTAGAAAAATCTCTAACAGCTTTCTTCTCCTTTCTCTACTTCCTTCTCCTTTCCCCTACTCCCCCCTTCCCCCCCCCCCAGATTCTCACTCATTTCTCAGCATCTACTGTGTGCTAGACATTGTGCTAGGTGGTGTGGATAAAGAGATATGAGTTCCACCAGGCCTCACAATCTAGCTCACAGCCTGTTGCCATCAAAACTCACACACTGGTGATTACCGGGTAGTGCAGGAAGGGGCAGGATGGAGTTCTGAGCAAGGTGCTGCAGAAGTCCAAAGGTGGGCCCTCCACCCAGATAGTGGGAGGGAGAGAAGTAAAGGAAGGTTGAATTTGGGGGAGGGGCTGGATGATGCCTGTGTGTCCTGAAAGCTAAGAAGGAATTGGCTGAGTGATTTGGAGAAAGTTGGTCTAGGAAGGGGGAAGACTGTGTACAAAGGTACAGAGGCATATGAGTGTGGCTCAGTTTAAAGCAGGGGTCCCCAAACTATGGCCCGCGGGCCGCATGTGGCCCCCTGAGGCCATTTATCCGGCCCCCGCCGCACTTCCAGAAGAGGCACCTCTTTCATTGGTGGTCAGTGAGAGGAGCATAGTTCCCATTGAAATACTGGTCAGTTTGTTGATTTAAATTTACTTATTCTTTATTTTCAATATTGTATTTGTTCCCATTTTGTTTTTTTACTTTAAAATAAGATATGTGCAGTGTGCATAGGGATTTGTTCATAGTTTTTTTTATAGTCCGGCCCTCCAACGGTCTGAGGGACAGTGAACTGGCCCCCTGTGTAAAAAGTTTGGGGACCCCTGGTTTAAAGCTTTCCCATAGGCTCAGCATGGTTGGAGGTCCCTATGAGGGAAATGGATGGGCTGAGAGAGCAGAGGCAAAGGCCAGGTCTCTGAGGGTCTTAGATGTCAAAGAGGCTGCACTTTCTTCTAAAGCAGTAGTTCTCAATGTGGGGAGATTCTGTCTTTCAGGAGACATATGACAATATCTGGAGACAATTTTCATTGTTACAACTTGTACAGGGGTGCTAGTGATATCTGGTGGTAGAAGCCCAAGACACTACTCAACAACCTACAGGCACAGGGCATCTCCCTGGACTTGCAACTCAATTTGCAAGGTCCGGATGAGAACCTGGCTTTGACCTAACAGACTCTGACCAGGGTTCCTTTTGACCACAAATATACCAATACCTGACTATTTATGTCTTTTTTTTCTTCATTTACCTTTTTTCCTTTTCTTTTTTTCGAGAGAGAAACGTCTATTTATTGTTCCACTTATTTATGCATTCATTGGTTGATTGTGTGTGCCCTGACTGGCGACTGAACGCACAACTTTAGCATGTCAGGATGATGCTCTAACTGCTCTGACTGAGCTACCTGGCCAGGGCCTGTTTGCATCTTGTAAGTTTTCCTGTTTGGAGCAAGTAGAGCCTATTTGAAAGTCTTATTTCTTTATGCTAGGTCCACAAATCAACAAATTTAGATAAGAAAAAACCATTTTTCTAGATAACAAGAATGTGGAGGGTAGGAATTATACTTACAAATTCGTTCACTCAGCACTGAAATCTAACCCCTGTACACTATGTGGACAACTGGCACGACTCACCAGGCCCTTTGCTGTGGTTTGGGAGGTAGGACAATCCCCAGGACTTCTCAAAGCTGGGGAGGATCATAGGTTGGCACCTTTCATGCTCAAGCCTGCCCCTGTGAACTTGCATTCCCGTGGCCCTCTTCCTGTTTGGAGCTGCTCTGCATCTTGTCTTCCTGCGCACTCCTTGTAGCTGTTACCTCTTACACTTCCCACTTGGTGATCTTAAATGCAGAATTTTTAATCCACAGTAACTCCTTGGAAATTCTCAGATCACGCATGTATACAGTGGTAGGATTCAGACAGTTCACACCAGTTTGGCAGAATTGATACCTAATTTTTTGTTGAGTTTGATGAACCAGTTGTTAAAATGGCTCTTGTGATCAGGGTTCTCTCTAAGCTGGGCTCCTGGGCAGCTGCCCAATGTGGAAATCACAAATTTACATCCGTTACTCTTTTTTTTTTTTTTTTCATTTTTCTGAAGCTGGAAACGGGGAGAGACAGTCAGACAGACTCCCGCATGCGCCCGACCGGGATCCACCCGGCACGCCCACCACGGGGCTACGCTCTGCCCACCAGGGGGCGATGCTCTGCCCATCCTGGGCGTTGCCATATTGCGACCAGAGCCACTCTAGCGCCTGGGGCAGAGGCCACAGAGCCATCCCCAGCGCCCGGGCCATCTTTGCTCCAATGGAGCCTTGGCTGCGGGAGGGGAAGAGAGAGACAGAGAGGAAAGCGCGGCGGAGGGGTGGAGAAGCAAATGGGCGCTTCTCCTGTGTGCCCTGGCCGGGAATCGAACCCGGGTCCTCCGCACGCTAGGCCGACGCTCTACCGCTGAGCCAACCGGCCAGGGCCCGTTACTCTTTTTTAACATTCATCTGCGCAACAGCATATTCTAAGCGCCCGTAGTAATGTTCATTCTGTCCATAGGTGAAAAAAAAAAATTGCAAGTGAGGATGCCAATCAGGAAGCAATATGGAAATATCTTAAATAACAGTTTTATTGTTTTTGTCAGGTATTATTTAATATTTTTATTAACATTTTAAAACTCTTATAACAATCTAGTTTTGTGTACCTCTTTTATTGTTTTGTTTTGTTTTTTCTGTATTTTTCTGAAGCCGGAAATGGGGAGAGACAGTCAGACAGACTCCCGCATGCGCCCGACCGGGATCCACCCGGCACGCCCACCAGGGGTGACGCTCTGCCCACCAGGAGGCGATGCTCTGCCCCTCCGGGGCGTCACTCTGTTGAGATCAGAGCCACTCTAGCGCCTGGGGCAGAGGCTGAGGAGCCATCCCCAGCACCCAGGCCATCTTTGCTCCAGTGGAGCCTAGGCTGCGGGAGGGGAAGAGAGAGACAGAGAGGAAGGAGAGGGGGAGGGGTGGAGAAGCAGATGGGCGCTTCTCCTGTGTGCCCTGGCCGGGAATCGAACCCGGGACTTCTGCACGCCAGGCCGACGCTCTACCACTGAGCCAACCGGCCAGGGCCTCTTTTATTGTTTTTATTTAAATATTAAATGTATAAAATAATAAACTACCTTTCAGTATATTGTTTTTTTATACTTAAAACTGTCATTAGGGCAGAGAACCAGTTGTTAAATTATTTGAATCCCACCTAATGCCTGTACATTTTCAGAATGAGTCTCTCATAGAAAAGCAGATATGAAGTGTCACTCCAGCGGGAAAGGGTGGACGGGTGAAGACAGACCCTGCCAGACTGCAGGTTAGGGAAACCCATTCGGAGGGACCCCTGGAAAGAGGGACAGTGGTTTTCTAACCTTCATCGTAGCATCGCCCAAGGCCCGCTCCCTCAATCTTAATAAATCTATATGAATTAAAAGAAATTATATCTCCAGACTTTATCCAACTATGAATCTCTCTTCCTGCCTCCCTCCCCTCACCCTCTCCTCCTTCCTTCGAAATCAGGTCTGTGTGACAGACGGTAGGTCTCTGTAAGTAGCAGGCACATGTGCAGGGGTATGTCACATGAAATGCTGACGTGGGGAAGGAGGATGGGGATCATCTCCTCCACCTGGTCGAGCTTCCCAAGGTGGAGACCATGGTTGGATTTAACTGTGGGCCTTTCTTTTCTGCTTTGCCTCTTTCTTCTCTGCTGTAGGCTCTCTAGCCTTCCCAGCACCCTGGCCTCCTCATAGTATCCTCCTGCTAATTGGGGAGAAACAGTGTGATAAGTTGTCATGGATGTGCCAGGGACTTCCTATGTGACACCCTGTGGAAATATGGCTTTTGCAAAGAGGATCCTGGAGGTGGCCTTCTAGAAGGTCTTGGTCACTGGGGGAAGCAGAGCAGTCCTCCCAGCACTCCAGGAAGCTAGCTGGCTGGCTGTTGCTCACCTCCATCTCCCGATGTCTGGTCTGGTGGCCCTGTGGCCAGGCTCATGTGGCCACCGGTGCACTCAAACACCCGGAACACTTCCCATGGTTCTGCCCTTATTTCGCTTCTTTGCTTCAAGATGACAGCAGCCACCTGAGATGTCTCCAAATGCTGCGTCGGAGGTGTTCCAGCTTTGATGGCGGCTCCCTTAGGGGCACAGTGGCTCATTTGGAACCATTCTGATGGAAAGGATTGATCAGTAGTCCTTGCTCCTTACCTCTCAGCCTTTCCGTTGCCAGGGCTGAGTCCAGGTGACCTCCTTCTGCAGGCCACTCACCCCAGGCTCTGGACACTGCTACCCCGAGTTGGGAGCCACATTCAGTGTCCGGACAGTTCATGGTCAACTCCTCTTGGTGCTGGTCCAGCTCTTGTGTCCTGGCACTTATGACTGGTTTTGTCTGTTGTTCCTGTGATGGGTCCCTGCTTCATACCTGGGGTAGGACATGCTGTGCTGACCAGCAGTGGGTTGGGACCACCTGGCCTGGCTTTTGAGTGTGGCTCTTTCAAGGCTAAGTAGAATGGTTACAATGTGGCTTGTGATGGGAAGGACAGTCTATTTCCAGGGGGTATTTTAAAGGCTCAGTTAGGGATGGATGCCCCAAAATCTCCGCACACTAGATTTCTGTGTATGGCAGAGGCAACAAAGGCCAAACACAGCCAGCCGGGAGGGGAGAGCTCCCGGGGGACCCCTGGGTTTGCTGACCAGAGCCGCAGGCAATCAGTGGCAGGAATGCACAGCAACTGTGATTCTTCTCAGGGTGGAGCAGCGACTGGATGAGAAAGGCCAGGAAGACCAGAGCTGGTTAGCTGGCGGGTGCAACTCAGTGAGGCTCCCAGCAACATGAAGTCCAGAAGGCCAAGAACCTCAGAAAGCAAGTTAGGTGGAATGAGGAGAAACGCAGTGTAGGAAAATGGCCATAGAATGCTGCCTTGAGACAGGTCTTTGGTGCGGACTTTGGAACGCCAAGGCCTGCGGGAGCGGAACGCTGCCCCGGCAAGCACTGATAAGACTGTTTAAAGGAAACAGCTGGTCCCTATGGCCCTTTCTTGCGTACCTGAAAGACATTAGTTAATCCTCTTTCTCTACACCTGAATCCATTCTAGGCTAATTTGACCCAGGCTCTGCTAATTTGCTTGATGAGTAAAGAAATGAATAAATATGATGAGGCTGCAGAGATCTGCACTCTCAATCCTAGAGGCTGGGAGTCCCCTGTACCCATCTGTTCTCTATGTTGTGTCTTGTGTGTTTTCTCTTAAGTCCTGCAGCGCCTTCCTTTTGTTCACACCCAGTGCCAAGCTGGTTGTGGCAATGCAGGCTATCAACATGCAGGACATCCCATCAGGAATCCTGAGTTGCATCAAGCTTGATGCCTATGAAGAAATTCTGCTGACACTGGAAAACATTAGGATTTGATTTTATTAAAAAAGAGAAAGGATCAAGATGGTCAGAGGATATAATAATAATAATCCCACAACCACATTAAAAAACCAGGAGTACCTTAATAGATGTGGGAACTTTGAGGCATCTCTTAAGGCTGAAAGGAGCCTGGGGTCACCGTAAGGAAGGAAACCATGGCCCTGAGGCTGTGCAGGGCTGAAAGGGACAGTGCTGTGCCCTGATGCAACAAGCTTGGAGGTCCAGAATACCGGGAGGATTCCTAGTGGGGCAGGGTGTAATCACTTGGGACAACATATAGGAGCAGCCACCTCTCCTCCCCCAGGCCAAGATGTAGCCAAAAGAGGTGTCAGTCCCCCATATGGAGCAGAGGGTCCAGGGTCTGGGTGGTTTCAATGAAAAGGCCAGGCGGGCCCTAACAACACTCAGGAGTGAGGGGTGCTCGTGACATCTAGGAGGCAAGACGCAGTAAACAGAAAGAACATCGGCAGGAAGGCTGAAAATACAAGTGAAAAGTTGAAAAAAAAACTAAAGTGGAGCACAGACAATAACCCCTGGACATCAGAAAAAGCCATAAAGGAGAGGTACCGACTTCAAGAAATGGAAATGGCCACAACCAAAGAAGCAGAGTTAATAGAGCAAACAGAATTCATCACATATGTGATTAGAATCCTCACAGAAAAGTCAGTGACATTGCACCTATATAAGTAACATTCTAGAGATCTTGGAAATGAAAATTTTGATGACTGAAATAAAATTCTTAATAAATGGGCTGATAAGAGAACAGGTGCCAAGGCTGAGCCAAGAAACTTCCTCAGAATAGCAAAAATGCACAAGGAAACAGAAAGTATAAAAATGATCAAGAATTGGAAAATAAAAACCAAAGTTTCCAACATCTATCTAACAGATTTTTAGACAGAGATCATGAGAGATCTCTGTTCCAGGGTGAGTGTCCTCTGGCAGTGTCCCAGGGTGAGGACAGTGCTGGCTCCAGGGTGGAAGTGCCCTGTGGGCAGCAGAGCAGAACCGAGGACAGACAAGACAAAACCAAAGACTTACCAAAGTCAGAGTGAAAATCCCCATGTCAATGGTAAAGAGAAAACCCTAAAGCTTCTGGGAGCAGGGGACAGAGTGGAGGAATGCATTACCACGTAGATAACACTGGTACAAGGAGAAACTGGAGCAAGATTTTCAAACTTCTGAGGAAAATCCTTTTGAACCTGCATTCCATACAAGTGAAACTGTGACACAAGGGTAGGGTCTAAATGGAGATACTTTCAGACATGCAAGGATTCCAAAATTACACATCTCACATCTCATCCGAAAGAAAAATTAACTCAGGAAGTCAAAGAAGCAACAACAACAACCAAAACTGGGATACCTTGTTGTTAAGTCTAAACGAGTATTGACTACTTCTAAAACTGAGATATAATTCACATGCCACAAAATTCATCCTTTTAAAGTGTACAGTTCACCTGGCCAGGGCACACAGGAGAGGCGCCCATCTGCTTCTCCACCCCTCCCCCTCTCCTTCCTCTCTGTCTCTCTCTTCCCCTCCCGCAGCCAAGGCTCCATTGGAGCAAAGATGGCCCGGGCGCTGGGGATGGCTCCTCGGCCTCTGCCCCAGGCGCTAGAGTGGCTCTGGTCGCAACACAGCGACGCCCAGGAGGGGCAGAGCATCGCCCCCTGGTGGGCAGAGTGTCGCCCCCTTGTGGGCGTGCCGGGTGGATCCTGGTCGGGCGCATGCAGGAGTCTGTCTGACTGTCTCTCCCCGTTTCTAGCTTCAGAAAAATACAAAAAAAAAAAAAAAAAGTGTACAGTTCAGTTGATGCTAGTATTTTCGCAAGATGTGCAACCATCACCACTAATTCCAGAACATTTTCAGTTCCCAAAAGAGAAATCCTGAGTCCATCAGCAGTCCCTCTTCATTCTTTCCTCCCACAACCACTGGCAACCACATTCTGTCTCTACAGATTTGCCTATTGTAGCCATTTCATACAAATGAAATCATACAACAGGTGGCCTTTTATCTTTTTTTTTTTTTTTTAGGTAAGAGGAGGGGAGATAGTGAGGCAGACTCTTGCATGCACCCTGACCACGATCCACCTGGCAACCCTCAATACATCAAGGTTACAGGTTAGATCCCTGATTAGGGTGCATACAAGAATCAACCAATGAATGTATAAATAAATGCAACAATAAATCAGTGTTTCTCTCTTTCTCAAATCAATAAAAATAAATGTTCTATAATTAGATAAATGGTTACACAACCTTGTGAATATACTGAAAACCAATGAACTCTATACTTCAAAAGGGTGAAATTTATGTTATGTGAATTATATCTCAATTAAAAATATATAACGAGTCAAACTAAAAATGCCTTAATAGGGGATGTCAAATAAACTACAGTAGATCATACTATGGAAATATTGTGCAGAGGGTTGAAACAATGGAACAGGTCTTTATGTACTGATATTAAAGGATGCTCAAGACTTAAAATTAAATGATAAGTGCAAGTTTCAGGACATGGAACAGTGCACACAATATGACCCTACTTCTGTAAATAAACACACAAATAAAATGAATATAGACAGATACACCCAACTGACAAGTGTGGCTCGTGTTGGGTGGAACTGGGTGGAAACTAAAGGAAACTGTTGTTGACTTGTATTGCATACGTTTTTTTTTTAGGCAACAAGAATGCACTCATATATTGTTTGAAACTCATTTTTTAAAAAGTAAAGGGGAAATATAATGAACTAAAAATGTTCAAACCACGCGTGTGTCACAGCTCGCATCAGTGCACTGCGATGCCGTTAACGAAGCTTTGATGAGCAAAAGAGCAAAACTAAGAGCACTCTCATCAAGGTATTTCAGGCTCTGTCATAGGTTGTTTGATCTTTTTCACTGTAGAGTGACAGTGACACATTTCTTGCCAAAAGGCTTCTTAAGTTAGTTCTCCTTCTTTTAAAATGCTGTTTAGCCCTGGCCGGGTACTCAGTTGGTTAGAGCATCATCCAGATATGCCAAGGTTGCAGGTTCAAATTCCTGTCAGAGCACACACAAGAATCAACCAATGAGTGCATGAATAAGTGGAACCCCACATCAATGTTGCTCTCTCCCTCCCTTCCTCACTATTTCTAAAACCAATAAATAACAACAACAAAAAATTAAAATGCTCTCATTTATTTTAGTAATTCAGGTAGAGTCATACTTTTGTAGAGGAAAAGATAGTTTGTGACAAGCTGACTATTTAAAATAAAATACTGTAACACATGAGGAAGGACATTTTGTTCAGAAATTGTAGGGAGAGACAGGATGGTTTTGAACAGAGTGATGTTGATTTTAAGGTTTATTAAAAGACTAAAAAGTAATTTCCCTGAAGCACTAATATTTAGCTTTAAATACAAAATTGCTTATTCTTATAAATCCTTAAGGCTTATTCTGTCAAGTACAGTAGGAGTTTCCCCAGCCCACACACATGCTGCACAAGAATCATGTGACTTATAGACATAGCAAACTTTCCAAACAGTAAAATAATTGGTCAATAGCTCCATCATCTTTGTACATATAAATTTAAACTCAGATAAAAAATATATAAGAACCCCACTAGATGTACTCTATTCCTTCCCAACATTTTCCCAAAAATAATTTACTATTGAATTAGTCATGATTTGGGTGTCAGCGTAATAGCGGCATGAGATACTCCTGATCTCTCCCCTTGAAGTTTCAACAAATTGAACAACCATAATGCAGCAGAAAAAACCCCAGCTGGGCTTAAAGGTTTGCCTGAGGGATCCATGTGCTGAATGGACTAAAGGTGGGAGGATGTGTAAAAGGAGCAGAAGATAAATCACATTTGAGGTTGGCTCTGGGGAGGAGACAAACCCGGAGTGACTGGTCTTCTGCCTGGACGAGTGGTGAGACAGAGGGGCTGAGGGGGAGATAAACCAAAGCGGCCAGAGCGCAGGGTCACGGCCAGTGTTTTTGCGGTCTGCCTGCAGCTCACACTCAGCAGAGACAGAGAAAGCTAAACTGCAGCCCGCAGCCTCCCAGATCCTGCCTCCCTCACCTTGCGGTACTGAGAGTGGCAGAGACAAACCCCACAGCTAGCTCTCCATCGCCACTCTCTCCCCTGAAGAACAGAGGTGCTCCATGTCCAGTCCCCAGGTCTGTTGAAAAGTGGGAAGGAGCAGAACACCGGGAAGCCTGAGATCGCCATTGTTAGAGCCATGAAGCCCTCACAACACACCCCACCCACCAATGCGCCTGCAGCCCTGCCTACATCATTGCCACACCAAAGTCTCAGTGGACAGCCCAAGAACTTCACAGAGCTAAAAGTTGTAATACAGTGACACCTACTGGAAGAAACCTCTCAAAACCGAAATTTATTTTTCCTTTCTTCTATCATTTTTTCCTTTTCCCTTTTTTCTTCTTCTTTTTATCTTTTGAATTTCATTTTCTTTAATTTTTATATATTTTATTCTTATATTTTGTGGGTATTTTTAATTTTGGGGGGGGGTTGATCTTTTTCCTGTGGTTTTTCTTATAATTTTTTAAGTTTTTGTATTTCTTATTGTATTTTTATTTTAACTTTTTATTTTTAAAATTTATTTATTTATTTATTCATATTTTTAAAGAGGAGAGAGAGAGAGAAAGGGAGGAGGAGCAGGAAGCATCAACTCCCATATGTGCCTTGACCAGACAAGTGCAGGGTTTTGAACCGGTGACTTCAGTGTTCCAGGTCAACGCTTTATCCACTGCGCCACCACAGGTCAGGCAACTTTTCATTTTTTGAGCAGTTTTTTTGTTAGGGTTCTTAACAACACCACTCTTAAATGCCATCAAGGAAGAAGAAATAGAATACCATGGCTACACAAGACAGAGATGTAGTTCAGAAAAAAAAAGCAAAATCTCCAGAAAACAACCTCAATCACATGAAAAATTTGGAGTTAAATGATAAAAAATTCAAAATTGAAGTTCTGAAAATACTCAATGAGATGTTGCCAATAGGCAACTTAATGAGCTCAGAAAACAAAATGAACACCTCACCAAGGAGATGGAAACTTTAAAAACAGAGATGAAGAACTCAATACATGAATTGAAGACTGAGGTAGCAAGTTTAGCTAATAGAACAAGCCAGAGAGAGAAAAGAATCAGTGACATCAAAGACAGGCAACTAGAGATGCTACAGAGAGAAGAGAGACTCATGAATAAAAAAAACGAAACTGAGAGCTCTATAAGAATTATCTGACTCCATCAGAAAGAGCAATATAAGAAGAAAAAGAGAGGTATAGCAGAAGAAGAAGAGAGGGAGAAGGGAATGGAGAGCCTATTCAAACAAAGAATTGTTGAGAATTTCCCAAGCCTGTGGAAAGAGTTAGAGCCTTGAATCCAAGAAGCAAACAGAACACCAAGTCATGTCAACCCAAACAGACCTACTCCAAGTCATATTGTAACAAAACTGTCAGGAATCAATGACAAAGAAAGAATCCTTAAGGCAGCTAGGGAAAAGAAGAATATAACATATAAAGGAAAACCCATTAGGTTATAAGATTTCTCAGCAGGAACTCTACAAGCCAGATGAGAGTGGACCCAAACACTCAAAGTACTGAAAGAGAGGAATTACCAGCCAAGAATACTATATCCATCAAAATTACCCTTCAGATATGAAGGAGAAATAAAAACTTTTACAGACATACAGAAATTTCTGAGGGAATTTATCACCAGAAAACTCCCACTGCAGGAAATATTCAAGGGAGTTATTTGACAAGACACAAGGAACAAAACAAATCAAAACTACAAGCTTGGGGGGAGAGGGTTGGGGGAGGGGTGGGAGAAGGGTATAAAGAGGGACAAATATAAGGTGATAGAAGTTGATTTGACTTTGAGTGATGAGTCTACAACATAATCAACAGTTCAAATGCTATAAAAATGCTTAAACCAATGTATTCTTATTGATCAATGTCACCCTGTTAAATTTAATTTTCTATAAAAAATTAGTCAGGATTTGATTGTGGAGTTTAGTCTGTCTGCAATATGATAAACACAGCTGTGTGATAGCAACTTTTATTCTTCTATGTGAGGGAGCCAGAAAAAAGGTATTTAACATTTGCCCTTTCTGTATGCAGAGATGAGCCACCACCAAGGGGAAGCACATCAGACTCCACACACACAGACATCTTAGAAGCATCCTGGGAGATGAGTCTCCTCTACAAGACTGGGTGGACCCCAGTACTCAGTGCAGACCCCTGGAATTTCCTTGGAAATAGTGTGCTGAGTGTTGAGAAGAGAAGCTGTAGGAAGTGACCCTCACTGAAGCCGCTGGTCTTTGTGAATCCCGTGGATAAAGACTTTTCTCACATATTTGCGTACACCGATAAGAGCACATGGTAGCATCAGTAGCAGCAGTCTGTAATGTTGATGCTTAACAGATCATGGTGATTACTTGGATGAAAATAGTGACAATCCACACAGATGCTGGACTTTCTCCATAACCATATCCAAACGCTCTCACCAGGATCCCAGAATGAATATCACATGACAAAAAGGAATGTAAGTATCGCAAACTAGTGCAGCTAGTAATTCCAGATCCTGAGTGGGAATGGTGCGGAATTAAGAAAATAGGCTTAAGGAATAAAGGATGGGTTTGGGAGAGCTTTGCAATGCTGCTGTCAAGAACAGAGAGCGCTCAAAAACTGCTTCCTCATTTATTTATAGTGGGCCATTAGCAAACCAATGAGATCTCTGATCATATCTCAAAGGCAACCCAAGAATTTTACCAAGTGCAGAAAATCCCCACCATACATAACATCTTAACTTCACACAAAACAAAGGATAGAAGAAACTTGCCTCCAGTCTTTCTGGGGAACATGGGGTAGGTAGGATGAATATAAACAATCCAGCACCCCAGCTTAACAGCCTTTAGCAACTTCACAGAACAAGTGAGGTGGGGGTTGGGCAGACTGTCAGCTTACTGCCAGTTTCCCACACCTCTGTCCCCCCAAAATCTAAACTGCAAAATCCCTGTTGGCTTTCTGGTCCCCAACACATAAGTGCTTTTGATGTTGAATCACTAGACACACATGAAAATTATATTGAACAGCACTTTCCTCAATGCTACAACATGTACCTTTTTACAGCATCAATTACTGTACAGAATTGACATATTTAAATTCTTCCTCAATTCTGGAACCAATCCTATGAGAGTTGAGAAAATGAGGCCCTCTAATTTGATTTTGTGGCTGCTGAAACTGGACCATTGCTTACCTTGCAGGCAATAAGCAGGTTCCCAAGATGCTGACAACTTACCCAAGGTGGAGATGCAGAATTTGAAGAGTGTTTGGTATGATACAGGAGGCCTTCGTCATCAGAATGCTGCTTAGAGTTGCCAGCCTCGTGACTGCACCTCACGGTGACATGGCACAAGAACACTGTGGGATTTTAAATTCCTGTTCTGACTACCAGAGAGTGACTTTAAACTTGATTCCAAAGAATGGTAGCATAGCTAGACTTCCTCATGCTAGTACATTTTGTGTTGCTTCTCTGGAATTTTTCATCAGGATACATGGAATTCACATTTTACAAGGTGCTGTGCTCCTGTGGAAAGGGCATTAGAATAATTTTGGGTTTAAATCGGAACCTACAGCTGCTGTTTTTGTACTGGAGAAAAGCTAGGAAAGGGATTTTCAGTGGGGATTATTTTGGCTAAGCTCAATGCACTGATTTAGGGACACAAGGAAGCCCTATGTGTAAATAATATAAATATTAGGTTAAAGTTAAACTACTTCCATCTGCCTTTGGGGACCTTGATCTCAGAGGTGTGAAACGTTCAGGTCACTGGTCAGATTTCCAGTCTTTGCCCAGTGTTTGGGGCTAGACTGTTCAGTTTCTAGTTGGGCGTCACAAAATCACTAAGTTATATGTTGGTTTTTCTTTTTCCTCATATACTGTCTAAGGTTTAGCCTATAATTAAGAGATCACATTGAGGCAACCATCCAACCCACAAGAGAAAAAAATCCATCCATTTTCTCAAGCGAAGTTTTCTCTCCCCTGAAGCTCATGGCATACCCAAGTCCCTTATGACAGATCTCCTTTCTCAGGGAAAAAACTCCCAGAGCAGCTGTCCTCTACTCCCCAGCCCCAAACAAAACAAAAATTACCATCAGAGGCACAGACTCATGTGAAGAAAACTCAGCCTCCTTAGCACTCACAGGGAAAATGAGAGAGCGCAGGAAGTGGACTGTGCTGGTTGAGGAGATGGGAAGCACGGTGTTCAATAGACGGGTATTTTCTCACGGCAGATGGCACACATCGGCATTCTGGACCCAATGGTCTTTCTCCCCCTTTCCATCAGGATACCCTGATTTCTGAAGGCCAGGAGTGGGTGAGAAAGAGGATGGTGAGATTGTACGACCCCTTCTGGGATCCCTGGCAGCTCTGTGGCTCCTGGCAAGGACAGGCTCCCCTCAACCCCTCATTGGTTCATTAGACCTACACCTCCAGGCAGAGCAGACTCATAGTGGTAACAACAAAGGCAGAGGAGCTCCTATCACCCTCCTGTCCCATGAGGGGTCTGCGACCACCCTACTGTCACTCAGATGGGCCTCCAGAGCCTAGTAGGGCTGAGATAAAGTATTGGCTCCCACATCACACACCTCTGCAGAGCAGTGCCTACAGACATCAGATATTTCTGTTGCTTGTTCTGACAGATGCTTAACTCCTGCTGGGGCAACAGCTGTAATCTCAACACTCTTGCCTAGTAGTGTTGATTCTCACACTCACTGCAAGGGTTGATGCTCCAAGTTACAACTCACATGGAGGAAACCGAGGCATGGAGAGGAGTTTTATTCAAGGACCAGGTGCAGCAGCAGAGGAGCAGCATGTCCAGGCACCCCAGGTCTCCTCCTGACTTCTATGCCCCATTGTCCCCAAGTTCTAATGCTGAAGCTTCATTTCCCTAAAGCCTTCGCTGCCCTGAATGACTTTTTTTTTAAAAAGTCAAGGTAATAAATCTCATAGAACTTAGAAGAAAAAACCCCTCAAAGGAAAGTAAACCAGCTCACAGAGAAGGGCATTTCAGGTTGAGTTGGTAACCGTTGGAACATCAGGACATAAATAATCAGTTTGCAAATTTCTCCCCCAAGTGTTAGTATTGGTATTGGTATTTCACCACACAGGTAGGCCCCAGAGATAGCTGGTGTTGCTAGGACAGCACCTATCACAAAAAATGATTATATCTTTAGAATTTTTGGCATCTCAATGACATGGCCATGCTTTATTTAGGCTTTGTGATCAGTGCTGCTGTTGGAAGACAGGAACAAAAGAGGCTCAAGGACCGTCCCTTAGAAAGTCATATGCCTTTGGTTGCTTTGGGCAGAATGTTCTGCAGCCAGTGATGCAGGCCTCAGTGTCAGTATTTTCTCTTCGCTCATTTGGGCATCTAAAGAGATGATAAATATACTGCTCACAAAAATTAGGGGATATTTCAAAATGAATATGAAGTGATAAAATATCCCCTTATTTTTGTGAGCAGTGTACATGGGATGGAGAACAATATGGAAACTAGACTACTGTAATTATTTTTGCAACCAAATAGCATGATGTGAACATCCTAAACATTGGTTGTTTATTCTCCATCATAATAGGGAGAAGTATCCTCTGACGAGCCTCCCTAGGAGAGCTCACTGTCCTCGGTGCAGTGACCCAGGACTCACTGTGGCTTCCTGATGCCCAGAGACAAACGCTGACTCTGTTGGCTTGCAATGAGGGTCTTGAATTCATCCCTGAGATCATGTTTCAAACTGGCTGCAAGAGGATTTTCACAGAAATACACAGGGATATAATCCCCTGACTCTCATTATTCTGAGAGCTGTGAACTTAATCCCTCTGCCACCAACCTAAAATCTAGCCCCCACTGCCTGAGTGCCAATTAAATATATAATAAAAACCAAACCCATGCTCAGATGTAATTAGTTTGAGAAGAGAGTTTTATAATTTTCCTCATGCCAAGAAAACAAATGGACCCCTCTGATGACAAATACAGAATAATTCAGTTGGACAAAAAGCATACAGATCTCTGAACATGCCTTGTGCACGGTCAGGAAGTTGTATGCAACACTGAAGACCATGCCGTCTGGAAATATGAAAATGAGCAAATAAACTCTGGCTCCAAATTGTTGAAAATGCAGTTCATGTTGTTGTTTTTCCCTTCGTTAAAAAAAAAAATCTTTAAGACTTCAGTTGATCCAGGTTTCATAAAAAAAGTGTTATTTTAAAAAAATATGATTTAGATAGGAACAGGCTTCAGCTGAAGTAGTGGGCAAAGCAGAGTAAGAGAAAGACAGTTCTTGAAACACTGCTGGGTGTGTTAGCCCAGACCACCTGTGAATGGGCCTGGAGCAAGCAGAGCCAAGGTCCGACCTGGCCTCCTGGCCGTCTCCATGGAGACACGGAGCTGGGGGTCTGCTTCACGACAAGGCATCTATGAATCTAAGGATATGGGCTGGGTAAGGTCAAGTAATCAACTTGTTTTAGGTACTCTTTCTGCCTTTGTTTAGTTTGGGGAGGAGGGGAATGAAAAAGGAGGGAGAAAAGAGTAAAAATGAGTTTAACCAAAAACCTCTCCTATGCAGGGGGATGTACGATGGCAAGACACTGGGCTAATATTTCCAGCTTTGTTAATTCAAAATTACTTTATTCTACTCAGCCAGATAGAATTGCAAACATTATTTCACCCTGTTGGTTTGAGTGGGAAAATCCCAGCCCACGAGTCAGGGAATCACTTGTTATTATTTTTTCTTTCTTTTTTTTTTACAATTTATTTATTTTTTACATTTTATTTATTCAGTTTTTTAGAGAGAAGAAACACAGAGAGAGAAAGAGACAGAGAGAGGAAAGAGATAGAAAGAACAGAGGGGCCCTGGCCGGTTGGCTCAGCGGTAGAGTGTCGGCCTGGCATGCGGGGGACCTGGGTTCGATTCCCGGCCAGGGCACATAGAAGTGCCCATTTGCTTCTCCACCCCCCCTCCTTCCTCTCTGTCTCTCTCTTCCCCTCCCGCAGCTAAGGCTCCATTGGAGCAAAGATGCCCAGGCGCTGGGGATGGCTCCTTGGCCTCTGCCCCAGGCGCTAGAGTGGCTCTGGTCGTGGCAGAGCGACACCCCGGAGGGGCAGAGCATCGCCCCCTGGTGGGCAGAGCTTCGCCCCTGGTGGGCGTGCCGGGTGGATCCCGGTCGGGCACATGCGGGAGTCTGTCTGACTGTCTCTCCCCGTTTCCAGCTTCAGAAAAATACAAAAAAAAAAAAAAAAAAAAAAGAACAGAGGGAGGAGCAGGAAGCATCAACTCCCATATGTGCCTTGACCAGGCAAGCCTGGGGTTTCGAACCGGCAACCTCAGTGTTCCAGGTCAACGTCTTTTACTCACTGTGTCACCACAGGTCAGGCTCACTTGTTATTAAGGAATGCTAAGTGGACCAGTGTCTCAGGGCCCCTGGCTGGACAGGCACTGTTGCGGGCATCCGTGAACTCCTCACGTTCCTACTCGGGGTTTTCTGAAACACTGGGGTGTGCTTTCCCAGCCTGTGTGCACATGTGTATACGGCTGGGAAACGGGAAAGACAGGGAGTAAAGTGTAGTTATAATAAAAAAAAAATACTTCTTTTCCCCCGTGAAAAATATCAGACTTAGTAATGATAATCTGTGGGAGCTATGTTAAAAAATTCATGAAACAAGGTTGCTTCTAGAGAGATTATGAAATGGGGACCTGAATACTTATTTGAACATATTTTGCTTCTAAAGTTTTCTTGTAAAAATAGTCACAGAAATTGGTAGATGTTTTTTTACGTACAACTCAATTTCTCTCATTTACAACATAAATCATTTAATGTAACATTTGCAACCTTAGAAAGGCAGACATTTTGATCCAAGTAGTTTATAAATTCCAATTTCACATGGATTAAAAACTGCAGATAAATTAAGTCACAATAATATCCTGTACATGCATTAAGGCTGGTGACTGCTAAGTCTCTTGGGTATCTACAAACAGGAAACCACACATAGATTACTGGGTCTGAAGAGTGTCTACATTATTAAAAAAATCTTGCTTTTGTTTCTTTTTTTCTTTTTTCTTTTTTTTTGGTGATACAGATTTCAACAGTAACTCTGGAAAACTGTGAAAAATGTTATTTAAAAATATATATGTATATACTACTGCACAGTTTCAAAGATGTGATTCATAAATAATGTTGGCTGCATGGATTAATTTTATAACAATTACTGTACTTCCAAGGTGATGCAGACACGCAGTGACTTATACTCAATATTAGGCACTAGTAATCTCCTTCAGGCGTACTACAGTTTTATGGTAGCTGTATTGTACATATATATTTTTAAATGTATGCATTTATACAAACTGTGTATATTGTGCATGGGATGTCAGAAATGTACACATCACTGTTATATAACACACACACTGTTGTTGTACATACTAGGACGCATTTTAGTGCAGACAGTCTCATTGCATTGCGTTCTGGGTGTTCAATCTAGTACATAATTTGTCAGCTCTTCAGATTATTTTTCCAGTACATTCCTCTTTAGATAGTGGGTCCAAACTTCCATTTGTGATTTGAAAGTTTCCAGAAATAACTGTTTTAACCAAACCTCTCTTTCCAGGCACAATTCTGCACATAAGTCTGATCTGTGTAGAGCAGAAACAAATCCCAAATTTTGATCAGGAATGCATGAGGTTACTCTCTTTGAAAGGTAACTCTAAAACTGTCACCAAGGTTGGCATCCACTCAGGTAATGGAAGGATAAGGTCAGTTGAACTTCTGAGGAAATAATATTTATTCAAATAGAAAGAAATGATAGACATTATATGTTGAAATGGAAGAATTTCTATAAGGAAAGACATAAAACTGTGAGCAGTTGTTGCCTCTTGGGGGTGGGACTTACTACTTTTTCTACATTTCTGTTGCTTGAATTTTCACAACAAAGCAGGTATTGCTTTTATAATTAGAAAATGCAAAAAAGATATTTCTTCTTTGAACAAAACTGAGTAAAAGGAGCAGTTATGAATGACCTTCACAAACAACAAGAAGATGGTTCCTTAGCATAATCATCTACATCCAAGCAAACAGAAACCACTGCCCCAATGTGCTCACAGAAGAAACGAAAGCCCACCCTAAAACGACCAGTGTCAGGTTCTGCTGGGCAACGTGGGCCATCGAGCGCTGAGAAAATGCCCGAGGCCACCCACGTGCTTAGGTGGGGTTCACGGTCAGCACACCACGTGGACACCACACAAGCCCTGAAGCCTTAAAGATGGACAAGGCCAGCAAAGCACCCCGGGGATGCACCTGAGGGCCATCCCTTTATGTAAGAGTATGAATATTTCATCGGAATTCAGCAAGAGTAAGCAGAACTAGGCCTCAGTTCTCAAAAAAAAAAAAAAAAAAAAAAAAATTAAATAAATAAAAATCACAATTTCTTAAGTTAGACTTAAATTTCCAACATCAAGTGGGATTGTGTACTCCGCCATGACAACTAGTAAAAGGGATGTGAGAAGCACCTTGGTTGGATAAAGGTAAAACAGAAATTCTGTTAATAGTTCCAGATGCTTGAAGGCTAAAGTCAAATGCAAATTTCATAAACTCTTCACTGCTCATTTTAAATTAATTTCAGGTCACCATTTGTATAGTTCAATCACTGGTATGGTTTTCAATCAGTGTTTAGCAATCTTATTTCCACCTATACATCAGGCTTACAAAAATCTTAATACGATCAGCTCATCAGAGAGAGAACACAAGTATCTGTTATAAATGTTTTGTGCCACCTTCACCTTGAAAAATGGATTGCTCCATAAATTGCATCACCTGTCTTTCTCAGACCATCCTGGTGCAATTTTGTCATGTGAGAGGCCACAGGAACATTATTTTTGTTTTTAAAGTATGGCAAATATGTCCTCTTTTTTTAGGTGTTTTTTCTTTTTAACCAATATTTTGAAATTCAAATATATTTAATAAGACTAAATCTAGGGCTTGACAAAGGACTATAAAAGAAACAAGTTTCTGACAAAAACTGTAAACAAGAAGCCAAAAAGCTAAAATGTAAACTTAATTAAAAAAGAAAGAAAAGAATTGAGGGCAAGACATAAATATAGCAGACACACAGGCCGTAGCATGGTCTTCCGAGACTGCCGCCCCTCCAGCGCTGTGGTTGCTGCAGGAATGATTCACCCTGCGCAGGAAGCAGCTTCTTAACCAAAGCCTGGAACACACGCCCCATCCCTAACGTATGTAAGTGGCACACTGTGCATGAAGAGTGAGAGGGTTAGACATCAGCAAGATAGCAAGTAGTTGTTAGCCTGATAAGCAACAGATACAGACTCGTGAAGGGTCCTTTCAGGGAATGTCCTAATTTGGCTAAGAACATTTGTAAAAAAGCTATCATGGAAAGAAAAAGGTAGAAACATATTGGCTGACAAATGCCACATGGCTTGACAGCCACCGTGTCACAGTGGCAGGAAGAAGAAACACGTGTGCTGGGCGGGCTTGTCGCTGCACGTGCGAAAGATCTCCATGCCTAACTGAGCGCCAAACTGTGCTGTGGCGGCTCTTGTGCTGGTTCACTGTCAAAGGCACTGAGTTCTGTGCCACTCTGCATACTTTTAGGGGTAGGGCAGGGAAAGCCTATGGGAGTTGATCTATTTGCTTATAATGCATTTAGTTGGTAAAGGAGTTGGATGAAGGGGCGGGCATTAAATGAAAGGCAGGGTATTTGGTAACATGCAACCTAGTAAACATTCAGCACAAAAAATAACTGACTTATTTTCATTATTCAATTGCCCATTAACACATACATTTAAAGAATAATTGGGGAATAGTACATTAATACTGAAAGTAATCAATAATATAAGAACTACGTTCATCTTAACTGGCAGTCAAACTTCTGGTGTGCTGCATTGCACCTGGTTAACTAACCATGAGATTTTGGTTGAATGTTCTAAAAAGTCATGGTTCAGCTTGAAGTAGAAAGTGTGTGTGTGTGTGTGTACGATTGTGTGTGTGTGTGTGTGTATGTGTATTTCCTCTAATCAGAAACCTCTGACCACTCTGTCTAGCCGGGGATTACGGGAACTAGACAAAGCAAATGTGTTAAGGAGCTGTGTGCCTCACACACACAGCCCGCTTCTTCTAAACCACACGTACAAACACACATGCCCTGGAAAAAGACCGTTGTTGGATGCTGAGAACATATTCACTGCAGTCTGATTAACGACGTGGCTAGGGTTTCAGTAGCACAGTGCCCGGAAACACTGAGCCATCCGTAGGGATAAGAGCACATTCAGCTGCAGAGCAAGGTCCCTAGGACAGGTGGGCGCTGCTCCGCAGCCAGTGCAAGCCCTGCTGGGAGTACTGGACCAGATGTTCCATGCTGCTGTGGAGGGTGACAGGCCCCATGAGCAGGTCCAGGTCATTGAAGAATTCTAGGGGAAAGAGAGAGTCGTTAAGAGTGCCACACATTGTAAAAAAAAATAAAAGAGTGCCACACATGGTACCAGTGTGCTACCCTGGGAGACCTAAGAAAACATACACTTGTGGTCTCTATAAATCAAGCATGTCTCTTCCATCCTGCGGCTTTAGCTTTCTACTGAACTGAATGAAACCCACATGTAGAGACTCATACTTTTATCCAAATAGTCACTCTGTTGGCAATTTTTATTTTATTTTATTTATTTATGTATATATTCACTTATTTATTTTTGTGACAGACAGAGTGAGAGACAGATAAGGATAGAGAGGCAGGAAGGGAGAGAGATGAGAAGCGTCAATTTTTCGTTGTGGCTCCTTAATTGTTCATTGATTGCTTTCTCATATGTGCCTTGACCAGGGGCCTACAGGAGAGCAAGTGACCCCTTGCTCAAGCCAGCGACCTTGGGTTCAAGCCAGTGACCTTGGGCTTCAAGTCAGCCACCTTGGGCTCAAGCCAGCGACCCTGTGCTCAAACCAGATGAGCCCACGCTCAAGCTGGCAACCTCAGGGTTTCGAACCTGGGTCCTTCGCATCCCAGTCTGATGCTCTATCCACTGCGCCACCTCCTGGTCGGGCTGTTGGCAATTTTTAATTCAAATGAATAACATTTACTAAGCCAAATAGTAAGGAAAACTGACTTCCTCAGACTGCATTCTCCTTGTGCAGTAATGCTTTCCACCCTGGACACGGGCTGTGGCTCTGTCATCCCTTATCCTAGACTCAGCTGTGGAATATGCTGAGCCAGTGAAGGGGGGTCTCAGGCTCCAGGCTCCTGCTGGCAAACCAGAGACAGTTCTGAAACATCTCTGGTGAGGTCACCTTCTAGTCCTTGAACATTCTCTGGGTTTGTCCTTTCATTAAATATTTATCATGTGCATCATGCTAGGTGAAGTAAGGTAGAAGCAGGGAGTATGTCAAGATCAGCAATGTACAATAGACTCTCCTTTCTCAGAGATCATAGCTTAGTAGCTAACAGAGGCAAATAAATGCATATAGCTGCTATGCTGTCATAACTGGATCCCTGTACAACACTCCTCCAAAAGAAGTACCTGGGAGAAGTTTCTCCAAGGTGCTCTCATACATCCATGCTGAAGGAGGTCCTGTGGGGAAGGCAGGGAGGGGGAGAGAGAAGCCAGTTACAGGTGGCTGGGATGGCAGCCACGGCAGGAATCTGGGAGCCAAGCAGGGAGGAGGGCTGGTTAGAAAAACAACGCTGACTTCTCACTGGACCTGTGGTACTGCCCCCTGGTGGGAGGCACCTGGAGCCTGGCCTGCTCAGGGTCTGCCAAACTGGCCAGGTCAATTTTTATACATTTGTTCTTTCTGTTTTGTCTTCTTACGACACCCACCTCACTCCATCTCAGATACTCAACTACTATCTGCTTTATAGAGCCCAGCTCTATGCTGCTTCCCACTGGATTTCCAGGGTCGGCACCCCTGGGCTGCGTGTCACGGACTATTGGGTTGTATCTCCAGTTTCATGCACTCAGGGTCCACCTGCCTAGCCATGCCATAACTTCTTCATCAGGTGTTCATGATGAGGCTTTATGCTATCATGGGAACAAAAGTTGCATTTAATGACTTGAAAGTGACCTCAGATTTATACTTTCACCTGAGTAGCAAATTGGTATAATCATTTAGGAGAAAAGTTAACAATATATATCAAGACATATAACAATATATATCTTAAAAGAATCTATACCTGTTTATCCCAAAATTCTACTTCTACAACTCCCTTCTGTAAAAAATATGAAAAATGATTTACATAAATATATTTATTGTAACATTATTTGTAATAGTGGAAAAAATTGGAAGTAACCTAAGTGCTCAACAACCAGAGAAGAGTCTGAGAAATCACTTTATGGTTTTATAAGCACAATTATGACAGTAACATAGAACTATCATAAAAGGTGTTCTTCTTTTTCTTTTCTCTTTCTTCTTTCCTCCCTTCCTTCCTTTCTCCCTCTCTCCCTCCCTCCCTTCCTTCCTTCCTTTTCTTTTTTTTTTTTTTTTTTGAGAGAGGGAGACAGAAAGGGAGAGAAATGACAAGCATCAGCTCCTAGTTGCGCCACTTCAGTTGTTCATTGATTGCTTCTCATATGTGCCTTGACTGGGGCGGGGGGCTCCAGTTGAGCCAGTGTCCCCTTGCTAAAGCCAGCAACCTCGGGCTCAAGCCAGCGACCTTGGGATTGTATTTATTATCCCATGTTCAAGCCAGTGACCCCGTGCTCAGGCTGGGGAACCTGAGCTCTAGCTGGATGAGCTCATGCTCAAGCCAGTAACCTCGCAGTTTTGAACTGGGAATCTCAGTGTCCCAGGTTGACATTCTATGACTACACCATCACCAGTCAGGCTGGCCAGGCCATAAAGGGTGTTTTTGAACCAGTTAATAACATGGGAAAATGCCTGATATAATGTTAAATGAAAAAAAAAAGACAGGCTATATAACACTGTACATATACTATGATCTTATTTTGGTAAAAATATATGCATATTTGGAGAGTAGAAGAAACTTCAGTAGAATGTTAACAGTAATTATTTCTTGGTGATAAGACTGGTGATATGGAAAGTGCTTTTTTCTACAACAGTTTCCTATACTTCATAAAGTTAGCCATAGTAAACATGCCCTCCTTTTATAATCAGTAAAAGGAAAACATTTAAAAAGAAACACAGTAGTACTGCTACATGTAAACACTTCCTTTTCATTTGGAAGAGCTATCACTTAGATAGCTAGTAACATTCATACTCATTAGTTAATTAATAAATTTAATGTTTCAGATCCCCAACTGTGTTCTAGACACTGTTCAGGTCTTCCAAAAAGTAGGATAAAACATAATCCTTACCTTCAAGGAGCTCACTGTCTACAGGGAAAAGGACATACGTGTGTATGTCTATGTCTGTATCGATAGCTATATATCTGTATCTGTATATATTTATATTACCTGTAACTATATCAGCTCTATCTTTATCTCTTACAGTGAAGATAAAGGTAAGTTAAGTTATAAGAGGCTCTGAGTGAGGGGCAGAGGTCAGGCAAGTTTCCCATAGTAGATGACAGCTTCTGTGATTTCTTCTTTGGTAAATGATGACAACTTGTCCGATGATGTTTCCCTGAGCCGCAGCGGAACCAGGCACACCCCCTAAAGGCACACACACCTCTGTTCTCCTTGGCCAGGTTGTCCGCCATCTCCCAGTAGTCATAGCTGTGCAGGATGCTGTTCGTGATGCTGACATGATTGGCTGCCATCTGGTGGATGCGCTGTGGGATGCTGACGATGGTTGAAGGGGACAGGGCGTTGGTGTTGGACAGGCTCCCCTGCGATCCCACGGAGCTGGTCGGAGAGGGATTGGGAGACATGGGGGAAGGAGTTCCAGTACTCCTGAGGGGAGAGCATAGAAAAACAAGGGTGGAGAGGTTGGTGCCAGGTGAGGTGGGGCAGCCCCTCCAGACACTGTAAACAAAGCAGCAGTCTGCCCAGCACCAGGCAGTGTCTCATTTATCACCTTTACTTTGGAAAAATCAACGTACTTTCCACTGGCTCCCCACGGAGATGGGGCTTGGGCAGCTTTAGATGAATTCTGCAGAAAAATAAAAACAATGATAGTGAGTCATCTGCTTAAGCTTCTAGAGCCGACAGTAACATGTTCTCAGGTGATGGCTAAGAGAATGGTCGACACTGTAGATAAAATGCAGATTCCTAGACACCGGATCCAGGGCTCACAAACCCTAGGCTACTGAGCCCGTCTCTGAAACCTAGTGGGGACAACTGCACGGCCTGCAGGGTCCCACAACAGGCCACAGAGGAGCGCTTTCCCACAGCCTGGGTTCCCATGTCCCAAATCCCATGTAATAGATTAAATCCTAATCCTGGGGGCCAGCTGAATCCTGAACCAGTTTAATTTTTCCATTTTAAATTAATTTAATTCTAAAAAGGAAAAAGAGCAGAGCCCCCCCCCCCCCCCTCCACACACCAAGAACCCTTTGTGTAGACACGCAGGACACATCTGCACAAGCACCTGGCATACATTTAATGCCTGCAAACATGGGACACCAAATTGTATTATTTCAACTTAGGAAGCTTAAAATCATTTCTCTTAAAAAATGTTAAGCTTGAATATTTCTAGAAGAACAGATTAAAATACACTTCCTTGACAGATTGGACACTCACAAATTCTGATTTAATCTGAATATTCTCATTTAGGATGCTATGTTTCAAGAGCCTGCTGTTTGCATCAGGCATTTCAAGACGTTCTGCCTTTGGTAAGGAAAGTTCCTAAATGTACAGATACATTTCCTCTCTGAGAGCCCAACAATGCTTTCTTGGACCTAAGTCTATGGGACTGTTAAGGAAAAGTCTTGCCAATGCTGATGTGAATTTTTCCTTCTAGAGACAAGAAAACAGCCTCAGCCTGGTTCCATAGAGACTGAGCATTTATCTTGGTTAAAAAGAACTTTATAAAGTCGTGACTGATTTTTAGTTTTTATGGGGGTATTATCAAGATGGTAAGAAACAGCCTTCTGTGTGGCAATTTGCAGCTGCCCCCAGGCCTCCTCCACCACCACCAAGCCCTGTGACTGTCCAAACACAGCGGGAACAGTGCCCTTTGTTCAGAATAGCTCTGCACTGGTGGAATACTCTCTATGGACAATTTATCATAGTTACCTGCAGGTTCCATAACCAGGAAACTTTAAGGAGCAGAGAAATAGCCTTTAATTAAAGGGTGACTACCAATCACTACTAAAGGGGAAACTCTGATTTTTAAGTTGTGTCCTCCATGCATTTTGTACATATTCATGGACTGTATACATACATTAAAAACTTCTTGTATTACTTAGAAGTTCCCTTGTAACCCCTGTGGCTCACAGAGTTCAGATTCCTTCCCTACTGCAGCATTTTTCTTGGCTGTGATAACTCTCTTTAGTTATAGTTTTTAGATTTTAAATTTTTTAAATTGACTTATTTTGACATCAGGTGCAAAAAGTAAAGAGAAAGGCTTACTGTCAGCCAAGACCATCCCCATCCTGGCTTAGCACCAGGTTATTCTTCATACATGATCAGGAAGGAGCCAGCTTGCTGGCTTTAGCCCACGGGACCCCCAATCTAGCCTGGCCATCAGAGAGAATCTCTAAGAAGTGGAATTGAGGATTAAAGGATCTAAAATGATGGTTGTGTATCTGATAAAGGGTTGTTGGAGGTAGAGATGGTGTAATTTCTTGTTTCTATAGACAGATGGACAGTGACTAGATCCAGCAATCTCAAATGAATGATCACTTCAGCTCTATTTCACAAAAGTACATGAAAGAAAGTTTTGTGTTATTCCCCTAGTGAAAATGATTTCATTCCTTGTGATAGGGAAAAGTTCTATCTTCACATTTATATATTGTTACTGTCCTAGTGCCTCTGAGTTCTAACAAGGCATTTCTTATCATCGAAAACAATATCTTTATCAATAATTAAATTAGCTTCAGGAATTAGCTAGCAAGTTCTCAGTAGTTAGTTACTTCCAAGAGTAAGAAGATCTACATGAACATGAAGAACATAATGTTAAGTATCAAGATGAATCTTCTACCACATGGAATTGGTAACTAAATCTTCTTTCTCTTGAGGCCATAAAAATACATGGCTTCAAGGCAGCGGGATGAATTAGCCAGGCTCCCAAGGCTATTCTCTGAGCCCTGAACACCACGAGTATATCATAAATAAGTTTTATGTATTACCATACATAAGGCTCCTATATTATTTTCAGAACAATGGATCCCACCCTCAAAAACATCCTTGATAGGGAGACAGCTGAATACAGGGAACAATGTCACCCATTAGCCAGAGAGTACCTTGAAATAGTCAATAAGTGCTTTTGAGTACTTTACAGCATGATCCCTTTTGAGTCGAAACATCCGCCAGTACAGGAGAGCCAGGCATCGGTAACTGCAGTGGAAGAAGAGAAAGCGTAAGTGTGTCCTCTGCAGACAAGACTTTAAAAAATCATTGTTTCAAGCACTCAATATTTATATCACGATTATATATATATATATAAAATATATATACACATATGTCTTAAGTATCTGACCTTCCTTTTGTTCAGAAGATATACTTCAAAGGAGTTACTTCATAAATATATTTAACATTAGATCACTCCACACTTGCTTTATTGCTTTGTTGGGGTGCAGGACTGGCCATTTTCTTGTTTCACCACTAGAGGACAGTGTCTTCCCATGAGCGGAGCGAGGAAGCTCTAGCACACAGCTCTCCCACTTCCTGGGAGTCAGGGCATAGCCCTGAACTTGAGGTATCATCGGCTTTGCTGAAAGAATCGCCTTCCACCTGTTTTTATTCCTTTACTTTTAAACTACTTTATTTGATTATATTTAGTTCAAAGGAACAGATATGTGTTTTATAAACATGAAAAACTCTATGCTGAGAAGTTACCATTTTACTGATATAATATTTTATGTACTTAGTGTTTACATATTAGTAATTTGACTTAATATTATTAATCATCATTAATTTCTTAACCCTAACATGGGACTTAAAAGTTTGAAAAGAGTGCAGAAAGCATTTCCTGAGATGTCCTCTTATCCTTAGTGCTTTTCATTCATAATTATTGCTAACTCAGGTGTGGTGCTGACATGGCAGACTCCACGGTACCAAACAGAGCGTGACACTCTCCCTTTGCACATCACACTCCAGATGAGGTGAAGAGACACAGCTACCTGGGCCTTCCTGTTTTTGGATGTTGCCATTATTTATTCATTTCTTTGAGACTTGACTGTCCAGGGAAGTATAAACCTTTGGAGAGTAAAATATTTTGGATCCCTGTTACAGAAGGTGTCTTGTGATTTGGAATTTGGGGTGAAGTGTCCTGAGGAAATGTAATGGAAATTACTATTATAATCACATTCACTCTCCCTGCAATCATTACAGATATAAAAATCTATTACATGTTGGTTAACATTTTTTTTTTTGTATTTTTCTGAAGCTGGAAACGGGGAGAGACAGTCAGACAGACTCCCGCATGCGCCCGACCGGGATCCACCCGGCACGCCCACCAGGGGGTGACGCTCTGCCCCTCTGGGGCATCGCTGTGTTGCGACTAGAGCCACTCTAGCGCCTGGGGCAGAGGCCAAGGAGCCATCCCCAGCGCCCGGGCCATCTTTGCTCCAACGGAGCCTCGGCTGCGGGAGGGGAAGGGAGAGACAGAGCGGAAGGAGAGGGGGAGGGGTGGAGAAGCAGATGGGAGCCTCTCCTGTGTGCCCTGGCCGGGAATCGAACCCAGGACTTCTGCACGCCAGGCCGACGCTCTACCACTGAGCCAACCGGCCAGGGCCTGTTGGCTAACATTTTAAAAGAAAAGTTTTTATTATCAAAGTGTAATGAACTGCTTCTCAGGTTAACATGTTGAGAATCTGAATGCATCATCTTCAGTCATACTAATCCCACATGTAAAGAAATAGATGAATTATTTTCATTGTAACTAAAATATTAAACACAAGATAAATTACATTTGGCACAACACATGTTCAAATCATTAACACACACACTCACCTGATTTACACACACACACAAACTTATGCTTGTATAATAGACCTGTCAATTTTCAATCACTGAATGAGCATCACTCCTGGTATAGCAGTGAGCAATGGGATGGCCTCTCCCTGGCCAATGTTAGACTTGCACTTGGCTTTGCATGTTAGAAGACATGAGAGATTTTGCTAATGGTGAGATACAGGCTGAGCAGGCTATGTTAAGCTGACAGGATACACTCACCACAATGCAGCCAGTTGTTTATCTTCTGGTGTGGCATTGGGGCCTGAATGGGTTTTTAGTCTCATAGCATACCTAGAAGAAAAAAAAGCAAAACCAAATAATATTTTCAATTTTTATTAAATTTATGGGGCTAACATTGGTTGATAAAATGTATGTTTCTTTCTTTTGTGTGTGTGTGTGTGTGTGTGTATTTTTCTGAAGCTGGAAACGGGGAGAGACAGTCAGACAGACTCCCGCATGCGCTCGACCGGGATCCAACCGGCACACCCACCAGGGGGCGACGCTCTGCCCACCAGGGGGCGACACTCTGCCCCTCCGGGGCATCGCTGTGTTGCGACTAGAGCCACTCTAGCGCCTGGGGCAGAGGCCAAGGAGCCATCCCCAGCGCCCGGGCCATTTTTGCTCCAATGGAGCCTTGCTGCGGGAGGGGAAGAGAGAGACAGAGAGGAAGGAGAGGGGGAGGGGTGGAGAAGCAGATGGGCGCCTCTCCTGTGTGCCCTGGTCGGGAATCGAACCCGGGACTTCTGCACGCCAGGCCGACACTCTACCACTGAGCCAACCGGCCAGGGCCTGTAGGTTTCAAGTGTATGATTCTATAATACATCATCTGTACGTTGTATTGTGTGTTCACCACCCCAAGAAAGTCTCTTTCTGTCACATTTATCCCCCCTCACCCTCTTACACCCCCCACTCCCTTTCCCTTGTATTAAGCACCAAACACTGTTGTCTGTGTGTCTCTGAGGGTTTTTTTTTTTTTTTTTTGCTTAATACTTCCACCTTTTTCACCCAGTCCCCAAATCCCCTTCTCTCTGACAAATGTCAGTCTATTTTCTGTATCTATGAATCTGTTTCTATTTTGTTTGTTAGTTTATTTTGTTAATCAGATTCCACATATAAGTGAAATCATATGGCTCTTTTCTTTTTCTGGCTGGCTTATTTCACTCAGCATAATACATACTCTCCAGGTCCATCCATGCTGTTGCAAAGGGTAAGAGTTCTTTCTTTCTTTACAGCTGAGTAGTATTCCATTGTGTATATGTACCACAGCTTTTTTATCCACTCATCTACTGATGGACACCTGGGCTATTTCCAAATCTTGGCTATTGTAAACAATGCTGCAATGAACATAAGGGTGTATATATTCTTTCCAGTTAGTGTTTTGGATTTCTTTGAATAAATTCCCAGAAGTGGAAATTTCTTGGTCATAAGGCAGGTCATATGGCCATTTTAAATTTTCTGAGGAAATGCCACAGTGGTTGTATGAGGGTTACCTTTTCTCTACACTCTTGCCAACACTTCTTGTTTGTGGATTTATTGATGATAGCCGTTCTGACAGGTGTGAAGTGATATTACACTGTAGTTTTAATTTACATTTCTTTGATGATTAGTGAGGTTGAATATTTTTTCATATGTTTATTGTCCAACTGTATATCCTCTTTGGAGAAGTGTCTATTCAGATCCTTTGCCCATTTTTTACTTGGATTGTTGGTTTTTTTTTTTTTGGTTTTTTTTTTGGTGTTGAATTGTCTGAGTTCTTTATAAGTTTTGGAAATTAACCCCTTCTCAGATGTATCACTGGTGAAAATGTTCTCCCATTCAGTGGGTTGTCTTTTCATTTTGTTGTAGATTTCCTTTGTTGTGCAAAAATGTTTTAGTTTGATGTAGTCTCATTAGTTTATTTTATCTTTTGTTTCTCTTGCCCAAGGAGATATATCAGAAAAAAATATTGCTATGAGAAATGTCTGAGATTTTACTACCCATGTTTTCTTCTAGGGTTTGTATGGTTTTGAGTCCTACACTTAAGTCTTTAATCCATTCTGAGTTTATTTTTATGCATGGTGTAAGAAGGTGGTTTACTTTCAGTTCTTGCATGCTTCTTTCCAATTTTCTCAATATCACTTATTGAACTGTCTTTATCCCATTATATGTTCTTGCCTCTTTTGTCAAATATTAATTGACCATAAAGATGTGGGTTTATTTCTAGGCTTTCTGTTCTGTTCCATTGATTTATATGCTTTTTTTTTTTTTTTTTTGTATTTTTCTGAAGTTGGAAACTGGAAGGCAGTCAAACAGACTCCCACATGCACACGACTGGGATCCACCTGGCACGCCCATCAGGGGGCGAAGCTCTGGCCATCTGGGGCGTCACTCTGTTGCAACCAGAGCCATTCTAGAGCCTGAGGCAGAGGCCACAGAGCCATCCTCAGCGCCCAGGCCAACTTTGCTCCAATGGAGCCCTGGCTGCGGGAGGGGAAGAGAGAGACAGAGAGGAAGGAGAGGGGGAGGGGTGGAGAAGCAGATGGGCGCTTCTCCTGTGTGCCCTGGCCAGGAATCGAACCTGGGACTCCTGCATGCCAGGCCGACGCTCTACCACTGAGCCAACCGGCCAAGGCCTATATGCCTGTTTTTATGCCAGTAATATGCTCCTTTGATTACTATTGCCTTGTAGTATAGTTTGACATCAGGCAGTGTGATTTCTCCAAATTTGTTCTTTTTTCTCAAGATTGCTAAAGCTATTTGGGTTTTTTTGTGGTTCATATTCTTTGGAATATTTGTTCTAGTTCTGTGAAATGCACCATTGGTATCTTGATAGAAACTGTGTTGAATCTACAGATTATCTTGGGTAGTATGGCCATTTTAACAATGTTAATTATACCTATCTATGAACATGGTATATGCTTCCACAAATTTTATTTTCTTTACTTTCTTTCTTCAGTGTCTTATAATTTGCTGAGTACAGATTTTTTACATCCTTGGTTTAATTTATTTCTAGGTATATTATTTCCTATTAACACAACTGTAACTGGGATTGCTTTCTTAGTTTCCCCTTCTGATCATTATTAGAGTATAAAAATGAAACCACTATGCAGATATTTATTTTGTAGCCTGCTACTCTACCGAATTCATTTATCAGTTCTAGTAGGTTTTTGGTGGAATCTTTAGGGTTCTCTATATACAATAGTAGGTTATATGCAAATAGTGACAGTTTTACTTTTTCATTTCCAACTGTGTTGCCTTTTATTTCTTCTGGTCTGATTGCTGTGGCTAGGATTTTCAGAACTATGTTGAATAACAGTGGTGAAAGCAGACATCCCTTTCTTGTTCTTGATTTTAAGGGAAATGCTTTTAGATTTTGCTTATTGAGTACGATGTTGGTTGTGGGTCTGTCATATATGGCCCTTATTATGTTGAGGTATGATCCCTCTATTCCCATTTTGCTGAGAGTTTTATTTTTAATCATAAATGGGTGCTGGATTTTATCAAATGGTTTTTCTGCATCTATTAATATGATCATGTGATTTTTATCTTTCACTTTGTTTATGTGGTGTATCATGGTTTTTGATTTGTGAATATTGAACCAACCTTGCATCCCTGGAATAAATCCCACTTGATTATGATGTATGATTTTTTTTTTTTTTTTTTTACAGAGGCAGAGATAGACAGGGACAGACAGACAGGAACGGAGAGAGATGAGAAGCATCAATCATCAGTTTCTCATTGCGTGTTGCGACTTCTTAGTTGTTCATTGATTGCTTTCTCACATGTGCCTTGACCGTGGGCCTTCAGCAGACCGAGTAACCCCCTGCTGGAGCCAGTGACCTTGGGTCCAAGCTGGTGAGCTCTTTGCTCAAGCCAGATGAACCCGCGCTCAAGCTGGCGACCTCGGGGTCTCGAACCTGGGTCCTTCCGCATCCCAGTCCGACACTCTATCCACTGCGCCACCACCCGGTCAGGCAGTATGATCTTTTTAATGTATTGCTGGATCTGGTTTGCTAATATTTTGTTGAGGCTTTCAGCATTCATTAGGGATATTGGCCTATAATTTTCTCTCTTTGTAGTGTATTTACCTAGTTTTGAAATTAGGATAATGCTAGCCTCATACTGTGAGCTTAAGAGTCTTTCCTTCTCTTGAATTTTTAGGAATAGTTTGAGATTATGTTGTTAGTTTTTCTTTGACTATTTGGTAAAATTCACCTGGGAAGCCACTTGGTCTGGGACTTTTGTTTGTTGGGAGTTTTTTGATAACTGCTTCAATTTCATTAGTTGTAATCAATCTATTCAAAATTTCTGTTTCTTCCTGATTCTGTTATGGAAGATTGTATGTTTTTAGAAATTTATCCATTTTGTTCAGATTGTCTAATTTGTTGGTATATTGTTGAGTTGTTTGTAATATTTTCTTACAATTCTTTGTATTTCTGTGGTATCAGTTGTTACTTTACTTTCCTTCATTTCTAACTTTATTTATTTGGGTCCTCTCTCTTTTCTTCTTGTTGAATCTGGTTAAAGGTTTGTCAATCTTTATCATTTCAAAGAACCAGCTCTTGGTTTCATTGATGTTTTATATTGTTTTTTGGGCCCTATTTCATTTACTTCTGCTCTGATCTTTATTATTTCCTTTCTTCTACTCACTTGGACTTTGTTTATTGTTCATTTCTTAGTTCCTTTAAGTGTAAAGTTAGATTGTTTATTTGAGATTTTTTTCTTGTTTCTTAAAGTAGGCTTGTAATGCTATGACTTTTCTTTTTATGATTGCTTTCTCTGTCCCATAAGTTTGGGGTTGTTTTATTCTCATTTTCATTTGTTTGAAGATCTTTTTTGACCTTTTTCCTTGATCTCATTGTTAACCCATTCACTGTTTACTAACATGTTATTTAGGTCCCATATCTTTGTGTGTTTTTCAGGGTTTTTTTTTCTTGTGATTGATTTCTAGTTTTATACCATTATGGTCAGAGAAGATGCTTGATATGATTTCAGTCTTCTTAAACTTATTGAGACTTGTTTTGTGTTCTAACATGTGGTCTATCCTAGATAATGCCTTTGGATCTGCTGCTTATGAAACTAACCGGATTCTGCTCTGATGTTGTCTGAAGCTGTCCATTGGGTGTGTTGGTTCTGGGGCCTCTTGAAAGGGACTCTGGATACAGGTCAATGTCAGATGTTGTTAGTGACTGGCCTTGGGCAACCTGTTTGTAATTATATAAAGTGATCCACAGTGGTGGTTGCCTCTGCTGGGTGTATGTGGGAAAGACAAAGCTGTGCATCAAGACTGGCTTCCCCCAGCATTGAGTCCAGGGGCAGGTCAGCAAAAGGTCCAACATACCCAGAGATCTGCCTGTCCCTGCTTCCTCCTAATGGCTGCCTGTTAGGCTTAGTAACTGAAAGAGCCTCTGGTGGTACTCGAGTTGCATGAGGAAGGTTCTCTGTGAGGCACAGATAGGGGTGAGTAGTGTTTGCCAGATTGATACAAGTTCTATTGCAGTCCCAGTGCTGGGTCTAAGGCCATTTAGCAAAAGCCCCAATGTATATCAAGTCTAGCTGCCACCCACTGGGTGCATGTAGAACTTTGTGGAGGGGCAGGGTCTCAGAAAATCATCAAGGTAAGGCCAGCAGAGTTTATCAGGCCCAAACAGACCAAGATTTGGCTGTGTGAAGGGAAGGCTCTGCATTGGTTGGGCATGCAAACGGCCCCATCCTAGATCCACACAACTCAGTTTGTCCCAGATTCTGCCAGGAGCTCAGCTGGCAGGGGTGCTGGGAGATGGAAGAGTGGGGCTAGTATATCTTCTGTGGGGGGGAGTGCTGGTCAGGTTTGGTGGAAGGAGGGATGAGCCTGACCCCAGAGCCACACAACTTTGTCACTGAAATCCTCTTCGTCTTCCCAGGTCTGTACACCCCTGCCCATGTAGCTGATTCCTGGCAGGGTGTGAGCTCCGTTGGGTGGGGCAACAGAGGGTCCAGAGGGTGGGCTCTTGCTTTCTTATAGGCTGACGTTGCACTGGAGTGCTCCACCCAAGAAAGATGGCACCTGTGGTGTGGGAGAGGGACTTAGCACAGGGATCTTGGCATCTGTTCCTTCAGCTTTCTCCCCAGAGCTACAAACCCCAGTCTTTTCATGTGACTCTAGTATGCTCTATCAGACGCAGATTAAGGTCTGTTGAGGCCCCGGGCACAGAAGAAAATATTGGGCCCCTTAAAAAAAAGAGACAGGATACACATTAACCATATTTTTAAATAAATAAAAATATTATGTACTATTAATATTAAAAATGCGCATATGAAACCAAACTTGGTGTCATTAGAAAAAAGTATAAAGTTGGGGTTTTGAAGAGCCCTTCAGAAGTTGGGGTCCAAGGTACGCATCCAGTGTACCCCCTCAGTTAAATCTGCCTCTGTGATTCACCCTCTCTCTGCCAGAGCTCAGGGTGAGTGACTATGAATGAGATTTTGTGTGTTGTCCCTTTAAGAGTATGCCTTTGTCTCTAGCAGACTCCCATTTCTCCCTGGCAGACAGAAGCCTGTTGATTTTTACAACCCTATGTTATGTGGGTGCCTCTTCCTGGCTTTGATGCTCTGGGCTGGGGAGACCGGCATGGAGCTGAGACTCCAAGCTCTTCAAAGGAACCTCTGCAGCTGAGATATCCCTCCGGGATCTCAGCTGCTGTGTGTGGGAGTGGGGCCAGCCCTTTTTGTGTCTCTGCACTTCTTACCAGTCTTGATGCAGCTTCTTCTGTAAGTCCTTGGTTATAACTTCTGTACAGCTAGTCTTTAGTTGGTTTTTCAAATTGATGGATCTATATTTTAGTTGTAATTCATGTTTGATCCTGGGAGGAGGTGAGCATAGCTTCTACCTACTCAGCCACCACCTTGGATACCATCCAAAGACATTTTTTTAAAACAAGCTTTCTTATTAACAATAGAACATCCTCTATGATGGAGTTTCTCTCTGCACAGTACTTAGCTTTTCAGTGCTTGCAGATAATTCTTTCTTAAACGCTAGCTGATGCCGTCTCATTTTTTCTGCAGCATTATATTGTGATGACAAGAACAAAATGACTTTTATGACCATCTAGCTACTTTCTGCCCTTTAGCAATACAAGTTCAAATGGTACAGATGGTTGAAAGTGACACCATTTCAAGCACTCTCCATATATATGGTGCATGTCCATTTTTCCAAATTTTGTTTTATGACTGAATGGCTGACAAGATAGAGGCAAAGTTCAATCTTTCCAGGACAATCTCCAGAAAATAAACCCCATCCATTCCCATACTCAGAAGAATGCCTGGATTTACCCCTTTCTCGTTGTGATGGAACATTAACTTTGACAGTACTCTAAGTGTCCTGCATGCACAACTAGTGGCTTTTGAGAATTTTAGTTAATCACACGCATTTTCTGGCACTCTGGCCATTTTTCCAACAATATTCCAAATTACTTATGGATGCTTTGAGAGAGCTAAGGTAGTATGTGGAATGGTCAGGGAGTCCTGGGTTCAAAGCCCAGCAAACATTTATTAGTTGTGAGACCTTAGACAAACTAACATCTGTAAACCTCCATGTCCTTATTTATCAAGTGAGACTAATACCATTAATCAGATAGGATTGTTGTAATAACTAACTGAGATCATATCTTTAAAGCTCTTGGCGTAATGGGTGGCTTGTTGTAAATTGCTCAAGAAATGATACTATTATTATACTATCTCCACAGTATGCAGGCGTAGAGTGTTTTCCTGTGTATCTCTTTGCCCAGTTTTCATACTGGTTGTTCTGGATTTACAATATACATATGTGACATCATAATTTACTAATATCAACATTCTCCAGTTTGGGTGAAGTATGGAAATGTCTTATTTTTATTTAGGTCCTTTTACTTTCTCTACTTTTAAATAACGTCTTGAATATCAGATGGTGGTATAATTTTTGTTTCAATCATAAAATTTAATTTATAAGACTCATGGGGATAGTTATTTCTCTTTTTCTGTTGCTCTTTCTTCTTTCCTGATGCTCTAAGATTCCTTTTTTAAAAATCTCCTTTCTGGCTTGACCTGTGGTGGTGCAGTGGATAAAGTGTTGACCTGGAACACTGAGGTTGCTGGTTCAAAACCCTGTACTTGTCTGGTCAAGGCACATATAAGAGTTGATGCTTCCTGCTCCTCCCCCCTTTCTCTCTCTCTCCTCTCTAAAAAATGAATAAATAAATAAAAAAATGTAAGAAAACATAATCACTAATTAAAATCTCCTTTCTGTTTGAAGAACTTCCTTTAGCTAACTCTAACTTGTAAGGGTGAGTTTTCCTTAGTTTAGGAATGTATGATATTTATTTTCTCTTTATTCCTGAAAAATAAAAGTTTCACTGAATCCAAAATTCACTGTTTTGATAATTTTGTTCTTCTTTTAGCACTTGAAAAGCATGCCTTTTTCTCCTGGCTTCCATGGTTTCAGATGTGTTGTCTGTTGTCATCTGAACTGATTGTTCCCTTGCAGGTAACATATTATTTCTCTTTGGTTGCTTTCAGGGTCTGTTTTTCTTTGTTTTCACTTTTCAAATATGTAGTTATGACATGTCTTCACGTATTTCTTAGGTTTTATTGTATTTGGATTTTTCTCAGCTTCTGGAACTTACAGGTTTATGTCTTTTGTCAAATTTGGCAAGTTTTAGCTATTCAGATACTTCTTCAGATACTTTTCAGTCCTATTGTCTTCCTTGCCTTCCTTGGGACTGCAACAATATGTTAGATCTGTTGTCAGTGTGCTTGGGGCTCTATCCATTTTTTCAGTCTATTTTCTCTTAGTTACTATGATTGGGTAAATTCTATTTCCTGTTCATTGATTCCATCCTCTGTCATCTCCTCTGGACTACTACTGTGTCCACCCAGTGAGGTTTTTGTTTCTGTTAGTTTTGGGTATTAGACGTTATCCAAAGAAGCTGAACTGGCTGAAAACATAAATCATATGACAAAGGTTCTCAGTAGGGTTAACGGATGAAATTCCCTTAATGGTTCACTATGAAGATGATAAGGATGAGGACTCCCAGGTCTCCATCATGGAAGTTAAACATCTCCAACAATCCTTTGATGTGCCCCCATCAGAAACCCTGCTTCTGTTCACATTACATGTCTTAACACGGGTTAGGGAATGATGCTCATTTTTTTTCCCTTCTTTTTCCAAGTGAGAGGAGGGGAGATACAGAGACAGACTCCTGCATGCACCCTGACTGGGATCTACCCAGCAACCCCTGCCTAAGGCCAATGCTCTTCCCATCTGGGGCTACTCACAACTGAACTACTTGTAATGCTTGGGGAGGAGGCTTGACAGAGCCATCCTTAGTGCCTGGGGCCAACTTGCTCTAACCATTTGAGCCATGGCTGCAGGAGGGAGGAGAAAGAAAGAGAGAGAAAGAGAGATGGGGTGGGGGAGAAGGGAGAAGCAGATGGTCACCTCTTCTTTGTGTCCTGACTGGGAATCAAACCTAGGACTTCCACATGCCGGGTTGATGCTCTACCGCTGAGCAGACTGGCCAGGACCATGATGCTCATTTCCTAAGCCTTACAGTAGAGCAATGCCAGAGCCTCTGAGATAGTATATCACATGATAAATTTTCATTTCCTAAAGTCCCCCTGAATCTTCTTTCCTTTCATTAAATACTTCTGGATCATTACTGATGGAATTAGAATTGAGATTACATGAACATTAACCAGAATTTCAAAAAGCAACAAAGAGGTAAAAATGAGTTAAAAATCTGCCATTGCCTGGCTTAGTGAAGTAGGCATTCATATCTCACTTAGACTTAGCTTCCTTCCTACAGCAATAAGGAGCTGCCCTGCCTTACTCCCAAAGAGAGCCAAGGAAGTAAGAGGTGTGAAAGTGTTGTGCAAAATCTTACACCACTCCCTGCCCCTGCAGCAGTAAAGCACAACAGCACCTACCTGATGAGCTCCACTGTTTCCGAATACATTGTGTAAGGAGACTTAGATTCCATTGGGCCCTGTTCCATTGCATTTCCACACTCAATGAAGGACAAGGCTGCTTCAGCGTAGTTCAAAGCCTTTCCAAACTTTTCCACCTGATCAACAGAGTTAACACAGTGTCTTCCTTAAGTAGAGTTTTTTAAACAAATTTGTCATTAGTTTATACATTGTATTTGAGAAACTCAGCTTTTGAGTTCTAAAATCCTGTGAATGGAGCTGAGAGGAAAAAAAATAAACAGGATACTTCCTTTTCTAGATATCTTCATAAATCGCCACTGGTTTAGGGTGAGTGAATGGTTACGGACAGAACTGTACCAAATCCATATAACAACTGCCAATCAGAACTCCCCAGAACTTCAGTTACTCTACTTTCTGTTTTCCTCTTTCTAACCCCTAACAGGTTGGCAACTGCAGTCCTTGTTCCCTGTGCTGTGCTAAACATACAGCAAAGCTGGTGGGCCTCATTCCATATGAGAGTGTTCATACTTTCTGTGCAGACTCCAACCTTGATGACTCATGGCCTTGGTTATTGTCTTATGTTATCTGTCATGTTTGCCATGCTTTCCTCCTAGTGTATGTGTGTATGTTAGTTATTTCTTTAATAGTTAGGACCTCATTTAAGGGTGAAAGTGAGGAGAGGAGAGGAGAGGAGATAAAACTCAAGGCAATATTTCAGCTTAGCTAAAATGAGATCAGTTAAAATTTAATAAAAACCATTGTTTGGATTATATGAGGTTGTCTAAACTGATGTTACTGTTTCCCCACAACAAGCAAGAGTAAGCTTTACATTCTTAGGATCTTACAAATTTAAATTGTATTACACATCAAGTTCCTGGTTCTATACATTGTTACTCTCTGTGTAAAATTACATATTTTAGATTTGAATGCATAATCTCTCCAGTTTTCAAATACAGGGGTTCCTCGGGTTACAACACAGTTCCGTTCCTACGACAGTGACATAACCCGGATTTTGGTGTAAGTAGAAACACACCCTCACCTAAGTCACTTACCTATCCTAACATAGTTGTAAAATCATAATCTAGAACCCTGGTTGGCAAACCACGGCTTGTGAGCCACATGCGGCTCTTTGGCCCCCTGAGTGTGGCTCATCCACAAAATACCACATGCAGGCGCTACCTCGATAAGGAATGTACCTACCTATATAGTTTAAGTTTAAAAAATTTGGCTCTCAAAAGAAATTTCAATCATTGTACTGTTGATATTTGGCTCTGCTGACTAATGAGTTTGCTGACCACTGGCATAAAAACACAACTAAGCCACAGAAAAAGATTATTGTGTATTCTTCCAATGCATACAACCAAATTAGTTGCCCACGCAGTCCATAATAAGTACGATGCCAATGGTGTAAGTAGAAACACTCACATATCAATTTTTTAAGTTTTTATGGGAGTGAGCATCATAAACTGGAAATGTTGTATGTTGAGACTTTTGTAACCCGAGGACCCCCATATTCATTCATCAATCAAAACAGAATTACACAAATACTCTAATTACTAATACAGTGTGTCCGTAAAGTCATGGTGCACTTTTAACCGGTCACAGGAAAGCAACAAAAGATGATAGAAATGTGAAATCTAAAACCAAATAAAAGGAAAACCCTCCCAGTTTCTGTAGGATGATGTGGCAGCATGTGCGCATGCGCAGATGATGACGTAACACTGTGTATACAGCGGAGCAGCCCACAGCCATGCCAGTCGAGATGTGGACGGTACAGAGGAAAGTTCAGTGTGTTCTGTGGCTCGCTAAATTTGAATCTGTGACCAAAGTGCAACGTGAATATTGGCGCGTTTATAACGAAGCGCCACCACATAGGAATAATATTACTTGGTGGGATAAGCAATTAAAGGAAAACGGCAGTTTGGTGGAGAAACCTCGTTCTGGTAGGCCATCAGTCAGTGACGAGTCTGTAGAGGCTGTACGGGACAGCTATCTAAGGAGCCCTAAAAAATCTGTGTGTGAGCCCATATCAAACTGCACTGAATAGGTATGAAAACTGGGAGAGTTTTCCTTTTATTTGGTGCAGGTTTCACATTTCTATCATCTTTTGTTGCTTTCCTGTGACCTGTCAAAAGTGCACCATGACTTTACGGACACACTGTATAAGTCTAGCCTCTAAAAAATTCTTCTTCATAATGATACCTTAGAAAACAGACATGTAAAGCAAAATGCTCCCTTGCTAGCAAGTCTAATTTTTAAACAGCTTATAATCCTAATAGGCTAACAAGCAATATTTCTTGGCAAGACCTTGAGATTAAGGAAGTCATTTCATCCAGTTAATATTTTCTGAAGCACCCAGTTCTGTACTATGTTCACTTGAAATGCACAATTTCCTTCCAGGAACACCACAAGACAGTAACTAATACAAGGAAGTCTGTGATTAATTGAAAATGCAAAACGAGGAGTCAAATGCACATGACATAGTGGGAGGAGCAGAGCCGGGGCTGCAGAGGTGAGGGGCCTCGGGGAGGAGACATGAAGTGACACAGGAAGGAAAGGATCGGGAGCCTGCTGAAAGTGTGAGTGTGCATGAGAGCGAATGTGCTAGTTCGTGTGAATGTGAAGGCCTGCTGGCTGGCACAAGCAAGGTTGGCTTTAGAGGCTGGCAGGGGACTAGCCTGGCTGGTGCAGTATCAGGGTGGGCAAGATGACACTGAATGAATAATACTGGTAACCCTTGGGTGAGCCCGGCAATTTTCATTCTGCATTAAATGTGATGCTCTTCTCCAACAGTGACCATGCTTCAGCTTCTTCAGGTGACCAGAACACTTCACTGTGGGACTGTGAGGGCAAGAACTGTACCTTCTCTATTTCCCAATACTCTGGTTATTTCCCTGTACATTGGTGTACCTAGGCAGTGATCTTCATACACATTAATATTTGCTGGGCAACATCAGTAGCATTGGGAGAGGAGAGCCATGTGGTCAGACACCTTCAATGCCGGAACAATACGGTGAAGGCACTGGAAATACCATTTCCACCTCCAGGACCCACTCTCAGCTACAAATGCTGGCAGGGAACTGAACTGGCTTTTCTGGGGGGCGGGAAGAGTTCTCTTCAACAAGGCCTCAAGATGCAATAACCATATGGTTATCATATAGCTTTTCTTAAAAAAAAAAAAACCCAAAAAACAACAGTTAAAAAAAACCCCAAAACTAATGCCTAAAAAGCTTCAAACTTTCCAAAACTGGTGATTATCCAAGTAAGAAAAGTTATTTTTTTGTAAATATCGAATCATGGTGACTTTAGAGTCTTCTGTGCAGTATCATAGTTTCTGTGTTGTACAGTTTGAGAAGTATTCATTTCAGCAGATATACATGAAGTGCCTGAGTCTTTCTGAAAAGGAATTAGGTCCTGGAACCAAGCCAAAGGTTGGCTGGGCTAACAAGACAGAAAAATGCAAACCTAGATTTTATTTTTAAAGAAAAAAAACATGCCACCCACTGAGTCCACTGCCTCTGGTTACTATTCAAACCTTAGGAAAAAATGAAAATATTCATTTATATAGGGCTTTCTCCCAGTCAGACATTATTGGTTGAAGTCATAATTTATTGGGCTATGAGCACTTGATTATATAAACATTCCTCCATTTAATGGACCCAGCCATCCCTGTAATAGATTTTATAATTACTTCAGCTACATCGCCTCAGTGATGAAGGTACAGCACACACATAATTTGGAAGAACGTATCTGGAAAGAAAGGGAACTCACCATTGCATCTGCTTTATGCTTCATTCGCTTGGCTTCTTGCATAAAATAGTCCACACTGCGTGGCCTGCAAGGGGAGGAGATGATGCCAGATGTCACTACTGCACAAGGGCCAGATCTTTTGAAAATATACCTTGCTTTTGCTCAAACTTAAATCACCATTTCAAAACTCCACTTAATAGGGAATCAGGTACTTTTTGGATTTCCAAATTACTGCTCATATGTAAACTATCACAATTATATTTTGTTTAAGTTAACAATTCAGAACACAGCGTATGCTGATCACCTATACTACAGTGATTTTAATGTGGTCCCCCAGTGCCTAATGTGTGAATCAGGTTTTTTATTGCATGGTTAAGAAAACAAGTAAAAAAATCTTATTTCACTGATATTTAGACAAGACAATTGCATTTTAATGTAAAGATTGCAAATATACCTCATAATAATTGTATGGATGTCTATACATGGATATATTTATGTATACTTATAAAAATCAGTGCCATAAATGGTATCTAGAGTGATAGGTACCTATGTATAATTAAGCTTCACCACGAGAAACAGAAGAAGGTAATGCTATAGGATTACATTCCAGTTATAATGAAGTTAATTGTAAAATGATGTCTACCTCGTAACAATGCAAACGTGGTATGTATTCTCTAGAGCTCTGATTAGCTATTTGGTAAATATTAACAGCAGACATGTGCTTCATTAAAACAATAACTCTGGCCAGCATTGACTCTGCTGGGAGACAAAGGTAATTTATTCAGAGACTGATCGGAGTGTGTGTAATAACTTCAAGTAACACTAAGGTACTCATCAGATGGTACCTTTAAATGCTTAATTTGATAGATTTTTAAAAATTTGAATACTTGAGGTGACATCAATCTAAACTTTTTTTTTGTATTGTGGGTGTTCATGTAATCAATAAACTTGTCCTGCTTATGAATATCCAATACAAGCCGGGACTCCCCGCAAGGGAGGTAAGATATAAGTAGTGAAATTAACCACAGAATGTTTAACCTAATGTTACATGCTTATTTTGAACTGCCTTCTTTCAGATTCTAATGGGTCTTTTTCCTTACTGTAAATTAGGTGAAAATGCTTAAAAAAACTATGAATATCATGTTGCCAATACCACTATATACCAAAACTATTATCCTCATCTTAATGGTTTTAATCAATCAATCAAACAAACAAACAGATGAACAAACTGGGGTCACAGCAAATAGTTTTAGGTCACAGGTCACACTCACAGAAGTGTTGGTTTTCTGTCTACTTCCCTATAAAATATTGTCAGGACTGTGGTACCAGGCTGGGAATATTTAACTTCAGAAAGAAAGAAGGAACACAGTTGCAGGATTTCCTTAATGCACATAATTAAACTCCCATTTCTGGCTATCAGCCCTTCACCACTCCTCCTGCCACTCGGGCCTCAGATGTACATTCCCCTGGGTGGTCTGCCCTGGAGGGGGAAGCCTGCCTTTCCTTCTCTGGGAGGCCCTGTTCCTACTGTCTCTGGTTTCTCTAATGAACTCCCTAGATGTCCATATTTCTTCCATTTGAATGGCTTTAGTGGCCTTTCCATGGTGGCTTTCCTTCCTGTTCCCAAAGTGACCTTTGAACACATATTGATTGTTTGGTCTTAGACTCCAATTCTGGCAATTTACATTATTTTTATTGGTGGTAGTTTTTAATGGACTTACTTTACTTTTTTAGAGCTCTTAGGCACACAGGAAGTAGAGCATACAGAGGGTTCCCACACATGCCCTGCCTCACACACCCACAGCTTCCCTTCACCATCAACACCTCCCACCACAGTGGTATACTCGTTACAATCAATGAACCTATACTGATATGTCATTATCACCCACAGCCCACAGTGTATATTAGCTTCACTCTTGGTGTGCATTCTATGGGTCTGACAATTGTATAGTGACATCTGTCCACCATTATAGTATCATAGAGTAGCTTCACTGCCTGAAAACCCTCTGCACTATTTTTGGGTTTTCTTTTCCTTCACGCTCCAAAGTGGAGAGCAGACCCCACTTGTAGCCCAATTCCAGATCACACTTCTGAACTTCAGATGGGGTCCTCAAGCCCATTTGTTCAAGAGGGGGGTCCAGGTGTTTTCATCTATTTCTCCTATTACCAACTGCTATGAATGCTTCCTTATAAACATTTTTTTCTTTTCAATGAAATATGCACCACAGAATCCAGGCTTCCATCACCTCTCTTGGATTATAGTTTCACTCCCCTCTAACCTGCCCTGGACCTCAACCCTTGACCAATATTTGTAAAATATGGCCTTTATTACATCGCCACACTATTCACATGCCATCTCAGTTCAGGCCTCCAGTAATCTCACCCAACTGTCCTTTACTCACCACGACACATGACCACAGGGGCTGTCTCCTCACTGTCTTGTTAACATGTCATCCTTGTCTGAGAAGCTCTGCACATTCCCCTTCTCTTACCTGGGATACTCTTCTCTCTGCTCCTTCACTGAGTGCCTACTATGAGCAAATGTCACCTGTCCCCCAAGTTTTATTGTCCTGTTAACTTTGGTCACACTCATATCTTTCTTTCCTAATCTGAGATGCCACCTCTTGTTTGTACCATGCTTCTGGGCATTTAATTCCGCTCCGCACTGCCCTGGCTGTAGTTGTGGCCTACATACAGCTCTGCAGCTGGAGCACGTCCGCAGGGACAATGCTGGAGGCCTCTTTGATCTTTCTGACCCTGTCATTTCAGGCAAATGGGAGAAGGTAGATGAATCCCTCTTAAGTAGTACTGAATTCATTTTGAGCTTAGAAGAAAGTAGTGGCTTCCGATGGCAGCCACATAGCCAATGAGCCAGAGAATGTCTCCATGGCAACCTGAAATTCTCCACATCATCATCTGCTCTACACTCCAGTATATGGGTTTGGTCACTTTTTTTCTTGCCCTGTTTGATAGGTTTTGTTGCTAACAGATCGTCATTCTAAATGTGTTTTGTTTTCATGAAAGGATTCTCTTGATAATAAGCTATGACATCTTAGTCTTTACAAACCTTCTAAGTTTCCCTTATGGATGGCAGTGGCTCCTAATTCCTAATACAGGGTCCTTAATCAATGCTGTTTTTTACATGCAGGATATGAATGTGTTTTTAAATCTGATAGGAAGCCTGAGTCACAAATTCTCACTATAGTGTGTGTGGATAAGTGCCACATCTAATTTTCTGACTATCACAGCAACAAGGACAGTAACCTGCAATGCTGAAGACATGTACCATCCAGAGGCTATTTATAAACACACTAGTTAGAATTCTCATCTTTGCATATAATGGAGGGCTCATTACATTGGTTCACAGAAGACTGCCTGATGATTGGACCATTTTCTCCTTTTACGCAATTTTTTGTGCCCCACTCCTAGACCAGATCATTAGAAAGGCAAGGGGACCAAAGGCAGTGCTGCAGAGGATGTACGCTATCCTGAAGGCATCACTCCAATAGCAATATGCAAGTCTATAGGAAAACAAAATTGCTGTCACTGTCGTGAAGTTATGGAATATAACATGGCAAAGGTACTAACATGAAATGTAATTGCCTCCATGTTCAAAAAGATCTATCATCAAATCTATTTTTTACATGGAAAACATAGAGTTTTTTGTTTAGATACTAACATTCTTTGCATTGTTTCTCAGTGATGGCATTTTATGAGAACACATAAGCAAACCTAATAAAAATTCAATTGAACATTATATATGTAACTGTATCTTGGACTCTTCAGAAATGGGGCTTGAGTGATCTAAAAAGGCAAAGCTTCACCACATGTATCTTTGTTATAAGAGCTCTCAGCAGGGAAAACAATCTGAGCACTTGATCCAAAGGGAAAGTTTCCTTTTGCTTTTCTTCTGCTCACCCTCCCACCATCCCCACCTATAAATACACAAGCTTAGCTCTGAGCACCTGGTGTCAGCTACCCCAATGTTTCTCCAAGTTCAGGAGGGTTGAAGCAACCTTGCTCTTTGTTCTCCTTTGTGGCTGAGATCCGAGCTGAATGGTCTCCCATGGAGAGGCTGGCAGACTTCTCTCTATAATTCCCACCTCTGTGAAATACCCCCCCCCCTCCCGGCAGAACCAGCCTGCTCTGTGAAACCCGGCAGGCATAAGAACTCAACTTTTGAACAAACAGGGTCTTGGGCACAGCACAAATCTGAATAATTTCCTTAGGGAACTTGAAATCCAAATCAGACAAACAGGCAACTACATATCAAATGAATTCATCATCTGACATCCCATCAGCTTGTCATTTGATAAGCTCCAGAGATGTCACAGTGTCCTAAGTTTTGAGATACATTATTCACAAAGAATAATATGTCAGGGTTGTCAGATGGGAGAGGGGTTGGAGGCCTGGGTGAAATAGGTAAAGGGACTAAGAAGTACAAATTAATAGTTATAAAACAGTCATAGGGATGTGAAGTACAGCACAGGAGATATAATCAATAATATTCTAAGAACTATGTATGATGCCAGGTGGGTACTTGAATTATCAGGGGGATCACTTTGCAAATTAAATAAATGTCTAACCACTATGCTGTGCACCTGAAACTAATATTAAATGTTAATTGTAATGGAAAAAAAAGGAAGTAATTACCTTATTTCCCCATGTATAAGACGCATGTTAATTTGGGGGCCCGAAATTTGAAAAAAAAATGTATTATATAAAGTTATTGAACTCAAGTTTTATTCATCATAAAGTTCATACAACTCCTCATCTCGCAAAAAAACGGGAAATGCAAATAAAAAAAACTACAACCACTGTATAAGATGCATTCAGTTTTTTGACCTCAAATTTTTAGAAAAAGGGTGTATCTTATACATGGGATATATGGTATTTTTTTTTTTTATAATAATTTTATTTTTTTAATGGGGTGACATCAATAAATCAGGATACATATTCAAAGATAACAAGTCCAGGTTATCTTGTCGTTCAATTATGTTGCATACCCACCACCCAAAGTCAGATTGTCCTCTGTCACCTTCTATCTTGTTTTCTTTGTGCCCCTCCCCACCCCCTTTCCCTCTCCCATTCCCCCCTCCCCCCTGTAACCACCACACTCTTATCAATGTCTCTTAGTTTCACTATTATGTCCCACCTACATATGGAATAATACAGTTCCTGGTTTTTTCTGATTTACTTATTTCGCTTCGTATCATGTTATCAAGATCCCACCATTTTGCTGTAAATGTTCCGATGTCATCATTTCTTATGGCTGAGTAGTATTCCATAGTGTATATGTGCCACATCTTCTTTATCCAGTCATCTATTGATGGGCTTTTTGGTTGTTTCCATGTCCTGGCCACTGTGAACAATGCTGCAATAAACATGGGGCTGCATGTGTCTTTACGTATCAATGTTTCTGAGTTTTTGGGATATATACCCAGTAGAGGGATTGCTGGGTCATAAGGTAGTTCTATTTTCAGTTTTTTTGAGGAGATATATGGTATTTTGATGCACTAAGTGACACTATTGATGAGGGCACTTCACAATCAGCTACTTTGGGTGCTAGTGTTGGCTTTATGAGTTCTTTCTGAGGGAAGCAGGCAAACTGCATTTAGGAAGCAAGGATTCAAGTGCAGCTTTTGTTTCTGTAACTTCGGTGTTGGCTGGGACCCCAGAGTCCTGGGAACATGGCCTCCGAGAAGCACCAGCAATCATTCATTGTGTCCCTTACAGGCTACAGGACCTTGCAAACGACTGTTTCTCTGGGCTATGCACAGCACACAGCATGTGTGTTCCAGGACACAACAGGCAGAGTGCAGCAGGGTTCTGCCATTTAATCAAAAGGGACTTTCAGCCCTGGCTGGGTAGCTCAGCTGGTTAGAGCATTATCTCCATACACCAAGGTTGCAGGTTCGATCCCTGGTTAGGGCCCTGTTGGAAAGATAAGCTATCTTTTCTCACTCTGCTTGTTAAAGATGGCTGCTGCCCTCATGTGATACAGCTATTGCCTTTCTTGCTTGGGAAGGGGTTTGGTTATGCTAATGTGTGTGTGCTGGAGGAGGGGGTTGTCCCTGGGGAAAATTTTAAAAGGAGCTAGGAGGCCATTTTGGGAGAGAGTGACCATGTTCTTGTAGAGAGGAAGAGCCCATGATGTAGCAAGGTAGGGAGGCCACATGGAGGAAGCAGCCAAAATGGCAGAATGGTGAAGGAGAAGGAGATTGGGAACAGAGGTGAATAAGACTGAAGAGGTAGGTGGAAGCCTTTGATTCTAGGAAACTCGGATGAGTCAGTAGCTTTGTGAGCGCTGAATGAGTGGGTTTTGGAGCCCAGTGTGTTTGTTTTTACTCGCTTGCCGAGTGCGAGTCTAGAATAAAGGAAAATGGCCCACCAGTTTTTGGCTCTGTTGTTTCATTACCGTCTGTCAGGATCAAATGCAAACCTGCAAGAGCCAGGCGGCTGTGATAGTGGCCATGGCTACTGGCTTTACAGGCCCATACAAGAATCAACCAATGAATGCATAAATACGTAGAACAACAAATTGATGTCTCCCTCTCTCTCAAATCAATAAATAAAAATTTTAAAAAGCAACTTTTGGTGAAATGGAAACTCATCAATTTGATTGTTGTTCTCTGGTGTGACATTAAAAATAAAATAATTTTACAAAACCCTTAAAATGATCAGAAAGGTAAGATTTCAAATAGGGGGATCTGGAGTCTTTGCCCCCCTCTCCCCCAACCTAATCCCTTTTTTCCTCCTCTCTCTCTGGTTTGGTAAGAACAAAATAAGGAGTTGCTGAGAGACAGGGATTGTGTAACAGAAACCATTTTGTGTGAAGAACAGAAAGGTGGACCATCAGGAAAGACGGGGCCCAGCTGTGAAGCTACTGAGCAGGGGAGACCCTCAGAGAAGAGGACTGGTCATGGCAAGCCTGCGTAGGAGCACCTGGTCTTTTTGTTTTGTTTTGTTTTGTTTTCATTTTTCCGAAGCTGGAAACGGGGAGGCAGTCAGACAGACTCCTGCATGCACCCCACCGGGATCCACCCGGCATGCCCACCAGGGGGCGATGCTCTGCCCCTCTGGGGCGTCGCTCTGTTGCATCCAGAGCCATCCTAGCACCTGAGGCAGAGGCCACAGAGCCATCCTCAGTGCCCGGGCAATCTTTGCTCCAATGGAGCCTCGGCTGCGGGAGGGGAAGAGAGAGACAGAGAGGAAGGAGAGGGGGAGGGGTGGAGAAGCAGATGGGCGCTTCTCCTGTGTGCCCTGGCCGGGAATTGAACCTGGGACTCCTGCATGCCAGGCCGACACTCTACCACTGAGCAAACCAGCCAGGGCCATGGAGCACTTGGTTCTTGATGTCATATTGTCTACTCACAGATGTCAGTAGTTTCCCTGGACTAAATCATGCTGTAAGAGATCCGACCTTTTACACAAAGGAATCTTCCCATTCTCCATAGAATTAAAATCTTTTCAGCTACCAGACGGCAGAGCATAATTACATTACAAATGCCAAGGCCCTCTCCTTCCTCACCAGCCACATTTTACATGCCATGGCCTCCAGCACCCTGGGGCTGAGGGAGTGTCTGTTCTCAATGTTGGGAGCTTTAAGGAGCTGGGCTGCTGTTGTTGGTGCTATAAGACAGATGGGACATTTGGCTGTGTAGCTGAATGTGATGTGATGATCGTGACTGACTTCCCTGTGAAATGTGGGTAAGAGACAGCACGTTGCTCAGGGAGCAGCAGGCAGTCTGGCTTCCCAATGCAGCAATATGGCTGCTGGGAAGAGGGGCTGGATGTCCCTGCCAAGCATGTCACTGCTCAGTTCTGCCCAGGACTTCTGTAGCGAGGCTCCCATGACACAGTTGTTCTCTCTCAATTTTCCCTGGCCAAGAACGTCCCTGTCACTAGTTATGATACCAGGTAACTTACAGCTCCTGGCTTTGCACTTCAGCTTTTAGGCTTTGAGTTGAATTAAGGTGCTGTCACTCACTGACGTAAATTCTTATTTTTTTAAACAAAAGTTTGATAATTACTCCAGTATCCCCTTAAAAATGTGGCAGTCAGGTAGTGAATGTCATGCATGGCTAAATGTCAATGGAGGAGGTGCAGTCACACTGCTATCAATCTGAACCTGAAATTTACACAGAACAAGCTGACCTGGGTCACATTTTTTAATTGACTGCTTGATTTTAATTTTTATTTATTTATTCATTTTAGAGAAGAGAGACAGAGAGAGAGAGAGAAGGGGGGAGGAGCAGGAAGCATCAACTCCCATATGTGCCTTGACCGGGCAAGCCCAGGGTTTCAAACCGGCAACCTCAGCATTCCAGGTTGATGCTTGATCCACTGCGCCACCACAGGTAGGCGACTGATTGATTTTAGAGAGAGAAGAAGGAAGGGGGCAGGGAGAGGGAAGGAGGGAAAGAGTGTGGGGGAAAGAGAGAGAGAGAAGCACTCATTTGTTGTTCCACTTTAGTTGTGGTTCGCTGGTCGCTTCCTGTGTGTGCCCCGACCAGAGATCGAACCCTCATCTTGGTGTACCCCAATGTCACTCTTAACCTAGCTTGCCAGGACCTGGATCACATTTTAAAAATGAGTGTTTTTCTGTTCAGGTCCATTTATATCCTGAAGGCACAAACTGGTGCCTGTTTAAATTGGTAAGTAACAAAGAAAAAGGAACCAGGAAGCCCCTGAATTTAAATTTACCTGCTTGTAGATTCCTTACATTCATGAAAAAAAGAAAAAATATGCAGGCATTACCCCCTGGGAATGGTAGTCTAATTCAGCAAGTTTCATTCAACACTTGTCACTGAGCACCCACTGGATTCCTTGTTTATTCAACCATTAATACGTATTTATAACACAAAAGAAAGAATTTACTTTTTAGAAAAGCTATAATGAAGCTTTAAAAATTAAATGACAGGGTAGCAATCTGTTGCTCTCTGGATCACTATAACTGGATCTCCATCAACTCTATTATCTCAGTGCTAACTCTCTTGCTCTTTTCTTCTACTGGTGGTCCTTCTTTGGTCATTTCACTGTTGACACCTTGAGTTGGAAGTCATGAAAAGTCACCGGAGTCAGGCCTCACCTGTCACGGAGGCTGCTGCAGGGGAGCTGACATGGCGCATGTGCCTCCCTCTGCCCTGAATAAATTACTGAGAGTTGATTAATCTGTGCCCTAGCTTCTTCCCACCACGTGCCAGGCACTTAGTAAGTGCAGTACATACCAACTGAACCGGGGTGGGGGACGGACATTTCACACAATGTTAGGTATTTCCTTGCCGACTGATCTTTGAAGGGACAATCTCTTCTATTGTTTTAAGGGAGACACAATGCTTATTTCTATTTTTCAAGTTTGAAGAATCTTCCCAGGACTCTCTTAGTTCAGAGGTTGAGTGGCTGTTTGAGTTAAATGTTAATTTCACTGTTATGGATTTTAAATCAGCTGGGATACAGGGCAACTGGAACATCACATCTCTCCCTGTGATGGATATGTAAGAATACTATTTTATTCTATTATATATATATCCATAAAAGGAGAAGCAGTTTTATTGTAGCTGTCAGCTAGAAAATTATACATATTGCTAATGGGAAGAACACATAACAGCCTCTTCATTGATACACATAGTGACAAAATTATATTAGCTACAGCCTGGATATATTGAGAAACATCTTCTTGTATAAATAGCTCAAGAAACTGCAGATCAGGCCCTGGCCGGTTGGCTCAGCGGTAGAGCATTGGCCTGGTGTGCGGGGGACCCGGGTTCGATTCCCGGCCAGGGCACATAGGAGAAGTGCCCATTTGCTTCTCCACTCCCACCCCCTCCTTCCTCTCTGTCTCTCTCTTCCCCTCCTGCAGCCAAGGCTCCATTGGAGCAAAGATGGCCCGGACGCTGGGGATGGCTCCTTGGCCTCTGCCCCAGGCGCTAGAGTGGCTCTGGTCGCAGCAGAGAGACGCCCCGGAGGGGCAGAGCATTGCCCCCTGGTGGGCAGAGCATTGCCCCTGGTGGGCGTGCCGGGTGGATCCTGGTGGGGCGCATGGGGGGAGTTTGTCTGACTGTCTCTCCCCGTTTCCAGCTTCAGAAAAAAAAAGAAAAAAAAAAAGAAACTGCAGATCAAAGTATAATTACTGGAGATGACGTCAGAGTAATGGCGCAGTAGGAAGCGATACCAATAAATCTCCCCCAAAGCTCAACAAGATCTTCAACCAGAAACAGAAAAACCTATCCTTGGAGCCTCCAGATGTTTCGCAATACACCCGAAGGTATGGTCGAGCGAAAAAATGGCTAAATATATAATCAAACCCTGAAGGAAATAGGGAGTAAGAAATGCCCCGCCTTCCTCACTAACCTAAATAGGGCAGCTTTCACTGGGAACTGAGAATATAGAAACTAAGGCGGGCAAAGGGGGTGAATAGATCCAGGCCGCGGCACAAACAGCCGAACCAGGCGGTGGCACAGAGATCCAAGCCGAGGAAAAACTGTGCCTGTGGCAACCCAGTCAGTACAAGATAACTCTCGCGCCAAACCCAGACAAAGAAAGACAAGTGGGGCAGCCATTTTCCCCGATCTCCTGGTCGGCGCACGCAGATAGTGGGCGAGAGATTCCTCCGAGTGCCTCAGGAGTGGGCGCACGTGTCATCCTACAGAGGGGCAGAGTCAGGGGCCTTTGTGTGGGCCAAAAGTGGAATCTCCAGGCCCCCCAGTGCCCTGAAAAAGCCGCGCACGGGGAGGGAGCAAGAGCCAATTCCAACGCTGGAACTTTTCCGTGCAGGCGGGGATTTCACTCAGAGTGTGAGACTGCTGGCCTGATATCCTGGTCTGCGCACAGATAGTGAGCGAGTTTCCTCCAAGCGCCCCAGGAGTGGGCGCCCGCCCGTGTTACCAGATAGAGTGGCAGAGCCAGAGGTCTTTGAGTGGGCGGAAGCCCCGCCTGATTATGCTAGCAGCTCTGACTGACTGAGCCTTACCCAGAGCACTGTGCTGAGTAGGAATAGAGTGGGGAGTTTCCGGCTCTTTGAGCCTCTTACTATCCAGGCAGAGGCAGCAGCAACCCCATAGCTGGATTATCAAGCTACTAATTGAGGAAGGAAAGACTAGGAGAGAGGCTCCAGGAACACGGACTCTCTCACTGTTGAAGCCTACAAATGCTAATGAGCCTCGACTGCCAACGAGACTGAAGCACAATACATGACATTGCCATAGAGACTTATCAACTGCAAACCTCTACCTGAGCGTGCCAAAGGGGCAGAACCCGGGGTACAGAGTCACCGACCAGGAAGAGGGAGAGAAAATAAAAAGCAAGAAGATAAACTCTCAAAATCAAGAATACTCCGCAGACTTTATAACCTATCCCATTTTATTATATTTGTTTGTTTGTTTCTCTTATCTTCATTCTTGATTTTTTTTTTTCCTCCTCCAATTTGGTCATTTAACTCTCTGCCGGTCTTACTCTCTCCTCTCCTTGAACTACACTACCCATAAGTGTTACATCACCCATTATCTTTTCTTTCCTCTTCCTTTCTCTCTATGAGGGTTGCACTCCAAAACCCTTAACTCTCTCTCTCTCCTCTTTTTTCTTTTTTCTTCCTTTAGTGGTTCCCTCTTTTTTTCTCTTTCTTTCTCTTTCTTTTCTCCCTCTATATTAGTTTCTTCCTTTCTCCTTTATGTCTCTTCTCATTCAAACCTCAATAACAAACAAATTATCTTATCTGGGACTCAAACTTATGTTTGTGGCATTTTGGGGGTTTTTTACTTCACCTTTTTAACTCACTAGCAGTGCTCCTATCCCTGGCTCTCTATTTTATCTAGTTCTTGTTCCACTAAATACAATAGTAATTTTTTAATTTGTCCCCACATTTTCCTGTTTCCCTCTTATTCCTCTCATCATAACTCTTAGTCAACCAATGCCTGAAAGCAAATCATTTTATTCTTGACCCAAATTTTTTCCTTATTTGCTTTTCGTGGGTCCATAACCCCCCCCCCCTTTTGCCCCTTTATTACTTCTCCCCAATTCAGGCCCTACATTACAATCATTGTTCTATTTAGTACAATATAACTCATAGTTCACCACAAGATTTTCTCAAGAAAGAGGGGGAGAGGAGAGGAAAAAAGGAGGGGGGGAATAATTTCCTTTTTTTTAAATTTTAATTTAATTTAATTTTTCTTTAATTATTAATTAAAAAAAACAACTTTTCGATTTTTTATTTTTTTGAATTGAGTTTTTCATTTCTGTTTGATTTGTTTTTATAGTTTCAATTTCCTTGGTAATATATTCTTTGTGATCATTGAGTTGTTTTCTGATTTCCCTAAATTGCCTTTCTGTGTTTTCTTGTATATCTCTGAGTATTTTTAAGATTTCTATTTTAAATTCTCTGTCATTTGGCTCCAAGGCTTCCAATATGTTAAATCTTTTCTCCATAGATTTTTCCACATCTATTTGTGTTACCTCTCTGTCTTTTGTATCCATAATGTTCGATTTCCTTTTTCTTATTGGCATCTGAAGGTGGTCTTGTTGATAGTGTTAATTAGAATTAATAAAAAATAAAAAGGAAAAGAAAGAAAAGAAAAAAAAAAAGAAAAAGAAGAAAGGAAAACACTCCACAAAAAAAAAGTAATAATTTATTATTTCCCCCTTTTTTCTTTCTTCTCTTCCCCTCCTCTCACCTCCTTAGGGAAATATTGTGATGACCTGTGAATTATATTATGCTAAATGGAACAAAAACTGCCTATAATGGAGGGCCTGATTTGGGGTGAAGAGTTCAAGGGGCAAAAAAGGGAGTAGGGACCTACTAAATACAAAAAAAAAAAAAAGGAGAAAATCTTAGACAAGCATAAAATGATTTGCTTGTAAGTGATGGTCGACTAAGAGATATAATGAGAGGGATAAGAGGGAAACAGAAAAAAGGAGAAAAAAAACAATAAAGAAGAAAAAAATAAAAATAAAAATAATAAGTAAAAATCTGTTGTATTAAGTGGAGCGAAGACTAAATACAATGGAGACTTTGGGTTCAGAGGAATGCTAGTGAGTTAAAAAGCAATGTAAAAAGTGCCCAAAATGCCACAAAAACAAACAAATAAAGGAAAACCAAGAACAAAAGCAGAAGAAGAAGAAAAAGAACAAAAAAAAAAACCAAAAAAACTTGAGTCCCAAATTAAATAATGTGTTCGCGATTGAGGCATAAATGGGAGGAAAAGTAAAATGAGAAAAGAAGAAATGAATAGAAATGAAAATATAAGAATAAGAGAGAAACAAAGGAAGAAAAAAAGGAAAGGAAAAAAAAACAAAAGGGAAGAGAGTGAGAGTTAAGGGTTTTGGAGTGTAACCCTAAAGGAGAGTTAGGATGAAGAAAAGAAATAAAATGTAACACTCATGGGTAGTGTAGTTCAAGAAAAGGGTAGCATAAGATGGGCAGAGAGTAAAAGGACCAAGGTAGAAGAAATAGAAATAATAATAAAGGCAATAAGATAGAAGAAAGAAACAACAACAAAGAATTAGTGGAACAAGTTATAAAGTCTGTGGATTTTTCTTGATTTTGAGAGGTTAACTTCTTCCTTTTTTCTTTTCTCTCCCTCTTCCTGGTCGGTGACTCTGTACCCCAGGTTCTGCCCCTGTGTCACTCTTAGGTAGGAATTTGCAGTTGATGGGATTCTATGGCAATGTCATATAACTGGCTTTAGTCTCGCTGGTAGTCAAGGCTTGTTGGCGTTTGCAGAGTCCAACAATGAGAGAGTTTGCTTTCCTGGAGTCTCTTTCCTAGTCTCCCCTTCCTGAATTAGCAGCCTGGTGATCCAGCTATGAGGCTGCCACTGCTTCTGTCTGGGGAGTAAGAGTCTCAAAGAGCTGGGAAATCCCCACTCTATCCTCACTCAGCACAAGGTTCTGGGTAAGGCTCTGGCAGTCAGAGCCTCCAGCGTAATCAGGTGGGGCTGGGAGTCAATTGTTGTCAAGGTGACTGTTCAGCGCCTAGCATTCAGTTGGACCACTCAACCCAGGCTTTCCACACTTGGTAGCCTGTTTTGGCTGGGAAGAAGAAGCACTAGTCGCTGCTTGCTTTATGGATCTTAATATCTGCCAAGTCCCTCTTGTTAGGTATATCCTTGAATATGGAGGCTCTGTCAATCAGAAGTTGCCCCCGCCCTTTTAGCGAAAGGCACTGAAAAATATCACGCCTCTTGTCTTGGATCACTGAACTGGGAGAGATCTTATCAATTAGAGCCCCGTGGGTGCGTAGATTTCGTGGGTTAAGCTAATTTCAGTGATTGGATCCACAGCTGTGCTCCAGAAAGTATTTCAGGCTGCCTGCGCGCCCCTTCCCCCAACGCTTGATTGTTAGCTTGAATGGCTGGGTGAGGTGCCCCGTCCACGGAGAGAATCTCCTGACAAGGAAAGACAGCCTTGGTGCCCCTCCCGGACCATGGCTCGGGGCGTGTGCGCGGTTTCTCAGCACGCCAGTGGCCGGAGACTCTCTGGACCACGGCACGGGGCGCGCGCGGTTTCTCAGCACGCCAGTGGCCGGGGACTCTCCGGACCACGGCACGGGGGGGGGGGGGGGCGGGGCGCGCACGCGGTTTCTCAGGGCATGCAGCGGCGGCCGCCAGTGCCCAGGCTGCCGTTCCCCGAGTGTGGGCGGGCAGCTGCACGTGTGGGTTGACTCACCACAGGTGTACTCCCTCCTCGGCAATAGTCCTTTTGCTTTCAGTGTGTGTGTGGAACTCCGGAATGCTCCGAGGATAAATTTTTCTGTTTCTAGTTGATAAATTTGTTGAGATTTTGGGGAGATCTGTCGGACGCGCTGCTCACGGCGCCATTTCCGTGACGTCACTCCTATTTTTATTTTTTTTAACTTTTTATTCTTTATTAAATCTCATTAATACTATCAACAAAACCACCCTCAGATGCCATTAAGGAAGAAAAAAATAAATATCATGGATACAAAAGAAAGAGAGGTAACACAGATAGATGAGGAAAAATCTATGGAGAAAAAATTTAATATATTGGAAACCTGGGAGTTAAACGACAGAGAATTTAAAATAGAAATCTTAAAAATACTCAGAGATATACAAGAAAACACAGAAAGGCAATTTAGGGAGCTCAGAAAACAACTCAATGAACACAAAGAATATATTTCCAAGGAAATTCAAACTATAAAAACAAATCAAACAGAGATGAAAAACTGAATTCATGAGCTGAAAAACGAGGTAACAAGCTTAGCTAATAGAAGAGGGCAGATAAGGTAGGATTAGTGAAATAGAAGACAAGCAACTTGAGGCACAACAGAGAGAAGAAGAAAGAGACTCTAAAATTTAAAAAAATGAGATAGCCCTACAGGAATTATCTGACTCCATCAAAAAGAATAACATAAGAATAATAGGTATATCAGAGAGAGAAGAGAGAGAAAATGGAATGGAGAACATACTCAAACAAATAATAGATGAGAACTTCCCAAGCCTGTGGAAAGAACTAAAGCCTCAAATTCAAGAAGCAAACAGAACTCGAGTTTTCTTAACCCCAACAAACCTACTCCAAGGCACATCAAAATGAAATTGGTACAAACCAATGGCAAAGAAAAAATTCTCAAGGCAGCCAGGGAAAAGAAGAATACAACATATGAAGGAAGGCCCATTAGATTATCATCTGATTTCTCAACAGAAACTCTACAAGCTAGAAGAGAGTGGACCCCAATATTTAAAGTCCTGAGAGAGAGGAACTTTCAGCCACGAATACTATACCCATCAAAGCTATCCTTCAAATATGAAGGAGAAATAAAAACATTCACAGGTACAGAAAAGATGAGGGAATTTATCATCAGAAAACCCCACTCCAGGAATTACTAAAGGGGGTTTTCCAATCAGATACAAAGAACAAAAAAAAAAACAAACAAAAAAAACAAAGCCACAAGTAAAAGCTCCAAGAAGAACACAATAAAACCAAATTTAAACTGTGACAACAACAAAAAGAAAGTGGGGGAGAGGATGGAGATTAACAGTAGCAAAGGACGATGGAGTGCAAAAGTACTCACAAAATAGTGCACTACAATGAACAGGGTTGGAACCCTTTTCATTACTTAAAGGTAACCACCACTGAAAAAACCACCACAGAAGCACATGATTTAAAAAAGATAGCAACAGAGGAAAGACGTATGGAATACAACCAAATAAAAACAAAAGATAGAAAAACGAAAGAGAAGGATCAAACAAGACAAAAAACTAACAGAAAGCAATGTATAAAATGGCAATAGGGAACTCACAAGTGTCAATAATTACACTAAATGTAAACGGATTAAACTCACCAATAAAAAGGCACAGAGTAGCAGAATGGATTAAAAAAGAAAATCCAACTGTATGCTGCCTACAAAAAACTCATCTAAGTAACAAGGATAAAAACAACTTCAAAGTGAAAGGCTGGGAGTTTGGGCATACAGTCCTGCCAGGTGGTAGAGCTAAGGCTAGCAGCCATTCCTCGAGCGGGCTCCTCTTGCAAGGGCAGGGCGGAAGCCCGGAAACAGGCGGAGACCCGCAGCTGAGCAAAGGTGCTCGCCAGTACCCTCAGGACCGAGCATAACGTCACACACGGGGGCGGGGCAAAGGCCAAGGCCACCAACGCTTGTGCACCCGAGTGCATGATCACAGCCACTCCCGTGAAGAGAGAATGTGGAGGCAGAGAAATACAACACAAATAAACCAAGGGAAATCCCCAGAAAAGGACCTAAGTGAATCAGATATAACCAAATTACCAGATTCAGAGTTTAAAATAACGATTGTTAGGATGCTCAAAGATATTAGAAAAACCATAGATGGCCATTATGAAAACCTAAATAAAGAGATAACAAATATAAAAAAGGACATTGAAATAATAAAAAAGAATCAGTCAGAAATGACAAATACAATATCTGAAATAAAGAATACAATGGAAGGAATTAAAAGCAGGATGGATGAAGCAGAGAATCGAATCAGCGAGTTAGAGGACATGATAAATAAAGGCACGGAAGCAGAGCAGAAAAAAGAGACTCAAAAAGTCTGAGGAAACTCTAAGAGAGCTCTGTGACAACATGAAGAGAAATAACATCCGCATCATAGGGGTTCCTGAAGAAGAAGAGAAAGAACAAGGGATAGAGACTTTGTTCAAACATAGTATAGCGGAAAACTTCCCCCAAATAAGGCAGGAAAACATTTCACATGTTCAGGAAGCACAGAGAACTCCATTAAGGAGAAACCCAAAGAAACCAACACCAAGACACATAATAATTAAAATACCAAAGCTAAATGAAAAAGAGAAAATATTAAAAGCTGCTAGAGAAAAAAAGACTATCACCTACAAAGGAGCCCCCATAAGGATGACTTCTGACTTCTCAACAGAAACACTTGAGGCCAGAAGGGAATGGCAAGAAATATTCAAAGTAATGCAGAACAAGAACCTACAACCAAGACTACTTTATCCAGCAAGGCTATCATTTAAAATTGAAGGAGAAACAAAGTGAAAGGCTGGAATACAATACTCCAAGCAAATAACATCCAAAAAAAAAAGCAGGTGTAGCAATACTCATATCTGATAATGCTGACTACAAGACAGCAAAAGTACTCAGACACAAAAATGGCCATTTCATAATGGCTAAAGGGACACTGAATCAAGAAGACATAACAATTCTTAATATATATGCAGCAAACCAAGGAGCACCAAAATATATAAGACAGCTACTTATTGACCTTAAAACAAAAACTGACAAAAATACAATCATACTTGGAGACCTCAATATACCGCTGACGGCTCTAGATCGGTCATCCAAACTGAGAATCAACAAAGATATAGTGGCCTTAAACAAAACACTAGAGCACCTGGATATGATAGACATCTACAGGACATTTCATCCCAAAGTGACTGAGTATACATTTTTCTCCAGTGTACATGGATCATTCTCAAGAATCGACCCTATGTTGGGCCACAAAAACAACATCAGCAAATTCAGAAAAATCAAAGTTGTACCAAGCATATTTTCTGATGATAAAACCTTGAAACTAGAATTCAACTGCAAAAAAAGAGGAAAAAAAATCCCACAAAATGTGGAAACTAAACAACATTCTTTTAAAAAAATGAATGGGTCAAAGAAGAAATAAGTGCAGAGATCAAAAGATATATAGAGACAAATGAAAATGACAATACGACATATCAGAATCTATAGGATGCAGCAAAAGCAGTGATAATAGGGAAGTTCATATCACTTCAGGCATATATGAACAAACAAGAGAGAGCCCAAGTGAACCACTTAACTTCACACCTTAAGGAACTGGAAAAAGAAGAACAAAGACAAACCAAAACCAATAGAAGAAAGGAGATAATAAAAATCAGAGCAGAAATAAATGAAATAGAGAACAGAGAAACTATAGAAAAAATTAATAGAACAAGGAGCTGGTTCTTTGAAAAGATCAACAAAATTGACAAACCTTTGGCAAGACTTACAAAGGAAAAAAGAGAAAGAACTCATATAAACAAAATCCAAAATGAAAGAGGAGAAATCACCACGGACACCGTAGATATACAAAAAATTATTGTAGAATACTATGAAAACCTTTATGCCACTAAATACAACAACCTAGAAGAAATGGATAAATTCCTAGAACAATACAACCTTCCTAGACTGAGTCAAGAAGAAGCAGAAAGCCTAAACAGACCTATTAGTAGAGAAGAAATAGAAAAAAACCATTAAAAACCTCCCCAAAAATAAAAGTCCAGGCCCAGACGGCTATACCAGCGAATTTTATCAAACATTCAAAGAAGACTTGGTTCCTATTCTACTCAAAGTCTTCCAAAAAATTGAAGAAGAAGCAATACTTCCAAACACATTTTATGAGGCCAACATAACCCTCATACCAAAACCAGGCAAGGATGGCACAAAAAAAGAAAACTACAGACCAATATCTCTAATGAATACAGATGCTAAAATACTAAACAAAATACTAGCAAATCGAATACAACAACATATTAAAAAAATGATACATCATGATCAAGTTAGATTCATCCCAGAATCTCAAGGATGGTTCAACATACGTTAAACGGTTAATGTAATACACCATATCAACAAAACAAAGAACAAAAACCACATGATCTTATCAATAGACGCAGAAAAGGTTTTCGATAAAATACAACACAATTTTATGTTTAAGACTCTCAACAAAATGGGTATAGAAGGAAAATATCTCAACATGATAAAGGCCATATATGATAAACCATCAGCTAACATCATATTAAATGGCACAAAACTGAAGGCTTTCCCCCTTAAATCAGGAACAAGACAGGGTTGTCCACTCTCTCCACTCTTATTTAATGTAGTACTAGAAGTTCTAGCCAGAGCAATCAGACAAGACAAAGAAATAAAAGGCATCCATATGGAAAAGAAGAAGTAAAGGTATCACTTTTTGCAGATGATATGATCCTATACATCGAAAACCCCAAAGAATCCACAAAAAGACTACTAGAAACAATAAGCCAATACAGTAAGGTCGCAGGATACAAAATTAACATACAGAAGTCAATAGCCTTTCTATATGCCAACAATGAAACATTTGAGAACGAACTCAAAAGAATAATCCCCTTCACAATTGCAACAACAACAAAAAAATACCTAGGAATAAACATAACAAAGAATGTAAAGGATTTATATAATGAAAACTATAAACCACTGTTAAGGGAAATCGAAAAAGATATAATGAGATGGAAGAATATTCCTTGTTCTTGGTTAGGAAGAATAAATATAATCAAGATGGCCATATTACCCAAAGCAATATACAAATTTAATGCAATTCCCATCAAAATTCCAATGACATTTTTTAAAAAAATGGAGCAAAAAATCATCAGATTTATATGGAAGTATAAAAATCCCCGAATAGCCAAAGCAATCCTAAAGAAAAAGAATGAAGCTGGGGGCATTACAATACCTGACTTCAAACTATATTATAGGGCCACGACAATCAAAACAGCATGGTATTGGCAGAAAAATAGACACTCAGGCCAATGGAACAGAATAGAAAACCCAGAAATAAAACCACATATATATAGTCAAATAATTTTTGATAAAGGGGCCAACAACACACAATGGAGAAAAGAAAGCCTCTTCAATAAATGGTGCTGGGAAAACTGGAAAGCCACATGCAAAAGAATGAAACTGGACTACAGTCTCTCCCCCTGTACAAAAATTAACTCAAAATGGATCAAAGATCTAAACATAAGACCTGAAACAATTAAGTACATAGAAGAAGACATAGGTACAAACTCATGGACCTGGGTTTTAAAGAGCATTTTATGAATTTGACTCCAAAGGCAAGAGAAGTGAAGGCAAAATTTAATGAATGGGACTACATCAGACTAAGAAGTTTTTGCTCAGCAAGAGAAACTGATAACAAATAAACAGAAAGCCAACTAAATGGGAAATGATATTTTCAAACAACAGCTCAGATAAGGGCCTAATATCCAAAATATACAAAGAACTCATAAAACTCAACAACAAACAAACAAACAAACAAACAATCCAATAAAAAAATGGGAAGAGGACATGAACAGACACTTCTCCCAGGAAGAAATACAAATGGCCAAGAGATATATGAAAAGATGCTCATCTTCTTTAGTTATTAGAGAAATGCAAATCAAAACGGCAATGAGATACCACCTCACACCTGTTAGATTAGCTATTATTAACAAGACAGGTAACAGCAAATGTTGGAGAGGCTGTGGAGAAAAAGGAACCCTCATACACTGTTGGTGGGAATGTAAAGTAGTACAACCATTATGGAAGAAAGTATGGTGGTTCCTCAAAAAACTGAAAATAGAACTACCTTATGACCCAGCAATCCCTCTATTGGGTATATACCCCCAAAACTCAGAAACATTGATACATAAAGACACATGCAGCCCCATGTTCATTGTAGCATTGGTCACAGTGGCCAGGACATGGAAACAACCAAAAAGCCCGTCAATAGATGACTGGATAAAGAAGATGTGACACATATACACTATGGAATACTACTCAGCCATAAGAAATGATGACATCGGATCATTTACAGCAAAATGG